>NC_051308.1:64410532-66810532 GCF_015220235.1 Choloepus didactylus | reverse complement strand
ATATTTTTCTGAATTTGTTAATCTCTCCCAACAGGTGGAGTCTAGTTTAGACACAATTGGGGGGATCAAGTTAAAACCCGTTAAAGTCGATCTCTCCGGGTTAGGCGAGGTTCTACAGAAACTATTGCACAGTGTTTCTTCCTGGTTCTCTTGGCCCAATTTAACTAATTGGATCCTCATTGCAGTGGGATTATTGGTGGGATTAGTCGTTGTTAAATGTTTGCTAGAATGCCTGTTTCAAGCGCAGCAGCAATTGCGTGTTACCACTATGATGGCTATGACTCCCACCTCTGTTACCCCCGATAGTGACCGATTTATTAACCATACCCCTTCCTGGTCGCCTCAGGTGGGGCGCTTTGGAGCAAAATTTGTAGCGAATCGCATGGCTGTTTCTCGGGTGTAAAAGGCGACACCAGTAGTCATAATTTTGTCTCAGGTGGGTCTCTAGGGCAGAGTCCTAGTTGTGGCCAGACTGGACCCTAGCCATTGCACAGAGACACCTAGTGACACCCCCGACTCTGGTTACTGCTGTTCCTGCCCCCGTCGTTGTTCCCCAGTTGCCAGGCAAAGCACTGCAGGGAGAGTCACGTTGCTTCCAGCTTACGGACTCTCCGGTCTCCATATGACGTGAGCATTCTGGTTGGTGCTAGAGGCTCCGCCGCTGGATGGCTGAGGTCTAGTCCAGACTCCCCAAAGCACCAAAGAGGTTGTGAACCATTTGGGTTCACGGGAGCACGCTCATCACTGGAGACACTGGGTCAAAAATAAATAAGAAAGGGGGAGATGTGGAAAGCCGCCTCCCGAATCGGGCCTAGCGTATGCGCTGCAGCCTGCTCTAGAGTTACCCCCGCCCATCGAGTGAGCCAAGATGGCGCCTGCATCCTGTTTCCGCATAGTGACGCATGTATCCGCCACCCGCTCCTACCAATCGAAATCCTGTATACGCGATACTAGCCTAGAAGCTTATTGGTTGTTAATTGTGTATAAAAGGTCTTACCCGGACGGGGTAGGGTGAGACAGCCCACAAGGAGCCGTGCCTGACGGCCACATCGAGGCTGCTCTCCCACGAGGCGCCGTGCCCCGTGTGGGAACCAGTAACACAGAATGTTCATCTAGCTGTAGTAAAGGGCTTGCTTTCACAACTGC
This sequence comes from Choloepus didactylus, assembly GCF_015220235.1. Classification (NCBI taxonomy): domain Eukaryota; kingdom Metazoa; phylum Chordata; class Mammalia; order Pilosa; family Megalonychidae; genus Choloepus; species Choloepus didactylus. The sequence continues at coordinate 66,809,386 of NC_051308.1, read as the reverse complement.
CGTGTGGTTCGAGTCGTGATTCATGACCAGGTTAGTTCGCGCAGTCTGCATCTCTCTCTCTCCTTCCCTGTTTCCCCTCGCCGGCCGGGAACCGGAGACCGAGCGGGGCAGCGCCGGACATCCTGCTTAAAGAGCCAGTTGTAGAAGAAAATTAACTTTGGGACTAAACTTGATTGATGAAAATTCTATCAAATTTATCGAACAGTTATAATGATATTCCAAGTACCATCTGTGGCAATGAAGCTATATGGCAAACTATCATTGACATGGTCTCTACACACATGGAAAATATAGGCTTGTGAAGGAAAAATAAATAACTGAAATGGTTGCAAAATATATGTAAATATTCAACCTTGGAAAACACTATGAAAGAATGTTGCGCCTTTTCACGAAGATGGCACTGAAAGTGAAGAAGGAAGCCCCTACCCCTCCCAAAACCAAAGCCACAGCAAAGGCTTTGAAAGCCAAGAAGGCAGTACCGAAAGGTGTCCACAGCCACAAGAAAAAGAAGATCCACACTTCAACTACATTCTGGCAGCCCAAGACGCTGCATCTCAGAAGGCAGCCCAAATATCCTCGGAAGAGCACCCCCAGGAGAAACAAGCTTGACCGCTATGCCATCATCAATTTCCCCCTGACCACTGGGTCAGCCGTGAAGAAGACTGAAGACAACAGCACACTTGTGTTCATTGTGGATGTCAAGACCGACAAGCACCAGACCAAACAGGCTGTAAAGAAGCTCTGTGACATTGATGTGGCCAAGGTCAACACCCTGATCAGGCCTGATGGAGAGAAGAAGGCATATGTTCGACTGGCTCCTATGATGCTTTGGATCTTGCCAACAAAATTGGGATCATCTAAACTGAGTCCAGCTGGCAAATTCTAAATATAAGTTTTTTGGCCATAAGAGAAAAAAAAAAAAAAAAGAAAGAAAGAAAGAAAGAATGTTGCATGTTGCCAAAGTAGGAGAGAGCATGGCACAAAAGGATCACAGAAAACGTGTGCTCAAAGTGGAGAAAATGTAAACAAGTTGTGGGTGTGCATCTTCTGCAGTATGAGGCCACATGATTGTCAAGGGTCATTCATAGGTTATTCCTCAACCTACCTTTTCATTTTTCTTGGGCTATTTATGATCATTCTTAATGGACTATTTCCTCCAACATATTTTTAATATATTTATGTAGTAGAACTTATGAGCCCTGAGAACATCTTTAGAGTGCCTTCAATTTAAATAGTTGTTGGAATAAATATAAACTTTCAAGTTTGAGTTTATTTCCTTCAGACTTAGAAAGCATTATTTCATTTGCTTCTTGCTTGGTGTATTGCTTTCAAAAAGTCTGGCATCAGTGAAATGAAGGGGGATTGCATTAACAGTATCATTTATTGTCTTTATTCAGTGCTTACATAACTGACCCCTCGAACCAGTCTGTGAGGATTTAAATCCCACTCCTGGGTTTTCTAATCTGTAACTTGGAATGATAATATTATCTTAGAATTGTTATAAGTATTAAATGAGTTAATCACTGAACACTTTGAACTGTTCATAGCACATTTTAGCACGCAATTATACATTTGTTTGTTTATTATTAAAATATTTAAAATACACTGAAGTCAGTATAGAAATCATACAGATTATTATACATTATTAATTTTGATTCAATAAAAACAAAGCTACAGATTCAATACATACTGTGAACAAAATAGTTTATTTAGTATTATCAAAACTACTTATCCATCTAGAATAAAGAGAAATTGGACTTGTGCTTCCTAGCACTTAAAGTCCTGATAGATGAATATTTTAACTATTAAAACCAAGTGAAATGAAAACAGCTATTGTTAAAAACAAGCAAACAAACAACAACAACAAAAAACCAAGTGAATATCTTAGAAAAAGTTAGACGACAGGCATAAGTCAAGGTCAGTGAGGCCTTTGTAAAAAAGACAAGAATCAAAGATGCTGCATAATAATTACACCCCAGCACACACATACCTCAAGACGTATCAGATGATATAAAAACTTGTAAATTGTTTATTGCAAAAGATACCACATAGGAAAAATTGTTTGCAACATATATACAAGATAAAGACTGGTATATGTAAAAAAAATGTAATTTAAATCAATTCACAAAAATTATCAATTATAAAATTATCCAAATGATAACCAAGGGTTTGTATGTGCATAACCAAATAGATAATAAACACATAAAAAGTTTCAAAACTTAACTAGTAGTCAAGGAAATGTAAATTGAAGGATAAACCAAAATAACTTTATATCCATCAAATAATCAAAAATTTAAGAAACCATGATAACTATTGTTAGGAAGATACTGGGGGAAATATAGCATCATATATTTATAGTGACCAAGGAATGTATAGCCTTTTAGGCAATTAAAAAATTAACCTGGCAATATTTCTCTCCATTTCTCTCTCAGTTATCTTGCTACTGAGATTATGCTGTTATGGAAACATTATTACTGAAGGATCATAAACAGGCTTGCACACTAAAATCTAATGAAACATTGTTTTTCATATCAATAAACTGAAAAGAATTACAGGAATTTTCAGCAAGATAGACCATCTCCTGAGCCATTGAAACAAGAATCAATGTGTTTAAATGGATTGAAGTTATATTGAATATGCCATTTGACCACATGGTATTGAATTAGGAATCAATAACATAACAGCAAGATGCATCAAAAATACAAATATTTGAAAATGAAATGACTCACATTAAAGTGCACATGAGTCAATGAAAAAAATGCAAAGGAAATTAGGAAACATTTTGAAATTATAATAATGAGAACATATATCAAAATTTGTGGAAGGCAGCTAAGACAATGATTAAAAAGTAAGTTTTTAATATTCAATGTTTATATTATGAAAAAATGGAAAGTTCTAAATTCAGTGATCTAAGTTTCCACTTTAGGAAGCTAGAAAATGGAAAACAAACCCAGTGCCAGTAGAAGGAATGAAATAATCACACAACAGTAGAAATCAGTGAAACTTAAAACAGAAAAATGGTAGAGAAAATCAATTATACCAAATCTGATTCTTCTGAAAGTTCAAAAAAGTCATAAACATCCAAATAGAATGATCAGAAAAACATATGGACAATATGAAGAACCAATATTAGGGAAGGAAAGAAGGGACCCTATTGCACGTATTCAGAAAATAAATTATTAAAAGGGCATATTATCACAATCTTATGTTTACCTATTCAACAATCTAGATAATGGACAGATAATAGAAAGATCTGTTACCAAGTCTAACATGGGAGAAATATAATATCTAAATATCCCCATTATGATTTTTTTTTAAATTATTGAAAATAATTAAAAATCCTTCATAAAGGAAACTCCAGGCCAAGATGGCTTTATTAGTGAATTCAATAAAATATTTAGTGAAAAATTTTCAGTGATCCTATAGAAAAGTGTTCATAAAACAGAGATGTGAACAATTCCCCAATTATTTTATGGAGTCAATATGACCCTAACACCGAAATCAGATAAAGATATTATATGACATTTATTTTAACACTCCAAGCAAAATGGAAATAAAAAAAAACTTACACCAAATATAACTGTAAATTTTGAAAGGGTGAATCGTTTACCTTTAATATCATGAACAAGAAAAGTCTGCCCATTTTTATTACTTACATTCAACATTTAACTGAAGGTCTGAAGAAGTTTAATAAGGAAAAAAATAGATAAACTTACTGGAAAGGGAAAAGGAAAATATCTTTATTTGCAAATGACAGGCTCATGTACCTAGAAAATATGAAATTATTAAACATCTTCATGAACTAATATTTATGTTTAAAGAGATAACAGGATGCAAAAATCAATTGTATGTTTATGTATGTAGTAAATACATTAGCTGTTATGTGCTTATGTATTTAAAGCTTGAAGCTTTGATGTGTGTGGGTGTAGACCTAGTGTGGATGGGATCTTTTGATTAAGTTATTTCAATTGATTTGTTACCTCCCTGATTCACGGTGGGTCTTGATCCTCTTGCTGGAGTCCATTATTAAAAGATAAAACACATACAGAAGAAGCAAAATCAAGAGAAGCTCACAGAGGAGAGCACCAGAGAAGCTGAGAGAGGGAGTCACTGATGCCAGAAGCTGAAAGCAATGAAACCCAAGAGAGAAGGACCAGCAGACACTCCCATGTGCCCTGCCATGTGACAGAGGAGCCCAGATGCCAGCAGCCTGTCTTCAGGGTCCAGGTATCATCCTGTTGATGCCTTAATTTGGACATTTTCACAGCCTAAGAACTGTAAATTGTAAGTTAATAAATCCCTCATTGCAAAAGCCAACCCAATTCTGGTATATTGCATATTAGCAGCTTTAGCAAATCAAAACAATGTACTAAAAACAAAAATTCGAAAAATGAAAATAAAAATCAATAAAATTTACAAGAACATAAAAAGACATGAAACAGTTAGATATAACTTTAAGAAAATGTGTAAAAATCTACAAAATAGGGCTTAAGAGAAATGGAAGAATACCTAAATAGAGAAACATTCCGTGTTCATGGATTGGAAGACACAACATTGTTGAGGTTATAAGTCTCTTCAAATTGATTTATAACAGGATTTCTCACAAATTTTCTTGCTTGTGGTTGTCTCAATAATTTCCTATTGTAACAGTTTATTTGAACAATATGAGCATATATTGATGGCAAAATAAATTCATTTGGAAAATGAAGTCAGTGAATATATATATATATAAAGTTTCAATAATAGTCATTATAATGCTGTAATCTTAGGAAAAGGAAACAGCAAAGACATTATCAATTTCAAATGACCACCCAAAGAATGTTTTAATTTTATAGTATTGATGCAATATTTGATACTAGATTTATACTTTGAACACTGATCCTAAAATATAACTTTTAAAAGTTCCCTCCCTTATTATTTCATTCAAACACTGTAATTGAATATCAAACAGAACGCCTATTAGAAGGAATCTGCAAAAAAAAAAAAAAAAAAAAGAGGAATGTCATGCACTTAGAAAGTTATAAATTCATCTAATGGATTTCCTCATGCAAAGATGACAAGAGTTTGGAAATTGGAAAACAGGAATACAAATTTGCTAAATAAGCATAATAAATTGAAAATATCTGTCAAGAATTGAACAGTATTTTTTCAAATAATATGAAATGATTAATTTAATTTTATTTATTTTATTTATACTGGGAGTAAATATGTATTTTTACTTACAATTTAATAATGAAAATCAAAAAGTACCAATGTTGATCTTTTTTTTTTTCAAGTTTCTGTAATCTATGGCTCACAGATATTACTTAGGTTGGTGAATTAAGTAGATATTTAACAATTACACACTCTTTAATAAGTAAAAATCTATATAACTGAAATTGCAGAATTTTAGTTCTTCAGATGGAAATCCTTTTTTGCTTGCATTTCACTGTTTTTTTTTGTTTCTTCCCCAGGTCATTGTTTTGGATCTCTTATTAATAGTCTACATTATGTGTCATGCCATAAAAGAGAAAAAAAGAATATCACTACTTTTACTCATGAGAAACAATATGAAATGACAAGTGAAGAAAGCAAAAAATATTAAAATTCCTAATACAACACAAATAGTAAAACCAAAAGTTTTACAATTTTTACCGCTCTCAGATCCCAGCATGGTTCCTGGAATACAAGTGCTTTAAGGATTTGCTGAACAAATCAATGAGTGGGTGAAAAAAAAAAAAAAGAGGGAGAAATAATATATGGGTAAGTGGGCAAGCAACAAAAATGAATTTATCCTACTTCAACATTTTGACTGGCATCAAAATTCTTGAGGCATAGGATGAAATAAGAGAAACCCATTTGTGATTTTCACAAGACTAATAAATTATTTTGCCTACATCTTAGTGAGATTCTTTCAATTTTCAGGGAATAGACCATCCTCAGACTCCTTCATGGAATAGCAGATTCCCTGACTGGATACACAAGTAAGAAAGAAACCCTATGAAGAAGCCTATTATCTTTTACTGATTTTCTGGATACCCCAAAAGCTCTAGAAATTTATTGCACTGGAGCACTTCTTAGAGTCTAGCATGGTTATAACACAACTTCCCCATATCTGTTCTTTTATCTTCCTTCCCCCATTCTACTTTCTAACTTATTAGCTCTCTTTTTCAAACACACACACACATACACAAACACTCACACACACACACACACACGCACACACACACGTACCTCAACATCCCCCTTCCCCAAGACACACACACTTTGCTTTGTGTCCTAAGTCAGCCCATTGTAACCCATTCTCAGACATCCGCTTTTGAGTGGGGTACCTCATGTACTTTAGAATGACTAAGAGAAAGCTGTATTTGAGTTTACTACATATCCCTGATCCAATCATTTGTGGAAAGAATATCATAGTCAAATGAAGTATAAGCCAATTTTGTCCAGGATCTCATCACCATTTGCTTTTCTATTGTAATTGTCTACTCTTCTCTATTATCAGTTTTCCATTTATGCCAGATCATTTTTGTCTTTAAAAAGTCCCTTGATCACATATCCCACTCCAGTTTCCCCATTCTATAATACTCTATACATTTGCCTAAATGTACTGTCTGTGATTTCTCTCTTCCAATTATCTCTTGAACCCACTTCAATTTGGATTTTTTATCTAATATTTCACTTGAAACCACTCTTGAGATTAATAATGATCTACCTGGTGAAATATCTGAGAGTTGATTTTCAGTTTTCATATTATTCAATCTCTCAGCAGCATTCAACACAGTTTATTCTTGTTCCTTCATTCAGTTTCTCACCTTGGCTTCCAAATGGCATATTTACCATACTGTCCAGTCTACCTCATTCTCATTGTTGAATCTTCCCTATCTTGGAAACTTAAAGTTTGGAATACCTTGAGTTGAAGCCCTTTTGAACCTTTTATTTCTACTTTTACTCACTCTGTTTGCAATCTCCTTTATAGCAATACTTTAAAACAATGTATATATTTGTGGTTCTTAAATTTGCAACTTGACATCCTGAGCAACAGACATAACCAACTGCCTGGTCAAGTTCTCTAGAAGTATATCTGTATATGCATCTATATTAGATATGTCATACTTCATGTGTCAAAAATGCAATTCTTGTTTCATGCACATGTATTCAAATTCCTAAATTAGTTCTAGTCTCCAGTTTCCCCAAACTTTGCAAATGGATTTGCTGTTAGTCTGGATATATTTAACTGTTTAGTTTCTTCTATATCACATGACAAATTCATGGGCTTACCTCTGAAAATGTAAAAGAAATAGTACTACTTTTCTCCATTTCTACCATCATCATTGCCATAGTATAATGTAGAGGTTAAAAATGTAGTTTCTGGTTGTCTGGATTCAAATCCCAGCTCTAATCCTTACTAGTTTGGAGAATTGTGGAATGTCCTTTAACCACAGAGATTGCAAATCTCAAATACAGGGAAAACAACAATTTTGTAAAATCAACGACAGCTCTCAGTTACTTCTTACTGAAGTGAATTCTTAAATGGTCTCCCTGTTTTCACACTTGCCTTCCCCATCTTCATTCTCCAAAGAGCAGCCAGAATAATTCTTTTAAACATAAATCTTGCCATTTTTTAAAATCAAAACAATCCTATCACTGAAACCATATGTAGAATAAAATCCAAGGTTCATACTGTGGCTTATAGAGCTTTGTATAATCTGATTGCTGTCTACCTCTCAGAATCTTATTTCTGCCACCCTCCTCTTTCTCCCTCCACCCCAGACACACTTTATATATGCCTTGCCCACTCGAAGCATAACCCTCCCTCAGGGTTTATGTACTTGCTATTCTTTATGACTGGACACTTTTGGCTCCCTCATTTCATTCAGTACTGTTTGTGAATATCATGTGCTCCATGAAGCCTTCCCTGACTTCTGATATCCGCAACCCACTTTACTTTGATTCATAGCATTTTTCACTAAATGGTACACATCTTTGTTTTTCTGTTTGTTTATAGCTTGTTATATATACAGAGAGCAAAGACTTATGCTTTCTCTCTAACATATTGCTAGTGTAATAGCAATAACAAGTGTACAATAAATATTTTTTAAATAGACTACTGAGGTTTGTGGCTAAAGAATCCTCTCAGAGGGCAATGGATATGCTTGCCACTCAGTCTTCTTAGAATGGAGCAAAAAAATTAACTGCATGCCCTGTACATTTTTGGGAGTCAAAGAACTCTGTACAGAAACCCTTCTATATATGTGAAGATGTTATTAATAAGTCATGTGCTTTTATCAAATATATATTTATTTTATATGTGTATTATTGTAGATATAAGCAGATGTGTCTGCCATGTGTGTTTGTGTGTGTGTATATATATATGGTATGTTTATACAAATACACACACATATATAGTGTTGTACAGACAATCTCCTTCTACTGTTTTCACTTTTTTCCATGTGAACTTTACTGCAACTAAAGCAGCTGGCAGAGTAGTGTGGATATTTATCAGTTGGTTCAAGGTTAATCTAATTAGAAAGAGAAACTCCAGCTGAGTGTTGAGTTTAAAATTCAACATTAAGCTCAAAAGCCATTAAAATGCATTATTTTATATGCATAAACATGTTCTTTTCCTGGTAAAATCTGAATTTAGGTGGAGCCAGAGGAGTACTGAATATGACATATTTCAAGAGTTGGTTCATTCTCATGGAAACGTTTTGGCAATAAGTTTTGTAAAATAAAATGACTAAGCATTTTAGACATGGATGCTACTCTGTTTAATTGTGTTTAAAATGTTCAAGAGTCTTGAACTATTTAAATGATTGCAATTTCAACTGTTTAATTGAAATGCCTTACAAATGACATTTCTTCTTGAAAAATGCAAAGGGAAAAAAAACTTTCTGATTCACTCCAGTTTCATTTTTAGGCAGTTTGTAAGAAAGATGATGGAATTTCTCTCCATGTGAGTTTCTGTAGATTTATAATATAATTTAAATTTTGTTCAATTTCTGGCTGTTTGTATTTCTAAACAATATCTTTTATATTTTTATGATTACCTTAATTCATTTCTATTTTTGGTTTTCATAATTTGAAAAGAGAGATATTTGAACTTAGTAACTGGATTGATATTACACAAAATCATTTCTGCCCAAAGAGTTTTCAGTGAAAAATGTTCAATTTCTCATATTTCCTTTGAAGTGAAATTTTCTAGTCTACAAGAAACAAAAGAGAAACTAATTTATGAACAACATGAATATTTTCCCTATTGCTTCTTATGTCTTTATTGAAATGTTAAACTCTATAAGTCCTAGAAATACTTAAGTGTTATAATTAAAGTTCTAATTAAAAGTAATTCAAATAATTATTTTGCTCAAGGAGTTCAAAGGAAACTGTCTTTGCATTCACAATGATAAAACAGGATTTTATTATACACAGAGACACACACATATACATCTTGGTCCCTGTTTCTCTGCTAAACTAGTGGCTGAAATTATTTAGGAAATAATTATCTCCTGAATATCCATAATTTTCTCCTGAAAATTATCAAAATTTGAGGGGAAATAATTCCCCTTGTATTTTTCTTTCTCTTCTTTCACGCTTGCTCCCCTTACCATCAGGAAATACACATTGACACACACACACACTCTGACGCACACACAACTTCAAATCATTAGTAAATTTGGGAATTACTTTTCTTAGGAAAGGATTCACATATTTTCTCCTCTTCTTTCATCATTTTCATTCTCACTGCCATAATTTGCAAAACAAACAACTCTTCATTATGCGGGTCTGTACTCTTCTGCCTTGCCTCTCTTTTCCCTTCTACATATTTTAAGAGTTCACCAGAAAAAAAATGGCAGGGATTCATTGCTTATATGGTTGGGAGAACACAAACAAAAAAGTAGAAGAGAAAGCAAAATACTTAGAAGAACAAAAACAAGAGTCTAAAAAACCAAAAGATAATATAAAATGGCAATTAAGAATAACTATCTTCTAAAGAGTTGAGCCAAGTAAATGGGAAACTGTGGAGTTGACAGTGTAGTCAGTCTTTCAAACTTTCCACTTTTATTTTGTCTTTATAAAGACAAAATTGTTGGCCCTAATATGCCAAGCAAAAACTGTGACAGAAGGAAGTTAGATATAACCGTGAATCTGTCCCTTTTCCCAGGTGCCGGAGAGCAAACTTCCCAATAAGGAGCATAAGATAAGATTTTGATGTCATTTCCTTTTGATGAAACCTCAAAAAAAGAGATCAGATCTTGAAGATGCTCACTTCAATGACTGAGTCAGACAGGAGAGACTGTGAGGACTGTGGGGAAATGACCTTTTACAGCTCCTCTAAAATGATTTTGAACACAAAGTGGCCTAAAATTCAGAGGGGCATGAAGGTTTCCTGGGGCTATTTTAATTGCAAAATCACATTTTTAGTGGGTTATACATAGTTAGTAGGTTACAATAAAAAGTAAGTAATGTCTTTAGCGCAAGAAGTCCATTTTAGGTTAATGAAGACTAGTTAAGAACTGGAACATAACAATAACTTACCCACTGATTGTTCTTAATTTACTCCTGGCATTATCATTTAATTTCACTAAAGCTGTATAAAGCAGTAGAAGAATATAATACTTTTTCAGTAATATGAGCAGTTGCTCAAAAATATTAAATATTATATAATAGATAATATTTCAAAACAGGCTTTTATATTTCTACTTTATATATCATATCATAATTGTGGCTCTGTGTCTTAAGTCAAAACACTACTCATATCTAATGTTCTCTAACATTATTATATTTCATTGAATAGTAGTGAGTGATATAACTTCATTTTGTATCACAGAGGTAAAAATAAAGAGGTAAAATATTTATTTTTGAAAACTTGATTTAATATGTATCATATACAAGTAAATATGAGTTAGAGCCATCTCAATATACATAACAAATAAAATTGAAGACTATGGCAAAAATGCACTGTATGTATAATATTCAGGTACTAATTTTTCTGATAATTTATAAAAATATATACACATAATAACTTGAAAAATTCTTGGCTTCAGACTTATATATAGCTTCAGAATTACCCAAAATGTACTTGAATTCATTCCAAAAGCATCAAAGAAGAAAGGCAATGTATGAGCTGCATATTAGAAATCAATTCACAAAAAACCAGAATGTTTTTCCTTTAATATTTGTCTCACTGTATCTGATCCAAGTATAATTCTAAGACCCATTAGAACATATGTTCCTTTTATCTTCAACCACTAAAGCAACCTCAAATATTTCCAATTATTAAATATTATAAATATACATATATGAATTATCATACATGTCAATATATACTTGGAAATATCTTCGTAATGTTCTATTTGCAGCTATCAGAATATGTGTAGAAATAGACTACATTGGAATTTAAGTCAGACTAATTTACACAAAAGCTTACTTTCCTTTTCAAAGATAACGGAGCAGACTGGAGGTGTTGTAACACAATTATAATGATGGATAAGGTTTAGCATCCCATTGCCACTACTTCCCAGGTGCAAGGCCCTGAGCAATTAACTGAAACTCTCAAAGCTACAGGTTTCTAATCTGTCAAATGCAGGCTAATAGAGCCTTCCTCATGGAAATATTGTCAGGAATAAGGGAGATACAGTACAAAAGAACTTGCTTTCCCTTGTATACAGTTGATGTTAAATAAATGTTAACTACTATTTGTCAAGAGCTGAGCAAAACTGAGAAATCTGAGCTGAACTAAGTTGCCAAGTGCCAAAATTAGCTGATTAAGAAAATGAGCCAAAAATGAAAGTAGCAGTCAAACCTTTCATCACTCTGATGGTATAAACAAGAAACTTATCTGGAGGTAAAGCCCCACTTCCATTTACCCCCATGGAACAGCATCACAGTCAAGATCAGATAGATCAGCACAAAGTGGTGGTTCTCTCACTGCATTGGGGGCCCCAAACAAAAGACTCCTGAAGTTTTATGAACCTGGGGACTAGGGTAGGCGTGGGTGGTGCTGGGAATGGAAAACTACTGAGTACTGAGTCATGGAGGAGAAAAGTATCTTCAAGTTCTCCCCTTCCTCTTCCAGATAAGGAGGTCTCAGCAGAGGCACCCAAGGAAGTCCTCAGCTTAGGAATGCGGATATGTGTAAGAGCATGACCTGCCAAAGAAGCCTGAGTTCTTGGCTGCAGCTCCGTTTAGGGACTGCTGCACTGACTGTGCACCAAGTCTGTTTGGAGAGGACAGCTTTCTCCCATAAGGGCTGTCAGGTAATTGTCTATGTAATTGTCTAGGGTTGAGCCTGAAAAACAGATAGGTTTTGATCAGGAATATGATCAAAATCATTACAAGGAGGATTAGCATGCCTGAGTGGAGGATTTAACATAACCACAAGCCCCAATTGTTGGCAAGCCAGTTAAAATATCCCATACTCCACTGGGTCTGTTTTAGAGAGCCAGGAGTCCTCCTTCTTATGGTTTTTTTATGAACCTTTTTATTCATCTGGCATGAGGCATCAATTCAGAGGCAACACAGCTCTGGCCAGTAAGCTGAGGCTGATGTGATTGCCTTCCAGGGCTGCAGCAGTGTCATGATAGTAAGAGTACACAGTCCAGAAGTACAACCCCAGATGGTACAGCTGGTCCCCTGGAAACAAGGAGTTTAAAATATTAGAGCATCCTACATAGGACATTTTAAAATTAGACATTCACGTTATCAGGGCCCCTAGGTGGCCTCCCACTGTGGAATATCCTACTTTTGGTTTCCAGTCTAGTCTGAATAATTTTATTCAGTCCTTGGTTTTAGGAAGACTGTCTGAGGCAGTCAGTTTTAAACAGTTTTGTTTGTCCAGGACATCAGTTCTTCAGCTCCGCAAGTGTGGACAACATCTGGAGGTATTCTGCATGGAGAATGTAGGAGTTGAGGTCACCTCCTACTGACTCATAGTCAGCATTTGGCAGGTGCAATCTTACGTCAGCAGTCAAGCTGAACCTTAAACAACTTGGAAAGGTAGCAACGGGGATTATTTTTCAGGAGAAGGGAAATGTTTCAGGGAGAGAACCTGAAACATAAAGATCATTAATGTCCTTCTTGACCTCATCCACGCCTCCACACGTGCTGTTATTTTGATTGTCTTGATTCAGTGTGAACCATTCAGGAATTAAAAAGATGTTGCTAGGGAAGTCAGGGACATACCTAGTGGCCATCTCCCAGTCCTCTCCTCCCCCAGCCTCCTTTTCTACTGTGTATGGATGTTTCCATGTATCTTCATTCCACAGCAGGGGGAGACATTAGGTCTAATGAAAAGGCCTAATCATACTAAAACCATGAATGTGAACAAGAAGCCCCAGTTGCTTATCAGGGTGGGAACTCTGAGTGGCAGGGCCCTCTCCCCCTGGGTTGTACAACTACCCCACTTTAGGCAGCTCAAATTTGTCTCTCCTCTCCAAAGTGACTAATATAAAGTACAGTGTATGAAGCAGTTGGCCTTCTGGGAAGAATGTCCATGATAGGCTTTCTTCCCCTGCTCTTTTGGACCCTTTGTGCTGTGTAAGAAATAAAGCAGTCATTTGCTGAGTATTCCTGTTCAACCTGTGTTCACATGAGGCACAATACAGCAACTCCCTCCACAGGTGTTAATGACTATAAAAGAATGATGTACAGTTGAAGAGGCAGAAAGACTGATAAAATACATGCTGTAAATTGCTGCCTTGAGTCCCCAGGCTGCTCACCTGAGATATGTGGTCCAATCTGGTATTATCTTTTCCCCTCCCATTGGCTAATTAACTCTGTCCTTTAATTGCCAATTAAAATGCTCCATCACCCCTTCAGCTTTGAGATGATATGGAACATGGAAAGTCCATCTTATATCTCATGATTGGGCCCATTGATCTGTGGCTTGGACTGCAAATACAGGGCCATTATCAGAAATGCAATATTTCAGGAAATCTGAACAGGAAAAATATGTGGTCTTGTAGGACCTGGGTAGTATCAAGCGATACTCCTGAGTCAGTGGAGCACACAGGAATTAGGCCAAACCTGGAGAAAGTGTCAACTGTGGTCAGTATCCTGGATGAAATTCTGCATGGGATGGGAGACCCAAGTTCATTTATCTGCTCAGAACCTCCCAGGCTACTGATATGGGAATATGTCCCTTATCAGTACTTTTAGCCTTGGTCAGGGTCTTGTAGGCGGGACTGATTTTCCATGCTGTTTTGACATCTTCTGATGACAGTGGCAATCCATGTGTTTAGGTCCCCTCTCAGAAGGTGTCTGAACTCTCATGGGCCATCCTCTTGTGGATCCAGGTGACAATCCATCATGTTATTTGCTTGTGCTAGGGAGAAGATGTTTTTGTCTTTGTACTTAGCTGGCAAGCATGGTCTGTTTGATGGTTATATTTTTGACTTCAGCATAGTGGCCTTTCTGGTAAGCACCCATATGGGAAACAAAAAACTTATTAGGAGCAGAACTGCTTTTATCCAAAGGTCTCATCCTCCCAGGGGACCTAGTGTTATATGCCAGTCCGAGGCTTGTCAGTGGCCTAACCAAATGGACAGGCTAGTAAGGAAAGCCCATGAGTCAGTGAAAATATAGCCAACTAGGTTCATGGTCTTCCCTATGTCCCACTAAAATGTGCCTCACTGCAGCATTTCCCATTGAGACTTGGGGGCAAAGGCCAGCAGGTGTGCATATATGCAATCTATCAGTATGTTAGTTATGTTAGTAATAATGGGGACCTTAACAATGGAGGTTTATGTCAGAATTCAACTTATTAATGCTATTAATTTGAAAATTTAGCTTGTTTTAAGTTTATAATTTCAATTAACAAATTGCATTTTATTTAACTTGTGATTTAATTACTATTCAATCTATGTTAAAATATTAAATTCTACTAAACAATCATTTCCATTTACAAAGTTGTTTAATTATATTACTATAATATTTTATACAGTATTTACAAAGACAACATGATATGCTTGAGCACTTTTAGTACTTTCCAGGGCATCCTTAGTATTTATCAAGCAAGGCATTTATAAGAATTTAAATAAATCTTGTAAACATAATAAGTGAAAATAATAGAGAAGTCAATTAATTTCCAGAGCACATTCCAATATTGTTTACAAACCTTAACAAATTTGATTGCATATTTCAGCACAACTCACATGCTTTACAGTTCCAATTGCCTCTTTCAAGAAGAATCTTAAACACTATAAGTATACCAAAGATAAATTAACTTCTTTCTAGGCTGGAAACAAATATGTTAATAGAGTGGGTTATAAATAGTTCAAGTTATTTTTAAAATGTCTGGGGTCATAAACTCATTCTAATCCACCTTCATGGGACAGTTTTGCCATGTTAATCATTCTGAAGTTAATGTATCAATAAAATAAAAATTTCATCAGTAATGTAAATATATTGTAGAAGGAAACTTGGGACCAGTGCACCAGATGGCTACACTGATTTTCCTGAGCAACTATTAATGTACGGAATCAATTTTTACAGTCATGCTCTGTCTACCGCATCAACCAACAAAGTACTTTGTACATACACACTTTATTTAATATTTACATTTCAAAACCCAGTGCATCAAACATGCCCTGAATAATTTTTAAATTTTAAATTACTTGATTACTTTCATTACTCTTTTCAGATTTTATCACTTAATTTGGATAGATGTAATTCTGTACATCCCTCCATGTTTACCCACAAAGACATATATATACACCCATGTAGATATGCACTCAGACAAGCTGCAATGAATATATTTATATATTATATATTATATATTATATATTATACAGTTAACAAAATTCTACAGTCACTTACTAGGTTATAATAGTTATAGCCGTCTTTTTTATCTGATAAGATAATCTCTTTTGTCTTGTATTTATCATTGGTGTCATTGGCAGCAATTTTATATTTATGTAATCGCCAATACATAGAACACACAATAAGCAGAGTATCAAATATCAGGATTAGGAAAATATTTATGAATTTTTGTTGCCTTTTGGAAAGAACTATATGGAAATGATTCAAATCAACACTGTGTGTACTTCTGTATAAAAATTACCAATGTGGTAATAAGTGTTCCTTATTTCATTGAAGTCAGCATGTTCTTGTCCATTTCAGTTGCTTATCTACCAACTCTTCACATAATCTATAGATTGCTTAGTTTCCTCCATAAAGCTTTTCTTAGTCCAACACTGGAATATGTTTCCTTCCAGTGGCATTTTTGCTAATTCCATCTTAAGGATCATCACTCTACATTTGAATGTGTCTACTTTGTTAGCATTGACTAATACACTATGAATTACTTGAGGTGGCAGTTGGTGATTGTCTACCACTTTATCTGTAGAAGCCAGTATAAAGACTAATATAATTAGTTTGTTAGATGAGTGGAGATAAAACTGTTAAAAAATGTATTTAGTGGCATCTTCCACCTCATTGAAACATCATACATCCGATAAGTGAAATCCAGAAATTCTACATATTTGTAAGAAATACCTAAATGTTGTTAATGAATAAAGCTATTTAATCATTCCCCTTCCCTCTGCCACCCCACCCAGTAATCTATGCCAATAGTCATAACAATATATTAACTAATACCTATTCAAGATTCAGATTCATGTAATAGCATGCTAATTATCCCAGCTCAAAGCTCTGATACACAACACAGTCTTAAAAATATTGTACAGAAAATTTATTCAAAGTTAACAAACAATGAGATTATGGATAGTTTTATAAAAATTATTTTCCACATCCTTAATTAACCTATAGTCCCTTAACTAAAATTAATCTGCTTGAGAATTCATCCATATAAATCTATAAGTTCTTCTTTCTCACTGTGATGGCTTGAAGCTCTATTAACCCAGAAAAGATCATGTTCTTTTAATCCATTCCTGTGGGTATAGACCCACTGTGGGTGGGACCTTTTGATTAGGTTATTTCAGTTGATGTGTGCTCCATGTGGGTCTTAATCCTGTTCCTGGAGTCCATTACAAGAGGATAAAATAAAGAAAAAAATCCCCAGAGAAGTTTAGAGAATAGGACGTTCAGAAGCTAAGACAGACAGAAACCAAATGAGAGAAACATGCAGAAGCTCAGAGAGGAAGCCACTGAAGCCAGAAGCCAAAAGCAACTAAACCTGGGAGAGAAGGGACAGACCAGCAGAACTGCCATGTGCCTTCCCATGTTACAGCGGTGCCCCGGATGCCAGCAACCTGTCTTCAGAGTCCAGGTATCATCCCGTTGATGCCTGTTGATTTGGACGTTTTCATGGCCAAAGAACTACAAGCTTGTTAAGTTAATAATCCCCATTGTAAAAGCCAAGTTGTTTCTGGTATCCTGCATTTTGTCAGCTTTAGCTAACTAAAACGTTCACGTACCCCTTTGCTAATATCTCCTACTTTATAAAAGGAATGCATTCCTTGCTGTCCTGAATTTCATTTTGATATATTACTCTAGGGTATAAAAACACCTGGTATGAAAAGAAAGTGTCAATTAGAATTATTGGTTTTTGTGGGTGCCCCTTTTTGATTTATTATATCATAAAACATTCCTGCCTTGAGTTAATGACATTTAGGAGTAGAATATCATGGCCCTTGTTGAGATATAGATTCAAATATATTGTGGAGTAGTCAGTGAAAGTGATTTTTGCTTTTCCATCCTGCAAAATCTTTGACAAATAATGCATGGCTCCTCAATAAGAGAGTTTTAAAAACAAATCAAAGAAAACATCAAATGCTAAAATTATTAAACAGTATTTATAAGTAAACAGTATTTATTAGGATGAGTGAGTAACTGGAAAGTTGTTTAACAAAAGCTAAATTTGTATATGATGCTGAATCTTTTAAATGTCACTGGAGTGCTTTCCAGGACAGTCAAATATTTTAGGATACTGTGCCAGTTTGAGTGTATTGTGTCCCCCAAATGCCATTATCTTTGTAGTCTTGTGCAGGGCAGAAGTTTTGGTGTTGGTTAGATTTGCTTGGAGTGTGCCCCACCCAGCTGTGGGAGATAATTTTGATGAGATGTTCCCATGGAGGCGTAGCCCCACCCATTCGGGGTGGGCCTTGATCGGTGGAGCTATATAAATGAGCTGACTCAAAGAGGAAAAGAAGTGCAGCTGGGAGTGATGTTCTGAAGAGGAGCAAGCTTGCTAGAGAGGAGCGTCCTGGGAGAAAGCCGTTTTGAGGCCGGAGCTTTGGAGCAGACGCCGGCTGCCTTCCCAGCTAGCAGAGGTTTTCTGGACGCCATTGGCCATCCTCAGGTGAAGGTGCCCGGTTGCTGATGTGTTACCTTGGACACTTTGTGGCCTTAAGACTGTAACTGTGTAGTGAAATAAACCCCCGTTTTATAAAAGCCTATCCATCTCTGGTGTTTTGCATTCTGCAGCATTAGCAAACTAGGACAGATACCCTAAATGAAAAAAAAAAAGTTTTCTTTCTGATAAATTGTTCATATATTAATGAAGTAGCTCATACATAAATTTGTACAAATCATTTCATCAAATATTTGTTCCAGTTATCATTTTAATTTTTCTTAAAATAGTTACTATCCCTATAGTAACCATTACTTAAAATTCAATTTGAGCAGTGTAAAATATTTTCTTGCATTAAATACAAGGGAAATGTGATTGTGAAAACTATCAAAATAAACCGATTTACTTTTTTTTATGTTCTGATTTAATAATTATTCAAATCTCAATATCAGACTTCTACATATCCATATATACATACATATTGATAATTCCCTCTTTCCTATCATACACTTGTTTCATGAACAGCATAATTTTAACTGCATATTAGATGACTTTATTAAAATTTAGATAATGAGAAACAGATCCATCTTCTTTCATAATTTAATATGTACATGGAAAATTAATTGCATTACCTATGAATAATTTGATCATGACTTATCTGCTTTTAGTAATCCATCTTAAAAATTGTTTCATAATTTATATCTGCCTTGTTTTTAAAAAAAAATCTTGAAATGCACCTTAGCATGTTATTTGAATTGAAACATGAAAATCGACATTTTCTAGAGAGTTAAATCTTATTTGGCAGAGCGGTTTAACAATGAGGACTACTTTTACTAAATTGTTAAATCATGTAAAACTTCAGTGAAACAAAAAGTAGATAAATAAAATTCAAGGTTTTGACAAGATCTATTTAAACATGTGAGAAATAATTTTTTTTTAACAAACTGTAATAGTACATGTATGGTGATATAATTTTTTTTTTTTTATTTTCCCAAGCTTGTTTGAATAAATCTGATGAAATGAATGGCCTCTATGTGACAGAGTATAACAACTAGTCTTATGACATGACTTGCTGAAGACTTTTGGTAAAATTCCTAGAAGTTGAAAAAGTAGATGTATTTAGTAGGGATAGAAATCCTGTCACATATCAGATGGTTTCTGTTCCTGTGCTTCAAACAAAATTGAAAAGGGGTCTAACTTATTTTGCGATGACATACAGTTATTTATATTTTGGTTCACTGGTCGACAGCAGCTCAAATAATTGAGAATTATAGTCATATTAAAACTCTTTCCAATTCCATCTATTGCACATGACCAAGGTTTCTCAGATGTTACACCTATAAAACAAAACACTAGTTCTAGCAAAGGCTATAATCCTCAGGGATAAAAGCTATGTGAAAGCAAAGCAAAATAAAGCAGCTTCACTCATCTCAATAAGAAATACATTTCCAAAAGAATATCATTTTTTAACTTTTAAATTATTCATCGCCATAGTAGAATATTCATGTTGACTTAATTAATTGTATACTAAAAGAGTTGTGATGAAATATTTTTCTATTTGATAATTAGAGCCTTTGGTGACTTAACATTTTGTTGGTGAGAAGTATGACATGATGATTAATAAAAGACTTGTAATCATAGATACATAAAATATTAGGATAAATATTTTAAATTATGAATGGAATGGAAATACAATTGCATAGAAATAAAAGTCATGTAAAATTTCTGACGATTAAGGAGACTTGTTCTCGTATATCTTAAATCAATGATATGAATTTCACATTGGTAGGTTATTCAAATTCCACTAAAAAAGTGAAATGACAGTTATATTTTAAAATGTCAGCATTTGAATAGCAAACTGGAATAAATAAATTCCATGATTATTTTTAAATAAATAAATTCATGATTAAAACTTTAGATATCAACTCAACACAGTACAAGGCTATTCCTAGTTTTTAATATTAACTTTAGGGGATTTGGAGGCAAAATTGTTTGAAAGCCTCTTCTCTAGCAAGTACCATCTCAGCTTCCTCATTTAGAAAACCAAAGAATGCAGACCTATAGTCCCATGTCTCTAGTAGAGGAGACTAGAAGTCACCACAAAGACAGAGTAAGCTGAGAAGTGGAGATCATATATATGGTAGGTCTTCAAAGATCACAATTGACTGATGGGAGACATATTGCTCTGGGAGTAAATATTCATGATATGTTGATATATGTAGTACACAATAATTTGATATATGTATGAGAAATATTTGTAGATTTTCCAGATCATAAATGGAGCAATAGCCTGGAAAAAAATAATTTTTATGTTTAAGACTTCCACCTTAATAAATTCAAATGGAATTATTTTAACAAATATATATTGAATCCAAACACCAAACACCAGGTAAGCACTAGAAATGCAAATATAATGTAAAAAAATTAAAAATGTATGTATCCTTTGGAAAAAGATATGTGTGTTTGGGAAGGCAGGTGAAGGACTGGAGCCAGATTGTAAATCATGTAAATGTAATATTGGCCTTTGTTCAAGGGGAATTTGCATTCAA
The DNA here is from genome assembly GCF_015220235.1 of Choloepus didactylus. Classification (NCBI taxonomy): domain Eukaryota; kingdom Metazoa; phylum Chordata; class Mammalia; order Pilosa; family Megalonychidae; genus Choloepus; species Choloepus didactylus. The sequence continues at coordinate 66,788,608 of NC_051308.1, read as the reverse complement.
AGAAACATCAATCCAAAATCCAGTAATAATTTAGTTGTCATATCTTTCTGATTAGTGGCAAAAGAGAGCCAATAGTTAAAGGGGGCCTCTGCCTCCCATATTTCATAGAAATATCTTGGTGCACAGTGATATATGATGTTAACTCTAAAAACTGGAAATGATATAATAATTATCACATCAGGTACCTAATGGGGACAGGGGATAAGACTTGGTCTGTACTCCTAGCCAACTTGCTGTCTAATAACCTTGAAAAATTATTGAACTGGGGAAGTGGGAGGTCATAAAAGGTAACTTTAATTTGATGACTTGAGCTGAATTCAAAGAATGAATAGATGAAAAAAGTGGAAGGGTTAAATATTTCCAAGTAAGAAGAACTGGTAAAGGAAAGGGAAGTGGGGAAAAACTTGTATATATGTAGTAAAGGAAAAGCAAGTAAATGACAGTAATGATAAAGTGAAAGTCAGGATGTAGATGGGAATACAGCTCAAATGGCACAGGGATATCCAGGAATAGGCTCCCTTTTATACTCTGTTGGACTTGTGTGGAAGAAGACTCTAAGTCTTCCTGCAAGTGTACAACATAGTTACCACCTACACAAATTTTGAATCTACTCACTCATCTCCATATTCTCTTTCACAAACCTTGTCCATTCTATAATTAGCTCTTGCTGGTGTTGCTGCAATATCCTCCTAACTGGATTTCATCTTCAAGTCTTCCCCACCCTGCCCCCTCCCTCATCCTTCACAAAAAAATTCCACACGGTAGTCTGTGGTTGTGTTTGTTTATTTTGAAAATCTTAAATCACCTTATGCCTCTCTATTGCTTAAAAAGTTCAAAATTTTCTCAAGTTATAGATATTATATGCCAGATGTGGAAGGGGATGTTCCAAGGGCAGCCTGCCATCTTTGTCAGTGCTCCACAAATTAACCCTGTGCTCAGGTCTAGATGTATTATCTTGGCTCCTAGAGCAGATGATGAATGTGGGCAGATGCCCCTCTCGGGAGTGCCTGGAGATAAAACTCATCCCTTAACAGATAGTGAGTGGCCTGCTGGCATGTTTCTTCCACTTTTGTCCCATTTGTTAACAATCACTGGAGGCGGCATGGTTAAGTTTGTGTATTTTATGACACCTGGCCCACCCCCACTTCTATATCTGTTCCCTGTGGGGGGAGAGCAAGTTCTTTCATTTTGTGGCACAAGAGAGGTCCCTGCATAGGTCTCATGGTAAGACCCACTGACCATGGGGGACTGATGGCCGCTAGTGAAGCGGACCTTGCTTGGTCTCTTCTCTATGTGAGTAAACATTGTTCCATCCAGTGCTTGCATAAGTCCTTTTTTTGTTGGCATCTCCAACACCTGCAATCTATAAATATGTTGGTACCCTAGGACTGCTGTTCCTGCTGGCAGGCATTGTTATGCTTTTTGCTACCATGCATGCAGTGAGATTCCTTCCTTGGATGTGGCAATAGGTGTCTCTTTCCTCTGACATCAACTTTTGGCCTAGTAGAGCTCATATAATTAATCATGTAAAAGTTTCTGAGGTTAAAAGGGGTTGTTCTAGTTTGCTAATGCTGCCAGAATGCAAAACACCAGAAATGGATTGGCTTTTATAAAGGGGGTTTATTTGGTTACACAGTTACAGTCTTAAGGCCATAAGGTGTCCAAGATAACACATCAACAATCATGTACCATCACTGGAAGATGACCAATGGCATTAGGTGGGAAGGCACGTGGCCAGCATCTGCTCCAGAGTTCTGATTTCAAAATGGCTTTCTCCCAGGACATCCCTCCCTAGGCTTCATCTCCTCAAAAATGTCTCTTTTAGTTGCTCTTGGGGCATTTGTCCTCTCTTAGCATCTCTGGATCATAAGTCTGCTTTCAAAGGCTGTCTCCAAAATGTCTCTGTAAACTGCAGTTCCTGTCTCAGCTACTGTGCATTCTTCAAAGTGTTCCTCTTGGCTGTAGCAAAAAGTCACTCCTTCTGTCTGAGCTTATATTGTGTTCCAGCAAACTAATCAAGGTCCATGCTGGATGGGCGGGGCCACAACTCCATGGAAATTATCCAGTGAATGATCTCAGCCACAGTTCAGTGATCACATCTCCACAGGAACATCCAGTCAAAAGTCTGCAACCAAGGGAGAACCTAAGATGGTGGCTAGGTGAGACAGGGCAATAAAACACCTCCATGAAAAATACTAGATAAAAGCAGAAAGTGACCCAGAACACAGTTCCAGCAGCACCAGCTGGACAAGTTCTGCTAAATCCACAAGGACTGTGCACTTGTTGAAACTGGGAGTCTGTGTTCGGAAACGAGTGAGTGAGCCAGCTAAATGTTCGGTGGCCATGCTGCAGTGTGGGGAATCCATGGGTTGGCATTTGGAAGTGGGCTAGTTCTTTTTTTAAAAAAAACAAAAGTAGCTGCAGATGCAGCAGCGAGAACCACACAGTGAAGCACGGCAGGAACGTGCTGTGTGAATGTCTCAATATATGGCATGAAAGATATAGCTTTTCATACACCTGCTGCTAATTGGCTCAGAGTGAGGAAGATAGAGGTTAGACAAAAGGGGAAAAAACCATGCCCCTTGCAGCCATCTTCACAGCAGGCTTGGAATGCTCCTGCCTGGCACAGGCACCACAGCCCAGAGACATGCCAAGGGACCCAGTGTGACAGAAAGTGTTTCCAGCAACATGAGCACACACCACAATATCAGGCATGGACAATAGCCTTTATTGCACACACAGCTAATTGTCCCAGAGCGGGGAAGGTGGAGCTGTGTGAAAAGGGGGAAATTAACATGCCCCATTCAGCCATCCTTACAGCAGGCTGGGAATGTCCCTGCATGACACAGTGGCCCAGAACTTCCCTTGAGGGAGGGCATGCACTTGTGATGTAGCACAGCCATCCCTCAGCAGAGGCCCTAAGAAGGGCATGGCTGGGAAGAGGGACCCAGGTGGAAATCCCAGGGACCATACACCAATACCAAGGACTTGTGGGTCAGCGGCAGAGACCATCTGTGACGAGACCGAACTGAAGGTTTAGACTCTTGGAACAGCCTAAAATCTCCAGGAACACCTGGGAGGTTTGATTATTAAAACTGCCCTGCCTCCCTAACTGCTCAGACACATGCCCCACATTCAGGGCAGACAGCACCAACACACCCAAACTTGGTGCACCATTTGAACCCCACAAGAATCAGACCCCCACACAACACAAAGACAAAGTTGGGGAGAACTGACTTGAGGGGAATAAGTGACTCATGGATGCCATTTGCTGGTTAGTTAGAGAAAGTGTACACCACCAAGCTGTAGATCTGACAAATTAGAGATTGGTGTTTCAATACTCCTTCATATCCTAAAAGAACCCTATCAAGTAAAGCAAATGCCAAGAGGCCAAAAACAACAGAAAATTTTAAACCATATGATAAAACCAGATGATATAGATAACCCAAACCCAAACACCCAAATCAAAAGATCTGAGGAGACAGTACTTGGAGCAATTAATCAAAGAACTAAAGATAAACAATGAGAGCATGACACAGGATACAAAGGACATGAAGAAGACCCTAGAAGAGCATAGAGAAGAAATTGCAAGAGTAAATAAAAAAATAGATGATCTTATGGAAATAAAAGAAACCGTTGACCAAATTAAAAAGAATCTGGATACTCATAGTGCAAGACTAGAGGAAGCTGAACAATGACTCAGCAACCTTGAGAGACACAGAACAGAAAATGAAAGAAAAAAAGAAAGAATGGAGAAAAAAATCGAAAAAATCAAAATGGATCTCAGAGATATGACAGATAAAATAAAACATCCAAATTTAAGACTCATTGGTGTCCCAGAAGGGGAAGAGAAGGGTAAAGGTCTAGAAAGAGTATTCAAAGAAATTCTTGGGTAAAACTTCCCAAACTTTCCACATAATATAAATACACAAAACATAAATGCCAAGTGAACTCCAAATAGAATAAGTCCAAATAAACCCACTCCAAGACATATTCTGATTGGACTGTCAAATACTGAAGAGAAGGAGCAAGTTCTGAAAGCAGCAAGAGAAAAGCAATTCACCACATACAAAGGAAACAACATAAGACTAAGTTGTGACTACTCAGTGGCCACCATGGAGGTGAGAAGGCAGTGGCATGACATATTTAAAATTCTGAGAGAGAAAAATTTCCAGCCAAGAACACTTTATCCAGCAAAACTTTCCTTCAAATTTGAGGCAGAGTGCGGTCGCAGTTGACTCGTCTGGGGGAGGGTGGCGGCCGGTTGCTAAATCCTAGGCTCTCAGGATTGCTCCGAGGGTACCGGCGGCGGGGGCTCTTTCCCGGAGGCGAGGGCGAGGCGGGGGACTTGGCCAGGTCCCCGGCGGGAGGCGTGCAAAGTATGGAGGGCGGTGAGAAAGGAACAGGCGGGACACGGTTCTTTTAGGGTGAAGAAACCAAGAGAGTTTATTAGGGGAGAGTACAAGCTTATATCGGGCGTTTAGAGGGCGGGGTAGCTGTAGAGGTTAAAGGCTTGGATTGGTTCTGAGAGGGCGCGGAGGTTGATTGAAAAGGGGCGAGAGTTGCTCCGGTAACGGTGTCTGGCAACAATGTATGCGCACTGGTGGTGATGGGAGTTGCACTGGCAACGGGGAGTGTCCGGGCAAGATAAGGGGGTGGGGAAAAGGCGGTTCCCTCCGGCAAGCCTCCCCTAACAGTGGTGTATTTTGGGTGAGGAAATGGGGCCTGCCTCCGGCCTCACTTTCCCAGGCCTGGGGGGCTGTAGAGGGCGCTGTCGCCCGTGCCCACTACCCTCCCCAGGGGTGGATCCGGTCCCCCAGCCCAGGCCCGCCAAGTTGAAGCACGTAATCAGTGTCCCGCAGCAGAGCTTAAATTTTTGACAAACAAATGCTGAGAGATTTTGCTAATAAAAGACCTGCCCTACTTCAGATACTAAAGGGAGCCCTAACAACAGAGAAACAAGGAAAAGAGAGAGAGAGAGAGAGAAATTTAACAGACATATATAGAACCTGACATCCCAAATCACCAGGATACACATTCTTCTCTAGTGATCACAGAACTTTCTCCAGAATAGACCATATGCTGAGACATAAAACAAGCCTCAATAAATCTAAAAAAAAAAATGAATTTATTCAAAGCACATTTTCTGACTACAATGGAATACAAATAGAAGTCAATAACCATCAGAGACTTAGAAAATTCACAAACAACTGGAGGTTAAAAATGAGGGGGAGATGGAAACATTCCCAGATAATCAAAAGCCAAGGGATTTCATCCCCAGTAGATCAGTCCTATAAGAATTGCTAAAGGGAATTGTGTAGGCTGAAAGGAAGGGACACTAAACAATTGACTGAAACCACATGAAGAAATAAAGATTTCCAGTAAAGATCACATGGTAAATATAAATACCAATACTACTGTATTTTGATTTGTAACTCCACTATTTACTTCCTACAGGATCTAAAAGACATAAAGTATAATGATAAATCAGTGGTTTTGGACTCAATATAAAATATGTAATTTTTGACAAGAACTACATAATGGTGGGGGAATCGAGGAGTATAGGAACATAGTTTATGTGTCCTATTGAAGTTAATTTGGTATCAAAGAAAACAAGATTGTTATAGACTTAAGATGTTAAATTTAAGTCCCATGGTAAACACAAAGAAAGTATCAGAGAATATGATCATGGAGAAGAAAAGTAGAGTATGGGTTACGAGAAGTGGGGGAAGGGGCAATGGAGAGTTAATCAGAAAGGAGTGTAGGGTTTCTGTTTGGGGTGAGGGGGAATTTCTAGCAATGGATGGTGGGAAGGTGATGGCATTGCAACATTGTGAATGTGATTAATCCCACTAATGGAATGCTTGGGAGGGGTTGGAATGGGAAGATTTATGCTGTATATCTGTTTCCACAATTGAAAAAAAAAAAGACAGTCTAAACAGATAATGACAATTAAATGCCAAGGATGATGCTGGATGGGATCTGAGGATGGAGGAGAGGAGGCTCAAAGGGACACAGTTGGGACATAAGAAAAAAATGAAATATAGATTGTAAGCTTTGTATCAATGTTGAATTTCTTGAACTTCTTAGCTGCGCCTAACGTGATTGCATAAATGAATATTCTTGTTCATGGGAAATGTATACGTGAATTATATTGTTTGTTCAAGGATGTGTGCTGCTTGCTCTCATATGCTCAGAAGACACAGCAATAGATGATGGATGATAGATAGGGAGGGAGGGAGGGAGGGAGGGACGGAGAGAAAGAAATGGAGTGACAGGATGTTAAAGTTCATGGATCTGGGTATCGGTGGAGGGGGTTGGGGTATGCTGGAGTTCTGCATATGGGGTTTCTGTTGTTTTTGCAACTGTTCCTCTAAGTTTGAATTTATTTCAAGATAAAATTCAACAACAATAACAAAAAGTCTGCAACTCAATCAACACCAATACGTTTCCTGCCCACACAAGACTGCATCAAAAATAATGGTATTTTGGAGGACATAATACATCCAAACTAGCACAGGGGACACTATAATAATTATGCCAACTCATCTGGGGCAGACTAGAATGTATGGTTTCTTTCCCTTTCTGTAATTGCCCATGTGGTCTCACCCCTGCCTGTCTCTCCAGCCTCTTTACATATCACTCTCCCATTTACTTTCTCCCCTCATATTTGTTTACTCAAGGCCTCATATTTGTTTATTCAATATGACAAATGGTATTGGTAATTGCCATTCCCTTTGCTTGACCACCTTATTCAAAGTTCCCTTACTTTCCAATTAATACCTAGAACATCATATTTTTATTTTTAATATTATTCTTTGTATTCTGACTTTTTGTTATGTATTTGTTTGCCATCTATTTCCTTTCACCAGAATGATGCTATTTTAAAGCAGGTACTTGGTCTATCCCAGAGCCTAGAACAATGTCTGACATAGGCACTTAAAATTCATTGAGTAAATCCATGGATGATGCAATCATGCAATATTTAGGAAAACATTGCAGTTGAACAGCCAGGATCAGATGAGATAGATGAGATAACGAAAGAGCAATTGGGTTTAGGGATCCAAAATAAAAAGCAAGTATAAAAAACATTGCAGCAGTTAAAAAAAAAAAGAGGGTTTAAGATTGACTCGCTGTTGATAGTACATTGCTCTTAAAGTAGGATATATAGACATATTTGGAATAACAGTTCTTTATTTATATTTTGTCCAGTGTATTGCAGCATTTTAGGGTTTCTGACTCCAGCTCACTATAAACCAGTAATAATTCTTTGTGACAATAAGAAGCATCCTAACACCTTTTGCTATTAGAGCGGTGATAGAGATTGAAAACAACTGATTTTAAAAAAAAGGTCTTAAGGACCTTCAGGTTTTTGACCTGGGCAGAGAGGTTGAAGCTGGTAACAACCTGAGAGATGAAACTGGAAGATGAAGCATGCATTTTCAGTGAGGTTGTAAAAAATCAGGTTTCCTATGTTTCTGAAATGTGCAAGCAGTGTTCTATGTTGCTTTTAATTTAGAATGTCCTGGAATGAAATATAATTTGAATATCAGTGATACTGCAATCCATGTGAACAGACAGCCTTCTTCAGTGGGAGCATGGAAAAGAAAAGGGAGGAGGGGCGAGGAGAGTTCAAGTCACCATTACTAGGAAACAATGGGGGAGAAGTTCACAGAAAACACTGAGACTAGACAGTAAAACTTGGGGGGAAATCTATGAGATTAATTCCTGGCAAAGTAAGTCTCTGCATGCAAATGAGAAGTTATTTCAATATCTTTAAGTTTGAAATGGTTTTGAATTAGACAGGAAGTAATGAGATTTCTGTTTGGAAGGAAGTCTTTTATGTCCTTTGCCTCTTTCCTATATGAATCTTAACATATCAGATAATGACTTTTAACATAGTGACAATCTGACTATCATTGCTAAAGAATGAAATAATGGAATTTTGAGTCAGATTATTTGATTTCCTAAATGGAAATTTAAAGTGTAATGTTTAAAAAAATCCTAACTATATAAGCTCACAAGAATGTGATGTAGAATATCTTCAAAATATTCTTATTCTAAAAATGTGCACTGCAGCATGATATAATTCATATAATATTATTTTAAATCTGTTCAAGTACTGATTTTAATTCTAAGCAAGTTACTTGAAATATTGCAATTTATTATTATGAAATATTTGTGCCCATATTTATTATAATACTTCTAAAATGGAAATGTGACTGGTTTATTTTAGCATTTTATTTTGAAAAGAAAAAGAGCCTGTAACATGGATAAGTGTAATGTATATCTGCTTCAATTTATAACCCAAATTGTGAATAAAAATGTCTTATAATTTGTGTTTCATATTGGCAGGGCAGGATATTTAGTAGTACACTATTGAGTTCTGAGTTTTTCAACACACAAAAGCTTATAGATCAAATGGTGGTGACATTTGAACCAAATTTCTGAAGTTAGAAAGCAGTTCAGTTTATAATGTTTTTAAAATGTCACATTTTCTTTGAGATATCTTACTTACATATCCAAATATTTGTTCATTCAGCACATACTTATTTCTATATACAATGATTAACACTGTTATTACAAAAGGCCTTTATGATAAAATGGTAAAGCAAACATTTTCCTGCCATCTGTGCTTACTGCCAAGACCTACAAGAAAGTAGACAGACCATTTTTACTTTTCTAGGTAGGGTCTAGAAGGTATTTGAAATATATGATGTTGCCAAGTCCATTATAATCAAGTGTGCTGGTTTGCATATATTATGTCCCCAAGAAAAAGCCATGTTCTTTGATGCAATCTTGCGGGGGCAGATTGATTAATCTTTTTGATTAGGGTGTGACATCTTGATTTGATATTTCCATGGAGATATTACCCACCCAACTGTGGTAATACCTTTGATTAGATTATTTCCGCGGAAGTGTGTCCCTGCCCATTCAGGGTGGATCTTGATTGATTCACTGGAGTACTTTAAAAAGAGTCACACAGGCCCAGACATAGAAAGCTGCAGCTAAGAGAGGACAAAATGCCCCAAGAGCAACATTTTGGAGAATGCCATTTTGAAACGCAACCTGGGAGCAAGTGGACACCAGCCATATTAGCCCCAAGCTAACAGGGGTTTTCTGGACGCCAATGGCCATCCTCAGTGAAGGTACCCAATTGTTGATGACTTACCTTGGACACTTTATGGCCTTAAGACTGTAACTGTGTAACCAAATAAACCCCCTTTATAAAAGCCAATCCATTTCTGGTATTTTGTATAATGGCAGCATTAGCAAACCAGAACACCAAGTTTACAGTGAAGTCCAAGGACTCCAGTGGCTTTTCTAACCCCTACATAGACAATCTTTCTGAAAAGAGATGACAGAAAATTGGAAGCAAACTTCACATACAGAAATTTGGCAAATTAACTTAAGACACAGTTAATCCATTTACAAAATTAAGATTATAGTAATATCCATACCATAAAGTTTTTTGAACATGTAATACGCATGCCTAGAATAGATCATGTTATTCAGTAATTAATGAAATTCCCAGTGCAATCCAGAAGGAAGAGGCCAAATAGCAGAACAGAGATAGGAAGAATAAAAGAGAAAAAATATGAGACAGTTGACACTAAAGCATGACAAATTCACAGTAGATGGGTGCACAAAAGGACATGCAATAGCAAAACCAAAAGAAATGTTGTATTTAGTAAAGTATGCTGTTTGACCCACTCCACAAATTCCCCAAATCTTCATGTCTATCATGATTTTCAGTGCCTCATGAAAGATTTCATATATATGTGGTTGTGTATATATATATGCATATATGAGTAATGTATATGTATGTATGTGTGTGTGTATATATGTATAGTGTGTGTGTATATATATGTGTATGTATTAGTAAGACCCCTATGGACAAGAGGGAAACTGAAGGCAGAATTTTTGATGAAACATGTCTCTATTTCTTTTCCCCAAAATCTGCATAAATCTGTCTTGGAAAGGAAATTTTTCTTCCACATGTTATGCAATTTGGTGTATAAAACTAATTCTATAATGGATGTCCCACTCCCTTCTCATTTGCTTATATTTATACCATTTAGAAATGCAAAATATATTAGATGAATATATTTTAATTAGCGATAGGTTTATCATGTTAATAGATTCATACCACAGTAATACATTTGGTAAACAATTAAATAATCAATTAGGCTAATTAAAATTACTAAAGGACCTTAAAGACTGTAATTCAATTTGGATATGTATTCATATAACAAAATCTTCCAAGAAAAGAGAAAACAAAAGTAATCCACGTTTCTTAGGTTTGTATTTTTAAAATAGGAAAAATAATTTATTAGGTGCTTTGTTGGCTTCTTATGAAGAAAATGTACAAAACCCAAATCATCAGGAAAACTGAATGCTTTTCCTTCAGAAATAAGCAATGTCTCTGTTCACTTATAACCGTTATAAATGAAGCTTTGTCATTATCTACTCGTTCATGTAGTTAGTATAATCTATGATGTGACTACCATGTCCCAAGCAATGAACTAAGTGCTAATGATAAACCTCTGTAAAGTGAAAAATAAGGAGCCGTGACACAATTTTATAAGAGAACTGATACAGTATTTCAGTGTCAGAAAGACAGGTAGGTAACTATTTTATTTTTATTGGTAATCACATATGTTGGTGAAAAATACAGTAGAGAGACATGTTGCTAGATTTAAGAGTCTTCAGAAAATTGATGGTGATTACAGATTTGAAAGTAGGAAGGATTGTTCTGGAGGGATATTTTAGAATTTGCAATCTTTTTGTTGTCCATAATCTGAATCTTTTTTTCACATATTTAAGAAATTCTCAACTACTATATAATATAAAATCACAGTTTTCCCACTTTCTCATGCAATGTCCTAGGGCTTGGGTATGTGAACAAGTAAGTCTCTATTGGGTGGATGCTATTGATTGGCTCGTTCTTCTCCCTTCCACCTTTATTTTAGGGTACCTGTGTTTTGCAAAGGTTGAAAATTGTATAGATTTACATTATTCAGAATCTTTTGCAGCTAGCATGAAGGTATAAAAGTGGTTCTACCAACTGTACATATTCCCTTGATTTCTGGAAGGTAGAATTGAAGAGGAGGTCGGAGTTGTCTTTCTGTTTCTTTAGTCTATTTTTCTGTTAGAGTAAAAGAGGTTTCTCTACTTAATATCTTCCAGGCAGTAAGGAGGAGAAAGGGCAGGGGAGAGTAAATGGATTTATTTTTAGAGGTGTTGAGATGAAAGGAAAGCATACCTTCCTCTCTCAGCTAACTGGCCAGAACGTAGCCACATGTTTCCACTAGTTTTCTAGGGAAAAATCAATTTAAGATAGGCACGTGTCAACTAGAAGTCAGTAGTGGTATTTTTACAGAAGGGTTCATAGATATTGGTGGAGAATTAACAGGTGCATTAGCAGTAATTCCAGTAATTGTTGCTGTGATCTTCAGCTTCGGGCCCAGAAAGGACTGTGGTACAAGGTATAGCATCTAGGGCTTGGTGAGAGTGGTTGCAGTTTATACAAGAGCAATTCTGTGTGGTGGTTAGGGCCTTGCTCTTAGCCAATGTGCCTTGAACCTTCATCACCTGCCATCTCTGAGAACAATTCAATGTCCTTCTAATGAACTCATTGTCCACTTAAAGCAGCCAGAGCCAGCTCCTCATGTTATGACTAGGAATTCTGACTGGACAATGATTACACAGACAGATGGCCACTGACCCAATAACAGAATCCAGAGGAATACAGTCTCTTCTTTCTAAGTAAAATTAGGCCTTGGATTAGAATTCCATTCAAATGAATGTAAGTTGATGCTTTAAAAGTATATTATAAAGAAAGTGGGAGGGACTTCAGTTTTGGAATCTCAGATGTAGAAGGTTTTGGATTGTTCTATAATAATTTTCAGGTGCATTCTGCTAAATGAGTTAGGTTACTAGTGCCGCATTTACAAATTTCTTGCAGAGAAATCAGATTACCCCAAAAGGCAATTTTTAGCTAGTGCAGTTCAGATGCCTCCCCCACCCTTTTTTGATCAGTTTAACACAAAATTCTGGGACTCTCTATGTCTGTATTAATCAGGAAAGATGGACTGCTATGACAAGAAACCCAAAAATATTAGTAACTTTACAAAATAAAACTTATTTCCCACTTATACAAAGTCTGATGTGAATATTCTTGGTCAGGTGGCTTTCTTTGATGGTCTTCTCCATATATTCAACTTGGGATACAGGATTCTTCATTATGTGTCTCTAGTAATGAGGTATCTCTAATGTCCTATAATGCAAACAGGATGAGAATGGGAAAGATCATAATCAAAATCTCTTCTTCCCGTACTCCTTTGGCCAGAGCACAAGTAGAAAGCACACAAGGACATGTATCCTCCTATGTGCTGAGGAGGAAAATTGAACATATAGTATTGTTTCTGCCAGATTATCTTCTGATGGATTTTGCTGAGTGAGAGCAGATTCTCTGAGAAAAACACAAGAATAAAACACACACCATGAAGCATGTCTAATATGATTACTATGAATGTATTTATAAGTAGAAAGTGATCACAAAACCCAAGAGAGAAGATTATTTTCAGAAGTTATTCATTTCCCAGGAAAGTTAATGGAGTAGATATGAACATATAACACTTCCCTCATAAAAATATTAAAATAGAAAAGCAGCACTTTTTTTTTTTTACCAGCAAACCTGGAAATAGTACACTCTAGAAAAAGATCAATAAGGCTAATATAAAAGAACAAATTGGGATTAAAAATATTGCTTTTCCTTATTATCCACAGAGGGAAAACTTACCTGGCAAAAGTAGGATATTAATTTCGAAAAAAAGAGAAAGAAAGAGAAGAAAAGAAAAGTAAACAACATTCTAATGGCAAAATAAAAACTCTTTCATGCATTCTTAATTCCATAAAACAGAAGAAAATTTTAGGCAACAGAAATGAGAAACCAGAACTAAGGTAACCAAAGATAGCACTAATATTATCAAAAAACACTTAGGATTTCTTTACTAATTAAGCATTAACTCCCCATTCTTTAACCCCAACCCAGCCCCTGATAACCTATATCCTAAATTCTAACTCTATGAGTTTGCTAATTCTAATTATTTCTTATCAGTGGAATCATACAATATTTGTCCTTTTGTGTCTCAGTTTTTTTTACTTAGCATAATGTCAAGGTTCATCCATGTTGTTACATGTATCAAGATTCCATTCCTTTTTACAGCTGAATAATATTCCATTGTTGTGTTTACAGCATTTTTAATCCATTCATCGGTTGATAGACACTTGGATTGCTTCCATCTTTTGAAAATTGTGAATAATGCCGCTGTGAATATTGGCATGCAAATATCTGTTCAAGTCTCTGCTTTCAATTATTTGGGTATATACTTAGTAGTGGGATTATAGTAGTATGGTAATTCTATACTTAGTTTTCTGAGGAACTGACAAACTGTCTTCCACAGTGGCTTCACCTTTTTACATTCCACCCAGCAGTAAATGAGTGTTCCTATTTCTCCACACTCTCTCCAACAATATTGTGAGTGTAACAGTCCTGAATTATATATGTAAATGTGGTTAAAAGAGGAAGTTTTCACTCATATATATGTTACTAAAATCAAAGTTAAAGGATAAAACATAGAACTGTAGCACATAGTGAACCATAGTGTAAATGATGGACTATAGTTAATAGTTCAATTATAGAAATGTTCTTCCATGAAATATAACAAATGTACCACAATAATGCAAGATATTAATAATGAGGTGGTATAAAAATACACTGTAATGTAAGTTATGGACTATAGTTAATGGTACAATTTTAACATTCCTTCGTCAATTGTACCATACTAGTACAAAGTGTTAGCAATAGGTAACGTGTTTTTGAAATGATTTTTCTATAAAACTACAATTTCTCTAATTAAAAAAAATTTTTTTTAATCACTTAGGATTGTTCTTACCATTCCACCAGAAATCATATTGCCCCCCTGAATTAATGATATTATGCTCGTAGGACCTAGTTAGCAGCTTGACTAAAATGTTTTACTAAGACCTAACATGCTATACCATGAAGCAAAACTCCCTTAAAAAATTTTAGTGTCCTGCCCCTTAGTGCATTTTTTTGTCAGAATATTTTCTGAAGTGAAATAAAAGTTGTTGCACTCTTGAGCTTCTTTCAATTTTGGAAGGCACAGTGTCACTTTAATTTTGTTTGTAATACATTGGTTGTAATGCTAGGACCCATGTACTGAGAAACTCTGAAAACTGCCAGTGTTGTTTGCGACCCAGATAAAAGAACCCTCTGCTGCAAACAGGTCTGCTATTTGGTGATTATGACACAGTTGGTCAAGCAATTCTTGAAGTGAATGTTTCTGATCCAAATGTGCTATGGAGATCTGACACTTCCTAATCACAGCAGGGTCCCCTTAGATTTTGGAACAAATCTCTGTTCTCCGTAACAGGTACATATTCTCCTTTTAAAAAGCATCTCTTAATTTGGTATTGGGCTCCAGAAAATAAGGTTCTACATAATATGCTTCTGCAAGAAGAAATCAGATTATTTTAATTTTACAAACCAACTCAAGGTGATCTGCAAGAAAGTAGGGAGGGAGACACCTTGTGGGCAGGCTTCAATCAGCAAGTATTGTTTGTTGCCCACTTCCTCTGGAAGAAGAAATGCAGTCTACCTGAAAGCAAAGAACCACTCCAATTTACAGACAGTGGTTAATGGAATTATTTGACCCACTGGATGGTCAGCAAGTTAAATAATTTTTTTTTTAATATATAGAAGGTTTAGAGAAAATATTTGGTTGGAGATTTTGGAATAGACATATAAATGCTCATTGAAAATCCCTCCTGTTAAGTGTTCATTCTCCAACCCCTCAGCAGTGACAGTTCTTAATCAGCTGCAAAGACAATCTACTCTACGACATCAGGGAGCCTTTTCCCCAGCCAACCTACTGTTTGCTTAAAGGCTTCTAGGTTGACAGTAATGGGAGTTAGGTTTTTTCTCAAAAGATTATATTCATGAAGGCTAATCAGGCTACTGCCAATTTTGAATATTGATTTGGCCAGCAGCAGAGACCAATACTTAATCTCTAAAAGAGCACCATATATCAAAAAGCCAGTCAGTCTCCAGAGCCTTTATGTCATTAAGGAGATATCAATGCTTTCCTCACATATCATATTTAATATGGATCTGGAAAGGATATCTTGAGCTAAAGTAAAAAGATTAACTGATGACAGATGATCAGTTTTAAAAACATTTTCAATATGGTTTTAGTTTTTCAATGAAAATATTTAATAAAAATCAATCTTAGAAAGCCAAAATGAGCTTTTATTTATGCCTACATTTTATCTTTTTTGTTACTTTTGTTACATATTCTGCCTTTGTTAAGAAGGAAAAGAATGTGGCAGCACTTATAGTGTGAGCTATAGAAAGCTTGTTGAAATACGTTCAATAATTCTCAGAAATGTGCCAATACCAAATACTTCACGTTTTACTGTTACAAAAATCCGTCCACAAATTAGCAATAATTCCTTCCTCATAACATAGTCCCATAATCCACAGGAAATTCTACTGATACTTTTCCACACAAAAACATTTATTAAGTACCTACACTTTCTGGCACTGTTCTACATGCAGTGGATGTACTTATCTAAATGTACTCAGAGTTTAGTTGCATAAGACAAACAGATAAACAAACTATTCCAAAAATAGTGCAAAGTACCTATGATGAAAGGAAGTTCTACAAGATTAACACTTAGATTGAAAATTTTAGATGATTTATCTCTGTTACTTTGCTTTCCCTCTGCAACAAGCGGTCTTAAATAACTGCAGCATATCTGTGTAAAATGATAACAATAAATATAAAATAAATATCTCAATTGACATGACAACTAGAGCATGCAAACCATGACTACAGCAGCTAGCAAGAAACTCAAGGTAAAAGACAAGTACAATCCACTGATAAAACAATCTCTTATCCCTAAGGATAATCACAGGAGGTATGAAATACTGATACATGAGATGAAATAAGTACCCTCTTTCTATCGAAAAAAAGGACTCTTCTAGTTCATATGCTTCTAATTCTCTGAGTGCCTAATCCCACAGAAACACAGTGAAATAACTTCAAAGAAAAAAAAAAGAAGTAATTAAACAAATTATGCTTTTAAAATTTTTTTGAGTTGATCAGCATTCACCTGTATTTTATAGGTTTTATTCACACTTAGACATGGTTGATAGCATGATAATATGGCTCTCTGATTTTTTGCGTACAACTATTTTAATATAGATAAACCACTTCCACCTGGTCATTTTTTTGCAACCCATTTCAGATTGATAATTTTATAAAATACAAAAAAAAATGGCATGATATACTGCTATAAAAGCATTTTTGTTAGGCATATATGAAACCTAATATTTCACTTTTAACCACATTCAAATATATAATTCAGTGCCATTAATTTTGTTGAAAATATTGTGCTACTGTCAGCACCATCCATTACAAACTTTCCCATCATCCCAAATAGAAACATTTTAAGCATTAGATTACCTATCCCCACCCCACCCTCTAGTAACCTATATTCTAGATTGTAACTCTATGAGTTTGCTTATTCTGAGTATTTTGTATCAGTGAGATAATACAATATTTGTCCTTTTGTGTCTGCTTATTTCACTCACCATGATGTCTTCAAGGTTCATCCATGTTGTCACAAGTATCACAACTTCATTTCTTTTTATGGCTGAATTATATTCCACTGCATATATGTATAAACCACATTTTTTATCCTTTCATTATTTGATGGACACTGGGTTTGCTTCCATCTTTTGGCAATAGTGAATAACACCACTGTGAACATCAGTGCGCAAATATCTCTTCGAGTTCCTTTGTTTACTACTTTGTGGTATATACAGAAATGGGATTGCTAGGTCATATGTTATTCAATACTTAAGTTTCTGAGGAGCTGCCAAACTGTCTTCCACAGTGGCTGCATCATTTTGCATTCCCAGCAGCAATGAGCGAGTGTTCTTATTTATCCACATCCTCTCCAATTTTTTAAAAATAGTAGCCAATCTAATGGGTATGCAATGGCATCTCATTGTGGTGTTTATTTACACTTGGTCATTTTATAATTTTATCTTGTGCATTACCTTATAATACATTAATATTTCCCCCAAATTACTCATGATATCAGGATCTCTAATTCTTAGCAAACCTCATATATTTATACAATAATAGAATTTTGTCTTAATCATTCTCATTGTAATATATTGAAATGTTTCTTTCTGTGGAAGATATTTAAAATGATTTATTTCTTCTCTTTGATTTGTCTGATGGTTTAGATGTGCAATTGAAGCCCTTGGATCTTTCTTTTCTATTTTTAAAGTAAGTAATTTTTATTTTATTCCTATCAATTATGTATTTTTGCTATATCCATATTCTTTTTTTTTCAATCTTTATAAATTCTTGAATTGAGTCTAAATTCATGGTTTTGTTTTTAATATTTTTCTCAAAAGATAGTAACATTTTATTTGAAAACTTACTAGGTGGCAAACATCTTTGTAATGTTAAAACACGTTTTCATTTAAACAAAAATAACTTACATCTATGGAAAAGACTATGAATCCTTCTACAATCTATTCTCCCTCTTTCACTAGAATTAAAATATGTAATGATTTGGGGAATGCTTAACCAATGGAAAGTGTGGAAAATGTTGGTTTGCTTGGGATAAAACATAAAATAAATTATGTATTCTACTGCAATTTTCTTTTTATGCGCAACATCATTTTTGAGTTTTCTTAGTATTGATATTGTTTATCAATTTCAATTCCTGTACTGTTTTCCAATATATGACTATATAAATACATACTATAAATACATACCTATATAAATTCATATTTATATATTTATATATCATTTTCTGATATATAAGCAGATTATATACATACACATAATGTATACATAGTCTTAAATTATATATATTCAACATTCATTTTAATCTAATGCACATTTAAGCTATTTCAAGTATCTCTAAAACAAATGATATTATTGAAAAAACAGTTTTCCTTTATCTTCTTGTGATATATGCAAAGACCTTTATGGAACATTTTCCTGTGAGTGGAATTGTTAAGTTTTTTGTTGCATTTTGTTATACAAATTATCAAATGTGCTTTTAATGGCTTGTGGGATTTATATCTTCTGCTAGAAATTCTTCCCTATACTAAACTCAAAAATATATTGTCCTCTATTTAATAATTTGTGCTATATATATTTAGAGTTTTATTTTTTCCCATCACATAGCATTTTCATGTATTCCAACATTGTTATTCAAGGTAACATTTTCAGTATGAATAACTGGTCATTATATCCCATAGAAAAGGGATAGTAAATAATAATGCTATGGAAAAGTACACATTAACTGGAATTTACATGTATATTTGATGTTAGGTGGAACACTGAATTCCAAAGCATCATTTATTTAATGTTTCATTGCCATCCTATCCCTGTCATTGACAGATATGATAGCAAAGCCACTGAGCTTGGCAGTGGCCTAGGAGATTGACCCTGCTTCCGCCTCAGGGGGATTTCCATGGAAGACCGAGACCCATATACATTGCCAATGGCAATGACACCAACATTAATTGAGCTGTTGACACTTTCCAATTATGTAGATATTTCTGTGCTTGAAACAACTAAGAATACTTTTCATTACACTGAAAATGCTGCAAACATGAGGAAAGCAGGCACTCCACTGAGCCCAGAGATGATCCTGTTGCTACTGGTGAAAAAATAAAAAATAAAATATAATACTAAAAATATGAAATAAATCAGTGGTTATCTTTTGGAAATTTTTCACATGTTTTTTAAATAAATACATTTTTATTTTTGTGTGCATATTGTATATTCACCTTTTCTAAAGTTTTGTTGGTCATAATAGATCCATTACTGAAATAGATCTTTTTAAATATGTGATACATTCAAACTGTTAACATATAATGTTTTAGTTTAAGCTTGTGAGGAAAAGCTGGCTTCACGCAGATATGTAATTAGGAAAGCACAGAATATTTATTAGCCTTCAGGTAATTGTTGACATTCTTTGATTTTACACCAAAACTTGACAAGTACTTTAAGTTTGGTTAATTGTGAAATCTGACGTCATATCACTAACTTTGAATGGATTTTTTTTACCCATGAATGATTTTGTAACATCTTTGTCATATCAGTTCACTGAGATATCTAAGTTGCATATGTTGAAACATTTCAGTATACAATATCAAAAAATAAAGAACATTCATTAATATTAAATAATTTGATAGTAATTGTAAATATATAAAATTATTATACATGTATTCTTTTCCCTCAACATATTTGATGGTATGTAATTACTTCCATCGGTAGCAACAAAAAAAGAGTTGTTTTTTATATCCCCCTAATATTTTTTCCATTTTATAATCATTCAGTTTCCTTTTATACCATCTATAATTATTTTTCCATAAGGCCTATTTTTTTCTGCTTTTAATACTATTGTACCTACTTTCACCAGTATTTCTTTCACCATTTTATTTCCAAAATATGTCTATTTTATTGTTAAAAGCTGAGAGACTGATTTTACAAATGGACAATACCAGGAAGTTCTGACCCATTATCAGCGGCAAGTAATCAGACTGGTCAATTCTGGCCCACTACATGCAATGAATGATCTAGGAAGTTGGCCATCATCTATAGCAAACTTCCCAGTAAGTCAAGCCACAACTGACCCAAAATAGCCAGGACTCAATCAACAACTGACTGCTTCCCTGTTTATTGACCCCTTCTCCCTTTATAACATAGGAACTGGAGAAAGCCGAAAATGTAAATATGTTCCCCTAAGCAATCACATCCAATCACATAGGATGCCCCACTTCTAGTTAGCCCCTTTTCCAGTTAAAAACCATGACGACAGCATTCAATCAGGGCATACCTGAAATCTTCCCTCTTTTCCATTGTAAAACTTTTCTACTCCCCTACCTACAATTGAGTCTCTGCCAAATGCAAGTAATAATAGCAAGCTCTGTAAAAATAGCCTTCGTTTATTCTCATTTGGGTGTTCTTTGTTTCTTTCCACAAAGCTTATAAATACACTTCTGCTTTTAGTCAAGAGGAAGTAATGGAGACCAGATTTAGCCTACATTTGAAGCAACTAAAACACAAGACAATATATAGCAATAGTTTTCAATCCTTGGACAAAAGGCAGCACAGGATGATGATACCTGCAAGTGGGGAAACAGAGAAGGAGAGCTCTGTAACTGCCCTGGTATGTTGCCAAGAGACAATATTCAGGCCAGGGGAAGTGAGGCACTTCTCTGAGTTGAAAAGAGGAATATAGGGAAATGGGAAGGACTAGGCAGCTCAAGTTTGCAGGGTAGAGTATACAGAGAGAAAAGAGACCCACTGAGCAAGAGTTCTAGACATCTGCAAAGGGTCCCCCTCGAGTCTTCAGCCTCAGAACGGCATATTCACTATTCAGTTCTCAGACAGAGTTAGTTTGTTGTGTAGAGTTGAACAACACTTTACTTCATGATCTACAGGGCAAACTGAGAGTAAGTACTGAAGCATTACTGATTTGAACTGGAATCACTAATACAATGGTTTATGTTGATTTATAGTCACCCTTTTGAGGAACAAGATTACTCTTAACTTTTCTGTCAAGACTAAATCCACAAAAAGGCTTTGGTCATCCCATATCATAATGTAAAATTTTGGACTAGGGAAAGTTTCATACATAATTAGGGAAACACTTTATGTAGACCTATGTTAAAATAAAATCAATGGGGTTGTTTACAACAGGAAACCCATTAATCATTATTGTGAGAAGCATAATTCCTCTAAGCAGGAAATAGTCATTTGAAGGTAAGCATTCACTCAATTAGCAGAATGATTGTTTTACCACTTGATCAATAAATTCAAATTTCCTGTTCAAAATCAAAATATCGTTTTCACACTGATGTGTATATGCATTTCTGATGCATTTGCTTAAAGGAACATACAATTCCATAATGATCAATGGAAGGAAAAAATACCATTGTTTTCATAGAAGTAACTGCAAATGTAGCATATAATATACTCTAAAAGGTAAATAAATGATCCAAAAGCTCTCTATGCTCAGGAAGTCCATACCAGTTCGCACTCCTTCTCCCCATTTGGATAATAATGCTACGAGAGCATTTTGGAAGAATATGTAACTAAGTAGAATCTCATCAGAAAGCACTTCAAAGAAGTGCTTTTTATGTTCAAAAATAAGTGTACTTTGATGACATTCCTTTTATTGAGCCCACTATTAAAATGCTTTCCTAATGCTTCCTTCCCCCAAAGCCCGGGCTGGTTAATCATATGATCTCTTTCAATAAAGTCTTCCCACAGGTGAATTAAAACTAAATTTGAAAGCAATATGCAAGGCCTCAAGGCAAGTTTGACCTTGGCAGAATTATAAATGAAATAGAGACGGTCTTCAGTCCCCCTCATTCTCTTTTCTGAGTTTCATTTTCTGTTTTAACTCATCAGTCTTTCCATTATTAATTACTTATGCTGTCCCTCATACCTTTATACTTTAACGTCTTCCACAAACTTGGTGTAACTGTCTATGTAGGTTGTCTCTCTCGTACTACATGAAACATGTAAGAACATGGAACTTTTAGAAAATCCATATTCAAATTCTTACTTCACTACGTATTAGTGAGGTGAACTTGAGATAATCCCTTTCTGAATTTCAATTCACTTACATGCAAAATTGGGAGAAAACTAAAAAAAATATTTGATGATGCAAATAATAGATGAAAGAACATATTGATTTTCCCTTTATGTACATATGCTATAAATCATATATTATTACATATAAAGTTACATATATATATGTGTGTGTATATATATATATAGATATATATATTGCTCCAAAGCCACTAATGGTCCCTTTGAATGCTTTAAAGAGCCAATTTTTTCTTTGTTTATATTCTGAGAATATCCAAGTTTGAAAACACATAGGCTAGCCAGACTTTTGTCTTCCAGTATATGTTAAATTGGCCTACTATACTCAAAAAGGACTAGTTGGGTAACACATTTCAAGTAGAAAATGAGCAAACTTAGAATTCAATGGATAACTAAGACTGTAATATTTCAAGTATTACAATGGATAGCCATAGAGTGAAGGTGTTTTTAATGGACAAAATACTTAAAATATTCCTCTTTTCTGTTCCTAATGGGAAATTAACTCAATTTCAGTGATTTTCGTATTTGCAGATGACTAAAGTTTACCTGCTAATAATCAACTGAACAATTAAAGTAAAATTTTGCCATCATTAAATAATATCATTTCCTTCCTATAATTTCCCAGTCATGCCTATTAAGTAATCTAATCAATGCACACATGCCAGGCAAAGGCTGACAAAACTGTGAAGTTCCTGCTGTGCAATGAACAAGCTTCAGTTGGTGAGCACTGTCTTTAGAAAGGATTATTTGTCATCTGTTCTTCATGGTATTATGGTTATGACAATGGTTATGGTTTTCAGTTGTAGATATTATTGCTTTATGTTTATTAATTACTCTTTTGTTTCATTACAATTAGTATACTTTTTTAAATTGTTTGTTTAGCCTTACATGTTATAGTGCTATTTGTATGGTTATAGTTTGACTTATAATTTCCTAATAACAAGTCTTAAAAAACATGCTTTGAATATGACTAAATAAGTAGAATGCATTCAACAGTCTTAATCACTGAGCTATTTTTTTCCAGTGGGAAACTGTGACTATATGCTATAATTGAGCCAAAGAGAATAACTGAACTGAGCAGGAGAAAACTAAGCATTTCAGAAAAAAAAAAAAAATAATAATCCTAAAATTTAAAACCCATAAAGGAAGAAGTTTATCAGTTAGGATTCTTTGGTGACAGGAAATGAAAGCAATTCGGTAAAGTAAAAATAAACTTACTGAAGGATGTGGAATGGTTCATAGAACTGAAGCAAATCCTTAGCAGCCTGGCTTTGGGAAGGCAGGGAACACAGCAGTTCCAAGGATGTAGGCATTGGTCCTAGTTGGTTGGAGTTAGTCTTATAGAAATACAAAGCTACTATGTGAAAGAAAATATCCGTGAGTTCATCCCTGAAGAACAAATATGCATTGTGTGCATACCACTTTATCAGTCATTTTTATATTCCCAATATAGCATGCATATTGTTTTGGGGTATATATCTATTTTATTATTTAAAATAAAATTTAAATACAGTTAAGTGTTATGGCTAAACTCTAAAGTTTCTAAAATTAGATAAAAAGTCAATGCTTTTTAAAACCATAACTTAAAGTCTTAATGTCCCCTAATTCTCAGATTATCCATTCTTAATATTATTTTTTTTTATCTTTTTATGGTCTTAGTTCACTTAATGCTGTACTTGAAAATGAAGGAAAGGAATTGTTATATATCTGTAAGTTGTGAATCATTTTTATGAAGGAAGATAAATAATAGTTTATTTTTTATGTTTACAAGAGGATATTAGAAAAAATTGGTGATGGCTGCTTTGGGGGCATGTTATTTTCTTTTAGAAAGCACTGTAAAGGCCCCAGGCAACTATTTTAATTAACACCGATTCCATCTATCATTTGAGTTCCCACAAACTCAATTATCCACTTGAATAGTTCCAAACTTCCAGAATAAACCTTTGAGCAACATAGTGGAATTATCAAAAGTGAGAAAACCAGATTCATGGCTTTCCTCCTTCAACATGATTATTTTTTCTTATTACAGTTTCATGCAAATGATAAATGCATTTTTCTTTTCATAAGGTGTGCAATATTATGGTCAAAAAACCACAATTGTATTTCACTATACAAACTACTAGCTCACATTCTCATGGATATTTTCAATCTTTGAATATCTCATTTAGAATAATTCTTATTTAAAAACTAATCGTTAGACAAGAATGAAATTGGTCACATTCTTATAAATAATTTTCATTAAAAGGGATTGATTTCTTTAGGACTTTTGCCACATTATGACGTAAAGAGAGGCGGGGCAAGATGGAGGCATAGAGAGGAGTGGAAGCTAAGTAGTCCCCCTGGAACAACTACAAAAAAACAGAAACAAGTAGTAAATAATCCAGAATAACTGCAGGGGGCAAACGAGACCATCCACTCATCATACACCAACCTGAATTGGGAAGAATGCCCGAGAACACAGCATAAAATCTGTAAGTAAAACCTGTGGATCCAAGTCGTGAGAACCCCTTCCCCATAGCCCAAGCTGCAAAGCCTCGTGGTGCCAGAGAGAAGCTCTCTCCCAGCAAGTGAATATAGCTCAGCTGAGCTCCAACTGGAGTTTTAAGTAGCGAGTATGAACTGCTCACTACAGGTATGCATCCCCAAAAAACAGACAGAGGCTTTGGGTGACGACTGACCTTGGAGAGATGGAGGGTCGCCTTGGACTGGGTCTGAAGGGGACTATCTGTTTCTTTTTCGGCTCAGTGGAGAAAGCCCCAGTCATTTTTAGTTTCCAGGGCTGTGACTCAGGGAAGGGTGGAGACAGCACAAGCAGAGAGCAAGACCATTGAAATGCTAATGACCTCCACCTGAGGGGTCTGTCTTTTCTAGGAGGTAAGGGGTGGGGCCCTTTCCATTCAGAACCAGACCCCAGAGCCTGGGGGAACACGGCCATACCGCCTCACACCAGTCAAGAATTACAGGCTAACAGGCGTCACCTGCTGGGCAGAAAAGCACAGTGACCTGAGGCATCAAAGGGTGGAGCAATTTTCTAAGACACACCCTCAGGGAAACCAGATACTGAATATTTCTTCCCTCTGGGACCTGAGCCTGTTCTGGTCTGGGAAAACCTGATTTGGATAACCAAGGAAACCATGCCTAGACAACAGAAAATTACAACCTACACTAAGAAAAACAAATTATGGCCCAATCAAAGGAACAAACATACACTTCAACTGAGATACAGGAATTTAAACAACTAATGCTAAATCAATTCAAAAAGTTTAGAGAAGATATTGCAAAAGAGATAGAGGCTGTAAAGGAAATACAGGGCATATATACAGCAGGAATCAAAAGTTCAAAAAAAACAACTAGTAGAATCTATGGAAATGAAGGGCACAACACAGGAGATGAAAGACACAATGGAAACATATAACAGCACATCTCAAGAGGCAGAAGAAAACACTCAGGAACTGGAGAACAAAATACCTGAAAGCCTACACGCAAAGGAGCAGATGGAGAAAAGAATGAAAAAATATGAGCAATGTCTCCAGGAACTCAAGGATGAAACAAAGTACAATAATGTACATATCATTGGTGTCCCAGAAGGAGAAGAGAAGGGAAAGAGGGCAGAAGCAATAATAGAGGAAATAATTAATGAAAATTTCCCATCTCTTATGACAGACATAACATTACAGATCCAAGAAGCGCAGCGTACTCCAAACAGAAGAGATCTGAATAGGCCTACGCCAAGACACTTCATAATCAGATTATCGAATGTCAAAGACAAAGAGAGAATCCTGAAAGCAGCAAGAGAAAAGCGATCCATTGCATACAAAGGAAGCTTAATAAAACTATGTGCGGATCTCTCAGCAGAAACCACGGAGGCAAGAAGGAAGGGCTGTGATATATTTAAGATACTGAAAGAGAAAAACCGCCAACCAAGAAGCCTATATCCAGCAAAGCTGTCCTTCAAATATGAGGGAGAGCTCAAAATATTTTCTGACAAACAGACAATGAGAGACTTTGTGAACAAGACACCTGCCCTGCAGGAAATACTAAAGGGAGCACTGCAGCGTGATAGAACACAGGAGTGCGTGGTTTGGAACACAATTTTGGGAGATGGTAGCACAGCAATGTAAGTACACTGAACAAAGGTAACTATGAATACGGTTGAGAGAGGAAGGTGGGGAGCATGTGAGACACCACAAGAAGGGAGGAAAGATAAAGACTGGGACTGTGTAACTTGGTGAAATCTAGAATATTCAACAATTGTGATAAAATGTACAAATATGTTCTTTTACGAGGGAGAACAAGCAAATGCCAACCTTGCAAGGTGTTATAAATGGGGAGGCATTGGGGGAGGGATTCAATCAGCATAAACTAGAGACTGTAACTAATAGAATCATTGTATTATGCTTCCTTTAATGTAACAAAGGTGATATACCAAGGTGAATGCAGATAAGAGGGGGGGATAGGGGAGGCATGTTGGACACTTGACATTGGTGGTATTGTCTGATTTTTTATTCTACTTTGATTTAAGGTTATTTTTCCTTTTGCTGCTTCCCAGCTGTCATTTTTTTTTTTTTCCTCTTTCTTTTGCCTCTCTACCTTCTTTGACTCTCCCTCCTGCCTGGTGGAAGAAATATAGAGGCCCTTATATAGATAGTGGTGAAGGTGGTGAACACATAAATGTATGACCATGCAGAAAACCATCGATTATTTACTTGGGATGGAATGTATAGTGAGTGAACAAAACAATATTAAAAAAAAAAATGGGTTGATGACAAAACCTCGAGGGCAATATACTGAGTGAAATAAGCCAGACACATAAAGACAATTATTGCAGGGTCTCACTGATAGGAACTAATTATAACATGTAAACTCATAGACATGAAATATAAGGTACCAAGATATAGGACGAGGCTTAAGAATGGGGAGTGGTTGCTTAGTATGAGCAGAATGTTCAATTAGGATGAACTTAAATGTTTGGAAATGAACAGGGGTGTTGGTAGCAAGATGTGAGAATAATTAACAGCGCCAAATGGTGTGTGAATAAGGTGGAAAGGGGAAGCTCAGAGTCATATATGTTACCAGAAGGAAAGTTGAAGGTCAAAAGATGGGAATGTATAAAACTGAATCCTATGGTGGGCAATGTCCATGATCAACTGTACAAATACTAGAAATCAGTTCCATGAACCAGAACAAATGTATGACAATACAATTAGAAGTTAATAATAGAGGGGCATATAGGGAAGAACTATATACCTATTACAAACTATATACTACAGTTAGTAGTATTTCAACATTTTTTCATAAACAGTAACAAATGCACTATATCAATACTACGAGTCAACAATTGAGGGGGGTTGGTTAGGGATGGGGAGGATTAGAGTTTCCTTTTCCTTTTTTTCTTTTTTTCATCTTTCACTTTATTTCTTGTCTGGAGTAATGAAGTGTTTCTAAAAATTGAACAAAAATTAGGTGTGATGACGTAAAGAGTATAAATATTGCTGATAGAAATTTTGCCCATAAACTTCTAATTTATGGTGGTAAAAAGAAAGACTTCGGTGTCAGGGATTCATTTTTATTACATTTCCATTTCTGCTAAGCTGGGCAGCTTATTTAAACTGCCTGTGCTTGGTTTCCTTATTTTAAAAAGAGGCTTGCTATAATAGTTAAATGGATTTACATCTATAAGAGGTTTAGCATAGCATTTTTTGCATGGTAAACATTAAGGATTTGGGGATATATTGGTAGATTATGACTATTAGATATTTTTTTCTAACTATACAAACATTTAAAAGTGATTGAAGTCATCATTTTTCATTTTGTCTACCTATATATATTTTTCCAAAGTCCTGGTTCATTAAATACACATTTTTGTTTTATATTAAAGTTGAATTTCACATCAATGCAATAAGTATAATTGTTTTATTTTATATGCACTTGAATGTTTGAAAACTAAAACATAATTTGAATATTTTGTAGGTGTCAATCATTTGAAATAGAGATAGGAAGTGATGATCCCCTAACTTTTATAAGATTATTTTATGTGAATTTTAACCAAGATAATTAATTTTTCTACCAAAGTAAATCCATATTTAGAAATCATATCAGTTCCTAGAACAACACAAATCTATTTCTAGCTAATAAGATGCTTAAATATGGAAGGACTAATTATTGTTATTTGGCAACCTTACGGACTTTAAGGAAAACCATTTCTTCCTATCTACTCCAGAAAGTTGAGGAGTCAACAAAAAGAATATTCTTTTGTTTGGTTAATTTCATTTGTTCCTCCCTTCTTTCCTTCCTTCCTCCCTTTCTTCCTTTCTTCTTACCTCCCAGTTTTCCTATCTTCCTGCCTTCCTTTTTGGATGTAATGGGGTTAATTTCTGAGAAAGCACTCAGCCACTATGATTTCTCCCTTAGCCATAAGTCAGAGTTGTTTAAAGAAAAACAAACAAACAAAAAACTAATCCAACATGAAGTGTACAGAAAGGAAGATGCAATACCAATCAGAATAGCAGGCACTATTTTCAAAACAGAAGCCAGCTAAAATTTTAGCATTACATACATTTGTCTTCTAAATGTTGAACAACTGTACATAAAGTGACAATCCACTGTAATTAGTGGGTCACTCCTGACCAGTCAATAAATAAAGGAATCCATTATAAAATATGAAGTAGCCCCAGACATCAACTAGCCTAGTGTAGAGGAAAGGATAAGTGGGCAGCAGAGAACCAGGATACCAAAGAAAAGGATATAGAAAGAACAATGACATCCCAATGTCCACAGCCTGTCAAATGGCTCCATCAAACCATTTGAGAAGGGGGCTAGACTCGGTGTAAACTTGGGTTATATCATGGTTAATAACGGAGATGTTATTTTTGCACCTCAAGATATATTCACTGCATTATTGGAAATAGTAAGTCAATTTTGAAGGACTGCCCCTTCTTTCACTCTTGGGGTGACTGACTTCATCCAGGGCTTTAGGATTCATCACTCAAGTCAGGCCAGCTAAAGCAGAGCTTCACATCCCTCTGGCAAAGGATTTATCTTTCCAAGGAAATGGAATATTTCCTTCTTTGCCTACGGAGAAGAACCCACAGATACATTCTCTATTGTTGGTTAGAATTCTCAAAATACAGATGATGTGAGACTGGAGTTGTTGGGAAATTGAGACAGAAGAAAATAGAAAACAGATCCCAGAAACGGAAGGAAAGTTAGGCTATTTTATATTGTTTGAACCTCAGAATTGAGCTTTACCCAATACAAGACCACTTCCCCCCAGTCTCAATTTTTTTCCTTTAATTAATTCAATATGTTCTCTTATATACTTCAAAGGGTTGTCTAACTGGCATATATATACATGTCCATGTATAGCTATATTTTTTCTAAAAATAACGAGTTTTCCTTTTTCCAGTAAAATTCACCATTAACTTAGTTAATAATCTAATGTAAATTATTAAACAAAAGCTTAATGTCACCAATTTTTTAAAAAGGTATCTTATTTAACTTTAGAGTGTTCTCATATTTAGCATGAGTGTTTAAAAAATCTCATGAAATAAAAATTCTACATAATATGGGAAAGAAATTCTTAGGCATTTAAAATAATTCTAACTGGTGCATTCTATGCAATGTGACTTATTCATTTCACTAGCTGCCCAAGAAACCATTCATTTAAAATTGTATTTTAACCATCATTCTTTACAAATATCCCCAATTATTCGAGATCAACAATTATCTTACAATATTTATTTGTTTTGGTTGGCTGGTAACAGTCATTTGGGTGAATGCTGACAGTCACAGTATCAGTTTATGGCAAATGTAACATATGAATTAATTGAAAAATTAAATTTTGTCCCATAAAGTCAGCAGCAGACACAGGAAGTTCTTTCCTGACTGTTTCAAAACCAACATAAATGAACACAGAAGACTGGTACTTTTAATCTTGCCCAGATCATCCTTTCCAATCAAGTAGAACTTGACACAGAATGATTATTTAAGACACCTCATTCCTACATTAAACTTTGGGGAAGAATGTATGAATCATCTTGTTCTCTTCTGATTTCTCTTGCACGATAATCCCCCAAATCCTCCAATACTTTCCTTATGAAGCTCCTGCTGGAGATTTTCATGTAAAAAAATAAGCAGTTATTTTAACTCCATTTCAAAATGTAATCTATTTCATCAGAAATGATATTTTAAAGGATTTATCTTCATTAAGAAAAACAAAAAGTTACTACAAGCATATTTAGTGGACAGAAACAATTTTACAAAAGCAATCTTATATATTATTCTGCAATATGGTACATTGTCATAAAGTCTTGAACAGCTATACAATATTCAGAAAATTATGTCCATATGGCAATAATGTTGGTGACTCATGGCCCATAATATCACTTATTTTGCATGGCTAAGCAGCTAGCCAAATGTGCAAACATAATTATCCACAAACCTCATTTGTGAAAGGGTGTCTTTAAAATGAATCTAGTTCATAGACAATATCAGGTTCATTAACTCCTTGAGGACATTTATAGAGCCATTTTTTTTTTTCTATCTGACATGGTTTTCCAAATTTGTACAATAGTGACTGCTCTTGGGAATTCATTTACTTGCACATACCTAAGAGAGAGAGAGAAAGGAATAAAAGTAGAAAGAAAATCCTAACTCTTGTATTATGCCTCTTTCCACAATAAAACATTTTAGTTTGCTATTCCCAGTTTAATATAATAAATGTATATTACTTTTGTTTAGAAGCATCTGAACATTACTTTTAAATATGCTAATAAATGACTAAAATGTTTTTGGAATACTTTCAGTTTAGGATAAAAAGAGATGGTATGTCTTTAGTCAGTATAGATTTCAGGTATCTATAAAAGATCACTTCCCAACTACATATTCATTCATTGAATGAGTTAGTGAGAAACAAATCAATTTCACTAGCATCTTTGTATTTTTTTTAATTAGCCAAAATTCAGACATTCAGACATCAAGCATATTATATCTTATAATATAATTAAGATTTGTATCTTAAAGATATAGAGAAATCACATTGGAACTAAAATTCTCTTTTTTGATGGACTTCTGAATTTTTAGATATTTAAATGTCAAGTAATTTTTAAAAATCAATATTTACTTGTCATTAATATTAATTTTATGATTATAAAGATAAAGCACAGTCTTTTCAAAAATTTAGAAACTATAAATATAAAAATGCACTTTTATATTATGTTCTAGAACAATGTATTTTGTGCAATTCTTTCCAAATATGAAAATAAGAATTTTATTGATTTTCTTTAATTACTTATAAAATGAAGACATTAATGATCTATTATACATATTTAAAATATTTCTTTCAGTTTGCCACTTCAGTTTTAATTTTGTGATTTCTGACCTCCACATGCTTTAAGTTTTTAAATTTAATATCCATTTACCTGATATCTATTAATATTTTCTCTGATTTATATTCTTCTTATTTATTATTTTAAAATTGTTTTTTAGTCACACATCAATTTTCCTCTACCTCACAGTCCACTTTCTTCCCCAATTGTAACCTCACTTGTCCATAAACAATATGTAAACACATGCACCAAACCCAAGACTCCAGCTTAGTAACATTCAGCAGAGAGTCAAATCGAAACCACAAAAACAAAAACAAGTAGCAAACCCAACCACAGAAACCCAAATAACAAGCTTTTATCCATAAAAGATACTAAGAACCGATTATAACCCTGGGAAACAGGAATTGTAATCCACCAAAGTCTCAATTTGTGAGGAAAAGATGCATCATTACAGGGATCTCACCTCAAGCAGGGCTCTTTCTACAGCATCCAGACTACTGCCCACTCCCTGAATACTGGGTCAAGTCAGCATGAAGTCATCAAGGAAGTGGCCCAACAAGACGTTCTGTGACTGTCAAAACGATTAAGTTCTCTCATCTGCAGCTACTCTCAGCTTCTGTTCACTCTTCAAAGTGACCCTCTTGGCTGTAGCAAGTTCACTCCTTCTGTCTGAGCTTATATATTGCTCCAGTGAACTAATCAAGGCCCAAGCTGAAGGGGCAGGGCCACACCTCCATGGAAATTATCCAATGAAAGATCTCGCTCACAGTTGAGTGATCACATCTCCACAGAAATATCAATCAAAAGTCTCCAACCCAATCAACACCAATATGTTTCCTGCCCACACAAGACTGCATTAAAGATAATGGTGTTTAGGGGGACAGAATACATCCAAGCCAGCACACCCAGCATAGATATGTGAATCCAGAATCCACAGGGTCAGCCACAGACAACTCCCACCCTTCATTGCTCAAAGGTACGCTATGAGACAAGGCCTTTTGGACCTCACCTTTCCTTGGTGGATAGCCACCAAAGAAGGTCACCCCTTAGCAGACTGGCCACTGTAGAAGACATTGCCCTGGCCTAAGAACTCAATGATGGTGATGACTTTGCCTCAGACAACATCACATCATCCTAAGAATTCATCATTGGAAATGATGATGCCCCTCACTATGGGGCCACTAACAACAGTCTACTCCCCCAGGACTTGCTTTTACCAGACATTGCTTGCTTACATTGTGCTAACCCAGTTCCTACTCCTGACCCAGATATCCAACAACAACCTCAGAAATGTCTTCACCAATACTCCCCCCTCCACCAAATCCCCTCCTAGTTTCACATCTTTGAGATTGCCACCTGCTTTCAGGACAATCCCCAGCAGATACTACCATACTTCCAAATTGGGAATGATAAACCCCACAGTTGTGAGACTGCCCTGAGGTGCACATAAATATTACAGGAAGCCAAGCAATGCTTACAAAAGCACATCACATGGGGGATTATCATCACAGGATGCCTCCTCACCCTTTGTTGGAGGACTTGCCCATCCTATATATTCTCCTACAAATCCACAGCAACTCCTGTTGGCCATCATCTCCAGCTAATATACAAACACCCTTCTCTTATAACAGCTACACAACCCAAATAACAAACATAATCCAATCCTAAGGTTGCAGGGGCATTACAGGGTTGATGTAGTGAATGAAAATAAAACAGTTGTTTTAAACACTGTTATGCTGCCTCAGCATCTCAGACCCTGCATTTAGAAAAACTTAAGGTCTTTGCAGTATCATAATATCTCAACATCTTAGACCCTGTCCTCTGGTAGCTCAGTGACCACCACTGACACCTGCTTATGCAAGATAAGTAGCTTCTCCTTCTCCTCCCCACATCCTACCAAGGTTCACACCCCTGTGAAAGCCAAGTACAAACTCCCCAATCCCTATGCTTGCTTGGCCAATCTCTTCAACTCTACCCACACAATATTATAAAGACAAAAGTCCCCAGGTCCACTATAACCTTATGCTCCCTGCCTACTTGGAAAGCCTATGCTCTT
Source organism: Choloepus didactylus (assembly GCF_015220235.1). Taxonomy (NCBI): domain Eukaryota; kingdom Metazoa; phylum Chordata; class Mammalia; order Pilosa; family Megalonychidae; genus Choloepus; species Choloepus didactylus. Next base: position 66,755,480 of record NC_051308.1, on the reverse strand, counting down.
GACCGTATGACATGTTCCCCTGTATGACCTTTCAAGGCATGCCTTGATCTCTGTTCTACTGATGCACTTTTTTCAAACATCTCTGGTGTCACTCGTCTTTGCCGCACCTAGTTATTCCATAAAAAGATAATTACAATTCAATATAGCTGTTCAAACTCTATCCTTTTTCTTTTATTTCCCTGTGAAACTTTAGAATAAATACCTCTGAACTGAGGAATCCTTGTCTGTGCAAATTGGGATAGACACACATACAGATTGTTATAGTAATGCCCTTTGTAGAAAGTTCAGAAATACAGCATGCATTCTGGAAGAGTGGGAGCAGAAACAGTGGGATAGAGTTCAGACTGCCTGAGTTCATGTGGTGGTTACAACTGTTCATTGGTTCTGTGACCTTGGACAAGTTATTGAACTTATTTGAGCTTCAGTATCCACATCTGTAGAGTAAGAAGATACTTTAATAAACTGATGAACAGGGCCAAGTATATAATATATTATTATTGCTGTTATTATTGTTAATAATATTAATACTATGGTTAATATTGTTTATTGTTTTATTACCAGCAATTCCTATACTCTGTCTTTTTGATAATTATTTAGGTTGGAAATATATATTCAGACACATAGAACAAACACATATGTATAGTTTCTAATATGTTTATATTTTTTAGCAAATATATCAATATATCAATATTTAAAGCTTGTTTCACTAAACCAAGGACATTATTGCATTTGCTTCACGACTTCTGAGATTTTTGTTATGCTGATTATATTAATTTATAAAGAAAAAATGTCAAAAGAGATTAAGATAAGGTGTATATGTATGTGCATGTGTGTCAAATTCATGCACAGTTTGGAGTGAACAATTGAATTTTTTAAAAGTAAAAAGTGGGAAAATAATAAGTAAAGAGATTCTGAGAAATGGATACTCACAATGAGTAAGACTGAAAAGGTGTGGAGACACATGCTAAGAACTTTTGTTACACGTTGAAGCATCTTAACTCCCCTAAAGAATCCATAGAAAAAGTTATAATCAATTCTTTTTTTTTAAGTTAAACATTCCGTAAGTGTGTACTTCAGAACACTAATCATTTCTGATGCTTCAAAAGAAAAGTGTCTCATAGTTAAAGGAATTTGGGAAACTTGCTGTAGAATATCCTCTTATTGGGGATTCATAGCACACATTGAATATCAGAAGCTTTGAGAAGATCTGCTTTAAAGTGATCTGATAACTTTGTTTAACTCAACATTTATCTGTCATAATTATTGAGGGAAACTTTATTCCTGTATACCTAATCATATAGAATTATTAGTTTGACAAACATAATTTTATGAATACGTTTCCCTTCCAAGAACTCTTTTCTATTTATTTCTGCTCCTTTTCCAACTTAGACTCTTCCATTAACTGTGGAGAATGAAATCACCATCCTGTGCCTATAGTGTAATTGCCAGATATTTTTGCTAAATAAAAATCAAACTACTTGCTACCATTGGCAGGAAGCTTGACTCCTTTGTCTCAAAACAAATTTATAAAGTTATAAGTGTATTTTAAATATACAATTGCTATTACTTTATCCATTAGTAGAGTGTGAGGAAAGATAACTGACAGGGAAATGAGGACCTTACAGGTAAAAATTGGAGTATCTTTTGTGACATTGAATTGGCACTGTGCTGTGTTGACCAGTGTTCCCCCAAAATTCATGTCCACCTGGAACTTCAGAATTTGACCTAATTTGGAAATAAGGTCTATGCAGAGGTGAGCTCACACTGGTTTGGGCTGGGCCCTAATGCAATGACTGGTTTCATTGTAAGAAGAGCAACAGTCATGATGAAACATATGAGCCAAAGAGTGTCAAGGGTGGCTAGAAACCACGAGAGGTTAGAAAGAGGCAAAGAAAGATTCTTTCTCAGAGTTTCAGAGGAAGCAAGTCCCTGCCAGTACTTTGATTTCAGACTTCTGGCCTCCAGAACTATGAGAGAAAATGTTCTGTTGTTTTAAGCCACTAAGTGTGTAGCAATTTTTGATGGCAACCCTAGGAAACTAAAACAAGTATACTCTGCTAACTCTTTTAAATTATGGTTAATATTTTTATTGTTATTCTATTAAATTGGTTACAAATAAGAAAAAACAACACTATCTACCTAACAGAAAAAGAGAAATTTTTTCAGAGAGGTATTGAAACATCACACAACATTGAAGGAAGGACTCACAAAGAAAAGCAACAAGGAGGGACCGTACTATAAAGAGTTTACTGATATGTTCTCTAGGCCTTTAACAGAGCTAATCTCCAGATTTCCATTTCCTGTTTCTCTGTGGTCTGAATACAATGTTACTTTTAAACTAATTTGATTGGCCCAGCTGGGTCACAGGTCTTCCCCTGGGTCAATCAGTTCTTGACAGTGGACAGGGTTTGCATTATAAGCATGGCCATTGGGATGCGGAACTTTTGTTAAACTGCCCAAATGGCATCATCTTGGAAATGAAACACCACCATTGCTACTGATATGACAAATACACTATTTCTCAATGTCCATCAGTAAAGAGGATCAAAAATAGCTCATATTTATGTGCAAAAGTCAGCAGTACACAGCCACTGAACTCTCCCAGGACTGTACTATCTCTTCTACTCTTGGTCACAGTATAGTCCAAAAAGACAGTTTGAAGACAGCCATTGAAAGCAGACACTTGCTCCAGAGAAGCCAAGAGAGGACAGACGCCCCAAGAGCAACTAAGAGTGACATTTTTGAGGAACTGCAACCTAGAGAGGAACATCTTAAGAGAAGGCCACTTTGAAACCAGAACTTTGGAGCAGACTCCAGCCATGTGCCTTCCCAGCTAACAGAGGTTTTCCAGACACCATTGGCCGGTGAAGGTATCCAATCGTTGATGTGTTACCTTGGACACTTTATGGCCTTAAGACTGTAACTACTTAACCAAATAAACCTCCTTTATAAAAGCAGATCCATTTCTAGTGTTTTGCATTCTGGCAGCATTAACAAACTAGAACATTGGGCTATTGATGCCATCAGGGGTACTATTACTGAACCTCTGGGCTGTTTCTCCCTGGGTAATTAAGGTCCATTTTATTCATAAAAGATATATTATATCAGCACATTTGTCAGCTGCAATGATGGTGACCCACTGTATTAAGGAAGAACAATCCAGTGTTGCTTCTGCCAGCCTTACGGGTAGTACACTGAAACACAGGGTTTGTAAAAGCAGAATCTTGAGTTGGAGTCAGGTGTGTGGCCGGTCTATGGACATTTTACTAGACACTATTTAGACAGTTTTGGGTCTGTTGGCAGGTATTTTGGGTATTGATGTCATCATATCCTTTTTTTTTTTTTTTTTTTTTTATAAAGTTCCCTTATGGGTGTTGATTTATTCATGACCATTGATTGGAAGACTAACTATTGATGAGATGTCAAATCTACCAAAAATGATTTACAGATTCAATGCAATACCAATCAAAATCCCAATAGTGTTCTCTGCAGAAACGGAAAAGCTGATCATCAGGTTTATATAGAAGTGTAAGATGCCCCAAATAGTCAAAATCACCTTGGAAAAGAAGGATGAAGTTGGAGCACTCACACTTTCCAATTTTAAATTTTATTACAAAGCTACATTAATCATAACAGCATGATATTGGTACAAGAACAGATAAATAGAGCAATGGAATCAATTGGAGAATTCAGAAATAAAACCTCACATTTATGGTCACTTGATTTTTCATATGGGTGCCATTCCATGCAATGGGGAAAGAATACTCTCTTCAACAAACACTGATGAGAAAACTGGATGTCCATATGTAAAAAAAAAAAAAAAAAAAAATTGGTCCCTACCTAACACCATATCAAAATTAACTCAAAATGGATCAAAGACCTAAATATAGGAACTAAAACTATAGAATACTTGGAAAAATATATAGGGAATCATGATTCTTCAGGACCTTGTGTGAGGCAATGGTTTCTTAGATTTTAACACAAAAGCAAGAGCAAAAGAATTAAAATATGTAAAAATGGAACATCTTCAAAACTAAAAACTTTTGATCATCAAAGGACTTCATCTTGAGAGGAAAAGACAACCTACAGAATGGCAGTAAATATTTTGAAACCACATGTCTAATGAGGGTTTAATATCCACAGTATAAAAATACATCCTACAACTCAACAACAAAAAGAAAACTCAATTTAAAAATGGTAAAAAGACTTGAAAAGACAGTTCCCCAAAGAAGATATACAAGTGGCTTAATAAGCACATGAAAAGATGATCAACATCATTAGCTATTATGAAAATGCATATCAAAACCACAATGATATAACATTTCATGCACACTAGAATGGCTATTATAAAAAGGGAAAAACAACAAGTGTTGGAGAGGTTGTAGAGAAATAGGAACACTCATTCATTGTTGCTTGGGATGAACAATGGTGGAGCCACTGCAGAAAACAGTTTATGAGTCCTCAGAAGATTAAGTAGGGAATTACTGTGCAACCCAGAAATTCCAATTCAAGGTAGTCACCTAACAAAATTAAAAGCAAGAACTTGAACAGATATTTGTACATTGATGTTCATAGCAGCATTATTCACAATTGCCAAAAGATGGAGTTAATCCAAGTATCCATAAATAAATTAATGAATAAACAAAATTTGTTAAGTACATGCACTGGAATATTGTTCAACCATAAATGAATTGAGTTCTGATAAAAGCAACAATGGATGAATCTCGAGGACATAATGGTGAGTAATATAAGCATACACAAAATGACAAAAACTGTGTGATCTCACTGATATGAAATAGATAGAATTAGCAAATTCTTATACTCAGAAACTAGAATAAAGGTCCCAGGGGCTGGGGTGGGGTAGAGAATGGGGAGTTAATGGTTATTTGTTACTGAATTTCTCTTTGAGGTAATTAAAAATTGTTGGTGATGAATGCTTGTGGTGGTAGTGGTGGCACATCATTGTGGATGCAATTAACACCAGTGACTTATATATTTGAATGTGGTTGAAAGGGGAAATGTTAGGTGGTATATATGTTGCTAAATAAGTTTTAATAGTACTGTATAACACAAACAGTGAACCCCAGCATTAACTATGGACTATAGTTAATAGTATAAATATAATAATATCCTTCCATCTATTTTAACATAGTTACCACACTAATGCAAAGTGTTAATAGTAGGGAATGTAAGGGAACTCTGTATTTTCTGCATGATTTCTCTGTAAACCTACAACTTCTCTAAAAAAGAAATTTTTAAAAAATTTATTTGCTGTGTTGTTTCAGGTTTTTATAAACTTATAAATTTTATAATTTATATATAGCTCTCTGTTCAATATTGAAATAGTTTTTCTTTCCATAATTGGAATGAACATCCCCACAAGACATCTCAAAGAGTATACTAGACTAAGTATGTAATTAATAGAATATTAAGGATTGTTTCCTCTTATAAAAGTTATTGTGAAATGTAAAAGAAATTATTCTCTTTAGATCAATTATAAAATGAACACAGTTAACATTTTTGATACCAAAATTCTACAAAGAATATATGGTAATCAGCTCTCTACATGGTCATTACATTTCAAGATATTAAGCAACGTAGGTTAGATGAGGTTATTGTTTTCCTATATGAAAAATATGATCAATGATTTAATTGCAGCCCTAAGCTGATTCCTGGGCTTAGTTTAAGCAGTTAAGTAAAGAGAGTTAACTGGTTGTAGACATTTTTAATAACATAAAATCTGATAATATCTGAATAATCCATTATAGCTCACTTTTCATTCCTCCCTGTATATAAGGGTAAATAAGTCAGCTTTCTTTCTGTTTCTTTCTTTCTTTCTCTCTCTCTTTCTTTCATAGTAATTTGTGGAACTATCCCCTTATTTTTATGATTATAGCAACAATTTAACTCTAGATTTTTACTGTATACCCAGCTTCCATTGATTTTAGTATTAATGAATGTTAAGCTTTAAGGGAATTTATAAATTATTTAGTCATAATTCCATATTTTAAAATGTGGAAAAGTTTCAGGGTATTATCTGAACCTTCAGCTATTGACAGTTTAATGACTAGTTCTCTGATATCTTAGTCCTGTTTTTATTTTATTTTATTTATTTAAACAGATTTAGCTCATGTCATGAAATATCATCCTTTATATTCTTGCAAATTTAAATTATTATTATTGTCAATGGACATGGATTAGTACAAATTATACTGCCTGCTAAAACAGCAAAAAGAGATGAAGTAAATGAAAAAGACATAAGTGATACAGGAATGATTTGAAAATCCCTTAAATTACAAAATATTCTTTAAGCAACTCACTTATAAGAGGTTGTACAAACATGAAAGCTTTTTAAGCAATAGTGTAAGTGTATTCCTCAGTGTTTGCTCTGGATCATTTTCTGCTTTTAGAATAACAGACCAGAGTCTTTGCAGACTATTAATGTAGTATGGGCATTACTATACAATGTTCATGTGTTTATATACATACAAGTGTGTGTGTGTGTGTGTGTGTGTGTGTGTGTGTGTGTTTTCATGTATAAGTAGAGACAGAGACAGATACAAACAGAGAGGGACAGAGCAAAAGTCAGAGACAAAAACAAGCAGGCAGAACTGGTATTACACCAGTTCATCCATCAACAGCAACTTGCATTAGTGAACACAAGTCAGTGATAGCCTCCTATTTTTGAAAGTCAGCACATTAGTGAAGAACTCACTCCAATAAACATAACTCTGAATGCCAATCAATCAACTATACTTTTGCAAATAATGTCAACCAATGTATGCCTCTGAAAGTCTTCCACCCACTGATTTCCATGCTTCCAAATAGACCTATTAAACAGGTATCTGCTCTGGTTAGAAATAATGTGATTGAGTCAAATATATAGTAAGTACTTACTCTCATAAGTCTTAAATTCAGCTTTATATTTTCATTTTAGATATTGATCTGTGGTCTCATCATCTTTGCCAGTTCTGGGAGGTGAAATAAGATAATACACATTCCCAAGTTTAGTTATTTTAAAAGGACTTACAATATCCACAGTGCATTCTCATGGAAGGCTTGTATTTAAAGGCAAGGATATCATGCTACAAGACAAAGATAGTGCATGAAGCATTCCATGAGCAGGCTCCCAAGGGTCATTATTAGCACACATGGAGTTCTGTTTCCACAGTGAATCGCCAATCTCCCTGTATGATCTTGGATTCAAAGAAGAATTTCCCAGCAGAGTTTTTATGTAATCAAGCCACACTGTCTAAATAGTGAGATCAGTTGAAAAACATAAATAAATATATTGACTCTGGAAGTGATCTGTGAGATTTCAACTTCCCTCTCTCTCTCTCTCTTTTCATTCCTTTCATAAAGGACTCCTGTAAGAGATTAAGACCCATTTTGGGTCATGCCTTGACTGAAGTAACCCCATCAAAAAGTCCTACTCACAAAAGGTTAACACCCACATGGATGGATTGGCTTTAAGAATATGATTTTCTGGGGTTTATTCTGTTCCAAACCACCACACTCCATCCTCTGTACTGCAAAAATGTTCTTTCTATATGCAAAATACATTCAATCCATCCCAATATCCCAAAAGCCTAAAGTCATTTCAGTAAAAATACTAAGTACAAAGTCCGAACAAAATCAGTGATAGGTGTGACTTTCCTGGGGCACAATTCCCCTCTGGCTGTTGACTTGTGATACCCAGAGAACAAGTTATCTACTTCCAATTTATAAAGGAGGGACAGGCATTGGATAAACATCCCTTCCCATAGGGAGAACTTGGAATGAAAACAGGGGCCACAGTTACCAAACAATTACAAAGCCCTGCAGGACACACTCTGTTAGATTTCAAGGTCTAAGGGTCATCTATAGATCAATATATTTTCCTCCAAACCTAATGGAGTGGCAGCCCCCCTTTCCAGGTGCTTGTGCAGCCACCATGCTCTCCTCAAACACTGGAGTGAAGTCTCCAACTTCTGAGAATACGAGGGTGACGGCCAGACACTTCACAATCTCCAGGGCACAGGTTCAACCTTTTCTGAACAGTGGGGGTGGTGGCTAGACTCTCTGCAATCCCTGGGGAGAGTCTCACTCTCTGAAGGCTGGGGTGGCAACACTCTTCCTGAGCAATGGGGTGGAAGACTCACCATATCCAAGTGGCAGAGCAGACTCACCCTTTCCACACACATGGATAGGCTCCCTCTCTGGACCCAAAAGATGTCTTTGGCCAGACTTCAGCTTTTATCATTCCACTTTTGAAGGGATTTTTCCTTCAATCTGTCCCTTTTCTGTCCCTTTAAGTCCAGGCTGGCAGTATTTCTGTTCATGCAGATGTTGCAAAAACTGTCCATTTTGCATGTAATACACAGAGGTCTAAGCAATCAGACAAAAGAACTTTATAGAAATCCTCTCTAGGTAACTGCATTTCCACTCCTGACTTGCACTGAAATGGCTGACTGGTTCCATGCTCATTTAAATGCTCACATGGAGCACTATTCTCTGGGGACTCACTTTCTGAAAGCTTAGAATTTCCCAAACCATCAGTTGCTGATTTCTTTGTGCCAAGGAGTTTAGTTTTAAGCTTATCCTTTCCTCCCACATTTTACAATAAGCTGCAAGGAAAAACTAGACTGTACATTTCATTTTGTTTGGAAATCTCAGCAAAATATCCAAGCTCATTGCTTTGAAACTCTACCTTCCATCTGACTTCAGAACTCAATTTTTCCCAGTTCTTTGCCACTTGAAAACAATGGTCATCTTTCTTCCAATTTCCAGTGACACATTCGTTATTTTTTAGGTCTCATCAGAAATACTTTAGTGTTCATATTTCTACCAACAGTCTCTCCAAGTTAATCTAAGCTTTTTCTATCAAATGGCTCATTATTCTCCTAACCTCTACCTATCAACCAATTCAAAAGCCATTTCTACATTTTAGTATTTGTGATAGAAGCACCCCACTACTATGGTACCAAAATCTGTTTTAGTTTCCTAGGTTGCTCAAAGCAGATGCCATGGACTGAGTTGGCTTTAAACAATGGAGATTTATTAGCTTACAGTGTGAGGTCAGGAGAATGCCCAAATCAACGTTGGCTCCTCTGCCACATGGCAGCATCCCCTCTTGGTCTGTCCCTTCTCATCCAGATTCTGTTGATTTCATCTTCTTGTTCCTGTGGTGCTCAATCTCTCTCTCTCTCTGTCTTTCTCTCTCTCTCTCTCTCTCCATTTCCTTTTCAAAGAACTCCAGTAAAAGAATTAAGACCTATCTTGGGCCATGCCGTAACTGAAGTTACCGCATCAAAAGATCCTACTTACAATAAGTTTGTACTTTTGGGATTGGATTAGCTTTAAGTATATGATTTTCTGGGGTGCATAGAATTCCAAGCCACCACAAGGTCTTCAGACCCACATATTTCTTAATACAACTTGGCATCAATATTTATATATAGTAATTAGACTTTTTTTTGACTTCAAGGTATCCTACATGGTAAATAGACTTTGCTCTTTGTAAAAGGTAACCAGGCCTAGGTTTTGTATTAAGCAGTCATTTTTTTTTTTTCTGGAGTTGCACTATTTGGTAAATAATTACACTTAGGTTTTGTATAAGGTCACGTGGAACAAGTTGCTGTGTGGTACATTGTAGGAACCCATGTTCAGGCACAACAGAAACTTTCAGCAAATGACTGCTCTATTATTTACACAGCAACAAAGAGTCCAAAAGACCAACACAAGAGACTCCTTCATGGCTGGTATTCTGAAGATTCCATCATGGTTGTTTGGGTCAGCGTAGGTGGATGGCAATCCACATACCCCACTTCAGGACAGAGAGGAGAGATAAATCTGTGCTGCCCAGGTTTGGGTATTTATGGCCCAAGGGGGAGGCAGCCCTGCCATTGGAAGTTCCCACCCTGATAAGCAGCTGGAACTCCTTGTTGCAGTTACGGGTTTAAGGTACATTAGAACAAACTTCCCCTCTGGAATGTTGAATGGAAGCATATTGAAATATCTGCATACAATAGAAAAGAAGATGGGGTAGGCAAAAACTGGGAGATGGCTGCTAGGTATCTAGGTGTGTCTTGACTTCCTAGAAGGTCACTAGACTTTTTGTTTTGGAAGTGTAAAATCGAGTAAATATTTCACATTAATCTGCTTATTCTCCTACAGTTTGTTTTATATTGTTGTTGTCTGCAAATTTTACAGTAAGGGGCCAGATAAGAAATATTTTAGGCTTTTTTGTTCACACACAGTCTCTATTGCATATTTTCATTGTGATTTATTTTTTTTTACAAATTATTAGATAATGTAGAAACATCTTTAATTGAGCATTATATAAAATGAGTCAAGTGCTGAATTTGACCCATGAGCCATAGTTTTCTGACTGTTATATGTATAAAGACTTTTTTTGTGTGCTTCCTTCCTCTTTTCAGATTGTTTTGTTTCAGTTGAATTTATGAGGTACTGTTTCATGGGGAACAGGAGGAGGCATAGGTCCAAAAAGTCTCTAAAGTCCCTGGAAGCAAATGATTGGAAGTCTGTTAGACTGATTACCAATTTGAAAAAAACACAGCTGTTGCGAATTTGAAAACAATACAATCGTCTAGATATTGGGTAACCTGACACCTTCATGTGTACACTGCCTGTATCATTAATTTGTAAAAGCAGAAACTCTTCAGAACAAGCAGATGACTACATGGAGTACTTAACTTCTTCCCAAGACCATTGGAACAAGATTGATCTATATGTAAAAGTTGTTTATTATCTTCTTGGTCATAATTTTCCTTCTAAATGATTTAAAGTTATGTACTTCTAATTTAGTCTATCATTTTTATCTCACTAATAAAAATACCTTGTTTGAGTATAGGATATACTAGAGACAATCCCCACCTTAACTACATAATCCAGTTCTCCCAAGTTCCTGTTAGTGCAAACAATTTGAAAAGTGATATAAATCTGTGACACACTAACCTTGCCAAAACTGATACACTATGAAGGTAATGGATACATGAAGAAAGATATCCTTTCATTGAAAGAGTTACCATGATGTAACAATATGCTTGCCACAAAAACACTCAGAAACCATATATATGTAAAGCTCCACCAAAGTTGATTACAAGTTTTGTGAGACTCCTGTTTTCTTTTTTGCTTAGTTACGAATTGGTTCTTCAATGCAAATCTAAGAAAAAGGCTGACTGTTCTGTGGGGCTATTTGTTAGACAATTCCAAAGCCGTAACTCTCTGAAAACGACAGTGGAATTGTGGAATAGACTACTAAAGACACTTATCCTGTCAGTAAGAGTTGGAGTATTTGAGATGGCCATCAAAAATTCGTACTTCACTTAGACAGAAATATTAAATAATAAATTCCAAACTCTGGGTCTATAATGTTCCAGTCTAATCTCCTATTCTAAAAGTTGCATTAAGAAAATAGGTTGGGATTTTTTTTTTTTTTTTTTTTTTTGCTTGTTTGCCTATATATGAGCTAAGATTGACTTCAGAAATCATTGGTACAATGAAAGTTATGCTACATGTACCAACTGTTATAATTCCATTTTTTCAAACATGGTGATTTATTTGTTTGCACCACAATTACTTCCTGTCATTACAGAATATGAATATGAATTTCAAAATGTGCATAACCTTATTTACTCTAATTTCTTATTCAAGGTTTCAATTTTACAACTTAAATACTTTTATTATTTTATGTGGGTTTTGGAATTTTAATTTATGCACTTTATAATCATTTAAGACATTAAGAGATTTTTTAGTCTATGTTTTATGTTCTAATCAGTGTGCTGATAAGCATTACATTATTAGTGTTTAAAAATAGGAATTAGATTATGATTATTGTTAGATTTAGAATTAGATTAGATAATGCAAAATTATTATGAGTGGAAGCTCATGCATAAAGAACATACCATTAAGTTTTTTATGCCCTAGAAGAAGTAAACATATATGAGGCACAGTTGGTAAATTTTTCCTTTACACTTTCCCATTTCAAATAAAATTGATCATATCCTAATAGCAAGGACCCTAAAATACTCACACATGCCCACAAATAAAAACACAAGCATACATAATTTTAAAGTCATGAAGAAATACACATATTTTTCTGAAAAAATAATACTGAAAATATACATGATACATTCTGAAATGTTTCATTTATTATATGAAATGACTCTACCTTTAAAACTGGTTATAAACATAGAAATTCCAAAATAGCAATGTGATAAGCTCATCATATCCCAATGAAACAACCATTTAACTGAAGAATTTTTTTTTAAACAAACATTTAAAATCTCTGGAATCTTCCATAAAGGAAAGACTAAATGGAGAAAGTTTCCTTAAGAAAATCTGTAAAAATGTTTGTACGAACAGCAAGAATCTGTGGAATTGAGCCATGATCTGCTATCAGTTCACTGCCAGCTCAGTGTGATAAAAGCTCTACTCTGGATTGGTGTGGCCAAGAAAATATTCTCCCTCTTCCCCTAGTTTCCAGGCTAGGGCTAGGTTTCTTCCTAGAAATACCAGACCATCAACATTCCTCATCCACTTCCATCTTCGTGTTGTAGATGACCTATTCCTCACAGCTGTGGTCAGGAGACAAGAGTTTTCTTCCCTAACCCAGCCCTGACTCCTCTTTTTGAGAGAACAGTTATACCCCAGGCATGGCAGTTCAAGAAAACAAGATACTAATTGCTCTGACCACCTAGCTCATAGGATTGAGGCTCCCTTTCAAGAGAAGCAAAATGAGAAGTCTAGGAGCTAGCATCCTATGGCAATCTGTGTGCCTCTCTGTGAGAAGCAGGCCAATGTTCTCATCTCTGCTCTGGAGCAGTGAAACAGTGTGAAAGGGAGGCAGTGAGAACAGAGTTTTACAGCTCTCCTTAAGGGAACAGACTTTATTTAGAATAACATGGGGAAATCCATGCCTATGCAATTTTAAAAATCAATGGAGCTCTTGATGGTGACCAATTATGAGATGACTGAAAGCTCCATGATACCAGCAACAACAACCAAAATGGTAGACCAGCTGGAAATGCAACAGAAAGAACAAAGGAGAGAGGCAACTAAAAATAGCCCTTAATAGGTCAGAGCAAATCTCAAATATTCGCAATCCTCTAATCCTTTCAGATTAGACCCACACACCGAGATGTTATGATCAAAATTTTTGAAAGCAGAAACCAAAAAGAAAATCTTGAAGCCTCAAGAGAAAAACAACTCATCTGGAGGCTAGATATCTGAAATCAACGTATCAGCAGTATTACGCTCCCTCCTGCAAGCTCTGAAGAAAAATCCACCTTTGCCCCTTCTGGCTTCTGACGGTGCCAGCATTTCTTTTCTTACGGCAGCGTATCTCCTATGTCTGCCTACCTCCATTTTCACATGGCCAACTTTCCTGTGTCTGTGTCTCCTATTTTCTCACTAGGGCACTAGTCATATTGTCTCAGGGCTCACTCTAATTCATTGTGACGTCATCTTAACTTGATTATGTCTACAAAGGCCATAGATGAAGAACAAGGGCTAAAAAAAAATATCAAAAAGGGTTCATCAAATGAAACTCCCTTTTCAAAAAAGATGTAGAAATCAACTTCCTTTATTTGGTAAGTTATGGAAAATTATGGTAAACCAAACAATTTTGCTAAAAGTGTCTCCTGTGATAAGGAATTACATATGGATTCCTGTTGTCACTAAAATGCATTCAACATTTTCCTGGAATTATCAGTTATATAAATAGTCAAAAACATAAATATCAAAATAATTGGAAGGGAAAAAATTAAATTGTCATTATTTGTGGAAAATAGGTTTGGGATATATAGAACACTAAAAATTAATCTACAGACATTAATAATAAGTGAATTTAGCAAGGTCATTGGATAAAATGCCAATGGTCAAAATCAGCAGTATATATATAAAAACAAACAGAAAATAAAAAAAATATGAAAGGGTGGCTATTATAGTAGCATCAGAATCCAGTAAATAATTAGAAGTAAATGTAATAAAATATGTGCAACTTTATTCTAAAAACTATAAAACATTAGTGGGATATAGCAAAGAAGATCTAAATGGATGCTCAATTTGAAGGGTTGATATTATAAAGATGCAGTGCTTCCCATGTTAATGGAAAGAATCCCAAACAAAACTCCAATGGAGTTTTGTGTGGTTTTGGTGTGTATGTTTGTGTGTGTGTGCACAAATGGACAAGATGATTCTAATTTATGTGAAAATGCAAAGAGTCAAGAATTTCAAAGGGATTTTTAAGAAAGATGAAAAGAACTGGCTTATATACATTATCATTTACCAAGACTATTATGAAACTATAGCAAGAATATACAAATAGATTAATGGAACCAAATCATAAGTCCAGAAATAGGCTCACCCATTTATCATCACTTGATTTGTAAAAATATGGACACCATGTTGAAAAAATATGGCCTTTTACATAAATGGTGCAAAATCAATTTTATACAAACATAGAAAAGTTGGATCCTGTCTTTCTACCTGACAGTATGCACTAACATCTATTCCAGGTAAATTATAGATATATATGCAAGAGGTAAAAGAGTTATACTTTTAGAAGAAAACATAGGAATATAACTTTATAAACTTGGTAGACAATTATTTTTTTTTTTTAAAAAGGGCACAGGACCAGGGGTTGGGATCTGAACATGCCTATTTTGCCTATTCAGTACCAAACACATACATGTGTGTGTGTGTGTTCATGTATATTTATATGTATTCATCTACATTCATATATATTCATACATAAGTGAAAAGGTTTTCAATTTCATTTATGAGTAATCAGAAAAATGTAAGTTAAGATACCACAATCATCACAAGGACTAAATGAAAAAGAATGACAAACAAGTATTGAAATACTGTTGAGGCAATTGAGCAAAGAGACCTCTTAGACACTGCTATAGGGCATGAAATTAGTTATAACCATATTGGAAAACTCTTTAGTAGTCAAGCAAATTTGAGCACACTCAAATCCTGTGACTCAGCATTTACCTGTATAGATATATTTCTAACAGTGTGGCATATATGTGTTTTATACTCAGATATATTTCTAGTGGAATATGTATATATATTCAACAAAAGACATTTTCAAGAATGTTCCTAGCAGCACTAGCCATAATAGCCTAAAACATTAAAAATATGTATCCCCATCAATAAACAGAATAAATTTTCATAAAAACTATAACTGTATGCAACAGAACAGATGTATCTAATAAATACTGTAGAACCAAAGAAGTCAGACACAAAGCTTCCAAAATTATTACTCTATTTATACAAACTTCAAATGCAGGCCAAGCTAATAATTTGTGACAGAATTTACAGTAGTGTATTTATTTGGGGGCATAGTGACAAGATATGGGAAGGAAGGTGTTTCTGAGGTAAGTGTGGAGTACTATTCATCAATCTATGAGTACTTGAATGGGTATGATGCTTTTATGAAAATTCATCAAGCCATACACTTAAGCTTTGGACCCATTTCTACATGCATGTTACATTTCAATCAAAATGGCTTCTTAAACATACAATTTAACTTTTTTTCAGTGCCTATGAAAGGCCTAAGAAATCAAAACCAAAATACAGGTGAAAATTATGTAGCCAGAGTTTAAAGGTATAGTATTTTATGGGCTGATATTTTGAAGTTGGAATTCAAAAAGACATGAGGGGAATCTCTGTAGCTAATAATAATGCCTTAGTTACTGCTGTCCTTGTTAATAAATTTAGAAAAAAAATGAAATAAAATCTCTGTAACTAATTTTTAAAAGTCAAAATTAACCAAATTGTTGAATTTTATCTCTTCTTATATTTCTGCTTTCTAAAAATTTCTTATCAGTCTATATCCATGACACTTTCATTGGATATTCACTTGTACATTTTACCAATTATTTCTTCAATTCTGCTTTCTAAAAATTTCTTATCAGTCTATATCCATGAGACTTTCATTGGATATTCACTTGTACATTTTACTTATTATTTCTTCAATGGACAAGACATGATGTAAGTGATCTGGGAAACTACAACCATGTCAGAATTTAATGATGAAATACTCGAAAAGTATTTTTTCTATGATTCTTAGCTTCCAAACTATATAAAAGCTTTTAAAGAAGCTGCATGTATAGATCTAGCTAGTATTTGGTGGTTTTAAAATATTTTATTTCACAGTACTTAGATCCCATTTTTCCTATGCAGTATACTACGTTACAATTTCTACAGTTATTTCATAATCTTTAGGAAAATATTTAACATTAATAAACAACTTATTAATTTGCCAATATTTTTATAAACACCTTTGATTTATTAAGTTATCTTGTATTTCATTTTATTTAGAATTCTCCTATAATGTTAGGTTTGAAAATAATGTAGAAATTAAGCATTAAGATTGACCATACAAATATATGCATTAATATAATTTATCATGCTATTTTATCATTATCCAAATTGTAATCTATCAATACACAAGCTTAGAGATTCCTTGTCCAATGTCCCTAGACTTTTTACATCAACTTGAAATTTGATCTCTTTTGTAGTACTAAATTTGGGAACTTATAACCTGATAGCCTCCTACCAATTCCAGACAAGTATTAATCAGTATCGATTTGCTTCTTCATCTAACCTAAAACCTGACAGACTGGCTCCTAAGGGGGTGAGAAAAGTATCTTGCTCAGAATTTGAAATCATTGCTTCTTTGATCTTTTAAAGAAAGACTAACAATGGTCTTTATTGATATATCACTTTGATCTTAGTAATATTCTATGTGGAGCTGTGCTTAGGTGATACAATGAGTGTGATTTGGACATTCTAATTTATCTTTTATGCCATACTTCATTTAACTACTCAATTATGGAAAAAAAGACTGCTTTACTGGCAGTCTAATGCACATTCAGATGGCATTAAAAATGACCTATATAAATGGAACTCCACATTGTTCTAAGTCTATACCAACTTTTTTAGTACTTTCTCAAAATTGCCTTTTATGTGTTATGCTGTGAGCTCAATATTAGTTCTATCAAAAAAAAAAAAAAACAGACAAGTGTTTCAAAGCTTAGAGATTCCTTGTCCAATGTCCCTAGACTTTTTACATCAACTTGAAATTTGATCTCTTTTGTAGTACTAAATTTGGGAACTTATAACCTGATAGCCTCCTACCAATTCCAGACAAGTATTAATCAGTATCGATTTGCTTCTTCATCTAACCTAAAACCTGACAGACTGGCTCCTAAGGGGGTGAGAAAAGTATCTTGCTCAGAATTTGAAATCATTGCTTCTTTGATCTTTTAAAGAAAGACTAACAATGGTCTTTATTGATATATCACTTTGATCTTAGTAATATTCTATGTGGAGCTGTGCTTAGGTGATACAATGAGTGTGATTTGGACATTCTAATTTATCTTTTATGCCATACTTCATTTAACTACTCAATTATGGAAAAAAAGACTGCTTTACTGGCAGTCTAATGCACATTCAGATGGCATTAAAAATGACCTATATAAATGGAACTCCACATTGTTCTAAGTCTATACCAACTTTTTTAGTACTTTCTCAAAATTGCCTTTTATGTGTTATGCTGTGAGCTCAATATTAGTTCTATCAAAAAAAAAAAAAAACAGACAAGTGTTTCAAAGTACAACAGTGGATCACATTCAGCTATTGAAGCTAGATGACTTTATCTGTTATGCTGGTTCTCTTTGAGGATTGATCTTCCCCACTGGCCTTAAGTCCATCCTTGAGATGGCAGATGAAATGAATTAGCGTGACACTGCTGGCTGGAGACAGTCAATGAGATAAAAATATTAGGCTTAAATTTGAGTTCCTGAGAAACTTCTCATTAAAATATTTCCATGGGTCTGTAGGTGTGTGCGGAAGACAATGTGACAATACAGTATGATTAAGTTTTGGTGTCAAGTATTAGTGACTTTAGGACATTTAGTCCTTCCTCATTCATATCATTTCCACTTGTCAAAGGAGTCTAGCTGCACATGTTTTACTACATGTATTGAGGGAGGTATGGCCAATTGTGTCTTTTGAATAGGTATTCAGGCACTGCCAGGAGGCTGTAGAAGTATCAGACTGTTTTTCATGAGAAGAGTGGTTATTTGCATAACTTTGATCCGTCTGTGATGTGCTTTGATCCGTTTGTGAGGTCTGGGATGTGCTTTTCTGATAAAGGATTTCCACAGGCCCTAACCAGAATCCTCATCCAACATAGAAGCATCAAGGCTCCTTTACATCTATTGGACCAGCAGAGCATTCACTGAATAGAGTGAAAAGTAGCCAGGAGCCCTAAACTCTATCCTGAGTTGCTTAATTCATGAGTAGAGTAAAATATTCAGCCAAATATTGTATGTTACTTTCAAAATCTGAATAAATCCAGCAAACATTATGCCTTTTATTAGTTAAGGAAAACAAGTTGCTCTAATAAATAAACCCAAAATTTCAGTGTGAAAAATATCAGAACTAGAAAAGAAGTAGCAAAAACTGTCAATATTCAATAAAAAGTTTTAGAATTAACAAGACATTATCAAGATTGCTGTATATACATATATAAATTTTATTTCAAAATAAAGGCAACAAAGTTTTTATTTCTTGGTTATAAAACTGTATGGAAATGCAATAGCTAGAACATAGTCAAATGATATTGAAGAAAAAGAACACGGAAAAAATATGCCAATTATCAAGATGTGCAGAAAGAAGGGAAGTATGATATTACCATAGGAATTGACAATATGACAAATGGAATATTCAAATATTGAGCCCAGATTTATACCCATATATATATAGAAGCTTGACATATACAGATGTTTACCTATCAGATAGAGAAAAGAGGATCGACTTTTCAATAATTGGTGCTAAGAATCCAGCTATCCATATAAGGAAAAAAATTGAAATCTTCCTCTACATTACACAATTAAAAGAAAATCAATGCCAGAGTGATTGAAGACCTATGTGTGAAGGTAAAATCAATAAATGCTTTTAGAAGGTAATGTAGGAGATTATCTTCACAACCTTGAGGAATGAAAGGATTTCTAAGACTAACCACAAAAGCACTTACCTTGATGTTATATACATTGACATATTGTATATATATATATATTAAAATTAGGATCCCATAAGAGGTGAAAAAAGATAAGCTGAAGAGGTAAGAATGGTAAGTATAAAAAATATATACAGAAGTTCCACAAATAAATGAAGAAAAAACAAAGAAGTGAATGAAAAGACACTTAACAAAAAAAGAAATCCAAATGACAAAAAAACATGAAAAGGCCCAGAACCTATTAATAACTAGGCAAATGCAAATCAAAGTTACACTGTGATGATATTGCATTGCAGATTCATTGGGTAACATCGAAGACTGCCAATGCCAGAGTTGGCAAGGATGTAGGATCTCTGAGAATTCTCATATATGCAAATAAGATGGAAATTTTTGAGAACAACTTGGCATTTTTTATAAGATTAACTATATGCATATCTCATAACCTAGCAATTCTACTCCCAGGTGTAGTCCCTAGAAAAAGAGTGCATATGTAATTCAGGAACATTCATAGCATCAACATTCATAAATTTTGGGAATTATACATAATCCAAATGTTTATCAACATTAGAATAGATGAATAAATTGTGGTATAATCACACAATGGAATATATAGAGCAGTAAGTTCTATGATCCAAAGCTGTAGGACACTGGGCTGAATCTTTCACACATAAGGCAAGAAAAAGAAAGAAAAAAATAATATATTTACCAGCTCATCAGATTCATATAATATGATCCTTTTGAATAAAATATTTAAAAATGCAAAAATATACTGTGTTTTTGGTTTTAAAAACATGATAGTAAATTTACAAAGATAAACAAAATTATAAACATGAAGGTACTAATTGACTCAGAAAGGATGAAATGTATGGTCAACAAGAAAGAAGATACAATTTTATGAATGCTATATTTTTGAAACAGATTGATGGTTACAGGGGTTTTTACTTTATTAAAATGTATGTATAAATGTAGATATATATTAGATGTAGATTAGACATATATCTATAATTATAGATATATGTATATGTATGCATGTATATGTATAATTATAGATATATGCATTTTTGGCATGTATGCTTTATTTTTACAATTAAACTTAAAAAACAAATGGTTTATAGTTAGTAGTAATAGTTATTTTATATAAGCTTGCAAAACAATTTAAAATGTAAAAAAAATATTTCTACATATTTTCCATAATTTGCATTACTTAGAAGGATTTATTGTATGAACTTATTTCTCATTTGTGAATATGAAATACATATGGAAACTAAATTAATATGCACAAAATGATTTCATCTTTGTAAACTTTTGCATAAAGACTGTAAGTAGTTATTTCAAAGTATTTTGTTACATACTATATTATCTTCCATTATTGCTTTTCATTAATTTTTGTCTACTCAATTAGTTTACCCAATTTTCTACCCAATTAAATGATCATCATCTGCCAAGGAAAAAGGTAGTTCCTTATATTTTCTTTATTGCTTAGACTGCATGGAATCAATCTCTTTTGTTCTTTCTCTCTCAGATATAGAATATGAACTGTACTCAACTATCAAATGTACCTTTCCACCACTGAAAAAAAGGACATTTTATTTTCTTCCATTTAGAGAGCAAAGTGCCTCATGTTTTTTTGTGTTATATTAGATATTTTTTGAGCTAACTCCCTTGTTTCCAAAGATCTAAGTCCATGTTGACATGTAGAAACACTGTGAACTCAAATTAAGCATATACAGTTTTGCACAGATTGTTTTTCAAATGTATATTTTGTCTCAAAAAATAGCAGTATTGAGTTGTAATTTTATTTAATTAACTGACATGTACAAGGCAGAAAAGAAGGCTCACAGATGCTGAGAGATAAACATAAATCTTCTGGTGAAGTTCTAAGTAATTTTTCTCCTTTACCACTCCTTGCTTGTTAGGGTAATGAGAATAAGTCGGTGGGGTTATATCATTATAATCTGAGAATAAGATTTAAGGAGATTTTTATCCATTTTGAAATCCAATGAACATATAAATGCTATATTTAACTCTAACAGCAATGATGGTTGTATTGGTTTGGATCTGTTACGTATTCCAGAAAAGTCTGTGTAATTTTAACCCAAGCTTGTGGGGACAGACCTATTGTGGGTGGTTCCCTTTAATTAGGTTGTTTCCATGGAGATGTGGCCCTGCCCATTCAATGTGGGTCTTAATCCCCTTGCTGGAGTCCTCTGTGAGAGGATAAAAGGCAGAGACATTTTGGAGAGTGCTCAGGGACGCTAGGAGAGGAAATCTAGAGTTTTCCAAGGGGGAAGCAAGAAGAACCCACAAGAGAAGCTCAGACAGAAGCCCAGAGGCATTTTGGAGAAAGCCATGGAAACCAGAAGCTAAACCCAGGAGAAAAGCATCAGACTCCGGCCATGTACCTTTTGACATGAGGAACACCAGATACCATCTGCCATTCTTCAGAGAAGGTATCATGATTTTGATGCCTTAACTGGGAGATTTTTATGGCCTGACAACTGTAAATTTGTTTACTAATAACCCCCCATTGTAAAAGCCAATCCATTTCTGGTATATTGCATTCCAGCAACTTTAGCAAACTGAAAGAGATTTGGTACTAGAGAAGATGAGTGCTAAAATATGCAAATACCAAAAACTCTGGAACAGCTTTTTAAATGGATATGGGGAAGATTCTGGAAGAATTGTGAGGAGCTTGATTGAAAAGACCTAAATTAATTTGAAGAGATTGTTGGTAGAAATATGGATGCTAAAGTTCTTCCAATGAGGCCTTAGACAGAAATGAGGAATACGTTATTGCAAACTGGAAGAAAGGTAATCCTTGTTTTAAAGTGGCAGTGAATTTGGCAAAATTGAATGTTGATGCTGGATGGAAGGGAGAATTTGGAAGCAACAAGCTGGGACATCTAATTGAGGATATTTCCAAACAAAATGTAGAAAATGCAGCCTGGCTTCTCCTTGCAGCTTATAGCAAAGTGCAAGAGGGAAAAGATAAGCTGAGAACTGAACTCTTGGGTACAAAGAAACTGGAAATGGATAGTTTGGAAATTTCTGAACCTTTGGAAAATGAATCTCCAGAGAATAGTGCCCTATGTGAGGACTTAACCAAACACAGAACCAAACAGCCACTTCAGGGCAGGACAGGAGTAGAAATACAGTTTTCCAGAAAAGATTTGTGGAAAGTCCTATTGTCTGACAGTTTTGATCCCTGTATGCTGCATGGCAAGCCAGCAAATTTTTTTGTGAGATATTGTATAAACTACCAGTCTGGACTAAAAGGGACATATTGAAGGAAAATTACTTCAGAAGCAGAACTATGGAAGCCAAGACCTGGAACTAAGATATCTCAAGCCAGGAGAGTGGACCCACTCATTCATGTGGAGAAGGTTAGTTTTCTCTGGAGTTCAAAGAGGTTGCAGCACATCCTCCAGGGATTGAGGAAAGCCTGGTCACCACTGTACTGTTTGAAGAGGGGAGAACCTGTACCCCAGAGATGGCAGAGTCTGGGTGCTGCCTCAGTGCTTCAGGAGGGTCGGTCCAAGAACAGGGTGTTCTCCCCAATACTCGGATATGTTGGAGCAATCACCCCAGCATTTGAAGAAAGCAAGACCATTGCATAAGCCCTTGGAAAGGGTGGGACTGCTGCTCTCTCAAACCCTGAGGATAAAATATCATTCTAAAAATGGCTCTTAAACTTTGAAATCTAATGGCGTTTGCCTTGCAGGTTTTAGGAATTGTTTGAGTCCCATGACCTCTATTTTCCTTCCAATTTCTCCATGTGGCAATGGGAGTGTTCATCCTATAACGGTCCCTTGTTTGTATATTGGAAGCAGATAACTTGTTATAAGTTTTACAGGTTCATATCCAGAGGATAATTTTGCCTTAGGACAAACTACACCTGTAACTGACTTTGATAAAACTTTGTACTTAATACTGTACTGAAATGATTTAAGGTTTTGTGATATTGTGATGGAATGAATGTATTTTACATATGGAAAGGACATATCTATTTGGGGTCCAGAGGGTAGAGTGTGCTGGTTTGGATCTGTTATGCACCCCAGAAGAGACTATGTTCTTTTAATCCAATCTTGTGAGGTCAAACCTATTGTAGGTGGGACCTTTTGATTAGGTTGTTTCCATGGAGATGTGACCCCACCCATTCAATGTAGGTCTTAATCCCCTTGCTGGAGTCCTCCATGAGAGGATAAAAGGCAGAGACATTTTGGAGAGTGCATAGAGAAGATAAGAGAGGAAATCTAGAGTTTTCCCTGGGAGAAGCAAGAAGGACCCACAAGAGAAGCTAAGACAGAAGTCCAGTGTGCTGGTTTGAAACTGTTATGGACCCCAGAAGAACCATGATCTTTTAATCCAATTTTGTTGGGTGGAACCTTTGATTGAGTGTTTCCATGGAGATGTGACTCACCCAAGTGTGGGTGAGAACTTTGATTAAATTATTTCCATGGAGGTGTGGACTCCACCCATTCAGGGTGGGTCTTGATTAGTTCAATCAAGTACTTAAGAGGACTCATGAGTTGATATAGATGCCTGATGTTTAGAGTTGTGGGCAGAAGGATGTTTGGAGATGCTAAGTTAAGAGATGAAGCCCAGAGTTTGTCCTGGAGAAGTTAAAAGAGGCCCTGAAGATGCTTAGAAAGAAGCAAGGATGCACAGGAGCTGAGAGAGAGGAGCTAAGACAGAAGCCCAGAGACATTTTGGAGAAAGCCATTTTGAAACTCTGCTGGAGCAAAGGACTGGCAGACACTGGCTACTTGCCTTCCCAGGTGACAGAGGTGTTCTGGGTGCCATTGGCCTTTCTTCAGTGAAGGTACCCTCATATTGATGCCTTAGTTTGAACACTTAGGGCCTTGAACTATAAATCTGTGACCTAATATATCCCCTTTATAAAAGCCAATCTGGTATTTTGCATAACGGCAGCTTTAGCAAACTGGAATACCCAGACACATTTTGGAGAAAATCATGGAAACCAGAAGCTAAATCTGGGAGAGGACCAGCAAACTCTGGTCATGTGCCTTCCCATGTGACAGGGGAACCCCAGATGCCATCTGCCTTTCTTCAGAGAAGGTATTGTCCTTTTGACGCCTTAATTGGGACATTTTCATGGCCTTACAACTGTAAATTTGTGAACTAATAAACCCCCTTGGTAAAAACCAATCCGTTTCTGATAATTACATTCTGGCAGCTTTAGCAAACTGAAACAATGGTATTAAACATTTTGTGAAGGTGGGTATAATAAGTTTTTATTAAGCTTATAAGGAAAATTAGGAAAAAAAATGAGGCTAGAACGTCATGTCATAATAAAACGATACTTAATTTTACCTTTTCTGCGAAAGAGAAACTGGTTGAAAGTAAATGCCCTTACCCTTTTGCTCTCATATTTATTACACCTCAAAAATGAAAAGAAGTTAATCCTCACAGACATTTCCAAGATAAATTACTAAATATGTTGTTCTTAAAAATGCTAATATAATGCCCTCTCTGCCCTCAGCACACTTTTTATGTAATAAAGCTGCTTGAAGAACCTGTTGAAGGGGCAAACATAAATGTGTTAAGTCCATTTTCCATGGCCATTGATTTAAAATCTTGAGAAGAGACTATCTTCTGGGCTCAAGACACAAGAACATGCACAGATAATGGTGGATATGGAACACTGAGTAAAACTCTCCAACATACCAGTCCCACCCTCAGCACTGGGTAAGGTTAAAGGAATTGGAAGCTAGTGGTCAACTAAAGATAAATGTAACAATAAAACCCAAACCCAGCTTAACTTCATGCTAGAGTGTCCCAATTCTCACATTCGAGAATATCAGAAGTGACGTGCCCATTTCTAGGTTTTACTAATTTCATCTTAGATTCAACTGTCTACACATGAATTCTGGCATTCTGTGAACTTGAAATTAGTAAATAGAAATTATTCAAAGATTTTTGTTTATTTGTTTTTAGAGGAAGGAAATATTAAAGCTCTGTGATACAATGTTGAATGGTCTAATATATGTGTAATTGCAATCCAAAATGAGAGGGAAAAAACAGGACAAAAGAAATAGTGGAATAGATGATAGAATTTTCCAAAAATAATGGAAGACATCAAATAATAGATCCAAGAAGTTTAGAAAACCTCAAGCAGGCTAACTGCTAATATCTTCATAAAACCTGCAGATAATATCATACTTAATAGGGAAACAGTGAAAATTGCCTCCCTATGATTGAGAACAGAACAAGGCTATATGCTAACACCACTTTTAATCAACATTTTAGAAATGTTTGTTTGCCTAGAAAATTCCAAATAATCTATTAAAAAGACTAGAATTAGTAAGTGAGCTGTTCTAATTTGCTAATGCTGCCAGAATGCAAACCACTAGAAATGGACTGGCTTTTATAAAGGGGGTTTATTTGGTTACACAGTTATATCTTAAGGCCATGAAGTGTCCAAGGTAATGCATCAACAATCGGGTACCTTCACTGGAGAATGGCCAACAGTGTCTGGAAAACCTCTGTTATCTCAGAAGGCACGTGGCTGGCTTCTGCTCCAAAGTTCTGGTTTCAAAATGGCTTTCTCCCAGGATGTTCCTCTCTAGGCTACAGTTCCTCAAAAATGTCACTCTTAGTTGCACTTGGGGTATTTGTCTTCTCTTAGCTGCTCCAGAGCAAAAGTCTGCTTTCAACAGCCATCTTCAAACTGTCTCTCATCTGCAGCTCCTCTCTCAGCTTCTGTGCAGTCTTCAAAGTGTCCCTCTTGGCTGTAGCTCCTCTTCAAAATGTCACTCTCAACTGCACTGAGTTCCTTCTGTTTGTCAGCTCATTTATATGGCTACAGTGATTTAATTTAGACCCTCCCTGAATGGATGGGGTAACACCTCCATGGAAATTATCAAATCAGAGTCATCACCCATAGTTGGGTGGGGCGCATCTCCACAGAAACACTCAAAAAATTACAATCTAATCAACACTGATACATCTGCCCACACAGGATTACATCAAAGAATAAGGCCTTTCCTGGGAGATATCATACATTCAAACCAGCACATGAGCTAAGCAATTTCTCAGCATACAAGGTCAAGGTACAAACATCAATGGTCTTTCTATATATTAAAAAAATAGTCATTTACCATTTAAATTTTTTGAAGTATCACTGACAATAGAAAACCATAAATCTAACAAAATGCATTAAAGAGCTTCACAGTGAAACCTAAAATAATTATATATATGCATATAAAGATACATTTTTTTGCCTATTGAGAAAATAACTTCTGTTTATTTTTTCTTTCCTTTATTCTGTTATTGTAGTGAGTTACATTGCTTTTAGAATGTTAAAAAACAACAGCAACAACAACCTGCCTTGCATTCTTGAAATAAAGACAACATAGTCAAAATGCATTGGTCTTTTAACATTCAGAAATCAATGTAACTCACCATACTAAGAGAATAATTATTTTTTAAAATGTTATTTTTTCTATAGGTACAAAAAGCATTTGATAAAATTAATCACCATTCCTCAGCAGACAAACAAACAAATATTTTTTAAAAATGTTAACAAATAGAAGTGGCAGAGAAATTCCTTGATCTTTCAAGGGCAACTACAAAAAATCTAGAGCAAGTATCACATTTAATGATGAAATAATTAAAAGGAAACAATGGCCATGTATACTGGTAATATTCAGCATTATCCTAGAGGAAGAAAAAAAGCAGAAAAAAGGGAAGTAAGCAGAATATGAATTGGAAAATAAAAATAACATTTTTATTAGTAGTTGTTTCTGTTTATGTAGAAATAGGGATAATTGGATTAAAATTAGCAAAACATGTGCAAAACTTGTAAAAAGAAAATTAAAAACATTAAGAGAAAGTGAGGAAGATATAAATAAGTAGATAAATAAAGCATGTTCAAAGATGAGAATAATCAATATTTTAAAGTGTTAATTTGCACCTGAATTGATCTGTGAATTCAGATAAATTCCAGTAAAAATCCCAGCATCATAATTTGTGGAAATAATCCAGTACATTCATAAAATTTTTTGGAAGAGTACGAGGCCAAGAATAGCCAAAATAATATTGAAGAACAAAGTAGATGGACTTACAGTACTTTACCCACTATTAAGACCTAGTATAAAGATTCAATAATCTCAATTTGATAACTGATTTTGGTGTAAGGATAAATAGATAAATAATATTACCATTTCATTCTCACAAATATGACCAACTGATTTTAGCAAAGGTGGAATTTATCCAAGTGGAGAAAGACAACATTTTCTATAAATAATGCTCACTCAATTGGATATCCATATGTTAAAAAAATGTATCTTAACCTCTACTTCATATTAGTCACAAAATTAATCTATATGTGGAAGGCAGTACAACACATCTTTTGCAGGTAAAACAAGGTATTATCTTCATGTAATTCATAAAGCAAATATTACTTCAGCTGGATACAGAAAGCATCAACCATAAGGAAAAAGAAGTTGTTACATTGATATCATTAGAATTGTTTCAGCTCTCTAACTCTTCCTTCTGCATTTGGAAGGCTGCTATGTTATATGCTGGAAGGCCTCAGGAGCTTACAGGTTTCCCATCTAGAGCCTTTAATGTGCCGATCCCTTGCAATCTGGGGCTACCTCTCTCAGGTCTTCTGACTTGTCCTAGCATACTTGGCACCACCGCCTACACTCAGTGAAAGTCTGCTGGATGTACAGAGCATGTGAGTGCTGTCTGAACTGTGACATGGACTTCTCATGTCTAGCCATCAACCCAGTCCAGTAACAGTTAAAAGTTTGTTAAAAATTTGACTGTTTTCTCCACACACCTCAGAACAGCAGATTCCTCCTTAAACTGCTGGTTTGCCAGAGTAGAAAGCAATTGAAGGAGTCTTCTCCCACAAATGGTGGTACCAGTCATGTTCTCCATTGCTGTTACATTTGTGACTGGGATAACTTCTGTATATTTGTGGACTACTCACAGACCACCCTTTGGAGGTCCCATGCTTCCTCCAACTTGATGTTCACTTCCACTCTGTTAATCAAGTCTCATAACTATACCCTGGTTCTTATCATGATCTGAAACAACTCTACCTCTAAATTAAACATGGAATTTCTAACTAGTTTTTCCAACTCTCACTAATTTCCACAGTTCTTTACCCCAATGAATCTGTCACCTCCCCATTCTCCCCTATTTATTCTCAATAAGAGGTTTTCTGCCTTTATCTTTCCTCCTTATAAGCTACAGAATCCATAAAATAAGACTCCAGTAATTTTCTCAGGACCACCTCTTACTCAAAATTTTTACTACTTCTCTTTTCATTGCCTTAAAGTTCTTGTGTGAAAAACCCTAATGGGAACTGGGTAAATCCTATTTCAAACTTCTGCCAGAAACTGATATTAAATGTCACACTGCAGAGAGTTGCTTATAAATGTCATTTTATTATTAAATTTGCACTTGATTCTAATGCAGCTTTGAATTCAATATATTCATTATAACTTGATTAACAGTCCTATATATATATTAATTACAGGTATAGAACCAAATAGAGCATAAAATGTAAAAAATGCTGCTAGAAATTTTATTTGATCAGTTTTCTCTTTTAAATTGTACCTATCTTGTTAATGTATCTAATTATGTTTAATACAATGAATATATCAAGAAATACTGCATAAAACTATTTTTGCCTTGACACAGGTGTTACATAAAAAAATGAAATGTTTTTCAGTCATTATTTTTATCTTGATATCATGTCTCTCATTTTCAAGAGGAAAAGTTTTAAGGATTGAACAGGCTTAGTCTTGAAATAATGAAGAGCAAACAGGAATGCTAAAAGAAATAAAAATGACTGAATTTTAACTTTTTGAGCTTATTTTACAAAGTTAATTTTAAAAGGCAACACTACTGAATACCTATAGTACACTGGAAGTCAAATACTGTCAACAGGCTAAATTTCGTATCACTCTATGGAATAAATTCTAATTAATTATTGGTCTACATACTTGAATTGCTTATAATTTTATATTTCAGGGAAGTTATAAATTGTATAATGTGTGTGATTTAAGAAATATCTGTTTAATTTGAAATGACAAACCCTTACCATAACAGGTATTTCAGAATTGATAAAGAACTTTTCTTTCAGAACTTGCTGCAGGAAACAAAATGGTAGTGCACAGTATATCTGTTCTTCAGTTAATCTTTGAAAAGCAGATTAAATGTTTGCAAGCAGAATCTCTTACAATTCCAAAGCATCTAGATATGGTAATGAATGGAACAGGCATCTGTGATTCTAGGATGTTATTCTTCACAATGTCTAATGATTTTGGTCTTTTATCAATTTAAGACCATAGTCCAGGAAGAGTGTTACACATTTAGTGGAGTCCATCATTTTAGGAGCCTTTGTGGAAATTCATGAAGCATGTGTGACGTGTACATGGATGCTCAATAGAAAAAGCTAGAATCATGAATTTGAATTTTTCTTTCCATAGTTTCCACTGAGTCTCTGCAAACCACCCCGTTATCCAACCAACAGCTGCTCAAAGCAAATAGATTTACACAAAAGAGATTATATATGTATTTTAAAAGTAAGGATGAAACCTGCGTAAAGGCAGAATGACTGAGAGCCAAAGACAAACAGGAAAGTCCTTTTTCCAAGGTACCATACAACTTTGAGCACTGGCATACATAATCTCTAGGATTTCTCCCAGTCTTCAATACACTTATACCATATTTTATAGAAACAGTAATAATGACATCACATTAGAGATTTAAAAATATATTCTGCTTTTGTGACTGCTAGAGTAGGCAAGTGCATTCATTACTGGTTAATATAGATATATTATTATCATTGTATCCTTGTGTATGAGGATTTTTCTTTTCATTCTCCATGACTATCATTGTATTAGTTACTTATTGCAGCATAAAAATTACGCTAAAATGTAGCCACTTAAAGGAATGAACGTTATTAGCATGCAGTTTCTGTGAGTCAGGAATCCAGGTGCAGCTTACCTGGGACCTGTGGCTCAGGGTGTCTCACAAGGTGGCAGTCAAGATATCAACTGGGACTGCAGTCATCTTAGGTCTGCTTCCAAGCTTTCTTAAGTGGCTGTTGACAGGATTCAGTTACCAGTTGTTGGACTCGGGGCCTCTGTTTCTTGCTGGTGTTGGGTAGAAGTTGGCCTCTGCTCCTTGCCATGTGGCCCTCATAAGAGAGAGCACAATAGCATGAATGCCAGGAGTGGATCCTCATGAGCCATGTCTGAAGCTACATACCACAATCATCTTACTTAGGGTTATAATAGAGAAAGAAGATATCAGAAAACATTGCATTTGCTATAATCTTCAAAATACTATTTTCTGCATGGAATAAAAGAACAAAGTTATTCAAGCAAAAACAATCAGTAAATAAATGTCACATATTTAAAACAGTCAAAATTTATCTTTTAGGCTTCACATGGGTGTGTCTCCACAATGATACCCTGAGGACTTTCACTAAATCATTCATCACAAATGCTAACCCACAGCTTTATCATCTGAGGTGCTGAAGTGGGAACTTTAAATGCCAATGATAAATTGTGTCTAACAAATGTACATCAATTTTTGAAAAGCATCTATCAATTGTTTGTAATTCAGGAGAACACCATTTACTGTTTGCATTCCTCACTGTACCTTATATATTACAGAGGCTCAATAAACATTCATTGTAAGGAGGCTACAAAATGTTTGCTTGTGTTTGGGGCATCCAAAGTTGGTGGACTATGTGACTCCTGTACTCAAAAGCTTATTGAGTTATTGAGGATATAAGAAGTATGTAAATGAAATAACTGAAAAATATTAAGGTAACATAAAAGCTGTGTCAGTATATAAGAAATTAAATACCTTTAAAAATGTAAGTAAGGGCTTGGAATTGGGATAGAGTAGGACAGGATACAAGGAAAATAATAGCTTAAGGTCAATGATTGATATTATGTATGCACGTATGTATGTATATATGCGTGTAGGTATGCATTTTCTTGACTCAAATAAAGACAATTGTTTGACAGGATTTACTTCAAAATTCAACTAAAGTTATGCAACAGACTGCTTTAAATAGCTAAACAGAGCTAAAGATGTCCAGTAAGAAATAACAAGCAAATAAATACCATATAAATGTAAACATACATAGATACACACATTATTATTGGGGGGGGAAACATGAAAAAATAGTCTCTGCAGCTTTCTCATTTAGATAATCCAAGGTAAAAATCAAATAAAATAAAACAAAAAAGAAGAATATCTAAAAATAGTACATGGGCAAATGTTATTTTCTTTACACATTTCTATATCTCCTAATTTAACATTGTGTATGCCTGATTTGTATATGTAGAAAAGTAATATTTTTAAATGCAGTAAAAATATTAGTTGATAATTAGGAGATGCCAATACCGGTTTTCATAAGTTGCTTGAGTTTCCCAGGCAATGTAGTGCTCCCATGTAATAATCAAGTCAAATTGACATAAAATGCAAAGAGATGCATTTTATAATGTATTTCCTCATTCAGAATTTTTCTTTCATATGAATATGTGTTTTAAACATAGTCTTATACTAGCTTGCATTCCATTATATACATTCAATTTAACTTAATTTTGCACAATCTTTGCTTTTATATGTGAGGATAGATGGTGAAGGCAAAGTTCTTGTCACAGATAACTTTTTATCCAGTGGGAAAGGTTAAAATATTCTGCATTCTATTTCTTATTTCTTCTTATATTTTCAAGCCTGTTAGCAATTCACAATGAT
Organism: Choloepus didactylus; assembly: GCF_015220235.1. Lineage (NCBI taxonomy): Eukaryota > Metazoa > Chordata > Mammalia > Pilosa > Megalonychidae > Choloepus > Choloepus didactylus. The sequence continues at coordinate 66,723,685 of NC_051308.1, read as the reverse complement.
TCTTATGTCAGCCACAAAGGGCAAACTTCTCTGATTCACTAGCTTCTGATTTCTGACAGGCTTTGTTTATTCACAAAAGGACTAGGTTTTACATATTCAGTACACACTTGCAGACTGTCTTGCTGTATCTCATGAAACGCTAACCTCACCAGTGAGGGGGTTTAGTTTTCATCTCTCTCTCAGGTTAAGTACTTTTATTGCTCCCTTTGGTCCTGTTCCTGCCCTTGTTTTTCCAGATGTTGTTCTTGTCTTTTCTATTACAGAAAATTTACTTACCATAATAACATTTTAATATTTAAGTCCGATATTGAGGCAGATGTATTATAAAGCAAAGAATAGTAGACTATACTTTAGAATGTGCTCTGAATCCTGATTCCCTCACTCACTAATAACATAACTTTAGATGTTTGAAAATTCTTTTTACTAATGGCCAACTTAGCCCAAGAATTTGACTATATTGAAGAAATGAGGCCAAACAACTGATCAGAATGGCAGGAAATTCAGCAATTTCTCATAATCACATCATCAACCAATTTAAGAACTAAGAGCAAACTTATGAATGTGTTAGTTAAATATAAATCTAAGAGGAACAAAGCAAAATCCCATCCAGCTTTAGGCAATAATGACAATGTACTGATGACACATTTCTATTCACCAAAATTAAGGGATTTCAATATATTTTTTTGTGTACATAAACATTGAAAGCCCTGTTCCCTTTTCAAACATTGCTTTGCTTATGGACAGCTCTGTAGAAGACTGAATCAGAACTTTTGGTTCATTTCAGCTATGAAGTAAATTTAATGTACATCAAACAATTTTTGTAACTCTAGTAATCCATATGCCTTCACTTATATATACAAATTAAAGTCTGTGATATCTTGCATAACTCACCCATAAAAAAAAGAGGACTTGCGTTTTTGCACTAGCTTTTAAATGAGTGCAAAGTTTCCTTAGCCTGCTTAGGTACTGTAGAGCATATGTTGGAAAATGTGTCTTTAAAAAGTTATTACATTTATGTTTACAAGCTTAATCTCTTTATCTTCAATAAATTCAGCATAAATCAGGTAGAAGTCAATTTCTTTTACTAGTGCTTGACAAAATAAAATGTTTCTTAAATCCTTTATCATATTTCCTCAAAGTGAGTTCCATGGGACACTAATTTTCCTCAGTTCAGAATTATTCTACAAGAAGTAAAAATAAGTATCTGCTAATTTAATCTGGAAACACTGGTTTAATTATAATTACAACATTTTAAACATAATTGTTTGCTTTTTTATTATACATTCAAATCTCAAACAAGAAAGTGGAGTGCACAGCATTTTAGAAATATATTTGCTCATATGAACCTGTTTCCAAAGAGAGTATCACTCTAGAGGAGCACTGTCCAATAGAAATTTCTGCAGTGATGGAAATGTGCCATAACTCAGCTGCCCAACCCCAAAAAAGGGTAGCCACTAGCCACAAGTGACTACTGAGTACTTGAAAGGACAAGTGCAACCAAGAAACTGAATTTTAATTTTAATGAATTTCACTTTAAATAGCAACTTGTGGCTAGAGGTTAACTTTTTGAACAATACTGGTCTGGATTCTCAAAACACACTTAAGATGTGTTCATCTATTGCATTTTATGGGTAATTTGGACAGTTGACATGTACTTCCAGGGCACATCAACCGGGAATGTGGTGATTGTATATATTCCTTCGGAACATTGCTAGAGAACAGCACCAAGGAGTGTACTATGGAGAAATCAGGGGAAATGTCTCTAGAAATAGAAAAGTTGTAAGTTCAGCAATGGAAGTTGGGCAAGGCCAAGGGCAACTATGAACTTTGAATTGTGTTATTTATTTCTACTCTCTAATAAACATTCCTCAATTATTCAACCTTTATGTTGAAAGAAAGGGAGGAAAGGAACGCCTAAGCTGTGGTGAATTGTTACAGTGATGCTACACAATTGCTTTTCTAAAACAAGCAAAAACTGTGCAGTAAACAACAAAGAATGAAAATATATTTTATTCTAATGCTATTAAATTACCACTATGTTTGTGATGATATATACAAACTTTTAAACAATTATGTGAACTTGATTTACTTGGTGATTTTATCATTTCACTGACTCCTACTGAAAGCTAAGTGACAAGACAAAGGTTTCAACAATAAAATGTTAGTTATTGCTCAACAAGCATCAAAACAATGCACATAGATCATATCTGTTGGACAGGACACACGTTGACTTACATTCATGTACTCTGACAACTACTCTAAATTTAACTAGAAAGAGAAAACAAGGAGTGGAATGAGCAAACGAAAACCCAGGATATGGAAACTTCAAGTTAAGCAAACACAATCTTTTTTCACATTTAAAGCATTTTACAATTTAAAACATTTAATATAACAGGAATTATCTCATTTGACCTTGAAAATCTCCCAACAGTTATGCATGGAAAGGCAACTATGATGATGATGCTGATGTTTGCATTACTTACCCAGAATTTTATATTTATTAATAATTTTAATTTCCTTTTAAATTCCTGAAAGGCAGAATTTATAATTTTTAAATTATTATTCTCTACATTTTTACTCACATAATTTAACACTTCTCAAATAAATTTGTTGCCTTTCTTCAGAGTAAGTCTGTTCTTCTGATAGCATGCATTTTCTGTATCTTTTGTTTTTTTTTCATCTGCAAGTGCTTAGATAACTATGATACTATTGTGGTTTAGAGCTGTATGTACCCCAGAAAAGCATGTTCCTAAAGTTAGTTCTTCCTGTGGGTGTGGACCCACTGTAAGTAGCACCTTTTGATGAGACTACTTTGGTTAGGGTGTGACACACCTCATTCAAAATGGGTCTTAATCCTATTACTGGAGTCCTGTATAAAATAAATGACTGCAGAGAGAGAAGGGAGGGAGGGACGGAGAGAGAGAAAGAGAGAGAGAGAGAGAATGACAGGAACAAGAAGCTAAAATCAACAGAACCTGGAAGAGATGGGGAAGACCAGCAGATGTCACCATGTGCCTTGTCATGCGACAGAGAAGCTGAAGATCATGGACAGCCAGTCTTTGGAAAGAATCAATCCCTTGATGGTGACTTGATTTGAACATTTTCCTGGCCTCAAACTGTAAGCTAATAAATTCCCATTGTTTAAAATGAACCCATTCCATGGTATCTGCTTTCAGCAGCCTAGGAGACTAAAACAGGTTCTATTTGATCCTTTTGGATTCCACCAAATTTTTTGCACCCATACTTATATTGGAACCTCACAAGATTTATCCCAATTTCCCTGGTTATGTTCAGATTTGTTCAGTGAGGTTTTCACTATAGACGAGGTTCAACCCTTTTATGTATGTGCATTTGCTGGCAAATTTTGTTCTCTGCAGTTCCTATCAGTTGTCACCTTTCACTACCTACCACTCCTTTAAAGGTGATCCTGTGTTTGCTTTCATGTGAACCCATGTTCTGATGCTTTATTAAAGATACTGGTTTTTATGTTTGCTATGTGTGGTGGGCAGAATAATGGCCTCCCAAATATCTCCACTACCTAATCCCCAAAACATGTGAATATGCTACCTTATATGGCAGAAGACAGTGTGCAGATGTGATTAAATTAACGCTCTCGAGAAGGAGAGATTATTATGGATTATCTGGGTAGGCCCCACATAATCATAAGGAGAAGGCAATGTGAGGATGAAGCAGAGACCAGAGTGATACCGTCACAAGAAGCTGGAAGAGGCAAGGGACAGAGTCGCCCTAGAACCTCCAGAAGGAAGCAACCCTGATGACCTGTTTACTTTAGTCCAGTGAAATTGATTTTGGACTTCTGGCCTCCAGAACTTAAGATAATAAATCTGTATTGTTTAAGTTACCAAGATTGGGGTAATTTGTTACAGCAGCAGTAAGAAACTAATACATTGGTCCTTGGTCTATATAATTTGGAGCGATGGGTGGAGGTGTTTTGTAGATTCACAAATTAGGAATCAATAAAAAAAGATATAGCTAGAAATTCTCCATTCATTTTGGAAATTAATAAAAAAATACTTCCATTATTTTTTTCAATTGTTTTCTTCTTTCTACTTGTATTTATTTTTCCCTATTCTGGCACTCTTGTATATTTTGGCACTGTAGTTCTATTCTTGATATATCTTAGATTTGATTCATCCCACACCTTGATATTTGCTTGCTGGATTCTGTTCTTAGGATGAAGAGATGGGAAGAAAGACTGAGTAAAAAAAACAGATAAGCCAAAAGAAAAAAAAAAAAAATCCATTTGAAGCCTTCAGAGAACTGTGACTACAACAGTACTTGAGGAACAAGATCTTAAAGAGAAGAGAACCCCTTTAGGCAGGATTTCATCTAAAAATCTTAGGGACAGGCAAAATTTCAAGAGGTGGTTTTTCTAATTGATTATGCTAGAGACTTGTAATTTGGAGGAACCCAGGGTGGAAGAGAACATGACTTAGGACTGCTATTGGTCTTCACTCGTTTTCACATGCACTCACCCTTGTAAAAACACAAAACCAGCAGTTTCTGCTGTCTCTTCTTAAAAAGTAGGACAACTAAAGTGGGTGACAAATCAAAAGCTTAAAAAGATATCTTCCAGTTAATCGCTAATGATCCTCTCCCACCACTGCTTGTACCAGGCTGTGTGCACCCATCTGCTGCAGATATCAGGGTGCAGATCAGGCTTCATGCTGTGGAGAGGATTTTCAATTGTTGTTTTTGTTAATGTTCATGTATCTGCTTTGAAAAACACATTTTCCATTTTATGTGTTTTGATCTTGCACAGTATAAGAATTACAAGCAGATTATCACATACTTTGGAGAATGTGAGAAATTGCTTCAATGTCTGAGATAACTCAGTTTAAAAAAGAGAGACATCTACATTATCTAATTTTCTACTGTTCCCAGGTTAAAAGACAAAATTATTCTATTTTGCAGGATAAAATTGCCATAAAAACTGATAAAAGTGTTAAACAGAGAAGGCAGAAAAAAGGATCTAGATTGGACAAGATGGGAGCACTTATTAGATTATGTGTCAAGAGTTATTCTAGACCTCTTCCCTTATTTCCAATGAGCAGATGAATATTATGTAAAAATGACTGTATCATACTTTTAATAAAAAAAAAGAAAAGAAAATTCTTCTCTTTCCTTAAGCAAGCATTTACTTTATTCTAATGTAGCATATGGTGTGTTAAAATATTATATTTCATTTTAGCAGCACAGGCTTGGCAACATTTATAACTTGTGGTGTTGCATTTTAATTCTTACAGGCAAGTTTACAACTATGTCAGCATCTGCTGTGTGTAAACAGTATGCTCAGCATCAGGTAAGTGTGTAGCTGTTTAGTGTTCTCTGGGGAAAAAATGGAGGGTGATACACAGTTGCATACAAAAGAGTGTATGACTTTTTTAAAATTGAAAATTATCACTGGTAATCCCAAACTGCAGTATGCATACATCTAAAATGTGCATAGCTGCAAAGTAAAATATATTATGCCAACAGAAAATTAGATTGGCTAATAATCGAGTATTTCTTAGTACAAAACAACATGAAAACAATATGAATAGAAAATGTGTATATTTACAAGGCTAATTTTTTCCATAGATTTGGCTGCTTGCAATATATTTGTTTTCCTAAGACTATGGGAAGGACCTGAAGGAATTTCCTGTGGTCATCACATCCATTTTTCTGACTTAGAGAAGGTCTGCAACAACCTAAACAAAGCAATTAATCACACAGCTTGTTCTTCATTTCACCATGTGGGAGGACAAGCCTTGGAAATAACTGCTAGAAAGCCTCTCAAGAATAACTCCATATATGATAGAATACCAAAAAGCCGTTAGTATTTATTCACAGATTCTCAGTTGCTGAGACCATTCTGACATTCTACATATTCCATATTTGTTTGTGAATATTTCATTTACTTAGTGTCCTTCTAAAGCCATACACCTTTTTTCAGCATCATTAGCACTTGAAATAATAATAAAATAATAATAACCACAGGAAAACTATTAAGTGTGAAAGAATTTAAAGATCAGTGTGTGGATTAATAGTAGGTGATCATTAACCCCTAATCAGTGAACATGGCACTCTAGTGCTGGTGACAGAAATGAAAGGAGTGAGAGTAGATAAATGAGTAGTGGAACAAAAGGAGCGCAGGACAGACAGAATCTGGTAAACAAAGCCCTCTCTGCCTCAGCTCCATTCCTGCTTCTCTTCCTCAACTTCTCTGCATCTCCCTCAAACATTTAAAAAATGTCTTATAATAAAGGGATAAGAAAAATTCAGTCTTACACTTTGCAATTAAATCAGATTACATGTGAGTTCACCACAAATGTTATATTTTTAACTGTACATGGTATTTGGACTTCTTTCCTTAAAAATTTGCAGCTATACTTGCTGATCATGCATTTATCTCCAGATAAGGACAGACTACATAAACATTCCAAGTTTCTGAAATTCAGTCACACTAGGGTTCAAATCTCTCCATGGTTTAAAGTTTAGAAATCAGAAGTTCGAGAAGAGACAATTAGGAACAACTTCCAGATGATTTTCATAACCTTTTTCTTAAATTGTCAGTTAGCACCTGGGGCAAGCCTGGGGATAAAATAATCTGTGTTTTATCTCCATCCTAGAGATTTGTTTCTATGTCTTGTCTTGCATGAAGCTGTCTTTTTCTCAACTTTCTTCAATTTTCTTATAATAATTATTTTTCTTGTTTTAGTTTAAAGCTATTTACATAGATATTTCTAAAACAACTTTAAAAGTATTTTGACAATATAACTGAGATCAGGAAGGTAAAATAAACAAAATTTTAGAATTTTTTTTTTTTTTTTGCTGATAGAATAATTTTAAGGTATATAATCTAATCTTTACAAACCACAATGCAAAGCACAAAGCAAAAATCAGATAAAGGACTTGGCAAAATGATTCTCAAAGGAAGAGAGTAGGAGACAATTTTACATTGGGAACTGTGGCTAAAAGGATTTGTCACTAAGATAGGTGACTAAAATTGACCTCTATCTTGAACAGTCATATTCCTATTTCTCCTGCCTGAGATAATGATTTCTCTTTACATTTCTTTTGGATAATAGGTTTTCTAGGTAGAGAAAAATAAATGTAGGAGCAAAAGCCAGTTAAAAAAGGAACCATGTTTGTTTTCTTCTTGGAGTGGTGGCATACAATTATCTCCACTTCTATAAAAGTCTACTTCACACCTACCATCTACATTATTGGGAAAGACAGAATCCTTGAAGAACACACTAACTCTGGGATCACAAAAATACTTAGCCATCTGTGCCAGTTTGGATGTATTATGGCCCCCAAAATGTCATTATCTTTGATATAATCTTGTGGAAACAGAGGTATTAGTGTTGACTAGATTGGAATTCTTTGAGTGTTTCCATGGAGATGCAACTCAATCAACTGTGAGTGAAATATTTGATTTTTGATTGGATAATTTCCATGGAGGTGTCATCCCACCCATTCGGGGGGGGGGGGTGTTAATTGGATCACTGGAGTTGTATAAAGGAATTCACAGACAGAGGACCTCAGAGCAGCTGTGAGTGACATTTTAGAGAGTAACTGAGAGTGACATTTTGAAGAGGAGCTGCAGCCTAGAGAGGGACATCCTGGGAGAAAGCCATTTTGAAACCAGAACTCCGGAGCAGACACCAGCCACGTGCCTTCCCAGCTAACAGAGGTTTTCCAGACACCATTGGCCATCCTCCAGTGAAGGTACTGATTGTTGGTGCCTTACCTTGGACACTTTATGGCCTTCAGACTGTCACTTGGTAACCAAACAAGCCCCCTTTATAAAAGCTGATCCATTTCTGGTATTCTGCATTCTGGCAGCATTAGCAAACTGGAACAACATCATTCCATGAAAGATGAAAATTTTTCTTTAATTTCTTCATTCAGTATTATAAGTATGAAAGATGAATATTTTTTTTTAACTTCTTTATTCATTATTGCAGGTTATAAACACATGTGCATATGTGTATACATACACACACTCACAACACATGCAACCACCATGGGTAAAAAATGTGGATGACAGAAAACCATTATAAGATATTTTTCCTTCCTGTTAATAGTTTAGAGTCTGATGCGTAAAATAAGAATGCAGCCACAAATATACAATTTTATAAAAATGTATATCAGAGTTATTGAAGTTGACATTATTGTGTAATTTGAGAACATTTTCTAGAGTTGAAGAAATATCTGATTTTTGCAGAATAAAAAAATACCATGGAATCAGATAAAACAAATGAAAAGAGACTGGCACTTGCCCATTTAAATGATGAGCACTTTCATTGTTTACATACGTGGATAAAGGAAGTAATTTTAAAAAATTGTTCGAGTAAGAATGCTATTAAGAATACAAACATTAGACTGCACTCAGACTTCCCTTTTTTGACTTGTCTTATGCTGCATTTTGAAGGGAATTTAATTATACCCATGGCATTTCCATTGCCACTAGGCTCAGACAGTGAGTCAAATGTGTGGTCTTTTCTAGATACAGCTAAATTAGTATTTCTTAACAGTTCAGAGGAAAAATCCATTATTTTTAACTTTTCTTTTTCCTTTTTAAAAAGTTTTCTCTGTATTTCACAAAATTTACATTCACTGGAGGAGATGATCATTATGGACAATTATTTCGTTTTCTCTGTTGTTCTTCAAGTTTCCAGTGACTTGCTATTTAAGTGTGGTGAAGGAGAGATGCTTTGGTATATGTTATAGGATAATATTCTGAAATCATGTCCATTTGTGCACTTTTCCACATTTTACCATGGGGGTGGGGGAGAGCCATAAATGAGTATAATCTTTTGCTTTTGGCATGTGGCTCTACAACGTTGCAAGTCTAAATGCTTTTTGCATTTACTATTGTGTTTGCCTGGATTGTTCTTGCTGCGTTACGGACTAGCTTGCTCTCTCATGCCTGCTCATTATTGTCCAGGTGGCCCCTTATCAGAGCTTTTCCTGACAGTCTTTTCTGAAAACCACCCTTATTGCAATCTATCCCTTTATTCTGCTTAACTTTTCTCTATAAGAAGAAGTCTATAAAGAAAACTTTATCCCCTCCTGACTTACATACATATTTACTTAGTTGTTTTTACCTCTCCACATTCCCCAACACACACAAGCACACACATACACATTCACACATTTCAGGAGAGGGGGCTTTTTAAATTCATTTTATTCATTTCTATATCCTAAAACAGACCCTGGACAATAACAGACATATCAGACTAGATATAGATATAGATATAGATATAGATATAGATATAGATATAGATATATACAGATATTTATAGGTATAGATATATAGATAGATAATTGAAAGAAATAGTTAAAACAAAAAAAGAAAAACAGAACCCCCAAAATAAAATAAACATCATTACATTTGATTAAAATAAAAAAGGATAGCATAATTGAAAGTAAACTTATCTGAGTTAGTGTTCCAGTCTTTAGTGTTAATATAATCTATTTCAAGACTGTACAGAGGAATTTTTCTAAAAATGCATGTATGCTTGTGCACTTTCTTGCTTAAAATACCTCAGTGTGACTATTGGTCTTCGTAAGTTCACATTCAAAAAATTCCTTGCAGGGACTTCTCTTGTCCCTGCTTACTCAAAGATCCATGTTCCATCCAAACTAAAAGGCTAACTTCAATTTGTGTCTCACCTTGAGCCTGTGAAGTTGCTTTTCCCCTTCTTGGAATTTCTAAGATTGTTCGAAAACTGGTACAATTCCACACTTCAATTGATGAAGATTTACACTAAGCCAGAGGCTGTGGGAATGAAAAGAAGGGGATACATCTGAGTTTCTCAAAACTGTGAGCTGTTTTTCAGCATGAATTTCAGCAGAATAATAGCATATCAGCACATCATTGCCCTGGGCCATCCCTTACCTAGCATTTTTCAGTAAGAGGGTTCAGGTGATTCACAGGCACCTAATAATTAGAGGAGAAGTGATAAATGCAAGCAATTGTTCTCCAGCCACTTGTGCACAGCAGTGTAAAATCTGGGGTAATCAAATGAGGAAACATAGCCTTAATGCAATTTCCTCAGACTTGTGGTCACCATGACAGCAATATACTCCTGAACCTGACAATGTGCCCCTGCATGATCTGGGGTCTCCTGCATATTTAGTTCATCTGTGGTTACTATGCTAGTGATCTGCTGTTGGCTCAGCCACTGAAGATGAAAGCAGCACTCTCTAAAGAGAGGCTATGTCTTTGTTGCTCAGATGTGGCCCTGTCTCTCTAGCTAAGCCAACTTGAAAGGTGAAATCACTGCCCTCCCCCCTACGTGGGATCAGACACCCAGGGGAGTGAATCTCCCTGGCAACGTGGAATATGACTCCCGGGGAGGAATGTAGACCCGGCATCGTGGGACGGAGAACATCTTCTTGACCAAAAGGGGGATGTGAAAGGAAATGAAATAAGCTTCAGTGGCAGAGAGAATCCAAAAGGAGCCGAGAGGTCACTCTGGTGGGCACTCTTACGCACACTTTAGACAACCCTTTTTAGGTTCTAAAGAATTGGGGTAGCTGGTGGTGGATACCTGAAGCTATCAAACTACAACCCAGAACCCATGAATCTCGAAGACGGTTGTCTAGGGATGTAGCTTATGAGGGGTGACAAGGGGATTGGGAAAGCCATAAGGACCACACTCCACTTCGTCTAGTTTATCGATGGATGAGTAGAAAAATAGGGGAAGGAAACAAACAGACAAAGGTACCCAGTGTTCTTTTTTACTTCAATTGCTCTTTTTCACTCTAATTATTATTCTTGTTATTCTTGTGTGTGTGCTAATGAAGGTGTCAGGGATTGATTTGGGTGATGAATGTACAACTATGTAATGGTACTGTGAACAATCGAAAGTACGATTTGTTTTGTATGACTGCGTGGTGTGTGAATATATCTCAATAAAATGAAGATTAAAAAAAAAAAGACATAATGCTGAGCAAAATAAGCCAGGCACAAAAAGAGAGATATTGTATGTTACCACTAATGTGAATTCTGTGAAAAATGTACAATGTTTTATACTGTAGAATGTAGGGGACCTAGAGATACCAATTAGTGGAGGGGGAATGATAATCTAATAAGAACAGATAAACTATGGAGGGTAATCTCAATGTTATGGGAATGCTCAGGAATGATTATGGTTTGTAAACTTTCTTGGATATAGTAAGATCATGTTGGAAGCAATAGAGTTATTTTAGGTTTTTTTTTTTTTTCTCTTATTCCTTTGTTTTCTTAGGGGTTGTTAATTTTCTTGGGGTATGGAAGGAACATGTTGGAAGCAATGTAGCTATTTTAGATTATTTGTTTTTCTTACTCCTCTGTTTGGACATGGTTTATTAATTTTCTTGGGGTATGGTAGGAACATATTGGAAGCAAAGTAGTTATTTTAGGTTATTTGTTTTCCTTAATCCATTGCTTTGTTTGAAATGTTGTGGGGTTTTTTTGGTTGTTGTTTGCCTGTTTGTTTTTAATTTTTTGATAAACAAAGTTAAAAAATTGAAAAAAAATCAGTAGAAAAATGGGAGTAAAAACTAAATGACAAATAGGGTGGGATGGGGGGATGGTTTGGGTATTCTCTTTTCACTTTTATTTTTTATTCTTATTCTGATTCTTTCTGATGTAAGGAAAATGTTCAGAAATAGATTGTGGTGATGAACACATAACTATATGATCATACTGTGAACAGTTGATTGTATACCATGGATGACTGTATGGTTTGTGAATATATTTCAATAAAACTGAATTAAAAAAAAAATAAAGAGAGGCTATGAACAACTGAAACAGTGATAAATAATTGTAATAAGACAAATAAAACTCATTTTGCTAAAATACAGTGGTATTGCCTATTTTATATAATATGTGACTAGCTATCTATTGTATTGTTTTTGAGTGCTTGTATATATGAGTAGAAATAAAAATATAATGGTTTTAGGGTTGGGGGGGGTAACTGGAGAAGGATATATGATGCCATATTGCAGGAGTTTAGAATGTTTACTGATGTTCGGCAAAAATTTAGGAAGAGTCTGGTGTTTACAACATTTTATTCATGAACGAAAACAAGAACACTGGATGCAGCACACTCCAAGAGTAAGATCCCCCAGGAATCCTTTACCTTGTTTTCTTGCCAAATGAAGGTGGTTATGCTCTAAATATTCCAAATGTGCAGAGACTTTTAAAGTGCATGGTTTCCACCGCTGCATTGACAGAGAGCCTGATGAAGCAGAATTCAGTACAGTTATGTTTTCACAGTGCTCAGATCACACCATGAATTAAACAATTTAATCAGCACAATTTATTGAAAACCTGGTTCACATCTACATTTTCCTAAGTGTATATTTTTAATTTAGTTTGCTTTATTTAAAAGAGAACAAAATCTACTCATGTTAACACTAGAAAATAGAGGTTTTTATCACAATGTATGGGGATATCTCAGGATTTAAGAGCAAAATTATTACAGTTGGCCTCATGGGAACTGGAAAGTCATTATCTCCACATCTTTCTTCCACTGGGGCCACCAAGACAAGCTGTCCTACTTCTCTGGGCTGTTTCATTTTATTTTCTCTGAAGACTGTGTTCTCTCCTCATTCATCTGCTTTCATATGACCAGCCCTCACTGTTAAATGGCTAAATTTCTACATTCCTATTCCAAATTCCCATTCCAGGAAATCCAGTTGGCTTGCCTTGGCTCCGGGTTCCACTCCAGAGTCATCGGAAGCCAGATCCATCCATTCCAGGCCTAAGCCGGCAGGCAGGGATAAGAAGTACATAATGGGGATCTCTAGTTTATCTTTCACTAAAATTTGAATTTACTGTAGTTGAATATAAATTCATGATTGAAGTGTTCCTTAAACCTTATATTATATCATAACTATTTTTTGCTCATTTGGTATTAGTTACACAGTGTGGGAGATGCAGCTTGATTACTTGCAAAGAGAACTAGCTACAATCATTTATTCAATCAACAAACAATTATTGATCATTTCCTATTTATCACACAATGAATGAGGCAGTGAGAACAAACTGTGATTAGACAAACAAGCAGAAATAAATGGATGCATAGATCAGAATTTTGGTGAAAATTTAAATCAAGAGAGATGATGCCAAAATACCAACTTGATAACAAAAGAAACCAGGCACAATTGGATGTGCTATTTTCACTATTTTAGCTTCCTATTTTCATAGAGCTTTAATCAGTATTAGTTTAAAATACACACCCTTAAAATGTATGTTCATACCCGTCATAACGTGTTTTTTTTTTTTTTTTGTCAAAACTCATATATGGATCTTCAAAGAAGGATCTAAACAGGCATATGCTTCTGTTATATTTTAGCTTGGTTTCAACAATTTTTAAAATTAAAATATCTGTTTAGCAAACATCAGAATAAAAGCAGCAATCTATATTTAAATCCTGTCATCTCCTATTTAGCCAGATAAACTCAAGTGAGTCACTGTAACATATTAGTTCTCCTTACTCAATTCCAAAACACATAGAATAATAATTTTTTGCTTTAATAGAGAAAATTATGACACATTTAACACATAATCTATAGTTGGATGATGTGCTTAGTTGAATTTAAAATCACCTCTGACAGAGTCACTATAGCTTATTAATAATAACAACCTAGATTACATACTCTTTGGGTTATTGTTTAAATTTTCATCAGGCTTATTATGAGGTTTATAGTTTGTTCTTATTTTAACAAACATGTTGACAAATGCATTTTCCTTTATAGTACCATTCTTTTTAAAGCATGAGCTATTAAAGAATTCACAATTTGCCAAATTGCTATTCTTCCTTAGATACTTTAAATTTTTTGACAAAAAATTAAGTCTGCTTAAAGGAGATTATTTGAGATGCAACATGTAGCCTCCTTTTAATAAGGATAACCTAGACAGGCTAGGGTAATGGAGATTAGAGTGCAGGTGGAATTACAATATAACTTTGTAGTTAACAGAAAATTAACCCATATATTTCTAAAATTAAGATCTCTTGAAATATTGTAAACCTTGATATTGATTTTCCCAAAGTACTGACATCAGTATCCTCTAGCAATGAGCTATATGATATAATAAAACCTGGTTAATGTGTTTTTCTTCAATTCAAAGATAAATGCTCATGAAAAATATTATAATTCAGTGGAGAAAACAATGTCTGTTTAAAATACAACAATGAGTATTTCATTCTTATTAAGAGAATAGGTTTTAAAATCTGTGAGATATTAATTTTTCAGTACCGGTATTATGGCTCACAAAGATACTTGACACACTACAGATAACTGAGCTTACATTAACAATGAAAAGATTTCCATTTGAAAAGCTAACAGTATGAAATCTTAAAATAGTGACTTACATGAGATTAAGATGACAGTAACTGAACCATATAGAAGCCATGGAAATATTGCATCTCTGTGCAAAACGCAATTTAAATAAAATTCACATGCATTCACACAAATATACACACACTGGGATAAAGCTGAAAGTGTGATATGTGACAAGAAGAGCTTCAAAAACATCTAAAATCTCAAGAAAGGTTATATTTACATAAAACTTTAAAAATAAAACATGCCTGAAATTAATCTCATTTTCAACTCAGAAAAGAGGTTCAGGCAATCACTACATTTTTATGTTTTTGTGTTTTTTTTTTTAAAGGATAATAAGTTTCAATTGCCTATATCCATCTACATTGGCAATTAATGAACCTCCATTACAAAAATATGACCTGAGCATTTACTTAATAGTGAGGCTATACTACCTTTGTCTGGCCACTCTCTCAGCCTTGGTCAATTATATATTAGTGACACTTTTGGCCAGGGAACATTTTTTGATTATTTGTTATGAAAAAAATTGCAGATTTTTGAAAGAAAAATAACCTATCACTGTAAAATAATTCAAAATGAAAAGAAAATTGGCTAGGATTTAATCAGTAACAGAGTTCAAAGGCTTTTTGCTTTCTACAATTGAACATATCTTAATTATTTTCTTTAACTAAGGTATGGGCATATGTGAGTATTTCCTGTTAATGCTGAATTGAAAGATCTGTGAGAGGAAAAAAAAAAAAAACAATAAAACTCAACTCAAAAAATAAAAGTATTATAATGCAGGGTCACCGAGTTTATAATGCATTGTGGCAGTTTCCATAGTGATTTCACACAGAGAAATGATGTGTGCTACCCAGCATTACCTCCATTAAATATAAAGAGACAAAACCTTTAATAAAAATGAATCATTTTAATGTATGTCAGGCTGACATAGCTCTTTTGTTGTATTTGTGTTTCATTCTCTTGGTATAGTACATTCAAAGCAGAATCTCACTGAATGATACTTAAAAATTGCTCTTCGTGTTTGATTCTTCACATTTTAGGAATACATCCTAATTTTGAGATGGAAAATTTGGACACATTAGTATAAGTACTCTTGCTACTTATAGAGTTTGTTGCCATTCCTAGTTCTTAATATAATGCCTGAAGCATAGTAGGTCCTTATTGAATAGCTGGGCAAAGGACTATGGGCTCAATTGATACTGTTATGGACACGAGAAAAGCCATGATCTTTTAACCAAATCTTGTTGGGTGGAAACTTTTGATTGAGTGTTTCTATGGAGATGTGACTCACCCAACTGTGGGTGATACCTATTTTTTAAATTATTTCCATGCAGGTGTCCTGCCCATTCAAGGTGGATCTTGATTAGTTCACTGGAGTACTTAAGACAGCTCAGGAGCCAGCACAGACTTGGAGTTGCTTGGAGATACAGACAGAAGGAGCTTTGGAGATGCTAAGCTAAGATGAAGCTGAGAGTTTGCCCTGGAGAAGCCAGGAGAGTACCCCCAGCCTTTTAGAGAGAAATGCCCTAGGAGAAAGAAGCAGGAACACATAGGAGCTGAGAGAGAGGAGCAAAGACAGAGCCCAGAGACATTTTGGAGAAAGTCATTTTGAAATGCAACCCAGGAGCAATGGGCAAGCAGGTACCATCCATGTGTCTTCCCAGCTGACAGAGGTGTTCCAGATGCCATCAGGTGTTCTTCAGTGAAGGTATCCTCTTGTTGATGCCTTAGTTTGGACACTTTTATGCCCAGAGTACTGTAAATTTGTAGCCTAATAAACCTGCCTTTGTTTGTTTTTTTGTAAAGAAACCTTTAATGCAGCTTCAAGGTGCAAGGTGCAAGGTGCAAGAAGGAAGACGTGCAGGGCCAGCGCTCAGCTGCAGCCAGCTCTGTGGAGGTCCTCGAGTTGGTGCTTCTGCTGTTGCTTGTGAGCCTTATCTTGTCTGTATGGTATAAAAGAGGAGGTCTTTGTAACATGGACTGAAACCAACCAACCAGCACACCAACAAACCAACCAACCAAACACAACAGAGTTTGAGTGGAAAGTGATGAAGCAGATTAATGAAAGGAACAACCTGTGTCACAAATATCTTATCTGTTAAGTCACATCAGGGGAGCCTCAGAGGAAATATCTGATGAGCTGATAAGAAAAACAGTTTTATATATCAGGTCATGTCAAGAGAGACAGAAGGCATCTTATTATACTGCCATTTAAGTAAAATTTGAGCTCAAACCCCAGGATTGTCTGTAATTACATGTACCCAAGGGAATGGGATGGAAGGGGCTGAGTTGGAAGAGAGAAGGAGCCAACCACACTCCCTTGATAAAAGCATCTGTCTCACCTAGTAGAGATCTTAGCTGGAGGAAAAATGAAGAAAGTGGTATGTCTGAATGAAGAATGAAGGTTTGATTCATGTTTTGAGGGGGTAATATCAATTACTGAAATGAATCTGTTCTTATTGAATGAAATAACATAGGACAATTTATTAAATATGAGGGAACAGAGAAACCTCAAGCTTTGCCTGAGTTTTCACATTGTTACAAGAAGAATAGTGTCTGCATAGCATAAATATTAGAGAGAAAGTGGGAGAAACACATAATATTGTATTTCAATTCTATCCTACTTAGTGCCCTTGTTCAAAATAGAAATCACATCCTTTTAATGAGCTTTTTATCCCTTTGAGTGACCAGAGGCACTCACTGAATATGTTGGTGGTCTCCCACAACTAATTACAGTTATAGACTTAATGTACAGTTACAGAAGTTTACTGTGTTGAAAGATTCCTTTCTTGGATTTAAACAGGTATCCTAGTGAAAATGGAAAGTGTTTATCGTCCCATCATCAATGAAGTTTAGGGTTTGAATTATTTAAAGCACAGCTAGCTCAAAAGCAAAAAAAGAATGACAATAATTTGTAGGCTTGCTATGAGTTGTAGATAATTAATCCAAAGGCATCAACACATTTTCATCATTTAACATACACTGTTGTCATTGTTACTGCTATACTTTCACAGTCATCATTCTCTAATTCATCGTCTTGATTGTTTATAGTTAGCCATAGATAAATGAAATAATTTGAAATAAACTTCAATTTTACTTGACATTTGAATTTCACTTGATTACTAATAGTTTTCATTTAACTGGTTCATTAAAATAGGAAAATTTTAGAATGTGAATTTATAGCCCATTAAATATTAAGTACTCTCTAAATTACATGATGAGATAATACATTTTTGCAATCACAAATTCGCTAAATAAGGTTTATTTTATCACTGAATCACTAGGGTATTTCTAAAAGCTAGATACAAGACTGGAATACCTTGATTTACTTAAAACATTAGTCTATTTGCAATGTTACTAATATTTCAGAATTTGCATAACAACCTGAAATATATATTAAAAATCATCTCAGTTTAAGACATTTTCCATAAATATTTAATTATATCAATTATTATCATTTCTAAGTAATATGTGACTGAAAGTGTATTAAAATATTGAAAATAAAAATTTATATCATCATTCAGTTTAAGAAATTTGTGTTTATCATGAAAAGTTTATTTAAATATCACACAGTAAAAATAAATTTTAAATGATTCATAGATGCATATCATTGCAATAATATAAATATTAGTATTTTATTTTAATTTTAAAATAAAATCAAATCATAATTGTATTTAATATAAATAGTTCATATACACTTTAATTCATAATGATATTTTTATCCCTATGGCTTTTAATTGCCAATGCAATTTAGAGTTAAATTTATGACACATGCTCTCTTTCAGTATCTTAGCTAAGGGAAATTGAGAATGGGTTAAGATGTTCACAGCCAGTTTGCTTTTGCAGAAGAGAGTCAGAAGATGAAGATTTGAGTGCTATTGATGTTAAAAGTTGGATAAAGGGCTTAAGAAAAAGCAATAAAATGGGGCCAGGGGAATAGTGTTGCTAGTAAGTTTTATTTGCATTAGTAGTTGATGTTTTCCAACATAGGGTACAGGATCATGTTGTTTTTTAGGACTGTGTGCTTTGTTTTATTGATTGTTGTTATTGCTGAGTATGGTGGAAGGATTATGGAAGGCATGTAGAAAAGAAAAGAACAATCTAAGAAAAAGAAATAGGGATTCTTGGTAGCAAGAATTTTGTAGAGCTGGAAATAAACTAAGGCAACTGAAGGGACAGGTAAAACTGGCTAAATTCCAGGTGGTTGTAATTAACCAGGTATTCTGTATTCTCTATATCCCTGGAGCAGTGAGAATATATTACAAAGAATGGATAAAATTGAAGCACAACCTAAATGGATAAAATTGACATACACTATGTAAAAGTGTCTTAATCTAGGGCAACCACTAGAGGAGAAAAAAAAAATACACATTAAAAAATATCAGGATTCTGAGCCAGCACATTGCACAAATAAATACTTTTAGATTACAATTTATTAAATGTGGGAATGCATTATTAAATTAAAGGCATATATATAGGAAAATTATGTAAAGCATAAGAAAACTATTCTAGTAACTTGCAATCTTAACAGCTGAATAATGGGCATTTTAAAATTTAATCTATGTTTGCACACACTTAACACACTTCCAAAGATTAATAATGGCAATTGTTATATTAATTAAACAAAAAAGATAATTTCAAAT
Organism: Choloepus didactylus; assembly: GCF_015220235.1. Classification (NCBI taxonomy): domain Eukaryota; kingdom Metazoa; phylum Chordata; class Mammalia; order Pilosa; family Megalonychidae; genus Choloepus; species Choloepus didactylus. The sequence continues at coordinate 66,704,693 of NC_051308.1, read as the reverse complement.
TATTGTAAACACACCAAATTTTCCTGCTATGTAACCATTACTATGCAATTGGTTATTCATTATGCATTTTCATATTTGATGTATACCCAAAAAAATCACTATTTGGGTGAATGCATTCTCCTTACAGAGACCAGCTTCATATTTGCATCAACATCCATGCTGTGGTGTGGAAAAACTGTGGGTTGCTGTTTGAAGGCGGACTAGTTCTTTTTAAAAAAACCCAAAAGCAGCTGCAGAGATACAGCAGTGAGAACCACGCAGTGAAGTGCAGTGGGAAGGGGCTGTGCAAATTCCTCATTATCTGGCATGGAAGATAGCCTTTCGTGGACCCACCACTAATTATCTTGGAGCAGCGAGGACAGAAGTGAGCCTAAAGGAGGAAAAAACCATGCCTCTTGCAGCCATCTTCCCAGTGGGCTGGGAATGCTCCTGCCCGGCACCAGAGACACAGACCAAAGCTGCACTGAGGGACCCAGTGTGACAGGAAGTATTTCCCACACACTGTGCACCTGCCATGATATCAGGCATGGACAGTGGCCTTTTGCGCACCCACAGCTGGGAAGGCAGAGCTGTGCAAAAAGAGGGAGGTTAACATGCCACATTCAGCCATCTTTACAGCAGGCTGAGAACTCCCATGCATGGCCCGGTGGCCCAGGGCTTCCCTTGAGGGATGGTGCACACTTGTGATGTAGCACAGCCTTTCCCCAGCAGAGCCATGGCTGGGAAGATGGACTCACTCAGAAATCCCAGGGACCCTATGCCAATACCAAGGACTTGCATGTCAGTGGCAGAGACAATCTGTGGTGAGACTGAAATGAAGGTTTAGACTCTTGCAACAGCCTTAAATCTCCAGGAACACCTGGGAGGTTTGATTATTAAAGCTGCCCTGCCTCTAGCCACTCAGACACACACCCCACATTCAGGGCAGACAGCACCAACACACCCAAACTTGGTGCACCAATTGGACCCCACAAGAACCAGACCCCCACACACCACAAAGACAAAGTTGGGGAGAACTGACTTGAGGGGAATAGGTGACTCACAGATGCCATCTGCTGGTTAGTTAGAGAAACTGTATGCCACCAGCTGTAGATCTGACAAATTAGAGATTGAGGTTTGAATAATTCTTCATATCCTGAAAGAACACTATCAAGTAAAGCAAATGCCAAGAGCCCAAAAACAACAGAAAATTTTAAAGCATATGAAAAAACATGATATGGATAACCAAACCCAAACACCCAAATCAAAAGATCAGAGGAGACACAGTACTTGGAGCAATTAATCAAAGAGCTAAAGACTAACAATGAGAGCATGGCACAGGATATAAAGGACATGAAGAAGAGCATGGCACAGGACATAAAGGACATGAAGAAGACCTTAGAAGAGCATAAAGAAGAAACTGCAGGAGTAAATAAAAAAAATAGATGATCTTATGGAAATAAAAGAAACTATTGACAAAATTAAAAAGATTCTGGATACTCATAGTACAAGAGTAGAGGAAGCTGAACAACAACTCAGTGACCTCAAAAACCACAGAATGGAAAATGAAAGAACAAAAGAAAGAAATGGGGAAAAAATGAAAAAGTCAAAATGGATTTCAGGGATATGATAAATAAAATAAAACATCCAAATATAAGACTCATTGGTGTCCCAGAAGGGGAAGAGAAGGGTAAAGGTCTGGAAAGAGTATTCAAAGAAATTGTTGGGGAAAGCTTCCCAAACATTCTACACAATGTAAATACACAAAGCATAAATGCCCAGCGAACTTCAAATAGAATAAATCCAAATAAACCCACTCCAAGATATATTCTGATCAGACTGTCAAATACTGAAGAGAAGGAGCAAGTTCTGATGAAGCAAGAGAAAACCAATTCACCACATACAAAGGAAACAACATAAGACTAAGTAGTGACTACTCAGTGGCCACCATGGAGGCAAGAAGGCAGTGGCATGACATATTTAAAATTCTGAGAGAAAAAATTCCAACCAAGAATACTTTATCCATCAAAACTCTCCTTCAAATTTGAGGGAGGGCTTAAATTTTTCACAGACAAACAAACGCTGAGAGATTTTGCTAATAAAAGACCTGCCCTACTTCAGGTACTAAAGAGAGCCCTACCAACAGAGGAACAAAGAAAGGAGAGAGAGATATAGAGAAATTTAACAGACATATATAGAACATTACATCCCAAATCACCAGGGTACACATTTTTCTCTAATGATCATGGAACTTTCTCCAGAATAGACCATATGCTGGGACATAAAACAAGCCTCAATAAATTTAAAAAAAAATTGAAATTATTCAAAGCACATTCTCTGACCGCTATGGAATACAAATAGAAGTCAATAATCATCAGATACTTAGAAAATTCACAAACACCTGGAGGTTAAAAATGAGGGGGAGATGAAAACATTCCCAGATTATCAAAAGCTGAGGGACTTCAGCACCAGTAGATCAGTCCTATAAGAAATGCAAAAGGGAATTGTGCAGGCTGAAATGAAGGGACACTAAACAATTGACTGAAACCACATGAAGAAATAAAGATTTCCAGTAAAGATCACATGGTAAATATAAATACCAATACTACTGTATTTTTTATTTGTAACTCCACTATTTACTTCCTACAAGATCTAAAATACATAAAGTGCAATGATAAATCAGTGGTTTTGGACTGAATATAAAATATGTAATTTTTGACAAGAACTACATAAAGGTGGGGGAATGGAGGAGTATAGGGACATAGTTTATTGTCCTATTGAAGTTAAGTTGGTATCAAAGAAAACAAGATTGTTATAGATTTGAGATGTTAAACTTAAGCCCCACAGTAAACACAAAGAAAGTATCAGAGAATATGATCATAGAGATGAAAAGTAGAGTATGGGTTATGAGGAGTGGGGGAAGGGGAAATGGGTAGTTAATAAAAAAGGAGCGTAGGATTTCTGTTTGGGGTGAAGAGAAATTTCTAGCAATGGATGTTAGGAAGGTGATGGCATTGCAACATTGTGGATGTGAAAATACCACTAAACGGAATGCTTGGGAGGGGTTGGAATGGGAAGATTTATGCTGTCGATATGTGACCACAATTGAAAAAAAAAAAAAAAGGCAGTCTAAACAGATAATGACAATTAAATGCCATAGATGATCCTGGATGAGATCTAAGAATAGAGGAGAAAAGGCTCAGAAGGACACAATTGGGACATAAGGAAACAAATGAAATATAGAATATAAGCTTTATATCACTGTTAAATTTCTTGAACTTCTTAACTACACTTAATGTGATTAAATAAATGAATATTCTTGTTCATAGGAAATGTATATGTGAATTATATTATTTGTTCAAGGATGTGTGCAACTTGCTCTCATATGTTCAGAAGACAGAGCAATAGATAATGGATGATAGGGAGGGAGCAAAAGAAAGAGATGTTATAGTGACAAAATATTAAAGTTCGTAGATCAGGGTACTGGTGGAGGGGGTTTGGGTATGCTGGAGTTCTGTGTATGGGGTTTGGATTATTTCAGCAACTGTTCCTGTAAGTTTGAATTTATTAAAAAAAATGATTCTTAGTCTCAAAGTCTCTTTCAAGTATAGAAATATTAAACTTCCCCACCTGGGAAATTCCTGATATTCTCATAAGCATTAGAGGCTTCCAATTTAATAAGCCAAGCCCTTGATCTTGTGGCTTGCCCTTATGAAACTTATTCCTGCAAAGGAGAACATAAGCCTACTTATAATTATGCCTAAGGGTAGCTGCAGAGAACCTCTTTTGTTGCTCAGATGTGGCCTCTCTCTCTCAACCAACTCTGCCAATAAACTCACCATTCTTCCCCCTATATGGGACATGACTCCCAGGGGTGTAGGTTTCTCTGGAAATGTGGGACATAACTCCCAGGGGTGACCCTGGCCCTGGCATTGTGGGATTGAGAATGCCTTCTTGACAAAAAGGGGAAAAAGAAATGAAACAAAATAAAGTTGCCATGGCTAAGAGATTTCAAATAGAGTTGAGAGGTCATTCTGGAGGTTATTCTTATGTATCATTTAGATATTCCTTTTTAGTTTCTAGTGTATTAGAATAGCTACAAGGTAATACCTGAATCTGTTGAACTGTAATCCAGTAGACTTGATTTTTGATGATGATTGTATAACTATATAGCCTTTATCATGGGACCATGTGATTGTGAAAATCCTGTGACTGACACTCCCTTTATCCCATGTATGGGCAGATGAGTAATAAAATAAACACAAAAACATATATAAATAATAGGGGGGAAAAGGGGTAATGGATGTTTTGGGTGATCTTTTTTATTTTTATTTTTATGTTTTTCTTTATTTTGAAATAATAAAAATGTTCTAAAATTGTTTTGGGGGATGATTGCACAACTATATGATGATACCGTGGGCCATTTATTATATACTTGGGATGGATCATATGGTTTGTGAATATATCTCAATAAATTTGCATTTAAAAAAGATCTTTTTCAGTTAAAATGATTTTATAAACTTTATCAATATTGCTGAGTGTGATTATAGTTAATTCATTTTCATTGATAGATAGTATTCAATTATAAGACATCACAATTTATTTAAAATTTCTGCAGTTGATGAACATCTGAGCCAGAGTTTCCTACATTTTAATATTGAATATGATATTTTTATATAACACATAGCATATTTGGTTTAAAATATCAGTTTCTCTTTATGCTTTTGAAGGTGCATCTTGCTGAAGATACTCCCTACATTCCAAAATAAAAATAAATTTCATATATTTCCTCGTAATAACTTAATACTGTTTTCATATTTAGTATATATTCAATATATCATCTATTTTTACACATGGTTTAAGACCTTCACTGAATCCATTTTAAAACAGTTTGAAATCCATTAAATCCATCCATTTTAAACTGGTTTTAAATACCAGCAGCATAGGAAATTAAGGCTTTACATTCATTGTTTTAGTTTCTTCACATTTTTATCACATTTCTGTATTTGTCTGTCTCTAAAGCGAAGCAATTTTATTTTAATTATAGAATATCCACATGAAACTGTGACTGCTATGTACCCATTTCCCTATATTTTTCTTCCGGTTTGAGTAGGTGTGCCAGTTTGAATGTATTATGTCCCCCCAAATGCCATTATCTTTAATGTAATCTTGTGTGGGCAGACCTTTCAGTGTTAATTGGATTGTAATTCTTTGAGTGTTTCCATGGAATGTGCCCCACCCAACTGTGGTTGATGACTCTGGATAATTTCCATGGAGGTTTGGCCTGCCCATTCAGGATGGGCCTTGATCAGTGGAGCCATATAAATGAGCTGATGGGCAAAGGGAACTTACTGCAGCTGTGAATGATGTTTTGAAGAGGCGACACAGCCAAGAGAGACACTTTGAAGAAAGCACAGGAGTTGCAGATGAGAGACAGTTTGAAGACAGCTGTTGAAAGCAGACTCTTGCTCCAGAGAAGCTGAGAGAGGATAAATACCCCAAGTGCAACTAAGTGACATTTTTGAGGAACTGCAGCCTAGAGAGGAATGTCCTGGGAGAAAGCCGTTTTGAAACCAGAACTTTGGAGCAGAAGCCAGCCACGTGCCTTCCAGCTAACAGAGGTTTTCCGGACACTATTGGCTGTCCTCCAGTGAAGGTACCAGATTGCTGATGTGTTACCTTGGACCTTTATGGCCTTAGGACTGTAACTTTGTAACCAAATAAACCCCCTTTTATGAAAGCCAATCCATCTCTGGTGTTTTGCATTCCAGCAGCATTAGCAAACTACAACAGTAGGGTAATAAATACAGCTTTATGGAGGAAATTGCAGTTGTCTTGAATTCATACAGTAATTTGGTAGGTACTGGAAGTGAGTAGATGCTTGAGTCTCTGCATTTAATAATTCTGTTATTTATAAATATGCACACACACACATACACGTTGCCCTCACACACAAACACACTAACCTTATCAATTTTCTGTGATTGTAATCTTTCCTATAATTGAATTTTTTGACATATATTCACATCTCACTCATTATTACTGATGCATAGGAAGTTATAGTATTGAAAGTATTAGTTCTGAGAATCTGTGTTTTTATAGTTTTATAAGGAATGATAATTTTGGCTTCTTTGGCTTCTTTTCAAGTTATCTAAATCATAATTGGTAGTCAAGGATTATAGATACTAGGTACAGGTAGTATGAAGTTATAAAATAATATTTTTAGCAGTAATTCTAAATTGTTCATTATTTAAATAAAGATGCCTTTATTTTCTCAATATTTTTTCTTACAAATAAGGAGATTTCAAGTAAGCACATATTGTCACATACAGGAAATTTCTATTTCTAGATAACCTAAATGTTTAAGTTATATAAGAGAACAATTTTAAAGAATTTTGTTCAACAATTTATCTGTAGAATTATACAGTCATTAGTGTTTCATTTATTAATATATTCAGATATATTAATAGCTAGTCCAATGTAGAAATATTCTTGAATTCTTGGAATACAACTATCTTGGCCAAGGTAAAGCACGCTTTTAAAAATAATGACAAATAATCGTTTTATTTAAAAAATGTTCAGGAATTCCGTATCTGTATTTAGAAATAAGGAAAGTCTAGAGTTTTATGTTTGAATATTATAGTCAGTTAAGATCTGTAAAATAAATTTTGAGGCTTTTTCATCTTTTGCTATGTTTTAAAATAGTTTGATGGTGCAGTGGAGCACAACTTTTTTCCTTTCAGTTCTGAATCAGTAAATAATGCCAAAAATGTCAAATAGTGATCAAAATATAAACATCATTTGTAAACCTGTACTTAAAAGTGCTGCATAGATCTGAGGGAATAATTTCTCAAAGAAAGTAAGAGAATGAAAAAATTATAACCCATGAGATTGAGCTGCCATACTCAAAGGTACTTTTCCTATTCTCACTACTCAGTCATGGAGAGGAGCCTGTGAGACAAAGACATAAACTAACATTTATTTCCCAAATAATTCTGCAAAGACACATTTTACAGACAAAAAGAAAAGCACTGAGAGGTGAGAATGAATGCTTGCCCCCCTAGATTTCATTATTGTCATTCAAGAAATTACAGCTAGTCTACCTTAAGACAGTGGGAATAAACAATAAACGTAAGAGAAAAATTATTGTCCTGACCTGGCTTTCATTCTAGTGTTTATCTATGTTGAGGGTAAGGGGGATAATAAATTTCTATAACAAGTAAATTTATACACCACAGATGATTATAAGTTTTCTGGAACAAAATAAATGAAATGGTGTAAATGGAGACGGCCAGATGTGTGTGTGGAGTGGCAATTTTAAGCTGTGAGGTTGAAGTAGACCCCAATGAGAAGGTGACACTAAGCCACGAGCCTTCCTGTGGCTCATTCAGATAGAGCTTCTAAGCAAATAGAATAGTCTGTGCAAACACCCTGAGGGAGAAACGTGCCTGCTGTTCTCCAAAAACATGGAGGTCTGAAAGGAGAATAGTAACTACCTTGAAGTTTGGATAGAAATAATCCGTAAAACTATCTGGTGCTGAAATATTTTATGGTGGTAAAACTTTTCAATTATTTCATTTCAACAGACTATTGAGGTTTTCTACATCTTTTTGAGTCACTCTAGGTAACATATTATTTTGCTAGAAAATATACTGTCAAGGCCAAGATATTAAATGGGATACATTTGAGCTTCCATCTTTAAATTCCATTTTATCTTTTTAATGTTTACTGGCCTCTTGTTTTCCTCTGAATTTTCATGTGTATCCACACTTTTCTTTGGAAAACATTTTAGTTTAATTTTTTTTCAAGGTAATTCATTAACTAGATTATCAAGATACTCAAAGAAAAATAAAAACCCTAAATTTCCCATCACATGTATCTTATACTTTAATGTAAAACATAAAAAATAAAAGGCACTAGTTAAAATAAGAATATAAATAAATAATGTATCAGATCGTGACAATTCCTTAGGAAAAATATCTGGTAAAGCCTAAAAGTTGTGTGGAGAATAGGTGTCAGTTTTAAATAGGATGATCAGGGAAAACCTCAGTGAGAAACAGCAGAGTGAAATACTTGGTTATTTGCTGGATATTTTCTAAGTGTTTATCATTGCACAAAAAATTGGAATCTATAGTTAGGCTGATATTTATAATCTTCATTTGTTTTAGTTGAATAATTTTTCTCATAGGAACATTTTATTAGTAACTTTTCCTTAAGATAAGAAAGGGCAACTTGCTTTTACCCATCAAAGTTTGGCATCCTATAATTTTGATGTAATGAGATTCTATAAAAGCATAACATTATTAATAATAATTAAACATATAGTAGTAAAAAATATATAATGTTTTGCTAATAAACTTTAGAGTAAAGGAAATAAATGGGTCATGAGTTGGTAAATACACAGTGGGCTATCAGAACAATTACGGACACTGGCAAGTAAACAGTGGACACCAGAAAGAGTAAAACTATTTTCAGGTGAGAAACAAAATGTAAAATGCTGTGTAATTAAAGGAAGAAGCCATTTAGACAAGTTTTCGCTCCATTGTTTCTCTTGGACTTACCATAAATCCCAGGAGGGCTATTACATCTGTTTACAAAAATATTCTTCTATAAGCAAACTCCTACAACATTATTTTTGATGTTACATTTATGCTGTTTGTCACATTTTTTGGTTAGTTGCTTTGAATAAACATTCAATATGTATAGAAGTGATCTAGAGAAATAGTTTGCCTTAATGGAAACCTGCGTGGAAGATACAAGGCTATGATGATCAAGTCACTTCTTTTAAAGAAAGAGAAATCCAGCACATTAAATTGAATAAACCCGCCGACAATTTTATCACAGAAACCAAATGTCTGGAGTTTCCAAAAGAAGCAATAGGAAGCAGGGATGGGAAATCTGCTGTGAGGTAGTAACTCAATTCTGAAAGCTGTGTTAATCAAGGTCTTCAAGTACATATTTAGAAATTTGATACTCAAATAATTTTCTCAATTTTCTGTTAAATTAGTAAATTAATGCATGCATTTCCCTGCTAAGTATGCTACATAAAAGATAACTCACTTATATTTCATAGATGTGCAAATCATTGGTGAAATGACAAAATCACTTAGTAACACCATTTATCTTAGTAAGATAAAATGTGTACAATGAACTCAATTAATGCATTTAATATAACTTTCAACACACTTGAGCATTAATTAATTTTTAGGGCAAATATATCCTCCTTGTCCAACACAACTAGACTTCTCCCAGGGAGATTTTTGAGTTGTACACTGATTAATTTAATTAATTAATTTAAATAAATAAATAAATAAATAAATTTAGGTGATTTTTTTTTAAGAAAAATTCTTCTCATTTACCTTTTTCAATTAAACTTTTTTGAGATAATTGTATAATATCATAATTATTAATAACACAGTTATTAAAAAATGTAGACTATTCCTGTTAACTCTTTAGCCAGTTTTCTCCAATATTTTCTTGCAAACTATAGTACAGTATCACAACCAGGATATTGGCATTGATAAAGTCAAGATAGAAAGTGTTTCATCATTACAAGGGTCCCTTATATTGCCTATTATAGCCAAACCCGTTTTTCTTCTTACTCATTTCCCCTCCTTAAACTCCGGCAAGTACTAGTCTGTTCTCCATTTCTGTAATTGTTTTGTTTTCAGAATGTTATATAAATGGGATTATACAGTATATAGACTTTTGGATTGACTTTTTCACTCAGCATAATTCTCAGGAAATTCATGCAATTTGTTGCAGGTGTCAATAATCTGTTCCTTTTTGTTGCTGACATGTACGTACCACAGTTTGTTTAGACACTCACCTGTTGAGGATATCTGGATTGTTTCTAGTTTGGAGGAATTATGTTTCTAGTTTAGAGGAATTATAAACACATATACAGATTTTGTTGAATATATGCCTTTGCTTTTCTGGGAAAAATGTCAGGAGTGCAATGCTGGATCGTAACAGTTGCTAATTTAGTTTATTAAGAAACTGCTAAACAAATTTCCTGAGTAGCTCTACCATTCTACTTTTTCACAAGCAATGTATGAGCCATAGTCACCAGCACTGGTGTTGCCCCTATATTTTTTTTAATTTTAGTCATTGTGCTGGCTGTTTAGTGATCTCTCCTGATTTTAATTTGCATTTTTCCTAAAGGCTAATGAGATTAAATGTCTTTTCATGTGTTTATTTGCCATCTTTATATCTTCTTCAGTGAAAAGTCTCATATCTTTTGCCCATGTGCTAATTGATTGAATGCAATTTTTATTATTTAGTTTTCAGAGCTCTTCATATACTCTACATACTGGTCTTTTGTATAATATGTCATGCACAACTATTCTCTCCAAACTGTACCTCATCTTTTCATCCTCTTAATAGGCTTCTTAACAGGATTTTTAAAAATTGTTTAATTTATCAATTTTTCTTTTTATGAATTGTGCATTTGGTGTTAAATTTAAGAACTCCTGGCTAGCCCTAGATTTTCTCTTATGTTTTCACTAAAAAGTTTTATAGCTTTGTAGTGGACCTTGAACCATTTTTCATACCCCACCCCTGACAGCTTTCTGAAGCAGCTTTTCCAGTTTGGGGAGACTAATTTGAGGAAATTGTCCTCCTGTCTTTGTGAGGTTAGCCTTTGCTAAGTAAACTTTTTCTCTTCTCAAAATTCCAGAGTCTGATTGACTCTGCAGTGGGCAAGGACTCACTTTTGAAATAAAACAGCTTGATTTTTATACTTACGTCCATGATCCATTGTGATTTATTTGTTCTATAATGTATAAGACTTAGATCAAGTTTCATTGTTTTGCCTTTAGATATCTAATTTCTCCACCATCATTTGTTGGAAAGTCTATCTTTCCTCCACTTAATTGTTTTTGCAACTTTGTTAAAAATCAGGTCTGCATATTTTATGGGTCTATTTTTGTGTTATCTATTCTGTTCCATTATCTAGGTGTCTGTCCCTCTGCCAATATCATGCAGATGTGATTGCTACAGCTACCTTGTAAGTCTTGAATTCAAGGATCCTCACACTATTCTTTTTCAAAATTATTTTAGCTCTTCTAGTTCCTTTGCCTTTCCATATAAATTTATAATCCATATAAATAGTGTTCTATATCTATAAAAAATCTTGCAAAGACTCTGATAGAAATAGTATTATACCTGTATATCAATTTGGAGAGTGTGATCAGTTTTATTTGTCAATTTGGCTAGGCTACATTCCCCAGTGATCTAATCAAAACAAACTATTTTTGTGGAGGTTTTATGTAGATGTGATTAAAGTCCACACACAGTTTAAGTAAGGGAGATCATGCTAGACAATCTGGAAAGGCCTGATTCAATCAGTTGAAAGCCCTCAAGAGAACACCTGTGCCTTCCCTGAAGAACAAATTTCACCTTTTCAGTGTAGCTTCAGCTTGTGCCTTAAAATTGCAGCCTTTCTCTTCCTTACAGTTTTCTCTGTGGATTTCAGACTCCCTTAGCCAATTGCTACAACTGCATAAACCAATCCCTTGCAATAATCTCAATGTGTATTCCCTACTTGTTCTCTTTCTTTCACTGAATCATGAGTGATACAGAATTTGGTACCAATAATAGTAGTTCTATAGGAACAGAATATTAGAGGTGAGTTTTCTGAATTGGCTCTAGGTCTTCAGGAAATGGTTCTCTAATCCAATATATTTACAGGAACTAGTGACTCTTTTATCAGTGTGATGTGTCAGTAGAGATATCCAAAATATCACTTTTGAATCCTCCTAATACAATAGCATTGAAGACAAGGTTCTATATAGCCATGAATTTGTAGCCTTAGAACACTTCAGTCAAATTAAGGAATGTAATGGGATTGGCTGGGAAAAGTAGGGAAAGAAAAGAATAAATTCAGGGTTTCACATTCCCACTTCAGCTCAATTAATTACCTGAAAGCTTCTTTATCTTCTGTGAAAGAAACTCTTATCTCTTTATCTACAGGGCCAAGAATTCTGATAACCAAACCCAGAATCTCTTATTGCTAGCATCTGAATGTAAATTGAATTTTCAGCTTCTCAGGATGTCTAATGTTAAAATGAAGGAATTGATCTGGAAAGAACAGAGTAATGAAATTAGAATGGGAGTATATAAAAGTGGGGACATCTAACCCTTGAATTCTGCTGAGTATTCTTTACCAGTATTAAGACTCCTTCCAACCCTTGCTGAAGTGGTTAACCCTGCTTTCATGAAGAGGTTATGGCCTCTCCTGAAGTATTTGCTTTGCCAGAAACTGCTGACTCCTCAGAACTTACTCCTGCCACCCACCCCTATTTGTTTTCAGTACTATAACTAATCTGAAGTCCCAGCAGGTCCCAAAAGGTGAGGTACAAATGTGACCTGCAAGGAAGTACACTAAATACCCAAAGAACTACATGAGGTTTCCAAATTATACAGAAAGTAATCTGGGGGGAATAGATGTTTAGGATGTGGAATCATAGTAGGCAGAACATGTTGGCTCTCAACCAACATTAATTCCTGAAGATTCAAGTTGAGTCAGCTGTAATTAATTGATATAAGCCCACCAAGCAGGGGTTCTGGATTTAATGCTGTAGCTCAAGTGTGCAAAAAGGGCCCTAAAAATTTATTTGGTTGGTTGGCAGAAACATGGACCTGAAGTTGGTCTACGCTAAATGAAAGTGAAATTCAGAACTCCCTTGGTTTTCTATAGAGGAAGGTATCCAAAGGCTTAGGGGTATTGGAATATTAGAGTAGAGTTATAAGGTACTACCTACTTACCTGTCCAGGAAGGGTCCAAAGATCACTGCAACCACAATTGTGAGAAATAAATTTGTGAGGGTAGCCCCGGCATCCTGGGAGAGCTCTGTGGTCAGAAAATACAGTGGAAATGGCTACAGTGGAATTGAGACCCCTAAATGCAATAGGGTTAATGTGTTTTCAGGGTGGCAGGCGCCAAGTGACAGCACTTATTATCTAGTGATAATGTTGATGCCTCAGTCAGAGCTCTCCAAAGAAACAACCAAAAATGCTAGATAGATAGACAGATATAAATATAGATACAGATACACATACAGATATAGATATGGATAAAGAGAGATAAATACTTATTTTTTTTCTCATGCAATTGTGGGGACTGGCAAGTCTATCAAGCTGGAAATTCTGATAAATGTATGTTTCAGTCTTGAGTCCAGAATCCACAGGAGGGGCCGGCAGGCTGGAAACTCAAAAGTGAATTGACGTTGTAGTTTTGAATCAGAATTTCTTCTTCATCTGAAAACCTTAGTTCTTTGCTCTTAAGGTCTTCAACTGGTGCTAGGACATCCATCTACATGACTGAAGGTAATCTCCTCTACTTAAGACAATCAGATTATAAATAACAATCTCATCTAAAAAAAACAAAATACCTTCACAGCAACATCTGGACTAGTGTTTGGCCAAACAACTGGACACCATAGCCCTGCCAAGTTGACACATAAAATTAACCATCACAGTTGGTGTGGATTCTGTAATGTTCACCAGAACCAAAGCAGTAACCATAGTAATCTGACTCACAAAGACCTATAGCACTGGCCAAGTGATCACAGTGCCCACAGAAAAGAAATAGATGGGAATCCTAATAATTTTTACCTGATCCCTGCAAGTAGATGATTTCCAGTTCTGGTAAATATAACTGATTACTTGAATCAACAGAGAGCTGTGGTCCCTTATTCAATTCCCAGACTTGAGTCAGGCTAGGGACTCAGAACTTCTTGAATGAAGTGGGGGTAGGGTCCCCTTGAGGAAAGGCTCTGCTGCACTACCAAAACGTATAGTGTTAATCTTTTTCTCAGACTTCCCCAAAGGGAACTATCCCCATTTACCAGTGCAAATCTGCATTGGGGAGAGGTAAATAATCAGATTTTTCAAAGAATACTGAACAGTGACCCTGAAATGACACTAAATTCTGAAGACCCAAAATGTCACTGTGATCTAATGGTAGGCCTTATGGAAGTCAGGCAATGACTGGAGTTTTATCTCAGGTCCATTTTATAGTTGGTTCAGTGTGTCCTCAAACTAATCCTTGTGGTTATTCTCCAGTTCCAGAATACCTAACATGAAAACACATACTTAGAAACTGGCAAAATCCTCACATTATTTCCTGCTGCATGGAGGGAAAGCTATTACAGTAGCAAAGACCAAGAGGAAGCCACTAAAACTACCTCTATGTACAAAACTAATAAAACAAAAGCATTGCTGCATTCCTGGAGGGATTTTAATGACTAGTGCCAACATCAAGGACTTGAAAATCACAACCCCATTCATCTCACCTGTCTGGCCTGTGCAGAACACAGAGGATCTTTAAGAATGAATGTGGATTACCATAAATTTAATCAGGTGGTGACCTCAACTGCAGCTGCTTTTCTATGTGTGTTTTCCTAGTTTGAGCAAATTAACACATCCCCTGGAAACTGGTATGTACCTGTTGATCTAGCAAGTTTATTTTTTCTTGATTCCTCTTAGTGAAGGTGACCAGGAATGGTTAAATTTCAGCTTGCATGGCTGAATATACCTTCACTCTACTACCTCAGAGTGTAACAACTCCTCAGCCTTATGTAATTGTTTATAGATTGTCAACCCTTAATTGATTTTGCCTTCCACAAGACATCTTGCTGGTCCATTATGCTGAAATTATTCCTATTGAACATGGTTTATAGGAACTGTCAATTACTCTAGACATTTTGGTAAGATATATGCAAGTCTGAGGATGAGACAAATCCCACAAAAATCCAGGACCTTTATACCTCAGTGAAATTTCTAGGAGTTTAATGGTGTAGGCATATCGAGATATACCTTCAAAGATGAAGCATAAGCTATTGCATCTGACCCTTCCTATAGTAGGTTGAATTATGTACACCAGTTTAGACATACTCTTAATTAACTTTCTTGTGGGTGTGAACCCATTGTAAATAGAATCCCTTAAAGATGTTATTTTTAGTTAAGATGTGGCCCAACTGAATGAAGGCAGGCCTTAATCTGGATTACTGGAGTCCTTTATAAGCAGAAATTCAGATATGGAGAGAAAAAACCACAGGAAAGAGCTGGAAGGGGGAAGTCAGGGGAACTCAGAAGAGAAAGGAAAGGACGTTGCCATGTGATATGAGGCAGGGGTATGAGCCAAAGAACCCCAAGAATCACCAGCAGCCAGCACCAGAATGTTACTGACCATGAAGAGAAAGTGTTATCTTGATGACACCTTAATTTTGGGCTTCACCTAGCTTAAAAAACTGAGCCAATAAATTCCCATTGTTAAGTCTTGCCCATTGTATGATATTTATCATAGCAGAACAGCAGACTAAAACTCCGCCTATAACAAAATGGGGTGTACAATCACTAGTTGGCCCCTTTAGATTTGGTGATACTGTGTTCTTCATTTGGGTGGGCTACTCTGGCCCATTTACCAAGTAAGCCCTAAATCTGTTTTGAGTAGGGCCAACCAAAAGAAGGTTTTGCAGAAGTCTCAGGTTGCTGTGAAAGGTGCTCTTCCACTTGGGCCATATAAACCAGCATAAAAGATGTTGATATTAGCCTCAGTGGTGGAACAACACAACATTGAAGATTTTACTGGCCTCTATTGAAGAATCACAACAAAGTACCTTAGGATTTTGGAGTGAATCCTTGCCGTTCTCTGTAGAAAACTGTTCTCCTTTTGATATAATTTTGGCTTGCTATTCAGCATTAACAGAGACTGAATCATAGGTCACCAAGTTAAAATGAGACCTGAGCTGCCCATCATGAACTAGATATTGTCTGATCCAACAAGACATGAAGCTGAGTGTGCACATCAGTACTCCATTATCAAATGGAAGTGGTATATATGAGATGGGCTCAAGTGGGCCCTAAAGGCACAAGTAAATTGCATCAAGAAATGTTCCAAATGTCCATGGCTCCTGCACCTGCACCATTACCCTCTCCCTCCCATCCGCCACCTAGAGACTGATGTTGTATTCTCTATGACCATACGACTGAGGAAGAGAAAATCTGGGTATAGTTCATAGAAGGTTCTGCATGATATGATGATGCCTCCCCAAAGTGAATGACTACAGCAATACAGCCCTTTTCTGGATCATCTCCAAAGGACTGTGATGAAGAAGATCTTTCCAACAAGCAGGACTTTGAGCAGTAGATCTGGTGATTCATTTTGCCTGGAAGGAGAAATGGACTATGGTCAGGAACTTGGAAGGAAAATGATTGGAAAATTGGTGACAATGAAGTCTGTAAAAGAGTTATGTGGATGGATTTTTCTGAATTTCCCACTGTCACCAATACCTGTAAAATATTTGCCCGTTCTCATCTACCCAGATAATATTTTCCTAAAATCATCTATCCAAAATACTTTTCAAATGTCTTTCAGATCAAATGGATCTAGTTGGATTTTATGTTTCTTTCAGTAGAAATTATCAAAAGGGAAAGGATCTTATTGGTCAATGATTTGAATGTCTATAGTAATGTATTACCTTTGGTTCAATAAGCAATTACCCTTGATTCAATAAAGCATTGCAAATAGGTGGGTGGGAAGTGATGTAGAACATAGTGTTGACACTTGTTTGCTGTAAGTAGCAAAGTTTAACTGTAAGAGAAAGGTGCAACTACAAAGAATTAGATAAATATCTGCCCCAAAGCAAAAAAAAAAAAAAAAAAAGAAATAGAAATAATATCTGCCCTAAAAAGATACTGTCTTTCTTAGTTTAATAGTTTGCGAAGTCTGTGCATAGGATGTCTACTTAAGAGATGAAACTGGATGAAAATGCCTGTTTATATTATCTTGACTTTTCAGTTACCATGAGAAATTGTGTATATAGGATTAGTATATTTAAGCCAGAATTTGGAGTATAATCTTGGGAGTTATGTGAGTTTATGATTAAAGTAATTGTGGTTTTATTTGATTTTAGATTTATTGGTTTAATGGTTTTATTACTCTCTATTTACTTAGTTGTTCCATATTACTCTAAGGGATATTGATAAGAAATTAGATTAACAGATATGAATGTCTTATTCATACACATCTTTATAATGAAAATGTAATAAAACTTATGAAAGGTTTTTCATGCTCTGATTCCATTCAGTTACCTTCATTTATTAATTATTTGTTGGATCATTATAAAATATAATATGCTTATAAAATACATGTAAAATAAAACTAATGGCTTTTAAAAATATGCTGGCCCATACTGCTTATGAAGCAAGAGATTACGGAGTAAATTCAAGGTACAGAAATTTTAAATAACAAATTTTTAAAAGTGTTCAGTTTTCCTTGGTACCACATGTGAAAACTTCTAGTTCAAATTGCAATATGCATCTCATTATCATTTATTTTTTCTAATTTCAGGAAATTCAATAAAACATTGCTAAATATCTACTAAACTAAAACCAAAGTAGATTATAGTACTTACTTGACTACTAATTTTGGAATTTGAAAAGACCTAAAAATTCCAGTCCTGGTTTTCCTCCATGACACTCTCACTACCACCCATTTATGTCCTATGCACATTTTTCTTTGTTTGCACTTGAATGTTAGTGTTCACCAGAGTACTATCTGGGTTTATTCTTCTATTAATTGGTCAATCATTCCTAGCTGAATTCATCCAAACCACAATATCAACTATCAATTCTATAAATCCAAAATCTCTTAAAGTCCAGTCCAGGGTTCTCTGTTAGGATCTTGAGCCATATCTAACTGCCTATAGCACATATTCACTCAGACATCACACAGTTAACTCCAAAAAACATGATATTAAAATTAACAATAAAACATTTTCTCTTATTTCCACTTACACCGAAACTGTAAGGACCATAATAGACACTACCTTCCACTTTGTTTTTGGTGGATTGTCTGATATGTCACCCATGTCTAGCCTCGGGCCTGAAGGATTTATTTCCCCAAGAGCTGGAAGTGCTGCTAGCACTCTCCCCTCATCTGTCCACTGTCCTTGGAAAGTGCCTCATCTCAGGAGAAGCACTTCACCAAATGTCACTCCTTCTTTCTAGGAAGTCCATAGCTTCTGACTAGTTAATATGGTAGAAACCTGGGCATTCTGAAGGACTTTCCCAGCTTCAGGGCTCCCTTTAGGGTCACCTTAGGTTTTCATTGGACTGCTTCTTAGTCCAACTCCTCCCTATGCCCAATTCTACTTCCTTTCACTGTTCATCCTCCAACAATTGGTGCCAGAAGCAGTCTGAAAAAGCATATACTGAGATTAGATTTTGGTGCTGGGTCACATACTCACTTGCTGGCAGTGGAGACCCCATCAACATTTGTAGGTGGAACATAGATAGTCCATGGCACAATGAAGCATTGCAATTGTTAAAATTTGTAAGGTGAGATGGAATTTCAGTGGGAAAGAATGTGGTAGTAGGTGCAGTGTATTAGACCTTTGAGAAATATGAGAGAAGCAACCATATGGACAGTGGAGTTAAGTAGTTATGGCTAAGTGCAACTGACACATTGAGAAAAGCCTAGGAAAGGCTGAGAATGATTAATCAATAACTAATAACTAAATGTGAAAACCAAAATCCTCCTTAGTAGCATTTGAAGAAGTTCTTATCTACTGCAGCTAGAAGGAAGAGGAATCTGAGCACAGGTCTCTGATCTAATCTTAAGAGTAACAGATATCCAAGAAGGTTAAAATCTCATCTGAATTAGTTTGCTATGACTAGGTTAGGGAATTAGTTGTACTAGAATATGACGCTGATTCATGGAATGAGAATTTCTGAATTTATGCAAGTGAAAATCTTGAATCCTCAGATTCCCTGAAGCCCTCTGGGCTTGCAGGAGTGACCCACAATTCTCTATTAAGAAATGCATTGCTTGAAGAAAATGCAAATGCTTCCGTTCCACAGAACAAAGGGAGCCTTCACTCAGCACCTGTCCTCACCTTGCCTCCTAGCCACGTCCCAATATCTAGTGTTAAGTCACAACATAACCACACTGTAGACATCCTCAGCCTGATAAGGGAATAAATTAACTAACTATACTTCAAAATAGCTACTGGACCTAGCTAACATGTACTGATGGGACCCAAGAGAGCACACATAGGACTGCATCAAGTGGGCAGAACATAAAGTTGGAAAAGGGAGGGTTTATTGCTTTGGGAACACACTCATTGGGTTCAGGATTCAACACCCTGAGAAAGACCCTAAAAGGTACTACAGACACACTGCTACGATGGCTTCTAGATGGATAGGAAAAAGTGACAGTCCATGTTAAGTGTTGCAGTAATTTTGGAATTGCCATGGCAGATGGTGGATTAAAGGGTTTGAAAGACTTAGGGAAGTGAGCATACTAAAGTGAATATATTACATAAGACCAGACAACTATGTTCCAAAGGAAGGCACAGATGCAGGGAAAATGCTCTTGTGAGATGACTACCAGCATCATGAATAAGTTCAGTAGTGGCTCTCCTTTGTGCCTGGGCTGCAGGAAGGGGATGCAGTAACAGAACTGGACACACTGAGAGGAATGGGGGTGATAGGACCCCAAAATAATTGAGGGCAATTGGTGCCACTTAAATATCAGGTGACTGCAATTATAGTAATTCAAGATGAATAGAGAATGGTAATCAGAGAAGCATGAGCTGGTAAGTGAACCCAGCATTCCTAGAAACAAAATATATGCACTGCCATATATGAGAGAAGGGCCTTGTCTCATCAAGTTTATATCTTATGGGAAAAGGCCAGAAGCAAAGCAATTTAAAATAACTTATAGAAAACAGTATTTCTGTTAATGCTACTATGAAGTAAAAATGAAGTAAATAGTAGTGATAGTGAGAAGCACATTTAGATATTGTGATCAGAGCAAAACTATCTGAGTAGACTTCATGAATCATGACAGTCATCTCTACAAGGAGCTGGAAGAAGAGATATGCTGGAGAAAACAGAAATTAGGGCAAGGGAAAACCAGGCAGATGGAATTACGTAAGAAAAACAAAACAAAGAGAAGTAAATAAAAGAAAGATGATAAATTATTTCAATTACATGGGATTAGACCATTATGATCATAATGTTTTCTAGAATATTTCCTTTAAAATTTTACTTGCCTTAAAATTGTCTTAGGTTTATACATACTCCATACTGGATCAAAATATAAAAATACTCAAAGATATAATATTGTATCACAACAGTTGCATTTAAGAGGTTTAATTTAAATGTCTAAAAATATTTAATTCAGTAATTTCAAAATGGATTTATATTACAAACTGAATATTTTAAAGTATTATGTTTTTAGTACATCATTCCACGGAAAAACTGAAGTGAGCATTTATACTCACAGCCCTAACAGTATAATTTCAAGTCATCAAAGATCCCTATTGAAAATCTAATTACTTGTATTTAAAAAATTTGTTCAATCATGTTTTCATTCAACAATTATTTATTCCACAATAAGGACATAACGTGATCAAATCAAACAGATTGCCTGCTGTCTTGGGGCTTACATTCTAATGGGGCTATGTAGCCTATAATTAAATAAATATGTAAATGTATTATAGAGGAAGTGCCTTGGGAAGAATTAATGCAGAGAAGAGGAGCTGGAGAGTCCCAGAAATGGGAGTGGGTAGTGATTTTATATAGGGTGTTGAGGAAAGGCCGTTTGTTAAATTAAACTTGAATAGAAGACTTTTAGGAAGTGAGAGAGTGTTATATAGGGAAAGAGCATTCCAGGTGGAATGAACAGATAAACAGATGTACTGAGATGAAAGCATGAAGAATGCTCAACCAAGAGCGAGGGGAAGGGTGTGGTTGGAGCCGAGTGAGACCGAGGAGTGGGAATTGCTGATATCAGAGAGACAGTCAGTACCAAGGAGTTGGAGCCTGGAGGCCCATTGTAAACCCTTTGATTTTTATCCTAAGTATATGAGCTGATTGATGATGGAATGACACTATCTGCCTTTGAATGTAAAAGATTTTTACCCCCGCTGGAAAATAGTCTCTATATGTGCAAAAGTGCAAACAGGTAAGTGGTTTAGGAAACTATATGAATAATTCAGATGAATGATTATGGTGGCTTGGCCAGGATTGTAAGAGACTACGTGTTGAGAAGTAAATGGACTCTGGATGTATTTGAGTCCTGAGTCAATCAACTTTGCTGACAAAATGGATTTGGGATGGGGGAGAAAGAGGAGAGTTAAGAACAAGTACAAGGTTTGGCTCAAGCTACTTGAAAATGGAGTTGTGTTTAACTGAGACGGGGAAGATTTGTAGAGGAACAGATTTGAGACAAAACATAGGTGCTCGGTTTCACTGTGAAGTTTAATATGCCTGTTGACCATAGAAGTGAAAATATTATATGTGTTCTGTTATACATGTATGGAGTTCAGGTTAAGGCTCTGGATTAGACATAAATTTGGGAGTCATCCACTTCTCAGTGGAACTTAAGCCATGGGACTGAGAAACTGTAGGCAGTGACTGTAGCTTGTAGCTTGATGCATTGTTGGGAAACATGTTTCTTACAAAACAAGATAAATATTTTATTGCTATTATCAGCCATCAAATTGAAGAGGTTAATTCTTAAATATGAGGAAATTGCTATAATTAAAGGAATAGGAAAATACCTCTCTTACAAATAAAAATTGATATTTCCTTGTTTTTAAGTCTTTCACTGAAAACTAGAAATGAAATGCATAAATTTATGTATGGATGCCCTCTCATGTGCCTGTGTTATGTGGGAAACTTCCACTACTTACATACACAGCTCATAGAGTATATTTTGCTTCTCTCTTCCTAAAATGAGAGATTGATGATTGAAGAAGAAGAAAAAAACACAGAAGTATTGTTTCTACATAATTCCTTATTTACAAAAATTTTCAAAATGTGTAATTTTTGTTTAAGAAAAATATGAAATTAATGCACTCATAATTTAAATGCTTGATTGATTTATAAGTAGCTAGTTCTTTTTTAGCCTCCTTTTCTTTCAGTGTAATTCAGACAGGAACTGTGGCCTGCTTGAGTTTAAATCATGATTCAACCCCTTACAAGTGTGGACATCAGGTAAATAATTCTGCCTCCCTGTGCCTCAGTTGCCTTGTCTCTAAAATGAAAATAATCAGAGAAGCTATTATATGGATTTTGTGATAATTAAATGAAATTACACCTGTAAGCTGAATAGCAGAGTGACTGACACATATTAAGGATTTAATAAATGTTAGTAATTATTAGCTTTACAGAGAAGACTATTTCCCTGCACTGATTAAGTTATTTTATGTGATTGGTCTAGAGTAATTAATACCAAGGGATTTAGTACCTACAAATTACAGTAGCTAATTATTTTTTCTATTGCACATTATTTATTGAGCTAATTATAACTAAACAATCTATACCATACCTCCTGTCATCTGCAACTTTACCTATCTAATGAACTAACACACAAAATGAAATTTTAAAAAATGCACCCTAAGAATTACCTTTAACTATTACACTGTTTTAAACTTTGTCACATGTAGCACACTAAATCACAATGTACGTGGCAAAAGAAATCTGGTAAAAATTAATTAATATAATGAATTTATGTATCATCTTTGCTATAATGAGGTGACAATATGAAAGTCACTTAAACTATACAAAATTGAAGAAATTTTTAATCATTTATTATTAAGACATTTGTAGTATATTATTTAGAACACAATCTTTAATAGTATATTTTCAATTTCTTCATTTAATTCATATTTATTGTTTATAAGGCACACAGCTAGATGGATGGGTAAAAATATATATTAACCATTATTTTAAAAGGTACAAAAATTTTTGAACTTCATTGTTGGTGTGACCACTATTCCATAAGAGAAAAAGGAATACCCAGATGTTGGATTTTCTGTTTGCTGGGATTTCTATGAGTTACTAAAAGCCAAATTAAAAACAAATAATTCATTTGTGTGCCTATCTTTGTGGGAAAATTTTCCTTTCAGCATCAACATGCCTAGTTTTATCTGAAAATGCAAATATTAGAAAGAGGAAACTTGTATTCCTCTCCCGCATTTGGAAGGACTCACTACTTGAGTCTGAGAATGGAGGAAAAATCTAGTTTCATAAATTAAAAACTATGGCTTTCTTCCAATAGAATTTGGGTCAAATAATGCTTGATAATAAATTCCTACTATTATTAAGGTTATATTGATGAATGTTTCTCCAGAAATTTGTAAATTTTAGCCAAACACTTAGTATTTTGATATGTAATAAAATCCACGTATTCTAAAATGAGAAGAAAATCTATTAATTGTCTATATTAGTCAAATGTAATTGCATCATCTTTTCAATCATAACAAACATAAAAGGCAGCATCTAGTCAAAACCATATGACATTGTAAACAGCCGTTAAAAAGAAAAAAATGCACCATATTCAAGCACAAGCTTAAGTTTGGAGTAAAATGTTTAAAACCCATGGAGAATGCAGTAATTGAAACAAAATCAATTTCCAACTTATAAATTTGAATAGAGAAATAAAATTATACTAATCTAATACATTTGCCTTATTGTGTTTTTCAGTTCATTATACTGCATGCATAAATATGAGATGATTATTTTCCCTTTGATAATATTCCTTAAGTCATTTGCTTAAATTGGTTTGTTTCCTGTAAGTACTACCAAAGATCTTGTTTGCAAATGAGTTTTCTCTGCTTGCTATATTTTATTTTAATTTAGTTTTGGTTACATCATGTAAAAGGCATTATCAATTATTTTACTTACTTATATTATGAGGCCACAGTACATATATATCCGAAATTGTCTTCTTTTTTCCTTACAGAACTTTGCTCAATAAGATAATATTAAAAGTCTAGGATATTGGCTATAACAGTTAATAGCAGTTGATTTTTTCTGTCCAAATTCTCTGATCCAAGTTAACTTTGTCTTTATTCTGTTTACTACAGAGTTATTACATCTTTCTTTTTCTTTTCACACTAACCAATTTTTGGTCTCTAGCTATTAGGTAATCTTTTCTATTCTTTTCTTGGGACTGCCTCCTTTTACTGAGTGATTCAATTATACGCCAAAAAAAAAAAAAAAAAAAAAAAAAAAAAAAAAGCTAGGCAGAGAATGCTAAGAACTCATGAAATAAAATATATGTATTTCACCATGATTTTTCTCCTCTCTAACTTTATTTTTATATCTAGGACATTGGCATCAGTTTATTTTGTGTTATATTAACCTAATGGTATTTAGGATTACAACAGTTGTGCAAAAGTTGTACATTTACTGAAAGTCCTGCAAAGTAATAGCAAAATGTCAAATTTAATGCAGATGATTAGAAAGCATTAAAAAGGGAATAGAATAAATTCTACTAGAAGGACATAACTATAATTACTATAGGAAGTTTTTGAACTAAATAGAGATTTTTGAATTTTCTTCTTTTTAGTGAGACCAAAAGAGCAGTTATGTCTTTTGTCCCTTACTCCCGTCCTTCCTCCCTCCCTTCCTCCCTTCCTTCCTTCCTCCCTTCTTTCCTTCCTTCCTTCCTTCCTTCCTTCTTTCCTTCCTTTTTTTTCCTTCCTTCCTTTTTTCATTCTTTCATTCTCCTTTTTCTTATTTTCTTTCCTCCTTCCTCCCCTTTTCCTTCTCTTCCTCTCCTCCTTTCAGTCTTTCTCTTCCCTTCTCTCATTTTCCTTACACATTTCTTTCTTGCTTGCTTTCTTATTTCTTTCTTACTATAAACCTGCTGAGTATTATCATGGTGTAATACTGATCCTAAAAGCAAACACCTTCAGTGGCTAAGGAAGCATGCAAAATATTGGAAAAACAACTGCCTAAGCAAGATGAGTAACAACTGATATTAGTCCTCCATGTCAGACATTTAGTAAGGGGGTGATGTTGAATATGTGCTACATTCTAAATACGGGAAGCAACACAGTGGGCTATTGTCAATGTCACTCCAGTTGGCCTGAAATCGAGATTTTGGAGTAGTAGTAATTCTTGCTTATAAGATCTACAATTTGTAAAGGATAGCCAAGATTTCAGTGCATTTAAATCACTCTATAGACCAATACTGTACAACAACCAAATGACTCCTCTCTACAGGCATGATGAGCCAGATTGCAGGCAGAGCTTTTTTGTATGTATTCACAGGCAGACAGATGTGGGTCTGAATTCTGACTCCATCACTGACTAACTGCATTCTTTTGGAAAAGTTATTTAATTTCTATGATTTTCAGTTTTTACATCTAAACAAATTTCAGGGATACTCTAAGGATCAAAGTAGATGCCTTATGAAAAGGAAAAGAAAGAACAGTACTTTACATGTATATAAGATAAATATTATGGATATTTTTATTTGACACATAAGTATATAAAGAAAATTAAGACATGAAACACTCATTTTAAAAGCTCACATTTTAATGAGGGAGGTAGATTTGAAAACAAAGAAAGTAAAATACTATACAATGAATTTCAAAATAAAAGTGTAAATAGTTAACAGAAATATGAATAAAGTGATATTGGAAACGGGAGAGAATAATCTACTAGAAAGATATAATAAGGTATGATATATTGTTTTTAAAATACAATTCAAAAAGATCTTTTTGGCCCTCACTATTATACTGCAATTACAGAAATTGAAATCAATCTTTTTTTTTTTAAGTATGCATACCATTAATTGGTCAAAAACTATTTAGTGATTCACTTTGCAACTCGATGAAGAAAAATATCTTCATGGCTGAAATATATAGTTTACCAAATTGTCTAACATACCCTGGAGTATACAGACCACAGTGTAAATACTGTGCACGTTTTAACCTTTATCTTAAATATATTATATCGAAGAATTGACATCTTAAAAATCTTATGATTTATAAATGTTATATATATATTATGTATTTCAAACTGAGATATATACTTACATTAATATATATATTAAGTATGCTAAACTGTAACATTTATAAATATGTCATAGCTCTAAAGTCATAGATAAAGTTTAACACAGCAAATACAGTCCAACTAATATTCTTCTTCTTCAAAAGGAATAAAATATGGATTTTTATGAACAGTTAGTAGAATTGAATAAACATCTAAATGTACTTATTGGTGGATTAGTTTGTAAAGATTGAATCAGAGTTCTGTAATAATTATCTATGAGTGCTTCCATTGTACTCCATCTACTTGTGGCTCCAACTTGCAGAAGGCACAGTGATAAATGATGCAACTAGATAAATCTCTCTTTAAATCTCAGAAGACATCAGAAATTATTATAGTCTTTGGTTGAATCAGACTTAACAAGAGCCCAGGTACATTTTGTTGGAGAAGGGAGAATTGAATGTACAAAATTAAACAGCAGAAATGTAACTTGCAAAACAAGCAAGAACCGGCACTCTTGACACAATCTCTTTTGGAAATATAAGATCATAAGACTTTCTAGTAAACAGCTAATTTGAAAAGGCTTGCTGCTTCATATTCTCCAACCATTTGAAATCAACTGTCATCTGTCCATTTCACCCAAACTTTATTTGTTCCCCCAAATTCCTCCAAGTCCCAAGCATAGCTGGTCTTACAAAAACCCCTCTGAACTTCCCTTTTTGATAGATTTATTTATTCTTAATAGCAGACTTACTTGCTCAGAAAGATATGAATAACTACAGCTTGTTTGCTTTGTTTATAGTTCCCGGAAACACGGTGGAGGCTATGGCATGTTTACCTATTAACTTCACTCTCCAGATATACTGAAGTATGTTTTCATACATATCAGTTGAATTGGGTTATCATCATTCTATTACCTATTCAAAAATCTTTGATAGCTTAAAATTATTTGAAAAAGAAAATCCAAATTTCTAAGCTCAGCTTTCAAACACAAATCAAGATGAACAAAGAACATCAAGTTTTAATATGTGATGTAGATTTCCCTTTGTTTCCATAATTAATTTAAATATATGTTTTGATGCCATGGGGAAATTCTATGTTATCTTAATTACAGAAAGAAAAATCTTCATTTAATATATAGTTTGATTAATCTAAGGAATTGTAATTATCTCTATAAAATATGAGTTAAAATATGATGTCAGATCACTTACATTGAAATCAAGTGTGTCTTCATTTAACAGATTTCTTTCTAAGCTCCTCTTCCCCTATGGGTCAATGTGTTCTACCTGAATAGCAGCCAGGGCTGGCAGCCTTTTGACTGTGAGGCATCAATAGTCACTGTGACTGTATAAGATTACAGCCTTCAATGCTGTCTATGTTTGTGGCACAACAGTGATATGCCACTGCAGATGTGCATCCTACTGTCAAAGGAAGGGAGTGTAATATAAGTGTGTTTTGTTTTGTTTTGTTTGTAAAAGTAGGAAAACCATGTGGTGTCCATGAAATTGAATTTGCATGTAACCCATGACCCAGAAAGCCTATATCAGTGTATATATTTGAGATTTTTAATGTGACATAGACAAAATTATTTCAAGAAAGTTTGTGTTCAGCAGCAACTGGAAAACATTAGATGTTCATTATAGAGAAATAGATTTTAAAATGTTGTAGATACAAACCATGAAACATTTTGCAGTTGCCAGATAAAAAAGGCCACATATAGTATGAATCCATTTATAAGAAATCTCCAAAATAAGCCTATCTGTAGAGATAGAAAACAGATTAGTGGTTGCCAGGGGTGGGGGTGTGGAGGAAGGGGATGGGCATTGACTGCTTAATGAGTGTAGAGTTTTTATTTGAGATGATGAAAAAGTTCTGGAACTAAATAGTGGTGATGAAGGCATAGCATTGTGAATATACTTATTGTCAGTGAATTGTACACTTTAAAATAAGACAGTAATTTTATGTTATGCATATCTTGCCACAATAAAAAGTAATAAAATAGAAAACAATAAAACTATATAGAGATACACAGATATATTAACGTGGTATATCTTTAAAATAGGAAACAGAATGAGACTATAACACAATATCATTAAGCCAATTTTAAAAATACTTATGGATAGAAACTGAACTATGTAGATCAAAAGTACACATCAATATTAAAATATGGATAAAATTTGGGCTTGGTAAGAATGGGAAAAGGAATGCAGCTAAAAGGGAAAATTACAAATTAAAGCAAAAAAGAAAGGCAACATGAACAGACTAATGATGTCAATTTTTCATAAATTTTAGCATATGATTAATTCAACTTTCAGGAAGAAATTCCCAAGAGAAAGATTAAAATATAATCAAGTGCAAAATAATGTGGCACATTTTTAGGTTGATTGTTCTTGTTTTGTGCATTTTTCTCTCCCCTGCATAGAAATGATAGTGTTTGGGGTTGGGTTGCTAATGATTAATGCCATCACAGTGAGGAAGAAAATAATCATAGTTTCTATTTTATCTGCTAGAGAGGATTTACTTTTTATTCGCTGTCCAAAAGAGCTGATTTGAAAAGTTTACATGAATGTCATTGGACAGAGCAATTATTTATCTTAACCAAACATACTGAAATGCTTTCATTTTAATCTATCACTATTCTCTTCAACAATATTTTTGCAATATTTAATAGCAAAGTATAATATAATAAGAAGAGACTTAACTGATAATCAAATAAACAAGGACTCCATATCACTTAAAGAAATTTTAATAAAGAGAATACATATTTTATTTGAAGTGAACAATAATTCTGATTGAAATGAATTCATATCAATGATATGAGTTGAGCTTAGAAATGATAAGAGCTTTAAACATTCTGCAGGAACATATTAGGACCTGCAAGACAATTTTGGCCTCTATGTGGGTGAAAGAGAAGATATAGGAGAGCAAATAGGAGAGGATTACACTAATTCAATTGAAAGTGGGCAGATTACCATTATATTTGAAAGTTGGACCCACATGGATTTGATTTCATTTTCTTTAGGATAAAGTATTGTTTGTTGGATTTTTTGATAGTCAAATGAGATGACGACTGTAAAGTTTCTAGAATTTTGTTCAGTAAACAGTAATGTTATTGTTGAATTCCAGATTTTACTGTGCCTTCAAAACACCAAAATGATCTGCATGTGTTTGCTTAATATGTAATCTTTGACCAATCAGCATAATATAAAATGTTTACTTTTTTACTTTTTAAAAATCTATTTACATAGGATACTAAGATCCACTTAAACTTTTAATAAGAGAAAATAGCAAAACAGTCAGCTTTTCTCTCCCTTTATTAATCAAAGCAACTAGCTAATGCCAACTCACTGATTTAAATCAGTCCTTGAATATATATAGATTTTCCTAAATCCATGGGTACTTGAGAGTTTTAGGGACAAGGTATCCTATGATGCCGTGATCCATTCAAAAGCTAATTTTTATGGAATAATATAGTTAATATTAGATGTGTATTGATACCACATAAGACTTTCCAAAGCAAATTGATTAAACTAACTTGTAGTCAGAGATTACGGGGCATGATTTCCTAAGTAAAGTAAAATCTATGTTGTTCTAAAGTGTGAATAAGAAAAGTCAGAATAATTTTTAAGAAAAGGTGTTTGAATTAATTGCATTTTACCTAGCATTAATTTTTTGGTTCATTGACCAGAACTTATCTTGTATTTTGGGACACTAATAGAGGAAAGATTAAATTGATACATAATGCATACTTTTTGTTTCTTTCTACAGCCAAGTAGCAAGTGCAACATAGTTCTTTATACCGTTTGGCT
Organism: Choloepus didactylus; assembly: GCF_015220235.1. Classification (NCBI taxonomy): domain Eukaryota; kingdom Metazoa; phylum Chordata; class Mammalia; order Pilosa; family Megalonychidae; genus Choloepus; species Choloepus didactylus. Next base: position 66,675,105 of record NC_051308.1, on the reverse strand, counting down.
ATATGCAAATCAATGCCTTTAGTACTTTCTTATGCATCAGTAAGAACTCTGAAGAGCCTATACTTGTTTAGGACACTCGCTACAAGTTAAATGAGTAGAATCAAATGGTAATATCATGAATATAGACTACTGTCAGTTTCCTAATGTAAGATTGGAGTATACATGCTAATTCAAATTTCTCTGGGCATGTTCATGACTAATATATTTTCCAAGTTTTCACTTTGAGAAAAGTACTAAAACTTGATGCAAAATAAATTGTCAAGGATTAGTTTTGCAGTAATAGCATTGGCATCATTATGATTTAATTATATATATACATACACATATAGATTTAGCTATAACTTTTTCCTTTAAAAGTAATTTTAGTTCTTCCTTCCTTCTTCCCCAATTCCCAGAGAAAGAAGAAATAAGCTATTGTAACTATTTTTAAGGGAAAGGATGTAGGGAGAGACTCACATGTAGATTAAACTTAATTTTCAATTATATGCTGAATTATAGACTAAGATATAAATTTACTATATTTACTATAATAATTTCACTCTGACCTCAATCTCATTGTTACTTCTCTTCTATTCAGGCTTGTGAAATATTACCAACTGTAACGAACCTATTGGTAATATCTAATAATTCAAATATAAGCCTAGTTTAACATGGCCTTTCTGCTTATGGTGGGAAGAAAAGTTCAAGGTAAAAAATGAATAACAAGTGTCTGTGAATGTTTTATTTATAAGAATGATCTGTTTTCAAGCAGCTGAACTGGCAGTTTGTTTGCATACAATCATTCATTGTGTCAATTTTAAATGAGCTGTATGCATTCTTTAAATTTAGGCCCCTGTTTGATAACATTTTGTTAGCTATTAGTCTGGAGTTCCTGAATATGCAGCAATATCACGGAAATAAAATTACTACACATGCATTTTATTCAGTTGCATTAACCCTCTTTGAAATATACCAAATTTCAATCAAAAGTTCTTTTTCAGTCAAAGAGTACTTTTACTGCTAGGCTAAATGAATAAGATAAAAGTGAGAAAAAAATCTACTCTTTAAATAGCAACATATTGAATGGATTTGGTATAGACTTATTTTCTGACTGTCCAGATTCTTTATATATTGAATGAAATTTTTTCTAACTTAATATTGCTCTAAGTATAAAACTATAGTAATTTTTAGATAAATATCTCAATCTCCTTAAGCATTTTTAAGTATTTCAGCTGTCTATTGTCATTGCCTTTGTTCCAATTCTCACCATCACTTTTCTGGACTTTGAAATATCCTCCTAACTGATTGCTTTATTCCCAATGGATGTATCTTAATCTATTGTCAGCAATAAACTAGAATGATATGCCCCTCACACACACACACACACACACACACACACAAATGTGATTTTCTTCTTTCTCATATCCAGGGTAGTTTAAGTAAATCTTTATACAAAAGGTATATGCTATTTTTAAGATGCAGAATGAATCAATTCAATATTAACAAAAATTTCAATAAATTAACCACATTGCTAGGAATAGAAACAGAGCAGATTCTGATGTAACTTAAGACCTCTAAAATTTTGTGGCGCTGCAGATAAAGGGAATCATTTTCACTCAGAAAAGTCTGAACACTGAAATACCACGTGTGTAGTGTAAATGTTGTCTTGTATTGTTTATTATCAAGTCCCAAATTTTATCTGTATTTTAAACCAAGCATCATTATTAAGCATTCCTGTCAATAGGACCTGCAAATTATTTGCCAAATTCCTCTAGTTAGTTCTATTCTAGGAAGCTTTACATAGCTTAACATATTTGGGAAGGAACCCTTGCCAGGTAAAATAGAACAGTCCTTTATTAATATAAGCTCTCATCTCAAGATCACTGAAGAAAAAAAAGATCATGAATAATGAATACAATGAACAATACAAATCTGAATTCAAGGAAACAGATAAGGCAATAGACAGAGAAATACCTTAAAAAATTCTTACATGTGTATTCAGAGAGATTCCAGGGAATAGTTTATCTATTAAATACAAACCAATGGACAAAGGAAAAAAAAATGTTTTCTTTTATTTTGTATTTCCTCAATTGTTTTTTGGAAATCTTTTTCTTTTTCTTTTTTCTATTTTTTTTTTTTTTTTGTTCCTAGTATTTGTGTGGTACTAGTAAGGTATTCCTATTAATTATAGTCCCAGTATGCAATAGGAAGATTTTTCATATATACCATTCTGTCTTCAACACTCTGTACTAGTGTTATACCTTAGAAGTATACCATGAAAACACCTATCTGTATTTGTAGTGCTGGTCTGTGGGATATATGCCTTTAAACAATCTTTTTCAATCCTGTTCACCTTCAGTAGAACTTTGATATTTTTAATCCCATTAGCAATCATCACCCCATCCATTCTCATACTTTTGAATTCATCCTCATTAACATCTTGGAATATATTAGATTATCATTCCCTCTCCACTAGCTTCTGTCTTTCATTAGGTCCCCAATATTCTAATTGATTTTACATTATTCAGGGAGTTCACAGTAGTGGTAACATACCATATCTCTCTTTTTGTGTCTGACATTTCACTCAGCATTATGTCTTCAAGATTTATCCACATTGTCATATGTTTCAGGACCTTGTTCTTTCTTACCTCTGCATGATATTCCGTCATACATATACACCACATTTTGTTTATCCACTCATCTGTTGAAGGATACTTGAAGTGATTCTATTTCTTGGCAGTTGTGAACAATGCCACTATAACATTAGTGTACAAATGTCTGTTTGTGTCATGTCTTTCAGATCTTCTGGGTAGAAACCAAGAAGTGGAATTGCTAGATCTTAGAGTAATTCGATATCTAGTTACCTGAAAAACTGCCAAACTGTCTTCCACAGTGGCTGTATGATTATAAATTCCCACCAGCAATGCATAAGAATTCCTATTTCTCCACATCCTCCACAGCATTTATTGTTTATTGTTTGTTTAATGGTAGCCACTCTTATTGGTGAGAAATGGTATCTCATTGTGGTTTTGATTTGCATTTCCCTAATAGCTAGTGGTGATGAAAATTTTTTCATGTGTTTTTTAGCCATTGGTATTTCCTTTTCAGAAAAATGCCTTTTCATATCTTTTGTCCATTTTATTATTGGGCTGTTTGAACTATTGTTGTTGAATTGTAGGATTTCTTTATGTATGCAGGATATCAGTCTCTTATCAGATACACAGTTTCCAAATATTTTCTCCCGTTGACTTGGATACCTCTTCACCATTTTGACAAAGCCTTTTGAGGGACAGAGGCTTTTGATTTTGAGGAGTTCTCATTTGTCTATTTTTTCTTCTGTTGTTTATGCTTTGGGTGTAAGGTCAAAAAGCTACCTCCTATTACTAGGTCATGAAGATGTTTCCTTATTTTGTTTTCTAAGAGTTTTATTGTATTGTCTCTTATATTGAGGTCTTCGATCCACTCTGATATGATTTTTGTACATGGTGTGATGTAGGGGTGCTTTTTCATTCTTTTGGTTCTGGATATCCAGTTCTCCCAGCCCCATTTGTTGAAGAAACTTGTCTGTCCCAGTTTAGTGGATTTGGGGGCATTATCAAAGACCATCTGACCATAGATCTGGGGGTCTATTTCTGAACTCTCCATTCAATTCCACTGAATAATATGTCTACCTTTGTGCTGATAGCATGCTGTTTTGATCACTGTGACTTTATAATAGACTTCAAAGACTGGAAGTTTAAGTTCTCCCACTTCATTCTTCTTTCTTAGGATGTTTTTGGCAATTCGAGGACTTTATCCCTTACTAATAAATTTGATAACTAGCTTTTCCAAGTGTGCAAATTATATTGTTGGAATTTTGATTGGGATTGCATTGAATCTGTAGATCAGTTTGGGTAGAATTGACATCTTAATGACATTTAGCCTTCTTATCCATGAGCACAGATTATCTTTCCACCTATTTAAGTCCTTGTATTTCTTTTAGTAAAGTTTTGTACTTTTCTGTGTAGAGGTCTTTTATGTCCTTGTTTAAGTTTATTCTTAGGAACTTGATTTCTTAGTTACTATTGTGAATGGGTTGTTTTTTTTTTCTTTTGATAGCCCCTTCAATTAGGTCATTACTAGTGTATAGAAACATTACTGACTTTTGTGTATTAATCTTGTCTCCTGCCACTCTGCTGAATTTGTTTATTAGCTCAATTAGCTTTGTCGTTGATTTCTCAGGATTTTCCAAAAATGAGATCATATTATCTGCAAATAATAATAGTTTTACTTCTTCCTTTCAAATGTGGATACCGTTTATTTCTTTGTCTTGGCAAATTGCTCTGGCTAGAACTTCTAGCACAATGATAAATAATAGAGGTGACAGTGGTCATCCTTGTCTCATTCCTGATCTTAGGGGGAGGGCTTTCAGCCTCTTAGTATTGAGTACTATGCTGGCTGTGGGTTTTTCATATGTGCCCTTTATCATATTGAGAAAGTTTCTTTCATTTCTTATTTTTTGAACTGTTATTATCAAAAAGGGATTTTTTATTTGTCAAATGCTTTTTCAGTGTCTATCGAGATGATCTTTTGATTTTTCCTTTTTGATTTGTAAATGTGTTTTATTACATTAATTGATTTTCTTATGTTGAACCACTCTTGCATGCCAGGAATGAGTCCCACTTGGTCATGGTATAAAATTCTTTTAATATGTCTTTGGATTTGATTTGCAAGTATTTTGTTGAGAATTTTTGCATCATATTCATTAAGGAGATTGGCCTATATTTTTCCTTGTTTGTAGTGTCTTTATCTAGCTTTGGTATCAGAGTGATATTTTAGCTTCATAAAATATTATGTGGTGTTCCTTTTTCTTCAATTTTTTGGAAAAGTTTCAACAGGAATGGTGTCAATTCTTTTTGAAAAGCTTGGTAAAATTCCCCTATGAAGCCATCCAGCCCTGGGCTTTTATAGGTAAGTAGAGTTTTGATGACTGATCACATCTTTGCTTGTGATTGGTTTGTTGAGGTCTTCTATTTCTTCTCGGGTCCGTCTAGGTTGTTTTGTGTTTCCAGGAAATGGTCCATTTCCTCTAAATTGTCTAGCTTATTGAGCTTATTGGCATACAGTTGTTCATAGTATCCTCTTATTTTTTTTTTTTTAATTTCTTTGGGATCCATAGTAATTATCCTGCTCTCATTTCTGATTCTGTTTATTTGGGTCTCCTCTCTTTTTGACTTTGTCAGTCTAGCTAAGGGTCTATCAATCTTGTTGAGCTTCTCAAAGAACCAACTTTTGGTTTTATTTATTCTCTCTCTTTTTTTTGTTCTCCAGCTCATTTCTGCTTTAATTTTTGTTATTTTTTTCTTCTACTTCCTTTACAGTTAGTTTGCTGATAATTCCCCAGCCTCTTCAGTTGTTCAGTTAGGTCTTCAGTTTTACCTCTTTCTTGCTTTTTGATATATGCATTTAGAGCTATAAATTTCCCTTTCAGCACTGCCTTCACTGCATCCCATATGTTTTGATATGTTGTGTTCTCATTTTAATTTGTCTCTAGATATTTACCTGTTTTTCTTGTAATTTCTTCTTTACCCACTTATTTAGGAGTGTGTTGTTTAACTTCCATATATTTGTGAGAGATCTGGTTCTTTGGTGGTTAGTGATTTCTAGTTGCATTCCATTATGTTCAGAGAATGTGCTTTGAATAATTTCAATCTTTTTAAATATATTAAGATTTGTTTTGTGTCCCAGCATATGATGTATCCTGGAGAATGTTCCATAGGTGCTAGAGAAGAATGTATATCCTGGTACTTTGGGATGTAATGCTCTCTATATGTCTGTTAAGTCTAATTCATTTATCATATTATTTGCATTCTCAGTTTCCTTATTGGTCCTCTGTCTAGTTGTTCTAACTATAGAAGAGAGTGGTTTATTGAAGTCTCCCACTAATACTGTAGATGTGTCTATTACTCCCTTCAGTTTAGCCAATTTTTGTCTCAGGTATTTTTAAGCTCCTTGATTGGGTGCACAAACATTTATGATTGTTGTTTCTTCTTGGTGACTTGTGCCTTTTATTAATGTATAGTGTCTTTCTTTTTCTCTTATGACATCTTTGCATTTAAAGTTGATTTTTTCCAATATTAGCGTAACTACCCCAGCTTTCTTTTGGTTGCAGCTTGCAGAGAATATTTCTTTTTTCATCTTTTCACTTTCAGTCTCTTTGTATCACAGGTTCTAAGGTGAATCTCTTCTAAACACCATATCAATCAGTCATATTTTTAATCCATTCTACCAGTCTGTATGTTTTAATTGAAGAGTTTAATCCATTCACATTCAAAGTTATTACTGTGAAGGGAGTTCTTGAATCAGCCGTCTTATCCTTTGGCTTTTAGTTGTCAGATCTATTTTTCCATGTCTCTGATTTTTTTTCCTTATTAATACTTTTCAATTCTGTGCCCTTCTCCAGGCCTCTCTCTCCTTTCTTTCTTTTCTTTTTCTTTTCTTTCTTTTTTTTTTTTTTTTTTTCAGGTTGTAGAGCTCCCTTTAGTATATCTTGCAGGGCAGGTCTATTGTTAACAAATTCTCTCAGCATTTGTTTGTCTGTGACATTTTTTAAATGTTCCTCAATTTTGAAGGAGAGCTTTGCTGGATAAAGAATTCTTGGCTGGTAATTTTTCTCTTTCAGAATCTTAAATATGTCATACCACTGCCTTCTTGCCTCCATGGTGCCCACTGTGTAGTCAGTATTTAGTCTTATGTTGTTTCTCTTGTATGTAGTGAATCATTTCTCTTTTGCTACTTTCAGAACTTTGTCCTTTTCTTCAGCATTGGGCAATCTGATCAATGTCTTGGAGTGGGTTTATTTGAATTTATTCTATCTGGAGTTCATTGGGCATCTTTGATTTGCATATTTATGTCATGCAGAAGAGTTGGGAAGTTTACCTCAACTATGTCTTGAAACACTCTTCCTAGCTCTTTATTTTTCTCTTCTCCTTCTGGGACACTAATGATTCTTAGGTTTGTTGACTTCCTGGTGTCCATTGTTTCCCTCTAATCCACTGTCAATTTTTTTTTAATTTTTTTCACTGTTCTTTTGTGCATTCAAATTCAATTGCCATGGCCTGCAGTTCACCTTTTTTTTTTTTAATTCAGTTTTATTGACATATATTCACATACCATACAATCATCCATGGTGTACAATCAACTGTTCACAGTACGATCATATAGTTATGCATTCATCACCACAATCTATTTCTGAACATTTTTCTTATGTCAGAAAGAATCAGAATCAGAATAAGAATAAAAAATAAAAGTAAAAAAAGAACACCCAAACCATCCCCCATCCCACCCTATTTGTCATTTAGTTTTTGTCCCCACTTTTCTACCCATCCATCCACACACTAGACAAAGAGGGTGTGATCCACAAGGTTTTCACAATCACACTGTCACCCCTTGTAATCTACATAATTATAAAATTGTCTTCAGGAGTCCAGACTACTGGGTTGGAGTTTGGTAGTTTCAGGTATTTACTTCTAGCTATTCCAATACATTAAAACCTAAGCGGTGTTATCTATATAGTGCATAAGAATGTCCGCCAGAGTGACCTCTCTACTCCACTTGAAATCTCTCAGCCACTGAAAGTATTTCATCTCATTTTGCATCCCCCTTTTGGTCAAGAAGATATTCTCAATCCCATGATACTGGGTCCAGATTCATCCCCAGGAGTCATATCCTGTGTTGCCAGGGAGATTTACACCCCTGGGAGTCAGGTCCCATGTAGGGGGAAGGGCTGTGAGTTCATCTGCCAAGGTAGTTCACCGATTCTTTCTTCTGCCTTTTCAAATCTGCTGTTGTGTGTCTCTAGTATATTTTTAATTTGATCCACAGTGTCTTTTATTTCCATAAGATCTTCTATTATTTTATTTACTCTTTCAAATTCTTCTGTATGCTCTTCTAGAGTCTTCTTGATGTCCTTCATGTCTTCAGCCATATCATTGAAATTGTTTTGAGGATTTGTGTGTACTTCTTTAACTAATTGCTCCAAATTTTGTGTCTCCTCTGGCTTTTTAATTTGTTCATTTGGCTTGAACGTATCTTCTAGATTCTCTAAGTGGTTTATGATTTTCTGTTGGATTTGGAGAATTTTCTTGTCTTGATAAAGTTATTTTGAGATATGCAGGATTATTTGAGCATTTATATGTAATTTGGCAGAGCTACAGCTTGCTTGAGTGCAATTTCCCTCTCCTACAAGCAGGTGGTGCTATTGAGATGCCTTTTACTCTTAAGCCAGTCTTCCCTGAACTTCTATGCACTGGGCAGGGTCCCAACCAGGTCAGAAACCAATCAGGGCACCAGTTCTCCATGTGCACTGGGGACTACCTGCCCTGTGGCTGCAATGTGGGCCCTGTGCAGTTTGGCAGGGAATCTGCTCATGGGCACCTTCCAATGAAAATGTGCCTTGCTTCTTGTCTGCTGTGTACCCATGAGCCTCTGGGTTGGAGGGTCTTCTGATGCTTCTGTATGGCACCTTCTCCTATCCCTGCTTCTTGCCAGTGCACACCCTGGACTTACACAGGGAGAGAGTAAATGCTGCCTCCTAGGTTCCTTTACAGGAGCTCCTGGCTGTATGGCTGTGGAAGATCACCACCCCAGCTAATTGCCAAGGCGACTGCTGGCCCCGGGACCACTTCAGGGTCAAACAAACTCACCCCATCTCTTGAGGCACCATCTCTATGTCTTTTTGTTTGTTTCCACATCCCCACCATGTACTGTAGGGGTCCCTCTATGGCTAGTCACACCCCAAAACTGTGGACCCAGGTGTCCTCTGGCCCCTGTCTAGTTTCTTTCATAGAGGAGAAGCTTGCTCTGCCTCACCTACTCTGTCATCTTCTAGGCTCCTCTCAAAATCTTTTTATATATTATTATCCATTTAGTTTTTTATGGACTTTTCATTTCCTTTGCCAATTTTCTATGGGGCTTGCATCAGTACCACATGTTCATTACTGTATACTGTGAAACATTTGCCTGTGTCAGAACAGACTATTATTAATATGTACATTCAAAAACTTCCTGCTTATTTACTCACATTTTTCTCCTAGGAAAACCAATAGATACTTCTAGTAAAGTAAGCATATCCTATAGAATTGTAATTGTGATTTAAACAGTAGAATAGATTACTTTGGGGGAAATGAAATTCCTTGTAATATTTGTTTTCAAAGCTATGAACACTTTATGTGTCACTGAATTAAAATATTAATGTCTTTCATTAATATTTTGAAAATTTTCAAATAACTTCTTTACAGTTTTCAATAAATGTGTACTGAGATATTTTATATATTTTTCTCATTTATGTAATTTTCCAAACTCCTCTGTTGAGAGCATACTAGAAATATTGATATACAGTTTAAAAGGCAATTATATTGAATATTCTTATTTTGTTAATAATTCTTAATAATCAGAAATGGATGTTGTATTTTATCAAGTGTGTTTCATTAGCATATATAGAAAGGTTTATTCTTTAATTTCATTTATTAAATTAATGAGTTTTTTAAAAAATAAATTTTTTTCTCTGAGATCACTAATCTGTACAAGTTTTATAGTTTAGTATACTGTTTGCTTCAGTTTGCTAGTTTTAAAAAGAATATTTTATTTATATTTATAATAAAACTATTGAATTTTACTTCACCAGTTTTGCCAGAAATCTTCTGAAAATTGTATACAAAAATAGGGAAAGTTTCCTTTTTTAATCTGGAAGAATTTGTATAGAATTAGACATATTGTTTTCTTTTAATATACTACTGATACAACAGCCTAGTTTCAGTGTCTTATTTGGGATGTAATTCAATTTTTACCAATATTATTATAATTGAGTTTCTTTGAGGCAATGTTAAGGATTTTACTTTGCAAAGAAATTATAACTTTAAACCTTCAAAGACATTCTCTTGTTGTCTCACCAGCATCTTTAGTTACATTAAAATTATGCTTCCTAACATGTTCAATGCTAGTATCTTTCTTTTTCCATCTTTAATTTTTAACAATACTCAAAAATTTTACTTAATGTTGAACTATTTACTAATTCATTAATTCTTATTTGTTTCTAATGTCAAGTGTTTGCAATCATCCATTTATTACCCTCTTCTTTTTCTAGACAAAATTTTAGTCAGGCATCTCTCCTCCAAGATTTCTGTTCTTTGCTTTCCATAAACCTGAGCAAGCACTAATAGGCAGAACTCAGCCTTTATCAAATTATCATGACAGTCAGCTGACCACAGTGACCCCATTTCCTGTCAGGCTCTGCCCATCATGCCACCTTGCTTGTCCAACTGGCCCCTAGATGTTTCTTATCAAGTCTACTTACCTCTCCCTCTGAAAGAAAAACCTGTACCTTTTGGTTTTGAGACATTTGCAGGGTCTGAATTTGGAGCATTCTCCTTATCTAAATCTCACTTATTTGTATTTGGCAGTAATTATTTCTCTTTCCATTAGATTCTGATTTGCATCTCATCATCCTTACTTTATTTCATGACTCAAAACCCTATTTCAAGTATGTTTCTTATTCAAGAAAAAAATTCATTCATATAGTCTAAGTGTTCTTAATATACTTTTGATAGGTACTATCTGTCCATAGAAATGTAGCTGCATGTAAAACATAAATTATTGGAATTAATTATGTGTCTTATTTTTAACTAAAGCAATGTTTTGCATATTTTAAATTAATTTTTTTCTGTTAAATACTTAATGACTGTGGATAGCAAATTTATTAATGTTTTATCTGTGATTTAATCTATGATAGATTTTCATAAATGTCCCTTAGATTTTTGGAAACACTGCATATCCCTGAATGGTATAAATGTAAAAATCAACTGCTTTTAATGATAATATTATTCAATTCCTCTATATGTTTCCCTTTTACTCTCTACATTTTCTACAAGAACCTATTAGAAAAGTTAAAATAGTAACAATTTTACATTTTCCTATAAAAAAACAAACTATACTCTAGTTTGCATTAATTTTAGATTTAATATCATGTCATTGTCTGAAATGGAAATAAAGAAGAAAAGTTTATAGTTCTGTTAGAAAAATACCTTTTACATTTTGTTGTTCTTTTTAATATGGCTCTCAGCTCTTAGCGAACAATTTTGAAGCAGTCATTCTAAACAGAACCAAGATTGTACCAGGAAGAATTCACCTGTTTTAATTCATACATTTGCAATGTGTAAGACAATTTGCTAGAATGACCATTTAGTATTGTAGGTGATAATTTGATGATTGCTCTGTGTAACATTTAGGTTAAAATATTGAATTCATCAGTGGGCACTATGTAAGCAGGAAATGCCATTTGTGTGCTTTGCTTATCCTCTCTCAGATAATTTGGAACTCATCAGAACTAGTTTCTTTTAGTTCTTTAATTTTTATTTTAACAGTGTACCAAACATTGTTTGCATTATAATCCTAGATTAATAAAATGAGTAATGGTTTATTTAAATTTATTGTCACTATGATTGATCTCACATTTTAATAAATATCCACAAAATGCTATTTATTATATCATATGCAAATTGCTTTACATTGTTGAGGAATTTTATCAAACTCAGTTTAATATTATTTCAGGTTAATATGAAATTTTGATGGTATTAATGAAAGCTTATGACTAATAAAATTTGATTTTTATGATTAAGGACTATCAGTCAATGCAGTACAGTGCAAAAAGTTATTTTTCACGTCATGTGTTTTCATGGGTTAAAGTTGTCCAAAGGTAATTTGTTGCACTTTTCTTTGAGTATGCCTTTGATTTTCAATATTAACTAGTTATGTTCATCACATTATCAAATATTTAAATTAAAAAATCACATGTTTTTACACACTTAAAGATGAACCACACACAATGTAATAAGGTTGCAAACAGATTTTGGAAAAAAAAATTGAATGGATGGAAGTGTAGGATAAAATTCATGCTTAAATTGACCTTTTTCTATGAAATGTAAATTGAATAGGTATAAATTGTCAAAGTTTTGCATTTATCATGATATGGTGAGCAAATATATAAACAGATTTCAGTTGATCCCAGTCTCCATGTTTGTCATTGGTATGATTTAACTCTGAAACAAAGTCTGATAGCTGTATTAACAGAATACATCTTAAGCTGTTTTAATAGAAGTATAAGGCCAGAAAAGGGGAATCTCAATGTTCATGTAAGTTGTATTTATCAAACTACATTTGGAGAGCTATATTCAATGCTGGATATTATATTTTAAGGGATGTCTTTATAATCTAAAGAGAAAAAACTGTTAAAATTTTACAATAAATATTCAGAACAAACCTACAAGTTTTGTGATGCTTTTTTATATTTTAGAAACAATAAACAAAAAGCACTTATTTGGATAAGGAGAAATGTGCTTGTTTTCGTAATTAATATCTGTTTAACTAATTAATATCTATTTAGTGTATGTGATGTCAGATTTCATACTTTCAGACTCTTGGAAGGAATAGGAAAAAATACAGCTTCAGTTCCTCATGAATTTCATAGCTATTTGTATATCTATCTATGGGCCTGCAGGCAATGTTATGGAAAGAGAACAGAGACATGGACAGTAAAGTCAGGACACTGTTGCAAGGACCTTATAATTTAACATGAAGGAGACTGTTCTGGTTTGCAAATGCTGCCATTATGCAAATACCAGAAATGGATTGGCTTTTATAAAGGGGGTTTATTTGGTTACAAAATTATAGTCCTAAGGCCATAAAAGTGTCCAAACAAGGGCATCAACAATAGGTTACCTTCACTGAAGGGCACTGATGGTGTCTGGAAAACTTGTTAGCTTGGAGGGAACATGGCTGGCATCTGTTTGCTCCCAGGTTGCATTTTGCATGGCATTCTTGAAAGTGTCTCTGCATCAGCTCCTTGGGGCAAACTCCGGGCTAGGATCTCCAAAGCATCAGCAAAAGTCTGCTTCCAATGACTGTCTCAAAAATCTCTCTCTAAGCTGCAGCTGCACTGAGCTCTTTCTGTCTGTGCTCTTATAGGGCACCACTAAACTAATCAAAGACCTATAGTGAATGGGTGGGGCCACATTTCCATGGAAACATTCAATCTAGAGGTCACACCCTAATCAAAGGTGTCACACAGTTGGGTGGGTCATGTCTCCACGGAAACACTCAATCAAAATTTTCCAACCTATTCAATACTAATATGTCTGCCCCCATGAGATTGCATTAAAAAACATAGCTTTTCTTGGGGTACATGATATATACAAACCAGCACAGAGACATACTGGGTATGATTAAATAATATTTCAGAATATTATGTTAGGAATGAAATAATCTGAGTACTATAACAGAGAATGTGAGAGGGTCTATATTATATATAGAGATCTAGTGACTATCTCTCTGACAATGTGATCTTTGGACTAAGAGGAGAAAAAGGAACCAGCTAGGCAAACAATACGGAGATGAGCATTCCAGACAGAGGGGATAGCAAATGCAGTTAATCTCAGGGGTAAAGAGAATGTTCTAGAAATCCATTTTGGGAGAAATATAGGCCATAAAGGGAAGAGTGGTTTGGAATAAGGTTGGAGATTTAGGTGGGTGAGATCATGAAGGAGTTCAGATGTTTTTGTCCAAGTAGAATGAAAAGTGGTGGGCTGTACCAGATGAATGATGTGATCAGATTTGCTGTTGATTTTATAAAATTTTAGTGGTCTTGGCAATGACCATGGTGGGGTAGACAGACTATAGGTAAAGGGAAAAGTTTAGAGGTTTTGCAGGAGCTCAAGTGGATAGGATAGAGATTTAGACCAGGGTGGCAATAGTAGTGATAAAGAGAATTAGTGAGGAAAGTTTTAGAATTTGGATTGAAGTTTTGACTTGACTTCTTTAGTTATAGGAGATGAAGTGAAGGGCAGATATTAAGATCAACATCTAAATATTTGTTTCAAGCACACACACACACACACACTGTCTGTCCAGCATTCAAACTGTTTTCTCAGTTTGGACTACTTAGTAGAGAGCAGGGCCCCATCTTCAACTATTAAAATGGTAAGAACTTAGAAAACCCTGTTTCCTATCTCCTTGAAAACAATTGCACAGGCCTAGGTACCTGTATAAGTTAGGATTCTCTAGGGAAACAGAACCAACAAGAGATATCTGTAAATACAAGCTTTTATAAAGGCATCTCATGCAAATGTGGGGATGCATGAGTACAGATTCCATAGAGCAGGATAGACAAGTCCAGATTCTGTAGGGCAAGCAGTGAACTGGCAACTCCAATGAAGGTGTTCAATGAACCTCTCAGAAAGCTCTTCACTAGCTAGCTGAAGAAGTGAAGGTTCTCTCTCTTTCTCCCTTAAAGGTCTTCAACTGATTGGATTAAATCCAGCTGATTGAATTCTCTCATTGTGGAAGACACACCCTCCATTGATGTAATCACTCACATGTACAGTCAATTGACTGATGATACAATAAACTCTCCTTCTGGTTTATTAACCAGCTACAAATGCCCTTGCAGTAATGGTTAGGCCAGTGCTTGCTTGACCAGACACCTGGAAAACATCACCTGGCTAAGTTGACACATGAACCTAACCATCACAGTACCAAAGAGTACTACAGGGAATAGACCCGTAATGTTGTAATCAAGTAATCTTGGATTAATTATGTGACTAACTAGGCAGTCAAATTACTATTAATATGCTTCAATAGGAACATATAAACTTTGTTATATGCTAGCAAGAGAAAACTGAATTATCTTTAGTGGTCATCTGGAATAAAAAGATAGAATTCAGAGGATGGCATATCACTGCCATTCTACAGTGACAACTTGAAGACTGACTTGGGAAGTTTTGAAAAAGAGAATAAAAGTTCAAATCTCAGCTCAAGGCACAGGCAGAAGCAAAGAAACTTTCTATAACAGTGATAAAAGAATATCTTATCTCTTGAAGCTGCAAAGCTGAGATACCTGACAACCAAAATCAAGCACTGATCTGTTGATCCTGCTGGGTTGGAAATTAGAATGTCAGTTACATTTACCATCCTGCCAGATGTCCTATGTGTAAAGCAGGACATCTATGGGAAAAGATTGAAATTTCAGAATTGGAAAAGCTTAGGTTGTGTGAGTACCCAGATGGACAGCCCCTACTAAGTCTCCCTTGCAGACAACATTCCCTGTTCCTTGTTTGATGGGACTTCTGACGATGCTTATCAGAAGCAGTTTTCTGAAAAAGGGGAGCAATTTGTACTCATTTCCTAGGACCCTCACTTCCCTGAGCTTAAAAGCTTTTTACTAGAGTTGGGGTCCTTCATTGAGACAATCAGGAAGAGAATGAACTGCCATCATATTCACACTATAAATGGGGAACCTGAGATGAATATTTCTAGAACTTAACTACTTCACATAGGCAAAAATCTAAGAGAGAGATTCAGAAATTGACTGGGAACAAGATAGGATAATTGGTGAGAAAAAAGTTTGAGGAAGAGAGGGAATTTTAACACACCAAATATCCTCTGGGAAAGATCATATTTCTGTGTCATGCAAAATTCACCAAAAGTATCCAATGGATCCTAAGTAAGGGTGGATGCCAGGCATGAACTGAGAAAAACAGACATGTGTTCTCCAAGTTTCAAATTCTTAAGAAGCAACAAACTTGATTCTTCAATATGGTAACCAAGCAGTTACTGAAAGCAGATGAGTAGAACTTGGACACATTCTCTCATTCTACTACAAAGAACTAATGATTTGTATTTATTGGATTAGAAAGGCATTCATATTTTGATATGCATTCTCCTACTAGTATGTGTCTTTTAGCACTACTGTGCATACACTTATTTAATAGCTTACAAATTGTCATATATGCTGCTGAATATTGTTCTGAATGGAGAAATCACCTTACAGTAAAAAAAAAAAAAAAGAAAGTATGGTAATGGCCATGTGATTTCTGATGATGTAAGATATCCTATCTTTTAGTAACAGCTGACTTTTTTGAATGGTGGAATGGCCTATTGAAGATACAATAAGTAATTGTATTGGAAGTAACATTTGAGAGTTTTGGACACTCATGTGTATGAAGTGTCATTTTTTCTGAAGTGACAAATAATACGAAATTTTTTCTCCAACAAATAATTTTCTCATATTTTTATTTATAATTGGTTATGATATTATTTGAAATGCATAAGATTTCATTTACATATTTAAATTTGCCATTATTTATGGTGCCTAGATACTGTGTCACAGTTAGGTAGCATCGTTATTCTCATGTTATAAAACAATGCACTCAGGTAGCCTTTAAGTATGGTTGTGATTAACATTTAAATCTTTGACCCATTCTTTGGTTTAACTTTTCTCAATGCTTACATTCTGTTACATTTGCTTTAATAGCTGACTGATTACCATGTCTCTAAAATAGTGTAGTCAAAGTTTTAGCCTTTCTCAAAATATATGGACATTGATATACGCAAATATAGATGCCAGGTAACATCTTATATTAACCATGTCAACATATTTATGAATAGTCCAATTTTTCAGGTAATGCCAATTTATCTCTAGACTGAGAAAATAAACAGTCAGTGCAAGTTTTTGATAAAATTTTTTCTACAAACAAAATTAAAAATATTTGTCAGCTAAATTATTCCTTGCAAAATATGAATTATATTTAATTCAGAAACAAAGATTTATGCTAATATATAAAGTTAATTAAGAAGGAATTTAAAGAGCTTAATGATAACTGAAAACATTAGTTCTAAATGTAAATTGTTTACCAGCTTTTCATTTTACTAATTGTTGATTGATATGTTTATTATGATATTATTATAAATAAACATATGGTTATATATTGAGAATTATCAGCAATTTGCTAAATGGTATATAAATAAGTTGAAAATGTGGTATCAATATGCAAAACAATAAAAACAATGCTAGTCATTCTACTGGAGAAAACTATCTATCATGAAATAATAATGAGTTGTAAATATAACAATATCCATAAAATTAAATTATAAACTTTATTTTCTAATACATCATATAATGCAGGTCAATTTCTCATACACTGAGCTATTGCAATTGTCTTCTGTTTTTTCATCACCAGTTTCCCCTATTTTCCATTATTCATCACAGCACTTACAAAACAAATTTCCTGAAACATTGATTTAATGAGGTATCTTTCCTCCTCAAAAACTATGAAGTATATGATAGATTATATAATCTTTATTGTGATATGTTAAGATCATCAGAGTAGAAACTGATAATATAGATGGTTCATTTTTTTTTTGATACATTCTGCAAATCTACACCTTTTAATTGGTGAGTTTAATCCATTACATTCAACGTCATAACCGTGAAGGCATTTCTTGAATCAGCCATCTTATCCTTTGGTTTATGTTTGTTATATATATTTTTCCCTCTCTCTATTAATATCCTTTAATGTACCCATACTGAATCTCTTTATTACTGAACCTTTCTCCATGTCTCTCTCTCCTTTCTTTGTTTCTCTGTCTGTAGGGCTCCCTTTAGTATCTCCAGTAGGGCAGGCCTCTTGTTAGCAAATTCTCTCAGCATTTGTTTGTCTGTGAAAAATTTAAGCTCTCCCTCAAATTTGAAGGAGAGCTTTGCTGGATAAAGTATTCTTGGTTGGAAATTTTTCTCACTCAGAATTTTAAATATATCGTGCCACTGCCTTCTCACCTCAATGGTGGCTGCTGAGTAGTCACTACTTAGTCTTATGCTGTTTCCTTTGTATGTGGTGAATTACTTTTCTCTTGCTGCTTTCAGAACTTGCTCCTTCTCTTCTGTGTTTGACAGTGTGATCAGAATATGTCTCGGAGTGGGTTTATTTGGATTTATTCTATTTGGAGTTCGCTGAGCATTTATGATTTGTGTATTTATGTTGTTTAGAAGATTTGGGAAGTTTTCCCCAACAATTCCTTTGAATACTCTTCCTAGACCTTTACCCTTTTCTTCCCCTTCTGGAACAGCAATGAGTCTTATATTTGGACGTTTCATATTATCTATCATATCCCTGAGGTCCATTTTGATTTTTTCAATTTTTTTCCTCATTCTTTCTTTTGTGCTTTCATTTTCCATTCTGTCATCTTCCATGTCACTGATTCATTGTTCAACTTCCTCTAGTCTTGTACTATGAGTATGCAGAATCTTTTTAATTTGGTCAACAGTTTCTTTAATTTCCATAAGATCATCTATTTTTTTATTTAGTCTTGCAATGTCTTCTTTATGCTCTTCTAGGGTCTTCTTGATGTCCTTTATATCCTGTTCCTTGCTCTTCTTGATGTCCTTTATATCCCATGCCATGGTCTCATCGTTCATCTTTAGTTCTTTAATTAGTTGCTCTAAATACTGTGTCTCTTCTGATCTTTTGATTTGGGTGCTTGGGCTTGGGTTATCCATATCTTCTGGTTTTTTCATATGCTTTAAAATTTTCTGTTGTTTTTGGCCTCTTGGCATTTGCTTAACTTGGTAGGGTTCTTTTAGGATTTGTAGACCAATTGAAATCCTTATCTCTAATTTGTCAGGTCTACAGCTTCATGGAGTACACCTTCTGTGACTAACTAGCAGGTGGCATCCAAGAGCCACCTGTTCCCCTCAAGCCAGTTCTCCCCCGCTTTGCCTCTGTGGTAAGTGGGGGAGTAAGTCTTTTGGGGTCCAGTTGGTGTACCAAGCTTGCGTGTGCATTTGGTGTTGCCCGCCCTGTATAAGGGGTGTGTATCTGGGCGGTCAGGGAGGAGGGCAGCTCTAACAACCAAATCTCCCTGGTGTTCCTGGAGTTTTAAAGCTGCTGCAATAGTCTAATCCTTCAATTCAGTCCTGCCACAGTTTGTCTCTGCCACTGACTCACAAGTCCTTGGTATTGGTGTGTGGCCCCTGAGACTTGTGAATGGGTCCCTCTTCCAGGCCTTGAACCTCCTGGTCTTCTGTTGAGGGATGACTGTGCTATGTCACAGATGAGTGCCGTCCCCCCAGGGTGGTTCTGGGCTGCCGGTCTGTGTAGGGAGGTCCCAGTCTGCTGAAATGATGTCTGAATGGGGCTTGTTAATTCCCACTGCTCCACCTTCCCAAGTCTGGGACAACCAGCTAAGGGTGCAGGGAAGGCCAATGTCCACGCCCAATTTTGTGGTCTATGCATGTTATCTGAAGCACTTCCATCACACTGGGTTGTCTGGGGCAGCTCTGGGCTATGGGGCCAGTGATGGGCAGAAGTGTTTCCTGTCCACCAGGATGATGGCTGTGAGAGGATACCCCCCTTTTCTTGGCAAGTTGTGGTGTTTAGTGAATTTTCTCAGCCACTGGATTATTGCCTTTTGTCTCAGAGCTCTCAGTTCTGCTCTTGTCTTGACCTGCCCAAACTGCAAGTCTTTGAGGCTTTCTGTATTGGGCTTCTTAGAGTAATTGTTTTAGAAAATGAAGAAAAGATTAAAAAAAAAAGAAAAAAAAAAGGGGGCCTCCAGGCAGATCTAATGCATTATTGAAATGCTAAGAGACAAAGCAATTAGGGCTATTAAGGAAAGATCCAGGCGGCAGAGATATCAGTTTTTCTTTGGGTTTTGCAAATGAGCCTGCTGGGCCTGAGCTCTGCCCTTCCCCTTTCTATGTTCACCAGAACTCCAAAAAGCATCCGCTTTTATTTTGGAGTTTTTTGTGCTGTTTTTTTCTATGCCTGTCTCCTCTCTGCTGGGCTGGCTGCTCCCAGATTCTCTGGTGTCTGGTCTCAGTCTATCTATGGTTGGAGTTTGGATCAGTAGAATGAGTTTCCGATAAAAGCTGCCACTGCAGTTCTCACTTCTCCTTCCCAGCACTGACGGCCCCTCCTCCCACGGGACTGAGCCTGACAGGGAGGGGCGCGGGTCCCCTGGCCGCAAAAACTTACAGATTTTGCTGATCTCAGCAGTTCCATGTTTTCATGAGTGTTGTATGAAGTATGCCCAAAGTCAGATTGCTCTGCAGTGTCCAGTCCATGCAGTTTCTGGCTTTCTACCTACTTCCCTGGAGGAGTAACTAAAACATACACCTCACCAATCCACCATCTTGCCCCACCTCGCCCAAAACTGATAATATAGAAACTTGGGTTCTTGATGTTTTCCTGATTTTACCTAAGTATAAAATCTTGGAAAATTAAAATATTTCAGCCACAATGTTCTGATCTATAAAATTGATAGGCCTGAACTAAATTCAGACTATTTAAATAGCTATCTAGTGCACATGGGCTGACTGCCAGGTTCTACACTAAGTGGTGATGTTCTTGAAGTCATAGTATGATGTGAGGAGCGACCACAAAGAGGTGTGAAACATATAATTCAATATAACATGATAATGGCAATGTTAAAACTATTTCCAGAGGGGTTGCAGTAGTTTGAATTATGTACCCCAATTTAGACATGTTCTTAATCTTAACCCACATCCTCTGGGTGTGAGTCCACTGTAAATAGGAAGGTATTCTTGAAGATGTTATTTTTACTTAAGGTGTGGTCCACCTGAATGAGGGTGGGTCCTACTCTGGATTACTGGAGCCCTCATAAAGAGAAACCAGCAGGGAGGAGTAAGAAGCTAGGAGTCCATGGAACAGGAAAAGAAAGGAGGAAACATCATCATGTGGCCTAATGCAGGGATACCAGCCAAAGATTGCTGGCAGCCAGCACCAGAAAATTAGACACTGGGGAGAAAGCATAGCTTTGCAATTGCCTCACTGCTGGACTTCTCTAGTCTCAAAACTGTGAGTCAATAAACTTCTGTTTTTTAAAACAATCCACTGTGTGCTATTGTCATAGCAATATCAAAGGAAAAAACTGGATTAATGTTAAACATGCAAATATGACTTTATTCGGGGGCTTCTATGAGAGAGTAGAATTCAATTCCACTGAAACAAAGACAGCAAACTTTTTAAGGGCTGAGAGTGGGTTGGAGGAAGACACTGTAAGATAATGCAGGGGATTGATCACTGAGATGGGCAAGTGATTTACTGAAGTTGCCATTATTGCGTTTGTTTAGGACTGTTTTTCTTTATGGTAATTAGACTGCCTAGAGCCCATTACAGTTGGAGACAGAAGGAAGGCAATAAGGAACTTCCTAGTTAGGAGTCTCTCAGATGCCTGGGTAATTAGCGTGAGAGAAAGAAATGAGGGAAAGGTCTGGGCAAGATTGATATTTCAAATAGTTAGGGTCTGTCATGTAAGTGTCATAAAATTGTCATAAATTGACCTCATAAATTATCACAAATCTAAGGAAGATTCAACATGACTGTAGTTTGGGTGCTCAATGCAATTTATTTGCTTGCTTAATTGCAAGCTATCAATACATTCAATATGCAGTAACCAGTTCAAAGGTACACAATACATTTAAAGGTAAAGGTACCAGAGTCTCTAAAGCCCTTTGGTCTGAGGGCTAACACAAAACTGACAGATACCTTTAATGAGAGGTCTTGGGAGCCAGTCCAAAGTGGTGTAGTGGAGGTTCCAAAGCCGTCATCAGCAGGAGGCACTGGTCACAGTATGGTGAGAGGATGGCAGTAAGCCTCACAGCACAGCACAGGCATATGGACAGAGTGCTGGTTTTGATGCTTCAGAGTACTGGTCCATAGTGTCCTGAGTGCTGGTCCAGAGAGACTCTCTGGCTAGTATGAAGTGAGTCCATATCATATCCTCCACAAATGTCTGGTTATCACTCATCATAATTTTTTTTTCTTAATTTATTTGCATTCTAATTGTGGTCAACATGTTTACAATGTTTGGGGGCTCAAGAAAATTAGTATTATTTCAATACACAACAGGGTCTGGTTGCCCTTTTTCTGTTATTTTTTCCCTATAATCTAAGTCGTTTTTCTCTGTAGTCTCACAGCTGCAAGATATGTTTGAAGGAAGTAAGGACAGAGGAGAGAGAGAGAGAGAGATTACAGGCATACACTGCATAAGGCTGGTGGCTTAGTCAAGAGAAAGAAAAACAGTCTTGGTCAGCAGCCTGGAAAATGAAGATAGTTACTGGGACAAAGTGAAAGGCATTGAGAAAAACTGGGGAGCACTCAGGAATATTTCCATGAGAAGATCTCTGATGTGGATATTGAGAATTTAAGCAGGAAAAGAACTGAAAGAAGGTATTCTGGGCACAAGAAAGAGTATGAACAAAAATATGCATTTTAAAGCATGGGACAATGGTGTTTCAGTTTGCAAATGCTGCCATCATGCAAAACACCAGAAATGGATTGGCTTTCATAAAAGGGGGTTTATTTGGTTACAAATTTGCAGTTCTATCGCCATAAAAGGCATCAACAAGCGGATACCTTTGCCTAAGAAAGGCCAATGGCGTCTGGACTCTCTTCCATTTCTGGAGTAAACTGTGGTTTTATCTCTTAGCTTAGCATCTCCAGACTTCCTTCTGTCCATATCCCCAAGCATCTCCAAGTGAAGCAAGCATCAAAGACCATATTGGCTCTTAGCTTCTCTGTTAACTACTCCAGTGAACTAATCAAGACCCTCCATGGAAATGATTTAACCAGAGGTTCCACCCTTTTCGGCAAACTGATAATCAATCTACTCCCACAAGATTGCATTAAAGAAAAAGCTTTTTTCTTGGGGACATAGTATATCTAAACAGGCACAATGTAAAAATGCAAGGGAGTGGCAAGTCAGAACTGGGTTTAAATTAGATTAAACTGAGGAAAAGTGAAAGAAAGTTTTGAGTGGGAAAAGACCATGACAACTGAACTATGGTAGTAGTTACAGGAATGGAGAGAAAGAAAGAGAGAGAGAGAGAGGGAGAGAGAGAGAGAGAGAGAGAGAGAGAGAGAGAGAGAGAGAGAGAGAGAGAGAGAGAAGAAGAAGAAGAAGGAGAAGGAGAAGGAGAAGGGGAAGGGGAAGGGGACGGGGAAGGGGAAGGGGAAGGGGAAGGGGAAGGGGAAGGGGAAGGGGAAGGGGAAGGGGAAGGGGAGAAGGGAAGGGGAAGGGGAAGGGGAAGGGGAAAAAGATGAAAACTAAAATAGCAAATAAAAGTTTTTAGTATTTGGCTATAGTGGAATGAAGGGAAAAGAATACAGTATGACAGTATGACTCTTAGGCTTCTAGTTTGGGGAAGAGTGTGTAGTGTGTCATTAGCTGAGGGAGGGGCTCCAGAAGGGAAACAAATTTGAAATAATGATTATAGGTCTTACAGAATGCTTTCCAAAGAGGATGCACAATTTTACAACCTCACCAGCAATATATGAGGATTCAAATTTTTTTCACATTCTTGCCACATTTGTTATCATGTGCCTTTTTTTATTATAGCCATCTTAAAGTGTGTAAAGTGGTATTTTATTGTGGTTTTGTTTTGCATTTCCTTGATGACTAATGATACTGAGCATCTTTTAATGTGCTTGCTGGCAGTTTATGTATCGTCTATAGAGAAATGAATATTTAAATCCTTTGCTCATTTTTTAATTGTTTTATTTTTGCAGTTGAGTTGTAAGCGTTCTTTATATATTCTTTATACAATTCCCTTATCAGACTCATGATTTACAAATACTTTCTCTTATTCTGTGAGTATATTTTTAGTTTCTTGGTATCCTTTGAAACACAAGAATTTTTATTTTGTAGAGGTAAAATTTACTTATTTCCTTGTTCACTTATTTATTCACTTATTGTGGCTTGTGATTTAAATGTTGTATCCAAGAAGCCATTGCCAAACCCAAAGTCCTTAAGATTTCTTCCTTGTTTCCATTTGCTAAAGCTGCTGAAATGCAATACACCAGAAATAGGTTGGGTTTTAACAATGGGGATTTATTAACTCACAGTTTACAGTTCTTAGGCTGTGAAAAGGTCCAACTCAAGGCATCAACAGGATGATAACTAGACTCTGAAGACAGGCTTCTGGCATCTGGAATACCTCTGTCACATGGGGAGGCATGTGGCCAGCATCTGCTTGTCCTTCACTCCTGGGTTTTATTGCTTTCAGTTTCTGGCTTCAGTGGGTTTCTCTCTCAGTTTCTGCAGCTCCTCTCTTAGCTTATCCAGGTTTTATCTCTGTGATTCTCTCTGAATATCATCTCTTAGCTTCTGTGGAACTTCTCTGAGCTCGCTGGGCTTTTTCTGTGTGTCCTTTATTCTCTTATAGTTGACTCCAGTAAAGGGATTAAGACCCACTGTGCCGGTTTGAATTTATTATGTCCCCCCAAAAGCCATAATCTTTAATGCAATCTTTGTGGGGGCAGACTTATTAATCTTTCTGATTAGGGTGTGACCTCTTGATTGAATGTTTCCATGGAGATATTACCCTATCTATTCAGGGTAGGTCTTGGTTAGTTTACTGGAATCCTTTAAAGGGGACTCATACAAAGAGCAGGAGAATAACAACAACAAAATAAAATAACCCGGAATATACTAAACCAGGATACCCAGAAGCTTGCTGACACTTTGAGATGCTGGCCCAGAGTTTGCTCTGGAGAAGCTAAGAGAGAACAAAATGCCCCAAGAGCAGCTGAGAAAGCCTTTTGGAGAGAGACTTTTGGGGAGCTGACACTGATGCTTAGAAATGCTAAGAAATGCTAGCCAGAGTTTGTTCTGGAGAAGCTAAGAGAGACAAACCCAGAGACATTTTGTAGGATGCCATTCTGAAATGTAGGAGCTGAAACACAATCCCAGAACCAGCAGACACCAGCCACATGCCTTCCCAACTGACAGGTTTTCCAGACACCATCAGCCATTCTTCAGTGAAGGTATTCTCTTGTTGATGCCTTTGTTTGGACACTTTTATGGGCTTAGAACTATAAATTTGTAGCCTAATAAATCTCCTCTATAAAAGCCAATGCATTTCTGGTATTTTGCATAATAGCAGCTCTAGCAAACAGGAACACCCACCCTTGAATGGGGTGGATCACATCTCAACTGAAATAACCTAATGAAAAAGTCCCATTCACAGTAGGTATACACCCACATGAATGGAACAAAAGAACATGACCTTTTCTGGGATACATAGTAGTTTCAAAGCACCACACTCCTATATTTTCTTATAAGATTTTATATTTTTATGTTTTGGTCCACCGTCTGTTTTGGGTGAATTTGTCCAAATGCACTATTTTACTTGTGGATAACGATTATTTCTTTATATATCTTCCACTCTTCCCCTGTTGGACTCTTGAGATGTTAGTGCTCTGATCAAGTCACTTATAGTGGGACTCTCAAATGTCTTAAGTGCTGCTATACAACTATTACTGGAGGAGCTACCAAGTGGTCAAAACCAACTTTTTCTTTGGAGATGGGAATTGATGACATCTTTGTTGTTGCAAGAAGAACACTGAATAGGCTAAGTTTTTTTCTTCCTACTTGAGAAGGGTAGAGATGCTTCAATAGTACCAATAATGTAATATTTTCCATTCCTAAAAGAGTAAGTTTGCTAAGTTAAAGGAAGTTTGTACCAGTTCTATATTTGATTGGCTTTATCAATCACTTCAGCAGTGTGCCATTTGCATTGACATTGCTAAGAATAAAGATAAGCAATGCCATTTTAGAAGCAAGAACTCAGTTGATCTGGTGCTGATATCTATTAAACTGAAATTCCTAACAATGTTGACAGATTATAAAAGACCCAGGTAGCAACAATAGGTAAGAGACTGAAAATGTTCCTTAGTTTAAAACAATTTCTAATAATATGTCTTTGGTAAGGACATTATCATACTTTATAGTTCTAATTTCCTTTTATTAGCCCTATGGTTTGCTGTTATGATTATATATGGCTGTCATATTTGATGATCATTTGATGAATATTGCCATTTTATTTATTAAAATGTTTCATATTACCATTCAATAAATCTCAAATTTCAAAATAAAACAGAATTAAAATATTCATGTGTTTAAAATTAAATCAAGTAATTATAAACAATTCAAAAATATGTTTACCTAATATTTTTTCAAAAGTTTTAAAATATGTTAACATAGATGTTACAAGCCAATGTAGACTTGAATTAAATAAAAATATTTGTTCTGAAAAAAATGTATTTATCTTTTAATTCTTCTTATAAAATTTTCCTTTTTTATTTTTTTCATGCAAAAGGATAACATTGATGGGACTTAAGCAATCAGAGTTTTAGCCCTCTAGCTAACAAGTTACTTCTTTTATTAGGATATTTTTGTCATATTTTTCTAAAACCAACTTCCTTTTATTTACAAAGATTAGAAGATACAAAGACAGAGTATTATATCAGTGGAGAGACTACTTGGGAATTTTGAATCCAGTCAACCTATTTTTAATTTGGAGAAAAGTATGAAAATATTTTTGATAACTTGGGTTTCTGTTCTTTAATTGATACATTCTCTTTCAAATATCTGATTCACTCATTGACTTCAACTATTACCTTTCTGAAGAGAATTTCATAATTGTTGTAGTTAGCTCTGATTTACTTCTTGTATACTCAACCCTACCATTTTAATGAGTATGGATTCTTTAACTTCAAATTGTATCTTCAAAACCACATTCAGTTTATTACTTCCTAAATTATAAAAACACCATATTTCTCTGCTTATTGTATAGAAGCAAGTATTTCTAGTAATCCATCTATACTAGAAAATTCAGCTTTACAATTATTTTTTCCATTCATGTATTGGAATTTTTACTACTACTTTTCAAGTACTGCAATGTTGTTATTGTTAAAATGATATCAGTCATCAACATGGTGATATAAACAGCTACTGAAATGTCCTTTCCAGAGATTCAACAACAAAAGGACAATTCTGAATTTTTTGAAATTCTAGAGGAGGTTATAGACTGGAGAAGGACTCTGCAGATGCCAAATTGAAGAAAGAGAAGAAATATCAGGTAAGAATTTTCTGTCCCAGCAACCAGTCCTCTCCCCTACCCCTCACTCAGGCTCAGTGTGGGAAAGGCACAGAATAAGCAGATGGGAACATGCCCACCAGGGACACAGACTACAAAATCTCTCACAGCAGTGAGACATACCCCCACTGTTTGAAGACCCAGGGACAGAGGAGGACATTTCAAGCCCCAGGCCAGTGAGGGAAAAAGAGACTGAGAAAACATGGACAGAGACTGCATTTCCAGCCCTGAGTCTGAAACCCTTCCTCTACCCTTGAGGGAAGCAGCAGTCAGTGGCCATTTCCTTGCCTGGGGAATGGCTGCAGTAATGGGTTAGCTGAGGGAGTATTCTGCCAGAGGTGTAGCCCCATAATGAGCCAGATTTTGGCCATCAAAGTGAGGGCACAGGAATCCTGCATTTTCAGCTCACCTGTGTAGACACAGCCTGTGTTCACAGGCAAAGTAGCTTCTGAGGACAATTAAGTTACTGAACACTGCCATCTGTTGGACAGTCCAGACAGTACAAGGGAATAAAATCATTTTAAAAAGATGTTTCAGACCCTTTCTTAGGACCACAGAGACTGATCTCCATGCCCTGCACAGAAACCCACAGTTTGGGCTGAGAAATATGGACAACACAACTGTCAAAGCAGGAGTCTAAAACAAATCCAGGTCTTGTTGACTGGCAGAAAATAGAGCACCACTGGAAGCCAGCAGATCTATGCTAACACATACAGTGAACTTGAAGGATGCCCAGTGTCTACCTCCCATTACCATGGTGGGGCATGGTGGGTGCCTGATTTTGGGAGTAGACTGGGGCAGAGCCAATCCAACAACTGGCCAGTGAGAGAAACAATGAAATATAGAGATCAAAGAAAACCAATAAGAAAACAAGGAAACAAGGCAAGAGAAAGAAAACAACCTCCAGAATAAACCAGTCAAGAAAATCAGATGCCCAGACAGCTAAAAATCATGAGCTACACCAGGAAAAATGAAGATATGGCCAAGTCAAAGGGACAAACTAACACCTCAACTGAGATTCAAGACTTGAAAGACCTAATTAAAGATGTTCAAACAAATCTTCTAAATCAAACCAATGAGTTCAAGGAAATGTGACAAAAAAGATGAAAGATATAAAGGAGACACTGGGTGACTATAAGGAAGAATTTGTGAGCTTGAAAAAACAAATGGCAGAAATTATGGGAATGAAGGGCACAATAGAAGAGATGAAAAACACACTGGAGACTACAACAGCAGACTTTGAGAGGCAGAGGAAAGGTTATGAACTAGAGGATAGGACATCTGAAATCCTACATACAAAAGAACAGATAGGGAGAAGAATGGAAAAATGAGCAGGGGCTCAGGGAAATGAATGACAACATGAAGTGTATGAATATATGTGTTATAGGTGTCCCAGAAGAAGATAAGCAGAAGGGGGCAGAAAGGATAATAGAGAAAATTATCAATGAAAATATCCCAACTCTTATGAAAACCATGAAATTACAGGTCCAAGAAGCACAGTGTACCCAAAACAGAATTCATCCAAATAGACCTACTCCAAGACACTTACTAATCAAATTGTCAAATGTCAAAGACAAAGAGAGAATTCTGAAAGCAGCAAGAGAAAAGCAATCCATCACATACAAGGGAAGCTAAATCAGACTAAGTACAGATTTCTCAGTAGAAACCATGGAGGTGAGAAGGCAGTAGTATGATATATTCAAGATACTGAAAGAGAAAAACTGCCAAACAAGAATCCTTTATCCAGCAAAACTGTCCTTCAAAAATGAGGAAGAGTTTAAAATATTTACAGATAAACAGACATTGAGAGAGTTCATGAACAGGAGACCTTCTCTACAGGAAAAACTAAAATAGAGTGCTACAGACAGATAAGACAAGACAGGAGAGAGAGGTTTAGAGAAGATGTATAGAAATGAAGATACCAGGATATAGAAAGAGGGCAAAGATCAAGCATTTGATGCTAAGGGAGTACAGAATGTTCAACAGGATTGATTGCATAGATCCAGAAATGGATAGCACAATATTTGTTGATGGTAGCACAATACTGTAAGTACACTGAACAAAGAGGACTGTGAGTACAGTTGAAAGAGGAAGGTTAGGGGAATGTAGCATACCAGAAGGAAAGATAGAAGATAAAGACTAGGACAGTATAATTTAGTGAAACTTTGAATGATCAATGATTGTGATTAAATATACAAATATGAGAATGTTTTTACATAAAGGGGAACAAATGAATGTCAACTTTGCAAGGTGTTAAAAATGGGATTGTACTGGGGAAAATTACAATCAATGCAAACTAGAGTCTACAGTTAACAGTAATGATGTAATATGCTTTCATTATTTGTAACAAAGGCAATATACCAAAGCTAAATGTCTACAAGAGGGGGATAAAAGAGAGGTGTATGGGAATCTTGGCATTGGTGGTGGTGTCTGACTTTTTAATTGCAATTTATTTTAATTTTATTCTCTCTTTTGTTGCTTTTTAATTGTAATTTTTTCTTTCTTTTTCTTTTATTCTATTTTCTTTTTTCACCTTTTCTTTCATTGTGGAAAAAATGGAAATGTCCTCATAAATAGTTGTCATGAATGCATAACTATGTGATTATACAGGGAATCATTGTTTACTTAGGATGGAATGTATGGCGTATGAATAAAAACATCTAAAATATGCAGAGGGATTCAAGTGCTGGAGAAAATGTGGAGAAATGTATGTCTCTAATCACCACTGGTGGGGAAGTAGAATGGTGCAGCCCATCTGGAGGGCACTATGGTGTTTCCACAGGAAGCCAAGCATGGGATTGCCATAGGTCCTGCAATCCTGTTATTGAGTATATACTTGGAAGAACTGAAAAGAGGACCACGAATCAACATTTGCACAGTGGGGTGTATGGTGGCAGTATTAGCAATTTGCAGTGGTTGGTCATGGCATAAGGGTACACTGGCTGATGAACAGAATGGTGAACTGTAGTGTATATATACATTGGAATATTGAGCGGCTACAAGAAAGAATGAAATTGTGAGGTGAATGGACTTTGAGGACAGTATGCTGAGTAAAATAAATCAGAAATGAAAATAAAAATATTGTAATGCCTCACCAACATGAACTGTAATGTATAGACTCTGAAAATTGAATTCGAGAGCATAGGTTATCAGGGGAAGGCTCATTGTGAAGGTTCCTAGACTGTTAGCTCTTAGAGCAGTGATATCTATTCCTGAGTTGTAATGGCTGTTTCTAGATTCTGAGATGCTGAGTTCTTTCTGTATAACTTGGTCAGTCCCTGGAACTTTGGATATCTGTGTGACACTGGAGACTGCAAGCCAAAGTCCAGCAGTTATGGAATGTCAGCATTACCCCATATAGCAAATGTTACAGAGTCTGAAAAAGATGAGACTGTAATTAGAGATATGAATGAAATAAACTTGGTTAGGACTAAGTAAATCAGACTAAAGGAAGGATAAAGGATGATATTGATGGTGTTTTAAAACTTCAACTTCTGTGTGAGATCAAAGGAAGAGATGTTTATTTTGTGCAAAATTTATATTTTTTTGTAGCACACTATATAATTTAACTTGAATGGTCAGTTTATTCAAACACCATAATTACGTGCAACTTTGAATAGGGAGTGAAATCTGGTTGGTTTGTACAGGTTAGTGTGATGCCTCAATGTACCCCAGAATAATTTGGGCAGAGAATAAAAATGTACTTGCAAAGCCCCCTTGAGGGGATGGGGGAAAATGTGGAAAAATCACACTTCCCTACCTGGGAAAATTAATGATATTCCCACAAGTATTGGGGACTATAATTTAGAAGGCCAAACCCTCTATCTTGGGGCTTGCCCTTATGAAGTTTTTACTGCAAAGGAGCGGCTAAGCCTACTTAAAATTGTGCCTAAGAATCACGCCCAGAGAACCTCTTTTGTTGCTCATATGTGACCCTTCTCTCTAAGCCAACTGTGCAGGTACACTCACTGCCCTCCCCCACCCCTACCCCACATGGGACATAACCCCCAGATATGTAAATCTCCCTGGCAATGTGGGACATGATTCATTGGGATGAGCTTGGCCCTGGCATCATGGGATTGAGAAAGACTTTTTGGACCAAAAGGGGTATGAGAAATGAAACAAAATAAAGTTTCAGTCATGAGAGATTTCAAATAGAGTTGAGAAATCATTCTAGAGGTTATTTCTATGCATTATCTAGATATCCCATTTTAGTTTTTAGTGTCCTGGAATAACTAGAAGGAAATACCTGAAACTGCTGAACTGCAACTCAGTAGCCTTTATTTTTTTTTTAATTTATTTTTTATTAACTTTATTTATCAAAAAATAAAAATAACATTTCCAGACATAATAAAACAGAGGAATAGGAAAAACAAATATCCTGAAACAATTTCATTGTTTCCAATATTCTGCTACCATACCACAAGAAAATTAACAAACCATAGTCATTCCTGAGCCCTCCCATATCATTAAGATTACTCTCAAAATTTTAAAGGAATATCCTTATTCTTGAAGACAATCGTATAACTATATAGATTATACTGTGTGACTGGGTGATTGTGAAAGCTTTGTGGCTCCCACTCCCTTTATCCAGTGTATGGATAGATGAGTAGAAAAATGAGGACAGAAAGCAAGTGAATAATGGGGGAATGGGGGATGGGTTGTTTGGGGTATTCTTTTTTACTTTAATTTTTATTCCTATTCTTTTTTGCGTTTGGTAATGAAAACATTAAAAAAAATTGTGATGAATGCATAACTATATAATGGTACTATGAACAACTGATTGTACACTGTGGATGACTGTATGGCTTGTGAATATATCTCAATAAAATTGAATAAAAAATAAAATAATTTACCTGTTAAAAAAAAGGTGGTATCAGCTGTGTTTTGACTGTTAATTCCCATGTTACAAAGGAGAGTGGAGAAGAATTTTAGTCAGCTGATGCAAGATTTTAGTCAGGTCCGTAGGAGCTGTGATAGTTCTTCACCTTGGTCTATCGTGATCTTGAATGTCTCATGTACAGAACTCAATCACCAAAATAGCTAGATCCTCCATGTTTCTAGAGGAAGAATATGATTCTGTTATTTCATTGTCACACACAGCCATGTGTACTTCACACCTAAGTCAGGTTCCAATTCACAAAAATCAGAGGCATTGTCCCCCAAGCATAGTCACTGCTCATATGACTGGGACAGGAAGAATTGTGTGTGCATCTGTTTTTCAGAACCAGTCCTCTCCATGATAATGTAGGCTCTGGTACCAAGCCCAGTTTTTGGACACCACCCTTGAGTAATCTCACTCTTGGGGAACAGTTGGTCCTTGCTTGAAGACCACAGTCATGCCCATTTCAGAACATCAGAGAGGTTGCAATAATAATAAAATGTATTGAAATCTGGGCTTTAGTTCCTGTTCTTCCAGAATCTTCCAACCAAGTGATCAAAAGACTACCTTTTCAACCACAAATTGTAATTTCTATCATAGACTTCATCCAGGACAATTGGTATCTACTTTTCCTTATAATAATATAAATAAGGTTGCCCTCTTAAGTGATCCTTTCCAGAACTTTGAAGAATTACTCCAAGGAGGTTTTCTGTGTCCACCTATAAAATTAGAGCTTGATAAACCAGAATGTTATGGAACAAATGGTATGTTCCCTAAATTTTAAATTGTACCTTACTAGGAATCCTGCATTATATTCCACTATGTATCATTTGTTTTAATTTTATTTGTTATCAATAATAGTAACACAAAAAGATCAGCTAATATGTATTGAATTATAAATATGTGGCAAGTATTAAGCAAAACATTAATACTGCTTATCATATTTAATCCACACAGCAAACCTGTGGTAAATATTAATGACCTCATGGTATTGAAATAACTTACACTCCAAAAGTATATACATAGGTTACACATCTAGTAAATATTGCATCTGGAAATTTGAACTTTCATCAGTCTATTACTAAAATTCAGTCTCTTAACTGCTAAGCCTAATTGCTTACAAGAAAATAATGCCTAGGGTTTCAGGTTAAATATGGCAAAACATAGCAAATCAAAACAAAACTAAACTAAACCAAACTATGTACACACACACACACACCTATTCTCCTTATGAAACTCCAATAAGCAAACATAATTTTTAAAAAACGTGTATTTGCATTCATGATGAAAATTTAAAATGCAATAGAAATATTAAAAAAAAAAGATGAAGTATTTTGCTAGAATGTAGGCCAAAGGAACGAGAAGGTGGAGAACAGTGGCAGGTGGTGAAAGTAATCTAAGAAAATTATAATACAATCCTGGAGCTTCAGCAAAATTTACATAGAAAATGGAAAGAAGTAAATGGTAAATTAAATAAATAAGTAAAAATTCCAGACCTGAATAGCCTAATTATCCAGGTTAAACAAAAGAAAACAAAACAAAAAAGCCCTTTCAGAATTGTTGATGAAAAATAGTCTCATAGAGCAATTATTGGGAATTTCAGAAAATACTTATAATAATATATTTACAATAGTCAGGAAAAATAAATATATATGTAAGTTGGGGGAGAGCTAAATTTTCCTAAAATTTCATTGTTTCTGGTAGGAAGTCAAGAAACATTGTTTAAGATTTAAAGATTTAAAAAAAATACTACAGTAGCATTATTTAGAAATGACAAGGTGAATTCAGAAGATACAGCTAAAACAGTTGAGTTTGCTCTGGGGAATGGTAATCAGCAGGGTGGACAGTGGTGTTTTACAATTATAATCCTTCTAGAAGCTGGCTTTTTAAACTCTGAACACATATAACTTTAAAAATAATGACAAGTAAATCAGGAAAGTGAGAGTGTGTGAAGGCGGGATATAGAGATAGCCTTTGTATTTTAGAAAGTAATTAATGTTTTCAGAATAATGAGCTGATGCCTAGCAACCTCTAAGGTTGACGAATTTAACACTGCATAAAAGAAAACCAAATATCCTAAGCAGTGTTAACAATAATTATATAGCTTTTAATATGAGATACAGTTGCACAAAATTGAACAAGCCTTTAGATCAAGACATACAGAAGTTATAACACCATACAGGAGAAAAATATAGATTTTAAACATCAGGTATGCAACCATAGGGAAGCAAGTAAATAAATACAAAGTATGGAAGTATTCTGCTGGATAAATTATACAGTTTCCTCAAAAGGTAATTTACAAGAAAAAGAAAAGGAGGAAACCTCTTACTACTTATAAAGAGGTTCAAGAGACCTACCTACCCAAGTCAATATGTTGAACTTGTTTGAATCCTAATATGAAGACATCTAATATGTAAAACACAATTTTACAATTCAATTGGAAAGACAACTTTTCAGCAATGATGTTGAAACAATTGAATATCCACGTGGAAAAAATATATAGAACTAGACACTGGCCCTTCACCTTTCACAAAAATTAACTCAAAATGGATCACAGGCGTAAATGTACAATACAAAACTACAAAATTTCTAGAAGATAGCATAAGAAAAATTTAGGTAAACTTGGGTTTGGCAATGCATTTTATATACACGAAATGTAAAATCCATGAAAGAAAAACTGATAGTATGTACTTCATAAAATTAAAAATGATGCTTGACAAAAGAGTTAATAGAATGAAAAGACAAGTCACAGACCTAGACTAAATATTTGCAAAACGCATGTCTGATAAATGACTTATATTCAAAATATGTAAAGAACTTTTAAGTCTCAGCAGTTATTAGGGAAAAAAAAATCTTTTTAAATAGGTTAAAGATCTGAACAGACATCTCACCTAAGAAATATATTGAAAACAAATAAGCATATGAAAAGATGCACAACATCCCATGTCATTAGTGAACTGCAAGTTAAAACAATGAGATACCATTACCCACTTAATAGAATGGCTAAAATCTAAAACCTTGACAGCACCAAATGCTGATGGGGACGTTGAGCAA
Organism: Choloepus didactylus; assembly: GCF_015220235.1. Lineage (NCBI taxonomy): Eukaryota > Metazoa > Chordata > Mammalia > Pilosa > Megalonychidae > Choloepus > Choloepus didactylus. Next base: position 66,640,423 of record NC_051308.1, on the reverse strand, counting down.
CAGGACTCTCATTCACTGCTAGTGGAAATGCATGACAGTGCAGTTACTTGGGAAGACTCTTCTGCAGTTTCTTACAAATCTAAACATAGGTTTGCTACAGGATCTGGTAATTGTGCTCCTAGGTATTTACTCAAGGGATTTGTGAGCTTATGTCCATACAAACAACAGCTTTACTCATAATTGCCAGAAATTGGAGGGAATGAAGATGTTCAGTAGGTGAACGGATAAACAAACTGTGGCATATCTACACAGTGGAATATTAGTTCAGCAATAAAAAGAGATGAGCTAGGAAGCCATGAAAAACATTGAAAAATCGTAAATGCTTGTTCAACAGTGCTTTAAAATAAAATTGGATGTCACACTGCCTGTTGATACACAACATGAAGAGGCATTTCCCCTAAAAATAACCATAGGATAAAAGACTTTGGTTCAAAATTTTCACAAAGAAATTGAAGTTTTGTTGCAAAATTTCAAAAATCTGTCCTTCCCTAACAAACCACATCAATATATTTGTAAAGACAGTTTGATTACTTATAATCTCCATATTGCTTTCCTTGGTAAATCCCCTTTGTTTTCTTTTTTTTTTTTTTTTTATTATTATGTTACTTTCTTTTTTTTTTTAATCATCATTTTATTGAGATATATTAACATACCACGCAGTCATACAAAACAAATTGTACTTTCGATTGTTTACAGTACCATTACATAGTTGTACATTCATCACCTAAATCAATCCCTGACACCTTCATTAGCACACACTCAAAAATAACAAGAATAATAATTAGAGTGAAAAAGAGCAATTGAAGTAAAAAAGAACACTGGGTACCTTTGTCTGTTTGTTTGCTTCCCCTACTTTTCTACACATCCATCCATAAACTAGACAAAGTGGAGTTTGGTCCTTATGGCATTCCCAATCCCACTGTCACCCCTCATAAGCTACATTTTTATACAACTGTCTTCGAGATTCATGGGTTCTGGGTTGTAGTTTAATAGTTTCAGGTATCCACCACCAGCTACCCCAATTCTTTAGAACCTAAAAAAGGTTGTCTGAAGTGTGCGTAAGAGTGCCCACCAGAGTGATCTCTCGGCTCATTTTGGAATCTCTCTGCCACTGAAGCTTATTTCATTTCCTTTCACATCCCCCTTTTGGTCAAGAAGATGTTCTCCATCCCACGATGCCGGGTCTACATTCCTCCCCGGGAGTCATATTCCACGTTGCCAGGGAGATTCACTTCCCTGGGTGTCTGATCCCATGTAGGGGGGAGGGCAGTGATTTCACCTTTCAAGTTGGCTTAGCCAGAGAGAGAGGGCCACATCTGAGCAACAAAGAGGCATTCAGGAGGAGACTCTTAGACACAAATACAGGGAGGCCTAGCCTCTCCTTTGCAGCAACTGTCTTCCCAAGGGTAAAACTTATGGTAGAGGGCTCAACCCATCAAACCACCAGTCCCCTATGTCTGTGGTCATGTTAGCAACCATGGAGGTGGGGTAGGCAAATACCCCTGCATTTTCCACAGGCTCCTCAAGGGGGCACTACATCTTTTTTTTTTTTTTCCTTGTTTGTCTTTTTTCTTTCTTTTTTTTTTTTTAACTTTCCCTTCTTTTTTAAATCAACTGTATGAAAAAAAAGTTAAAAAGAAAACAAACATACAATAAAAGAACATTTCAAAGAGACCATAACAAGGGAGTAAGAAAAAGACAACTAACCTAAGATAACTGCTTAACTTCCAACATGTTCCTACTTTACCCCAAGAAAGTTACATAATATAGCAACATTTCAATGAACTTGTTCCTACTACATCCATCAGAAATTAACAGACCATAGTCATTTCTGGGCATCCCCAGAACGTTAAATAGCTTATCTGTTCTTCTTGGATTATTGTTCCCCCTTCCTTAATTGCTCTCTACTGCTAGTTCCCCTACATTCTACATTATAAACCATTTGTTTTACATTTTTCAAAGTTCACATTAGTGGTAGCATATAATATTTCTCTTTTTGTGCCTGGCTTATTTCGCTCAGCATTATGTCTTCAAGGTTCATCCATGTTGTCATGTTTCACGAGATCGTTCCTTCTTACTGCCGCGTAGTATTCCATCGTGTGTATATACCACATTTTATTTATCCACTCATCTGTTGAAGGACATTTGGGTTGTTTCCATCTCTTGGCAATTGTGAATAATGCTGCTATGAACATTGGCGTGCAGATATCTGTTCGTGTCACTGCTTTCCGATCTTCCGGGTATATACCGAGAAGTGCAATCGCTGGATCGAATGGTAGCTCTATATCTAGTTTTCTAAGGAACTGCCAGACTGACTTCCAGAGTGGCTGAACCATTATACAGTCCCACCAACAATGAATAAGAGTTCCAATTTCTCCACATCCCCTCCAGCATTTGTAGTTTCCTGTTTGTTTAATGGCAGCCATTCTAACCGGTGTTAGATGGTATCTCATTGTGGTCTTAATTTGCATCTCTCTAATAGCTAGTGAAGCTGAACATTTTTTCATGTGTTTCTTGGCCATTTGTATTTCCTCTTCAGAGAACTGTCTTTTCATATCTTTTGCCCATTTTATAATTGGGCTGTCTGTACTATTGTCATTGAGTTGTAGGATTTCTTTATATATGCAAGATATCAGTCTTTTGTCAGATACATGGTTTCCAAAAATTTTTTCCCATTGAGTTGGCTGCCTCTTTACCTTTTTGAGAAATTCCTTTGAGGTGCAGAAACTTCTAAGCTTGAGGAGTTCCCATTTATCTATTTTCTCTTTTGTTGCTTGTGCTTTGGGTGTAAAGTCTAGGAAGTGGCCTCCTAATACAAGGTCTTGAAGATGTTTTCCTACATTATCTTCTAGGAGTTTTATGGTACTTTCTTTTATATTGAGATCTTTGGTCCATTTTGAGTTAATTTTTGTGTAGGGGTTGAGGTAGGGGTCCTCTTTCATTCTTTTGGATATGGATATCCAACTCTCCCAGCCCCATTTGTTGAAAAGACCATTATATTCCCGCTTCATGTTGTTCCTTTATCTGGGTAATGGATACAAGTGTGTTTCAGTCATTTTTTATACTTTAACAAGCAATATTTAGATAATCTATTGTAGATATGAAATCTTTAAAGACACATTTTAAGAATTACAAAGATTTAAGGAACACATTTTTTTGCTGTTGTTTTGTTTTGTTTTCAGTATTGGTAATTGTGAATTTTGGATAATCTGGCCTGAGAATAATTTTTGGACTCTTTGTGAACTAAATAAAAACTGACAGATATTAATTTCAAATTTAACTTTAATAGTTCAAATATAAGTGATAGAGTTGCTTTTAGAATTTAAACTAAAGCTACCTAGAAATTAAAAAAAAAGTCTAATTTCTTCTCAGCAGATGTTTTCAAACTATAGTGTTTTTAAGTTACCTTAAAGCTTCATCATTTGCTAATCTCAAAAATACTATTATTCAAAATAAAATTTAGTATATGAGTGCAATAAGATTATATCTATCAATGAAGTTTCTAGTCTAAAATAAGAATGCTTTGAGGGGATATAGTTTCTAAAAAGCAACACATCTCACCAATATATTTAGTGAAATTCAAATATATAAAACCTGATTTACCGAAAATCTGAAATTAATATTTGTACTTGATATTTGGAAGCATTAATATAAATGAGAAAAAATTCTCCAAAATCACTAGAAAACCAGTCAAAAATCTCTAAAGAAATAGGCAATTGTCTGACCCATATATTATCATAGAAATGATGAAAAGGGAGAATTGAAATTTCAATATCTCATTGAAAATTGAATTAAAGAACCTGTGAAATTGAGTTATTTTAAAACATTCCATTTTTATTGAACTATAATACTAAAATGGGATAAATATTTTTTTTTCAGTTTGATACAGTATTATTTAACTGATCTTTAGGTTCTAAATAAGATTATTTCTAGGATTATTTATTAAGTGTTTAGGATGGTTACAAAGCTTATAAAAGTGAAAAAATAATGCAATTTTATTCAAGTCAATGCAGGTCCTTATCTTTATCTTTGTATAAACCCTCCAACGTTGAAACAATCCTATAAAATTCAAGCACAGTGAAACCTATATATCTGTTATCAGAAATAGGCTATGTATCAACTGGATCACATTTCAAAGTAAAGAGACATTTAGTAGATCCAGAATTGCTCAGCTTTACAATTTACTTTTATATGGCTTATAGCACCCAAACTAGAGTGACAGTGTGTGTGGATAATGTCTCACAGATTTCCAGGTAGCACTCCCAAAAGATCCTATTCAACAGATAAAGTGGGACTCAAGAATTTCCATTTGTAACAAGGTCCCAGGTGATTCTGATGTTGCTGATTATGGGATCACACTTTGACAACCGTTAATAAAGAGGTATACTCCTCACATCAGGTTCTCTCTTAATATGTACTGATACATAACTGATCTTTATTTTCACAGGGGAGCAAACTCTGTATTGTCATTTCATATAAAGCAAATTTGAAGAATGCTTGCCACTGATATTAGGCATGTAGAAAAGCATTGCAGGGTGAGTAGGGAAAGATGGAGTACGTGATTGTTCCTAGAGAATGCAACACTTTCTAAATTCTCCAGGAATTTTGAGACTTTAAGAAATAGAGAAACTCTTATGAATAGTTCTCTTCCAGAATTAGTAAGTTTCAGTTTTCCTAATTAAATATATGATTTCTTTGCAATAGAAGAAAGAGTAGAAAATAGTAATTTAAACTCATCCACTCAGGTACAATCACAACTCCAAAAAGGCATAAAATATTTTTTTCGTATTATAATGTTTCTCACAGGTTTGCAATGATCACTTCTTAATCATGCTGCACAAATACAAAATAAAGCTTTATAGATAACTATGTATATATATATACAATTTTTCAATCTTTTGTAGGAAACAAAATACATTTACACACGAACTATTTTTTGGTTTCAAATGGGTATATACAAAATAAGAGAGGCATTTTTGGTGTGCTGTTGAATACAGTGAATGTTATTTAGCCATTTTACTGCAAGGCAATGTATCTATCAATAGACAATTCAGGTATGCTAGGATTCAGTATAGCTACAGACAAATTTTGCTTCATTAAAAATTATGATGATTAATATTTCATCTGATTCCAATACTGTTTGTCTATTCCATAAATAACTGTATTTTAAGAAATTTTAGGAATAGGATTATCATACTTTTAATCAAAATACTGGAAGTTCTTATTATCCTCAGGTACTATTTATATGATAATACCTTATGAAAACCTTTAGTTTCAAGTAATCAGGATGTCTGCTTTCCTAGGTGCCAAAGCACCTAAAGTTTGTAAGGATTTCATTAATATATATAAGTCCAATCAATACAGTTATTTTATTTCCTCAACTAAAATGAGTTTATTTTTTCCCAATTGAAACAGCATAATTAATATTTAAGTGGGCAACTTAGAATGTTTTATTTCTCTCTTTTCTTTGAAATACTAATTAACTCCTGTTTCACATAAACTCTCAAAAAGCTGAGAGGATTATTTCATGCTTCAATTTGTAAATTTAACATAATTTACATGTCATCATAAATAAACAGCAAGGGATATGTAGCTGGGACCATGGTAAAAGTCTGGCTTTTATGCCAGATTTATTTTGTAACATAGCCATCCAAATACAACAAAATATTCTGAAACAAAGCAATCTTGTTTAAAAGGAATCAAGTTTTGAATAAATATTCAAAGAAATTGAAATTTCACTTCTCTTATAATCTGTGACACAATTAGAATTCTGATAAATCATTTTTGTCTCATGGAAAATATGGAAATAAATAAGCTTAGTTAACCTACTATGTAAAAATCCTTAGTTTTACTTAAAAAGTAAATTCAGAAAATATATCAGGAACCAATTTTATATCATGCCATGATTCTAGGGATAGAAATCAAAACAAGACAGTGTCCCTAGTTCAATTTAATAAGTGTAGGTACAAAAAGAAAAAAAAAAAAATGTTTGATGAAGTATTTTATATCCTGTGAATTTCTAGAGATTACTGAGGTGGAGAGAAGTTGCTTGCTTCTATTATGTACATTTAGTATTTGTTGGTTTCAGTAATAAAAATCACTTCTGACTTAAATTAAGAAGAAAAAAATAAGAATTCACTGGGTTCAATTTGGACAGCCTACAGTCTTAAAGACAAAACCAACAATCTAGGCCCTGGGAAAGATAGAACCGAGGAAGTTCACAAGAAACAATACCAGAAAATAACATAAAGACTTCAGGGCACCACCTTTACAACTAACCACTGATATTTTATTTGATCTTTGCTACTATGCTTAGGCAGAGATCCTCAAGATAGAACCTGATTGTCTTAGCTTGAGTCACATGTATACTCCATGGACAGCAGAGAGCAAGTCATACTGATAGTTATGACCAAAAACAAAGGGGCTAATGAGCAATGGCTGATTCCCATAATAAATTTGAGATGCTACTACTGAACTATTTGAGATGCCACTATCCAACAACAAAGCAGACTGGTTGTGTATGAAAGCAACAACAAATGCTTTATTCTTACTACACACACATGCACACACATACTTCCCATTTCTTTCCATGTGTTTTAATGCCCTTTCTTAAAATACTCTACCTTTTACATTTGTGATCATATGCACTCACTCCTTCCCCAAATGTAACCAATTCAGAGGCACGTCTCCTAAAAGAATACATACACAATCCAGGAAATATGGGTGAATCTGATTGTTTTCTAGTTCTTCCATGAATAATCTAATAACCTAATCTGCAACCTAGTAATCTGCAACCTATTCACTAAATGTTTATCATCAGAATATACCATAAAAGTAGTAAAGAAAAAGAAGTAAAAGAGGAGAATAGGGAAAAAATGTATATTATGTACCTATACACACACAATAGGAAAATAATTTAGAGAATATAAGTAGATATCACAATTCTATTCATCAGGACATGCTTTCACATTTCCATTGCCTGTGACCAGCACCATAGTATCACCGAAAGTGGTCTTGTTCTCCACCCACAGGGACTCCTCATACTTAATTCCTGAGACCCTGAAATGTCCATACCCTTGATAGTGCTCACTTTATAAACCATTAGAGAGTCAATAAAGTAAAAACAAACAAACAACGATCTAAATCTAAATAACTGAGAAACCCTTCTTAGAAAAGAATTTATCCTCATAGAAGCATGAGAAGAAGGGCAATGCACCATGGATTCACCAAAGAAATTTAGTGGATATTTGTGGGCTGGCATATGAGGTTAGATTTCTGAGGATCCCCAGGCACAGAGCAAATTGGAACCCACTCACCAATTCCTTTGCATGGGTTTTCAAGAAGTAACAGACAGTATACAGAAGGCTTGAGCTCAGGGCATGAAAGCAGAGCCATTCTCCCCCTTCACGGTGAACATGGCCTCCCTAAAATGCAATGCAGCTGCTATCTGAGGGTGGAAAAGAGCAAGGAAGAACTGAGAGTAATCAAGTCAAGGTATTTGGGCTATTGGTGCCAAGAAACAGGACAGGAGAGCTGAGAGAAATTTAATTGTGACAGTAACTCTACTAAGTTTGGGCTGAAACGAGAGCTGAAAATATACCTATGAGGCATTCCAGACCTTCACAGAATGTAAAACATCCTTGCTTGGAAGCCAAGGACAAGTCTGAGGGTGAGATAAATATCTCCAAAGACAAAGTCAAACTGAAAAGGGGCTAGGGAGCAATGAAAAAACTCCTCAATGACCCAAAACGTTGTCACTAGGCTGTAAAGCTGAAGAAAGAGAGAGACATCCTACAGATACCAAGCTAGTAGCTTCACTGTAAAGCACAGAATCTCTGGGATCATGAAAGAACACAAGTTGCCAGCTGCTCTGAAGGGAAAGTTCCGTTTCCTTTTCAAAATATTTGAAGGCAAGTAGTGACTAAAATCAAGTTAAATTTGGAAAAAATGCCTAAGTCTGACTCAAACACACATAATATTTTCTTGTCACCTCACTTTAGTCAACTATCAAAAGAATAGGTTTGCTTTTTCTGGAGGTAAATGGAGAGACAATAAGATAGAAAAAGATTTTAGAAAAAAGAAACTGAAGACATATGAAAAAATGAAAGGCATCAGCCTACAGATTCAAGAACCTCCATCTATTTATGCAATAGTATACACTAATGTCCAATATCCAAAGTCAGACTGTTAAGATACATCTCCGACTGCCCTTTCCTTCACATACCACACACAGAAGATACATATATGTATTTTATGCTTGTAATATATCTATACCTATATATGTACATATATTTGTAAACTAATAATTTTGCAAAAATGTATATTATCCCAGCATTACCAAACATATAACCAATTAATAATTTGATACAGGTTAATTAGTATTATGAACATAGATCCTTAGAGCTAGGGGGAAAAAAACCTCAATTCTCACACATTGTCAGTTCAAAATCAAATGACCCATGGTTTCTTTTAACAGACAACTCCTCAATTTAATCTGAAATGTCTTTGCATGTTGTACAGTTGTTATGTCTAGACTAATAAAAAGACACTAGTTTACAAGGTTTAAAAGTCTAGAAGCTAAGGAGGTTACAAATGGTCAAATCAATTCAACAAAATTCAGCAGAAGTTAATGCAATTCAACGAAATATAGACAAATGCCAATACACACACTCAGAGGATGCCGACAAAAAAAAAAAAGAAAAAAATCCAGCCAAACTTAAGCAAAAATCTAATCAAGTTTTCAAAACCAGCATCAAGATTAAATTTGGGGGTGGGGTGAGGGTGAATAGATAGGTTTTTTGTTTGTTTGTTTGTTTGTTTTAGTTTCTCACATTTAAACCATTTAATAGACTGGATTCACAATGCCAACATCTTAGACATTAAAACCCTCGAAATAAAAAGTTAAAATGTTAAATGTTGTATAATATTTGAACATCAAAGTGAGCTGCCACTACATACTGCTTTTAAAATGGACAAGAAATATGAAGTACTCTTATATCTGCAGAGTATTCACCACAGTTTGCAAGTATGTATTTATGTTTGCTTAGCATGTAGGAAACAATTATGTTTATTTACTAGCTGTGTGGGGTCTTTTCTGTCTGCCCCCTTCAAATCTCCTCTCCACCTTGCCTTCTAGTTTATGTTGGGTTTCAACCAATAGGACCAGCAAGAGATCAGATGGTGGGAAAGAATGAATTTATTCCCTCAATGTCTTAATTTACAAAAGGTATGGAGGAAAATTACATATTGATTATGGCTTGTCATGTCATGTGGGTTCAAGTTTAATATATTTACCACTAAGAAATATTCATAAAAGTTGCCTTCATCATCATGGATTTCATATACAACTACCACCCCCTTTCCTAACCACTGTCGAATAACTTGTGATAAAACAACTAAGCACCATGGGATGGTTTCAATGACTTATGAACAGAAAAAACATTTCAACTGTGGAACTATCTTCAGGAGATGAGCAAGATACTTTAAAAAAAGATTACATGTATACATATATCCCAGATTTATAGTAACTTCTTTAAAACACACATGTGTGCGCGCACACAGTGCTCTTGCCATCTCTCAAATTAAGTAATTGTATTTTTAGTAACAATCCTTGCAGTAAATTTTCTTCTCATTAAAAACAAAAACCAACAATGCATAATTAAATGAAAATAAAGATTTAGTTCCCCCACATCCTCAAAGTTAGCTTGCTTTCTTAGTACAGAAACAGTAGCAAGCTTTATAAAAACAGTAGTAAGCCTGTGTATGCAGTTTTTGTCAAGCTTATTCAATTAAATTTTTTTTTTAATTTCTTACTAGTGATTGACAAGATTCTAGTTTTGCTATAAAATAAAGTAGGCCTCTTTCATTTTGTTCTTCAAAGATTCCTTGTAAAAGTGTTTGATAAAGCCACTAACAGGTACATTCCAAATTAACATGAGGTCTTAACACTGTTCACAACTGATAAGCAACTAGGTATTATCTGCAGTTCCAACTCAGGAGAACTTAAAACTATTCCATTGAAAACCTATTATAAACAAACAAAAAATATTAACAATGACAACAAAATCACTACTTCTGATTTAGAAAACGACTATCATTTTTTAACTAAGTTCCCAAGTCTCCATGAAGTCAACTCAGGGAAGGAGAATCAATTGTAGACCCTGATCCAAAGGACTTCCGTTTCTAAAAGTACCAAAAAGAGCTTAATTTTACCTATAGGTAGGTTCCACAGAGTAGAAATTAATAAATGGATCTTCAGTGCATGTGAAGTAAAAGGTGTATATTCTACATAAATTCATCATAAAATAAAAATTTTAGTTTAAAAAATTAAAGCATAACTACCTAAGAATTTTAATTTTCCTGGGACTGCCTAATAGTTACAAATGGCTCTCACTGTGTTAGTATTTATTTATGAAACTACTAAAACTTTAATTTGATGGTCAGTAGACAATGTGGTCCCATATTTAGGTTTATTAAAAACTGGAATAAACAAACAAAAGCTGTACAAAAAAATAGCCCGTATCACATCACTGTGAAACACTAATCTTGAGAGACATTATCGTCTAGGACCCCCTCTTCCTCTACCACGGCCACGTCCTCTTCCTCTTCCTCTACCTCGGCCTCTTCCTCTTCCTGCAACAGCTTCCCTCTTCTTGAATTTCACCTTAGGTTCAACATCCACAAGGAGTGTATCCAGAGGCAAGCTGTCTGGCAGAATAAAACATCGAATATTATTTCCTCGAATACTCAGTGTTTCCAGCTATACAGGTTCTCTGCTCTTCAAGGTCATTTTCACAGCTTTAAGATGTATGTTCATGCTGACGTCCACCCCTGTGATGGTTCCATGGACTTGTGTTCCATTCTTCAATTCAATTGTTACAGTTTCATGACTCAATTTCATCAAAAATCTCACGAGCTTCATCCTAGCGAGACCGTCACCCTTTTGGCCCGATAGCCCACAAAATCTAACAACCGAGGACCGACGGACAGGGAGTATGAATGGCCAGAAACCAGAAAGGTTTTATATGCAAAGGAAAATTAGATATTTTTCATTTTATTGACAGGATTGTCATTTATAGTCCTGGTAAGAAGATGCATATTGCAGATAAAATGTGTATCTGTTTCATTTTTAAATCATTTAAATGGAGAGACAAATCAATCTATGACCAGATTATAAAGATTTAAAAGTTTTCATTTTCCTTTCCATTATTATGCATAGATTTATGGTCTTACTACAGATTTTCAAGTGTATCTAGTCCTGATAAAATCACTTTAAACTGTTATTCAGTCTTTTAACATTTCTCAGCTGTGACAACAGTCATGGGTATGCAAACAGTTCAGGGTTTTTTAAAAAAATTATTGGGTCTCTTTTGTAGTCTCTCTACATGCATGTTAAGTCAGGAAAATGAGGGGAGGATGTGTCATTTTACATGCTAAGGATGGCTGAACATAATTGCATTTGTGTCTGAACAGTGCATCAAACTGCATTTCAAATGTACTGGGGTCAGCAAAATTTCCAGTGAGTTTTTGTAAGCATTGAATGGGTCTCATCTCCAGAGGAGGCAGGAAAGATTTACGCTGGTAATTTTCAGAAAAGGTGATTAAAGGTAGATATGAAAATACCACATACCAGTAAGTAAAGAGAACCCCATAAAATGAATAAGCAATAATATTATAATTTATGATACTCTTCATGTGTGAATTGCTCACAAAGTTATTCAATAGGACCATTCAATTTAACGCACTTACTCTGCAGTCCATAAATAAGGAAAACTCCCTCAGTTTGAGAAAAGGCGATGTCCATTTAAAGGATTCAAGACAAAACCAACAGTAGTTTGTTTTGTTTCCTTTTACTTGCTTTAGAGCCATTGCTTATTTTGTCTTATTTAGAATAAACCCAGCCATGAAACTTTTAAGAATCATGTCCATAGAATTCATTAATAATATCAAATTTATGTATGATATTTATAAATAAGTTGACAGAAAATTAAGCTACTATTCTAGAGCTGTGCTGTTCAAAAGGGTAGCTACTAGACAAATGTTGCTATTTAAATTTAAATTTATTAAAATTAAATACAGCTAAAAAGTGAGTTCGTTTATCACAGTAGCCACATTTCAAGGGCTCAGGAGCCACATGTGGCAATAAGGATTAGCCTATGGGTCAGTGGAGATTTGAAATATTTTCATCATCTTTGAAAGTTCTATCAGACTGTGATGGTCAGAGTCCAATAGCATCTATGTGCATGCTCACCATAAACTGATACATAGAGATGAAAAGCAGTTAGGAGTTTCTTTTCTATGCTTTCAGAAAGCAATAAACTTATGTTTTAACCAATATCGCATACTTAGAATTTTTTTTTTTGCAAAAGTGTTACTGCATATTTTGGACCGTATTATTATAAGTGATCTGGATTTTCATTATATTATTTTACAGCAAACATTCTAAGGAAATTTATAAATTTAATATAATTATATTTTTTCTATTGAAAATATGGTTATTTAAAAATATTTATTTTTCTTATTTCAATATTGATTGATTTACCACTCTCAAATTTTGAATCCTTTTCATAGTGTGTGATTTCCTTAAATTATTAATACATAATAACTTGACTTAAGCTAGGTCAAGAGATATATTAGAAAAATTAACAAAAGATTTGTTTACACTGTTTCAAAATGAAATATACAAAAAATTACACAAAACACAAACTGAGTGTAAGGCTTAATATTTACCATATTATAGACCATTGTGCATTGAGAGTCTAAATATAGTAGCATCATTGAATTTATTTGATTAATTTATGATTTCTTATTAAATATATATGGAAAATAAAATAAAATAACAGAGGTACAATTATTATCAGGCAAAATTGTGCCATAAGTGCTCTAAAACACACCTTAGATATCAGTTAAATGCAATTTAAACAATCTGATTGATTGTCCCCCTTGATATATGCTTAATCTTTACATTACTCTCTATTTTTTCCTTTAGACTGCTCGCTTCTGTGAGGTTTAGTCTGGGAGGCTGCCTTTTTGGAGCTGTAATTTGAATAAATAGCAGTAACCAGTTTAAACAGTTTTTCTGTGCAGCTTAGTTTAAGACCACAGTATTAGACTTGGCTTTGCACTTCCTTTTATATGGTATTTGTTGATATTTTTATGCAAAGGAGGAATGATAAGTCTAATAATACACAAAAATTTTGATAGTATAGAGGATAATTATATTTTAGTATTTGCTCCAAAATAGTTATTAGCATTCATTGGGTTGTAAAGATATTTCTGTAGAGATAAATTTTGTTTATTCATAAGATATGTAATGACTCCATTATGTAAAAGGAATTTTGCTGAACCTTCCCACACGACGAGTGTGGTATAAAACCAAGCCATTGTGGATGAATGGAAGTGGTTTTATTCCTGAGATTTATCAAATGACTTTCATAGAAGTGAATATGACTACACCAGAGTTTCTCAACCTCAGGTTTTTGGCATTTGGGCCAGATAATTGTCTCCAGTTGATGACCACTGGATTAAACTAAAATTATTGACAAGTATCAGGGTGAATATTTTCACAAAATTGCTCACCAATGACCATCTTTTACACAAAAGGCAATGTAGCAGATGGAGATGGAAACTGTTCCTTTAAAGGCAGACAGTCAAATTGCACAGCCATGAAAAGAGCTTACTGTTCATGAGATGGAGACAATTTAGATGAATTACATTACAGTAACACTGAAAGTATTTTTTGACATGTGCCATGGTGTACGTAAGCAAATTTCTTAGGGAAAAAAAAAGAAGGTCAGGTAGATGCACCATTAAAAAATCTGAACAGCAAACTATATAAAATAATTGAAACAGAAGGTGATACAATAAAATTACATCTATCCCTAGCTATTTCCTTAGTTTTAAAATACAAACATATCTAAACTGGCACCAAAGTCAATAACATGAAAAGGTAACTACAAAGCCAGATTGACCTAAGAAAATTAAAAAAAAAAATGATATTTATATGGGAAGCCATGTCATAGCAGAAATGTCAGAGAAAGAGACAGTGGATGCCAGAGTGTAAAATGAGACGATATTGCCAGTCAGAAGCCCATGGAAAAGGAAGGATATTGAGAGTATCTAACTTTCATAAATGTAATTATTGGAAATGATGCAACAAGTGCTTTTGCATCCAGTTATTATAAAATTACTTTAAAACTCATTTGTATAATTTCATTAGGTCTATCTTGATGAAAATCAAGTTTTATGAGGAATAAAGACATGTTTATGAATAAATTAAAATTCAGTGTGTCAATTATGATTATAAATATGGAAAATAACATGTATTAGATTGTCTGTGTTTTTCTACTTAATTGTTCATTCTCCCAGCCCATGTCATCAAACTAAGATATCATCAATAGTTGATTCTTATTCAATTTTATGTTACCAATACCTTTAAAATACCTAGTTCAGTAGGTAGGAGGAATGCGAAATAATGAGTACTATTATATTTGAAAAACTGTGCTAAATACTAGATATCAAAAGAACATTGATATCAGGTGCTTTCCTCACCGAAAAACTAGTATATCCTTCTGGATGCATGTGTACGATAGTCTAAGCAAATTATGAGAAACTAGAATAAAAAAAATGTCTAATTTCTGCTGGGGTATTCAAGGATATTCTAAAATGAACTACAATGTGAGCCATTTCTTTTAAAGGATTAAAGTTGTACTAGAGGTGCAAGATTAGTGGGGGCAGAAAGAATGAGAGTATTCAATGAGAGACAAAAAGAAAAGATAAAGAAATGAGTCTTTAGGGAAGTACATTAGCTGAAATATAAAATGCAATTAGGGAAGTGTCAACAGACAAGCCTGGAGATATAGATAAAAGCTGAACATACTGGATCAAAGAGAACATTCCAAGGATTGTAATCTTTAAGTAATAGAGTTTCACTGAAGATAATAATGACCATATTTACACAGTAGAAACCACAGTCTGGTAACAGCACAAAGATACAACTAGAGGACTTTAAGAAGATCCATATGTGCTATTTATAAGGTTATTTCAGTTGTTAGGTAAGAGATTGTGTTGAAAGACTTAACTAAATGATTGTGGGGCAGCAGAGTTCATAGATATATAAAGGCTCTATAAGACAGTGATTTATGACCAAATTATTGACTACAGGAGAGGAAGATTTAACAATGTTTCCTAAGCTTTTGGAATGCAAGATTATTGGTGTCATTAACTGAAAATACATGACCCAAAAGGAGAAACAGGTTAGTAGGTGGACAGATATTGATTTGGGGTATTAGTTTTGAAGTACTGGGGAGAATTCATTCATTTATTCTTTCTTTTTTGAATGAATAACTACTGTAATAATAGAAATATGAGATCATTTTAGAATAGAACAGATAGAAATCATGAAAATATGCTTTAAAGGGATGAAAAAAACACATTTTGGTTGAAGAAAATATAGGATATGAAAATCATTTGTCTACAGGAAGTGAGAGAGAAGCTTGGAAAGCTGAGCCCATGGTGTTGACAAAATTAGAGATGGAATAGAGGAGAAAAATGAAATAAGGCCTCAGGTTTAATTGCAGTTCTAAATATCAATCACACCCTTGAGAGAAATACAGGCTGAACACAAGGTTAGTGAATGTGATAGTATTACAATATGTCTACAAACCATTTGACAGTCCTCCCTTCAAAAGACAGAGCCTAAGTCCTTTCCCTTTGATATAGTCTGGGTTTAATGGCTCATTTGCAGGCAACAGAATACTGCAGAAGTGATATCTTGTGACTTCCATGGCTAAATCATGGTAGGTTCCACCTGACTTTTCACCTGAGTGCCAAATTCTTGATCAAATAATACTGAAATTGAAGAGTGCTCATGAACTAGGTAAACCATAAGATTATTAGCGTCATTAAGGAAAGGAATTTCAGATTAGTGCCAATGTGGAAATGAACACAAGGCAGGGTGTTAGAAATTGGAGAAAATGATGCAGACTCAGTATGCCTCGGTGCCCAGTTATGAAGCTGTGCCTTATGAAGGGAATTACTGAGTCATATTGAAGAGTTGAAGGGCAGAATACCTAGTAATTAGTTAACACAGATCTGAAACTCAACAAGAATTCTGGACATGAGTTATTCGCTTCACAGTAGCATTGTTGCACTGTGATAGATAAACCATAAGGAAAAGTGAGATCTCATAGGGATAGGTGTGAATTAAGGTGAAAAACAGGACCAAATATTTAACATTCACATATGATGTTCTTTATTTTTAACAGGACAGAGTTGGCATTGCTTTCTCTGTCTTTCAGTTAGAATAATATAAGGTGCAGTGACTGTAAGTGATTTATTCTAGACCACACTATAGGACAGTTGGAAAGTTGAGACAAGAGCTCATGTTGAATATTGGCACATAAGTAATCATAATTTTCTTACTGGAATGATTATACATTTTTTCCTATATCAATAATCTCTAAATAGCAATGAAACAAATAAAAACAAACAAAAAGTTTACTGCTTCAAAAATAAAAGCAATACTTCAGTTATTTTGTGCCTTACCAGTCCAAAGTGATATTCACCCATCAAAACTATTAGTTTAAATCTAAGAGATCAGGACTTAAAAATTTAATGGGCCTTCCAAAACCCATTTAATATTAAAGTTCTATTAACTATTTGCACTAGAAATATCAATTTGACATTCTGACAGGTATTTGCATCTTTTTTCATGATTTCTTCAGATATTAAAATATTCTAAACATGAAACAATAAAACTTCAGCTTCTAGCAAAAATATCACTCACTAATGCTGAATTAACAAAGCAGACATTACAGCAATATTTTAAACATGCATCTTAGTAATAGCAATGAAATAAATCAATTTTACTAAGTATAGTATTCACTTAGAATGTTTATTTTTAAAGTAAGGCTATTCAGATTGTATTAACAGAATCTGAGAGACAAAATACAAATGTGAATAAGACTATTTCAGCAATGTAATGCCAGTCTTGCTTAACATTAACACTTAAAATGTTATATACCTTTTTTTTAATGTTAGTGAGTTTAAAAAACACCACCACTACAATTATGCAATTTGTTTAAGTAAAAAGATGTTTGAGATACAAAGAACTGATTACTCAAAGGTAGCCCAACATTTCAGAGCTTGCTACCCAATGGGCTAGCAGGGCCTTCCTTTCTCTCAGCTTCCTGCCTACCCCTTCTCCTTCACTGCTGTGGGGATAACACTTTTTATAAACTCAAAATTTCCAATATGCTGGTAATTCATTTTACTGCCAGTTCCTTACAAGCACCTATCACTTAAACCCAGACTCCCTGCTGCTCTGGGGTCTGTTTAAAATCTTCTGTAAAGGCCATTTTTCTCATTTTCTCCAATATGCCCTTTATATATAAAGATAAAGGCAGTGGATCAGGGGGATCCTGATCTCTTCTGGACATCACACCCACTTCTTATGTCAAGCAGACAGAATGCCTGTCTGTGGGATGACAGTAAGGATTCCATGTTTATTACCCTATTTTCTTGCTGATGATTTGCTTTGGAAGGTTTCAGTAAAATCTATCCCTTAATGTAATCCCCTATTACATTCTGAAATTTGTCCTGAATCCCTTTGAAAGTAAATTACATGAGTACAAAAGAAACAAATTTGAATTTGATTTCCCACCCTTCCAAAGTCAACATATTGTTGTTCTTATTTATGTTTAAGGAACAATTCACCATACACATTAACATATATATTTTTTCTTTTAATTGCATGTATCTCTCACATTGAAAATTAAAATGTCCAAGAAATGCTTATAAATATTATTTATTAAAATAGTGAAGCCCACCAAATATATTTATAAACATTTTCAATTTTTTTCTATACCAATATTTGAAAAATGGAAATTTCAATAAAATTAATTTTCCTAGTAAGTGTTATGATACTTTCAATTTGATGTATCATATTGTTCAGAATCCTGAAATAATGTTTGTGAATCATTTCAAATACTTTCAATTATAATGATTAATTATAGGGAAATTTTGCTGATGTAAAGATATTATACATACTTGGAAATAAGCTGCAAATACATTTATTAATTATAGCATTTAAACTGTATTCTTTGGAACCATAGTACCAACAATTCAAATCTTGGCTTTCACGTAGTTTGACTGTGATCAATATATTTCACCTCCCTTTATCTACAAAAGAGGAGAATAATTATCTAATTTATAGGGCAGTTACAAAACTTGAATTTTATTATTCTTAAAGAACTCAGCACATTTACAGACACATATTAATTGATCAAATTATTAAAAACATTCTGATTAATTTTCTAATAATAAATATTTTTATAAAACTTGGAGCATAAAGAATGAAGACCCTCATTCTTTTTATATGTTATTGATATTACTCCAATTAGTTCCTCTAAACACAAAATTAAATGTAGAGGAGATTACTTATTTTGATAAAATGTATTAGGCTTGTTAATACAAATAATGCTAATAAAAAGCAATCATAATCACAAAGAACAGATAACTCCTTCTGATATAGTAAAAATTTATTAGCTGTGTTTTAAAAAGATAACACATTAATGATACAAAATTTAAAAATCAAAAGAACACTGTAAGAAAACTTTACCATTACTAGTTCCTAGATACCAAGTTCCCTTAATAAGTATTTATAAGCACATACGTATTATATGACTTTTTACCTACACACATATATACACAACAATAGAGATGTACATCGTAAGTAAATAAATGTATATTTTATGAATGTGAGGTTATATATTGTTTTATATGTTATCATATTAGGGTATTATCTAATTGTAATCATATAAAGTCACACAATGGTATCAAACTGAAAACTTCATTCTGTATCTTGATTTTCCCATTTATTATATTTTGAGGACAAAATCACAGCAGTGCTTATTAAGTTAGTATGTTTTGGGTTTTTTTTTTAGCTTTATTAAAGTATAATCAACATACAATAAAATGTGCATTCATCAAGAATACAGTTTAATGAACATTGACTTATGCAAAAAAAGATAATGAACATTCCCATCACAGAAAACATTTTCTCATGCTTCTTTTCTATTTGTATTCTAGGAATGAGTTTAATATTTAAATTCAATTATTGTAATTTGCCATATAATACATTACAGAATAAAAATGAGATGATCAATAATACGTGCAAATATAAACATTCGTCAAATTTCAACATCCACTCATGACAAAAATTCTTAAAAACCTACTAATAGAAGGAAAATGCCTTAACTTGCAAAACAGCATCTACAAAAATCCTGCTGCTAACATTATATTTAAGGTTGAAAGACAGAACATGTTCTTTCCTCTAAAATTGCAAAATGTGACATAGATGTTTTCTGTTACTGCTTATCTTTATTGACCTAATAAAATAGGATTAGCCTGAGTAAAAAGATGAGAACAAGAAATGAAAGGCATGAAGATCAGAAAAGAAGAAACATGTCTCTATTCATAGGTACCATGGTTGTCTAGGTAGAAAACAGTAAAGAATCCACACAAATGTTCAGAAACTCAACATATGAAAATCAATATATTACCACATACTTGCACTAAACAGTTGAAATTCAAGGAAATAATGTCATGTACAACAAAACCAAAATGAATATGTCATTGAAAACTACAAAATTGATGAAGTAAATCAAGGGAGGCTTAAATAAATGGAGACATGTACCATGTTCATGCACAAGAAGATCAATAATATTTTAGATGATTCTCCAGAATTTTATCTATGTACTCAAAAAAATTCCAATCAAAATTCCAGAAAGTTTTCTGGTAGGTACTGAAAAATTCTAAAATGTATATGGGAAGGTAAAGAAACTATAATAGCCAAACAACTCTATAAAAGAAAAACAAATGTGGAAGAATTACACTACTTGATTTTGAGTGTATAAATCTACAGTAATCAAAGCAGTGTGGAACTGGTGGAAAGATGGACATATATATCAGTGGAACAGCCCAGAAATAAACCCACCCAAATATAGTCAATTTGTTACAAAGGTGCAAAGGCGATTCAATGATGATTCTTTTCAACAAATGATTTTGAGACACTTGCATATACACATGCAAAAAACACAAAATGAATATCTACCTATAGCTCATCCTTAAAAAACTAATTCAAAAAAATCAATGCAAATTTAAATAATAAAACTTCCAGAAGAAAGCATAGGAGAAAATTTGTGTGATCTTTTATTAGGCAAAGTATTTAGATATTACACTGAAAGCACAATCCAGCCAAGCGAAAAATGGATAAAAATGACCACACTAAAATTTTTAAAAGTTTGCCCTGTGAAAAATACTGTTTAAAGAAATAAAAGACCTGCAACATATTTGGAAAATATTTACAAATCATAAATCTGATGAAGTATCTATATCCATAATACATAAATAACTCTCAATAGTAAGAGGAAGCAGTGCAAGATGACAGCATAGGGAGGTATGGAATTTATTTAATACTATGGAACAACTAGCATATAGCCAAGAACAACTAGTAATTAGTCCAGAACAACTGTTGGGGGACATCTGTGACAAACACACATTGTACACCAGTCTGGAATGGGTGGAACAGCTGAGATCACAGCATAAGAACTGTAAGTAAACTTCCCCAAACTGCGGAGCTCATGGCCCTCCCTCACTGGCATGGCAGGCTGAGCTGAAACACTTCCATATGGGAAAAAGAAGCAGTCTACTAGGAGGAAGGGAAGGCAGCTCAACCAAGCTCCAACTGCAGTTTTAGTTAACAAATTTGGACTACTGTATACAAGCTATGAGCACAGATAAATCAGGATAAAGCAGGAAAGGAACCCAGAGGTTTCTCCCAGCAGAGAGGAGGCAAGGCTGGAGGAAAAAAATACACAAATAAATAAAAACAGAGGATTCTGGAGTCCACTGAGCTCAGAATACTGAAAAAGGGCTCTGTGCCAAGAAAAGGGGCATACAGAACTGGGAACCAATTCTGGTTCTTTACTGGTAACTGTGGGGCTGGGAACTATCTCTAAAAAGAGGATTTCTTTCTTTTTTCATTTTTTTTCTCTCTTTCTAAGCAGCTCATTAGAGAAAGCCTCAGGCATTTTCAATTCTCAGACTTGACCCAGGCAAGGGTACAGTTAAGATAGTTAGAGAGACAAAGGAAGACATAAAATGTAGGACATAAATCCCTAAAGGGCTTATCTTCCCTAAGAATAGGGGGAGGCAGGACCCAGCTCAAGTGGCTGCCTGCCCTCAGACAACTCAGACCCTAGGGCCTGGGGGTGGGGTGGGGGGAATAGGAATAGCTTAAGCTTGGCTTCTGACACTCTCAGCCCTGACAGGGACAGGGTCTACTGAGAATTAAAGGCAACTCATGACTTAATGCCAGTGGAGAGCTGCCGGCTGACAAGCACCACCTACTGGGCAGGAAAGGAAAAGTACAGAGCCTGAAGGTCTCACAGGAAAGTCTGACAACTTTCTGGGTCTCATCCTTGGGGAAACTTGATACTGATTATACCCTCTTCCTGATACCTGGGCCCATCTGGTCTGAGAAAATCTGACTGTGGTAATGAAGGAAACCAGATGCCCAGACAACAAAAATTATGATTCACACCATAAAAAGTGAAGATATGGTCCAGTCAAAGGAAAAACTTACACTTCAAATGAAATACAGGAGTTGAAACAAATAATTAAAGATCTTCAAACAAATCACATAATTCAATTCAAAAATCAAATCAATGAGTTGAGGGAAGATATGGCAAAAGAGATGAAGGGCATAAAGAAGACCTCGGGTGAACATAAGGAAAACTCGAAAGTTTGAAAAAACAATTGGCAGAACTTAAGGGAATGAAAGGCACAATAGAATAGATGAAAAACACAATGGAGAAATACAACAGCAGAAATGAAAAGGCAGAAGAAATGATTCAGGAACTAGAGGACAGGACATCTGAAATCCTACACAAAAAAGAACAGCTAAGGAAAAGAATGGAAAAATATGAGCAGGGTCTCAGAGAACTGAATGACAACATGAAGCAAATAATATACATGTCATGTGTGTCCCAGAAGGAGATGGGAAAAGGGGCAGAAAGAATAATGGAGGAAATAATCACTGAAAATTTCCCATCTGTTATGAAAGACATAAAATTGCAGATCCAAGAAGAGCGGCATAACACAAACAGAATAGATCAAATAGATCAACTCCAAGACACTTAATCAGATTATCAAACATCAAAGACAAAGAGAGAATTCTGAAAGCAGCAAGAGAAAAGTGATCCTTCACATACAAAGGAAGCTCAATAAGACTATGTGCAGATTTCTCAGTAGAAACCATGGAGGTGAGCAGGCAGTGGCAAAATATAATTAAGATACTGAAAGAGAAAAACTGCCAATGAAGAATTCTATATCTGGCAAAACTGTCCCTCAAAAAGGAGGAAGAGTTTAAAATATGTTCAGGCAAGCAGACACTGAGAGAGTTTGTGAACAAGACACCTGCTCTACAAGACATACTAAAGGGAGCACTACAGGCAGACAGGAAAAGATAGGGGAGAGAGGACTGGCAAAGAGAGTAGAAATGAAGACTATCAGTGAGAGTAAAAAGAGGGGGTGGGAATAAAAAAATAAAATAAGATATGACATAAATTCCAAAAGACAAAATGGTAGACAACAGACATTATGTTAAGTGAAATTAGACAGAAACAAAAGGATGGGTACTCTATGGACTCACTAATATAAACTGATATTGATGAGCAAAATTTGAGAGTTAAAGTTGAGAACACAGGTTATCAGAAGAAAGAAAGAGGATAGAAATCTGACATTTGATGCTGAAGGAATATATAAGATTCAATAGGATTGATTGTATAGATCAAGGAAAGGATAACATAATACTGTGCGATGGTAGCACAATATTCTAAGTACTCTGAAAATGGTGGGTATGATTATGGTTGAAAGAGGAAGGCTAGGGGCACATATGACATCAGAAGGAAAGATAGAAGATAAAGACTGTGACTGTATAGCTTAGTGAAACCTAGAGTGGTCAGTGATGTTGAATAAATGTACAAATATAAGAACGTTTTTAAAAGAGGGAGGACAAGTGAATGTCAACATTGCAAGTCATTGAAAATTGGATGGTACAAGGGAAAAAATACAATCAGTGTAAACTAGAGTCTATAGTTAATGTTAACATTGTAAGATGCTTCCATTAATTGTTACAAATGCAATATATCAAAGCTAAATTTATGAGGGTGTTATAAGGGAGTGATATGGGATTCTTGGTAGTGGAGTTGTTATCTGATCTTTTCATTGTATTGTATTTTATTTTTACATTTCTTCTATCTTTCATGTTTTTTTCTTATTTTCCTCTTTCTTTGTGGAAGAAATGGAAATGTTCTCATGTAATTTGAGGAAGTAAATATATAACTTTGTGACTATATCAGGAATCATTGATTGTTTACTTAGAATGGATTGTATGGTGAGTGAATAAAACTGTTTAAAAAATAAACAGAGGTATACAAGTGCCGGAGAAAATGTGGAGTAAGGCATGTACCTATTCCCTGTTGGTAGGGAAGTAGATTGGGGCAGCCCATCTGGAGGGCAATGTGGTGGTTCCATAGGAAGCTAACTTTGGAGTTGCCATATGGTTCTCCAACCCCTTTATTGGGTATATACTTGGAAAAACTGAGAGCAAGGACATGAATGGATATTGCTCACTGTTGTTTATGGTGACAGTATTCACGATTTGCAACAGATGGAGGTGACCTAAGGGATACATCAACTGATAAATGGAATGGTGAACTGTGGTGTATACATTCAATGGAATATTGAGCAGTGGCAAGAAGAAATGAAGTTATGAGGTATGCAACTAGGTGAATGGACCTTGAGGACACTATGTTGAGTGAAATAAACCAGAATTGAAAAAATAAACATTATAATGCCTCACTAATATGGACTAACTATAATTTTCAAACTCTGAGAAACAAATCTGAGAGGTTGTCAGGGGAAGGCTTATGTTCAGGGTTCCTAGATTGTAGGCTGTTACAGCAGCCACATCTATTCATGATTTGTAATGGTTATTTCTGAATTCTCACATGATAAGTTGTTTGTGTAGAGCCTGGTCGGTCCCTGGAACTTCGGGTACATGTGTGACACCTGAGACTCAGGGCCAGAGTTCATCAGCTCTGAATGTTAACATTACCCCATACAGCAAATGTTAAAGAAGCTGAAAAAGAGATCAGAATTTAATTAGAGATATGAACAAAATGGACTTTGGTTATGACTAAGGTAAACCAGACAAAAGGGAAAAGGATGATATTGACTGTTTTAAAACTTCAATTCTATGTGAGACCAAAGGAAGAGATGTTTATTTGGTGGAAAATCTATATTTTGTGTAGCACGCTATATAATTTAACTTGTATGGTCAGTTTATCCAAACACCATAATTACATGGAACCTTTAATAGGGGGTGAGATCTGGTTGGTTTGTACAGGTTAGCATGAAGCCTGGGTATATCTCAGAGTAATCTGGGTAGAGAAAGAAATGTATTTGCAAAGCCCCCTTGAGGGACAGGAAAAATTGGAAATATTAAACTTCCCCACCTGGGGAATTCCTGATATTCTCACAAGCATTGGGGACTACCAATTCATAAGGCCAAATCCTCAATCTTGGGGCTAGTCTTATGAAGCTTATTACTGCAAAGGAGAGACTAAGCCTACTTATAACCATGCCTATATGTTACTCCCAGAGAACCTCTTCCATTGCTCAGATACAGCCTCTCTCTTTAAGCCAACACTGCAAGTAAACTCACTGTCCTCCCACCTACATGGGACATGTCTCACAAGGGTGTAAATCTCCCTGGCAACATGGGATGTGACTCCCAGGGATGAGCCTGGACCCAGCTTCATGGGATTGAGAAAGACTTCTTGACCAAGATGGGGAAGAGAAATGAAACAAAATAAACTTTCAGTGCCTGAGAGATTTCACATAGAATCATGTCATCATTCTGTAGGTATTCTTATGCATTTTACAGATACGCTTTTTAGTTATTATTATATTAGAATAGCTAGAAGGAAATACCTGAAACTGTTGATCTGCAATCCAGTATTCTTGTTTCTTGGAGATGACTGTATAACTATTTAGCTTAAAAGGTGTGACTGTGTGATTGTAAAAATATTGTGGCTCGCATTCCCTTTATTCAGTATATAGATAGATGAGTAGAAAAAACACAGGCAAAAAGTAAATGAATACTAGTGGGGGAAGGGAGTATGAGGTATTTTGGGTGTTCTATACTTTTATTTTAATTTTATTTTTTTTCATTTTTATTTCTTGAAGTAATGAAAACATTCAAAAATTGATTGTGGTGATGAATGCACAACTATATGATGATACTGTGAATAACTGACTGTATACTTTGGATAATTGTATGATATGTGAATATATCTCAATAAAAGTCCATTAAACAAATGCAACAATAAGAGATGACAAACAGTGCGATAAAATTAAATGGGCAAATGATCTAAACAGACAATTCACCAAAGAAGCATTATATGATTAGATGTTCAACATCTGCAATCATTACAGAAGGTAAAATTAAAACAATGAGATACCACAACACATATGTTAGAATGTCTCAAAAAAACAAAACAACAACAACAGCCTGGCAATACCAAGTGCAGATAAGGACGTGGAGCCAATTGAGCCCTCATAATATGCTAATAGGGATACAAAATCATAAAACAACTTTAGAAAACTCTTCAATAGGTCCTCATAAACTTAACTTTATACCAACCTTATAATCCAGAAATTCCCATCTAGTTAATTACACAAAATAAATAGAAACTGATATTTTCTCTCTCTCTCTTTCGCCCTCTCCCACTTCTTTTCCCTCTCCCTCACTATATATCATCTATAGCAGCTTTATTCATAACTGTCAAATATTTAGAATAACTACTGAGTGGATAAACTAACTGTGGTATGCACATAGAATGTAACCGAGTAATAAACAGGAAGAAACTTGATTAACACAACAACATGGATAGATCTGAAATTCAGTTTACCAAGTGAAAGAAGCCAGATCCAAAAGGTTACACATAATATATAATTGCATTTTTATGACATTCTGGAAAATGAAATTTATACAATGGAAAGCATCAGTGTTTATAAAATATTAGGGGAGAAAAAGTGTTGTCTAAAAAAAAAGGTTAGCTGTGGGTAATTGAAGAATGATGAAACTGTTTTATATGGAAATAAGTTGGTGGATACAAGAATATGCATTTGTCCAAGCTGAGTTAATTGCATACCAAAAAAAGTTAATTTTGCTGCATGTGAATAAAAATAATCAGCAAGGATGTAGTGGAAAGAAAGAATACAAATTGTGACATATTAAGCTAGATGTTCTTTGAATGACTCACATTACCATACTAGCTAGTTTTGTCTGGAACTGAAAGGCTAAAGAATAAACAAACAGCAAAGAAGCAACATTGAAATTCTACAGAAACACTTTATTCTAGTTGGTAAATTCATTTCTTACTCCTGTATGGATCAGAAATTCAAAATCTACTATATTTGCATACCAGTGTTAATGATAAGTAAATATTTTGTAGAAAAGCATAGCTAGATTTCTCAGTCAGGAAAAAAAAAGTTAAAAATAAGGAAAGAGGAAAAGCTAGTGTGAATCTGGAAGTGTTACACTGGAATTGGAAGTAGCATTATGGATTCAAATTATTTTAATATGTATATAGAAAATAGAAACACAAATAAATAGAAATGAGTGTGTGTTTGGAGGAGTTAGTATACATACATACATGGTCTAGATCTATCTACTGAGATACCCTAGAAACAATGATACCCCAGTAATGATAAGCACAAATAACACCAAGACCTTGGATTCTCCAATTAAAAAAACATGGGTCCCTTGGAAAGCTGATTGATCCCATAAAGGGATGGGATAATACAAGACAGTATTTTATAGATCCATAAATTGAGGAAATGCACCAAATAAAATTCATGGACACATATTTAAAGGACATCAGAGCCAACCTGAACAAGTGCCTAATAGGCAAAGTTGGAATAACTTGAGCAACAAAATTAAAGATACACACACACACACACACACACACACATTATTTTACTACAACCCTGTATTAGGGTTGTCTAGGGAAACAGAATCAACAAGAGATATCTGTAAATGTAAGATTTTATAAAAGTGTCTCACACAACTGTGGGGATGCATGAGTCCAAATTCCATAGGGCAGGCAGCAAACTGGCAACTCCAATGAAGATGTTCAATGAACTCCTCAGGAATGAACTGGCAACTTCCATGAACTCCTCAGGAAATGGTTCGCTGGTTAGCCAAAGAAGTAAAGGTCATCTGTCTCACTCAAAAGTCTTCAACTGATTGGATTAAATTCAGCTGATTGCATCCTTTCATTGTGGAAGATATACCCTTCGTTGATGTAATCAATCACAGCTGCAGTCAATTGACTGATGATTTAATAAAACAGTTCTGGTTTGTTAACCAGCCACAAATGTCCTTTCAGTAACGGTTAAGCAGTGTTTGCTAGGACAGACACCTGGGCACCATCACTGGCCAAGTTGACACATGAGCCTAACCATCACAAACCCAAAGATTAAAGTAAACATCTATGCATCCATAATAATACTAATAAATAAATAGAGATAAAATAGAAGTCTTCCTTTCAAAAGAATTCCAATTAATAAAGGCAGAAGGAATGAAGAAAAGAGAGAACAACCAGTAGAATGTCACAATAAGAATTGTTTCAGGCAAGCACCAGTGACAGATGTTGAAATTAGTAGGGAAATTAATGCAAAAGAGGATATTTGCATGGTCTCAAATTATCTCTCCCCAAATAGTTAATAGTAAGAAAGAAAGAAATAGTAACTGTTATTCTTACAGTAATGAGAAAGAGGAAAACAGGAACTTAACTGCTTCTACCAAGTGTTCTCAGCAGGATTTGCTGGGAAGCATGTGACTCATCTCCCTACAATGCATCACCTCAATTTAATCATGAGAATGCATCAGTAAACCTAATCTGAGGGACATTCTACAAAATAGCTGACCAGACTCTTTAAATGTGCCAGGATCCTGAAAGACAAGAAAAAACTGAGAAACTTTCCTGAGTTAGAGAATACCAAGGAGATATGAAAACTAAGTACAAAGCGGGATCCTGGATCAGAGCCTGGAGGAGAGAAAAGGTTATTACTGGAAAGCTTGTATAGGCCTCAAACTGAAAAGAACATTTGGTTTCCAGAGATAATTGACATTGTTCCATTAACTAGAGAAAATTAATTTGATTTGGGAAAATTAAAGACAATGGTGTTGTGTATGCTTTCTATTTATTTCTTTAAAATGTTAAATTTTGTATTAAATGCATTTAAATGACATACTAAGGCTAAATTCCTTCTCTTCTACGGTTAGCAACACAAAGTTAATATATATTATGAAATACTATTTTGAGACAAGTTTTCAGAGTTGAAACTCAGATGTAACACATCAAAGTCTCAGTTCTGCTAGCATTTTCTTTTCTGACACAGCAGAAGATACATATTCCCCAAGTGTCCAATTTCCTGGAATATATGGCTGAAAAAATAGCACTCTTGCCAAAACATTTACTATTCAGGTTACAGATATTATAGGTGCAGCCTGATTCGTGAAGCCCTTCCTTAAATTCTTAGTGACTAACTCTGTAGAGAAGATCTTATGTGTGTGTGCAACATCCACATAAACTTTCAGGCCCAGCATTTGGAGCTGTCAGTTAAAGTTATGCTTCAATCTTCAAACTACTTTATCCCTAGTTGAAGATTTTTTTTTAACTTCAAGTATTTGGTAAAGAGCCAATTCAAGCCTCCTAGTTATAGTTACATTTGGCAGGTTTTGGCTTTCTTTGGATTTATGAAATCACAGAATGTCAAAAACAAAAGTGAGAAGAAACATTGCTGGGAAGGAAGAGATAAGAGTCTTGCTGTAGACCTAAGTCTCCTCTGGGAAGACCATCAAGAAATATAATGAATGATGCTTCTGCAGTTGTTGTCAAGTATTAGAAGTGAAAGGCTATCACTCACTGTAAATCTCTATTTGCATCAAGTGTTATATATAACTAAATAGAAAAGAAGTAAAAACTATCAAATAAATTTTTGTCATAAATGTATTGTAAGATTTAGTGGTGATTTTGAGAATTATAACCAAACATCTTTGGGGGTTTCATTATAATGTTGGTGATTAGTCCATTTATCATGGCACTTTCAATTATATTGATTCTTCGTTTTAATATTAATTTTAAATTAATTTTAAATTAATTGGCTAATTAAAAGAACATATGTTAAGAAAATATATTTAATGTATTTTGGTTATTTTTTACTAGCTGAAGAAAATGATGGTCTTTGATTATTTAATTTGATAATGACTAAAAACATTTGTGAAATAAAACTTCATAAAAATAAGCTATCCTAGAGAATATGAAACAATTTTATTTACTTAAATAAATTTTGGAGAAAATTAGGTCATTTTATTGGCATATAAACTGACAAAAGGTGAGAAAAACTAAAGCATACCAAAGTCCTGCTTTTCTGGGGGATGGTGGTTAAATAATGATTTACTTTATAATTTCTTAACATTCTGTTAATTTAATACGGTAAAATTCCAAGGGCTAAAATTAGAGGGTGTAATTGTTGAAACAGCAAAAAGAACAAAGGGAATAAGAAAAGTTGTAATACAAATGAAGAGAAATATGATGAATAAGTATAAAATGAGACTAATGGAAGGCACAAAATAAGACAGCTAGCATAAACCATGATATATCAATAATCATCATAAATATTAAACTCCCAGGGAAGTCACATAAATTTGATTTGTTTTGACATAAAAACAAATATATAGCTGTGTGGATTTATTAGGCACATCTAAAACATAAGGATGAAAAACTATACAAAGTAAAATGGTTACAAAAACATGGCAAATGTCACCTAAGGAAAGCTACAGTTCATAAATTAATATCAGACACCATACTCTTTAATTCAAAAATCTTCATAAGAATAAAGAAATGTATAATATATGATGAAAGTTTCAGTTCATCCTGTGCCTGGATGACACTGATTTACAAAACACCAATTGTGGTTTCATATACCATCAACATACAGCTAGACAATATATTTTTTAAAAGTTACAAATACTGGAGGAGAATCTAAGATGGCGGCATACAGAGGAGTGGAAGCTAAGTAGTCCCCCTGGAACAACTACAAAAACCAGAAACAACTAGTAAATAATCCAGAATAACTGCAGGGGGACAAATGTGACCATCCACTCATCATACACCAAGCTGAATTGGGAGAAATGCCCAAGATTACAGCATAAAATCTGTAAGTAAAAACTGCGGATCCAAATCAGAAGACCCCCTCCCCTACAGCCCGAGCTACAAAGCCTCATGGTGCCAGAGAGAAGCTTTCTCCCAGCAAGTGAATATAGCTCAGCTGAGCTCCAACTGGGGTTTTAATTAGCGAGTGTGAACTGCTCACTATGAGGTACGAATCCCCAACAAGTAGACAGAGGCTTTGGGTGATGACTGACCTTGGAGAGTTGGAGGGTCACCTCAGACTAGCTCTGTTCCTTTTTTGACTCAGTGGAGAAAGCCTCAGCCATTTTCAGTTCCCAGTTCTGTGACCCAGGCAAGGGTATAGCACAGGCAGAGAGAGACCATTGAAATGCTAATGACTTCCCCCTAGGGCATCTATCTTCTCTAAGAGGAAAGGGGTGGGGCCCAGCTCTACTACCTGCCTTTCATTCAGAACTTGGGGAAAAAGAGCCACACCTCCTTACACCAATCAAGAATTATAGGCTAACAGGTGCCACCTGCTGGGCAGAAAAGCACAGTGACCAGGCATCAGAGGGTGTACTAATTTTCTAAGACACATCCTCAGGGAAACCAGATACTGAATATTCTTTCCTTCTGGGACCTTAGCCCATTCTGGTCTGGGGAGGCTTGATTGGGGTAACCAAGGAAACCATGCCTAGACAACAGAAAACTACAACCTACAACAAGAAAAATGAGGTTATAGCCCACTCAGGGGAACAAACTTGCACTTCAACTGGGATGCAGGAATCAAAATAACTAATAATAAGTCAACTAAAAAAGTTTAGGGAAGATATGGCAAAAGAGATGAACCGTATAATGAAATCACAGGATGTACATAAGGTAGAAACTGAAAGTTCAAAAAACAAACTGTGGAATCTATGGAAAGAAAGGCACAACACAAGAGATGAAAGACACACTGGAAACATACAACAGCAGATCTCAAAAGGCAGAAGAAAACACTCAGGAACTGGAGAACAAGGCACCTGAAAGCCTACACACAAAAGAACAGATAGAGAAAAGAATGGAAAAATATGAGCAACATCTCTGGGAACTTAAAGACAAAATGAAAGGCAAGAATTTATGTGTCATTGGTGTCCCAGAAGGAGAAGAGAAGGGAAAAGAGGCCGAAGCAATAATAGAGGAAATAACCAATGAAAATTTCCCATCTTTTATAAAAGACAAAAAATTATGGATCCAAGAAGTACAGCGTACCCCAAACAGAATAGATCCGAATAGGCCTATGCCAAGACACTTAATAATCAGGTTATCAAACATCAAAGATAAAGAGAATCCTGAGAGCAGCAAGAGAGAAATGATCTATCACATACAAAGGAAGCTTGATAAGACTATGTGTGGATTTCTCAATAGAAACCATGGAGGCAAGAAGGAAGTGGGGTGATATATTTAAGATACTGAAAGAGAAAAACCACCAATCAAGAATCCTATATCTGGCAAAACTATCCTTCAGATATGAGGGAAAGCTTAAAATATTCTCTGACAAACAGACAATGACCAAGTTTGTGAACAAGAAACCTGCTCTACAGGAAACACTAAAGGAAGCACTGCAGACAGAAAAGAAAAGACAGGAGTGAGAGGTTTGGAAAACAATTTTGGGAGATAGTAGCACAGCAATGTAAGTACACTGAAAAAAGATGACTGTGAATATGGTTGAAAGAGGAAGGCTGGGATCATGTGGGACACCAGAACAAAAGATGAATGATAAAGACTGGGACTGTGTAACTCAGGGAAACCTAGGATGCTCAATGATTGGAATAAAAGGTACAGATATGTTTTTACATGAGGTAGAACAAATGAATGTCAACATTGCCAGGTGTTAAAAATAAGGTGGGGTTGGGGGGAAAATACAATCAATGCAAACTAGAGGCTAGAATTAACGGAAACATTGTATTATGCTTCCTTTAATGTAACAAAACCAATATACCAAACCTAAATGCATATGGGGGGGTGGGGAATAGGGGAAGGGTATGAGACTCCTGGCATTGTTGATGCTATCTGACTCTTTATTCTACTTCAGGTTAATGCTATCTTTCCTTTTGTCACCTTCTAGCTATCAAGATTTTTGGTTTTATGTTCGTTTGTTTTTTTCTCTTTCTCTTGCCTTTTTCTTTTGCCTCTCTGCCTTCTGTGACTCTTCCTCCATCTTTATGGAAGAAATGTCCTTATATAGAGAGTGGCAATGGTGCTCAATACATAAATATGTGACTCTATGGGGAACCAATGATTGTTTACTTAGGATGGAATATATAGTGTTTGAACAAAACCATCTTAAAAGAAATGAGTTGATGAAGAAGACTTGAGAGCACTATATTGAGTGAAATAAGACAGATACATAAAGGCAAATATTGCAGGGTCTCACTGATATGAACTAAGTATAATATGTAAACTCATAGACATGAAATATAAGTTACTAGGGTATAGAATGAGGCTAAAGAATGGGGAGCCGTTGCTTATTATGAGCAGAATGTTCAACTAGGGTGAACTTAAATATTTGGAAATGGACAGGGGTGATGGTGGCATGTAATGAGAATAGCTAACAGTGCTAAAAGGTGTGTGAAGGTGGCAGAAAGGGTAAGCTCAGAGTCATGCATGTCAAGAGAAGGAAAGTTGGAGGTTAAAAGAGGGGAATGTATAAAACAGTGAATCTTCTGGTGGACAATGTCTGTGATTAACTATACAAATATTAGAAATCTCTCTCATGAACTAGAAAACATTTTTGTCACTATAACTAGAGGTTAATAATATAGAGTCATATAGGGAAAAAATATATACCTATTGCAAACGATATACTACAGTTAGTATTTTAACATTCTTTCAACAGTAACAAATGTACTATACCAAAACTATGAATCAATAATGGAGGGGGTGGGTGTGGTTGGGGGTATGGGAGGATGTGAGTTTCCTTTTTTTGTCGTTGTTTCTTTTCTGAAGTAGTGAAAATGTTCTAAAATTTGAAAAAAAGTAATTGTGTTGATGGATGCACAGCTGTATGATGGTATCATGGGCAACTGATTGTACACTTTCAATCTTTGGATAGTTCTATGGTATCTGAACAATCTCAATAAAAAGAAAAAAGTTACAAATAATATAATTTTACTAAATTCCATGGCTTCCTGGAAATATTCTACCTCTTGGTGAGTGAAAGTAAATATTATCTTTTGACACTGCACTGTGAAGTACAATTAAAATGATCACACTTCCAGCTCTTCCCTGCATTCTGTCAACATTTACCAAATGCTCTTTTCTATGTGCTCCACTCTTTTCCTCTAAGCTGCTATTTTTATAATTTATTTGTCATTTTAATAAGCATGTAATTTTGTGATCATAACTTTAAGGAAATTGGTTATGTCTATGTTATAAATAAGCAAATAATTGGGGCATCTGATGTATTCCCTCCCAAGCCAATATCTTTATTCTTTGTGTTTTCTTCTTTGGCAATTTATGTAGTTTGGCCACTATTAGTATTTGATTTTCTGAATTTACTGCTCATACATATTTAATTACTTTTTATAACACTGAAATATTTCCATATTCTTTATGTACTCATATAAAGCCCTGCATATTTTGCTACTGCCTACCTCTCCAACCACATCTGTTTCAAACTTCCTTTGCTCATCCTTCGGGGGATGGTGGTTAGATAATGATTTATTTTATAATTTCTTAACATTCTGCTAATTTTACATGGCAAAATTCCAATGACTGTGCTCCCACATAAATGAGTGTCTTAAGATACTTGAACTCACCACATTCCTTTACCCACTGGTCTTATTTTATGCTCTTTCCAATGCCTTAGAGATCATCAAATCATGGCACAAAAATACATGATAAGAACTGGGCCCTGGAAATACAAACCTGTATTGTCTGTCATTAAATTTCTTAATTATGATTCTGTATCATTTCCTCTGACTTCAGTGGTATCTGAGGACATGACTTTTGGTCTATCTCTCTGAAAATATTAACTAAAGGAATTACTAGGAGTTTTTAGATCCAAGATAAGTGAGAATCTGGCTAAGGACTATCTAGTGGATCAATTATTGTCAAGACCTAGTAATGAGTATTAGCTTTGATGAAATGCAGCTGCTCCACAGAACGATGCTAATTCTGTGTGCTTAGGGAGTATGTCATTTGCAAGACATAAAATCAGAAAGGACCTACTGTTGATGGCTTCCATGAGCGGAGATTGTCCACACATCAGTTTTTTCTGTCATGACCATGCATGCCTTAAGGCATCAAAAACATTTCATGGAAGTCACAAGACTTCTGTTGGATTGATTCTGCTGGATTGTTTTGTTTCCTGTCCTGTATCCTTTCTTATAACTGAGTAAACTTGGCACTGGTTGTATCTTCCAGGTGAAACTTGCTTTTCTTGAATTGTCAATCTGCTGTGAGGAAAGCAGAATTCATGCTTTTATATGTTGACAATATATTACAACTTGTATAACCCACATGATACAAAAACAATTCTATTCAAGTTTCTGTCTTGTTAACTCTTCTTAATTTTATCCTTATATGTCCTACTACAAGTTTTAAACAGCTATTTCTCCAGGTAACACTAATATCTGCACTCAGTTTTCCAATACAATAGTCACCAAGTAGAATATAATGTAACCAAAAGACTGTAAAGCTTGACATCCTTTGAACTATGTGACATGTACTATGTTCAATAAATATTCTGAAAGATTTTTTAAAGTTACTTCCCCACATTGTATTATAGGCCCATTACTAGATTTTTTCATGAAACTCAATAAAATAATCATAGCAAACAGTTTTCCTTTTTTATAAGAATTAGAAGACTGAATTGCATCTAGGCTGAAATTTTCATAAAATTTTAAATAAAGTTAGGGGCGTATATTACCAATTATATCTATATTTCACTAATTTTTCATGTACTCAGTTTATCAAAGCAGACATATACTCTAGCATTGGTTATCTTATGCATAGTCATCACAGAAAGTATGATATTTTAAGGATATAGACATATAGAGAAAACTTTTTAAAGTGAAAAAAATGTGTTTTAGTTTCTTATGCTGCTTAAGCAAATGCCATGAAATGGGGTGGCTTAAATAATGGGATTTATTAATTTATAGTTTTGAGACTGAAAGAAAGTCCAATTCAAGGCATCATTAAGGGAATGCTTTCACTGACATTCTGGGAATGGGTACTGGTGGTACTTGGCACCTCTGTCACATAGCAAGGCATATGGAAATGTCTTCTGTTCTTTCCCTTGTCTTCCAAGGTTTTGTTGAGTTCATCTTTTTACTTTCTGTGGCTTTCTCTATCTGAATTTCATTGTCTTATAAAGGACTCCATATAGGATTAAGGCCCATCTTGACTGGGGCGGGTCACATCTTAACTGAAGTAACTTCATCAAAAGGTCATACTTACAATGGGTTCACACCTACAGGAATGGATTAAATGTAAGAACATGTTTTTCTGGGGTACATACAGTTTCAAACCATCACACTCCACCCTCTGAACCACAAAAAGACATGTTCTTTCTCCATGCAAACTACATTCATTCTCTCACAATATCCCCAAACCTTTCATCATTTCAGTTACAATGCTTAATGCAAAATCTCATCAAAATCAGTGATAGGTGTGGTCTGTCCTGGGACACAATCCCCTCTGTCTGTGGGCCTATGAAACCTAGAGAATAAAGAATAAGTTAATTGCTTCTGATATACAATGGAGGGACAGGTATAGGACAAGAATTTCCATTCTCACAGGGAGACATTGGAAGGAAAACAGGGTCACAGGTCCCATACAATTCCAAACCCCAGTAGGGCATATGCCATTAGATTTCACAGAGAGTCATATATGGAATGATGTTTTGGCCTCGGCCTGATGAGGTGGCAGCCCCACCCCTCCCAAGCTCTTGCCCTGCAGCCATGACCTCCCTGAACATTTGGGGCACAGCTCCACCCTCTCTGAGCACCAAGTGACAGCACTCTTCATGAACAATGAAGCAGAAGGCTCTCCCTCTCTAATCACCAGGGAAGACTCACCCTACACACACACATAGGTGGGCCTGCTCTCTTTACCTGAGAAGATGTCTTCAGTCAAGACTTCCATGTTCCTGCCTTTGAAGTGATTTTTCTTTCAATTTGTCCTTTTTCTGTTCCTTTTAGCTCAGGCTGACAGTGGTTCCATTTATATAGATTTCACAAAATAACTTGTTGGTTTTGCACATACCACACAGGGGTCCAAACCGTCTGTGCTGTTTATATATATTATGTCCCCCAGAAAAAAGCCATATTCTTTAATGCAATCTTGTGGAATCAGACTTATTAGTGTTGATTAGGTTGGAACCTTTGGATTAGTTTGCTTCCATGGAGATGTGACCCACCCAACTGTAGGTGATGACTCTGATTAGATAATTTCCATGGAGGTGTAGCCACATCCATTCAGCATGGGCCTTGATTAGTTCACTGGAGCCCTATAAAAGCTCAGACAGAGGGAGCTCACTGCTAGCTGCAGCTGAGAGACACATTTTGAAGATGGTTGTTGGAAGCTAACACTGACAAGAACACCATTTTGAAACACAACCTGGGAGCAAGCAGACACCAGCCACACACCTTCCCAGCTAACAGAGGTTTTCTGGATGCCATCAGCCATTCTTCGGTGAAGGTACCCTGTTGTTAATGCCTTATCTTGGACCCTTTACGGCCTTAAGACTGTAACTTTGTAACCAAATAAACTCCCTTTTTAAAAGCCAATCCATTTCTGGTATTTTGCAAATGGCAGCATTAGAAAACCGGAACACCATCTGAGAAAAGATCTTCCACAAATCCTTCCTGGATAA
Source organism: Choloepus didactylus (assembly GCF_015220235.1). Lineage (NCBI taxonomy): Eukaryota > Metazoa > Chordata > Mammalia > Pilosa > Megalonychidae > Choloepus > Choloepus didactylus. The sequence goes on along the minus strand of NC_051308.1, from coordinate 66,603,253 downwards.
CTGCATTTCCAATCCTGACTTCCCCTGAAATGGACAACTGGTTCCATGTTCAGTTAAACCCTCACATGGAGCACTGCATTCTCTGGGTACTTGTACTCAGGAAGTTCAGAATTTTTCAAACCATCAATTTCTGGTTTCTTTGTGCCCAAGAATTCAATTCTCAACTTATCTCTTTTCTCTTGCCTTTTGCTATAATCTGCAAGGGAAAACCAGGCTGCACTTTCCATACTTTGCTTGGAAATCTCCTCATCTAAATATATAAGTTCAATACTCTCAAATTCTGCCCTCCATCCAACATCAGAACTCAATTTCACCAAGTTCTCTTCTACTTCATAAAAAGGATCACCTTTCTTCCAGTTTCCACTAATACATTCATCATTTCCATCTAAGGCTTCATCTGAAGCACCTTTAGCACCCGTATTTCTACCAAGAGTCTTGAAAGTTATCTACATCTTTTCTATCAAGCACTGGACAATTCTTCCACCCTCTATGTGTTACTCAATTCCAAAGCTGTTTCCACATTTTTGGTATTTGCAATGGCAGTTCCCCACTCTCCTGGTATGAAAGCCTATTTTAGTTTCCTAGGCTGCTTAAGCAAATACCGTGATATGGGTTGGATAAAAAAACGGGCATTCATTAACTTACACTTTTGAGGCCAGAAGTCCAAGTCAAGGCATCATCAAGGCAACACTTTCTCCCCAAAGACTGTGGCATTCTGGGGCTGGATGAATTAAATTTAAGAACATATTTTTCTGGGGTACATATGGCTTCAAACCATCACAATGCAAGAACCATAAAATTTAAAATAATGATTACCTCTGTGGAAGAGGCATGGACAAACATTAACAAAGAGTAGTCAGAAAAGTTTAAAGAAATGCCACTGTTCTTTGCCTCAGTGTGGGTGATAAGGTCATGGCTGAATTATAATTTTGCTTAACAGTATTCGTATGTCGTTTTGACTATATAATTACATTTGAGAAGTGTGATTAGGAAAAATTTTTGGAACAAGATAATTGTTTATGCTTCTTAAAGTAAAATAACAGGAAAATTACCATGTGTCTTAAGCAAAAATTTCCTTTTACTCATTGTTTTAAGAAGTCTTGTCCAAATCATCCTGTGAGAAAAGGTCCCCAAAATATGAATATGATCTGCTCATTTTATTTGTTGTACATAACTTATAATGTATGGAAAACTTATTTTCCTTTCATATACATTTCATAATCAATATTGGTTCTTTATGGTGGGAACTAAATTTGTAAAAATGAATCCACAGTATACTATGCCATATTGAGAAACAATTTTATTTACAACACTTGGAGAAGATATTATTCTTACTTGACATAATGTACTGTTCATCTACTGCTGTGCTTCAAATTACTCCACAATTAGTGACTTAAAATAACATACATTTATTGTATCACCTTTTCTATGGTTCAGAAATCGTGGCACAACTTAGCTGGATCTTCTGCTTTACAAACTACAAGCCTGCAAAATATCAGCCCAGGGTTCACTGTCTCATCTGAAAGCTTGTCTGGGAAAGAATCCACTTCTAAGCTCAATCAGCAGTTACTGTCAACATTCAGCTCCTTGTGAGTTACAGGAGTGAGGGCCTCAGATCCTGAAGTGGCAGTTGGCTGGGGGCCAACCTCAGTTTCTTGCAACATGGCTTTCTCCCACTTGATAATTTACTTAATCAAAGCTGCAAGCTGAAAAGTCTGCTTGCAAGAAAGAAGTCACAACCTTTTGCAACCTATCCCTAGAAGTTTTTCCATCTCCTTTCATTTCCAGGCCCAACTTCAAGAGCAACAGAATCCTATAAGGGTGGTAATACCAGAAAGTGAGGCTTATTACAGGCTATTACAGAAGTCTACCCACCACACATAGAAGGAATAGAAGATTAAATAAATTAAGTAGTTTAGGTGGTTGAAAGAAAGCAGAAGCAAATGTACCTGGCTGAAAAGGCATGGTGTGTTTGAATGTCAAAATAAGGCATTAAGACTAGTTGCATATATGTAGTTGGAAGCCTAATGAGATTAAAGGCACAATTTTCTTTAATAGTGGTGTTTTGCACAATTACATTTAATGCATCTGATTAATTTCTTTTCAAAGAGTTACCAAGAGAGACATGGTCTAAATTACAGTCTTTAAAATTGTATAGATAATTGCACTTAGTAGGATATTAAATGTTCACATGTCTTTATTGAATTCCGTGGCTTCTAGTATCACTATCATAAATAATTAAATCACTCTTATAAAGATATTCAAATATCACAACTGCAAAATATTTAAAAGAAAAATTATTTATAGTTACCCTATGAAAACATTAAAATGAGGTGAAATTATTATTTTTAACACTTTCAATATATGCAGTAGAAATGCAGCCTGGGAGCTACCTGTATTTTCTTTTTTTTTTTTTTTTTTAATTCATTTTATTGAGATATATTCACATACCATGCAGTCATACAAAACAAATCATACATTCGATTGTTCACAGTACCATTATATAGTTGTGTATTCATCACCAAAATCAATCCCTGACACCTTCATTAGCACACACACAAAAATAACAAGAATAATAATTAAAGTGAAAAAGAGCAATTAAAGTAAAAAAGAACACTGGGTGCCTTTGTTTGTTTGTTTGTTTGTTTGTTTTCCTTCCCCCATTTTTCTACTCACCCATCCATAAACTAGACAAAGGGGAGTGTGCTACTTGTATTCTTAACATCATAAAGGTAAAATGTGTGACTTTTAAATCAAAATCATAACTCAGTAGATAAGCATACAGTAAGTAAATGACTGTTTTCTGAATTCTGTAGCAACCTCCAGTACATTATTAGGAAACAAAACGTAAGTCACTGTTCTGGTTTGCTAATGCTGCTGTTTTGCAAAATACAAGAAATGGATTGGCTTTTATAAAGGGGGTTTATTTGGTTACAAAATTACAGTCTTAAGTCCATAAAGTGTCCAGGGTAAGGCATCCACAATAGGGTACCTTCACTGGAGAAACGCCATTGGCATCCAGAAAACCTCTATTAGCTGGGAAGGCACGTAGCTGGTATCCACTTGCTCCCAGGTTGCATTTCAAAATGGCATTCTCCAAAATGTTGTTCTTGGGGTGTTTTTTCCTCTCTTAGCTGCAGCTCCTCATGAAAATATCTCTCTCTGTTGCTCTCCAAAATGTTACTCTTAGCTGCTCTCTATCTGAGCCTGTGTGGCTCTTTTTAAAGTATTCAAGTGATCCAATAAAAACCCACCCTGAATGGGTGGGGCAACACCTCCATAGAAAAAATCCAGTGAAAGTTCTCGCCTGTAGTTGATTGAGTCACATCTCCATGGAGACAATGAACAAATGTGTTCCAACCTAATCAATATTAATAAGTATGCCCTCACAAGACTGCATCAAAGATAATGGCATTTTGGGGGACATAAAATATCCAAACTGGCACAGTGACTTTCAAATGAAAAAGGTAAAATTTGAAAGAGCATCATTTGATACTTTCGTGTATTAACCTGTTAAAGAGAATCAATGAAGAGCAGTTTAAAGCACTGGATATGGAGCCAGAATTCCAAGGTATGAATCTTGGCTCAGCAATTTAAACCCTCTATGATTTGAGGAATGCTATTTTTCATTTAGGAGTCCTCTTTAAAATGGGGGATAACAAAAGTTTCTACTGCATAAGTGTTAAATTTATTAATGTGTAGGTTGTGCCCAGACCTTGCTTATTCAGCCCTTCTCTTAATTCTTCAAACTTTCTTTTCCCCAAGTCCCCTTCTCAATAAACTAAACTTCAGTGCTTCTGAGATCTTAACTCTGACAGATTTTCATGTGTTACTTATGCTGAAACATCCCTTCTACCTTTCTATTAGAAAAGCCCTCCTCATTCCAAATCTTTGCTTACTTTTATCACTCCAAGAAACCATTCCTGATCCTTTTTAGACTAGTATTGACACATCCTCTGTTTTGCTATGTTGCAATAAGCTTAATTATTTTATATACATGTCAACATTATGGGTAGTTACTAATTTTTATTTTGTCCCCTCATTAACCTGTGACCTCTTTGATTGCAGATCTTATGTTTTTTTATCCCCGTATCCCTAGTAACAGTCACAGTGCCTTCAATAAATACTTGAGTGAAGGAAAAAGAAGATAATTTTTCTGTGTGCCTGGTACTAAGTAGCCTCTACATATATTTCTTTAGTATCCATTACAAACTATAGAAGTAACATTTTTGTGTCCATTTTATAAACATGAAGTGAAGGTGAAAGAGTTAACTTCCTTTTGAAATATCAGACAGCTGATAATTAGAACACAGGAAATGGTTCCTGGACCTGTCTACTTCTAAAGTTCATGCTCTTTTCACCACCCCCTGCCTGAGTGAAAGACGTGACTTAAACTGCATTTAAAAAAGGATGTCTGGGGTTGGTGTGCATTATGCAATGACTAGTAAGGGATGTAGTTTGTTTTAGAAGAAGAAAAGGCTATTCAAGCACAGGGGAGTCCTTTAGGAAAACGGTAGAAGGGAGAGAGTAAATAGTGGCAAAACTGAACAAGCTAGAACCTGGAAATGGTGATACTGATGAAGTATATATGTATATATATAATATTATATATATGCCCCCAGACTTACTGCTGCATAATCCTTCCCCTTCTTGGAGTTCATAATTATTTTAAGCATGTGAAAAGTATGGGAAAGTTCTGCATTAAAAAACTGTTTATTTTTAAAAGCTGGTGCTTCATAAATTTATTTAGTTTTTAAATATTTATTTATTTGCAACTCCATCAATACTTCCTGAACACTGTTGTTACATAAAACAGAGTTTAGGGATTGTTATTATATTTGTTTTAACAGTTTGATATGCTGCTGCTATATAAGCAGAAGAGAGTTGAACTATTTTTACTATTTTTCCATTATAAATAGATAAGTCCAAGAGTGATTTTAAATTATTAAATGCATACATTGGATATAAAATTGTGGACAAAATTGTAGCACCTTTAAAAATTTAACAGGTTTGTACAGTCTAGTATAAAAAGAACATAACTGATAATAACAATAATAAGTGAATACAATTCAATGTGAATGAGCTAGCTTTGATCAGAAGATAAAAAGATTTGTATAAGAACATGAATGATAAAGTATGTTGAAAAAATTGTTCTGCATAAAGAAACGGTATTATATATTTTCATATATATATATATGAAAAACTAATTTTCAGTCACCTTAGGAATTAACACAGACAGTATTTACTTTAGGTGAAATGAAAGTCATTCTCTTTGTGTAACAGAGACCAGCAAGAGTTCACATACTTTCTGACACCAGCAAAGTAAAGTTAAGGGAGTAAGACTCATGGACAAATTTATTAATCACACTATCAGGATAGAAAAATAAGAGAATGTAAGTCTTTTAATGTTTTTACTATAAAATTAAAATTATAGTATGTGTCTATCATTTTCTTATCATACTACATAAAGGCAAACAAAAAAGACAAATATTAAAATGTGTAATATTAGAAATTATTCATGATCACTGTCATAAATAGGCAAGGAGAATTAAATGCGTTTGAAAGAAGCCAATTCAATTTTCACTATTTGCAGCATGAAAAATGGGAAACTTTGACTTATCTGAAAACACAAATATGTGTGATAAAGTTGTTATGCATGTTAGAGAATGACTAGTCATTATTGCTTCACAAAATAAAAAGGTAGAGCAGAATAATAGCTATGACATTCAAAAGATTAGATACCTAAGTAGAAAATAACAACACACAATTTACCCATAACATTAAGACAGTTATTCATAATCTTGATGTAAGAAAGAAGAAAATGATTCAGCAAAACTGCTGTAGAAAACACACATGCATATACGCATACATATATATGATTATGTACATATACATTTACACACACACATACATACACACGTGCATAAAGTCGGAATGGCTGAAAAACTAAAATTTTAAAGGCATATTTCTGCCTACTTTGTTTGTGGTTTTAACTGAGGTTTCATTTTCTGATATTATTACTTCCATAATTGAAGATGTAAACATGTTGGTACCTTGGAAAAATATTTTAATACTTTTATGCCATTTAAATAAGTTATTATTCTAATTTTCACAAATACGGATGTTAATAGAAATAGTAAATCCATTATTGTGCTTAATAAGTTCAATATACAAATTTTGTAATATGTTCCAGAGAAATAATCTTTTATAATTTTGTATTTGACACCCAGAGTGATGTTTTTTCTCTTATAATATTTCATTGTTCATTTTTCCCCTTGTCCTATCATTTACCTTAATATGTTTTGAAGGATTGTGTTTAGAATTAATTCTGGTTATGCAAAACATGCATTTTTAACATATTGCTTATTACCATTTTTTCTTGCTTGATAAATTAATTATCTTGTTACTTAAGTGCCTTGTTATCTTGTTACCTTAAGTACTTGTGTGGCAAATAAAATTTACCTGTACTGATTATAGATATATATCTGTGAGTTCCTCAGAGATATATGTTTAGCATTGTGTTTATTTCCATTTCTCATTCTATATATTATATTCCAAGCATTTTTATTTCTGAATATAATTTTGTATTATATTTTTCATTGACCAATTGCAATTTATCCAGTCAGGATTTAATATTTAGCAATAAAAATGTTATATTTAGTTTTATAATTAATAAACTTTGAATTGCTAATAGTATTTTTCAATCAATATTAATATAGGTGTCAAAAATTCACAAGCATCCTAACATTTTGTAAAAATGTAATGTAATCTGTTTTATTACAATGATTACAAATGTAGTCAGGTTCATAGTTAAATGTCTAAATTCATGAGTCTTTGTGATTATCTTACAATACATCTAAATGCCATTCTCTTTGTAATTAAAGAAATTATTGCATTTATATTTAATGAATTCATAAATAGATAAATAGTAAAAACCCTCTGAGTTATAGAGCACAAATCAGAATTGATAAAGATAATAATTTGGTTTGTTATTACATAAAAGATTTTAAAGTGTTTTCTGGAGGAGAATTACAGAGTAAGGGAGTGATCTTATTCATAGTAAGTCTGGGAAATGCTGCATAATCCTTCCCCTTCTTGGAGTTCATAATTATTTTAAGCATGTGAAAAGTATGGGAAAGTTCTGCATTAAAAAAACTGTTTATTTTTAAAAGCTGGTGTTTCATAAATTTATTTAGTTTTTAAATATTTATTTATTTGCAACTCCATCAATATTTCCTGAACACTATCGGTACATAAAATAGAGTTTAGGGATTGTTATTATATTTGTTTTAACATTTTGGTATGTTGCTGATATATAAGCAGAAGAGAGTTGAACTATTTTTACTATTTTTCCATTATAAATAGATAAGTCCAAGAGTGATTTTAAAGTATTAAATGCATATGTTGGATATAAAATTGTGGACAAAATTGTAGAACCTTTAAAAATTTAACAGGATTGTACAGTCTAGTATAAAATGAACATAATTGATAATAACAATAATAAGTGAATACAAATTCAATGTGAATGAGCTAGCTTTGATCAGAAGATAAAAAGATTTGGTATAAGAACATGAATGATAAAGTATGTTGAAAAAATTGTTCTGCATAAAGAAAAGGTATGTTTATGGTCATATATATCTGGAAATAAAGTGTTTTTATTTTGTTAAATTGAGTGTAAAGAATTAGCATAATTAGAAAACACTTAGTCAGCCACCAAGCTTGCCTTAATGGGTAAAACACTTGGAGAGACAGACATAATACAAGGCAAGAGACTGGGTGGTTTTAATATTATTGAGAGAGGGAGAAATTGCATATATCTGAGGAGATTTTGTGTAAATGATAGTAACAAAGGTCATGCAGGCAAATGTTTGAGTTATGGTTACAAGGAGCTGCCTCCAAGCTTGAAAATACCACCCACTCTTTATTTCACAAGCTGGATTGTCAGTGAACTACAGAAGTAAACCTAGGGCTTATTTATCCGTCTGTTTTGCCACATCTTTCTTGTCTGTTGGTATCACTCCATAGATGAAACCCGAGTGAGAGATGAGGACACTCATTTTCCAAGTGGATTTTGTAAAATGATTTAGATTGTTAAGGGTTGTGACAACCTGCTGCCTGAGTAATTCTCCTGTCATTTGCTGCCACCATAGTGGATAAGGCTGACACAAAAAAGACAGGAAAAATACAAGAACATGATTATTTTAAATTGCCAAGTTTCAGATCTGAATTACACAGAAGAGAAGGAACTAAAGATTAATTAATTTAGAAAATATCTAAGTAATCCTTGAAAGATAAAAATAATGAAATTAGATTTCTTTGTTGGGGTGTGTAGTGAGTGCATTTTTGGACTTAGAAATGGCAGATTTAAATGTCAACTCCTTGGCTTGAATCTTTCTTACAAGTTAAGAATTATTTATGATGCTGGTTGATTTAACTTCAAAGATAAGCTAAAAACTTTCTTCTGAAAGCCATCTCATTAACATTTTAATCTCTTTTCTAATTTTCCCATCTATAATTTTCTTATCTTCTTTCTACTGTTTGTGGAGGAAGGTGGTAAAGCAAAATTCTTCAGGATTTGAGGCTGGCACTCCCCACAGATCTCATATGAACTTGTATTTTGCTTTAAATTTTAATTTTTCTCCGGAATCATGACTCCTTTTTTTTTTCCTGAAGGCCCAGTACATCACTAGGGTGTGGGTAATATTTTTAACACAGACAATAGAAGCAAATTAGAAACGTGTATTGCTTATATTGCCCTATGAGGAGAGTCAACAAACTTTAAGAAATAAGGCTTACAGAATACACCATATCTAAATCCCACTCAATTCCATGTAGAACATTTAAAGCAAGGGTTCTCTTTCTGTGCATCAGAATCTCCTAGGGAGCTTGTTAAAATCTTAATCTTGCCCCCCATCCTGAACCAGAGTAGACTGGTGGGGGTCAGGGTTCATATTTGTAACATGACCTAGGTAATCCCTACACAGGTGGTCATTGCACCACAATTTGAGGAAGACTGGTTTAAAATGAAGTAGACTGCTTGCTTCCAGTGATAACTTTACGCATTATAAAACTGATATTTTAAGTTTAAACTTACCCATTTTTTTCACTCTAATTTGCCACTTTTGAAAAATGGTAAGAAAAAATTAAAGACCCCAAAGGAAAAGTAACACTGGGAAAGAAGAAAGAAAATAATAATAATAAATTAGCATTGGTTGAATGCTTAATATATACTGAAATTCTTTACTGGGATTAAAAAAATGTTAGAGTAAGCATAGTAGAGAAATTAAGGAATAGTAATCTGAGTAAAAACAAGTTAACTTCCCAATCCAGAGACAGTGTTAGAATTTTGGTTGCATATTAATTTGATTGATTATAAATTACAAAGAAAACATTCATGGAGCAAATGAACAGCTTTATGTAATAGCTGCAAAGAATCATTGCCAGGAGCTTTTCATACATTTAGGAATCCTGAAAGATCAGAATTCATAATGCAGGAAGGTGTTAAAACAGAAGAGAACTTCCATATTTCTGATGAAAAATACAATCCACTTCACTAACTCCTACCCTCCAAATATGATCTACCTTGACCATCATATTAAAAACGGAAAATGATCTCACATTTTTGAGATCTATCCTATCTTTGCTGTTTTTTTCCTTAATTACCCCTAACTTCAGCTGTTTAAAAAAATAGTCATTTTATTATCATGTATAACTTTTTTTAAAACTTCAACTTATCTGATGGAGGGAGAAATCCACATAACATACAATTAAAAATTTTTAAAAAGGCGTTTTGTGCATTCATGATGTTATTCAACCACCCCTCCCCAGTTTCAAAACTTTGTCCTCAGCTCTAAAGAACACCTGTACGCTTTAAGAAATCACCTCCCGTTCCCCTCTTCTCTCTCTTTTCACCCCCTGGAAATCACTAATTCACTTTTTCTATGTATAGATTTGCCTTTTCTGGTTATTTCGTATTAAAAGAATCATAAAATATGTGACAGTCTATGCCTGGCTTTTTCACTTAGAATAATGGTGTCAAGGGTCATCCAAGTTAAAGCATGTGATAGCACTTCACTTCTTTTTATGGCTGAATAATATTTCGATGTATGTAATTTCTTTCATCATTTATCATTTGGGTTGTTTCCTTTTGGCTATTACGGATAATGCTGCTATAAATGTTTATTTACAAGCTTCTGTGTGGACATGTGTTTTCATTTCTCTTGAGTATATATACCTAGGAGTAGAATTGCTGGGCCATATGGTCATTCTATGATTAACTTTTTAAAATTAATTTTTATGTGACTTCTTTGGGATTTTCTATATATAGAATAATGCCATCTGCAAATAGAGACAGTTTTACTCCTTCCTTTCCAATTTGGATGCCTTTTATTTCTTTTATTTTTTATTTTTTTGCCTTATTGCTCTGATTGGCACATCCAACACAAAGTTGAGTAGGTTAAAGTGGATGATCTTAGGCAAGAAGATTTCAATACTTGACCAGTTTATCTCTGAGTTTATGTTAAAGATGGCATTTGTATTGTACTTCCTAGTTTTCTCAGTATTTTCATCAAGAAAGGGTGTTGAATTTTCTCTATGATTTTCCTGCAGCTATTGAGATGCTCATGTGTTGTTTTCTTTCCTTTGTTCTATCAACATGTACTACATTGATTAATATTATTATGTTGAGCTATGCTTGCATTCCTGGGATAAATCCCACTTGGTCATGGTGTATAATCCTTTTAATGTGCTATTGGATTTGGTTTGCTAGTTTTCTATTGAGGACCTTTTGTCTTGAGTCAATTTTGGTAATTTGTGTCTTTCTAGGAATTTATCATTTAATCTAGAATAATTTGTTGTTCATGGCATTCTCTAATAGACCTTTTAATTTCTATAAGTTTCATTTCTGATTTTATTGTTTTTCTTTGTCTAATCTAGGTAACAGTTTGCCAGTTTCATTGCTATTTTCAAAGAACCTAGTTTTTGGTTTTATTGTGTCTATCAACTGTTTTAACTTCTTTATTTTGCTTATCTCTGCTCTAATAGTATCCGTTCCTTCATTGCCTTTTAGTTTCGTTTATAATTCTTTTTCTAGTTCTTGAAGATGTAAAGTTATGGATGTTAGATCTTCTTTTAGTGTAGGTGTTTAAGCTATAAATGTCCCTCTGAGCAATGCTTTTGTTGCTTTCCGTAGTTTGTGTTTTTGTTTTCATTCATTTCGAAGTACTTTCCCTGATGATTCCTTCTTTTGCTATTGGTTGTTTAAGAGCATGGTGTTTAATTTCTACATATTTATAAGCTTTCCAGTTTTCCTTCTGTTAATGATTTCTACATTCCATTGTGGTTTGAGAATATATTTTGTATGATTTCAATCTTTCAAAACATTGAAGATTATTTTATGACCTAATATATGGTCTATCCTAGAGAATGTTCTATATATTCTTGAGAAGATTGTGTTTACTCTATTTGTTGGTAGAATATTCTGTATATGTCTACATATATATATAGTGCTTGTTCAAATCATCTCTCACCTTATTTATTGTCTGTCTAGATCGTCTATCCATTATCGAAGGTAGTTTATTGAAGTCTCCAGCTATTATTTTGGAAATGTCTTCTCCTTCTTTCAATTCTGTCAATGTTTGCCTCATATATTTTGGGGCTCTGCTATGTTTATATCTCGTGAAGAAATGACCCTTTTATCAATACATAATTTCTCTATTAATAGTTTTGACCTAAGTCTATTTTATATGACATTAGTTTAGCAACCCTAGATTTCTTTTGATTACTATTTACATGAAATATTCTTTTCTCTTCCCTTCCAACCTATTTGTGCTAGAGCTTCTTAAGTCATGATCTTCTTGCTCAGGGCTTCTGTGGATCAGAAATTCAGGAACAGTTTGTCCAGATGATGCGGTCACATGGTCTTTCATACAATTGTATTAAGTTTTCTGGAGCTAGTGCATATGGAGATTGGTCAGGATATCTCTCTTCATGTAATCTGAAGATTCTCCACATCCTTTGGCAAGTTCCCCCTTGGACTCTTTTGCAGTATGATGGACTTAGGGTATATGAATCCCTTACATGGCAGTTCATGACTCTAGGATGAGTGTCCTAGGAAATAAGACAGCTATATCTTCACCTTTTATGACCTAGCCTTGTCATGTGTGGAGCAAGTTGCTGCACAGTATGTCATGGGAGCACAGGCTTAGGCAGAACAGAAAGTCACAACAAATATCCACTTTGTTACTAACACAACACAGGATCCAAAGGAGGAGAGGAAGAGATCCCATCATGGTCAATCTTCTGGGAAGATCAGCTGCTTGGGTAGGGGTCAGTGGGTGACAGAGCTGCATGCCCCATTTCATGTCTTACTTCATGTCAGAGATGGGGGAACAATCTGTTCTGCCTGAGGAATGGATATTTATACACCCCAGGGAGAGGACACCTGCTGCTGAGCAAAACCATGTATCAAGCAAGCTTTTTGATACATGAGAAGCACCCGGGGCTGCTTGTTCCCAGTTTCGGTTTCAAGGTATAGTCGGGCCCAGGCCATTCCATTAGACCTAACATCACCCCTGGATTCCAGAATGAAAACATATAGAAACATCTATTCACATTCAAGCAAGAAGGAAAAAGAGGAGAGGTAGGAGAGGGCGGGGAGATGGCCACTGAGCTTATCTGTGACTTCCCCTGCACAGGATCACATCCTACTGCTTACAGGGAAGATACAATTCTTCCCAGATTCTAGTAGAGACATCATAATACCCACTCCTTAATGGGAGGAGTACAAAAGTCATATTATCAAATAGCATATGGGATGGAAGATATTAATGAGCTGTCTTTGGAAAATACAATCTGCCACATTAATTTATTGTTTTCCTATTGCTCCCCACAACACACATTAGAATATAAATTACATCAGAGCAGAGCTGTTAATCTGCTTTGCTCACCAATGCAGCCTACACACCTAGAAGAGTGCCAGACTCATAGTTGGCAGTCAGTAGGTATTTGCTAAGTGGACACTGAATGAATCTGGTAGAAAAGAACCACTTGTCTGGAAACAGGAAGCAACTTTAATAACATTCTACTTTGAAAAAAGGCCATGATTTTTTTTATTTATAAATTATATTATTTTTTGTCATTACTTGGATATTAACTTGCATTACATGTCACTAAACTATAAATACCTTTAGGGTAAGCACTGTAACTCTTCAGACCGTTTTATCCACTATTTTTAAACTCTGGCACAAAATAGTCACTTACTGATTCTTTCACTGATTTTATATTTATGCCTGTCTGTCATTTACCTATATCAATTTTAAAATATGAGTTTCCTTAGACCCAAGAATGGGGCACTTTGAATTATTAAAAGTTACATAAATGTATATCCATGCCTTGTGCATTAAATATGATAATATGCAATACAACTTAACAGTTTAATGAATTGCCTAGGACTTTGGAAATAGATGATGTACAAATGCCATTTTTCTTTTTCTCCATATTTCCTGCAACTTTCATTCAAAATGTGCCAGCTCTTCTAGGGACTTAATATACTGCATGAACAAAATAGACAAAGATCCCTATATTCATGTAGGCAGGAAATTCATACAATTACATTTTTTTTTCTATATGGAATGAAAGTGCAACAATTTAAACTGAATTCTACTTGACATTTTCATGAACCCCAGGATTTGTATGTAATGAGCTAGTAAATAAAATTGTTTATCTTTAAATACTCTTTACTTCTCTATCAATATGTTTTGATGCAGTAGAAAATATTAACAACGAAAATCACCTTTCACGTTATTATATAAATTACCTGATGCTCTAAAATAGCACATGAAATAACAGTTTAAGAAAATATAGCCCTTGCCCTATAAGGTATTCCATCAATTTTAGAATCTTTATTAGAAACCACAGAAAAGGTTATAGATACATAATATACAGAACATAAAAACATAGTTCAGAATATGAAACTAGATGTATTATGAATCAAATAATGAAGGATTTTCTCCTCAAATATCTATTTGTTTAATAAATACCTACAAAGTTCCTGCTGTATGAGAGGAATTATAGATAGCATGGTGAAAAGGATAGATTTTTTCTATGACATGATAAAGCTTATAGTAGAGTATAATTAAGCTGAAATAAACACACAAAAAATAATAAAACAAGTCAAATACAAATAAATTGGCACATTTTTTATATTAAAAAATTTAAAGAGAATAGCAGAAGAGTACATTTCAGGTACATGGCAGAGACTGCTAAATATTCCACAAGATTCATCTCCAACTCTTTTTTTAGAATATAACTCTTAGATTTTAGCTGGACAAATGGGCTCTCATAATGAAAACAGACTTTCTAAATTTTTCTTGATATTAGCAGTGGTGATCTTACCACAGAAATAGGAGTTTCTCCTCTTTTTCTCCTTCATGCCATCTGGACCTGATGTTAGGATCTGGAACAACCATCTTGAACTATGAGATAGAGTCTACACATAGAGAAAGTAAAAAGAGCAAGGAGGAAAGGTTTGGGTCTTGCCTGATTGTAGAAGCTACTAATTTATCCTAAAAAACTCTATTGGGAATTTTATACAAGAAAGAAATAAACTTGTTATTTTGGATATCATGCCATTCAGTCAAACCTAACACATATGAATATAGATAAGGTGATCAGGGAGAGTCTATGAAGTAAGAATATAATGGATTAAAAGAGTGAACCCTGTGAAAAGAAGTTGTGGTGGAGATTAGGAGCAAGAATTGATCGGGAATACATAAGCAGGAAAGAGTTTTCAGTTAAAGACCTAAAAGAAGTCTAAAATGGATTAAATTGAGTGGATTGGTGAACAGATGGTAAAATACAAATTTGAAAATGTTAGGAAGGGGCCACACAATTCGTTCATTGATTATACAGTTATTTATTCAATACTTACTCTGAGCTTGTCTTTGTTTTAAGCTTAGTAACAGGATAGTGAATGATCAGGCTGGAAAGGCCCCTGTTTTCATTGAACTTCCCTTCTATGGGAAGATGAAAAGATTTAAAAATAAACAAAAAAATAATGATGCAAACCATGAATAATTTCATTTCTAGGATTCAGGAATCCTTTTGTTGAAGCTGTCAAAGAAAGCCTTTTTAAGAAACTGATATTTCACCTGAGTCCTGTATGAAAAGAATAATAAAACCATGTCAAGAGGGGTGAATAGAGGTTTACAGACATGATTGGGAATAAATATTAATGGAACTATACAGGGATTAGATAGTTCTGTGCATTAATAGAAGGGATATTAGATGTTACTGTAATTTCAATTGGAAATCATTGGAGACTGATAATAGTGAAATGACCTGGTTTAAGACATCACTCTGATTTTTATGTGGAAAATGGATCAGAGAGGGTAAATATACTTCTTAGTGGCTTCACTATTTCCAGGTGAGAAATAATGTTTGTTTTGGCCAGGATAGTGGGTGTCAAAATAGACATAAATAGATAGATTCAGGATATATTTGGGTAGAGAAAAGGACATATTGGCTTCCAGTTTTAGCTCAGACTTGTAAATAGCTTAAAAGTTGTTACTCCCATCCTTACAATTAGAAAAGTTTATACAAACTAAAAATCAACACTTTTTTTCTTGGATGCACAAGACAACTGAAGTCGCAAGGCAAACCTCCAACCCAAAATCTAGAGCAATGTTTGCATCCAGATAGACATTGCTGAGATTTGCTTACCTGGATCAGAATCCACTAGACACCATAAGCTGGTAGCACAATTTGAACATTATATTTGATCAATTGTTGCAGGCTGAGTGCATATTAGCATGAGACTGAAAAGCACCTAGGGCTGCCATCCTAGGGGGTCCCCCGCACTTATGCAACATCTTCCTCCAGGAATTTCAACAGGTTCTCAAAGGGAGGATCTGAGAAATTCTCCAGGGGAAACTGCCAAGGAAAGAGTAAACTTGGTGAAAATAATCCAGACACTTTTCCAGAATAAAAGCTGGACCCAGGGGAAAGGACTCGACCAGAGTGCAATTCTGAAATCTCATTCTATGAAGGGAACAGAACTTAGTACCAAGCCAACTGGCTCCAGTCTTCCAGACTTACCAAGGGAAAATGAATAAATAAAAGCCATAGTCAACTGAGGAGAGGGCTTTGAAGAAATAGTCCCGGGACACTGTAGCCAAGGAAGGGATTAGCAGGCAGGAGGGGAAAATAAAAACAAAACAAAACAACCAAAAAACTTTACTCCTGAGGGAGAACAGAAACGTTTCTGAAGGGCATACCCTGAAATTCAGGGCCACTAAAAAAACAGAAATTTAATTATAAATTATAGAATGCCTCCCTTTTCCGTAACCTAACACCATACTGACGGCCTTCAATAACAGTATATTACAATGCAAAGCATAGACTCTCTCTGAGAAGCAGTACAAGAGAAACCTCAAATCCAAGAGAGGAGGAAAAAAATCCCTCTAAATCAATTTGAAGCCTCTAGTTATACAAGAAATGTTAAACACAGCCCAACTTATAGATAGATTAACATAAACCTTGACTCTAAAGGCCTACTTACCTCAGTGACTATTAGTGTATATGCACGTTTCCAGTTTTCAACAACAAAGATTGCACGTATGCCGGTTTGGATGTATTATGTCCTCCCAAACACTGTGTTCTTTGATGTAATCTTGTGTGGACAGATGTATTAGTGTTGATTAGATTGTAATTCTTTGATTGAGTGTTTCCATGGAGATATGCCTCATCCAGCTGCGGGAGATATCTCTGATTACTTTATGTCCATGGAGGTGTGGTCTTGCCCATTCAGTGTGGGCCTTGATTAGTTTCCTAGAGCACTATATAAGCTCAGACAGAAGGAGCAAGCTTGCTACAGCCAAGAGGGACACTTTGAAGAATGCACAGGAGCTGAGAGAGGAGCTACAGCTTAGAGAGACATTTTGGAGAAAGCCATTTTGAAATACAACCTGGAAGTAAAGGAAGATGACACCAGCCACATGCCTTCCCAGACCACAGAAGTGTTCCAGATGCCATTGACCATCCTTCAACAACAGTACTCTGTTATTGATACCTTATTTTGGACAGTTTATGGCCTTAAGACTGTAACCTAGTAACCAAATAAACCTCCTTTATAAAAGCCGATCCATTTCTGGTATTTTGCATAGCAGGCAGCATTAGCAAACTGGCATGCAAAAAGGTAAGAAAAAGCATGTCTGAAGATGCAAAGGAATCATAAGAACCACACTTAAATATGAAACAGATATTGGGATTAACAGAGAATTTAAAATAATTATGATTAATATGTTAAGGCTGATGGAAAACTTAGGCATTATGCAAATCTAAATGGAATGTGTCAACAGACAGATGTAAGACATAAGAAGAAAAAAGAAAAAGAAAAGTAAAAAAGAAATACTAGAGATCAAAAACAAAGCAACAAAACTGAAGAGTGCCTTTCCTGGACTCATCAGTAGACTCAACAGTGAACTTGAAGGTAAATCAATAGGAAACTTCTAAACTGAAATGCCAAGAGAGTAAAGAGAACAAAAAGATCAGTAGTCTCTGGATTTCATGTGGAAAGTGGGGGAGGGGGGCAGTGTGAGTGAGTAAAGCACGCAGGGAATTCTTTATGGTGGTGAAACTATTCTGTAGGATATTGTAATGGGGGATACCAAACATTAATAATTTGTCAAAATCCAGAGAACTTTATAGTATAAAGTATGAGTCTTAACGGATGCAAATTCCAGGTACAAAATGCCCAATCGGAATGCCAAATGCATCAAAAGAAATTCAATATATTATAAAGGTATGTAACAACCTTGCCAAAGGGGATGGGGGAGAAGGTTTTGACTTGAGTAACTTTGGAAATGACAGGAGTCTGTAAAACTAGAGGCAAAAGAAACTGTACAAAAGCACTGTGTTTAGTTGGTAAAGTTTTTCCCACAGTGAATAATTAGGTAAATAGATGACAGATAGTGGGAGCTAGTTCTTTCACTGCAGGAATGAGAGGTTGCAGTCTCCCTTGGAGGAGGCGACAATGATCCATATGGTAATGGAATAGAAACTGGGTATGAACTCATGTTTAGCTTAATATAAATGTAAAAGGTTAATAGGAGTATTTATAGATATCTGTATATACCTGGGTTAGTATGTACATATAACTCTGCTTTGTCAGCTCAGAGGGCCTAGAAGCAATGGCAGTCCAGTAGCAAGAAGCATATCAAGGAACCAAATCTTAGTTTCTAATATTCCAATAAAAGGAACCTGTGTTCCTTGGAGAAATGGCTGTTTCTAGGACCAGGGCAGGAAATACACAAGACAAATTTGGAACATCATTTGTATCCTAGGAAATACTAAAGTTCTAAACAAAAATAACAAATTTCCACAATGGTGGAGAAAATAACCAAGGGACACCCAGGAGCAAATACAAAGAGCTTCCCATGCCCAAAGATGGAAAAATTTGAGCAGAAAAATGAAGTAGTATTGAATTATAACTCAAAGTATAAAATAAATTTGCATGAGACCTGATGTAAATAAATGATTTAAAAATAAATAAATGGGGGTGAATAGACAAGTCTTCTATGCAGAGGAATTCCAAAGAATTTATGTAAATTCTCCACCCTCAATGAAATAGAACGTTGTCTTCCCACTCCTTAAATGTGGGCTGCTTATGCTATCTTCCTTCCAAGGAGTTCATTATAAAAAGGAAAAGGGGAGAAAAGAATAATGTTACAGTGGAGGAACCTCACAAATACTGCCTCAGTGGGGTGGAAGCTAAAATGAATTTGATGATGTATAAAATTTGATGATGTATAAAATGATTTTACTAATTGAAAATATTTCATTAGATGATTAAATTAAAGTCTATATTATAAATCACTATTTGATATAAAAATGTAAAAACATGAATTCATGAATTCATGAATTCATGTAAAAACATGAATTTCATTTTAGTTGCAATTAATAAGTCAATCAACTATTTAAGTTATGTTTGAGGGGAAAAGCTGTGCCACTCCCTTTATTCAAATCCTAACAGAATTCTATGTTGGCCAGTACATCATCTACTAGTGTTATACTGCTCTGTTTTATAATCTGCGATGTCCAATATGGTAGTCACAAGCCATATGTGGTTATTGAATATTTGAAATATGGGTGGAGTGACTGAAGAACTGATTTATTTTATTTTAAATAACTTAAAATTAAATAACCACATGCAGCTAGTGTCTACCACATTGGACAGCAAAATTGAGACATTTGTTATGCAGAATATGAAAGAAGTAAGAGAAACAAAAACCAAACTTTGTTGTTTTATATTTGAATATGTGCATTTCTATTGGTGAAGTTAATAAAATAGATGCAAAATATGAATGGGTGAGTTAAGAAAAAACAAAATAATCCAAGATGGTGAGGGAGTATAGAACTAGAGAAGAAAACAATTTTGATACAACTATGGTGGGTATGCAAAAATTCGACCAAATGTCTTACTGCATTTTAAACAAACAATGCAAGCAAAATAAAAGCCAGTATCTAATTTTCAAGGAAACTCCTCTTTTAATGAAATATGTACTTGTAATCTTTGCTAAGCTAAGGCTTCTATATTTTATTATTTATTATCATTAATAGACGCTTCCAGAATATGTATCATTTAACCCAGGAAGCCTATACCCACCATTTATAATTTGGATTATGCATTCTTCTTATGTGCTCTGTGCTGTTTTAAAATCTGTTATGTCCCCAAAAAAGACTGTTCTTTTAATCCACTCTTGCAGGGGCAGACCTATTGTGGGTGAGATCTTTTGATTAGGTTGTTTCCATGGAGATGTGACCCACCCAGTTATGAGTGGGACCCCTTGATTAGATTATTTACATGGAGATGTGACCCTGCCCATTCAAAGTGAGTCTTAAATAGTTTACTGGAGTCCTTAAGAGAGCTCAGGGAGAGAGAGAGAAAGAATGCTCAGAGCCAACAAGGACCCAGATGCTTGAAGATACAGACAGGAAGATGTTTGAAGATGCTAAGGTAAGAGATGAAGCTGAGAGAGACATTTTGTAGAGAAGCTATGTAACCCAAATTTTGTCCCTGGGAGAAACAAGGAGGAGCCACAGGAGCTGCAAGAAGCTAAGAGACATTTAGACAGAAACACCTTGGGAGAAACAAGCAGAAAGCCAAGGGAAACTAAGAGAGACAGAAGCCCAGGGACATTTTGGAGAAAGTCATTTTGAAAGCAGAACCCAGGAGAAGAAGGACCAGCAGATGTTGCCATGTGCCTTTCCTTGTGACAGAGGAACCCCAGATGCCATTGGCCTTTCTTCAGAGAAGGTATTGTCCTGTTGATGCCTTAATTGGGACATTTTCATCTCCTTACAACTGCAAATTTGTGAACAAATGAACTTGTAAAAGACAATTGATTTCTGATACATTGCATTTTCAGCAGCTTTAGCAAACCAAAACATGCTCTGACAGCATCTGCACTTTCTCATATAATTAAATGTTTACTTTTTTAGAAATTACATATTTTGCGTACTCCCTGCACTTCAGATTATACATCCCCTGAGAGTAGGTATCAGATGGCTTTCATAGTATTACACAGCAAAATTCATTACACATCACTTGAATAAAATTGAATTGTAGTTGTCTTCTTGTAGGCACTGACAGTAACTGCATTTTTACACTTTTTAGTTGCTTTTCAAAATTCTGGTTTATGCTTCTTTTAAAATCAGATAGCTTCAATGGTTCCTGGATATGCAATAATCCAGCTATGGTTTGAAAATTACAATTTGAAACACAGTGAAAATATGTGCTTGGTTCTGTTATATCATCACCAGGCATCTTCTGTTTTTCATTATTAAGAATATTCTTGTGATTGCCTTCAGAGAGTGTCCAGTTGCTGTAAGCACACATGCATGTGGATTAATATGGTTTTCAAACTGCGTGTAACAAACTGTTAATTAAATAATGTGTAAGAAATTAACATGGAGAAGTAGGGTTTCTTAAAATATTACTGTCAGCAAGGAGATGAGATGTTTTATTTGAGACATGCAAAAGAATGTATTAATAATTATGCCATTTAATCCAGCCCCACAATTTGTTACAATTTTGTATCTGGGAGAAATATTTCTGTGCTATAAATCTGTATCTAGTATTATCTAATATTATTTGATTGTAGTGAAGAAGTCTAAACTCTACATTATGTAAAAAAAAAAAAAAAAAAAAAAACACCAAAAACAAAAACAACATTGGGTAGAATACATTTTACAGCCATTTATTTTTTTATAATTTTTTTTCTTTCTTAGAGAATTTGAGGGTTTACAGGAAAATCATGCATAAAATACAGGATTCCTATGCACTGTCCCACCACCCACACCTTGGATTGGTGTGGAACATTTGCTACAATTGATGACAGCACATTCTTATAATCATACTGTAATTAAAGTCCATGGCTTAATTTAGGTGTCACTGTGTAGTGTAGGTCCATGGATTTTTTAAATTTTATTCTGTTACCATATATACAATGTAACATTTCACCTATCAATCACATTCAGATATATATTTCAGTGTTGTTAATTGTGTTCATGTTGTGCTAACATCATCAGCATCAGCAAAGACAAAATGATCATCTATTACGGATGTAATAGAAAGGTTTGTTATATTTGTTTTGTGTTCACAATAGATGACTACGAATGTTGGTCATTACAGAACTATGAAAGTATATGGGATCATATCACTATTTGGAACATTTACTTTCCTCACTGTTTTTCAGTCACTGAATGTTTATTATGTGTCTCTAGAATCTTTATTCCTCTTGAAGGTGAATTGTTTCATGTTATTAGAGAAAATGGGAGAAGAGAAATTGGTCTTACTTCTATCCATTTCCCACCATTTCAATGATGTTGAAACTTTGAACATTTAGAAAATAAGGCAACAAATGTATTCAGTCTGTAAGAAAACTTACAACTAATAAGGGATCCTTCTAAGCAAATTAGAGTTTTCCTACCCAAGTACACCTAAATAGGAAGTTTGGGTTGAGTATACCAGGAATTCATTCCATTTTACCAGGCAGTTGATACAGTTAGGCTAGGGCTTAAGTCAGGGCCAGAGGCAGGAACACATATAAATTGTTAATCCTATTTTATAAAGCACATATATTAAATCTATTCCCTGATTTAAACATTACTTAATAGTAACATTCAGCTACTGGATTGTCATATGTTGTGAGATATCTAAATGTAGTAAAAATATAACTGAAACTTGACTGTGGGTGCTGAAAAAATAGAACAGAATGTTCTATTGGCACAAATATAACGATGATTTCTTAATTAGAAGTGTTCAAGAAGACATGCATAATTATATAATTTTAGATTTGGAAATGATCTGATGTATCAAAGCCAAAATATTGATTTTTTTTCACAGGCATATAAAGAAAAAATAGAATTTTAAAAGTTTATCTTATTTCACACAACTAATAATGGCTTATCTGGGGCTAGAAATTAAAGCGCTTGATTCATAATCACATGACTTTCTTATAGAACACATTATTTTGACATGAAGAGCCATGACCTATGTCATTTTAGAAATAGTATAATTAGTATAAATGGTATAAATATAAACAGAACTGGAGAGTAGGCAGTGGATGTCTTCGGGGGGAGGCAGTATTTTATATTTTGTCTACCAAAGGTGAGAGTCTCCTGCATGTGTAAAAATGTATGTATGTTTTTACTCTGTGGGATATTTCATGGTTGGTTAGGTATTGTTGTTTTTTGACTTTTTATCAATTAAAAGTAAGGTTAAAATAAAAAGGCAGAAGTTTTCAAAGTTTTTACCAGTGTTGTATCAGTATCTCCTCAAATGTTTCATGACATGCATTGAGCCCTCTACAAACATTTGTTGAATGAAAGTTCTGTGAATTATAAATGATTGATGTGCATATGAGAAAGCCTTGAGCATCACCTTTACAAGTCAAATGAAATATTGGGTCACAATACTCTTATATTATTTTTGTTAAATTGGATTACGCTATTCCATTCTGTAAATTTGCAGCCATGATCAAGGGTAATATAATTAACAAACCAGAGTAAACTTGTGAACCTATATAAGTAATAATATATGAAATATGTCTAAGGACAAGCAAATATTTAGAGAAGTTTCATGCCACTATTTTCTTCTTGATCTTGGATGTATTTAAATAGAGAAACAAGAGAAATAAAATATGTTCAAATCATTAGTACCACCTGTAAATGCTTGGCTTCAAATATCCAAAGACAAAAATGTCATTTATGTCTTAAATCCACATGGAACTTCTTGTCTTTTAGAACATGAAATTAAAAAAAAAAAAAAAAAAAAAAAAAGCCTTCCTTGACTCATCATTGAACCCTCTTCCAGTAATATCAGTTTTCCCCTTGTTTCCCTGATAGATTTTGAAGAATTTCACCAAAGCCTAGATTTCTCATTCTGCTCTTCAAGGGCCATTTAATGATGAATCCTTTTACACATTATGCTAAAACAATGCTGAACATTACAGATGACAGTGCACTTAGGTGCTATTAAAATGTGACATTGAGATATATTAAAATGATATTGAGTCCAGGATAGTTTCCCTTTCTGAGAATTCCCTTGAGGATCTATATACAAAAAAGAAGGAAAAGTCACATATTGGCTGAGATATTTTCCCCAGAAATAAATACAAACTCTAGCAAGTAGCATAACCTCATGCCAGACTCCCTTTCCCAATTCACTTAAGAATAAATAGATTTAGGAGGAAGCCAGCTGTATATTGCCACCAACCCCCACTCCTCCCCTTTCTCATGAATAATTTGCCTTAGATTTTATATCTATAGTTTATTTTAAGAATAACTATTAGACACTCATCAGAGTCAGGAGAAATAGACCCATAGAGAAAGATTTGCATTGCCCAGTTGTCTAGGCTGCATTTCCATACTAGAACAGTATCTGAGGATGGGGCTTCCATATGTTAGTGAGAGTGGTCAAAATGGAAAGAAGTAGAAGTGGCGCAAATTCTTACCAAATGAATGAAATTAAAGAAAGAGAGCATCAGAGAGTAAGAATGAGATACTTTGTACATATGTGCTGACCATTTATTCTCTTTGAAACTCCATCCCTAGAAAATTAGCAATAAATATATGGAAAGAACTATGCCTGAAAAATGTGAAAGGACCCCATAAATGAATTAATAACATTTGAGTGGAGGAAGGGGGTTAAGAATTCACCAACCCATGGGAAAAAAAATAGCCAGCTCATTGCCTGAACACTCTGAAGTAGAATCGTTTAACTAAGAAGGTTCCATATCTCATCCCCAAACTATAAAGAAATTTCAAAATGTTTTTTAAATGTCTCACACTAATTTTGTTAAAGCAGTGTGCGCCGGTTTGAATGTATTATGTCCCCCAAATACCATTATCTTTGATGTAATCTTGTATGGGCAGATGTTATCAGGGTTGATTAGATTGTAATTCTTTGGGTGTTTCTTTGGAATGCACCCTACCCAGCTGTGGGTGATGACTCTGATTGGATAATTTCCATGGAGGTGTTGCTCCATCCATCCAGGGTAGGTTTAAGTTGATCAGTGGAGTCATATAAATGGGCTGATGGGCAGAGGGAACTCAGTGCAGCTGTGAGTGATGTTTTGAAGAGGAGCTACAGCCAAGAGGGACACTTTGAGGAAAGCACAGGGGCTGCAGGTGAGAGACAGTTTGAAGACGGCCGCTGAAAGCAGACTCTTGCTCTGGAGAAGCTGAGAGAGGATGAATAGCCCAACTGCAACTAAGAGTGACATTTTTGAGGAACTGCAGCCTAGAGAGGAACATCCTAGGAGGAAGCCGTTTTGAAACCAGAACTTTGGAGCAGACGCCAGCCACATGCCTTCCCAGCTAACAGAGGTTTCCCGGACGCCATTTGCCATCCTCCAGTGAAGGTACCTGATTACTGATGTGTTACCTTGGGCACTTTATGGCCTTATGACTGTAACTGTGTAACCAAATAAACCCCCTTTTACAAAAGCCAGTCCATCTCTGGTGTTTTGCATTCTAGCAGCAATAGCAAACTAGAACACAGTGCCTATTTTAATTTTTTTTATTGTGACAGGTTTGAGACAACAAAAAGAATGTACATATCCCTATATATTCCTGTAGGATCCCATCCACATGCCACCTTGGCTACCAACACCCTGAAAATCTAACCATTCTCTTAATTTTCCAGCATTTTTATCTCATATACATAAATTTGTAAATGATGCATTATTTGTTATAGCTTGTTTTTTAATTTTGTAAAAATTGAATACTACTTCATGAATTGCTCTGAAAATTTTGGTTTTTTTCTTCTCAAAACTGTTTCTAAGGCAACAACATTGGAATGTGTACCTGCGGCTTTCTATATATGTTCACCTTTGTTTAGTGTTAGATTATGACACTGCGGCAAAAGTTATTTATCCATTATTCTTTTGCTGGATATTTGCATGGTTTCCAGTTTTTGCTATTGTATATAAGACTGCTGTAAACATTCTTATGGGTATGTTCTGGTGCATGTGAGCAAGAGTCTTTCCGTGGCATAGTCTTTTGAGCAGAATTGCTAGGACAGAGTATATGTGCATGTTCAACTTTGAGGTATGCCAAACTGACAGGACCAGTTTATAGCCCTATAAGTAATGAACAAATATTTTCATTGATTTACATCCTTAACAAAACTTGGGTTGTTAGACTTTTAAATGATTTTCTACTGAGTGGTTACAAAATAGTATCTGAATGCAGTGTCCGTGATTTAGCAACTTCTTATACATTCTTTAGCGCATTGTAGTTTCACTATCATGCATACATGAGAATATTTTTTATTCATTCTTCTTGGAATTTATTGTGCTTCCTGAATCCAGAAAATTCATGAATTTTTTTCTGGTTTTAGAAAATTATCAGTAATTATACTGTGGAATATTATTGTTTGCTTATTCTCTTTATGTTCTTCCAGAACTCTTGAAATCTGAAGTATTTCATATGTCAGTTAACCACTTTTTCATCCTTACTACTTTTTTGACTGTGTATTGTATTCTTGGTTATTTCTTTACATTTATATTGCAGCTCACTGATTCATTCTTCAGAAGTGATTGTTCTGTTGTCTGACATCCCTTCATTTTCAAGTATTATTACATTTCAGATTTTGAAATTCTATCAGTTTCCATTTCATGTCTGCCTGGTCATGTGGTTGATCTCATGCACTTTGCTCATGTTTTAATTCCCTCCTTAATTTATTTTGTAAAATTATTTTAGTGTGTGTATCTATGGCCCATATCTGAAATTTTGATGGGTCTCATTTTCTTGCTTTTTTAATTCCCACTCATGGTGACTTGTTTGCTTGAATGTTTTGGAGGGGTGAACACTGTGTGGGAGTTAAATGAGGATTTGGTTGACTTTCAATTTATAAATATTTAAATTGGCTTCTGTGAGGTATCGTACAGCCCTGCATACCTGGGTTACAACTTTGAAATTAATGCCCTCCTTCCCCACAGGTAAGTAGTATAAATTCAGATACTAACACAGTTTTAGTTCTGACTTGTGCTACAAAATCTCAAGGATACTTTCTAAAATTCTCTTTTCTTCTCTCCTTCCTTCTCTTTTCTCCTTTTCCTTTCTCTTCTTGTCTTTTGCTTCTTGTTCTCTCTCTCCTCTACTCACCTCCACTCAGAGTCAAAGCTGATACAGTTAGTTTCCCTTCCCATTGCTAAAAATGTTATTGTCTTTTTACTTTGTTTTACTATTTTTTCAGAGTAGGACCCTTCTTAAGCATCACTTTAATTCAGTTTGCCTTTATTCCAGTTTTCTAACCTACAATAGCCCAAAGCTTAGTTCATAATTTCCCCAAACTGCCAATATTCTTGATTTCTAAGCACCATATATGTTTTCTGGGAAGCTGATAGCTTTGGTATTAGCTCACCTCTGTGGACCTGAGCTCTTTTTTATCCTTCATAAAATCCTTTTCCTTTCTTAAAAGCCAATCTGTTTATGTGTTGAAGTTGAAATTTTGAAAATATAGTATTTTATTTGATTTTTAGCTAGATGGTCTCTGGATGTTTTCTCCTTATTTTACAAAAATAGTATCTTAATCTTAAATATAATTAGACATCTTCCAACACCATTTAAGTAAAAAAAAAAGCTTCCAGTGTGAAAAAGGAAAAACAAACATACAAATGGAAGTGCACGTTTTATAACAGAAAAAGCAGACAGATAGGATGGAAAAATTCCAAAAATGTGTAATTAAAATTCTCAGAGTTGAGATATTACAGGCAAAAAAAGCCATAATAGACACTATGAAAAATAGTCAAAGGAAAAGAGAGAGATCTTCAAAATTATTAACACAGCATCACACAAAAAGAAAGTGAAAATTCAGTTGAAATGATGGACAAAATTTTTTTTAATTTCTTCCAGAAATTATAATCCAAAGAGTTGGAGAATATAAAAGAAAACATTTAAAAATGGAGAATACTTGGAGGATATCAAACATCTGAGAGAGAGAGAGAGAGAGAGAGAGAGAGAGTAAAAATGAGCAGTGACATAATAATTTATGAAGTAAAGCAAGATTTCCCAGAACAATAGGTTAAGAGTTTCCAGATTTAAGGGACTATCATACATAAATAGAATCAATCACATACACACGCATACACACATGCGCATGTAAACACACATGTATGCACACGCACTCATGTCTCATCACACAATTGCAAAACTCAAGGCATAAATGAAAATGCCCTAAGATCAAGGTAAATAGTATATATGAGCTTTACAAGAGTCTCTAGAAAATTTTTCTCTGTGATTTATTTTTAGGATTTATGTCTTAAAATTTTTTATATGCTGCCAAAATTATGCCTCTCCCCTTCTTAATACACATTATTCAGGATATTTAAATATTTCCAACTCATTCAGCAGTCTGAGCATGGAAGCTTGAGGTATATAGTACTGACTTACATGAGGATTTGTGCACATAGTCATGTATAAAAGTTTCAAACAAACAGAAAACAAGAGGATCAAAGACTGAAGCAGAGGAAGGGAAACTGAATACTTGATTAGGAACAAGGAAGTGCAAAGAGATAGCTGGGCCATGAGGGATACTCTTTCTCCTTAGATTTGCTAGTGACTAACCTAAGAAATAGTTGCTTTCTGAATGTTGGGAGAGGCCATCTCTTCAACTGAGCAACATGTGTAACTACTCAGCCAATTCTATGTGCCTTCTTAACTTCCCAGTGTGCTCTTATAATACAAAGTCATCTCCTTAGGTAATTTGAGAATCATCCATTCTTTTTTCACCCTCATACTTCCAGTATACACAACAGTCTAAAATAAAACTGATGTTTAAATAAATAAGAGCAAGTTTCTCTCTGCAAAACATGCAAATAGCTACATGCATCTTAAACCAATTTGGAGGTTAAGTTTTTGGAAGATTTTGCTTAAAATATAGATCAAGTAATGATTACAGAAGTCCTTTTAGGTCCCCTAGGGAATACCTCTTAGAAATGGGCAGTCTTTCTCCCAGACAGCAGAAACTAAGAATAGATTTTCAACAAGTTAGAAGGATATATTTGGATTGATGTGACTTTCAATATGGTATATCATCTAAATGATATTCATTGCACAGTTTGACAAATTATGTAAAAAATATGGAATCTGCATTTAGAGCTGTTGAAAATGCAGAAAGGTTTTTAACAGAATATTTTGTGAATATTTGTTTCAGTAAGGATTAAATTTAGATTAGGTAACTTAAAAAAAATTCCATTTGGGGTCTCTGTAGGCACTTCAGAGAAATAAACAATCATCCTCTTATGCAGCACACATAGGCATGTGAGGTTTGACTGCCAAATGAGAAATTCATTCCATATATTCTAAGAAGATGTGGAAAGAAAAAATAATGATTATAAATATAAATATGAGATTGACTGTCATTTAAATAGATGTTTGGACTTGTGAGTTTTGATTTTCAATTAACTTGTTTTTCATACATGCAACTCAAGGTATCCTACTCCAGGATGAAGCTGTTTTCCATATTAAAAAGTTATGAAAGAAAAGAATAATATAGACCTCCATGGATATGGTTCATTTAATTACAATTTTTGAAATGGCAAAAACAGAAATTACTTGTATGTGTTAAGCATTTAACTTTCCATCATGGACCAGAATGAAGAATGAAATTAGCATCACACACACACACACACACACACACACACACACACACAAACACATGCACACATTTACATGAAAGTCAAATATTATAATTATAAATATTATAAGAAGAGAGAAAAAGACTGTTGTAGAGAAAACAAAGAGAATATGGCTAAACCATCAGAGATATCTTGTCAAAATTTATGTTAGATTTTGCAGCCAAAAGTTCACTCAACCTACCACATTATTGTTTTTTCACTCACAACTTGTTCTGAACAACTAAATTCTTCACAGTTTTAGCTGAATAAATGGGGTCAAGGACTTCAATACAAGTTTCATAAAAGTTATAATTTATTAAAAATATATAGGCTGTAGCTGTTTCTTTAAATAAATTGAACTGAGATTCTTCAACATTCTTGTAATTTGGTAAGGCAATGATAATAATAGAATAAAGAGCTTTATAAATGTACTATACCACATCTTTATAACTTCTTAAAGAAAAAAACGTATGCATAGGGTTTGTATAAATGTTTGAACTTTACAAAGTTATGTATACTGGATAGAATATTGGTGACAGTGAAAAAATAAAATGGCTTTTACAGCTTTAAAGATCCAATAAAGTTGATTAATCACCAGATATAAGAATTAAAATTGATGTTTAATATAAAGCTTTAATTTGCAAGAGGGAAAAATTTATTTCAATCAAAACCTGTTTTTAGAATACTGGCTTTGTTTCCAAAGCTATGTAAAACCACACCTCAAAAAATAAAAGATTACACTTCCCCTTTAAAAGTATAAAATGTTGTAAGAGAAAAAAGTTATACAAATGAAATGCATACATAGCATATATAACTCCATTGTTTAAAAAAAAACTTAAGTAGTATATTATCCTTTGTGACTCTGGCTTATAACGGATTAATAATGCCCAGTACCCTCAATTCAAAAAATTTATTATATAGTATCAGAGGCATGCCCCATTTGAGTCTCTGAAGAGTTAAACAAAATAAGTGTCCTTGTCCTAAGAAATTGGTAATCTGATTTTAGGGTTGTGAGGTGAAGAGAAATGTGCAATTAAATAACTAACTCTAACACTGTCTGGTGTTTTAGTACAAATAGCTGTATGTAAGAAGTAAAGTTAATCATTTTTACTGGAAATGCCTTTGGAACTTTAGAGATTACTTGGGAAAAGTGACTTGATCTTTAAATAATCTTTAGGAAAAGAGATAGGTGTGGATAGTGTGTTAATGGCAGATTAAAGCACTACATGCAAATGGAGATCAGCTTGGATGTATAAAACATGTACAGAGAGCTACAACAAAATTGATGAATAGGTGTGACCTTTCTGAATGTGGAGCACTGGACTGAAGAGAAAAGGTTCTTGAAATTTAGCAAAGCTGACACAAGCAGAGATCTGAAAAGTCCTTGGATAATAAGAATTACTGTCTCAGCTGCTTTTGGAATCCTGTAACTGCCACCATTACAGGAAGCCCAGGCAGCTTGCCCAATGCCAGACCTGTGAGTGAGGTCATCCTAAATCTTATGGCAACCCCGAAAACAGATGAAGAGTCAAACGTGCTCAGCCGAACAGGTCTAAACCAGAAAAACTTCCCAAGCAGTCCACAGAATCATGACTAAATGAATGGATGTTGGTTTAAGCCACTAAATTTTGGGGGTGGTTTTTTTACATAGCAAGTGCTAACTGATGTAAAAATTCAGTACATGTTTTGTTTTTGTTTTTGCATTATAATCTATACTGAATGAATAGAAAATACAAACTGATTAACAGATTACAGGTCATTAAAATCTCTTGTGAGAAGATCAAAACCTGAATTTAGCTATTTTAATTAACGATAGGTTGGAGGAAAGAGATGAGAGGGATGGCTCAGATCTAAATTCAATAGATCTTGTGATCAATTAAATGACTTCAAGGAGAGGAAAGAGTTTTAAGATTTCAATGTGGGATAAATTGACACAGCTATATAGCTCGATGATGGTGAAGAGAATCAAAGAAAAAAATTTTTGAATGTGTTTATGATTTCCATGATGATTTTCATTTCAGACTACCATAACTCAAAACTAAATTGCCCCAATGGAAACCAAAATATAATTTATTTGGATGAAATTAAGACTTTATGATACTTTACTGAAGAGAAATAAACTATATGTCTGGTTTTCTTTGGTATCTGCATGGCCAAGAAACCAAGACTATATGACTGCATGTATTCCAATCTTGGGATGTCTAAGATTGAATAAATACATTGGAAACTTAATTTATTTGATCTCAGGTGAAATTTGAATGAAATGGTCTTTCATTTTAGGTTTTGATTCATCTTAAAGATAAAGAGAAAAAAAGGAACACTAGCATATATATTTTTTAATTTTTATGCTTCATCCCAACTTTTTGCCCCATTATAGGGGTTAGGAAGAATTTACCTGTACCTGTTTGTGACACAAAGTGAGAGCTTATTGGAATGATTCTACGTGTTTTGGATATAAAAAGTCTCTCTCACAGCAGTTTCTTTCAATACACATTTAAAATCAGACATAGGCTCATAAAGAAAAAGTGTAAATTGCATACATTCTCTCTCAAATTTAATATTCACATTTATTGGCAAGAGTGGCCATTAGGAGACTCTGGATGGACAAGGACAAGTCAGTGTCAGGAATTTAGTAGGAATTATGTTTCTCAATGCACTTCTGAGACTGCTGATCTACTATGACCCACCTATGGCCGTAACTAAAACTGAAGTGACTAAAATCATGAACTAGAACTATTATAGAATTACAGAAGCTGATTGCAAAATAAAGTATATGAAAATCAGGTGACATTTCCTTCCGGTTATGTTATAAAACATGTGAGTGTTTTCTTAAACTCAGCCAAATCATGAATGTAGCTTAGAGGCGTCTTAGTTTTGTCCATGAATTAAAAATATATGACAGATATTCCATTGTTCTAGCTAATCATGGTTTTCATAAGGGTTCTAATAAGGGTCCCTGAAAAACACCTGTGCAACTCAAATGCTTTAAAGAAATTCACCATGAGTTAAGGCACTTTAACACATCAGACACTTTAACATTTATTTTTGTTTGTGTAGTGTATGAGATGTAAAGTTGGAATCAAATTGCAATCCCTCACACTGAAAATATGAACCATGACCTATTCTCCAAAGAAGGTGTCTTTTGGAATAAAAAAGGTGATTTAAATTCATGACTAAAAGGTTTTCTCATGAGGCTTTACTTCAAGAAGACAATGCTTGAGGCAGATAATACAACTGCTGCCTGGTAGATCAACTTTTTTTTTTTTAATTGTGATAGCTCACATACAAAGATCCAAAGTGTACAATCAGTTGCCCCTGGTACCATCATACAGCTGTGCATCCATCATCACAATTAATTTTTGTTCAATGTTTAGAACATTTTCATTACTCCAAAAAAGAAATAAAGAAAAAAAAAAAAGAAACTCAAATCCTCCCATGCCCCTAACCACCCCGCCTCCACTGTTGACTCATTGTATTGCTATAGTACATTTGTTACTGTTTATGCAAGAAGGTTGAAATACTACTAACTGTAGTATATAGTTTGTAGTAGGTATATATTTTTTCCTATATGCCCCTCTATTATTAACTTCTAGTTGTATTGTCGTACATTTGTTCTGGTTCATGGAAGAGATTTAAAATTTTTGTACAGTTAATCTTGGACACTGCCCATCACAAGGTTCACCATCTGCATTCCCATCTTTTAACCTCCAACTTTCCTTCTGGTGACATACATGACTCTGAGCTTCCCCTTTCCACCACATTTAAGCACCATTCAGCACTATTAGTTATTCTCACAGTGTGCTACCATCACCTCTGTTTATTTCCAAACATTTTAAGTTCAACCTAGTTGAACATTCTGCTCATCCTAAGCAACCGCTCCCCATTCTGTAGCCTCATTCTATACCTTGGTAACTTATATTTCATGTCTATCAGTTTACATATTATAATTAGTTCCTATCAGTGAGACCCTGCAATATCTGTCCTTATATGTCTGGCTTATTTCCCTCAGCATATTGCCCTCAAGTTTTCATCATCAACCCATATTTTTTTAAGATGGTTTTGTTCACACACCATACATTCCATCTTAAGTAAGCAATCAATGATTCCCTGTATAGTCATGTTATTTATGTTCACCATCCTCACCACTATCTATACAAGGACATCTACACTTCTTCCACAAAGCAGGGGGAAGAGTCAAAAAGTAGAGAAGGAAAAGAAAAAGAAAAAAAGAAAGAGAAAAAAACAAAACAAAACAAAAACAAAAACAAAAAACACATGACGGCTCGGAAGGAGCAAAGAGAAAGATAACCTTAGATCAAAGTAGAAAAAAGAGACACCACCACCAACTCCAAGTGTCTCACACCCCTCCCCTATGCCCCCACCATCTGCATTTACCTTGGTATATTGCCTTTGTTACATTAAAGGAAGCATAATACAATGATTCTGCTAATTATAGTCTCTAGTTTATGTAGGTTGTATTTTTCCCCCAATACCTCCCTATTTTTAACACTTTGCAAGATTGACATTCATTTGTTCTCCCTCATGAAAAAACATATTTATACATTTTATCACAATTGTTGAGCACTGTAGGTTTCACTGAGTGATACAGTCCCAGTCTTTATCTTTCCTCTTTTCTTCTGGTGTCCCACATGCTCCTAACTTTCCTCTTTCAACCTTATTCACAGTCATCTTTGTTCAGTGTACTTACATTGCTGTGCTGCCATCACCCAAAATTGTGTTCCAAACCTCTCACTCCTGTCTTTTCCTATCAGTCTGTAGTGCTCCCTTGAGTATTTCCTGTAGAACAGGTATCTTGTTCATAAAATCTCTCATTGTCTGCTTGTCAGAAAATATTTTGAGCTCTCTGTCATATTTGAAGGATAGTTTTGCTGGATATAGGGTTCTTGGTTGGCAGTTTTTCTCTTTCAGTATCTTAAATATATCATGCCACTTCCTTCTTGAATCCATGGTTTCTGCTGAAAAATCCACACATAGTCTTATTAAGCTTCTCTTGCTGCTTTCAGGATTCTCTCTTTTTCTTTGACATTTGATAATCTGATTATTAAGTATCTTGGCATAGGCCTATTCAGATCTATTCTGTTTGGGGTATGCTGTAGTTTTTGGATCCATAATTTTATGTCTTTCATAAGAGATGGGAAATTTTCATTGATTATTTCCTCTATTATTGTTTTTGCCCCTTTTCCCTTCTCCTTCTGGGACACCAATGATATGTGTATTCCTTTATTTCTTTTTGTCCTTAAGTTCCCGGAGACATTGTTCATATTTTTCCATTCTCTTCTCTATCTGTTCTTTTGTGTTTAGGCTTTCAGGTGCCTTGTTCTCCAGTTCTGGAGTGTTTTCTTCTGCCTCTTGTGATCTGCTGTGATATGTTTCCATTGTGTCTTTCATCTCTAGTGTTTTGCCTTTCATTTTGATAGATTCTGCCAGTTGTTTTTTTGAACTTTTGATTTCTGCCTTATATACATCCAGTGTTTTCTTTATAGCCTTTATCTCTTTTGCCATATCTTCTCTAAACTTTTTGAATTGATTTAGCATTAGTTGTTTAAATTCCTGTATTTCAGTTGAAGTGTAAGTTTGTTACTTTGACTGGGCCATAACTTCGTCTTTCTTAGTGTAGGTTGTACTTTTCTGTTGTCTAGGCGTCTGACCTCCTTGGTCACCCCAATCAGGTTTTCCCAGATTAAAAGAGCTTCAGGTCCCAGAAGGAAGAAATATTCAGTATCCAGTTTCCCTGACTGTATGTCTTAGAGGATTGGCACACCCTGTGCTTTTCTGCCCAGCAGGTGGTGCCTGTCAGCCTGTCACTCCAGAGTGGTGTAAGGAGGTGTGGCCCATGGCTGTTTTCCCCCAGGATCTGGGGTCTGGTTCTGAATAGAAGGTGGGTAGTAGAGCTGGGCCCCACCTCTTTCCTCTTGGGAAGATATGCCCCCTAGAGAGAGGTCATTTGCATATAAATAGTTTCTTTGTTTCTCTGACTCTGCTGTCTCCACCCTTGTATGGGTCAGAGTGCTGCAAGTTTAAAATGGCTGAAGCTCTCTCTACTGCAGAGCACTTTGATTTGAAAATGGTTGAGGCTTTCTCCACTGAGCCACCCAAGTTGAGAGAGAGAGAAAGGGACAGGAAGCCTCCTTTCAGGGTCAGTCTACTGCCTCCAGATTCACCTATCGGCCAAAAATAGCACCTGATCCTTTGGGCTCCCTGTCCTGAGACAGATACTTCCCCTTACTCTCCAAGGTCAGTCATCACCAAAAGCCTCTGTCTGCTTGTTGGGAATTCATAGTTTGTATTGAGCAGTTAACATTAAAACCCCAGTTGGAGCTGGGCTGAAGTATAGTTGCTTGTTCAGAGTATAGTATAGCTGGGCTGAAGTATAGTTGCTTGTTCAGAGAACTTTGAAGTTCAGGCTGCCATGATGGAGGGGGCTCTCGGATCAGGTCCACAGTTTTTACTTACAGGTTTTATGCTGATCTTGGGCATTTTTCCCATTTCAGATTTTTGCACAATGTGTGGACAGTAGCAGTTGCCTCCCAGCAGTTATTCCAGATCTTTTACTGGTTGTACCTTATTTTTCATTAGTTACTCTGGGGGGACTAACTAACTTCCACTCCTCTCTATGCCACCGTCTTCTTCCAGGTTGACTTTTTTGAACTGTTGGTATATATTTGTTCAGTCAATACAGCAATAGTTGAATAAATATCATGATAAGTTTTTTTTGCTACTTTATAGATATAATGATGCTATGTTATTGTATTATTTATATTATTATGTAATGAGTTATCTCATACAACTTGAGATTTATCATTGAATTGGCTATAGTGTATATTCTAATATCAGGAGGATAATTATAGAATTCATGGTACTTTAATAAACTTTATGAAGCACATAAACATAATTCAGAACACATAAAATTAATGATTTGAGAGTTATTTGAAAGCTGTTCTTTCCCTCTTTTATATTTCAAATACTGAGGGAACAATATTTATTTGGAAAGGAAGTGATGTTTCTAAAAATAAAGCACTATTTTCCATGCTAAATGAAAATATCTAAACTTTTCTCTTTAATGCATGTTATTTTCCCTATGTTATTTCTTGGAACATTCTGTTTAAATTTTTATGCTTCCTTTTGCTATCATTTTTTTGAAAAGTTAAGATTCCTCTTCATTTCCCAAATTAAACACACACACACACACACACACACACACACACACACTTATTTTCCTAAGGCATGCTTTAAAGGAATCCCTTGGTTTTAGAGATTCATTCTGTTACTAAGTTAGCACATCTACAGTCACCCAGTTTTTGGCTTTGAAAACACATTCAGTGATTATTTAAAATTTTCCATAATTATATATTAAAGTGACACCTCAAAATAACTTACATGATATTCATTTAGAGAAAAAATATTTTGACCAATTTTCTTCTGCCTCACTACTAGAATACAGTAGGATAATTCCAATTAATGTTTTTAAGAACTGTGAAAACACTTTCTTCTTTCATTCAAAATGATAGCAGGTTAACAGCTGTGTCTATAGTCAAAGTTCAGAATATATTCCCAGCATTCCATGTGGTTAAAAAATGCTTTCCAAAATAGAATAAAAATTGGAAATTCATCATTTTGGATTTGGTTTTCATTGGCTTCAGCAACCCTCTAATCTACCTTCAGGGCAGTTAAAATACAAGTGATTAAACGGTACCATATTCCAAAATGAAAACTTTCCATTAGAAAAGGAAGATCAATATTGAGTCCTGATATAAAAGGAAAAACTTACGATTATTCCTAAATCCAGTTGTTCTGCTCACTATTCTTTCCATATACCCATTACTTATATTGCTATTGTACAAATGTTTATAGGACATTAAACAGGGTCAATATGGGATGAACTCTTTACAGATCTTTTACTGGTTGTACCTTATTTTTCATTATTTGCTCTGGGGGAGCTAACTAACTTCCACTCCTCTCTATGTCAAATTCATATTTGACTCTCCACAAGGCACATTAAAATAGGTTGCATTTTGGTTGCTTTATAACATTGTCACTGATGTTATAATATACATGAGTAAAAGATACAGTTAAGAGAAATATCAATATTGAATATGTACAATTTTGTATATTTAATTAAAACAATACTACATTTGAAAAATCACCATTCTAGTGGAATTTAATGGATATTTGGAATATATTAGGAGACTATTATTATTTAAATAATGAAGTCTCAAGTACTCTTTCTGTTTTAGGGTAATTCAGTGAATAATCCTGAAAAATATTGGGAATTATCTCTGTAATAATTTGCTCAACTATAACTCACAACCATCTTTTACATTATGATTAAATATTTTCTAACAGCTTTATTGAAATATAACTCACATACATATAATTCACCTATTTAAAGTATACAATTTACTGTTTCAGTATATTCACAGATATGTGCAACCATCACCCCAAAAAGAAACATCCTTGCACTTCATCATCCCCCTAATCTCCCCTGCTCTCAAACCCCTATTCTTCTTTCTGAATGCATAGATTTCCCTATTCTGGACTTCCATATGAATAAAATGATGTTGAGCATCTTTTCACATTTCTATTGGCCATTTGTCTGTCTTCTTTGGAGAAATGTAAATTCAGATCCTTTGCCCATTGTTAAAATCAGTTACTGTTCTTTTTATCATTGAACTGTAAGCAGTATTTATATATTCTAGATTCAAATTCCTATTAGATATATTACTGTAAATATTCTGTCCTGTTGTGTGGGTCACCTTTTCTATTTAGTCTGAAAATATCTGCCTTTCCATTGGATTGTTTAATCCATTCACATTTTAATGTTTTCAACATCTGGTCATACTCACAGGAAGTTTCTGTTACTTGCTCTTTTTCCAGTTTATGGATCTGCTTTTGTGTTTTTTTTTTTTTTGCATGCCTTGTAATTTTTTTGTTGGAAACTATACATTTTAAATAATATATTGTAGCAACTCTGGGAACTGTTCTCCCCTTCCAGGACTTGGTACTGCTCCTTGCTTATTCATCCATTTATGATTGGATGAATTATTTAGTGTTCTATCCCCCATCACCTACCCCCATCCCCCTGCCCCCATAGTGTTAAACTTCTGATGTTGCTTCTCTGGGAGGTAAAGCTTCAGGTATGCCCATAATAGTCACCGTAGAAAGATAATGGTACTATTAGGGCCCTTTTTTTACCCTTACCTTGAACACACCAGCTGTTAAACTCCACTAATTGCAGGCCAACTGCTCTATGGTTTTCAACAATATCCCAGGGCTCACATTCTTCTGCAAACTAATATGCTCCATTGTGGCTCCTTTGACAGATTAGTTTCTGTGGTCAGTATTTCATATTCATTCTGAATCAATAATAGACAATAAATGTATTACAAGTATCTTCTCTTATTTTCCTAAATGCCCATTTTATGAAATAGTTTGTGAAAATTAGAGTTAACTTTAAAGGCCTTAACATATGATGGTTCCTGAGACGAGAGTACAACTTGTGTTACATTTTCATTTACAGTTTTAGTTTTATACCTTGAATGGGAAACAGTATTATTTTATTTATGAAATATTAAATTATGATATTGTACAAATTATTTAAATGGCCCACAATACCTAAAATAATCTAAAACATGTCACATTCAACTTTCTCAATAATTCATTAGCAGAAAGAGTATTATATCCCACTATTTTGGCAATCAGGGCTTTGGTTTTTATTCGTGTTATTGACCCACTTACAAATATTTACTAGAGTAAGATACATAGCAGCATGCTTCTCTGTCCCATTTGGTAGTATCTGTTCCTTAAAGCCTGTGATTATTTTAATGTATAATCTTGTCCAATTTCTTAATTTTATGGTTGTAAAATCTGACATCTAGAGAGTTTAAGTGCTGTCAGTATAGATCACAGAATCAGTTAGTGGCAGATCTAGGAGTATTTCCAAAATCTAACCATTCTTCTTCATACTTAATTATCTGTACTTGAGAGAGTTAATGAATTCTTAAAGTTTATATTCCTCAAATCTATGCAAACAAATTTAGTAAGGGAAGAATTGAAGTGTTAAAAAAAAGAAAGAAAGAAATAGTTGTGATTCATTGAGAAGGAGAAAGAATGGGTAATCAAAACTGAAGTATTTAAGAATATTTAATTTATTTTTTCTTTCTGATTTCACATTTTATAAACAGATGCTAGGCTAGTCTTACATGTAATTGAGGTGGTTAACTATAAAATATAATTTGATAACGAGACCTATTTAACTACTCTAGTGTCTCCTTTTGTCACCAACTGGATCTGCCCAAAATCCTGAGGGACCTACTTGAACGCATTATCAGGCCACATCCTCTCCACTACACATCAGGTTTTCTACTTGGGATTTCCGGGCAATTCCAAGTTCTCCTCATATATATATACAAATCAAGAAGAGACAAGGCGAGAGCAGAGTTCTCAGGAACACGGTCTGCCTTGACCCATATTTTTAATGAATTGGGGTGGCCAACTTAAAACAAATACAGCAATTCTTATTTTGGCCTCTCTGGGCAGAAGCTATGATCATTTCCTCAAGCACACAGCTGTGAGAAAGGGTAACTTTCTTATGAAGCAATAACGATGTGTTTATGTTTCAGTGTTTGTGATAAGCAGGGTTCTCAAAGCACTGAGCCCTGAGCATTCCTTGTCCAGGCCCACGGGCATATGTGTGATGGTCTTTGGGAAAGCTCTCCATTTTGGGGACCACACCACTTTAGAAACAATTCCCCAAATATGTCATTGGCTTTTGCTCGCTTTTCTTCTGGCTGATTACATGGCCTAATGACTAAAACAAGAGATCTTATTGACTCCTAGTTTGCTTTTGTTTTGCCTTCTTTTAGGTACCCAGTTTAGTACTTTCCCTGTCTTAAAAATAGACTTAGTGCTTGGTCCAACCCCTAAATTTTGGTTTAACGGTCTCCAACTTGTTCTTTGATTCAGGACAATTTAAGACACTAACCTGGCACCTCTAATCTGCTGCTAGACTTTGGTTGCAACCCAGCAGCAGCTTTGTCATGAGGAATTTTGTCACGTTTAACATGAAGAAAGTTTTTAACTGTAAGCATATAGGACAGGTCTGGGTGATCATGTCTCCCAGTTTCCCAACTGCTTATGCTTTACCATAGCCTTGCTTTTGCTCATGCCATCTTTAATTGGGATAGAATGATTATTCAGTTCTTTCAATCCCAACAGGCTCCAGTTTATGAATTGAAAGCAAAAGACCTAAAAGTTTGTACCTTCCAATTGTCCTTATCCTTTACTCTCAGAGAGCCAGTTTTAACCTAAGCTCATATTTTAATTTTAGGATAGCTCTGAAAGTGAATAAAAGATCTAACATTCCAATAATCTCAGTTTTTTACTATCATTGATGCAAACTAAGTAGGCATATTACCACCTGAGTCACAAGAAAAAATAAGTTGTGGTTTAGCATTTCTAGCTTTCCATTACAAGGATCACCAACTTTGCATCCAAGCATAGTGCGTTTTATTCTCTCAGATCATCTCTTTCAATAATTTAGTTTTGGATTACTCCACCTTAATTTCAAATATTAGTTTCTAAGTATTTTATGACTCTTGGAAATAAGTTTAAAAATTCTTACTTGCCTGATTTAAGCCATAAAAAAAATACATTGGTTCATAAAATTAAAGCATTCAGGGTTAACAATAATTTACAAGGGCAGCTTATCTGGGGATTCAAGTGATGTCAAAAACCCTGTTTTCTCTCACTCATTCTCTAAACCCTAGTCCTCTGATTTTGCTCCATTCTAAAATAGGCATATCAGTTACAGTGCAATTGCATAAAACAGAATGATGTTGCACAAAGTAGGAGAGATGGGTTACGGGCAAGAAAAACAACTGTCCCTCATGGTTGCTGTTCGGTTTGCTAATGCTGCCTGTTATTCAAAACACCAGAAATGGATTGGCTTTTATAAAAGGGGGTTTATTTAGGTACACAGCTACAGTCTTATGGCCATAAAGTGTCCAAGGTAACACATCAACAATTGGGTGCCTTCACTGGAGGATGGCCAATGGTGTCTGGAAAACCTCTGCTAGCAGGGAAGGCATGAAGCTGGCATCTGCTCCATAGTTCTGGTTTCAAAATGGCTTTCTCCCAGGGTGTTCCTCTCTAGGCTGCAGTTTCTCAAAAATGTCACTCTTAGTTGCTCTTGGGGTGTTTGTCCTCTCTTAGCTTCTCTGGAGCAAAAGTCTGCTTTCAACGGCCATCTTCACAATGTCTCTCATCTGCAGCTCCTCTCTCAGCTCCTGTGTGTTCTTCAAAGTGTCCCTCTTGACTGTAGCAAGCTCACTCCTTCTGTCTCAGATTTTATAGGGCTCCAGTGAACTAATCAAGGCTCACACTGAAAGGGCGGGGCCACACCTCCAAGGAAATGATCTAATCGGAGTTATCACCTACAGTTGGGTGGGTCACATCTCCATGGAAATACTCAAAGAATTATAATCTAATCAACACTAACACATCTGCCCACACAAGATTGCATCAAAGATAATGGCATTTTGGGGGACATAATACATTCAAGCTGGCACAGATGCCAAAATCCACTCACATGAACTTGCACTAATTCACACTTTTATCTACCTCCACAAACTCAGTAAAACTATTATTCACTTTATGTGAAAATTAATATTTCCTTTAAAAACCTTTTTTTCTCTTACCTTTAGAGAAACTGAAACTTTTGGTTGTCTTTTTTTGTCAATTAATTACTTTTAGAATTTCCTATTTATGTCATATGCCCATGTTTTAAAAATATGAGTTTTTTGTGTGTTTTTAATACCTGACTTTTATACTGTGCTTTTTACATATTGGAAACTGTGATAATCATCTTTGAATGCATATAATGTCCACAAAAAATCTTAGGAAGTAGCGATTATTTTCCCTAATTTTTATGTGAACAAAAATGAAGCACAGAAGAATTAAGTAAATTACCTAAAGTCAAACTGTTCTGCTAAGATTTGACCCAGGGCTTTCTGACAGAAGAATGTGCTCTCTTACTACTAAATTAACCAAAAATATAACAATTTTATTTAAGATTTATCTGATATATATGCCACAAATATTCTTCCTTGGTTTTTATCTGTTGTTTATTTATTTATGTATGTTGTTTTGTTTGTTTGTCACATTCACTTATATCATTGTAATATATGCTTTCAACAGCTGTCTTCAAACTGTCTCTCATCTGCAGCTCCTGTGCTTTCTTCAAAGTGTCCCTCTTGGCTGTAGCTCCTCTTCAAAACATCACTCACAGCTGCACTGCACTGAGTTCCTTCTGTTATATCAGCTCATTTATATGGCTCCACTGATCAACTTTGACCCACCCCAAATGGGCAGAGCAACACCTCCATGGAAATTATCCAATCAGAGTCATCACCCACAGCTGGGTGGGGCACATCTCCGAAGAAACACTCAAAGAAATCTAATCAACACTGCCCACGCAAGATTACATCAAAGATAATGGCATTTGGGGGACACAATACATTCAAACTGGCACAGTCCTAGAAACCAGTTTACTTTCTATCCTTTATATATGCTAGATGCTTTTTCACTTCTAAAGGATGGTCATGCTATTTTCTCTATCTGTAAACATAACCCTCCAATATCACTATTCAGTTAAATGTTATCTTCCTTGTGTCTCTAACAAACCAATTAGCTCCCAGAAGAACAAGAACTTCATCTTTTATTTGCTTGACATTATGACAATATGACAATGTGTAATTCTAGTATATACATATTCTTATATATATACTCAAATATTCAGTATATGATTCATTAATTGCATCAAATATAGTTCAATACCACAGTGAAACTGAAACAATGTCTTCTCCAATTTCTAAGTTTGTGTCAGTTTCCTGTAAACAAAACACCAGACTCAGATGTCTTCACTGGTAAATTCTATCAAATATTTAAGAAGGAAATAATGCCAATAAATACAAACTCTTTTAGAAAAGAGAAGATAAATGAACACTTCCAAATAATTTGATGAAGATAGTATTATTTGATGAGACAAGACATTATAAGTAAAGAAATCTATAGTCAAATATTCTTCCTTATCATGGATTTAATAATGCACAATTACTACCAAAATTTAATAAATCAATTATAGCAATTTATAAAAAGGCAATATACAATGATGAAATGGGATTTATAACATAACTGTAAGGTTGGTTTAATGATTAAAACTCAAACAATATAATTTATTATATCCACAAAGGAAAAGAGAAAGAAGTATATAGTCATTTCAATAGATGCAGAATACACATTTGACAAAATTAGAAGCCCTTTATGTTAAGGACTCATGAAACTAAGACTAGAAGAGAAATTATTCAATCTGAAAGAGAGAATCTGTGAAAAATCAACAGATAACTACATCAAAGGAGAAAGACAATGTAATGTTTTGTTTTCTCTCTCTCTAAGATTGGGGCTAACACAAAAAATTCTGCTCTCACCTCTCTTCTTCAATACAGGAAATCCAAAGCAGGGCACTAAGATGGGAAAATGAATAAAAGACATACTAATTGGAAAGGAAAAAGAAACACTGTCTTTATTCCCAGACAACATAATTTTGTGCATAAGGAGCCCTAATCATTCCACTATAAATAATATTAAGTTTAGTAAGTTCACTGAAATAATATTAAGTTCAGTAAGATTAGGGAATAAGTGGTCTATTAAAAAATCAATTGTATGTACAATGTATTTGAAAATGAATAGGACAAAAATACCCAAAACAAATTTGAAGAGGAAGAACAAATTTGAAGAGTTTATACCACCCAGTTTCAAGATTTACTATCATAAGACTATATTCTGATTCTTGTGGAATAGGAGTAAGGATAAATACTCAGAAAAATGAAATGTCTTAGTAAACCAAGAATCAAAAGGATGATATCAATTTGACAAACAGTATTGTGGTAGACTGAATTGTAAGGGGGATCCCAAAACTCCTGCCCCCTCTTGCACTGGTTTAATCCCTTGTTCTTGGATGTGTGAATATGAAGGATTTCATTCTGGTAATTAATTTACATTGTATGATAAAGGCAAAGGAATTTCACAGATGTAGGTGGAAGTAAGGTCCCAAATCAATTGACTGTGAGTTACCAAAAACACAGATTAGCCTGGGTGTGCTTGACTAATCAAGTGAACCCTTAAAAGGAACTGTGCCCTTCCAGAAGGAAGATACTGAAATTGGAGAAGTGTGTGTTAACAGCCTAGAACAGTCCCTAAAAGCTGAGAGCAATGCTCAACAGACAATCGGTACAAACATGGGGAATTCAGTACTACAACCGCAAAGAACTGGATTCTGCCAACAACTTGAATGAAGCAAGTTTCTCTAGATGAGAATGATACTGGACAAAATCCCAATGAGCATAACAGCCAATCCATAACATCAGGGTTTCAAAGAGGAAAAGAGCTTACTACTACCCACAAAGCAGGAGAGCAGATGGCCTATGTGCTCAAAAATCTATCTCCTGGAGTCTAAGGAATTCAAGGCTTTTGTGGACTCAAACAAGTGGGGGATG
This sequence comes from Choloepus didactylus, assembly GCF_015220235.1. NCBI lineage: Eukaryota > Metazoa > Chordata > Mammalia > Pilosa > Megalonychidae > Choloepus > Choloepus didactylus. The sequence goes on along the minus strand of NC_051308.1, from coordinate 66,558,498 downwards.
GAGTTGTTACCATTGCAATAGTAAGTATACACAGAGCTGAGACTAGGTTAGAATAACTATTACCATAGAAAGTGTAAACAGGGCTGAGACCAGGCTTTAAGAACTATTACAATAGAAAGTATAAACAAGGGTGAGACTAACTGAGTTTCAGTAATTTCAGGTATTAACCTCTGCCTATTCTACAATGTAGAAAGGAAAACATCTATATAATGATTCAGTAATCATAATCATTTGCTAATTCCTAATTTCTCAGTTACAAGGACATGGCGAGCTGATACCTTGATTTCAGCCTTTGAGACTCTAAGCAGAGGATCCAGTTAAAAACATGGTGGCCACAGAAACAGTGAGATAACAAATTTGTGTAGTTTTAAGCCACTACATTTGTGGCAATACATTATACAGCAGTAGAAACTAATACTAGTATCAACAAAGTAAATACACAACACTTCAGAAAGCATCATATATAATGGAGAAAGATGAGAAATATTTATTTTGAAGCCAGAAATAGGTAAAGAAATCACTACTTTTTTCCAACACTTTGCTAGAGGTCTTAAATAGTGCAATAAGTCAAGAAATATTGACAGAAATAATTAGGGTTTAAAAAGGAAGGATTCTGTCATTATTTCCAATATGATTGTCCACCAAGAAATTCAAGAAATCTGTAGATACATAATACTACTAAGAAAGTTCAGCAGGGTTACCTGATTTATGCAAACAAGAGATGTTTTTAAATAGAATATTTTAAAGATATGGTTTAATTTGGCAGTAAAGTCTATAATTTGCCAAGGAATGTATCTACATTATCTTTGTGCATACAATAATAATTTACTATAAACATTAAAGAAACCCCCTCAAAATTAAGAGACATATATTATCTATGGATGAGATGGGACAATACCATAAAAATGTCCATTGACTCCAAATTAGTCTGAAACCTCATACTTCTGGAAAAATTCCTATTAGACATTTTTGTAGAACTTGTCAAATGTGTCTAAAATTTATATGATGAAGCATGGGGACAAATATAATCAGGAAAATTGTTGGTGAAATAAACGTTAGCAGAACTTCCCCATCAGCTTTCAATGCTTATTATAAGTACTTTGAAAAATAACAGTCTAATATTGAAACAGATAAAATAAGTGGACTAACAGAACAAAATGGAGAACTAAGAAATTAATGCCTGCTTTTATGGAAACTTTATATACTACAGAGATGCCATTGCCAATAAGTAGGCATGGACAGATGATTCAAGAAATGAGACAACTGGTTACCTATATGAAAAGTAAAATAAAATCATTTTCCTTGTCCTTCCATACAAAGAGATCAATTCTAGTAGACCTAAATGCAAAGAAAGAGTCTTTCAAATTTTTAAAATTTATGGGAGGATATCTTTATGACTTTGGGGTGGGAAGAATTTTTTTTAAACAGGCATAAAACACATATCCTTAATAAAATATGAATAATAAAAAAAAGCAACTTCTGTGAGTCAAAGGACACCATAAGTTACAGCTTGAGAGATGCAAACTGAAACATGTATAATTCACAAGTGATTAATATCCAAAATACAGAAAGAAATCTTATAAAGCCATAAGAATAAGATAAATATATGCCACACCTCCACAATACAACCTCCGAAAGATACAAACAAGAATTAACATAAAAGGAAACCCAAATCCCACTGTGTGTTGTACTATCAATGCTTTGAGAGAGCTGAATGTTAGTGTGTGTTTCTCTTTTGGATTGAATCCTGTCCCCAACAAAGGCATGTTCAACTCTTGACCCCTGGTCTGTGGATATGAACCCATTTGTAAATAAGTTTTTTGAAGATGATATTAGTTAAGGTGAGTTCAAACTGAGTCAGGTGGGCCCTAATCCACTAGAATTGGGTCTTTTTTAAGGACACAGTGAGGAGTAGGAGACAGTTAGGGAGAGAGAGACAGATGGCCATGTGATGGAGGCAGAAACTGAGTAATCAGTGGCCAGCAAGCTACCACCAGAATGCTACAGACTTGGGCAAAAGCTTGATCCTGCTGACACCTTGATTTGGGCTTCTAGCCTCCAAAAGTCTGGAACAACAAATTCCTGTCATTTAAGACAATCAGTCTGTGGCATTTGTTGTAGCAGTCCTGGAAAACTAAGACACTTACTAACTCCATGTTCAGTGAAATCATTGTGGTAGCTTGAAAATGGCCATGGTGGGAGAATTTAAACTAACAAATGCCTCCTTAGTAAATTAGGGCTTCCTCATAAACATCTCCCAATGTCTGCGATAGAATTGATATAATGAAGAAATTTATACCACCATCATGAAGAACTAGGAGGGGCAATTTATACAGTTGAATTTGATTTACTATCATTGGCTTTACAGGGAACTTGATTTCCAGCTAGTGCTGACTGGACCAGAGAAAAAGAAAACTTCCTATCCTTCTCATTTTGCGATTCTTTTTCTAGAGTCCAAGTCATTAAATTCCTTAGCCAAAATATATCTGACAAGAATTTAGAATGTGTGTTTATACCCTTTCATCACAGGTGACAAAATTAGTGCCTGGTATTTTAATTCCTATTGGTGTAGTTAGAGTTTGCCTCTACCAAATTCAGGAAGGAGGAATTTCCCATAGGAAAGACATTGTCTATGCCAGGAGCCTAAACAAATATCAAATGTCGATCTCACAGGGAAGAGTAAATTAAAACCGCTATGAGATACACCCACTTATTCATCAAATATTAAAAGTCCCATATATGTAATGTAGCCCTAGATGTGAACTTTTGGGAAATCTCACACACTGTTGGTGAGAAGGTGAATTAATATAACCATTAAATTATGTTATATCGAACATGTTGGCAATATCTTTTGTTAAAGGTGCTCAAATGTATGTCACAAGCATAGGACACATATAGTAGTGTTATTGTATGTTAAGCAAAACTCGCCACCCAAACACACCCCTGGAAGCTCTCCCACAACAGACATGACTGTTTACATAAAACCCACTCTTAGTTAACATAGCAGTCTGAGCAAGAACATAAATAAAAATTTTCCATAAGGTAATGACTTCTCTGACTTCAACTCCTTTTCTAACCTTGAACACCCCTGATGTCAACTCCTTATCTTACCCTGAGCAAACCAACTCCTGACACATAATAGCATTATTGTAAAAGCAAATAATTGGGGACCCACTCCAATTCTCTATTAATTAAGAATGGATACTGTGGCATATTTATGCAATTAAATGATATACAGCAGTAAAAATAAATTATCATTATGTATATCATTAGGGCTGAATCTCATAAACATGATAGAGATAATACAAACTTCAAACACAGTTTGATAAAATGTTCAGAAACCCTTAAAAGTAAATCAATATTCACATTAGTTATACTTCTATATGTTTGGCATAAAGTGTATTTGAAGATGTATACTAATAATAAACATCAAAATCGAAATACTTGTCTTGAGGGAAGGACATTGGGATGATGCTTAAGGTGATTTTTTAATATTTTTGTGAAAGGAAAGAATATATAGATAAGCTTAGTTTATTTCATAAGCCAGTTGGTGGGTATTTAGAAGCTCATTATATTGCCCTTTGTTAATTTCTGAATATGAAATAATTCATGGTGTGTTTTGTTTTTTAATGCAATTTTATTGAGATGTATTCACAGGCCACATAATCCATCCAAAGTATATAATCAGTTGCTTACAGTATCATCATGTAGTTGTACATTCATAGCCACAATAAATTTTAGATCATTTTCATTACTCCAAAATAAAGAAAAAAAAATTAAAATTAACAGAACACCCAAAACATCCCATAATCCTTATCACCCCCCCCATTATTTGTATATTTTTTCGTCTGTATTTTATTACTTATCTGCGCATAAACTGGACCCAGGTAGTGCCAGTCACAAGGTTTAAACACATACAGTCTCACGGTAAAAGCTGTATAGTTATAGAGTCATCATCAAGAATCCAGATTCATGGTGTTTTTAAAATTAAAATATCATTAAATAAGTGGAAATAATTTCCTATGTTTAATGCATATCTAAGTACTAACTAAAGCTCTGTCTATTATCAAGCTCTGTGAAACTGCATCGTAAAACAGTTTTCAGTGAGACACATTTTCTGTATTGCTAAGTGGTAAATGAAACACAGAGCAGTGGTTGTAGGTCTGTTGCTGCACCATCCATGAGGAAATTCCAGTGAAAGATTATTCCTCCATGTCTGCATTCCCAAAAATGGGTTTATGTTGTTCCTTACCCTCTGTTCAGGGAGACTTGCAAGCGATCTGGACTGCTGACAGCTGTATTGTCCATAGGTAGTTTGCCAGATGACAGTCCTTGAGTGGAAAGCATGTCCTCTTCTAGGTCCCTTCCATTTCACTTCCTGGTCCTCTATGACATAATCTCATGCTCCCTGCACTTCTGGGACTCCTTGTTTCTCTATCCTTCATCTTCAATTCAAACTACCACTTAATTTAATCCTGTTTTGGAGGAGAAAACCAGCCCAGTGAGCTTACCTGCCAAATCTTAATCAAGTGGTTAGGTAGAAAAAAATTGAGTCTTTTATTTGTTTGTTTCTATACTACTGTTGGTTAAGGAAAAGAGAGAAACTAATGAGATTAATACTTAACTTAAAGTTATAATCCTATTATAAGATTTTTCCACAGAAAATATTTGGTAATTAGGCAGTAGTCCAATATTAGTGAGATTGCAATAAATGATGTCTATAGGTCAGTGAATCAGTGTTTAAATTATATATTTATAATATGTTTTATATATATTAGCAAATCAATTTATATTACTTTGAACTCTCAGACCACTTTTCCAGTTCTAATACTCATGAATCATTTGAATATGTGAGAAAATAATGACACACACCGACTAGCAACAGGAACAAAAATCTGAAAGTTAACCAGGTGACAGACACAATAATGAAGCAACGTAGTTTTCCTGAGTGCTATCTTAAGATGATATAAATAGGGGTACACATCAGTAGAACCATTGTGCTATTGTTATGCCCTAGACTTCTGCATAGATCCAATAATTATAATTATAATTAGTGTAGAGATGTTTAAAAAACAAATGGCCCAATTAACTAAATTATTGCTTATGCCTTGATTGAAGTGCCAGTATTTTCAAAGGAAAACATGTCTTACCTCTCTAACCATTTAAAATTACTGAATGGCATGATCGGAATTAATCTCAAAAATCATTTGAATACTCCCTGTCAATAAGAATTCCTCAGGAATTATACTTGAAAGGTAATCATCCAACCTCCACTTAAATATGTCCAGTGCTAAGAGAGCTCACAATTCTGAGTCAATCCATTCTATGATTCAAATTCTGCAATCATCATAGTTTTTTATGCTAAATCCAAATCTGCCTCATTTTAACATCTTACCTACAGATTTTACACCTTCATTATTGCAGGTAGCAATAAAAACTCACACCTACCTTATATCCTTTTGCCTTACTTATATTTGTGTTTCTCTTAGAGAAAGAAGCCTATGAGATGGTGATGAGCTAAGAACTATAATCAACAAAATGAAAGGTCATCATACAATCAGAATAAGTGGAGGATAACATGAAAAATCAAAATGATAAATAAAAACTTTAGTATAAAAAGAAAGGTCAAAGCCCTTTGAATATAAGCATCTATTTCTGTCCATATGAACAGGGTTTATGACAGTGGGGAATGTTTAATAAAGAGTATGATAATGAGGATGATTGAAATGTCAGATTTTCTCATGTGAAAATGAATATAGCCTTTCAGAAAACATTAACATTTTAATGTGAAAAATAAAGCTAATATTCAGAGCATATCTGAATATAATCTTTAAAATTGAACATTTTCCATAATGATTATTTTGTCTTATTATAAAACCTAAACATTATACATTGCAAAAAACTTTACAAAAATAAGTACCCATAAAAGGTAAATAAAAAGCATATATAATCCTCCATACGCCACTGGTAACATTTTTGCCCCATCAGGGAAAGTCTTAGTAAGGAGGCTCTGGGACAGTCCCTTTCCAGTGCCTAACCCTTTTCTTCCCAATAGCTTCTTTGTAAAACAGCTTTCTTCTTTTTGCCTCTGAAGCAGCAAAATACTGAAAGGCTGGCTATCTATCTATCTATCTATCTATCTATCTATCTATCTGTCTGTCTATTTATCTATCAATCATCTATCTGTTTCAATTCTAGGTTTGGTATATTATTGCCTATGTTTTAAAAGTTATTTTTGCCTGGAGTACACAGTCACTATTTTTAGGGCTCATATCCTAAATATATCATATGTACATGCATATGTATATATGTACACAAATATACACTTACGTGTATATTCATCATATATACTGTATGTGTAATGAGATGCATCATAAACTTATATACTCATATATGGGCTCATATCATCTATATATAAATATAAATATACTCATGTACACATGTATACACAGCCTAAACTCTTAAAAATGGCCATCCTCTATAAGATAAAGTCACTCACTCCCTAAATGCAAAGTGTTAGAGCACCCCCATTTAGTTCACATCATCTGTGTTTGGGAGAGAGTGAGAATGGGATAAGGACCCAATGTCTTTTCTGTCTATCTGTAAGAGCCATTTCTGTTAGGCTTGCTAAAATGCCCTGGTGGAAGTGCTTACCTTTCATTTAACCTGAGAGAGAGGATTAATCATTTTAAACTTACTCATGTTACTCAGATAATACCAATGTCCATTTGTCCCTCCTCAGCCACAGGTAGAAACCAGAATCTGCTTGATGTAAAGAGAATTAGTAACTTAGCTCCCCTCTTTGACTGAGGACTCCACTCATGCCTTCCCCCATTTTGCCTCAGAGAACTTAAAGCAGAATTAAAGTCTACTTGTGATGTTTTCAAACTCTGTCAGCCTGTGATTCTGTGTAATGTTCATTCATCTGGGCGGGAAAAAAAACAAAAACTAAAAACTAAAAACAAAGACAATGCCACTGCTTTAAATTTGACTTTTGGATTAGAAAATTCATCTTCAACCAGACATATATTGTTTATTTTTTTCCATCATAATATGTAGTTCCATGTACAGAAATAAAATTGATGTTTTATCTCATTTAATTTCATATTCCCATTTAATCAAATATTATTGAATTTTCTCCATGCAAGGAAGTGTTCTTCAAAAACACAATTCCCATGGCTATATAACATTCCATCATTCATTTAACCAACATTCTATTATTTAGTAGGTTGTATTTATGTTTTCATAAGTTTGTTTTTCTATAATAAGTATATAAAAATTATTTTGCTATAATAAAAATCCTTGTATATAAATTTGTCCCTAAGATTTTTCCTTACGATTACATTTCTAGGAGTAGATATCCTGAGACAGTGAATATAACATATTAAGCTATGTAGAGTATATTGTTTTCAGATAGATCCTACCAATTTATACTACCACCAGCAGACTATGAGTAGATTATCTTGAAGGCCAATTTTCAACTCTAAGATCTGCGTAAGAAAAAAAAAAAACCTTTTATTTTAAAATAAATGATTGTAAAACTTAACAGTAATAACTTCTTTTTAAAAGTTAAAATAACAATGAACAATCACGGTTAATATTAAAATGACAAATCAGTACTAAATGTCATGTAATAGTGTGTCTATAAAGTAAAAAAATACAATACAGAGCCTTTATAGTCAGACAAACCCGGGAGTAAATTCCATTCTGATGTTCAGAACTGTGTGACCTTGAGTGTGTTACCTAACTTTTCAACACCACAAGTTCCTCATTTGTAAAACTGATTATTCTAATCAATGTTACTAAATAATTGTCAGGTTTAAATGAAAAAAGTTAGGGGCCCAGAATAAGCCCTAAATATCTGATAGCTCTACCACAGGTTACCACTGTGAATTATTCAATAGCAATAGAAAAAGCAGTCTATAAAATTTATCAATTTCTTTTGTGCAGAAAAAAATCAACCATAATTGATTTTTAAATGGTTCACTTGGTTGTCATAAAATGAAGAAAATGTATATATATAACCTTGTGAATCCTTTCTTCTCTTTTAAAATTCAACATAGGAGGGAGGTAGAACTACAAGTTCTTTGAACATTCTGACAGAAAACTTGTTCTCTTTTTCTCCATAATTCTCATTAACTATTTTCAGAATCATTTCTAAAGTCAATGCATTTCTGACATATGAATAGACTTTGATTCAATGAGCAATCACTCAGTCCAAATAATTATCCTGTGAAGGAAAATTGTATGTAGTGTAGGCACCATTTAAAAATCAATGTTGTGTAAAGATTCCAAGGGTCCTAGTTTTTTTCTCATTTGTCCCTGGTCAATATCTCTTCAATTCCTGCTCATAAGTATAGCTTTATCCTAGAAACTTACTAGAATTTCTGTTTGAGGTTAAAATAATGCAGACAACAATCTTTACTATCCATTTAAGATAGGTCATGGATATATAATTTGGTTACTTTTGATGGCTTTAAAAGTTTGCTTTTTCTTCTTTTGTTCAATAGGAATTTGAACAGGGGACAATAGGGACCATTCTTTTGTTCAACAGGAATTTGTAGGATTTCTACTGTGTGGCTATATGGAAAGTATACCTATGAAGATACAAGATCCCCTCTCTTAAAATTGTCTACATTTTCTTTTAAAAAAAGCAATAAAAATGAAAATAAAAATAACTAAAAATATAATTTCAAATTTTGATAAATGCTATGAATTAAATAAACAACTTGACATAACAGAAATTAACTTTTGGATGAGTCAGTAGTGTATTTGCTATGATAGTGATATTTTAGGCAAGACCTGAAAGTAGGAAGATACCCATCTCAGTGAAAAGCAAGAAGTGCAAAAGTTCACGAATTAGGAAAGAATTTGGTTGATCTAGGCAGATAAATAAGGTTAATATGACTGAGGTAAAGAGAGCAAGAGGGGAATGATAGAATGGGAAATTTGGGAACATGAAACAATGTTGAAATGATGTAGGAATTTTTTGCAAAGGTGAGGAATTTGTATTTACTATGATTTCAAAGTAAAGTTAGAGAATATTTTCAATAAGGAGATTATTTGATCCAATTTATATCTTTAATAGATTTTTATTGCTTCACTGTGGTAGATGTCAATGAGGTAGGCAGGGATCAAAGCCATCAGAGGTCATCATTGGGTTGACTAGGAAGGTGGCCATACAGAGGGAGAGAAGTGATGATTCAAGATGTATTGCAGAGTTAAGACAAAAAGATCTTCTGAAAAAAGAAATTCAGTAATGATATTCATTCAGTACATACTGTCAGAGTTATGCTGGATTTTAAAATAGTGAAATAACAAGTATACATCCATTGATAAACAACCACTGCCTTTAGTTTCTTAACTGCCTCCTCTCAATCTTTTTCAACTCTACCCCAGGAAAATCCCTACCTCTACACTTCATCAATAAAATGTCTTGATTGACAGAGAGGACAGCATACTTTCTCATTGCTCAGAGTCCCTGCCATTCTTGCTAGATATACCTGGATATATAGGAGAAAGCAAAAGAGGAAATTAAGTATGATTCTCAAATTGCAGCTTGAGTATTAGTGCAGGAAGGTGTGTTTAGTGAGAAGGGAAAAGTTTGGAGAAGCATTTGTTTAGGAAACGCAATATTTAAATTTTGGACCTGATGATGTAGAGAAACCTTTAAGCCAACAAGATGAAGAGTTGTATATGGATAACTAAAGCTTATAGAAGAAGTTAAGTCTGTAAATATTATACACAGACAGGGAAATTGTTCACTCCCATATTCCTTTTTTGCTTCTTTTTTTATTTATTTTGTGTGCTAAAGGGAAATCTATAAATGAGTGATTATGGTGTAACCAAGTATACACAAAAGAAGTTAACAGCCATCTACATTTTAGAAAGTATCTAGTGTCAATGAGTGCTTTATGAATATTTACAGAGTAACAAATTTAAGATGACTCCCAAGCTGAGAATGTTGCAAAGAGACCACAGATCACCATGGAGCAAGGTAGGAGTTCATCAGGAGGACTCCTATAAATCTCACCCATTTCCCTGTCATCCTTGTATTTTCAGTGTTATTGTCACATGTCCTACCTACAAATAAGTCTTTGAAGCAAAAAGAAGAGCTTGAATCTTCTGGACCAAAGAAAGAAGACTGTTCTCTAGACTAGAGACTGGACTAGAGAACAGAGATATGGAAAGTTAAAATGAGATATATCCTTCTCCACACCAGAATAGCTTATTGAAGGAAAGAAAAAATGAGTAGGCATAACTCTTCTTTTAAGGATACCAATATGTGATTATTATATCCTACAAAAATATAGTTGTTGATATATATATAAAACTGTTCTCTCAGTTTTTTTGTTTGTTTTTGTTTTTGTTTTTGTTTTTGTGCCTCCCTTCATTACAAAATGTGCCGCCATTTTGTAAAATTCTACCAGGCCACTCAGAGGCAACAGCCTCTTCCAGATCAATAATCAGATGCAGCCTCCTTCCCCATATTGTTGACACCCCCTTTCAATATGAACAAGTTAAGGTGCTCACTGACTAGACACCCCTGAAGTTGGAGAAAGAAATTAAGTGAGATGAAGGGGTAGCATCAAACAGGATAAGATTTAACAAAGGTCTGTGAATGCTGAAACTTTATATAAATATATATTTGGATACTGGGGTGTTGGAATGGCTGGAAGGAGGTAAATGACATGGTGGAACTTTAGCCTATAGCATCCTATGGGATTTGCTCTACAGCTGCTCATTGAATTCTGCCTTGAAGGTCTTCACCTTTCTGTATATACCTTGTATTGCATGACAAAAAAAGGAACTGAGACTGGAGAAATGTAATCAGTAACAATTTTTGAAATTACCTACATAACTGCTTGTTGAGCTGTACATCAAGAGTTGACGCCTTTCTGTATGTATATTATATTTTACAGTAATGGAAATGGCTGAAGTTGTGGAACTGTGACCCATGACATTCCTTTGACATTTGCTCTCTTAACTACTTGTGAAATCGTACTTTGAAAGTTATTAATATTATGTATATATGTTAAAGTTCAGACATAAAAAAAATTTAAAAAAAAATAAGAAAAATTCTACCAGTCCTTCACTTCATTTTATATTCCATTGACTAAACATAAAAATGTGGTCAAGATTGTGTGGTTTTATTTCCCGATTTCCATATAGCAGGAACTTGGTATCAAGGATTATTTCATTACTCTGTCTTCATAAATCAAAACTTATCATACAGTCAAACAGAAGATAGAATTTTATGCTTCAACATTACAACCAAGAAGTTTTTTTTGTTTGTTTGTTTTAATTTAAACAATAATTTTCATGGGAGATGCAACAGATACATACTTCTTTGCATCATATTGCAACAGAAAACCTGTTGATTCTGGAGTTACAATTAAAAACATTTAAAAGTAGGTGGATGTCGTAGAATAAAATGATAAGATTTGGGAAAAGATGCATTTAACATAAGGAGTTTAAGAATGAAGTTATACTAGAAATACTTTCTCTTTGTCATATTTTAGAAATTTATTAAAGAGTCTAAAATATATCAGGTGAGCTTCAAAAATCATTACTGTACATACTTGAGATGCTCTATGAACACACATTGTTATTTGCCTGTTCTTGGCTAATAGGAAATAGAGAGCATGGAGTGGGTCACTGTATGTTGTGTTGTGGGAACACAGGCTCAGGTACAAAAGAGATTCTCAGCAAATGACCACTTTATTACTTGCACAGCACAAAAGATCCAAAAGAACAGAGGAAAAGGTCCCATCAAAGCCAATTTCCTGGGGAGGCCAACTTCTTGGGTCAGTGTTGTTGGATGGAAGCTCTGTGTGCTCCATTTCACATCAGATATGTGATGCCCAAGAATTGTGTATTTATACACTCCCCAAGGAGGTGGGGAGGTCCCTGCCACTGAGCAAAAAGCAAGTATCAAGCAACTTTGTACAGAGTTCTGGCCCTAGCAAGTAGGTGGGCCTGCTTGTTCCTTGTTTCAGATTGAAGGTATGGTCAGGCCATTCCATTAAACCTAATGTCTTCTGCAGTCTTAGAAATGGAAAACATATATATATAGATATAACTGTGTGCAAACAAGCAAGAGGGTAAAAGGAGGGGGTGGGCAAATGCTGAGAGATGGCTGCTCAGTGTGTTCGAGACTTCCCCAGAATAGATATAGATATAGATATAGATATAGATATAGATATAGATATAGGTATAGTTATAGATACAGGATAGATAGATAATGCATATATTGCTAACACATACATACTTAGCCTATTACAGTCTTGCTGTAAAATCAGCCTATAACTCAATAGTACGTCAAGCAACTTATTGTCACTGGCTTATTACATTTACATTGAGTATTGGTCACTCTAATAAAATAAGGAATTGGAATAAGGGGCAATAAGAAAAAGAGTCACACGTATATCAAAACTAGGATCAGATTTAAACTCAGACACAGAGATCTGAAGTCATCAATAGGGAAGCCCCTTCTCTTGTTCTTGTTTCCCTGAAGTTTGGGGCAGACTAAATGGCATGAGTTACCAAAAGGAGTGAAGCAATTTCAACCCTTCCCATCAGCCACACTTAAAGTTTTATCATAAAAAAGCAAAGGGAATCTCTGTCAGTGATGTGCAATAGCAGGAAAGTTCAGTTTTATTTAACCTAAACAAGCAAGTGTTACAGAAATGCCCTTGAGATATAGCCTCAAATGCTGTAACAGTAAAATGAAACTGAAATGCTGCCATTGTATTTTCCATTCAACATTCATTTACCAAATACACACTAAATATCACCATATCTTACTACCAATTTCACTTACATTCAGTAGATAGTTTAACTTTTAGTAATCTATGATCAAAAAAGGAAAGTTTAAATTGTGGTCTCAGGTTTTTGTTACACACACACTCTGTGAGACAGAATAGACAATGACCAGACCATGTGTGATAATAGAACACTGACTCACCATCTCTGTAGTGAGTAGGCCAGGAAGAAAAGCCCTAGTTTCCTAGGACTGCTGTAACAAAGATACACAAAGTCGATGGCTTAAAACAGCAGATTTATTGTCTCAGTTCTGGAAGTTAGGAGTCCAAAGATCAAGGTGTCAGCAAGGCCACACTCCATTTGAAGACTGCATGGGAGAATCCTTCCTTGCCTCTTCTAACTTCTGGAGTTTGTTGGCAATCCTTGGGGTCCCTTGGCTTTTAGATCATCATCACATGGCCATCGTCTCTTTCTGTGTTTGTCTGTTTCCTTTCTGCTTGATAAGGACACTAATGTTATTGGATTATTAGATTAGGGGCTGACCCTATTCTAGTATGACCTAATTTTAACTTCCCTTATTCCATCTGTAATAACCCTATTTCCAAATAAGTCACATATTTTGGGCAGACACAATTCAACCCATAACAACAATCTCTGTAGTAATTGATCCCAAGTGGTGAAGACTTTTTGCCCATCCTACTGATACCAGAGAAAAGCAGTGTGTTCTCTGCCCAATGTGCATAGCAGCCAATCTATGATACCAGGGTTTCAAAAAGATAGGAGATCAGATGGCCTATCAGCCCAAACATCTGTTTCCTGGAGCCAAAGGAGTTCAAAGTTTTATGGATTCAAACAAGGGGGGATGAATTTATTACCATTAAAATAGTAAATATATGCGGGGCTGAGACAAGGCTAGAATAATCATTACAGTAGCAACTGTAAACAGGGCTGAGACCAGGCCACAACTATTACAATAGTGAGTACAAACAAGGTGAGACTGGTTGAGTTTCAGTAATCTCAGATATGACCTTCTGCCTATTCTACAATATAGAAATTAAAACATCTATATAATGATTCAGTAATCATAACCATTTATTATTTCTTAATTTCTCAGTTACACTATCTGTTAAGTAAAATAAATTGGCTGCCTACATTGGCTTTGCCTGGAGCAACCTCTTTTTTGAGGAGTAACAGGGAATTTCTAAAGAGTTAAAAATAAAATGGGAGTTTTATGAAAAAACTGAATGTACCCTGCGAAAGCTGCATTTTAAGCAACAATTAGAAATAAGCTGGGTTTTGTCCAATAAAAATAACCTATCAGAAATAGGCAAATATACTGTATTTGTAATAGTCAATCTTTCCCCACTTTTTAAGACCATTCTTTATAATAAGGAAACTAAACATCAGCCAATTATTATAATTTCCCCTTTGAAAATCCCCTAATTTTCTTTATAAGATAATGTAACTTGCTAACTATTTTTAGTTCTTTCTGTGGTTGAGTGATTCCTGCTCAAGCAGTTTCTCTTACAATAAACCCATTACATTGCTTATTATTTGCTATTCAGTTTTCTTTGGCATAGCCTATCTTCTCAGAACCAACCAGAGAATGTCAAATAGGCCACCCAAACCAATTACATTGGATTTCCTACTTTCAGTTTGTCCACCTCTGGCTTCCCCATGCCAATAACCTCTACAACCTCCAAAAAGTGCGTATTTTAAACCACACACCACCCTTTTTTTTTTTACTATAAAACTTTCTAACTCCCCAGTCTACCTTTTGAGTCTTTGCCAAAAGCAAGCAATGGTAGCTATGGCTGAATTCCTTGTTATAACAAGCTCTAAATTAGTAGCCCCTGTTTGTTGTCAGTTGGGACTTCTTTATGTATTTCCACAACACATATACAAACAATTATTTCTGACATGGCCCAATTTATATTCAATCCCTTGTGTGGGTTATAATAACTATGGCTTGGAAGTATACAGCCTGTGAGCATAAGAGAAAATACAATTGCTTTGTTAAAACATCACTTATTTAATATTTTATTTTACACTGGCACTATGATTTTTGTTTCATTTTTTGCAGTGGTTGGTATATTTTTTATTGTTTCATTTTGATAATATGTAAAGTGATTTATTACTGTCTAAAAAGAGATTAGTCTCTAATCATAGAAGACATTGTCAACTATATAAAATTTGGAAAGCACATTATGGTATAAAGAGCAAAATAAATGTTACTCAAAATCTCATGACATATGGGTAACTACTCTTTATTTTCATGTATTTATATATATATATATATATGTGTGTGTATATATATATATATATATGTATGTATAGATTGTTCACATACTATACAACTATCCAAAGATCCAAAGTGTATAATCAATTGACCATGGTACCATCATACAGCTGTGCATCCATCAACACAATTAATTTTTTTTAATTTTTAGAACATTTTCATTACTCCAGAAAAGAAATAAAGACAAAAAAAAGGGAAACTCAGATTCTCCCATACACCCCTCTGTTATGATTCATAGTTTTGGTATAGTACATTTGTTACTGTTGATGAAAGAATGTTAAAATATGACTAACTGGAGTATATAGTTTGCAGTAGACATATAATTTTTCCCTATATGCCTCTCTATTATTAACTTCTAGTTATAGTGTCATACATTTGTTCTAGTTCATGAGAGAGATTTCTAATATTTGTATAGTTAATCATGAACATTGTCCACCATAGAATTCACTGTTTTATACTTTCCCAACTTTTAACCTCCAACTTTCCTCCTGGTGACATGCATGTCTCTGAGCTTACCCTTTCCACCACCTTCACACATCTTTCAGCACTGTTAGCTATTCTCACAACATGCTACCATCACCCCTCTCCATTTCCAAACATTTAAGTTCACCCTAGTTGAACACTCTGCTCATAATAAGCAACCACTCCCTGTTCTTTAGCCTCATTCTATATCCTGGTAACTTATATTCCATGTCCAAGAGTTTACATATTATAATTAGTTCATATCAGTGAGACCCTGCACTATTTGCCTTTATGTGTCTGTCTTAGTTCACTCAATATAGTGCCCTCAAGATATCTTCATCAACCCATTTCTTTTAAGATGGTTTTGTTCACACACCATGCATTCCATCCAAAGTAAACAATCATTGGTTCCCTGTATAGTCACGTATTTATGTACTCAGCACCATCACCACTATCTATATAAGGACATCTCCATTTCTTCCACAAAGACGGAGAAAGAGACAAAGAAGGCAAAGAGGCAAAAGAAAAAGAAAAGGGAAAGAGAGAAAACAAACAAACAAACAAAAAACTTGGTAACTAGAAAGCGACAAAAGGAAAGATAGCATTAACCTAAAGTAGGATAAAGAGTCAGACAACATCACCAATGTCAGAGTCTCATACCCTTCTCCTATTTCCCACCCCACATCCCCATATGCATTTAGCTTTGGTATATTGCCTTTGTTATATTAAAGGAAGCATAACACAATGTTTCTGTTAATTATAGTCTCCAGTTTGCATTGATTGTATTTTCCCCCCAATTCCACCCTATTTTTAACACCTTGCAGTGTTGGCATTCATTTGTTCTACCTCATGTAAAAACATATTTGTGCCTTTTGTTATAATTGCTGAGCACCCTAGGTTTCCCTGAGTTACAGAGTCCCAGTCTTTATCATTCGTCTTTTGTTCTGATGTCCCAAAATGTCCCAACCTTCCTCTTTCAAGCATGCTCACAGTCATCTTTGTTCCATGTACTTACATTTCTGTGCTACCATCTCTCCAAATTGTTTTCCAAACCTCTCACTCCTGTCTTTTCCTTTCTGTCTGCAGTGCTTCCCGTACCAAGGAATGGGTATCTTGCACAAACTCTCATTGTCTGTTTGTCAGACAATATTTTAAGGTCTCCCTCATATTTGAAGGATAGTTTTGCTGGATATAGGATTCTTGGTTGGTGGATTTTCTCTTTCAGTATCATAAATATATCACCCCACTTCCTTCTTGCCTCCATGATTTCTATTGAGAAATCCATACATAATCTTATCAAGCTTCCTTTGTATGTGATGGATCGCTTTTCTCTTGCCACTTTCAGGATTCTTTCTTCATCTGTGATGTTTGATAATCTGATTATTAAGTGTCTTGGTGTAGGCCTATTCAGGTATATTCTGTTTGGGGTACACTGTGCTTCTCGGATCCATAATTTTATGTCTTTCATAAGAGATGGGAAATTTTCATTGATTATTTCCTCTATTATTGCTTCTGCCCCTTTTCCCTTCTCTTCTTCTGGGACACCAATGACAAATACATTCTTGCTTTTCACTTTGTCGTTAAGTTCCTGGAGATGTTGTTCATATTTTTCCATTCTTTTCTCTGTTTTTTCTTTTCTATATAGACTTTCAAGTTCCTTTTTCTCCATTTCCTGAGTGTTTTCTTCTGCCTCTTGAGATATGCTGTTGTATGTTTCCATTATGTCTTTCATCTCTTGTGTTGTGCCTTTCATTTCCATAGATTCTGCCAGTTGGTTTTTCAAACTTTCAGCTTCTGTGCATTCTTGCTTGTTCTTCCAGAGAGTTTCTCTCTAAGCATCTGGGGGCCATCTGTTAGCTTCTCCAGAGCAAACTCTGGGCTAACATCTCCAAACATCTCCAAGCATCTGGGTCTGTGTTGGCTCTTAGCTTCTTTTTGGTGATCTAATCAAGACCCACCCTGAATGGGCGGGGCAACACCTCCATGGAAATAATTCAATCACAGTTATCACCCACAGCTAGGTGAGTCACATCTCCATGGAAACACCCAATCCAAAGATTCCACCCAACAATATTGGATTAAAAGATCCTGGCTCTTCTGTTGTCCATAACAGTTTCAAACCCGCATACCTGTGAATGTGAATTTATTTCTAAATAGTATCTTTGAATATGTTTTTAGTTACAATGAGGCCAAACTAAATTAGGGAGGATCCTAATCCAATATGATGGCTCTCCTTATAAGGACAGGAAATTTGGACATAGAGAAGCAGAGACAGAAAGAAATGGCCATGAGGTAGAGGCAAAGATTGAGTTATGATGCCACAAACAGGCTCACCATGACTTGCTGGCCACTGCCAGAAGCTTGGGGAGAAGCATGGAACGGATTCTCCCCTTTAAGAGGAAGCGGGGACCTCCTGACACCTTGATTTCTGACTTCTAGTCTCCAGAGAGTGAAACAATACATTTCTATTGTTTAAGCCAACTATTCTGTGGTACTTTATTACAGTAACCCTGGCAAACAAAGACAACATGTAAAACTAAGTAAATAAGATGAATTTGGGGTGTTAATAGAACAATTTTTAGAATTTCTTTCTGTGTATTTATTTTAAAACTCTTTCTCCAAGGTACATTTCTTCTTCAGAAATGTTTTCAAAGTAGCAGAATATTCCATATTCTGACTTTGTTAACATGTATATTAAGTTCAAATTGATAAATTCAAACATTATACAAAATCATTTACACATCCCAAATTTGCTTCCCTGCATTCTTAATAAAAGTGTCTTCAAATTCTATGCATTCATACTGCTTCTTTCCTGATTTTTTCATGTTTACTGTACTGTTACGTTGTTTCCCAGAATTTTACCATATGTTAGAAGAAGGAGATAGTTTCCCACATAACCTAAAATAATCCATAAGGTACTCCCTTTCACTTTTTAGTATAATATTTGGTTATTGTTTGCAACCCTTTATATTCCTAATGAGGCTTAATTTTAGATAAGATACATGCTTATTTTAATTCCCTGAGCATAGCACAGCAGTATGAGTGCTCTGAACAATTATGAAATTTACTGTGACTAAGGGGAAGTCATTTGTGATTTTTAAATTAGGAACAAATAATTCACTGATGTGTAACTGATAATTTTATAGTGCATTTCAAAAACATGAATAATAAACAAAAAGGTAAAACAGATGGTAGCAGAAACAAATATCTATTAATATTACATGAGTATTTACATCTTGACTTTTTCTATTGTCAACTCTTTTCTTATTTTGCTAGGGCTGCTGTAACAAAGTACCTCAAATTTGATTGTTTAAAACAACAGAAATATATTGTCTCACAGTTCTAGATATGAGAAGTCTAAATGGAACATGTTCCCTCTGATGTTTCCAGGGAAGAATCCATTCCACACCTCACTCCTTCCTTATGATGTTTTCTGGCAATCCATGGGCTTTACTCTATGCCTCATTCATCCATCAAATGGCCATTTTTTCTCTCTATGTTCAAATTTCCTCTTAAAAGTATACTCATATTGGATTAGTGCTCACTCCATCAGGTTTAGCCTCATTTTGACTAGTAACATCTTCAGAGACACTATTTACAAAGAAGGTCACATTCACAGTACTGAACTTTAGGATTCAAATATATCTTTTTGGGGAACACAAGTCAACCCATAACCACTCCCTAATGGATGACTAGAATAACCTGTTAATCAAGCAAAGCTAAGTTTATTACCTCCTGCAATAAGGAAGAACATCAACATGACATGACATGAACTCAGAAGGGGAACATCAGCAGTGGATGTTATTGAGTTTTGGGTTCTGTAAAACAGTGAATTTGGTCAGGTATTTTAATTTGGAAATCTGAGTGTAATTGAATAAAGTTTGCTATTAAGAGATTGGGATTGATGAGCACTATGCTGGTTTTGGTCTTAAAGTGAGTTTGATAAGTAAATAGTTATTGATAAGTAAACTATTTTCCCAGTTAAGAGATCTATTGTCCTGAGAGGTGTGCTATTTATCCAGACAAGCAATCTGTTCAAGAATGTAGCTATTTGTGTTGTCTGATAAATTGATTTGTAGGACGTTCTGAGAGTGAGCAATGAAATTATTTAATGGTTGAATTTATGGTCTAATCTTCATGGCAAGAATTTCCTGGAAAAATTACTAGTGTCATATTCATGTATGTAGCCTATTCTCAGCATAATCATAACTACAAAGAGTGTGTTCCTTGGTGAATTAATATAATTAAAGATTTCTGCACACATTTGAGGTCCTAGCTAAATAATTTATGGTAACTAAATAATTCTAGAAATTCCAGTATTCTTTTTTTTTATTATCAGTACTTCCCAGTTATCATACTTTATTAGTAGTAAACCAGAATCTGCAAACAAAGATAATGAGCAAACATTGTTTTATCAAAAGCTGTCTCCCGACATTAAAAATATACACATACACACAGAATGCCCTAATACATAAACACATACATGCACACAACTGTTGATTCAAAAAAAAAAAAAAAAAAAAAAAAAACCACAAGGAAATTTTAACCTTATTCTCTTGAAATATTTTGGAAGTCTGTCTTTTAAACAGATGTTATTCTTCCCTGAATGAGTAGTTCAGGTGTTTATGAGATACCTCTGTTCACATTTGCAAGTAAATGTCGGACATGCATATACATGAGTTAATTTCACTAAAAATGTTCACTATTGTAAGCAAACAAAAAATGTGTGCATATAACATGAAATTGATGCTACTGAAAAGTTAATAAAGTTGATTTTGAAATAGTGCCTTTAATTTTTCAGGGATATTGGAAAAATATGCTTATGTTATTTCTACCACATTTTTAAATGATCTAAAGTTCCTTAAATTTTTATATTTGATAGTTGCTTTATTACTCTCAAGGTATACATAGAAAAAGTTAATTTGTTTTGCAAACAGCTCTTTTCCTTCTCATAACTTTTATTATTGATAGTCATGTATTTATGGCACATTCAGTGCTTCCAAGGAGATGATACTCAAAAGCCACAAATGCTATACTTAGATATCATTCATATGAACTTTCTCTGTGATATCAAGACTCTAATCAAAAAGTGAAAAACAAAGAAAATAACATGGTTGCTTTCTTTTTAAAAAATAAAACCCTAAGATATTTTACCCAGGGAAATATCGTAAATTATATAAATTTAACTGAAGTGCTAATTTTGTTTTAATTAGTTTTAGTGGACCTAAGATTTGAGAGTTCCATGCAGAGTGCTTTTCAGTCCAGTGAAAACAGCTTTAAAGGAAACCAAATATCTCAACAAGGCAAAATTTCTGATGGTAGTTGGGTAGTATGTACAGACAGCCAATGTCTAAAATACAGAAACGCAGGGCCCTCATTTTGGCTACAAATCTATATTTGTAGTGTCAGCATTAAAGAAAGTCTTGTGGATATCCTGTTACCTCTTTACTCTATTACTTGCTATTTCTAGGCATCTTTTTCTCTTTACATCACTAACATGTTGTTCCTCAATGTACTGTCCTACAAACTTTTTTATCCTACTCATACGCCTTTCCTAGGTAGACATGTATATTTTCAAATCATATAAATGAGGTTGATCACTTCTATTTGCCACAGCAGATCCACACTACCTGACTCTGCTCTCCTCTGTTCCCCAGGAAGCTGAACTCAATGGTCTATGTCAAAACAGCTCCCTTGTCATCAGATATCCAGTTGACTTAACCCAGTTGGAGGTATAGGCAGGAGAGAGGAGAAAAGTTAAATCAGGGTTTTATTCCCCTGGCTTTTGTCGGGCCAGGTTACTTTGGACTGGTTCACCTTGTGAGGCCGTTCTTTCTACAGCGACTCTCTCCAAGTTCCTTAAATAGGCTCCTTTACACACGTCTTAGCCCTTTAGAACACGCTTTATCAGACTTGGCATTATTGATATTTGGAACTTAGAATTCTTTGCTCTGGGGGGATGTTCTATGGATTGCAGGGTGTTTAGCAGCATTCCAGGCCTCTATACCCTAAATGCTAGGTAGCAACGAACAGCTGTAATAGTCAAAAATGTCTCCAGACAATGCAAAATGTCCTCTAGAGGGCAAAAATCATCCCATTTCGAGAACTCTGCTTTAAATCTAGGGCTCATAATGGTTCCTCTCTGATATTTCACTGGAAAAACAGTTTATTTTTTTGTTTGTTTGTTTCCTTAAATCATCTCCCAAGCTTTTCCCTCCCAGGCTTTTAAATTATCTCTGTCTTAATCTCTCTTCACTGATTCTATTTAAGTGCATGTTTCTTTACCAAAAGGAAAATGGTAATATAGCAATTGACATCCCATGTGACCTAAGAACAAACTCTAAAAGATATATGGGATTCATAAAGAAAACTTCCTTTCTAGATGCAAATTACAGCAGTAATCTGAGTCATTCAGTAGCAACATGATCCTTCGGATGTATTATCTATGTGGTTTGGGATGCAGTGCAGATGGATCATGAGGCCTTGGTGTATCAATTGGCACTGAAACTTAGTCACTGCAGTAAAACAGAGTTTATAAAGATTTTGGTATCAGTTGGCTACTTTTAATGGCCTTAAAGGGAAATGTAAAAGTGGAAGTCCATGAATGACCAAGTAAAGGCCTGAAAGAAAGCCTCTTTGGCATGTCTTCTATTTGCAATTACAATAAGTATATAAATGGCTAATAACCAAACCCCAAATCTAATTATGAGGATTACAGAATTGCAGCTCAACCTTACCAAGTAAATAGGTGCAGTGATGGGGAAGGAATGGAGTCCTAGGATGAAAAAGGAGTAATATTGAGAAATTTCAGTGAACAAATTTCATTGAATTCCTTTGTTAGAAAAGAAAACCCTCCTCTATGCTTGTTTGAGGTAACTGTCATTGTTGACATTAATTAACATTAATTAATTAATTTAAAACAATTAATACCTCTCGATGATAAACTTGTGGCAAATACTTCACAAACTGATTCCAAATTTCCTCAAAATTCAATTCAACCTTACCTGCCCTTCTTGCTTTCAGGCCTATAAGAGCTAGATACCAGCATTACCCAGCCAGGGGAGTCCATGCATGCTCTAGGGAAAGACAATTAATGTATCAATAGCTTCAGGTGTTTCTGTATAGCCGTATGTATTTGTATGTTTATGCAGGTAACCTAAACAAGACCTCACCTAATAGTAGAGTCAAAACTCTGGAATGAAAATATATATGTGTGTGTGTGTGTGTGTGTGTGTGTGTGTGTGTGTGTGTACACACAGAGAGAGAGAGAGAGAGAGAGAGAGAGAGAGAGTCTAAGGATTCAAAACATAGCAGATGAAATAAAAGGGTTTATTGAACTTAATTTACTGATATGGATGCATTCAGGATTGGATTAGAGAGTTAATATATTGGCTTGAGAACCTGGGAGTGTTATTAGCAGCCTCCTAGGGTAGCTTATAGTTATAGAAGTAGAAATGCTGTATCTACCTTGATGTGGCAGACAGACTCTTAAGATGGTCCTCATGATCCCCAACTCCTGGTGTTCATGCCTTTCTGTGATCCCTTCCCCTTGAGTGCAAGTGGGACTTGACTTACTTCTCAGCAATAGAGTATGACAAAAGTGACAAAACATACATGATTACATGTATGTGATTTTTTATTATGTTACATGAGATTTTCATTGCCCATCATGCTGGTTCCTCTCCCATCCCCCCTTCCTATATCGTTCTGTTATTAGCTTCAAAGAATCAAGGGTTTGTGTTTAGGATCCCCATGTAGCAAGTAACTGTGAGTGGCCTCTAGGAGCTGAGGGCCATCTTCAGCCATAAGCCAGCAAGGAACTTACACCCTCAGTCCTTCAACTGCAGAGAACTGAATTCTTCCAACAGGGTGAATGAGCTTTGAAGCTGATCCTTCCCAGCTTGGTGCCGTAGCCCTAGCTGTCATCTTGCTTGCAGGATTGTGAAACCTAAGCAGAGAAACCAACAAACCCATGGCAGGATTCCTGACCCACACAAACTGTGAAACAATAAACGTGTTGTTTTTAGTCATTAAGTTTGTGGTGCTATTGTTTCACAGCAATAGAAAACTAATATCCCTGACATCCTGCAGAGGAAGGAGTTTGAATACTTGGGGAGACAAAAATGCTAGAATAAATCTATTACAAACCAATATCTCAGCCACTCTCTATTCCTAATGGGAAGGCACAGAGGACACTCACTTGACCAAGACATTAAGAACTACTGAGTAAGAGGAGCACTGACACCCTTCAGAACTCTTCAGGGATTGTCCTCTGTCGGATGCAGCAACAGAATCATTCCCTGATCTCAATGGGAAAGCTGGGATTCTGGGGTCAGAAAGGCAGAGTAATTATCAGAGATAAAATAGGCATTATTAACACATTAAGTCACCGGATGGAGTGGTTGATACTTGAAGTGTTTTAATTAATAGAACTTGTGGCTATTTCTAACTGGTCATAGGACCCTAAGAAATGAAATAGATAAGCAACCAACTAAAATGTTTCTTGGCAAATATAGAGGCAAACATTCTACTACTTCTGAGAAGAAACCTAACTTCAATCTGGTTAATGGTGGTTTATTTCTTTTTAACAAGTTCCCAGAACTGAAACAGAGGATTCCTACTGAGGAGACTCTGGTTTCAATTGAGGATGGATACTGTAAAATGAGCACAAATATAATGTGATTCTTCCCTCAAGCACCCTCCAGAAAATCTCAAAATTACTTAGCAGAGTGACTATGTATTGGAGAAAGAGAAATACCCAGCTTTCTTTTAAATTCATATACTGGTTCTAAACTAATGCAGATTCTCAGATATTCAAAATACTAATGTGATCTGCTCTTCAGAATGGATGTCAGATGATAGATGGTGAACTGTTGTAAGTACATCTTGCAGCATGTACAGTTGATCAGTAGAGACATTTTAAGTTATTTCCTTTGTTCAGATTTTATTGTAGAAATAAATACAATTGGTAAATGGGAGAATCCCGGTAGAGGTTTCCCCACGAAAAGAAGGCTATTATGTAAGGAATGACCAATTGGAAGTCCCTGGATATGTGGCTTGACAGACATATACCTTTCCATTCCTGACTTATAACAGAGCCAAATCTGCAGTACTGTGCCATCATACAGACAGAATTGACCCTGATAGTCAAATCCTATAGAATATCATGTTGTTCCATTACATTGTTGTACGAGTTTGAATGTATTGTGTCCCCCAAATGCCATTATCTTTGATGTAGTCTTGTGGGGCAGATGTTTTGGTGCTGATTGGAATGTGCCCCACCCAGCTGTGGGTGATGACTCTGATGAGATATTCCCATGGAGGCATGGCCCCGCCCATTCAGGGTGGGCCTTGATCAGTGGAGCCATATAAATGAGCTGACTCAAAGAGAAGGAACTCAGTGCAGCTGTGAGTGACGTTTTGAAGAGGAACAAGCTTGCTAGAGAGGAACGTCCTGGGAGAAAGCCATTCTGAAACCAGAACTTTGGAACAGACGCCAGCCACTTGCCTTCCCAGCTAACAGAGATTTTCTGGACACCATTGGCCATCCTCCAGTGAAGGTACCCGATTACTGATGTGTTACCTTGGACACTTTATAGCCTTAAGACTGTAACTGTGTAGCCAAATAAACCCCCTTTTTATAAAAGCCAATCCATCTCTGGTGTTTTGCATTCCAGCAGCATTAGCAAACTAGAACAATTGTTAACAATCTTCTTAAGGAACTTGGGAAGCAAGAAGCAGCGGGCAACAGAGAGACATGTCAGAGGATAATGATAAACATATTGAAAATTCACTTACTTTGTCACTGAATTTGCTAGAGATCCAGTGACCTGGGGCAGGGTAGGAGTGAGGGGCATATCAAGATTTCCTTAGAACTGAGAGATAGCTGCTTAATCTTGTACCACCCACCATAAAATAAAAGACACAAAACTTAGTGTCCCTGGAAGCAATATTACCAAATGTGGATAATCAGTATGGTCACCAGTTTACCTTTCAGCTTGGTTCTTAAGAGTCAAAATATAGAACAAAATTGGAAGTGTCCTTGGCAGAAAGAGATACTGGAAAGCTAGTGGGAAAACAGCAGTGCTGATCTCTATAGGGTTTTGCAGTAATACACATGCTTTTTTCTGCACGCTTTTGCCTCACACATAATTATTTATATGACAGCTCTTTTTGTTGGCATAGAGCAGCAATTGGAATACAGCTTTACCACAACTATCTCTTCTTTCTTCCCCTCTGAATCCTGAGCCAGCCATGGGCATCAGCTTATCTCTGTGATTGGAAAGAGGATTGTCCGTTCTACCTGAAAGGAAAGAGGGTAGGAGGCATGGATCAAATGGTTTAGAAGGGACTTGGAGGAAACAAGCAGAAAATTGATAACAAGGAAGTCTTGTGAAGAGGTATGTGCATAGACCATTCAGAATGGGTTCCCCAGATATCCCTTTTCTTGCCCAATATTCTCAAGTACAAAATGGCCATGGTGGCCAGAATGGATGTTACATATGGGCCAAGGAAAATGACTTCTACTCACCAAATCTGATTTGCCTACAACCACTGCTGGGGGCTCAATCTGCAAAACTTAGAAAACAACACTGAGTTGCCATATTGCACTAGTTCCTAGTGGGATCATCCAGCTTCCTGGTGGTAGGTTGATAGGTAGGTTGGTAGGTTATCACAAAAACATAGCTCATTGTTTCCCTGGAATAGACACTTATTATGGATATGGATTTTTCCTTCACTGACCAGTTTTTCTATCAAAACCAAAAATCCAAGGACTTAAAAAACACCTTATTTATTAATTAATTAACACCATTGTCTTGTATATTTGAAATTGGTAAAATGGGAAATTTTAGGTTGCATATATGTTACCAGAATAAAATTTTTAAGAAACCATAGAACCATACAACACAGTCAACTTTAATGTAGACTATGGAATACAGTTAATAGTCTTAGTATTACACACACCATAATTTCTGATAAAGAAATTAACTTTCTAGCAAATTAAGCATGGCAATGAGATTGGTAATCATGTTACTCACCGGTCTCATTATGTTTCTATCACTTTAAAGCAGTTGTCCTGTTAAAATGGTGGAATGGCTTTTAAATATGTCATACAACAGCTGCCATGAGGTAATTTTCTTTAGGACATTGTTCAAAATCAGTACCAGTATATATGTTGTTTGTACTAGAGCAAGGAATCACAAGTCTATGAAACAAGCATTAGAAACTGGAATACTTACTTTCACTATTATCCCGTTTGATCCTATCATCTCAATAATGCTGATCTAAGGATCTTCATTCTCAAAAGAGAAATGATCCAATCAGGGAAGCTAGTCAGGGTTTCAGTAGACTTTAAGTCAAGACACTATCTGGTCACTTTGGCCTCCCCTTGCCAGTGAATCAATAGGCAAAATATTGATTACTACATTGGACAAAGGAATGTATCCCAACTATTCAAAGAGTACTTGGGTTGCTATTCTTCAAAGGCAAACTGGGTTGCAACTACACAGTGGAGGGGAGCAGGGTTATGTCTGAAATTTAGAAGATTCATGACATATCTCTGAATACTACTGTTCTGGTTTGCTAATGCTGCCATTATGCAGTATACCAACAATGGATTGGCTTTTATAAAAAGGGGGTTATTTGGTTACAAAGTTATAGTCCTAAGGCCATAAAAGTGTCCAAACAAAGACATCAACAATGCGGTACCTTCACTGAAGACACTGAAGAACATCAACATAGGGTATCTTCACTGAAGAATGGCATCTGGAAAACTGTCGTCTGGGAAGGAAAAGGCACATGGCTGATGTCTGCTCCAGGGTTCTGGATTCAAAATGTCCTTCTCCCAGGACGTTTCTCTCTAGGCATCTGGGGGTGTTCTCTTTAGTTTCTCCCAGGCAAACTCTGGACTAGCAAAAGTCTACTTTCAATGGCCATCTCCAAAATGGTTCTCTTGGCTGCAGCACTGAGCTCCTGTCTGAGCTCTTATAGGGCTCCAGTAAACTAATCAAAGACCCAGGCTGAATGGATGGGGCCACACCTCCATGGAAATAATCTAATCAAATTTATCACCTACAGTTTGGTGAGTCACATCTCCATGGAAACACTCGATTAAAAGGTCACCTAATCAGAAGAACTAATCAATCTGCTCCCACAAGATTGCATGAAAGAACATGGTGTTTTGGGGTACCAAATACATCCAAACCAGCACAACTACCTTATCCTGTAGTTAAAGCAAATAGAAAACTATAAAAACTGCATACCAAGAGTACAGCTCTTTAGAATGAACCTTTGGGGCAGTCCACCAAGCAAGGATCCATGACCACATGAGTTACTTGAGGAAATGAGGACTGTAATTGTTATGATTATATACTCTATTTTGAGAAGAATGCATTTTTGTATGTATTAAACAGCTCTCCCCTTGTTTTTACTTTTTCCTTTATTCCCACCAGTTAATTTACCACTGTAAATTGTAGGTAATAGTATATCTCAATATGTAAGTTAAAGACTATTAAATAGGAGGAGAGTGTATCTCAGCTAGCAGAGGAAGGAACTTCTGGACCTCACCCAAAGGGAATCATGGGACTTTGTATCCTTCTGGGGGGAGAAAATTACGGTGGTTTTGGTTATGTGGGCATGTTTCACCATGTTGAGCAGAAGCATGATTTTATTCTTTATTTAAACATTAAGTTGTGAAAAGGTGTGGGTGTCATCCAGGTTGATAAGAATGGACTGAAGTGGCTTTATACTTTGTTGAGTTAGCTAAGCTGTATCTGCATTTCCCAGAATTCCCTTCCCCACTTAGTTCTGTGAAAGCATTGAGCAAAAGAGAAGCTTAAATGAGATTTGGAAGGCAAGAGAGAAGGAGCAGCATTTTTATATTTTGATGTTCAGTGAAGGTTAGGTATACTGCTGTTCCCATACATTGTCACTCATCTGCTGGGTAAATCATGTAGGTATGGGGTAACAGCCAGGTTCACAACTCCTCTAGCTCCTACTAGCTCTCCTTCAACGTCTCCAAACATGGGCCAAGCAATGTGAGGCTCTGTGGTGAAGGGTGCCAGTTTAAATTATAGGTCACCTGCACCACTAAAGTTGAAGGTGGTCAGAGACAAAAGCATGTTCCAGTTTGTTTTCTTCAGTTTCCTTTAGTCATCATGGGCCCCAGTGTGTCCTTTCTCTTCCCCTGCTTTATATCCATCTTCCTTTCCTAACTTCTGGCCCTGCTTGGTTCAGTCCAACATGAGACACAGAATTAATATCCTCACATAGACTGCTTCACCAGCTTCCACAATTATATCAAGTATGATCCCTGCAATGTATTTCTTATTCCCTATCACTCTAAGTGCTTCTGATTAGCTGGTCAAACCCACCTAATACTCCCAATTTCAAGCTTTCAACATCTCTCACTATTTTTCTACAGCATCTTAGCTCTGGGTTCTATAGATGTGCCTTTTCAGTGGTTGGAGAAGAGTTAGAAAACACATAAATAAATTCTGCTTTAGCCTTTATGGGAAAGAAGAGTTTCCAGAGTAAGCCTATATCATTCTGTAGTTATGGATATGATACTACTATTATAATGACATAAAACATTCCTCTGGATTTAACCATTCTTTACCCCCTATTATTTAGGCACTCCCTGATAATAAATACCATCTCCAAATCTGATTTGGCACACTAGTGATTATGTTCCAAACAAGAAATAATCATATTAAAAGCTAAAGAATACATGTGAAATGTTTAGTTAGTTTAATAGTTTGAAATATATTTTCAGTGAAAACATTTTGGGATCCTCAATCTTGAAATCACAAAACTTCCTTCGATATATTTTGCATTAAAAATATGTTTGATATTAATATAGCTATAGTTTATTTCAAATCTATGCTTACTATCCTTTCACTATCCACAGCTAATGTCTTTTAGCACAAGGGTTCTCAAATAAAGTTACCAGGGTATATTTATAAATACACATTGTTTGACTCCATCTCCTGAGAAATCTATTTAATAGATCTAGTAGGGATCCCAGGATTCTGCATTAGAGGAAACACCCAAGAGTGATTCGGATACATATATTTGGTGGAGATTTGATCTAACACTGTCCTAGACTACTAAATCAGATTGACTATTGAATCAAATTGAATGAGATGCATTAAATTTCCATTCACTTTTTCTCTGCTGCAGTATGCAAAACTTTTATCAACAATGTATCTGAAACTGAAACTGAAATTGCCCATTGCTTGTGGTTGCTTTTCCTAAACTTGCTCTCAATACAATGCACACATTTTGAATGATGAATAGATAGATACCAGAGAGAATGAGAATGCAATTTGAAGTAACAACTTTTCAGAATGAAGGAAAAAATAATAAAGACTGAAAAATTTCCTTCTCTTAATACCAATAACAGTTCCTTATACTTCTACAGTGCTTTATAGTTTTCTGAGCTCTTTCAAATATGATTTCATTTGATTCTCACAATTGAATAAGGTTGGGAATGGGATTTGTATTGCTCTTTCCATGCCCCATGGATGAAAAAGTGAAGTAACAACACAAATGTACTTTGTGTCACCTTTTTTGTCAGGGACTGAGCTGATCAAATGCTGCCGGGGATCTCCAGGGACCTACATACAGAAAGAGAGAGATGTAAATTTTTTTTCTTTCTTTCTTTTTTTTTTTCCTGGTAGGCAGAAAACTTGAAAGTCAGAGGCAATCAGTTAGAATGTTACCTGAGCAGGATAGTTTATGTTTTAAAGGAAAAGTAAGAAGATAACTGTAACATAAATCCATTTTGCTATTGGGTTTTATAGCTTATACTGTTACTAAAGAACAATTAAAGATCTGCAATAAATAGACTATATTTTGCATGAATTGGTGATTTTGTAGGTAGTTCTAATTGCACACTTTTGTATATCTACATATTCTGATAATATATTACTGACTCACTGCCTCTACCTGTTTATACTAGAGTCAGAATGAATGGCCTATTCTAAAGCATAGTGAGAAAAGAACTTGTACAAATTTGAATTATAAGCATTAAAATATACATAATAGAAGTGACAACTTGGAGACAAAAACATTTACATCCCATGGGGTTTTAAACCACAAAGATATAATTTCCACAGTAATCTTTATTTTTTTTTTTTGAATAAAATACAGAAGTCACAGGCTCCTGATAGATCTAAGGTTAGAAAATATTTCTATAAAATGGTAGTTCTAAGATACAAATTTGAAATATAAAATTAATGGAAGAATATTAAACTCCAGTTATCTTTTATAGAATATCAGATGTTATTTAAAATGAATTCTATTTGCATTAATATTTTACAAAAATAAAAGTTTTGGTAGAATTTTATAGCATTGAACATAAAAACAAATGTGTTTTTGGTATTAATTAACATTTTAAAAAGCATTCCTAAAACATTCCTAAAACTGAGCCCTAACATTCAATATCTAAAGTTAAGAAATTTCAACTGTCATGAAAAGCACTCTATTGATTTTTTTCACCCAATTTAAAACTGTAGAGATTAAAAATGAAGCTCTGTAAAACTTTTGAGACCATAAATGTCACCTATGATGCAATTAAAGATAGTGCAGGTTTCTGGATGATATTTACTATGCCCTCAGGAATTCTGCAAACAGGTTAAATATACCTAGTTTGTGTAAAGTATGGCTTTGTTAACCACATAGCTTTAAGATTCCAATTACTGATTTAATAAAACAGAAACTGTTCTTGAAATTCTTTACCTCTCAGTCTGATCAGGTGGCTAAGTTCATTTAGCTAATAAATAAACAATTGTGGATTTGTGAATCCAATCTCAATGTGCTCTCTAGTACACCACTGTAGTTAATAGAGAGCTGGTTATTCTATATAAAAGGTGGTCACAAATTTCAGAACCAAAAATCAGGATGCATGTTCCAATACCACCCTCCTTATTCCTTCAATGTGCTGCAATTTTATCTTGCATTATTGTTATTTTATTTGCAATTATCACACAATATTTTTTATGACTCATTTTTCCAACAAAACTCCACTTCTTTGCAGTAGCTTATGTTTTCTTAACCTCTGTTTCCTCAGATCATACTGCCCTTTCTGGAATAAAATAGAAGATCAATAAATGCTTGTAGAATTAATGAGTTAATGGAAGTACAGAAATATAACAAAATATTTGGGAGCAGGGTTACACAGCTGAAAATCCACATGACTTAATTACTAGACAAATTGTGCTCTCTGCTTACAGAAGACACATACCCCACTCCATCCCTATGACCTTAATCACATGACTCCAAACTCCAGAATATCCTTTCCTACACCTTGGATCCCAGTCTTTGCTTGCGAAAATCAAATCTACAAGATCAATCTCAAATTACCTTTCCTTTATGATGACTCTTCTGGATTTCTCTGCAATACCCTACTATCATTTTTTCTAATGTTAGCACTGAAAGTATTGTGAATAACACTGAAAGAAAATATTCATAGCTTGGCTTAGAATAATTAAAGAATCTTGTTCTGATTTGTAAAGCTACCAAAATGCAATATACCAGAAATGGATTGGCTTTGATAAAGGGGATTTCTTAGTTCACAAATTTACAGATATAAAAGTGCCCAAATTAAGACATCAACAAGAGGAAACCTTCACTGAGGAAAGGCCAATGGCATCTGTCATCTAGGAAGGCACATGGCTGGCATCTGCTGGTTCTTTGCTCCTGGGTTGCATTGCTTTCTGCTTCTGATTCCAGTGGCTTTCTCTCTAAGCATCTGTGGGTTCTAACTTAGCTTCTCCAGGGAAACTCTGAGGCTTCATCTCTTATCTTAACATCTCCAAATGTCTTTACATCTTCATCTCCAAGTGTCTCTGTATTGCCAACTCACACCATGGACTGTCAGTGCCATCTTGAATATTGGAAAAAAAGTCATTAGTGCCTTTGAATCTAATCAGAGCAGAAAACCAATTATAAAAGCCCATTTTAAGACTCTGTTTCTCAAGAACCACTCTGGCACAAAGCTGTATTTGTCAGGGTTCTCTAGGAAAACAGAAGCAAAAGGAAATAATCTGTAAATATAAAATTTTATAAAAGTGTCTTATGCAACTGTGGGGATGCAAGAATCCAAATTCCATAGGGCAGGTCACAAGCTGGCAACTCCGATGAAGGTCTTCGATGAACTCCCCAGGAGAGGCTGGCTGGCTGAAAGAAGAGTGAAAGTTCTCTCTTCTCCCTAAAAAGTCTCCAATTGATTGGATTAAATCTACCTGATTGGATTATTTCATGTGGAAGACACTCCCTTAGTTGATCATAAATGTAATCAGCCACAGACACCATCAATTGACTGATGATTTAATAAACCAGTCTTCTGGATTATTAACCAGCCATGAAATGTCCTTACTGTAATGGTTAGGCCAGTGCTTGCTTGACCAGACAGCTGGACATCATCACCTGACCAAGTTGACACATGAACCTAACCATTACAAACATACACTTGGGAGAACCCAGCATTGGTGTGAGTGCACACACAAACACACACACAAACATTTTTTTAACTCCTTAATAGCAGTTATAGTCTGTTCCATTTTCATATCCTTTGTATGTCTAGCATATTACTGGGGCCTGCATGATTAGGGGATCAAAAAATAAATTATAAAAAAATGAACTGTAATTGAAGTTTTGCATGAGACTGAACATTTTAAAATGTTTTATATAAACATGACAAATATCATACTTTCATTTTAGAATAATTTTTAGAAAACTTTGGGTAAAACTGTATGGATATTTTCAAGAAAAAATAAAGTACCATGTATTTAAATGGCTAAAGATGATTATTCCATACATATTATAGTTAATTACATAAACAACTTTGGGATTATTGCATTAAATTACTAGTCCTACAATTTTTGATTTGCATTTTTTTATATCTATACACACTTCCCAAGCACCACTGTTCTCCCTATGCAGTTCTTGCATTCTTTTAAGAGCTATTTGATGCTTTTACTCTTTCCTTGTACACTCCACACACTTTTCAATTACTAAACTGAAGTGCTATAAATTTAAGTTACCATGAAATCAATTTTGGAGTCTTCTGTATCCCTACTTTTAATATGAATGATCCAATTAAAATGACTTTACCTTTTTTTTGATGCAATTTTATTGAGATATATCCATATACTATACAGTCATCCAAAGTGTACAATCAGTTGTTCACAGTACCATAATATAGTTGTGCATTCATCACCCCAATCCATTTCTTGAACATTTTCCTTGTACCAGAAAAGGTGAAAATAAGAATAAAAAATAAAAGTAAAAAAGAACACCCAACTCATACTCCCCACCCACCCTATTTTTCACCTAATTTTTTGTCCCCATTTTTCTACTCATCCATCCATACAATGGATAAAGGGAGACTGATCCACAAGGCTTTCATAATCACCCTGTCACCTCTTGTAAGCTACATTGCTGTACAATCATCTTCAACAGTCAAGGTAACTGGGTTGCAGTTGATGGTTTCAGGTATTTACTTCTAGTTATTCTAATGCATTAAAACCTAAAAAGGGTTATCTACATAGTGCATAAGAATGCCCATCAGCATGACCTCTCATCTCCATTTGGAATCCCTCTGCCACCGAAGCTTATTACGTTTCCTTTCACATCCCCTTTTTGGTTAAGAAGATGTTCTCAATTCCATGATGTCAGGTTGAGATTCATCCTTGGGGGACATAGCCCACATTGCCAGGAAGATTTACACCCCTGGGAGTCAGATCCCATGTAGGGGAGAGGGCAGTGACAAGTTGGCTTAGCTAGAGAGAGAGGGCCACATCTGAGCAACAAAGAGGTACTCAGGGGGAGAATCTTAGGTACAATTATAAGCAGTTTTAGCCTCTCATTTGTAGTACAAGCTTCATAAGGTCAAGCCCTGTGATAGAGGGCACGGCACATCAAACCACCAGTCCTCAATGTTTGTGAGAAATTCAGCAGTGATCCATGTAAGGAAGCCTGACACCACTGCATTTTCCCCCAGCTTCTCAGGGGGCCCTGCATGTCTATTTTTATTCTCTGTCCAAATTACTTTGAGATATGTCCCTATTTCACACTAATCTATGCAAACCTACCAGGTCTCACTTCCTATTAAAAGTTACATGTAATTATGGTATTTGAACAAACTGCATGAGTTAAATTGTTTAGGAAATATAGATCTTGCACCAACTAAGCATCTCTTCCCTTGGTCTCACATAGAATTTGAAGTTTTAAAATGCAATCTTGTCCTTTACCCTTTGGCCCAATTTGCCCTAGTCCTAACCACATCTGCTTCATTCATTTATCTAGCTGAAGCCTGGACTCCTTTTCAGCTTTTTTAACAGTAGTTTTATGTGCTAATACTGGCAATCATATTTGCTGAGTTCCAGTTCTGAGTTTTTGTTGTCACACAAGATACCCAAAATTCCAGGGACTGATCAGGTTATACACAAAGGGATCAGCATCTCAAAATCTGGAGATAATCATTACAATTCAGGAATAGATATGACTGCTGTAAGAGCTTACAATCTAGGGACTGTTACAATAAGCATCCCCCTGATAAGCTGTTCTCTGAGGTTCAATTCTGAGTTTACACATTGTAGTTAGTCTATATTAGTGAGGCATGATAGTGTTTGCCTTTGTTTCTGGTGTAATTCACTCAAAATGCTGTCTACAGGATCCATTCACCTCATTGTGTGTCTCACAGCTTTACCCCTTCTTTCAGTTACTCAATATTCCCTTGTATTTATACACAACAGTTCACCATTCTGTTCCTCAGTCAATGTACCCTTAGGTCACCTCCACCATTGCAAATCATGCATACTCTCTCCATTAACACCAGTGTGCAAATGTCTATTTATGTCCCTGCTCTCAGATCCTCCAAGTAAATGCTTCCTAATGAGTTTGCAGGACCTTATGGCACCTACCTACTTAGCTTCGTGTGGAACCACCCCATTGTCCTCCAGAGAGGCTACATCATTCTGTCTCCTAACCAACAGTAAATACATACATCCCTCTCTCCACGTTTTCTCCAGTACTCCCTGTTGATATTTTTCCATATAATTTTATAGAGCTATGTTCACATACCATGTAATTATCCACAGTGTACAATCAGTTGTTCATAGTGTCATCATATTGTGTGTATTTATCACCACAGTCAGCACTTGAACATATTGGTCACTATGGGAAAAAAAGTTTTTTTTTAATGAATAATATAAAAGATAAAAAAATAAAATATCATACAATACAATATATTAGTAGGGTCAGGCAACAACACCACCACCAAGAATACCATATCCCACCCTTATATCCCCCTCTCATACATATTTAGCTTTGGTAGCTTGCCTTTGTTACATTTAATAAAAGCATATTACAATGTTACAGTTGACCATAGACTCCAGTTTTCTTTGATTAAATTTTCCCCAATAACATTGCCTTTCCAACACTCTGCATGGTTGACATTCATTTCTTCTCCCTCATGCAAGAATAGTTTTGTGTTCGTATATTTAGTCACAATCATTGACCACATCAGTTTTTGCTAAATTAAACAGTCCCAGTCTTTATCTTCTATCTTTACCTCAGGTGTCATTCATGCCCCTAGCTGACCTCTTCCAGGTTTACTCATGGACATCTTGGTTCAGTGTACTTACTATATAATTGTGCTACCATCACACAGTATTATGCTATCTATTTCTGGATCTATACAATCAATCCTGCTGAACATTCTGTAGTCCTTCAGCATCAAATGCCCTATCTTGACCCTCTTTCTATATCCTGGTAGCCTGTGTTATCAGCTTTTAACTCTCAAAGTTTTCTCATTAATGTTAGTTCATATTAGTGAGACCACGGTATTTGTCCTTTTGTTTCTGGCTAATTTTGCTCAACATAATGTCCTTAAGGTTCATCCATGTTATTATATGTTCCATGTCTCTGCTCTCACAGCTGTATAATATTCCATCATGTGTATGTGCCACAGTTTGTTTGATGGACATCCTTTGATGGACATTTGGGCTGTTTCATCTCTTGGCTATTGCGAATAATGTCATCATAAACATCAGTTTACAAATGTCTGTTTGTGTCTTAGATTTCAGTTCCTCTGAGTATATACCTAGTAAAAAAATAGCTGGGTCATATGGCAAATCTATACTTAGATTCCTGAGGAACTGACAGACTGACTTCCAGAGTGATTACCATTCTACATTCCCACCAACAGTGAATAAGTGTGCCTCTTTCTTCACATCCTTTCCAGCACTTGTAATTTTCTGTTTCTTGTATGATAGCCATTCTGGTAGGTGTGAGATGATATCTCATTGTGGTTTTGATTTACATTTCCCTAATAGTCAGTGAAGTTGAGCATTTTTTTCATATGTTTTTGAGTCATTTGTATGTCCTCTTCAGAAAAGTGTCTATCCATGTCTTTTGTCCATTTTTAAATTGGGTTGTTTGTCTTTCTGTCATTGAGTTGTAGGATTGCTTTATATATTTGGGATATTAAACCCTTATCTAATATGTGATTTCTAAATGTTGTCTCTATTTGTGTAGGCTGCTTTTTTACCTTTCTGCCAAAGTGCATTGATTTAAAAAAGAGTATAATTTTGAGGAGATCCCATTTGTCTATTTGTTCATTGGTTCTGGTTGCTTGTGCTTTGGGTTTAAGGTTAAGGAAAACACCTCCCATCACAGGATCTTTAGGAAATTGCCCTACATTTTTTTCTAAGAGTCTTATGGTCTTAGCACTAATGTTTAGGTCTTTGATCCATTTCAAGTTAATTTTTGTATAAGGTGTGAGATAGGGGTCCTCTTTCATTCTTTTGGAAATGGATATCCAGTTCTCCAAACACCATTTTTGAAGAGGCTTCTCTGTCCCAGTTGCTTTGGCTTGACTGCCTTATCACAAACCAATTGTCCATAGATGTGAGAGTCCATTTTTGAACACTGAATTCAATTCCATTGGTCAGTATATCTATCCTTATGCCAGTACCATGCTGTTTTGAGCATTGTAGCTTTGTAATATGCTTCAAAGTCAGGTAGTGTGAGACCTTCCACTTCCCTCCTCTTGCTCAAAATATTTTTGGCTATTCAGGGCACCTTGCCCTTCCAAATAAATTTGGTTATTGGTTTTTCTATTTCTGCAAAGAAAGTTGTTGGGATTTTAACTGGTATTGCATTGAATCAATAAATCAGTTTAGGTAGAATTGATATTTTATTTATATTTAGTCTTCCAATCCATGAACCCAGTATGTTCTTCCATTTTTTAGGTTCTGTTCCATTTCTTTCAGCAGTTTCTTGTAGTTTTCTTTGTATAGGTCTTTCGTGGCCTTCTTTAAGTTTATTCCTAAATATTTGATTATTTTGGTTGCTATTGTAAATTGAATTTTTTTCTTGATTTCTTCCTCTTTGTATAAGAATACTACAGATTTCTGAGTATTGATCTTGTAGCCTGCCACTTTGCTGTATTCATTGATTAGTTCTAATAGCTATTCTGTAGATTATTTTGGATTTTCTACATATAGAATCATATCATCTGCAAAGAGTGAAAGTTTTACTTCTTCCCCTCCATTTGGATGCCTTTGGTTTATTTTTCTTGCCTAATCGATCTAGTTAGAACTTCCAGCACAGTATTGAAAAACAATGGTGACAGTGGACATCCAGTCTTGTTCCTGATCTCAGAGGGAAAGAGTTCAGTCTCTCCGCATTGAATATGATGTTAGCTGTGAGTTTTTCATATATTGCCAATATCATATTGAGAAAATTCCCTTCTATTTCTATCCCTTGAATTGTTTTCATCAAGAAAGGATGCTGAATTTTGTAAAATGCCTTTTCTGCATTGATTGAGATGATAATGTGGTTTGTCTGCTTTGATTTATTGATGTGCTATATTACATTAATTGATTTTCTTGTGTTGAACCAGCCTTGCATACCTGGAATAAATCCACTTGGTCATGTTGTATAATTATTTAATGTGCTGCTGGATTTAATTTGCAAGTATTTTGTTGAGGATTTCTGCATCTATATTCATTTAAGAGATTGGTCCATAATTTTCTTTTTTCATAATTATCTTTGTCTGATTTTGGTATTAGGGTGATGGCTTCATAGAATGAATTCAGTAGCTTTCCCTTTCCTTCAATTTTTTGAGAAGTTTGAGCAGGATTGGTACTAATTCTTTTTTGAATGCTTGGTAGACTTCATATGTGAAGCTATCTGGTCCTGGGCCTTTCTTTTTTGGGAGTTTTTTTTATGACTGTCTCAGTCTCTTTGCTTGTGATTGGTTTGTTGAGGTCATCTATTCCTTCTAAGTCAATGTTGGTTGTTTATGCTTTTCTAGGAAGTTGTCCATTTCATGTAAGTTGTCTAGTTTCTTAACATATAGTTGCTCATAGTATCTTCTCATTATCTCCATTATTTATGCAGGGTCAGTAGTTATGTTTCCTTTCCCAGTTCAGATTGCATTTATTTGCATCTGCTCTTTTTTTTTTTTTTCTTTTTTTGTTAGCCTAGCTGGGAGTCACTAGGAGTCCATCAGTTTTGTTGATTTTCTCAAAGAACCAACTTCTGGTTGTGTTGATTCTATTGTTTTCCTGTTCTCAATTTCATTTATTTCTACCCTAATCTTTGTTATTTCTTT
Source organism: Choloepus didactylus (assembly GCF_015220235.1). Taxonomy (NCBI): domain Eukaryota; kingdom Metazoa; phylum Chordata; class Mammalia; order Pilosa; family Megalonychidae; genus Choloepus; species Choloepus didactylus. The sequence goes on along the minus strand of NC_051308.1, from coordinate 66,519,346 downwards.
CCTGCTGTTTGCCTTGGGGTTAGTTTGCTGTTCTTTCTCTAGTTCTTCCAAGCAAATAGTTAATTACTCAATTTTTGCTCTCTCTTCTATTTTAATATTGTCATTCAAGGCAATAAATTTCCCTCTCAGCACTGCCTTTGATGCATCCCATAAGTTTTGATATGTTGTGCTTTCATTGTCATTTACCTCAAGGTATTTACTAATTTCTCTTGCAATTTCTTCCTTTACCAACTGGTTTTCTAAGAGTATGTTGCTTAGTCTCCATATATTTCTGAATTTTACAATCTCTGCCTTTTATTTATTTCCAACTTCATTCCATTATGATCTGAGAAAGTGTTTTTTATAATATCAGTATTTTTAAATTTGTTGAGACTTGCTTTGTGACCCAACATGTGGTCTATCCTAGAGAATATTCAATGAGCACTTGAGAAAAATGTGTATCCTGCTGCTGTGGGGTATAGTGTTCTATAAATGTCTGTCAAGTCTAGTTCATTTATTGTACAATTCAACATCTCCATTTCTTTATTGATCCTCTGTCTGGATGCTCTAACCATTGATGAGAGTGGTGTATTATAGTCTCCAACTATTGTTTTAGAGGTATCTACTTCTCCTTTCAGTGTTCTAGTGTTTGCCTCATGAATTTTGGGGCACTCTGGATTGGCACACATATATTTATGATTGTTATGTTTTTGTGATGAATTGACTCTTTTATTAATATATAGTATCCTTCTTTGTCTCTTGATTTTCTGTTTCTTGCCCTGCCCCTATGTAGCCTTTTTGTGTGAGGGTCTCCACAGATATGGTCAACCCCAGTCAGGTTTTTCCAGTCCAGAGGCCCAGATCTCAGGAGAAGGGTATGGAGTTTCCTTGAGAATGAGACCTTCCTGGGAGGCCTTTAGATTCTGTGCTTTTCCTATGCTGTCCAGCAGGTGGTGCTTGTCAGCTCGCAGCTCCCCCACCAGTGTAAGGAGGTGTGGAGCCTTTAGTTCTCCTAGTGACCTTGACCCTGTTGGGGGCATGGCTGACTGAAGTTGGTTTCTGAATTCCAGCCCCTGTGGTTTGAGTTCCCCAAAGGAGGGCTGTCATTTGAGCTGGACCACAACCACCCTTTTTGGTGGAAAGTTATGGTCTTTAGTGAATTGTCTCCCCCACTAGACTTATTGCTTTGTCGTTCAGAGTTATCTGAGCTCTGCTCTTGCCTGGGCACAAATTGCAAGTCTTTGAGGCTTTCTGTAATGGGCTACTTAGAATAATTATTTTTAAAAAAGAGAAAAAGATTTTTAAAAAGAAAAATAAAAGCCACATACAAGCTATTTAAAGAAAAGCACTTTAATTCAGTCCTTGCAGTTCTGATGGGCTACTGAAATGTGAAAAGGCCAGGTGTTGGAAAGCAACTGAGGAGCAAATAAAAAAACCAGAAAAAAAAAAAAACTGGCTTTTCAGAAAAGGGCCCTGGCCCTCTGGTCTGCATATATGCCTGATTCTGTTTGAGCCCAGCCCTTCTCCATATTATGTTCACCCCCAACTCCAAAAGTCTCTGTTTTTGTTTTTCTTTTTTCTGCTGTTTTTGCTAGCCCTATATCCTCTCCACTGGGCTGACTACTCCCAGATTCTCCAGTGTCTAGTCTCAGTTTATCTATTGTTGGAGTTTTTGTTCAGCAGTCTGAGTTTGTTAATCAGTTCTGCTACTGCAGTTCTCCCTCCTGGTTCCCAGAACTGATGGCCCCTCCTCTCTCAGGAAACCAGCCACAAAACAGTCTGTTGTGCCTGGCGGGGGGGGCATGAGCCCCTGGCCACAAGAACTTACAGATTTCACTGATCTCAGCTGCTTCACTTGCTCGTGACTGTTGTATGTCACATGTCCAACCACAGATTCCTCTGCGGTGCCTGCTCCACACAGTTCCTGTCTATATACCAGCTGCCCCAGAGGAGTACCTAAAACCCGCACCTCACCACTCTGCCATCTTGCTCTGGCCCCTCTAAAATGACTTTACTTTTAAAATCCTTATTTTGATGGGGATATAAAGGCATAATCTTTGTGATTGTATTGACCTCTCCATTTTTAAAAGTCTTCTCCTACACTCATTCTTCCACATTTAGCCTAAGCATCATTTCTCTTGGAAGCCTTCCCTTAACTCCCTCAGTGTAATTCATAGGGGGCCACCTTGTGATACGTTAGCATTTTGTACTTGCCGCTATTACTGTCTTTAGAAAACTCCATGGTAGGATCCATTTAACATCTTTATTTCCCCCACTGGACTTTAAGCAACATGACAGTAGTGGCTATAGACTTTGGTTATTATAATTAAGTAAATAACATTTCACTTATTACCATACTATTAGCAAACTATTATTAATTATTAACATACTACTTATTAGTATGAGGTCTATGTGAGAAAAAAATAAATTTTCAACACTCCCTAATAGTAAAAAAATAGTAAGAACTACTCTTATTTTACTGCCTGATTTTAGATAAAACTATTTGATAGAATTCCAACTTACCATGCTATTAATCATGCTGCTGCTACTTATTTAAAAAGCAAGGACTCCTGTAAAATTTAATTTATAAACAAAGCAAAGGAAAAAAAAGCAACATACACAGGAGATTAAAACAAATAAAAAGAGAAAATAGTATTCAAGTAAAATAGGTATTTAGGCAAATATACTTAATTTCTTATTCTTAGTAATAAATTCAATCTGTCAACCTCCTCCTTGAAAGCCAATGCAAGAACAAGATAAATGACATAATTTTCATTCTTACAATCCTGTTCCACTTCCAGATGAATCATTGGGAGCATCATCTACAGAGTTAGTTCTAGCATTAGTTGGACTCAAAAGATTAGTTTGAGTAGTGAAGAGGTTTATTGGGTTTCTTGAGAAAAAAAAAAAGGTGGGTTTTAAACTAAAAATGCTTATAGATAAAATTGCTAAGAATTATTTTAAACTAACCTCACTCTTTCACCATTGAACTTACAAACTTACATATGTGCTATTATTTTTTAAAATATGCTGATATTTCTGGAAATCAACAATAAGGTTGGGCAGAAAGTGTAACAGTGACTTTTAAAATATAATGTTAAAAACCTTTAAACAAGCAGGAAATTGTAGGGTAACCTTAAAATGTAACCTTTAGAACTGAAAACAGGCTATAATGGTAGCTCTTATTCTCACAAAGGAGCAATTTGTAAAGTCTGGAAACACATGTAAATGTAAAGTCTGCACCTTTCCCAGGTGTCACCTAGAAAACAGGAGATAATGAATTACAGAAGTTCCCCAAAACTGTTACATGTTAACTAAAATAATTGACTCCCTTTGTCTCTAATGGGTTTAGCCAATTAAAGAATAACTAGGAGACTACCCCAAACCTTCCAGATAGATGAGTCTATTGTCTATCACTCTTGTTGCATGCTAGTTGAACGATGATATCTCTTTGTCTCTGAACCCGGGTATAAAACCAAATTGGAGAAACACTTCAGGGAAGCAGATTTGGGAAAACTTCCCTGCTTTCTGCTAGTGTAAATTAAACCATCTTTTCCTCTTCAGCTTGTTTCAGTGTGACTTCTATTAGCCACGCCAAGCAAGGGACCCATATTTGGGAAGTGCCCATTCTTCAGAAGGTTTCCTGTATCTAAGGAAAGTAGTTTGCTATTTCCCACCCAAAAAGTTAATAACAAGAGTCAAAATGTTTTAACGAAAGTTGAGGGAAGGTGTTAAGGAAGAGATCTGCTTATCTTGAGCTGAAAACAGCATAATTTCCCAGCAACTGCAATATTCTATGAACAGTTCATAGTTCACTTTCACTTGACAACTGTTCCTTACCTCTTGAGTAATCTTTCCAAGCTTTTTTTTTTTTTCTTTCCAAGACCACTAGCAACTGTGTGGTCAAAATAGTACTCTTACCCCATCTCTGATAATCTATGGTCTCATCTGTAACAAGCTTCTTTTCCTGCAAGCAAGGGTTTCTGAGGAGAAAGGGATCAAACAAATTCCTCAAGGGAGTTCTGTAAATGTATTTTGAGATAAATATCTCACTTGAAGTATAATTTAGAAAACATGGAGATACAGTGTGATAAATATCTTCAGCAGAAATGTAAATTATAGAGATATTTCTTCTGGTCACCTCCGATTGAATTTAGAATGTAATATCAAACATAGGTCAGTTAATACAGAATTTATAGATGAGTCGTGTACTATGTAAAATTGACTGTTTAATCATCTCAGTCGCTGGATCCTATCTACTCTTGAGCAATGAAGGATATCATGCTAATAATTACCTCCCTTCTTTCCCTTATCATGCAATTTTACCTCTTTACTGACTCATTGGCATAAATATACAGATACACTGTATTAGCTATAATCTTAAAACAAAGAAAAACCAACAAATCCTTCTATTGTCTCCAGATCCACCTTCTGCTATCTCATCATTTTTTTCCCTCACTCTACAGCAAAACTACTGCAAAGTATTTTCTGAACTTTTTTTTTTTTTCATTTTCTTTCTTTCTAGCATCTCTTGGACCAAAATCAAATTAGGTTTCTGTTCCTTTCTTGACAATTATGCCTAAACAATTTTCACCAAATTTACTGCTGACCTGGATGCTGCCCCTTCCCAGGTCACGTCACAGTCCCCATCTAAACTGTCTCCTTGGCAGCATGTGGCATTTTCCACCATTAGCTGTCAGGACTCCATCCATTCTTGTTTTCCTCTACCCTGCTGAACACTCCTCTTTCAATGTTCCCCTCCCTTTCATTAAATTCTAAACTATAGGACACTGGGGGTTTGTCCTTAGATTTCCTCTTTTCTTTATCTATCATTAATTGAGTGCTGAGTTGTCTGGTTTTAAATACCATAAATTTCTGCAACTCCTAAACACTTCCAAACAATTTCAAAGACTAAAGCCTGGACCATGCTTGTGCTCCAATGTATCTACCCAATTGCCTACTTGACATATTCTTTTGTGTGGAAAATAGGAATTTTTGGCTTAACCAGCACCAAAACAAACCTCTCATTTGCTCTGACACGAAAATGTATGTCTTAAACCCCTTCTCCTCTCATGCCCTTTCCTATATTAAGAAATGGCAATTTTATCCTTGAAGTGGAACAGGAAAGGACTTTACAAAAAAGGATAAATACAGGGTGGTTTCTATCATAAACTTAGAAGCAAACTCTTTGAAAAGAGTTAACAGATTAAATTAAACATTATGTGAGAAAAAGTGTACCTCATAACCAAATGAGGTTTATGCTAAGAAAGTATATTTGTTTTAACATGTGACAACTATACAATGTAATTCACCACTTTAAAAGAATGAGATAGAAAAATGATATTATTCATGTAATAATTATTTGAAAAACTTAATTCTCATTTACACTTAACTGATTAAAAATTTTTGCACATCTCTACAGAACTGTGAATTATTTAAATTAGAAAAAAGACAAATACTATCACTATTTCCATTCATCATTGTTCTGGAGGATCTAGCTCACATAATAATTCTAGAAAAAAGAATAAAAGTATTAATAGTTATAAAGGAAGAAAAACATCATTATTTCCAGATGATTCTATACACAGAAAATACAAAGAAATACATAGGAAAACTATTAGAATAAATAAGTGAATTTAGCAAGTTCATGGCTATAGGTTTTTTCCAGTTTGCTAATGCTGCCCTCTTGCAAAACACCAGAAATGGATTGCTTTTATAAAGGGAGTTTATTTGGTTAGAAAATTACAGTCTTAAGTCCATAAAGTGTCCAAGGTAAGGCATCAACAAAGGGTACTTCACTGGAGAAAGGCCATAGGCATCTGGAAAATCTGTTAGCTGGGAAGGAACGTGGTTGGCATCTGCTTGCTCCCAGGTTGCATTTCAAAATGGTTTCCTCCAAAGTGTTGCTCTTGGGGTGTTTTGTCCTCTCTTAGATGCAGCTGCTCTTCAAAATATCACTCTTAGTTGCTCTGTGTCTTGGTCTGTGTGGCTCTTTTTATGGTAGTCCAGTGATCCAATAAAGATGCACCCTGAATGGGTGGAGCAACACCTCCACAGAAATAATCCAATGAAAGTTCTTGCCCACAGTTGATTGAGTCACATCTCCAATGAAACACTGAACCAACAGGTTCCAACCTAATCAATACTAATACATCTGCCCCCACAAGACTGCATCAAAGAGCATGGCTTTTTCTGGGGGACGTAATATATAGAAACTGGTACATTCCACCACCTGGACCCCAGAAAAACATGTTCTTTCCATATACAAAATACATTCATCCCATTACAATACCACAAAAACTTAAATCATTTCAGTAATAATAGTTAAGTACAAGATCCCATCAAAATCAGTTACAAGCATGTTCTGTCCTAATGCAAAATTCCCCACTGACTGTGAACTTGCGAAACTTAGAACAAGTTATCTGTTTCCAAAATACAAAGGAGGGACAATCAAAAGATAAATTTTCATTGCCATAAGGAGAAACAGAAAGGTAAACAGGGTTTAAGGGACCAAAACAATTCCTAAAACCCACAGGGCAAACTCCATTAGATTTCAAAGTCTGAGAGTCATTTACAGAATGATGTTTTATCTTTGGGGCTTCAGACAGCAGGAGTCCAACCCTTTCCAAGGGCCTAAGTGGTAGCCCTTGTCTCAACAAATGCTGGGGTGAGTGCTCCAACATATCCACACACTGGGGAGACCACCTTCTTCTCATCCCTACCCTCCTCAAATATCAGGGTGCCACCCAGACTCTGCCTCTCCAGGGCAAAGTCTCTCCCCTCTCCAAACAGTGGGGTGGTGGCCAGGGTCTTCCCAATCCCCAGGGAATGTGCTCCACCCTCTCTGGAGCCTAGGGTGGCAGCACTCTTCCTGAGCATCGAGGCAGAAGGCCTGCCCTCGACCTCTGCAGCAAATGCACCCTTTCCATGTGCATGGGTTGCTCTGCTCTGCTTGCCTGAGATTTCTTGACTCAAGATTGAACCTCCATGGTTCTGTCTCTGAAGAAATTTTTCCTTCAATTTGTTCCTTGTTTATCTCCTCCAATCCAGACCAGCTGTGTCTCCATCTATACAGATGTCACAAAAATTCTGTAGGCTTGGCATGAAGCACACAAGGGTCAAAAACATCAGACAATAGGACTCTGCACAAATGCTTTCTGGATAATTCCATCTCCAATCTTGGCTTGTACTGAAATTGCAGTCGGGTTCCATGTTTGGTTAAATCCTCATGTGGGGCTGTGGCTTCTGAGGTCTCACTTTCTGGAAGCCCAGAATTTTCCAAACTATCAGTTTCTGGTTTCTTTGAACTCAGGGGTTCATTGCTCAGCTTATTCCTCTCCTCTTGCATTGTGCTATAAGCTTCAAAGAGAAGCCAGGCCACACTTTTGATATTTAGTGTCAAAATCTCTTCAACTAAGTCTGCCTTCCATCCAACACCAGGACGCAATTTTGCCAAATTCTCTTCCACTTTAAAACAAGGATCACCTTTCTTCCTCCAGTTGGCAATGACACATTCATCATTTCTGCTCATGTCCTCATCATATTTCTACCAACAGTCTCTTCAAAGCAATCTAGATCTTTTCTATCAAGCTCTGCACAATTCTCCCACAATCTTCCCCTTATGCATTTAAAAAGCTTTTCTAACATGTGTGGTATTTGCAAACTCAGCAGCAGCAGCACCCCATTTCTGATACCAAAAATCTGTTCAGGTTTACTAATGCTGCCCTCTTGCAAAACACCAGAAATGGATTGGCTTTTATAAAGGGGGTTTATTTGGTTAGAAAGTTACAGTCTTAAGTCCATAAAGTGTCCAAGGTAAGGCATCAGCAAAGGGTACCTTCACTAGAGAAAGGCCATTGTAGTCTGGAAAATGTCTGTTAGCTGGGAAGGAATGTGGCTGGTGTCTGCTTGCTCCCAGGTTGCATTTCAAAATGGTGTCCTCCAAAGTGTTGCTCCTGGGGCATTTTGTCCTCTCTCAGCTGCAGCTGCAGCTGCCCTTCAAAATGTCACTCTCAGTTGCTCTGTGTCTGGGCCTGTGTGGATCTTTTTAAAGATGCACCCTGAATGGGCGGGGCAACACCTCCATCGAAATAATCAAATGAAGGTTCTTGCCCACAGTTGATTCACATCTCCAGTGAAACACTGAACCAATAGGTTCCAACCTAGTCAACACTAATACATCTGCCCCCACAAGACTGCATCAAAGAACATGGCTTTTTTCTGGGGGATATAATATATACAAACCAGTACAAGGTTCAATATGCAAAACTACATTTTCATGCCAAACAGTAAGAAAATAACATTTTAAAAGATACAAATATTATTTACAACAGATCCACAATACCTATGATGCATGACTATTTTTTAAGTTGTGCAAAACTCTAACAGAATTTACAGCCATTATTTAGAGAAAACAAAACTGATAAAAAGTAGACACAGTCTATGATCATTGATTAAGTAGTAACTAATTTAAGCATGCTGCTTCCCCACAAATTTATCTATCGAGTACTTGGAAAAACCAAATCCTACCATGTTTCTTTGAAAAAAATTGGCACACTGATTAAGACATTTCTGTGGAAAACAAATAACCAACAACAGCAGAGAAATACATGAAGATGAATAAACCAAGAGAAAATATGCCTCCAGACTAGCGCTTTTGTCTGTACCAATTATATTTATTGTTAGAAACTCTGAACTTAAGCCAATACATAACTCATCAATAAGGTCCACCCGAGTTTCCATCTCTTCATCCTGATACAGAGATAAGATATTGTAATAAAAACCCATTAACCCATATCTGACCATTTCATGGGGGATACAAAGAATGAACAGCTCCCAAGATGTCCTCTCTCTTTCCTGTAATTTAGAACAAGAACATTGCTTGTCTTATCCTCAAACATATACTGGACATATATACTAGAACCAGACCTCCAAAAAGTATTAGAATTCACTTGTGTGTGCCTTGAATTCACTTGTATATGCTACAGCCCAGGCCTCGCTTCTCCTCAACAATTCATGGGAATGTCAAGATCTTCGGGTCTCATGCCCTCAGAGACCTCCCCAGAGGACTCTTCTCCCAGGCCTGCAGAGTGCATGCGTTGCCTCGGTTTGCCTCAGACGGGCCCACTGGCCAGAGGAGTTTGCCAACAGTGGTGGTGGCAGTAGTCACAGCAACAGCAATTCAGACATAGTTGGCGGGAGGCTGTCCAGCAGTGAGCTGCTGCATGTGATCCCCGTGGCAGCGCAAGTGCCCATCCAGAGGGAAGCAGCAACAGTCTTCCTCATCACTCAGCTGCAACTGGCAGTCTTCACAGTGGTAGCACTCAAAGTGGTAATCCCAGTCCATGGATATCACCCTCACAATGTCTTCACACCCCTCTCATGAGAGGACGGGTTGGCTGCAGCCTGCACACTTGGGGGCATAATTTTTGTGGCAGTCCGTCACACAGTACACCTGGTTGGAGAAGTCCACAGTGAAGGGGATGCTATCCAGGCACTTGTTGCAAACGATGCATGGGAGGCAGCTCGGTGATAGGACTACCCCATTGGTGCAGGATCTTCTCCAAAATCAAGTGCCCACACACACAGCACTTCTCAGCTGCCTCCTGAAACCCTGTCAACAGGTAATCTTCCTCACAGTTCACAGAGCGGTTGACACTTAGAAAGCCTTGCAGGGGAAGCGGTTGACACTTAGAAAGCCTTGCAGGGCAAAGTTCCCCCACAGGAGCAACAGACTGTGTGTGACACTGGGTGTGGCAGAGGCTGTCCAGAGCCTGGCAGGTGTTGCTCTGCACATAGATGCCTCTGTTGCACTTGATACAGGTGCTGGAGTAGTCCTCCCTGGCTTCCTGTTCTTTTATCCGGGCCTGGGTGGCCTCTGGAGCGAACAGGACTCAGCGGCCTCTGGAATTGGACCAGACGGCTCAATTCCCCGAGGGCTCCCCCCGGGAGGCTGCTAGCCCCCTGGTGCCCACCGCCAGGCCTAACAACGCTGTTAGCTCATCCTGGTAGCGAGCGCCACCAATGCAGTCCCCGTAGTAGCCGGTCACGGAGTGTCCTACAGATTGAGCTCCCCGTCTCTCCAAGGGCCCCGCTGCTCCCACTCCCACCCCCGCTAGAGCTCCGGGGCTGCCCAGGGCAGGGAAATATGAGTGGCAGCTCTCCTGACAGCCGAACCCCGCGGGTCGAGGAGCGCACAGTGGATCCAGGGCGGCGTGGAGCTCTGGGAACGCAGAAGGGACCCCTTCGGGGGAATAGCCCGCTGGAGCCGCAGCCAGGGACGGGCCAAACAGGCACCACTCGATGGGCAGGGGGCTCCCGTGGCTCGGTCGTACATGCTGATGCCGCTGGTACGATTGCTGCAGGGTGACTACCTCCGGCTCCGCCAGCGCCCGCCGGGTCCAGCACTAGGCTTCCCCGAGGGCTAGACGGCTTACTCGCATCACTGGCCGAGCTATTGGCGAAGCTGGAGCGGGAGCTTAGGGCAGGGGCCGTGGTCTCAAGCCGAAAGACCGGGGCAATGACTCAAGGAGAGGCGAGGCCCGAGTCAGGGGCGCCCCCGCCCCCGGAAAGGCGCCTTCGTAGCGCTGCGCCTCAAAGGACCTGCCCTGGTTCCTCTTAATGTCCAGGGAGCCTTGTTCCCGGGCAGGTTCCAACGACTCATCCCCAGGACCCTGGTAGCTACCGGGGCCTTGATTTTGTGGGTTCCCCCAATCCACTCAGTCGCCCCTTGCCCGGCCCGGAAGTCCCATCGGACCCAGACCGGCTCGATTCAACCTTTCTGCAGCCGAACTTGGCGCTGCCTGGGTCCGAGAATCTTAACTTCCCCAGGAGGCGACTGGCTTTCTCCCCTAACCGCTCCACGCCCTCGGGTCTGGGGCTTCCAGCCGCTCCCCGCCTGACACCCTGCGGCGTCTCGGCGGCCGGACTCCTCTTCCCGGGGGCACAGGGCAGGCACAGGGGCTTAGCCGGCTTCGCGGATGACAGTCGCCAGGAATCGGGTAGCGTCCCCCAGCGAGAGGGACAGGGTCCCCCCACCTCGCGCGCGTCAGGGGGTAAAAGCAGCTGCAAGGGCCTAAGGCCGTGGATGCGGTGGATGCCCTCTCCGCCAGGGTATCTGTTCACGCATCTACTCGCCCTGCTGCCCCACGCTCCCTGGCTCTGGCTCCCCTCGCTCTCTAGCACTTTTTATAAAATTATCTTGAGTAGTATGTTGCCATTGTGGCATAAGAATAGAAAAATAGCAGGGTAGAGAGCCCAGAAACAGACTAGCATTTACAACTTGAACTTTGGCAAAGGTGACTTTCTTTGCTTGTCTTTTCAAGAAATGTCACCAGATTCGTTGGTTATTAATAATGAAAACAGTTATCCCTGCCTCATGCCATAACATAAAATAAATCCCGGTGAGTTATAAATGAAATTAATTGTAAATTACTTGTGGCTTCTAAAAATACTTCTAGATAAAGGCATAGGAGAATATGTTTAATTTTAAAATGCTGGGATAGACAAAGACTTTTTTAAAGTAAGGCATAAAAACAACTAACCATAACAGGAAAATAATAATTCACTGAGATTCAATACAATGAAGCACATTTTAGGAAAAAAAAAAGTATTAAAAGATAACCCATATAGTGAGAGAATCTATTTGCAATAGGTAGATCCAAAAAAGGAAACATAATGCATTTTTTATTACAGAAATTAAAAAGGCAAACTGATAAAAAGTAGATGTATAGTGCAACGGACACTTCAAAAACAAGGTAATCATATTTAATAGGTTAAAGTGTCATTAATTATAAGATATATGGAAAATATGACAACAATTAGATATCCATCAGCATTATATCCAGTACTGGCAAAGACATTTCCATTAGCAGTGGGAATGCCATTTGGTATAACCATTTTAGAAAACTGACACTATTTACTATGGCTAAACATATTCATTAATTTATGACAAGCAATTCCTGTCCTAGGTACCCAAAAGATGTATATACATAAAATAGGTACAAAACACATTGCATAAATGTTCATAGAAAAACTATTTGTAATTGACCCAAGTCTAAAAACAAACTGAATGTTCATCTGAAGAAGAATGGATACATTATGATTTATTAACAAAGTAGAATACTATGCAGCATTAAAAATGAATGAACTTCTGCTTCACACAATATGGACAAAAATCATAAATACACTATAGAGCATAAGAGGCCAGACACAAATGAGTATATCTTGTATAATTATTATGAATTTGAATAAAAGCAAAACTAATCTATGTTGATCAATGTTAGAATAATATTTATCTCTAGGATAAGTTAGCAATTCTGGCATTTTGATATTTTATTTTTTTGCTGTGGGCTGATGTCACAGGGATATACTTCCTTTGAAAATTAATTAGATCATACATATAAATGTTCAGTGCATTTTTTTTTTCTGAGCAAATGCTTTATTTCAATAAAAACTTGCTTAAAAATTTAGTTATTGAGAAACAACTTCTAGATTGGTGGTACGAATAGCTCAGTGGAAACTATCCCTAGGGAAAAATGAAAAGAAAAATGAAGAATCATAACTGAGGTAGTTGTGTGTTGCTGCGGCAATGAAAGTTGATTACTGGTTTCTTAGGGCCAGGGGATTGGTGGGAGTGGAATTGCGGGAGAAGTGGAGTGGACACTAATCTATGTAGGATTTTTTTGGGGGGTGATGAAAATGCTTTAAAACTGATTGTGTTGATGGCTGCATAACTCTGTCAGTACACTAAAAAACACTGAATTAAACACTTTAAATGGGTAAACTGTACAATATGTGAATTAAACTGAATAAAATAAGCTTTAAAAAGCTATCATTCCCCAAAGTCCTGGATCACAAATATGGAATTTACAAAATGTTTTCAGACTGAATATTGGCTCCTATCCTCTTCATTCAATTGTTTTCCAGAACTTTGGGAGCCTATGGGGAAAAAAATTTCAAAGACAATGACATCCTGAATCACCAATGAAACAGATCCAGTTCTCCTTATAATGTGGCCAGTATTGACAAGTTTTGTCTTCTCATATACTAAGCTTCAGACTTTATGTTAATTTTACAAAGTTTTTACCACCCATTTCCACTTTCTTTTCCGGGACGCAATCCAAAGCACCACTTTGAATTTAGTTGTCTTGTCTAAATATGACAGTTTCTAAATATGACAGTTTCTCAGTCTTTCCTTGTTTTTCATGACAGGCCAGATATCCTGTAGAATGTTATCAATCAGAGAATCAGAGTTTCTCTCTGTGTGTGTGTGTGTGTGTGTGTGTGTGTGTGTGTGTGTTTAAATTCATGATTAGACTTAAGTCATGAGATTTTGGGAAAGAATAGCACAGAAGTGAATTACTCTTCTTGACACATTTTATCAGGGGTTACAAAATATTCACATCATGTGACTGGTGATGTTAGCCATCATTTTTGACTAAGTATTTGCTAGGCTTCTCCATTGTAAAGTCCTTATGTTTCCCTTTCCCTACTCCATTTTTCGGAAGCAAGTCACTTAGTCTAGCCCATCTCAACTGGGAGTTGGGGAGTTAAGTTCTCCCTTCTTGAGAAGCCACTATCTACATTTTTCAGTTAGGAAGATTTGCCTCTGCTCCCCCATTTACTTAGTTAGCCAAATATTGAATTACAGCAATATGTCTTCATGTGTATTTAGTTTATGCTTGAGTTATAATACAGTACTCTATAATTTATTTCTTTCTTTGTTCAAATTGTTCTAGCTTTGGTCATTGTGAGCATTTTTGGGTTGCGCACTGTGTCCCTTTGACATGCTCCATCCTTCTGTTTTTTGAGCACTTCCTTACTTCCTGGTACTGCAGAATGGTCTAGGTGTATCTTGCACTTCTGATTTAGTTAGTGATGGTTTGGAGATACATGCTCAAGAAAAAACATGTTCTTATACTTAATCCATTCCTGTGTGTGCAAATTCTTAGAAATAGGACCTTTGGATGAGGATACTTCAGTAAATGTGTGGCCCAGCTAAATCAGGATAGGTCTTAATCTTATTACTGGAGTCATTTATAAGCAGATTGAAGTTCAGACAGATAGAAATCCACAAAGGGAACAGCCAGAAGCTGAAGAGTAGTGGAATCTGGAAGAGAAGGGATAGGCCAGGAGAAGCCCTCAAGTTTATTGCCATGTGACAGAAAAGCCAAGGACCAAGGATCTCAGGCAGCCAGCTCTAGAGTGCCACACTCCTCTGAGAGAAAGCATGAGCTTAATGACATCTTGATTTTGGACTTCTCCTAGCCTCAAAACTGCGAGCGAATAAATTCTTGTTGTTTGAACCAACCCATTTCATGGTATTTGCTTTAGCAACCAGGAAATTAAAACACATAGGATATAGAGAAAGGTGACAAATTAGGACTGTAATATCACCTACTCCAGTCTCTCTCTTGTATATATAGAGATACACATATACACATACATTTACATACATACATATTTTTGCTATTTAAAAAAATAAAATAGCAAGCTTCAAAATAGTGAAAATATTTAAATGGATGTAAAGAAGATTTCTGGGCTTTTATGTGGTCTCCATGTTCTTCAATATTGGTGATAAACCTAGTAGTTTACACTACTCTCAGCAGACATAAATGAAAATGGCATTTCAGTTCCACATATAACCATACCTCTGGACTTTTTCATTTTTTGAGCCAATTAGTTGCTTATTTATTATATATCTACTCTACTCCCCACTTTCCCACCTATTTGTGAGGGTGTGGGAGTGCTAATCTATCTCAGTTGTATGTTTGCTTTACTTTTTTCCCAAATACAAAACATATCTCCTCTATTAGCTGACTTTTTGGAATATTTCATATTAAGGACTAACATTAAACAAAAAAGTATTTTTTAAAAGAATGTATAATGAATGCTAAGCATAGCAATATTTTAGAATAACCAACATCAAAATATGATTTCAATTGCTTTTAACTGTAGAATATTTAAATACTAATTTGAAATATCACATTTATGCTGTGCATCAATTTTCATTAAGTATCGGCTTGTTCATATTTACTATCAGTTGTATAAAAAGAAGATTGCTCCTTGAGAAATACAAGTTTAAGAACTTCTTTCCCAAGGAATTAACCACAATTTCTGAGTAGTTTTCTTTTCTTACCAGAAGGAAAACTTTATTTTTTTTGTAAGACTAAGATTGAAAAAAGTACTGTTTCACATTGTAGCAAGAATCACTGTCACAGAAATAGCTTACTGCTATGCCATTTTCCTCTCTTGTCCGAAGCGGTTCTTGTAACTGAAATATGGCATTTTAAATGCTGCCTTTAAAGAAAAATAATAGTTGCACCACTTTGATCTTATAGGTATTATGTTCTTTCAGCCATTGATCATTTTGATGACTCTTGATTTATAAAGGCTCTTTTTATTTATTGGAAGGAGGCAAAGATAATGAACACCAAAACAAAATGGCATATGTGTGACATAAAGTAGAAGATAACATGGTTATGATTTTCACAGGTGATACATTGAATCTAATACTGATAATCTAATACTGCAGAGACACAGAAACAAACATACAACAACTATATATACTGTATCAGTGTCTCTCTCTCTCCAAATATATTTGTCAGAGTTCATATCTTATAAGACTTCACCCACCTGGGTAAAGTTACTATATGACATAGGTACATTTTAATACAGATGCAAATATTTTTGAAGTAATATTTTATTTGTTTATATATGCATTTGTATTACAAATTATGTCTAATGTATTTAAATTATGAAATATAAAGATATTTTATCAATAAGTCCATTAGTATCTTCATCTTTGATGTACTTGGATTTGCCAAATTGGCCCTAGCCATATTAAAAAGTCTATTTTTTGCCATTCAAAATCAAATCTTTATTAAACCCCCTTTCAAGGTATGGCTAAAATTCCCATCTCCTAGGTCCCAATTCATTTAGTCTGAATTAATCTCTTCTTTGCTCATATTGTCCTAATGATTTGTTTATATCTTGAATAGGGAACTCATTTCTGTATTTAAATCTCTCAAATAAGGTTAATTTATTTTGAGGACTTGAACTTCAGTTTGTGTATTTGTGTTTTTGCAGTACATTTTGCAGTACCTTGTAGAAAATACATACTAGATGAATATTAGTTGAATTGGTTTGAATTATCTGTACATTTATAAAACAGGGATAATGATGTAGAATATTCTCTTATTAAGGACTGAGGTTGTTTGAAGCTATGCATACCCTAGAAAAACATATTCTTAAACCTGTCCTTTCTTGCAAACATGAACCTATTGTAAATAGGACCTTTTGATAAGGCATCCTCAATCAGGATGGGTCTTAATCCTATTACTTGAGTCCTTTATAAGCAGAATGAATTTACATATAAGAGAGAGAAAGCCACAGAAGCAAGAAGCTGAAATCAACTACTAGCAGAGAAGGGAAGACCAGCAAACATAGCCATGTGCCTTGTGGCAGAGGAGCCAAGGATTGCCAGCACCAGTCTTCAGGAAGAAAGCATGACCTTGTTGATGCCTTGATTTGGATATATTGCCACACCACTAGCTACTGCCCATGAATCTGTAGTATACATATTCTCTTCTCCTTCTCTGTTAGCGTTTGTTCAATTGCCAGCCAGACTGCTACTAATTCTGCCTATTGTGCTGAATTCCCCATCCCCTCACTAGATAGGATTTTTGCATCTTTGAGTCACCAGAGGAGGTCATGGTGGCTCCACCATCTGTAAATCATCCATTTTCAAGTGCCTGGACCAGGGTAGTCCCCACCCACCCCCTACTCCCACCCCCCTGGTCCAACTGCTTGTGCTTGGATTGACTTATACCTTGGAAATTCCAGCAAGCCCACAATTGACAATGCTAAGATCTCCACAATTAATGCAGAGGGTCCATCTGAACCTCTTCTTGGAACAGTAGCATTTCCAGTTGAAAACCTGATGATCTGGTAGAATTCATTTGCACTCATTTGATATTTATTTAGTCCATGAGAGGATTGGTTGTGAGGATTGTTAACAATATGCTGCATGTTGCAGTGCTTTATACAGTGCCCAAGTATTCTTTTCTAATTGAGAGTATCTGGTCTTAACCCATGAAATTTTTTTAGTCCAGAAACCTACAGAGTAGAATTAAAGTCTTTTGTGTCTTGGTTCATAATGACCATATGGCAAAACCTTGTGTAAATATACATTCTAGTCTAGACTTAAAATCTACTACTATTTGTGCTAATGTCTGGTAATTTGTAATTTCATCTTTCAGTTTTTGTAATGCTAATTCCTTCTTTTCTCCCCTTGTACATGTTTTCTGTTTCTTTGTTTCATATATTGGTTCCAGCAATATACCTTAATTTTATGATTTCTTGTCTAGAAAATGCATTTTGCTGTGTTATCACAATATGGTCATCATCAGTACCATTCTTAGTAGTTTTAACCACAGTCATGGGTCTCACTTCCCATCTCTCTTGGTTGTATAGATCATTCAGACAGTTATTATCACTTGGCAAGGTCTCGGTCATTATCTGGAGCAAATGGGTCAGGATTTAGGATTGGTCTTTCAGACACAATTCCTCTGGTCAGAATTTTCTCTTTATTTCTATCTCTATGTTGCTTATTGCTCCCAGTAATAAAGTAGGTATCTCATTCTTCTAGCTCTTTTAGTTTTAGGATATAATGCTTCTGGTTGATAATCAACTGACATCTGGAGTGTCTCTAAAGTTTTTTCTTATGAGGTCCTGTTTTGCTTTCAAGGATCCTCATTTTTAACCCATAGCTTTCCCTTTTTGTTTCCCTAGTTGTTTAAAAAGATTTTTCCATATCTTGAATAGTCTCCAACGTTTTCTCAGGTTTTTCTCTCAAATATAAATGCCAGTAATCCTTGGACCTTGGCTTTTCTGTCACATGAAAATTCACATGGTGATGCCTTCTATCCCCTCCAGTTTCCATACAGTTCAGTTTCTAGTTTCTTCTATGACTTTCTCTCTGTGGCCTTCTCTATAAGGCCTCCCGTAATAGGATTATGACACATCCTTATTCAGTTAGCTTCACCTTAATTAAAAATAACCTTGTCAGAAGGTCCTATTGACAATGGGTTCACATCCTCAGGAATGGATTAAGATTAAGAACATGTTTTTTTCCTGGAACTCATAATTCAATCTGCCACAAGAAGCATCGCAGTTTAGAAGATATACCACCTGACAGTAACATTCCATTAAAGACGTCTGTATCTTATGATCTCCCCCAGGATTTCACCTATTCCAAGGGACCATCTTTGTCCTGTCAGTCTTCAATAATTGCTCACTGAGGCTTGACCTTTTGATGGAGCTCCTTTATTTATCTTACCTGAAACATGTCCTCATTTATACTTTCCTTATTCTGTTTACAGTTAGATATTCCATTCATTGTAAACCTGATCTCATTGTGTTTCTTGCATTAAGTTGTGACTAAGCAAGAAATTAACCCAGATGTAAGAGACTGATGTTTTTATTAATTTTTTTTAAATAAATGTTCATTGTGAGAAAGTATGAAGATGAAAATTTTCAACCTTTTAACTCTTTCTCCAGAAATCTCTCCATTCACATCCCCATGCCAGATAAAGAAAATTCTGGAATGTGACTAATAATCTGGTTACTACTTTGATTCTCTTATATGATACTGGAGGGAAGCCAAATGTTGCATGTGAAAATTGCTAAGGATAAACCGATAAAGAGATGAATAACACAGAGTAGATTAGAAAGTAGTACCTGGGTGGGGGTAATAACAGGTCAATTGTAGTTTAAAGCTTACTCTCCTTTGAGAAAAATGCTGAAAAATCAAGAAAATGTGACATTCACAATGTAACTCACTTTATATTTTGATTATGGTATTATGTAGGCATTGAAAAGTCTCTAGACCACATTTTCATTCTTCATCTGCATGTACATCCCTTTGAGTGAGAGATGCCATTCTTTTCAACACTGCATGTGAGAAATTATTTGATCATCAGCTGTTATGAATCACAAAGATATAATATACTTAGTGTGTTTTTGCTCATGACTTTTTATATACAGACTTAGAATAAGAATGCATGACTGCAATATTCTAAAAATCTGATATTTTTATAAATAAAATCAACTAAGTTATTGAGTTAAAATCCTCAATGTAATATTAAAATTAGGTATGTACACTTGTATGTTACATAGTGAAAAGCTATCATTTCAGTTACAAAGCCAAAACATTTGAAAATCAAACTTTAAAAGGAAATTCATGAATGCATTAAGGCACATAATAAATTAAGGCAGGAGAATGAAATCAAGAGTTATTGTAAAAAATAACTCAATGAGAAGACATGGAAGAAGGCAGTTGATAACAGGGACAAATTATTAAGACTAATCAAAATTGCAGGGCATTTGATAACATAATTCTAGTGATTATTTCTAAGTCCATTTTCTAATCATTGCACTATCATATTTTATTGATATGTGTGATGAAATTATGAGTCAGGAATTAAATTAAATTTCTTGGCTGAAAAGTCCTTATATCACCAGTGCTATAAGGTCTGGTTAGCAATTATAGGGGAAAAAAGATAACTAGACCACTGCCTCACTTTGAACAACCAAAGAAATGAGATGTAGACAACAATAGCAATAACACAAAGCAAATCAAAAGAGGGGAAAAACTGATTATTTTTAACAAATCTCTGAAGATGAAAGTTATTTCTGTATTTAGAAATGATGGAGATAACTGTGGAGATGACAGATGACAAGACTTTCAATTGAAATGTTCTATAGGTAAAAATTGCCCCCCCCACTTCATTTTAAGGAAAAATTT
This sequence comes from Choloepus didactylus, assembly GCF_015220235.1. NCBI lineage: Eukaryota > Metazoa > Chordata > Mammalia > Pilosa > Megalonychidae > Choloepus > Choloepus didactylus. The sequence goes on along the minus strand of NC_051308.1, from coordinate 66,499,560 downwards.
TCCTGGAAATATAAAAAATAAGTGCCTTGAAAATAATTTTAATTAAAATTATAAAACTGGAAATGATACTTACCTAAAGATCGAATTATAAGTAAAGAAATGCAGGAGAAAAATTCAAGTTTTCTGTTAGAGAAAAACATGCTAAATAGGTAAGATTTTAATATTGGCTAATAATTGTGAAAAGTTTGTACTGTATGTATATAAAGATGTTGTGAAACACTCATACTTTGCTAGTAAAATTAATTGTAAATATAAAAACTCTTTTGAAGTACAAGTTGGTGAAATATGTCAATGATTGAGTTTTTCAAAATTTTGACCTAGTGATTTCTTTTTTGAGATGCTACCATTACTATAATAGGAAAGAAGATTAAAATCTCAATGTCATGTTTGACAGTAAATTCATGCAAATCACCTAAATATCTCAAAATAGTAAATAATACAAATAACTTACCTTAGACTTCTATTCAAAAAACTAATTTATGATTTTTAAGACTTAGAACAACATGGAAAACCACTTTTCATATAATGTTAAGATAAAATTTTCTATATTTGAAAAAATGAATATATAACCTTTTCCATTAGTCCTTTCCACCAACCAATTTAAAGTTGCAACTACCTAATTCCAATATCATATACAAACATGCACATCTGCACACACATACACTTCCTTATCGTCTTCTTTGCTTTATTCTTCTACACCATCTCTATTACCTTCAATCATAACCAATATTTTATTGATTAGTTTATGCATTGTTGTCTTCAATCTCTGCTGCAAGAGGAGGGTCTGTTTTGTTCCCAGATGGATCTCCAGGACCTATGATAATGCCTCTTTCAAAGCTGTGGCTCAATAAATATTGTTGATTTATTAAGTTGATTTAATAAGTTAAATGGAAAAAATACGTGCAAGAACATTTCTTAAAGGATATAGAGGTAAGGCCTGTGTCTACACATATTACCAAATCTGACAATTTTTTTCAAATAGAACTCATTTTTACCAATCTTTAAATATATTTGTATATCTTTGTCACAATTCAAAATTCTCAAGTGGTTTCATATCAAGTTGTTTAGATACCAACAAAATAATTTGAAGTGTACTTTTATAGTTGTTTTCTTTATCAACTAGCATTTGACTACAAATTGATTTCATTAATATCTTAGTCCAGAAGCCAGATTGGTATGCATACTTCCTAGATCCTCCTGTTTAATCTGATCATAGGAATAGGGCCCAATGAATTTCAGTAAAATATTAACATTCAGTTAGTATTAATCCTGGCAACATGTTAAAAACAGCAAGGAAATTAATGCAAATGCTACTGAGGTGGGTTGAATTGTATACCCCAGTTTGTACCTGTCCTTGGTCTTGTTCTGCATTCTGGTGGGTGTAGACCAATTATAAATAAAATCTCTTTAAAATGTTACTTCAATAAGGTGTGTCCCCTCTCAATCATGTTGGGCCTTAATCTGGATTACTGGAGTCCTTTATAGTCAGCGGAAAAGTCAGATGGCCATGGGCAGACCACCGTGAGCATTGCCATGTGACAGAAAAGCCAAGGACCAAGAATCACTGGCAGCCAGCCCCGTACACCACAGTCTTCTGGGAGAAATCATTGCCTTGTTGGTCAGCTTGATTTTGGAGTTCTTCTAACCACAAACCTGTGAGCCAGTAAGTTCCCATTGTTTAAGCCCACTCATTGCATGGTATTTGTTTTAGCAGTCAGAAAACTAAAATAGCTATGCTAGCATGTAAAGATCTTATTATATGTGTTCTATTTCCTTTTAATTTCCTCACAATTTATTGTTTTTGAAACATGTGGCCTCATCTTGCTATACTGAAAGACAGTATAACCTAGTAAACTGCCAACATATGCACTCAGAAGCCTAATTTACCTTGGACAAGTTACTTAACCTCATTATGCCTTAAGGGGAAGAATAGTAGTGATTTCATAAAATTGTTATGCCAATATAAACGGAATGCTTTGGGGAGTGTAGTAGGTTATCAAAATATGTTGACTTGTTAATTACTGAAGAAAAATATCTTCAGCAATAAAAAATACACACTTGTGCATATTTTTAAATAAAAACATGCCACACATATTGTAGGTTATGGATTTAGAAAAAAATGAATGTAAGACCTATACCATTCAGCTATTGATCATCAGTGAAGAAGACCATACAAATGTCCTCCTTTTGCCTGAAAGGGCTAAACTTGCTGCCCATTCATTTAATTGTGAACAGTTTGGAAAGTCTCATTTCAGCAGAACTTTATGAAAGATCTCAAGAACATTGCTATATCACTTAAGAAATTTTATCAATCTTTAAATCTAAATCTATGAACAGGAGATTGCTATCTTTTTCCCATGTTCTCAAAATTCATTCAAGATTCTGTGTGAGTGAAAAGCAAATTTAGTCTAGGAGTTTGAGGGGAAAAAGTACCAACTGTGTTAAACACACACGCACACACTTATTGTATAATAGTAGGTAGATGACTCATTTTCCACATATTTTGAAGCACAACATCTTTCATAAAAATTTTGTATATTTTACACTAGGTGCTATGCATTAGAATAAATTAATTACATCTAAAAGAAGAATAAAACTTTTCAAATTAACCAATTTAGAGAAACTTTGAGCTGTTGACTTGGAAGATAAATATCACCTAGATAAGGACATTTAGCTTTAATTTAATTTCTTAAAAAAAGGAGCAAAATGAGTTGCAGCTATGGTTATAAATTAGTAGAATTTGTTTGTTTTCTCCTGCAGATGTATCCAAAGAACTTCCCTGTTCTTTAACCTTGATGTTTAAGGTTAATTGTTTGGTAACTCTAGTAACTCTAGCATCTATCTGTATTACTGTTTCTTAATGATTTGGCTATGAAATGAGAAAGAAAACTATGAGAAATGTTAAATACATTATTTAAATCATTTGATTTTAAAATTTAACAAATTTTATTTTTATTAATTATGGTCACAGACTATACTATACAATCTTTAAGAACAAAAATTTATATAGAATTACTGTTCAGTCTATTCACTACATTTTTATTCTAATACTTTGCTTGATTGAAAATAGATCAAAGAAAATCATCATGCACGAGACAATACCATAGAAAATGTATTTCCTGCTAAGTTATGTTATTCACAAAAATATTATAAGGTTTTAGGATCCTTAAATTATGCTGCCCTTGTATAGCATCATAAAATTGTAGCATTTTTCCCATTTGCCCTACCTTACCATTCCTGGGGACTTAGCCATAATATATGTGTTCATAGTTCAGAGACTATATAATTTCCCAAAGTACTTGTAGAGAGCATACAAAAGATTAAGATAAAATACTTTTACATAATAGAATTAGAGAAACTGTGAACAATCAGCTACTTTTACATAAGAACACATATGTGGTAGTTTTAATGTAGGGGTCTAAGCATGTTTTATGCTAGTCCATAGGAAATTCTGTGAGTAATTCTCACCAAAAACTGAAAACAAAACAAACAGCAACAACAAAAACAAAAGACACTGCTTTCTCAAGATACTTTATTTTCATCCTTTGGAAAATTGTCATAATAAATAAAACTGTCAATGATGTCTCTGATATAAAGGACAGCTGTTAGACATGATAATATTGTCCATAACTGCACAATTAAACTCTTGACCCTGGGTATCTTCCTGGAGCCAAAAACTATCAGTTCAGGCACTTTGTAAACTTGTTACGGTACATACATTTTTCTAAATCATGACTTTTAATTATTTATATTAGGAGGATATCAATAAATATATTGATAAAACACATTGGATGTCTATTTCTATATTGATATAGAAGGTGTCCATGGAATAATAAATCAATAATAAGAGTATGTGTAAAAAGGTACAATTCTTTAGGGAGAGTAAATGTTTAAATAGATAAATGATAGATATAGCTAATGCTTAAATATATACATACACATAAAATATCATCCATTCCTCATTTAAATGGGGTTGTGAGGATAAATCCCTATTTTGTACTTTTCTCTACCCATTTTTATTCCTGAGTTGCATGTACCATATGCTACTTTAAAATAATTGGATTGAGTTCCTTATGGAAGAAAAGAAGTTTTATAATTTATAATCACAATATAAACACTAAGATTACTATATTTCTTCTAAAGCTAAAATGTTCATTAGAGTGTAATGTTAAGAAAGAAAAAGAAACCAAAAAAAAATAAATCATGAAATTAGATTGAATGCTTTTTAACCTTTTACTGTTTTTCTCATTATATCCCTTTTCTTGTTTCCTCTACTACACCCACTCACAGATTCATCAACAAATGTTCTGATTAGAATCATTAAAAATGATTTAATGAAAGTTACAATACACCACATACAAATTTCAGCTTATGTAAGAAATAAATTATTTATCACATAAAAGCTGACCTTTAAAAATATAGCTGTTTATGTTGAGGCCTATTTTCATTGTTGTATTTCTTCAGATTGTGTATTCCATAAGGTCTCTAATCAGTGCAAAGGAGAGTATATTTTGATGATATGACCAGAGAAAGATTATTGATGAGAAGAAAACTAGAAAATACTGAAAATACACAAATCATCTAACACATGACATCACCCATTAAATGATGCATGGTTTTCATTTATTTGTTTCTAGGTAAACAGCTTTCCCTTTACTTTTGCTTGCATCTGAAATGAAGAATATCATTGCTTTGCTTGGTAGAAATCTGGTTCCAGGTGTATCTCCCAGAGATTGGTAATAGAGTTCATAAGAAAAGTCCTTGAGAAGTTGCAAACCGGGGAATTTTTTGTGAAGTTGTTAATAAGGACTAAAAACTATTGTTCTATAACGTGCAAATTTTATGGTATATATGCTGAATGTACATTCAAGTATATATTTTCTGCCTAAAAATTTACAGTGTGGTCAATATCCTGATTGGAATTTAATCAAGAAATAAGTCAAAGACAAGCTAAAGTGAAGCCATAAATTTGGCTGCAAATGAGGAGTATTTGGGACACTCACAATACCCGAACACAGCATGTTCTAAGCACAGCGGAATGAGTTTACTTCTGCTCACATATCCTAATCAAGCATCCATGACCTAGAGAGAAACTGTGCAAAGCAGCTTGACTTGAAATGTAAACAACTGGAGTGACAGCACCATCCCTACTTTGGGTAATTCATCAGATTATGTAGCCCTCTATTAGCATATTCTTCTGTAAATCATTTTATTCAAATGCAATGCTGGGATTGTCATGCATTCCCTCATTCCAACTAGTTGAGCAACTAAAAAAGCCACATCCTATCAAATTTTTATCACCTGGATTTGCTCACCCAAGCATTCAAAAGTTGCCTCATTTTGGATCAAGTTGTATGGACTATTCAAACAACTAACATGTAGTGTTCACCAAATTAATTTTTCTTACATTTTCCCAAGCTTTTCTTTGAGATAGGGCTTATATATGAAATACTGAGATTTTAATTGTGCAGTTCTATGGATTTTGATTTAGAGAAGTTGTGGGTTGCAAGTTTTATAAATTTTGACAAATGTATTTATGTTCTCTTGTAAGAAACACTGCAATCAGGATATAGAATGTTTTCACCTCCCAGAAATTTTTCTCATGCCCTTTTTGAGTCACTCCCCCATCTCATAAGCAAACATCTCTTGTTTATGATGAGGCGTTTTTATTTTGTTGCTTGCAAGATTGTTTCTTTGTCTTTGTGTTTCAAATAATTTGATTATAGAGTCTAGATGTGAATCTCTGTTTATCCCACTTGGAGTACTTTGAGTTCCTTCAATGTGTAGATCAAAGTTTTGATCTATTTTCAAAAGTTTTCGGACATTATATCTTCAAATATGTTTTCTACATCTTCCCTTCCTTTCCTTCTGGTTACTGTCATTAGGCAAATATCGGCGTAGACAATAAAGTCACATAGGCCTCTAAATCTGTATCCATACTTTGTTTTCTTTTCTTTCCTTCAGATTGGATAATATTAAATCTTTATGTATCATAAAGCTAGTGGAGTTTTTTATTCTCCCAGCTCAAATCTTCTTTTGAGCACCTCCAGTAAATTTTTCATTACATTCATTGTATTTTAACTCCAGAATTTCCCATTGTTATTTTTTTACATAAAATTTATATCATTTTATTGATAATCTCTATTCAATAAATCATTATTGTCATATGGTTCTTCAGTTCTGTAAACATGGTGTCTTTAGTTCTGTTAACAGCTTTTGCCTAAACTCTGTGATAAATACTACCCAATGGATTTGTTTAAACATCAGGAATTTATTAGCTCATGGTTTTGATCCTAAGGAAAGTCCCCAGTCAAGGTGTCAGCAAAGTAATGCTTTTACCCCAAAGTCTATAAAACTTTTGTGCTGGCTCCAGTTATCCTAGGGGTTCTCCGATCACCACCTTCCATCATATGGCCATGTCCTCTCCTTTTCCTTCTGAATTCCATTGACTTCCAGCTTCCAGCTTTCTCTATGTCTGAATTTCTTCTGTTTAAAGAGGACTCTAGTAATCCAGATTAAGGCCCACTCTCATTCAGTTGGGCCACATCTTAACTAAAATAATATCTTCAAGTGATCCTTTATACAATGGGTTCACACAGAGTTGTGGATTAAATAAAGAACTTGCCTAAATTGGGGTAAATAATTCAAATTACCTCACTAGGTTTTCTTTATTCCTTAATTGTCATAAAGTCTTGGCTAAATACAATGTCTGCCATCTCAAAAAATTGATTTTTTTAAATGTATACATAGCAATAATTTCTGATCTTATTTTTTTAATGAAAACAAGCCCATACAATCATTTGAATGTGTGTGTGTGTTTATTTTCCCTTCTACCCATCCTTTCTTAGCTGAAAACAGGGATTTTGTTCAGAAATATTTGCCCTTTTATAAAATAAAGAGTAGTTTATGAAGAAATATGCTGAAGATTGTCCTCAAATAGCTGACTATCCAACCATTCATCCCTCTAGGCAACTTCATCTGGCACATTTCAGAGAAAAAGAAAAGTAGAGTTACCCTTTTATTTTCTTCATTTTTCTTCTTGTCATATCCCACCACCAGAGGGTTCCTTTTAGCAGCAAATGCACTTAATCATTTAGAGGGTACAATGTGTTTCTGTAAGTTTATGGATATCTTGGTAATAACGATGTATAAATGGACAATTGCAAAAATCTTTTCTATACGCAATTTAAATTAATAAAATTAATACAGTATTTAAAACATTAATAGCCTGTTGTTCTCAGTCTCCTTTCCTGGCTACCTAGCATACTTATTTTTCATCTCTATGTTTCACCCCCTCCTTTTGCAGTCAAAGTTAGAAGTATTTTGTGAGTATCCTTATAATTGAGTCATTACATTTATTTCCAAAGTGCAAACAAGCCATCATTTGATTCTAGATGATGTTTAGATGTCTACAAAGATATGTATATATTGACTTAATTGCTTTCTTGGTCACCATCCCAAATGACAACATTTCTCTAAAGTAATTTATCAGATGTCAGGAATGTAGTCTCATGGTCTACTCGAGAGAAAACTGCATCCTGAACTAAAGATTATAAATTAACAATTTGTCAATTGCCCAATATGCCAGAAAGTGATGTGGTATGGAGGTGGGGGGAGGAGAACCAGAGTAAGGTAAAGGGAATCGGGAATATTTGGAGTATTGTGGAATATATTGGAAATTTTTAAATAAGGTAGTCACTGAGATGATAAGAGTTCTGCAAAAAATTTGAATGGTTTTGGGAGGTAGCAAAGAGACTGAAGGACATTAAAAATAGATGAAATAGAATAAAGACCTTAAATCAAGAGCATGCCTGAAATCTTTGAGGAACAGGGAAACCATAATGACAGAAGTGGAATGAACCAGTAAGAAAGTAAAAGGCGAAATATTCAGAGAGGTGGTAGCAGACAAGCTTGCATGGGGATTTGTAGCCATTGTTTGGATTTAACATTTATAATGAGTTACTGCAGGATTTAGAAAAGAGTGGACTCATTTTATTTGTAGTTTAAAGGATTAATCCATCTTCAGTGTTAAGAGCAGGCTTTAGAGGTTGAGGAGAAAAGTAAGGAAGCCTGCTCATTTCAGCAATCCAAATTAGAGACCATAGGGTATGGAACATGGTGTTAGCAAGTGGAAATAATGAAATGTGTTCAGATTCTGAATATAATATGAAAGTAGAGCCATTTTTGTTTTTGCATCATGCGTTGGCATGGAATTTAATATTCTAGATGTAAATGAAGAATACTGCAGGAGAAATCCCAGGTTTTTGGCCAGAAGGTGTTACCATTATCTGATAAGGGGGAGGATGAGATTGAGAGAAAATCAGAGATTTAATTTTGAATGTGTTACATTTGAAATACTGATTATTCAGTTGTATATAAGTCTGAGGTTTGAGAAAAAAAGCATAAACTGGAGAATATTTAGATTTGTTTGTGTGTAATTCTATTTAAAGCTCTTGGAAAAGGAGAGACAAATCACCAAAGGAGTAAGTATAGATAGCGAAGAGAATGAGTGAAAACTGAGCTTGATGAACTTCAATGCAACAGGCCATGAATGACAAGAGGAAGCAGCAATGGAACAGCTGGTGAGATCAGAGAATGTGGTGTGCAGAAAGCCTTGTGAAGGAAATACAAGAAGGAAAAATAAAAGGCACTTTCAAATGTTAAAAGGCCTTGCATTTACCTTGGATTTGAGTGCTTTCCTGTCCCTTCAGTAATCTAGCTAGATGATGTCTACATTAATAATCTATTATATGGAGAAGCTGCCGATGCATATGATTTCCTAACTCTCAGCCTCTTTGGGACAATTCATATCCTCTACAATCTATACTTTTGTTTCCTCTTCACAGCCTCAAAAGGTGAATTTGAATGACTGCTGACCTTTCTCCTGAGATATCTACAAAGCTTGTTTGAAAGTGTGAATCTAAATTAAAAATAGAAAGAAAAAAGAAAGAAAAATACTTCCAGCAGTGAAAATGTTGCCTAAAATACTCAGTTGTGGGCATACACTGATCGATTAGTTCTCTGTGGGACCAGGAAATGTCATGGGTGCTACGATAAATGGTGATCAAAATAGACAAGGCCCCTATCTCCCAGAAGCATACCAGTGGAGAGTGTAGATAGTAAGCAAATAATGACACAAACATATTCTTGAATATGTAATACTCTGAAGATATTTGCAAAGATTGGAGCACAATCCACTTTGAAGATATTTGCAAAGATATTTGCAAAAATTGGAGCACAAAGGAATATGGGGATGCAATGTCTTAATATCAAATTAATCCATCTTCAAATATTGACTTTAAAGCAGTAAACTTCAAAATCAGGGATAATCAGCATTGAGATTATAGACAGGCTTCAGATGATCTGAGTCTCTGAAATTGTCTTCAAAATCTTATGAGTGTGTGAGTAAGCAATGTTCTCCTGGTGATTATGCTTGTAGCTGTCATCTATTGCCAAACAGTCCTTTGACTCCAACAGTTTACAAATGGTACTGTAGATGAATGTTAAAATGCTATTTCAAGCATCCTGGAGTTTCTAGGTAGCCAGATATTAGGAAACATGAGGATATGTATACAGATGATTGACTAAATTTCATTTCAATATGGATGTTGTGACAGCAGTACTTTGTATAAAATAATGCAAATTAGCTAATTAGTTTGGAGATAAAGCAATTAATGCTGGAATATGCCCAAGCATTAAAATTCAAAGGATGGGATAAAGATTAAAATCTTCCTTACTTGAAGGTTGATAGATTTTGCTCAAGATTTTGTAAGCCAAGTAAATAAAGACTTCTGTAGAATGAAGTACACACTTCCTCAAACTTTATGTTAAATCTTAAAATAAGTGCAGGCATGTATATTAAGAAATTAATAAATGTACTTTATTATTAGCTATACAAAACTATATAATAATGTATGGAAGTTTTAAAGAGTAATTAGAGCAGAAAAATACTTGAAGTTCCCTATAGACTCTTCCTCACTCCCTCCCCCATTTTACCTATGGGAAAACAGGGAACTCTTCATTAATTTACTTACCCACAATTTTTTTTTTTTTTTTTTAAATTTTCCTGCTATATACATGTCACTGTGCTAGAAGAGAGAAAGAAAATAAAGAGAGGTAAGCTATGGCTTAAGGTACCTTCTGGAGATCCCCCCCTTGATTACTTGTGAACATTATAATTTATACAGAACTTCTGTCTTTAAAGCAGGGTGGCAGAGGATGTCTTAAGTGTGCTTAGTGTGGCTTCTTGATTGAATGTCTCAGAGACATTTCGTAAATTCCATGGTTACTTATTTCTTCCTCAAAGGCATAAATATATTTTCACTAACTAAAAATTTTTTCACCTTTATCCAAACCTAGACTTAAAAAAAAAAAAGCATGAGATTTGTTATGAAATCACTTGATCTTTTTTCTTTCTTTGATTCTTCAAGATATTATTGTTTAGAATGAGTCACAACTGGGGGTTGCCAAAGAAGTCAGTGCAACAGAGTTAAAATACTTCATTTGTAAAGTGTTATCGAAGATCGCCATGGACTGTTACTCTTTCTCCAGAATTGTTTGCTCTGTATAAAAATGCAGATCCTTTATCAGTTACACATTTTTAACAGCTTGTTTTATTGCTGATGAATGACTGTCTTTACTCACAATGTATAAACATGGACACTTGGTTTAGAGTGCGGTTATGAAGGAAAACCCTCTGCTCTGCCCCTTCCCCACTATGCTGACATAGGACTTCACCTCCTCATTCTCAGGGTCACTTTCCACAGAATGTCCCTACATATCAATCAATTAAATGTCACAACTGTCCAGGTTATAGAAAACTCTGAATAAATCGAGTCATTAATATTTTCTATTTTTTACTGAGGTGAACACCTTGGCAGCTTCTTAAGGGTGTATTTCAAGAGCAATAGGCTATTTTAGGACAAGAAAAAATTTAGCATATCAGGCCTAGCACAATATAATAGTTCTTGTGTTTTAATATTCAAAGACTAGTAGGTTCAGTCAGTTCAGGCAAAAATTTCATTTCTTAATATTTTATGTATAAAATACATAAACACATCAAAAGAACAGATATTGCTAGGTTTATATCTGTTGGATACATTTTTACTCAATTACCTGAAATTAATATATTTCAGATAGAACATAGGCTCATAAAATAGTAAAAATATATTTCTTAATTATTTTGTTCACATACATTTTAATCATTTGTCAAAGCGTAAATAGAAATGTCACTAGAGCTATGTTTACTATGTTAAGAATGCCTTAAATCCTTAACTCCTATTTATTTTACCTCTAAGAGTTTCAGAAATTTGGGCTCACCAGAGAAACAGATGAATGAATTTAATGCAGAGAGGCTGAGGAACATATTTTCTAACAGATTCATAGTGAATGAACTCTGGGATGTGGCATTTTTTCCTTGATGTTAAATCTCTAAAAATGATAGACTGGCATGTGGACTCACAATTTGGTGAAGCAGTAACTTAATTGCTGTTTTAATTATAAATGATGCAAAAAGAAGAATTTTAAAATATAAGGATAATCTTGCAAGCTTTAGCAATGAAGGTAGAGAAAAAAATAAACTTCATTATCTGAATTTATATTTTGCAAAAACAAATCATTGCATCTTGTGGCAAATTACTTGCAGCAGCATATTCATAACAGTATGCAGAACATAACATCATGCAAATCTCTGCCACAGAGAAAAGCTTCTAAAGGACCATCAGTATTGAGAACTCTTTTAGCCTTCTATGTGCAATTCTAAGCATCTAAATATTGTCCTTATATGAAATTTATCTGTTTCTGTTCTCTCTGGAGATTCTATTTGGCCATAATGTTCTAGAAAGAAAATCTTACATGTATTTTTCCAAAAACAAAACTAAATCCTGAAAATAATATCTGTGAAAGTGTTTTGCAAATTGTAAATTACCTTATAATGACCATAAAAACTTATCAGTAAACAAGATGTTTTTGGAGTAAAATACTAACGTCCTCTTTGAGGTAAAAAGCCAAATGCAGTAATGTAGGTATGTTTTTCCTGCCACATGTTATTTTATGTGTGCCTTATCCCTGTTTAGTTTCCAAGAGGTATAAAGGAGGAGAGAAAAAAAAAAAGTCACAGAAAATGTAATAAATAGTCAGAAGGAAAATTAGCCATAATTTTGCCTCAATGTGGACGTGGTACAGTTCACGGTTATTTTGAAAGGATTAGTAGTTCCTCTTCTACTCTAATAATTGGGGATTTGGAACATACAAAAAATAACATTACATTTCAACTGCATACAATTAAAATTTAGTTAACTTTAAAGTCACATCCTGTATATCTGGATAGCTCTATATTAGAGGAGGAATTAGCTAGTGATACCATTTAAAGATTAGGTGGAATAAGCCTATTTCTTGATTCTAACATGGCCAAGTGTATGTGCATGTGACATTTTGGAATTCTTGGAAAGGAGTCATTATGGATTGTGCCTAGGACATGGGGAAATGGGTAGCTTGGCATTTATCTCCTCTCTGGAATGGTGTCTTCCTACTCTACAATATCAAAGATTAAAAAAATAAAGTCCTCTTTGGATGAATGAGAAGATAATCTGGGGTGGGGGAGGATATCATGATGAGAATATTAAGGACTGCATTTCCAAACATATGAAAATGAATGCTATCTAAATAAATATTGTCTGACATTTTTTTCTAGCCTTCATTATAATATTTATTATTGTGCAGCCATACATAGTCTTAGTTTTTGAAAATGAAAAATGTTACTTTAAGAAATTTTCAGTTGTGTTTAATATTTTTATGCTGATGAAAACCCACAGCAATCTGTCATATACAGCTTTCATTATTTTCATGAGTAATTACTTTCTGATAAAGAGTAAGATTGAACTTTGTATTACAAAAATAAACTAACTGCAAAAATTTCATCCCATGAACCCCAAACCAACAATTCACAAATGATTAGATGAAATGGAAAACAAAATATGCAAATACAAACTGTAAATGATGACAGCTTCTTTAATATATTTGGAAAATTATATAACAGGCATTCTTTATTCTTGTTTTATGTATATTATTTATTTTTACTTTTTTTTTTACTATTAAATAGGTAAAAATCGGCAAATTTAACTTAATTAAGAATCACATAGGTGTCCAGGAGCAATCGTCAAAGTTATGGAGTGCTGGAAGTGGCCTTGGGCAGTGCCAAGTTACTGGGAAAAACCATCATTGCTGTGGCTCAAGATCTAGTCCTTCATCAGAGAATAAACCATTCTCTAGCTGCCATAAATACTTCCCCTTAATGTTAACTGCAGAAGGATAAATGACCTGTTAGGGATGTCTTAGGTTAAATTCATTTCCACTTCTGACTGATTCTCCATGGCAATGTAACTCATCTGCAACTATTATATTCCAGATTACTGACAACTAATATTCTTTAGAGTGCATAAATTTGCGATGCAGCTTGCACAACATTTTTAGAGATGACAAAAATAGTACAGCACTATAATCCGAGTTCAATAAATAATATTTTGTATTTCAGGTTACTAAGTCTAGGAAATCAAATGCACTTCTTGAGAAGAGCAAAAATAATTTTAAGATTGGACAGAAGATTAACACTGTTCCAGTTTGCTAAAGATGCCATTATGCAAAATACTAGAAAAGGATTGGCTTTTTGGGGTTACAAATTTACAGTTCTAAGGGCATAAAAGTGTCCAAACTAAGGTATCAATAAGAGGATTCCTTCACTCAAGAAAGGCCGATGGCATCCGGAACACCTCTGTCAGCTGGGAAGGCACATGGCTGGCATTTGCTGGTTCTTTGCTCTCAAGTTGAATTGTTTTCAGCTTTTGATTCCAGTGGCCTTCTCTTTAAGTGAATGTGGGTTCTCCCTGCTTTTCCAGAGCAAACTCTGGACTTCATCTCTTAACTTAGCATCTCCAAATGTCTTCCTATCTCCATCTCCAAGTTTCTGGTCTGTGTCGACTCAGCTTTTCTCAGGGGCAAACTCTGGATTACATATTTTAGCTTCTCTCCAAAATGTCTCTCAGCTTCGTTGAGCTCCTTTTCTCTGTGAGATCTCTTAATGGACCCTAGTAAACTAATTAAGACCAACCCTGAATGAGCTGGCTCACTCCTTCATGGAAATAATTCAATCAATGATCCTATCCAACAAGATCGGATTAAAAGATCATGGCTTTCCTGGGGTCTATAAAATTTTCAAACTGGTGCAAATCCCGTGTCTCTGACTTTCATCTGCCTGTTTTTTTCAGTTCATCTTGGTAGTCCTTCTGCACAATGGTTAATTGTAATAATTATTGTTTTAAACAAAGAATGTTTAAGATTAAAAATTAAATACTGGATAAATAAGCAAATACTGACTGTGTAATCCCTGTGTTGACATTATCAAATAGGCAAAGGAAAGGTCTAAGGGGGTTCTGATCTTGCCTATCTATCTATCTATCTATCTATCTATCTATTTAAATTTAAAAGTCACTAGGAAATTTTTTATCTTATTAAGAAGATGTGATTGAAAGAATGGAATGAGAATGGCTAGGTTTTATGTGCTTGACAGCACATAAATTTAGGTCTCCTGAGTAGTTTCAAAGGTTCTGTGAGGAAGTAAGTTCTTTTATTCAAATGTTGATATTTCTCCCTGTTCATTTTTAAGGATTTCAACATGTCCAGAGTGCAAGCTCAGTACTAAGTTGATAGTTAACATTAAGATTCTCCTCATATGATACATCTAAGTTAACATTAAGATTCTCCTCATATGATGATACATCTAAGGCACTGTACTGTTCTCCTCTTCCACGTACCCACAACTTTACAGATACATGAACATCCACACAAATGTGTGTATAACTACACATGCATACAATTAAGGAAAAACTTTCCAAAGAAAATTCAGTACATTAAGAGCAACAATACCAAGATTTGTAAACCCAAACAAAAATCAACCTTATATGAAGCTTTGTTCAAAATGTATGTGCTTATAATATAGAATTGATAAAAGACTATCAAGAACTTAATTGTTTAATTAGAGTTATTATTTTGTTCAGAATAATCAACCCAGGTACATCATTGTTGATAACCTAACTTATTGAGCTATATCAAACAAGGTAGGAGAAAAGGGATTTCTTTCAACCCAATACTTTTTGCATCAATGTTTTTTCTTAAATGTGAACTACACAGCTACTAAACTCAGAAATCCTATGAGAAGTAAAGCTCTATTTTTGGTTTTCTTTTCATATCTTCCTATTCATCATTTCAAACAGAAGTGCTTTCTTTGAGTACTAATTGCCAATTATCAATGAAAATTAAAATACCATTAAAAAATTTCCCCTCATGGCTATGCTTTACAATAATTGAATAAAGTAGAATATGATTTTGCTACTCTTTATTAAATATTTGTGTAAAAATCTGTTCCCATTTAAATTAATAAGAAAAATATATAAGGCAAAGCATTATCCTATAGAATTATTATTCAGAATTCAGATCTAAAAATATAAATTGAAGATTTTTTCCAATTTCTATGTCATTCTGTCAAATATATGTGAACTATTTTATTACTGAAAATGCAAATACTTATTCTGCATTGTACGTGAAAGGTCAAAGCAATTTTCTATCTGCTTCTACAAAATACTTTTCTTCAAATAAATCCCTTGATTAATATTTTATTGCAATAGATTTATTTCCTAAATTATATTTTTTGGAACTTTGTCTTTTGAAGTTTAACTGGCTCTGGAAAACAGGTTCCTATGACTTCATTTCCCTAAAACAGCAAAATGCCACAGAAGGGATGTGGCTATCAACATGATCATAGAATTTGAAGGGTTCTGGTAGACCTCACATAAGCATTCAGGCTCTATACGAGCATATCAGTTTTGAATTAAACCTCCATTCTTAGCAAAGAACTCATTGTATTTTGCTTGCTGTATTTAGGACTCTATCCATAGATCAGATGTGCTCTTAACTTTTAAAGAAGTAGTAAATGCCTTATTTTTTTATTGATCACACTTGATATGGTAAATTTTTAATGAAATGCAATAAATTTTAATAAACATTTGTGATGTTTTTGGCATTATGAAAAATTCTAAGTAAATAGTTTTGTTTCTGGTGAGGTGCTGTATGTTTGGAGATGAAGTACATCAACTGCTCAAAAAATGAGTAACACAACCAGAAGAAAGAGTAAAAATAATTATCAGTGAAAAATACTTATTCCCACTTAATAACTGCTATGTAATATTGCTATTTCTATTCTACAGACCAGGAAACTGAGGCTTAGGCAGGTTATTTCCCAAAGACAAATGTCTAGTTTGTGTTACAATTCAAATGTGACAATTATGATGATGATACCCTGCAGTGGCAGTATGAAAATGGTGATGATATTGCCTACTATTTATTGAGATTTATTAATCTGAGGAAAAGTGCTGAGGGATTCATACACATTATCTCATATTTCTTCCAACAAACCTAGGGAATGGGCATTTTGCAATGTACATTTATGTCAGTTCAATGCATGCTCTTAACCATTACAACACATTCTAGTACTCTACCACAGAATGTGATACCTAAGATAAGGAAGATAAATATTTCTTTAAAAATGTCCTGTGTGTTTGAGGATATAAAATAAATCCCAGTTAAATAAATTTATGAAAATGCTTTCGCATGTAGAAGTCCTTCTTTACAATATAAAGTTTATTAAAATAAAATTCAAATAAGTTCAGGAAAACATTCAAGCAAATGCGACTTCAGCTTCCGTGTATGAAAAAGTGACTGTGTAACAATTCCAAAAATGTGCTTTCATGCATTGTAACCAATATACCACATTAATGCAAGGTGTTAATAATAGGGTGGTATATGGGAACTCTGTGTTTTATGCATGATTTCTCTGTCAGCATACAACTTCAATTAAAAAAGTGACTTGGTAGCTATTATTAAACTAATCTCTCTACCAAAGACAATCATTCGATTTGCATAAAATGCAACAGCAACAATAATTGAAAGTATGGGAATTCAACTAAATAATCCTAGATATTATGTGTCAAGATCCCAGAGAGCAGAAGGGCAACAAGTTGAGTCCTATGTTTAGGCCCCGATTTTCTTTTCAGGAGAATACCCGCTGTCTGGCAGGGGCATGAAGTGCTGATAGAAAGCAACAGCTTATAGCATGTAGCATCTGCCTGGGAGTCAGAGCTCAAGGCTAACAAGAATGCAAAAGCCATTGTCAAAGTCCAAGTGAAGAGGTAGATACAGATAATTTAATCAGATAGTCTGGGTTCAATTTTCCAATAACACATTTACTGACACATGAAACATAGGGCTGAAGAAAAAGAAATTAGTATAAATCACCTGCTACATGACTAGAAATCTAAGAAGATATTTCATAAGTTTTGTGTGCTCAAAAACAAAAGCTAGAGTACCTGAAAAACAATCCAAGTCTTCATATACCTATGGAAGGGCTATGCAAGAGAGAAGGGGAAATTAAAGATGAAATTAAAAATAAATGCTTTCTGCAGGAATATCCTGAGCCAGATATTATACCAATGACTGGAATTTGATCAAAATTTACCTAGAGTGCTAGGAATGAGTATATAAGTGAAGTCATAACTGATACTGATACTGATACTGGGGTTATCTAGCATCTTTAAAATTCTATGATTAATATATTAAAGATAATAAATGAAATAACAGAGAATTTCACCAGAGAACTTAAATATATATAAGAAAAAAAATCCTAGAACTGAAAATATGAAATGACTAAATTTAAGATTAACATAGATGGGTTTAAAGAGCTGATTAGAAAAATCAGTAAAGAGTATTAGTAAGTTGGAAGTTAGGTCAGTAGAAAATTCTCAGATTAAAGCAGAAAGTGGATAAAATGCTAGTAAATGCAAAAAAAGATGTGTGGAATCATTATAGAATATTGTAGAAAAGTATAATATATTTGTAATTTGAGTTGTAGAAAAAGAGAAAAGTGACCATGGCTAGAGTTTTTCAAAACTGTTGAAAGGGATTAACCCATGGATTCCAAAGACTCTACAAAGAGCAAACGTGATAAATACAAAGAAAATCACATTTTTGTATATCTGGCACATTTGGCAAACTGCTGAAAATCAAAGTCAAAGTCAAACCCAACATATTGAAAATTGCCAAATGGCAAAACTGCACATTCTTTTTTAACAGAATAGTTAAGGGTAACTGCTGACTTGACTAAATAAATAATCTCAGCCAGAAAGCAAGGAATGAAACATTTCATTGCTGAAACAAAATAATTGTCATCCTAGAATTGTCTAGCTAGTGACATATTTAAAAATTTCAGGCAAATAAACTCTAAGCCATTCCCTGACAGCAGACCTGGACTAAAGTATATACTAAAATAAACCAAAGATAAATTATGCCAAAGGAAGTACACCAATATAAGAAGAAATGAGAGGCAGGGCAAGATGGCAGAGTGTGAGTCACAAAATTTCATCTCTCCTTTAGAGCAGCTGGTAATTACCCAAGAACTATATGAAACAGTGTTTTCAGGGTCTCCAGTAACCAGTCACACAACTACACAAGTTTGGAATTGGAGGAAAAGCTGAGATCACAGCAAACATGGTAAGTTCCCCTGACCAGGGGTCTGGTGCCCCTCCCCATCCCAGACCCCATGGACTGTCTTGCTTCTGGTTCCCTGAAAGGAAAAAAAAAATAAAATAAAATCTGCTGAGGACAAGAAGGGTGGCTCAACCCAGCCTCAGCTGCAGAATTAATTAACAAATTAATTAACTACTTTTTGGAGCTGGGGTACTAAAGAAAGTCTGGGCTCCAAGAAGGGGGGGGGGGTACATGAAAGCAGCACCCATTCCTAGGCTCCAAAAGAGCCTTTTTTTCTTTCCCCCTACATTTTGTCCCTTCTCCCTTCCCACTGACTCCTTATCTTTCTGCATTTCAATAGCTGCCCCCCCCACCCCGCCGCCCCCTACAGGGAGAGTAATTATCAGACAATAGCCGAAAGTACATTTTTAAATGCTCTATTCTGGCACTGACAAAACTTCCAGGCTGGGGAAAGGTTTTTAAAAGTAACTCCTTTTTTTTTCTTTTTTCTTGTATTTCTTTTCTATTTTTTAAATCTAAAAGTAACATATGTGGTTATTTTCTATCAGAAAGCCCAAGTTGAAGGACTAGTCTAGGCTTGAGGGGAGACAGATTACCTAGCATGTCTTTGAATTCCAGATTCACTTCTGAAGAAGGTCTCCACCCCCATCTTTAATTGGCAACTCAGACTGACTAAGGAATTTAGCTGGAGTTGCCCCAAAGAGGAGAAGGGAAAAGGGAATAGTGCCCCTGAGATACAAATGGAGTTCCTAGGATTGGGAGAGTGGAGGGATGTCCAGCTCAACTGGCAGCCCTCCTTCTGGGAACTCAGAACCCAGGGGCTAGAATTCAGATTCTGACTTCAGTCAGCCATGCCCACGACAGGATCAGAGTCACCAGGAGAACTAAAGGCTCCATACCTCCTTACACTGGTGGGGGAGCTGTCGGCTCACAAGTGCCACCTGCTGGACAGAAGAGGAAAAGCACAGATTTAGAGGCCTCATAGGAGGGTCTCATTCTCAGGAAAACTCCATACCCTTCTCAGGAGACCTGGGCCTCTCTAGACTGGGAACTTCTGACTGGGGTTGACCATATCTGAGGAGACCCTCTCACAAAAAGGCTATACAGAGGCAGGGCAAGAAACAGAAAAACAAGAGGTGAAAAATTCTGATCAACTAAATAGAATCTATTCTAAGGTCTAGAATAAGTTGAACTGAACAACAGTGGTCAGAAAACAAAGCCAATCAACAAGAAACCCCTAGGAAAAAGAGAGAAAATGAACTGCAGAATAAACTAATCAAGAAAATCAGGTGCTCAGACAACTTAAGATAACAAACCATACTAGGAAACATGAAAATATGGAGCAGCCAAAGGAACAAACTAATAGTTCAACTAAGATACAGGAGTTGAGGCAATAAATGCTAAATCAATTCAATGAACTGGAGGAAGATATAGCAAATGAGATGAAGGATATAAACAAGACACTGGATGACCATAAAGAAGAATTCATAAACTTGAAAAAACAAATGACAGAACTTATGGGAATGAAGGCCACAATGGAGGAGATGAAAAACACAGTGGAGGGACACAACAGTAGATTTGAACAGGCAGAAGAAAGGATCAGAGAACTGCAAGACAAGACATTTGAATTCATCCACACAAAAGAACAGATGGTGAAAAAAATGGAAAAATACCAGCAGGGTCTTAGGGAGCTGAGTGACAACATGAAACACATGAATATATGTGATATGGGTATCCTGGAAGGAGAAGGGAGGGGAAAAGAGGCAGAAAGAATAATAGAAGAAATATTCACTGAAAATTTCCCAACTCTTATGAAAGACAAGAATTAGAGATTCAAGAAGTACAGAGTACTCCAAACAGAATAGATCCCAATAGACCTACTCCAAGACACTTACTGGTCAGATTGTCCAATGTCAAAGATAAAGAAAATTCTGAAAGCAGCAAGAGAAAAGCAATCCATCACATACAATGGAAGCTCAATAAGACTATATACAGATTTTTCCACAGAAACCATGGAGGTGAGAAGACAGTGGCATGATATATTTAAGATACTGAAAGAGAAAAACTGCCAACCAAAATTCTATATCCAGCAAAACTGTCCTTCAAAAATGAGGGAGAGATTAAAATATTTTCAGACAAAAAGACACTGCGAGTATTTGTGAATAAGAGACCAGTGCTACAAGAAATACTAAAGGGAGTGCTACAGGATGATAGGAAAAGACAGGAAAGAGAGAGTTGGAGAAGAGTGCAGAAATAAAGATTATCAGGAAAGGTAAAAGGAGAGAGAAGAAAAAATAAGATATAACATATAAAATCCAAAAGACAAAATGGTAGCAGAAAGTACTGCATTTACAGTAATAACACTGAATGTAAACGGATTAAACTCTCCAATAAAAAGACACAGACTGGCAGAATGGATTAAAAACAGGACCCATCTATATGCTGTCTACAAGAAACTCAGTTTAGACACAAGGACAAAAATAGGCTGAAAGTGAAAGGTTGGAAAAAGGTATTTCACACAAACAACAACCAGAAAAAAGTTAGAGTAGCTATATTAATATCAGACAAATTAGACTTCAAAAGTAAAACAATTCAAAGAGACAAAGAAGGACACTATATATTAATAAAAGGGTCAATTCACCAAGAAAGCATAACAATCAAATATTTATGCACCAAGCCATAATGCCCCAAAATTCATGAGGCAAACACTGAGATCACTGAAAGGAGAAGTAGACACCTCTACTATAATAGTTGGAGACTTTAATACAAGACTCTCATCAATGGCTAGAATATCTAGACAGAGGATCACTAAAGAAACAGAGATGTTGAATTGTACAATAAATGAACTGACTTGACATACATTTACAGAACACTACATCCAACAACAGCAGGATACACTTTTTCTCAAGTGCTCATGGAACATTCTCTAGGATAGACCACTCATTGGGTCACAAAGCAAGTCTCAACAAATTTAAAAATACTGATATTATACAAAACACTTTCTCAGACCAGAATGGGACCAGAATGGGACCAGAATGGGATGTAGCAAAGATGGTGCTGAGAGGGAAATTTATTGCCCTAAATGCCTATATTAAAAGAGAAAAGAAAGAAAAAATTGAAGAATTAACTATTCACCTGGAGGAAGAAAAGCAAACTAACCCCAAAGCAAGCAGAAGGGAAGAAATAACAATAATTAGAGTAGAAATAAATGCAATTGAGAACAGGAAAATAATAGAAAGAATCAACAAAACAAGAAGTTGGTTCTTTGAGGAAATCAATAAAGTTGATGGACCTCTGGCTAGGCTAACAAAAAAAAAGAGAGAGGATGCAAACAAATGCAATCAGAAATGGGAAAGAAAACATAACTACTGACCCTGCAGAAATTAAGAAGATAATGAGAAGATACTATGAGCAACAATATGCTAATAAACTAGACAGCTTAGATGAAATGGACAATTTCCTAGAAAAGCATAAACAACCAACGTTGACTCAAGAAGAAATAGATGACCAAGAAGACCACAATTACATGGAACTTTGAATAGGAAGTGAGATATGGTAGGTTAGTATAGGTTAGAGTGAAATAGTGACACATCCCAAATTAATTTGGGCAGAGAATAAAAATGTATTTACAGACCCCCCCTGAGGAGCTGAGGGAAAGTGCAGAGGTGTTGGACTTCCTTACCTGGACTGATGCTGATGTTGTCACAAACATTAGGACAGGTGGTTTGATGTGCTGTGCTGAGCCTTCTATCATGGGACTTGCCCTTATGAAGCTCATTACTGCAAAGAAGAGGATAAACTTGTATATAAATGTGCCTAAGAGTCTCCTCCTGAGTACCTCTTTGTTGCTGAGATATGACCCTCTCTCTCTCTCTCTAACTGAGCCACCTCACTTACTGCCCTCCCCCCTATGTGGGACCTGACTCCCAGGGGTATAAATCTCCCTGGCAGCACAGGATATGACTTCCAGGGATGAATCTGGACTCAGCATCATGGGTTTGAGTATGTCTTTTTGACCAAAAGGGGGATGCAAAATGAAATAAAGTATCAGTGGCTGAGAGTTTTCAAATGGAGTCAAGAGGTCACTCTGTTGGACATTCTTATGCACTATATGGATAATACCTCTTGGGTTTTAATATGTTGCAGTAGCTAGAAGTGAATACCTGAAGCTGTCAAACTCCAACCCAGTAGTCTGGACTCCTAAAGATGACTGTATAACAATGTAGATTACAAGGGGTGACAGTGTGATTGTGAGAACCTTGTGGATCACACTCCCTCTATCTAGTGTATGGATGGATGTGTAGAAAAATGGGGACAAAAACTAAATAAAAAATAAGGTGGGAAGGGGGGATGATTTGGGTGTTCTTTTTTACTTTTATTTTTTATTCTTATTCTGATTCTTTCTGATGTAAGGAAAATGTTTGGAATTAGATTGTGGTGATAAATGCATAACTGTATGATGGTTCTGTGAACAGTTTATTGTACACCATGGATGATTGCATGGTATGTGAATTTATTTCAATAATTTAATTAAAAAAAAGAAGGAACGAAAGGCATCAGATATTATTATTATGTCAGTTAATAATAAAGGATGTAGACTGCTTGAAACCATAATCAGGAGTTAAAATTCATGCAAAATTATAATTCATCCAAACAACAAAAAAAAGTAGATGGAGTGGTAAATGGAGGTTAAATTTTGTAAGGCCCACACAATTTCTGGGAAGTGGTAAAAGTACTAATCACTAAGGCAAACTTTTAGAAAATAATTAGACTATTAATTATAAACTGAAGGTAAGAAAATATTTCAACAAAGATTAATTGATTTTAAAAGTTACAATAAATTAGACAAATAAATAAAAAAGCAAAAGATAAAGAGAACAAATATAAGAGGCAAATAGAGAAATGAGTGCATGAACCATAAAGCTGTTATATGGCTTTAAAAGGTGATCAAGAAGAAGCTAAAAAAAAAAGAACATCAAACAAAATCCAAAAATAGACCACTCACAAGAGACATTCCTTTCAGTAGAATACAGATACCTAAAGTAAAAATGCAATATATGTGTACATACATACAACTAAAACTAAGACAAAAACACTAAACAAAAGCAAATGTTAATTTATTAATATGTAAAAGTAAGCTCTAATGCAGGAAAGAATACCAGAGATAATATTTTTATTAGAGAATTTTGGTAGGAAAATGTTAAAGTATATTGGCATATGCAAAATAGCATGGCTTCAGTATATTCAAAGACTCTAAATGTTGACAGAAACAAAAAGAAAAAAAATACAATATGAACAATAACAGATGGCTGCTTTTAAAAAACTCAATAACAAATAGAAATAACATGATATAAATTATAAAGAATATAGAATATTTGAAAAATATTAAATTTGTCAACTAAAATGAATTTTTTAAAAATGGGTTTAAACAGCAAATTAGACACAGCAAAAGAAAAGATTAATAAAGTTGATGTTAGGTCATTAGAAAATACCCAGATTAACCCAGGAGAAAACAAAATAGAAAAAGCAGAAAAGTATTTAAGAAACTTATTTAACAGTTGAAAAATATGGTTTATGGTATAATACATAATATATAGTATAACTGCGTACTTTTAAAGATATTGTACTGTTTATATTTTAGAAGCCTTAGTTTCCAATCTGAATTTATGTGTAAGGTACACTGAGAATGGATTTTTTTTGTGTATGGTGTGTGATGGCTGTCAAGCATCATTCATAACATTGGGGTAGGAAAAGATTACTTAAACTGGATGCACAAAGCATTAGCCAAAAAGAGGGAAAGATTCATGAATATAATCTCATGATAATTAAGAATACAACTTCTCCTAAAAAGTGAAATTAAGAGTCACAGGATAGAATATTTGTAATACATTCATACTAAAAAGATATATGTAGAACATGCACAGATCAATAAAATCAAAAATCCAATTAAAAATTTGAACAGTCTCTTTGAAAAGAATAACCAGATGACTAGTTAATGTATGGGAATTTACTCATTATCATTAGTTTTCATGAGAAAATAATGAAATACTTGTGTACCCCTTGCCGTAATAACCATAATTAGCAAAATAATAAATAGATAAAGCAAATGCCTACAACAAGAACATCATCATTAATAAGAAACTAACAAAGTCATGTTTTGATGACTATTTGTAGTAATAAAAATTCTTAGACACTACTGTTGTGAGTGTAAATTACTACAGCACTTGGGTTCACTGATTTGTTGTGACTATTCCATATGTTTGTGAATTTTATGAAATAAGCTTCAGTGGCAGAGAGATTCCAAAAGGAGCCGAGAGGTCACTCTGGTGGGCACTCTTATGCACAATTTAGACAACCCTTTTAGTTTCTAAAGAATTGGGGTAGCTGGTGGTGGATACCTGAAACTATCAAACTACAACCCAGAACCCATGAATCTCGAAGACAGTTGTATAAAAATGTAGCTTATGAGGGGTGACAATGGGATTGGGAAAACCATAAGGACCACACTCCACTTTGTCTAGTTTATGGATGGATGAGTAGAAAAATAGGGGAAGGAAACAAACAAACAAACAGACAAAGGTACCCAGTGTTCTTTTTCACTTCAATTGCTCTTTTTCACTTTAATTATTATTCTTATTATTTGTGTGTGTGTGCTAATGTAGGTGTCAGGGATTGATTTAGGTGATGAATGTACAACTATGTAATGGTACTGTGAACAATCGAATGTACGATTTGTTTTGTATGACTGCGTGGTATGTGAATTTATCTCAATAAAATGAAGATTAAAAAAAAAAAAAGGGTAAACCTTTCCAAAGTTAAAAAAAAAAACAAAAAACATATACCTACATTGTGACCCAGAAATTCCCTCCCTCCACCCCAAGTATGTGCATAACAAAAAAGTATAGCTATGTACACCAAAATGCATGAGAAAAATAATTTCTAGCAGCAATATTTATAAAATCAACAAATGCAAAACAACTTACGTACCCATGTACAATAAAATGAGCATAATTTATAATGGAATACTATAGAGCAATGAAAAGAAAAAATATTATTACACGCCACATGTGGATGAATCTAACAAACTTAATATTGAGAGATAGAAAGAAGCCATATATAAAGGATTCTAATTATATAAAGTTCTAAAGAGGAGAAGTTAATTAATGATGTTCGAGGTCAAAATAGTAGTTTTCTTTAGAGAGAAAATGACTGGGAGAGAACATAAGGTTGATTTCTGCAATATTCCCTCTCATCCCCTACAGAAGATTAATTTTATGGGGGTATTCCAGTTGTAAAAGTTCATCAAGCTATGGCCATATGTAGAGTAGCTTGTTATTAATAAAAGGTGAAAAAAAAGTCCCTATTATAAATATTTATACTTGAATTATGTTGTAATTAGCTTACTTAGGCATTAATTATTTTATTCATTTCATTGCTTACGAAATATATGACAGGCACTGCTATAAGCATTGAGATTCATCAATGGAAATATCTTTCTATTGTGGATACGATATTTTTGTGCAATGGAGAAGGTAACACTTTTTTAAACTATATCCTACAGTGTGTTAGAAAGTGAAAGTAAAGGGGAAAAGCTATAGCAAATAGAGTATAGATGTTACCAGTGGGTGGAGGGGACAGAGATACCAATTTGCATTGTTGTGGCCAAGGTAGTCTTTATTGAAAAGGTAACTTTTGAATAAATACTTAAAGGAAATAAAAGAGTGGGCCACATGTTTACCTGTAGCTGGAGTATTACGGCAGAGGGAGAAGTTGGTACCAAGGACCAGAGTTGGGAGCACATCTAGCATGTATAAAACTCAGAGAGTAGTCAAGCGTGTCTACAGAGAAGGAAGTGAAGAATATCATAAGATACAGGTCAAGTGGTAAGGTGGAGGGTGAAGTGTAGATAAGGCCATGCAGACATCATAAGGTCTTTAAAAGAAATGAGGTGTAACTATAAGAGTTTGAGCAAAGGAGTGACATGACTTGACTGATACTTTAAGAGAATCAAACATTTAAGAAGGTAAAGATGAGGATTGAGAGAAAAGCAGAATCAAGGATGAGTTCAAGGTGTTTGACCTAAACAAATTAAAGAATGGAGCTCTCATTAAATAATATGGAAGAATGCGGATAAAGCAGAGTTTAGGGAAACATCAGATCAGTTTGTACAGATTGAATTTGAGAAAGCTATTAAACATTAAAAAAAGAGATGTCTGGAGGATATAAGAAGGCAGCATAGAGAGGAGTGGAAGCTAGTTAGTTCCCCTGGAACAACTAACAAAAAACCAGGAACAACTAGTAAATAATTCAGAATAACTGTGGGGAGACAAACGTGACCATCCACTCATCATACACCAACCTGAATTGGGAGGAATGCCTGAGATCACAACATAAAATCTGTAAGCAAAAACTACGGATCCAAGCCAGGAGACCCCCTCCCCCCACAGCCCAAGCAGCAAAGCCTTGTGGTGCTAGAGAGAAGCTCTCTCCCAGCAAGTGAATATAGCTCAGCTAAGCTCCAACTGGGGCTTAATTAGTGAGTGCGAACTGCTCAGTATGAGCTACAAATCCCCCACAAGCAGACAGAGGCTTTTGGTGATGACTGAACTTGGAGAGCTGGAGGGTCACTGCAGACTAGTCCTGAAGGGGACTTCCTGTCTCTGTTTTGGCTCAGTGGAGAAAGCCTCAGCCATTTGCAGCTTCCAGCACTCTGACTCAGAAAAGAGTGGAGATAGCACAGGCAGAGAGAGACCATTGAAATGCTAATGACCTCTGCCTAGGGGGTTTATCTTCTCTAAGAGGAAAGGGGTGGGGCCCAGCTCTACTAACTGCCTTCCATTAAGAACCAGACCCCAGAGCCTGGGGAAAACAGCCACAGGCCACACCTCCTTACACCAGTCTGGAATTACAGGCTGACAGGTGCCATCTGCTGGGCAGAAAAGCACAGTGACTGGAGGCTTCACAGGGTGTACCAAATTTCTAAGACACACCCTTAGGGAAACCAAATACCAAATATTTATTCTTTCTGGGACCTGAGCCTGTTCTGGTCGGGGAAAACCTAACTGGGGTAAACAAGGAAATCATGCCTAGACAACAGAAAACTACAACCTACACCAAGAAAAATGAAGTTATGGCCCGGTGAAAGGAACAAACTTACACTTCAACTGAGATACAGGAATTGAAACAACTAATAATAAGTCAATTCAAAAAGTTTGGGGAAGATATGGTGAAAGAGCTGAACTGTATAATGAAAATACTGGGCATACATAAGGTAGAAATTGAAAGTTTGAAAAACCAACTGGCAGAATCTATGGAAATGAAAGGCACAATACAAGAAATGAAATACACAACAGAAACATACAACAGCAGATCTCAAGAGGCAGAAGAAAACACTCAGGAACTGGAGAACAAGGCAACCGAAAGCCTACACATGAAAAAACAGATAGAGAAAAGAATGGAAAAATATGAGCAATGTCTCCTGGAACTTAAGGGCAAAATGAAAAGCTAGAATGTATGTGTCATATGTGTCCCAGAAGGAGAAGAGAAGGGAAAGGGGGCAGAAGCAATAATAGAGGAAATAATCAATGCAAATTTCCCATCTCTTACGCAAGACATAAAATTACAGATCCAAGAAGTGCAGCATACCTCAGAGTAAATCTGAATAGGCTTACACCAAGAGACTTAATAATCAGATTATCAAAAGTCAAAGATAAAGAGAGAATCCTGAAAAAGAGAAAAGCGATCTATCACATACAAACAAAGCTTGATAAGACTATGTGCAGATTTCTCAAGAGAAACCATGAAGGCAAGAAGGAAGAGGTGATATATTTAAGATACTGAAAGAGAAAAACCACCAACCAAGAATCCTATATCCAGCAAAACTATCCTTCAAATATGAGGGAGAGCTTAAAATATTCTCTGACAAACAGACAATGAATGACAGTTTGTGAACAAGATACCTGCTCTATAGGAAACACTAAAGGAAACACTGCAGTCAGGAAAAGACAGGAGTGAGAGGTTTGCAAACAATTTTGGGAGATAGTAGCACAGCAATGCAAGTACACCAAACAAAGATGACTGTGAATATGGTTGAAAGAAGGCTGGGACCATGTGGGACACCAGAACAAGAGATGAATGATAAAGACTGGGGCTGTGTAACTCAGGGAATCCTGGGGTGCTCAATGATTGTAATAAAAGGTACAAATATGTTTTTACATGAGGTAGAACAAATGAATGTCCACATTGCAAGGTGTTAAAAATAGGGTGGGATTGGGGGGAAAATACAATCAATGCAAACTAAAGACTATAATTAACAGAAACATTGTATTATGCTTTCTTTAATACAACAAAGGCAATATACCAAGCTAAATGCATATGGGGGGTTGGGAAACAGGGGAAGGGTATGGGACTGCTGGCATTGGTGATGCAGTCTGTCTCTTTATTCTAGTATAGGTTAATGCTATCTTCCCTTTTGTCGCTTTCTAACTATCAAGTTTTGCTTTTGTTTGTTTGTTTATTTGTTTTTCTCTCTCTTTTCTTTTTCTTTTGCCTCTCTGCCTTCTTTGACTCTTCCTCCATCTTTGTGGAAGAAATGGAGATGTCCTTGTATAGAGAGTGGTGATGGTGCTGAATACATAAATTCATGACTATACAGGGAACTAACGATTGTTTACTTAGGACAGAATGTATGGTGTGTGAGCAAAACCATCTTAAAAGAAATGGGTTGATGAAGATATCTTGAGGGCACTATATTGAGTGAAATAAGACAGACACATAAAGGCAAATATTGCAGGGTCTCACTGATATGAACTAATTATAATATGTAAACTCATAGACATGAAATATAAGTTACCAGGATATAGAATGATGTTAAATAATGGAAAGCGGTTGCTTATTATGAACAGAATGTTCAACTGGGGTGAACTTAAATGTTTGGAAATAGACAGGGGTGAGGGTAGCATGTTATGAGAATAACTAACAGTGCTGAAAGGTGTGTGAAGGTGGTGGAAATGATAAGCTCAGAGTCATGCATGTCACCAGAAGGAAAGTTGGCGCTTAAAAGATGGGAATGTATAAAACAGTGAATCTTGTGGTGGACAATGTCCATGATTAACCACACAAATATTAGAACTGTCTCTCACAAACTAGGACAAATATATGATACTATAACTAGAAGTTAATAATAGAAAGGCATATGGGGAAAAATATATACCTACTGCAAACTATGTACTACAGTTAGTATTATTTTAACATTCTTTCATCAACAGTAACAAATGTACTGTAGCAAAACTATGAATCAATAATGGGGGGGCATGGTCGGGGGTATGGGAGGATCT
The DNA here is from genome assembly GCF_015220235.1 of Choloepus didactylus. NCBI lineage: Eukaryota > Metazoa > Chordata > Mammalia > Pilosa > Megalonychidae > Choloepus > Choloepus didactylus. Next base: position 66,469,633 of record NC_051308.1, on the reverse strand, counting down.
GAGTTTCCTTTTTTTGTCTTTATTTCTTTTCTTGGGTAATGAAAATGTTCTAAAAATTAAAAAAATTAATTGTGTTGATGGATGCACAAATGTATGATGGTACCATGGGCAATTGATTGTAAACTTTGGATCTTTGGATAGTTGTACGGTATGTGAAAAATCTCAATAAAAATATATATATATGTATATATTTTAAAAAAAGAGATGTCTGATAGGGAATTCATATACATACTGTAGTTCAGAGTTGGAAATTCACATTTGGGACTGATCAGCAGTTACCTGACATTGAAAGGAATGAAACTAGAGATCACCAGAGCAACTGGAGAAATTAAAAATCCTTAGACATTATTGTCATGAGTGTAACTTCTCTACAGAGTGATCCAAGAACTGAGTGCTCTGGTGCCTTCTGAGGTTAAAAGTTGAGGGATATGATCAGGATAAGCAAAGAAGACTGAGAAGGAGAAACTCATGAGAGAAGAGAAGGCTGATCCTAGAAACCAGCTGGGAAAATATTTTGAGAAGGAAGAAACGTTCAACTATTTCAAGTACAACTATTTCAAGTACTGCTGAAATACTTTGTGTGTGTCTTACATTAATTTCCCATTGTTTTCTTGCATTAATAACACATTTCCTGATTTGGATCATACTAAGAAATATTCTCATTTTTTTTTTATATTGCTTTAGTTATTTCAGTTGGATTTGGTGAAGGAAGAGAAGGAAACATATTCTTCTACTTGGATCTTTGGATACTTGTACGGTCCTTAGACGTCAAAATTGAAATTATAGAATAGTTGAAATAATTTGTATCAAAAATCCAGAGATTCTACTGGCAGTTAGTGTCCATTTATTAAGGAAATTTTTTCTGTATTACTATGTGTCACATAGTGTTATTATATTATTGAACTTGTGAAAAGCAAAACTGAAGGTGTCTGCCCATTTCAGCAGTGTTTGGTGACCCTAGACAATGCCAGATTGAAAAGGAATTAAGAGAGAAAGGGGAAGGAAATAGTAGTAAAAGTTCTTGCTGTAAGATTCAACCACACACTCCCATTTAAATTAGTCTCTAAGATGTGAACAGTGTACATTCAGATGGCATATTATTATTTGGGCCATAATTTGATCAACAATGTAGAAAGACCTTGTTAAAATCTAAGATATGGTGGGAAGATGGGGGAGTAGGAAGCGCCAGGAAACAGTCCTTTCACCAGGTCAATGATTAAACAGGCAGAAATTGTTTGAATCAACTATTTTGAAACTCCAGAGTCCAGTACAACACTGTACAGCATCCAGGGAAGGGCAAGAGGAAGAGGCTGGTAAATCACAGTAAATACCAGTGAATTGCTCTCCCCATGCAGTGGCTACCATTGCCCATCCTCACTCTCACAGCAGGCAGCACTGGGGTTGGCCCCTGGCATGGCTTGCTAGAGCCAGAGAGGGGCATAAAAACCTAAGTCCCCGAGATCTGGGGGGGCAGAGGGGAGAAGGTAGACATGGCCTTATCACTGATCACTGCTTTTGAATAACTACTTCAGATCACTGGGAGCCTGGCTTTGAGGGTGACCATTATTCAACCCACCCCAGAAAAAGGTGGCAGAGGAGACTTAAAGACTGTGTGCTTTCTAAGACCTGCAGAGGTCAGTTAAAGGGCTGCATTATGGGCAGGTGTTGAGTCAAGAATGCACATCTTTGGGGAGCCCTGGAAGATGCTCCTGACACCCTTTCTGGACCTTCCCTCATCCCCTCCCCAGGGGAATTTGGAGGCAGCCAGCACTCCCTTTGTGGGTCCCTGGCCTTTTTCCAGAAGGGAATGACAGACTTGGGAAACTTTACTCTATCGTGCCCCCCTCCAAGAATTTGCCCTTTAAGCAAAAGCAGTAGAGGAAATGAAAGTAGTGTAAGAAGCATTTGAGGTGAGCAGACACAGGCAAAGTCTTACCTGCTTTAAGTCCTGCAGTAAAACACTGCAAGAGAGAGAGTTCTGTCTCCTAGGAAGTAGAGGCAGAATTCAAACTCCTGTAAACAGGAAAACTCCTAAGACCACTAGCAAACACAAAGCCCAGGACAAGACGCAGGCCCAGAAAAGACAGGGAGAACACTGTCCTTTGTATTTGTCTTCGGCTGAACTTTCTGATTAGGAGGGCTGAACTCTGTAGGAAAGCACCAGCCAATGCACCAATGCAAAACCAATTTGAAAAGATAGTAAAGGTTTTTTTCTTTTCTTTTCTTTGCTTAGGATTACTTGGCTTTCTTAGCTCTTGTCACACAAGAAAATTTAAAAATTTTAAAATATCAAAATGTAACAAAGCTAATATCACACTTAATAGTGAAAGACTGAGAACTTTCTCTCCAAAATCAGATACAGACAAGGATGCATACTATCACCATTGTTATTCAGCCAGAGAAATTAGGTAATGTAGAATGGTGTGGCTGCTGTGGAAGACAGACTGACAATTCCTCAGAAATTTAAGTATGTTATTACCATATGACCTGACAATGCCATTTCTAGGTATATACGCAACACAATTATAAGCAGGTACTTGAACAGATATTTTCAGACTGGCATTATTCACAACTGTCAAAAGATAGAAGCAATCCAAGTGTCCATCACCTTAGGAATGTATATACAAAATGTGGTATACGCATACAATAAAATATTATTCAGTTGCAGAAGGAAATGACATTCTGATACATGCAACACCGTGAATGAACCTTGAAGACATTATGCTGAGTGAAATAAATCAGACAAAAAAGTACAAATAATGTATGATCTCACTGATATGAAATAATTAGAATAAGCAAATTGTCAGAGTTTAAATCCACAATATCATTTACCAGGGGAGGGATGGGTCGGGGTAGGGAATGCTTGAAATGTACAGATTTTCTATTTGGGATGATGGAAAAGTTTTTGTAGTCAATGGTGGCGATGGTAGCCCAACATTGCAAACATAATTAACAGCACTGAATTACATATTTGAAGGTGGTTAAAAGGAAAAACTTTCATTGTAGATATGTTACTAGAATAACAATTAAAAAATAAAATACTTGGAATTGCACAATGCAAAGAGTAAATCCTAAGTTAAACCGAGGACGATAGTTAGCAGTATAATTATATAGATGTGCTTTCATCAATTGTAACAAATATAACACAACAATGCAAAGTGTTAATAATAGGGAGGTAAGTGGGATCCCTGTGTTTATACATGATTTTTCTGTAAACTCACAATTTCCCTAATAAAAACAAACAGATACATTAAAAAAAAGAAAAAGACGAGATCCAAGTAATACTGAGAGGAAAAGGCATAGACTTAAGTAAAAATATTGGTAAGCAAACAGATCTAAAACAGATGAACTAAAATTAAATCAAAGAAAGTACATGGAAGGGATTAGGAAAAATGAAGTAGTCAAACAAAAAAACATCTTCAGGCATTAAAAGTAACAATGTGTTTAACACTAATCAAAATGCTCAGATTATTAGCAAGTTGGCTAAAAATTATTGAATCTAAATATTAAGCATTAAGGATTAAAAAGAGAGTAGACTGACAGATTCAGAGGAGGTTAAGCATATTATAAGAAACTTTATAACAAAATTTTATCAGCAAACTTGGAAAGCTGAAGAACATTTTAAAGAAAAATAAATTGTTAGTTAAATCAAAAGAATTAGGATAAGCATAGAAAAATATGTAGAATACATTAAACTAAGGAAAACAGTTCTAGTTTCAGATTACTCAAAACAAGAAAAATGGAAAATATTTTATAATTATTTCTATAAATATAGCCTACAATTTAAAATTCTGTCAGGCAGGTTGATATCAAACAGAAAGGAATAGATAAATTTCATTTCTGCCAATATAGAGGTACAGATACTTAATAAATATTAAATAGTCCAAATACAGTGCCAGAGTATAAAATAGTATGTTATAATAAAGATGTATTTATTCATCAAAGAAAAGGATGTTTCAGTCTTATGAAAACCATGACCACAATTCAATTTAACAACAAATAAAAGGAGAAATACCGTTTGAATATTTCAATAGATCCTGAAATGCATTTTATAAAATTTAATAAGCCATCTTGCTTAAATGTTTGATATGTAGGAAAAGGAGTCATGCCTATAATTAATAAAATGTATTATTTGAATATCAATGTTTAATTTTAAGATGAAATACCAGAATTGCTATTATTGTCATGAACAAGATAATGAAGTCTCTCATGACTCTCATTTTTAGTTTCCTTCTATAGCTAACTAGTGAATAAGTAAGACAGTAAAAAGGCAGTATAAATGTTGAAAAGAAGTAGTCAATATCCACAAGTGGATATATCAGAGAATAAAAACTGCTTAAAAAATTTTGTTAGAGTCAGTAAAAAGCCTATTAAGTGTTCTGTGGTTTTTACTTATATTGTCTATGGTTTTTACTTATGCTAAAAATAACCACTAAGATAAAGTAAAGAAGGACATCATTTTACATGAACTCAACACATGTGAATTCAGATATACATGATTGGCAATCAAAGAAAATAAAGGCAAAGAGAGTGAATTAAGACTTTTTAAAATTATTTCTACTATTAATTTTGTTAACTTATTGCTACTAGAGTGTTTATTGGCCTTATTTATAAAATATGTGATATGTATGTTCATATAAGAAATATGTATTCAATAAAGGGGTTCTCTGTTACGTACAATTTTCAATTTATGCAAAGTGTCTTGGAAAGTATTGGTCTTATAAAATGAGGCCCTACTGTAAATATGTATTACTTTTCTGTTTCTACCATAACAAATTACCACAAACCTAGTGCTTGAAACATCTTTTTATTTCACACTTGTGTAGGTGAAAAGAACGCCAATGCATGGCGGGGTTCTCTGCTCAGCATATCACAGGGCTGAAATCAAGGTGTAGGCTGGGGCCACAGTTCTCATCCGGGATCTGAGGTCTTCTTCCATTCTTTTGTTGGAAGAATACAGCATCTTTTGGCTATAGTACCAAGGTCCCTGTTCCCTTGCTGACTATCCAATAGAGCCCTTCTCTGCCCCTAGAGGATGTCCACATTCCTTCTGACGTGGATCCCCACATCATCAAACTAGTAATAGTGCCTGAATCCTCCTCAAGCTTCGGATCGCTGATCTTTGTTCTGTTTTTGAAGAGATTCAGCCCACCCAGATTATTTCTAAGCTCAACTGTGCCATTTAACATAAGATAATCATGGGGATGATAGGTCCTTATAACCACCACACATAGATGTTAAGGTATGGAATCTTGGGGCCATGTTTTAGAATTCTGTCTATCAAAAAAGGCCAGAAGATTCTTTTCACTATTAAAATTATAAAAAATTTAAAAAATAAGGCTATAAAGAAAACATGCACAATACATTCAAATATAAACTTTATAGAGACATAACATAATCTTAATCCTATATGAAGAACCTGTTGTGCAATGGCTTTGAAAACAAATTCTGAAGAAAAGCTTCATGGGTTTAAAATCCAGGTACAATTTACTCTGAGGGAAGTTATTTAAGTTCCTTGTTCCTTAATGTTCTCATCTATAACACAGGAAAAAAATCCGCATGTATATCATAGGGTGGTTTTGTGTATTTAACAAGACAAAAAATGTACTTAGAACAGTGTAAACTTCAGATTTAATTTCAAAATGAAATACAATTTCAAATGAAATCACAATGTAAATTTTTGGACTACTGGCAGAGATTATGAAATTTATCTAAAAAATTAAATTTGAAAGAACAGTCAGCAGCCTTTTGAAAAGAGCAAGAATTACTTTGAACTTAAACTAATTGTTAGGAAAATATAAAGTAACAAAATTTAAAAAAAATAATTCTAGTAAAGAAAGAGACAAATTAATTCATTCTGTCAGGCTGTACCGAATACGCTTGTGCAGGTATTATGAACAGATTTAGCAGTAAACAGAATAGACAAAAGTCCCTGAATGGAACTTACACTTTGAAAAATTCGAACAATATGATTTACACCATTCTAAGAGTACAGTGAGCTTGGCTGTAATGACCATAATTTTATGTGCAAAATGACTCTGCCATCATGATCTTTTTAAAATTTTGAGATTGTTCACATCCATACAATCATCCAAAGATCCAAAGTGCACAATCAGTTGCCATGGTATCGTCATTCAGCTGTGCATCCATCACCACAATATTTTTTTTTCAAAAATTTTTAGAACATTTTCATTACTCCAGAAAAGAAACAGAGATAAAAAAGAAAGGTCAAATCCTCCCATACCCCTAACCACCCCCCCTCCATTATTGACTCATAATTTTGGTATAGTACATTTGTTAATGTTGATGAAAGAATGTTAAAATACTACTAACTGTAGTACATAGTTTGTGATAGGTATATTTTTCCCTATATAACCCTATACTATTAGCTTCTATTTATAGTGTCATATGTTTGTTGTAGTTCATGAAAGAGATTTCTAATATTTGTACATTAATCATGAATATTGTCCACCACAAGATTCATGTTTTATACATTCCCATCTTTTAACCTCCAGCTGTCCTTTTAGTGACGTATGTGACTCTAAGCTTCCCCTTTCCACTACATTCACACACCATTTAGCATTCTTATTTATTCTCACAATAATGTGCTACCATCACCTCTGTCCATTTCCAAACACTTAAGTTCAACCGAGTTAAACATTCTGCTCATAATAAGCAATGATTCCCCATTTTTTAGCCTCATCCTATATCCTGGTGACTTATATTTCATGTCTATGAGTTTACATATTCTAATTAGTTCGTATCAGTGAGGCCCTGCAATATTTGTCCTTATGTGTCTGACTTATTTCACTCAATCTAGTGCCCTCAAGGTTTCTTCATCAACTGTTTTTTTTTAAGATGGTTTTGTTCACCCACCATACATTCTGTCCTAAGTAAACAATCAATAGTTCCCTATATAATCATGTATTTCTGCATTCACCACCATCATCACTATCTATATAAGGACATCTCCATTTTTTCCACAAAGAAGGAGGAAGAGTCAAAGAAGGTAGGGAGACAAAAGATAAAGAAAAAGAAAGAAAAAAATGACAGCTTAAAAGCAACAAAAGGAAAAATAGAATTAAACTAAAGTAGGATAAAAGAGTCAGACTATATCACCAATGCCAACAGTCCCATATCCCTCCCTTATGTCCCCCTCTTATAGGCATTTAGCTTTGGTATATTGCCTTTTTTTTACATTAAAGGAAGCATAATACAATGTTTCTGTTAACTGTAGTTTCTAGTTGGCATTGATTGTATTTTTCCCCCAATAACACCCCATTTTTAACACCTTGCAAGGTTGACATTCATTTGTTCTCCCTCATGAAAAAACGTATTTGTATATTTTATCATAATTGTTGAGCGCTCTAGGCTTCACTGAGTTATACAGTCCCAGTCTTTATCTTTCCTCTTCCCTTCTGGTGTCCCACATGCTCCTAACCTTCCTCTTTTAACCATACTCACAGTCATCTTTGTTCAATGTACTTACATTGTTGTGCTAGCAAAATTGTGTTCCAAACCTCTCACTGCTGTCTTTTCCTATCTGTCTGTAGTGCTCCCTTTAGTATTTCCTGTAGAGCAGGTATCTTGTTCACAAACTCTCTCATTGTCTGTTTGTTATAGAATATTTTAAACTCTTCCTCATATTTGAAGGACGGTCTTGTTAGATATTGGATTCTTGGTTAGTGGTTTTTCTCTTTCAATATCTTAAATATATCACACCACTTCCTTGTTGCTGTCATGGTTTCTACTGAGGAATCCACCTATAGTCTTATCAAGCTTCCTTTGTATGTGATGGATCGCTTTTCTCTTGCTGCTTTCAGGATTCTCTCTTTGTCTTTGACATTCGATAATCTAATTATTAAGTGTCTTGGCGTAGGTCTGTTCAGATCTATACTGTTTGGGGTACGCTGCACTTCTTGGATCTGTAATTTTATGTCTTTCATGAGAGATGGGAAATTTGCATTTGTTATTTCCTCTATTATTGCTTCTGCCCCTTTTCCTTCTATTCTCCTTCTGGGACACCCATAACACATACATTCATGTGCTTCATGATGCTGCTCATATTTTTCCATTTTTTTTTTCATATCTGTTCTTTTGTGTGTAGGTTTTCAGGCGTCTTATTCTCCAGTGACTGAATCTTTTCTTCTGCCTCTTGAAACATGCTGTTGTATGTCTCCACTGTGTTTTTCATCTCTTGTATTGTGCTCTCATTTCCATAGACTCTGCCAGTTGTTTTTTCAAACTTGCAATTTCTACCTTATGTTCGCCCAGAGTTTTCTTTATATTCTTCATCTCTTTTTCCATATTTTCCCTAAACTTTTCGATTTGCTTTTTTATTTCATTTAGCATAATTCTTTGAAAATCTTTAATAGATTGTTTCATTAAAGTGAAACAATATCTCAACTGTATCTTAATTGAGGTGTAAGTTTGTTCCTTTGAGTGGTCTATGTCTTCATTTTTCCTAGTGTAATTTGTAATTTTCTGTTGTCTAGGCATCTGGTTTCCTTGGTTACTCCAATCAGATTTTCCCAGACCAGAATGGGTTCAGTCTCAGAATGTGCTTATATTCAGTTCTGAGTTTCCCTGAGGGTGTATCTTAGAAGATTGACTTTTCTGTGAGGTCTCCAGTCACTGTGCTTTTCCTAACCTGCCCAGCAGGTGTTGTCTGTCAGTCTCTCACTCATAACTGGTATAAGGAGGTGTGGCCCCTTTAGTTTCTGTTTTGGCTGTTTTCCCCCAGGCTCTGGGATCTGAGTTCTGAGGGGAAGGCTGTCAATAGCACTGGGCCCCACCTCCTTCCTCTTAGGGATTATATACCCCCTAGGGAGTTATCTCCTGAATTTGAATAGCTCCTTTGTCTCCCTGACTGTTATCTCCACCCCTGTCTGGGTCAGAATGCTGTGAACTGAAAACGGCTGAGGGTCTCTCCACTGAGCCACTCATGTTGAGAGAGAGAAAAAGGGAAAGAAAGCCCCCTTCTAGAGCCTGTCCATGTACCCCCAGTTTTGCCTGTCAGAGACAGCACCTGGTCTTCTGGGCTCCCTTTCCTGGGGCACAGGCATTTTCTGGCTCCTCAAGGTCTATCATCTCTAAAAGCCTCTGTCTGTTTGTTAGTGGTTTGTCTATGTTTGTAGCTTGTATTCAGCAGTACACACTTGTTAATTAAGACACCAGTTGGAGCTAGGCTGAGCTATATTCGCTGTCTCTGGGACTGCTGCTTTCTCTTATAGTGAGGTCTTGCAGTGCAGCCTGCCATGGGGGGAGGAGACTCCCAGTTCAGTCCCACGGTTTTTACTTACAGATTTTATGCTGCTGTCTCAGCCATTCCACCCAGTCAAGTTAGTGTACGATGTGTGGACAGTCACAATTGTTGTACAACAGTTGTTCCAGATTATTTACTAGTTGTTCCTTGTTGTTATTAGTTGCTCCTGGGGACTAACTAAATTCCCCTCCTCTCTATGCCACCATCTTACCCCTCCTCTCTGCAGTGGTTTTTGAAGACTGAGAAGTTTATTTTAATCTGAGAGCATGAGTTGGTTTTGCTATTTCTTAGAATGCCAATTTACTGTTCAAAATAGAGCACAAGCTTTTTAAGGACAGAAATTGATTCATTCAGTTTTTGTATCTCTTGCAGCATTTAAAAAAGTGGCAAACAATAGAGGGTCCATCACATCATCACATTATCTGAGTGCCTGAATGAAAGTATGTAAGATCACAACTTTCAAGAAATCTTATGGAACCTACAAAAGACACAGGTAGGAATTAAAATTTATTCCTCTTTTTATTTTCAATCAATAGTCACTCAACAAAAAAAGCATAGTGAAGCAAGTTACTTTAAATTGTAATCTAAAGATACAAAATGAAACTCTCTGCTTGTAAGACTATAAAAGAAATAACAGAAAGTGAAATAAAGTTCAGGTTGAGAAATAAACTAACTTAGAACAATAATATTGTGAATGTAATTAACGTCACTGTATTATATATTTGGATGTGATCAAAAGGAAGCATTTTAGGTTGTTTATATGTTACTAAAACAAAAATTAAGAAAGAAACAAACAAACATAGGACTGTTAACAGTGAACTCTTATGTAAACCATAGACAATAGTTATAAATTATAAAATTATTCTTTTTTCAGTTGTAACAAATGTACCACATTAATGCAAGGCATTAATAATGGGATAGTATATGGAAATGGTATTTTATTCATGATTTTTCTGAGCTCCTATAATTTCTCAGATAAAAACAACAACAAAGTAAATTAATTGACTTAGATCAAGTGATACATCCAAGATTTGACAATGAATAACTAAGTTTACATTTTAAAGCAGACAAAATCATATTGTCAATTTAAAAATTAATGTATATAAAATTAATAAGTTGTGAAATTTCTAGATTTTGCAGTTATGTTTTTATGTGATAATGCCAATGATGATTTTATAGAATAAAAATTAAAATTATAAAGAGAAGTGTCCACCCCTAGGTTGAAACTATACTAGCAGCTTTATATTCATGTTCTACTTTGATCATCACAATATCTTTGAAAAAACAGAGAAAGGAATTCAAATTCACCAAGGTCATGCAATTATCCCAACACTACACATTTATGAAGTCACTGAGTTGCTATTGAAGGCACATTTGCGTTTCTGTAAATCCTTTGCTCCTTAGTACGTATTTTCCATAATGGGGAAAAAAAGAGAAGGGAGGGAGGGAGAGGGTTAGCAAGGGAAGTATGATAGGAGGAAGGGTGGGAGAGAAGGAAAAGAAAAATCTTTGGAAAAATTAATTGAAATTATTAAAATATTTTAATTTGTATTGAAAATAAATGATAAATTTAATATTTTTTATGCATTTATACACACACATACAGTCAATTTAAGTGGTGTTAGAAACAATTATATACCATATGCCTGTTAATTGTACCTAGCCTGGCAGTGACAGACAGGGCAACAGCTTGTTAAACGACACCTAGGCATGATGACTGCACAGTAGAGACAAAAAGCACTCAAGCCTCTGACAATATGGTGATAAAGCTACTGGTTAAATTTCTCCTTTAAACCACATCCAAATATATAATGTGGTGTTGTTAATTACATTAGCAATATTATTATTCTAAGTTAATTTATTTCTTAGCCTGAATGTTCAGAAACCTCTTTTTAACAGACGTATTGAGAACAGACGTATTGAGAAAAGACCTATCAAGTGGCACAAAACTAATAAAATAAACAACCAGCGTTTGGAATTACACTATTGGCAATGCTAATGAAACTTTCTGTGTCCATTTCCCCTGTGTACCCCATTTCCTTCCCAAACGTTAACTTCCACTAGACAGTGTTAATCATTTTCAAATTTTCAAGCAATTCTACAACTTTTTACATCATGTTACTTTTTAAAATATACGGTAATGTTTTACTCATTTAAACATTGTATATAAATGAGTTTATACAGTTTGCATTTTTATTCATAACCTGCTGGTAGTCTCAGTGTCAAGTTTTGAAGTTCATCTTTGCTGATCTGTGGCTATCTTTCATTAATTTCACTGGAGGCAGGTTATTTTCAATTTTGATATTAAGAAATAAAGCTGCACTGAAAATTGCCATGAGGGTCTACGTGGGCACAATGTGAGAATTTCTCCAGGTATACGACCAGAAGTAGTAGGCTAATAGGCATCTTTAATTTTGTGAGATATTGCCAAATTGAGAAGAAAGTTGTGTGTGCAGTTTTCACTCTCACCAGTAGCAAGTAGTTATATCTTTGGTTCCACATTCCTTGCAACAATTGGTATTATGAGACTCAGTTTTTTCAATATCTGGACATGTCTATCTTTTGACATACATTGGTTTCTCTCAATCGTCATTTCTAGCAGTCTCTTCATATTCACGTAAAAGAAATCCTTTTATTTGGGGCTCTTTTTGCAAAGAGTAACCATTTTAAAGTATGAAAAAAATTAGATGAAAGTTTAAAAAGAGATGATATGTGAACAAATAGCTTTGCAAGAGGCAATCTTCCAAGGAAGGATATTTTATTAGTTTATAAAGGAACTAAAGAAAATATTCAGCTGTCTATGCATTGTTAGCTAGTGTCTTGGGAGCATCATCAGTTTGCTACCATTTAACTTAAGACACAAATTCCTGTTGATTGCCACCTGATTTACACTAAATGAAAAAGAATAAATTAGGAACTTTATTGGAACGGAATTCTCTTTTAATAATGTGAAAAAAATGACCTTTATATCTGTTCTCAGGCTGGTTCAGCCACATATCTCAGAAAAGGTGTATATTGCATGTGAGCGGTCAAATATAAGGGGCAAACCTAGTTGTAGGCAAATGATCTAAGCAGGATGTCAGTAATTTGCATTGTCATTATTTATGACATATTTACCATTTTTCTTTCTAGGAGAACATTATACCATTTAAAACTCCCATCTACCAGCAACACATATCTTAGAAATGAACAGTTAATAAAAAGCCCAATTTCCCTTTTTTAAACTATAAGGAATTATGGATTCTATATTTTCTGATACATGTAGCAAAGAACCTTAATTTAAATACTTTTGCTTACCAAAGATTAAAAATATTTCCTTACAAAATAAATGTCTTATCCTTATTGAAAGGTTAAAACATAGGAAGCAAATAAGCAACTAGGACTCAAATCTGAATATTTTATACACAATACAAGTTGAATTCTAAAAAAAGTTCACTGTAATAAATGCAATTTAAAAATTTTTATTGATTTATAACTACAAATTTTAATGTCAATATGTCTCAGGAGAAATAATAAATCCTTGAAAAACCATTGCTCTAATATTAACCTCCTTTCATTTTCCTGTCTATAAGAAGTTTTATTTATCCTGGCAGTGGATGAAAATACTGTAAGTTTATGTCCTACAATTTACAGCAGGCAAATGGATGACTTGTATTTTTATTAGACTGTACTATTAGATACTTTTGAGTAAAAGTGATGAGACCTGATAATATAAGGAATTAAGATAACTCAAATATAAAGTAATGAACCTCCTAAAAAGTAATATTAGTTTCCAAGTTAAAAGTTAAATGTATTTAAGATGATTCACAGTTTTAAAGAAAAATAATTAGAAATTTAGAAATTGCTAAATAGAATTTACTATATTGCATTGCAAATGAAACTATTTAAAAGAATGGAGTCTTTCTTGTAGTTTGTCAGATTCAAATAAGCCCTGCTGAATGGCAAAACAAAACAGCACAGCAAAAATATCCTTCTAAAGATAAATTACCTATTGGCAGTTTTAGTACAAGTAAATATGTTGCTAGAGAGCCATCGATGTTCTCCAGAATCTTCAGTATTATCATAAAAGCAACCATTGTACAAATAACTATTGATGGAAATTTTTTTCTGAGAAAATTGCTTAAACCTCTTCCACACATGAAATGTCTGTCATGGAATGTTACTGACTTTTGCTTGTCAGAAGCCAAATATTTCATTTGTGACTATGAGAAATAAAATAAGAAATGGCACTGCTTTTCATCCAGAGAGCAAAATGCTATGACCCATCAAATCACTATTAAACCATTGCTTGAATCCAACTGCTAGAGTTTTTATTTTATTTTGATTAGAGAATTTGTAAGTTTATAGATAAATCATGCAGAAAGTATCAGTTTCCCAAATATCCCCCTCACACACACAGTTTTCCCTATTATTAATACTTTATGTCAGTGTGGTATTTTTGTTACAATTGATGAAATATTATTATAATTATGCTATTATCTGTAGTTCATAGTTTGCATCAATTATTTGATCCAGAATGTTTAGTTAAGGTAGTCATGCTTCCTGGTGTTTGGTCTGTGCATGAACAATGTATTTGCAATATCGACCATATATGTATTTTTAATAAATTAAGAGATTCTGACATATCTTATTATTTTCCATTTGTATTCTTGCTTTAGAATTACATTTTTAAAATCTATTGAGAGGTTTGTGAAGGAATCTCAGTTTCCTTACAGATAATTTTTGTTTTAAAATATACATATTTTAATAATGGGGAATTACTATTCATTTAGCAATGGAAATGTGTAAAAAAACACAGTGACATGAAAAACAAGAACTCCACTTTTAGTAAGTAGAAATTATAATGCTGGAATATATTTAAGTGAGTCTAGCCTAGAACAGTAAGAAAAATCCACTGGAGGAATTCATAGATTAATTTACATTATATACATTTTTAAAATTTAAAAACTTACCTAATACTTTACATAGCCACATTTATTTATCATTTTTGGAATGTAAAATATTCCTCTGTAAATAGTTTTTCTGATACTGTGAGTATACAAAGATTATTTTATCTCAATAGTCCTTCAACAGAAATAGACTTCTTATTTAACATATTTCAAATATTTGTAATAATATCACTTGTCTGTAACTCAGCAAATAATTAGTTATTGAGTCTTAATAGTTATAATTATTACTCATTTTAATGTTAATTATTATTTCTCTTATTTTAACTTCAATTCAGAACACATTAGGGCCATCATCCAACTTGCAGATACTGGACTGCATTTGGAAGTGCAAAACTAAATAAGACAACGATTTTACTTTTCAGGAACTTACAATTAAATGGAGTGATTAGACCCCCAAGGATATATATTTTGTCGTTATAGATAGAAATACCCAAAATAACTGGGAACTGTTAGAAATTACACCATTTTCTTAAATGTAAAGTCAACACATCTGTAATGAGATCAGGGATGGATATTATAATCACCCTACACAACTGCATTCTCATTAAATTTGTAAACAGAGACAAAAATAAAAACCAGGGATTCTATGGTGGGGTATCAAACATAAATACAGAGAAAAAAGGAGACTGATGAAGGCTTGGCCCGTTCTTACCCTGGGGCTGCTTAACGGCCAGAATACCCAGTCCAAGCTTTCAATTAGCCTAGTCCCAGTGGCAGCTGCTCTCCTTCAATGAAGAGAGGTGCAACTAAATTCTCCATTTTGTTTGATTTCATCCTGTTCAATCAACATTCTGTTTATAACAATTTTGATATATGACATTACAAAAAAAAAGAAAAGAAAAGAAAAGAAAAGAAGGTGTAAGGAGGCAATATGAGCTTGTACGCTTCTTAATATCTATGTTCTTCTTGGCAAATACGTGTCATTTTATGTTAATTGACTTTTTTATCTTTTAGAGCAATTTTAGGTTTAGAGAAAAATTGAGCAGACAGTACACAGTCCCATACACTCACTCTCCCTGCACTGTTTCCCTTAATTTTTGCATTCATATTAATATGGTACATTACTATTGATGAACCAATATTGATACATTATTATTAACTAAAGCCTATGGTTTACATGAGGTTTCACTCTTTGTATTTATTGCACATTTTCATGGTTTTGACAATGTATAATGTAATTACATTATCCACCAATACATTATCATACAGTATAGTTTCCCAGCCCTCATCCTTCCTTCCCTCCTCTGCATCCCCAAAACCCTGGTAATCACTGATCATTTACTGTCTCTATAGTTTTACCTTTTCCAAAATGTCATGTAATTGGAATCATATAGTTATGTAGCTGTTTCAGACCAGCTTCCTTAACTTAGCAATATGCATTTATTGCCAAATAATATTCCATTATGTGAATATACTACAGTTTGCAATTATGAATAATACTTATGTAAATATTTGTGTGCAAGTTTTTGTGTGGACGTAAGTTTTCTACTCATTTGGGGAAAAAACTGGAAAACATGATTGCTGGATTGTATGGTAAGGCTGTGTTTAGCTTTGTAATAAACTCCAATGAATAGATTGCCTTCCAAGTGGCTGTAACATTTTGCTTTCCCACCAGCAGATTAAATGAGAGCACCACATCCTAACCAGCATTTGACACTGTCAGTTTTTTGTTTGTTTGTTTTTCTTGTTTTTTTTTTGTTTATTTGTTTGTTTGTTTTGGTTTGGTTTTCAGCCATTCCAATAGGTGTGTAGTGGTATCTTGTTGTTTTGCTTTGCAATTCCTTCAATTCAGTTAGCATATGATCTTGAGCATCTTGTCATATGATTAGTTGCCATCTGTATATCTTCTTTGGTAAACTGTTCAAATCTTTTGCCCATTTTTAAAATTTGGGTTGTTTGTTTCCTTATTGTTGAGTTTTAAATGTTCTTTGTATATTTTAGATATAAGTCCTCTATCAGACATGTTTTTTGTAAATATTTTTCCCAGTCCGTGTCTTGTCTTTTTATTCTCTTAAAGGTGTCATTCATAGGAAAGACATTTTTAATTTTAACGAAGTCCAACTTAGGAATCAGTTCTTTCATGGATCATGCTATTGATCATTCACATTTAAAGTGACTATTGATATAGTTCAGTTAATATCTAACATATTTTAACTGATTGCCTTTGTTCTTTGTTTTTTCATTTTCCTTCTTTTTTTGTCTTTGTTTTTAATCAAGCATTTTATATGGTTCCATTTTGTCTCCTTTCTTAGCATATCAATATTTCTTTTGTTACTTTTTAAGGTTTGGCCTTCAGTTTAGAGCATACATTTTCTCCCTCCCATCCCTTAGACTATCAGTGTCATGCTTTTTACTCTTTGTAAGCTATAATCACCCAATGCATTGTTGCTATTATTATTTTGAACATACCATTATCTAGTAGATCAATTAAGTTTAAGAAAGATAAAGTATTTTATTCTACTTTTGTTTATTTCTTCTCAAGGCTCTTTCTTTCCTTGTGTAGATGTGAATTACATAGTTTTCCTTCTATTTGAAGACCCTCTTTTAACATTTCTAGTTGGCAGGTCTACTGACAAGTTCCCTCAGTTTTTGTTTGTCTGAGAAGAATTTTTTTTTTTCTCCTTTACTTTTGATGGGCAGTTTGTCTAGATCAAGAATTCCAGGACTGTGTCTTTTTTCTTTCAACACTTGATTTTATTCCACTCTCTTCTAGCTTTCATGGGTTGTAGAGAAGTGTGATGTGATTCTTATCCTTATTCCTCTATAGGTAAGATGCTTATTTTTCTCTGGCTTTTTTCAAGATTTTCTCTTCAGCTTTGATTTTCTGCAGGTTGAATATGATAAACCTAGGTGTAGATTTTCTGGTATTTATCCTATTTGTCCTCTGAGCTACCTGGAACTGCAGTTTGGTGGCATCAGTTATTACTTTTGGAAAATTCATAGCTGTTATTACATCAAGTACATATTCTATTCTTTTTTCTCTTTCTTTTCTTCTGGTATTCCCATTGTATGTATGTTACACTTTCTTTTGTTTTAAATTGTCCCACAGTTCTTGGCTATTCTGTTGCTTTATTTCATTCATTTTTCTCTTATCTTTCAGTTTGGGAAATTCTATTTACATATATCCAAGTTCACTGATTCCTTCCTAGGCCATGTTCAATCTGCTTATAGCCTATCAAAGACAGTATCCATTTCTATTATGGTATTTTTTATTTCAAGCATGTCTTTTTGATAGGTTCTAAGAGTTGTCATCTCTCTGCTTACATTATCCATTTATTCTTAACATGTTGTCCATTTTTCCCCTGTAACACTTAGTATATTAATCATAGCTGTTTTAAAATTTGTCTTTGATAATTCCAAAATCTCCACCATACCTTAATCTGGTTCTGATGCTTTCTTTTTCTCTTTGACTATGTATTTTCTTGCTGCTTAGTATGACTTGTCATTTTTGTTTAAATTCAGACATGATGTATCGGGTAATAGGAACTAAGTTAAACAGTCATTTAATGTAAGATTTATGTTTATTTGGTTAGGAGTGAAGTTGCCTTTAATGTTTGCTGTAGCTGTAGGAGTCAGTGGCTTCAATTTCCTCTAGTCACCTTGTTTTTGTCTCCTCTTTTGTCATTGGATTTCTCCAGGAACTCCTTTCTTAAATAGCATCGGTGTTTTACAGATCTCTCAGTTATAACACACTATTATTATGCTGGACAATTGTTGATATGGTGATGAGGTATTGGAGAAGGGAAGCATTCTATCGTCTTATGATTAAATCTGTGTGCTTAGGGTGGGGAAGTTTCCCCAGTCTATGACCTTCAGAAGAGTTTCTCACCTCTTTTTTTTTCCCTATTTTTACATGAGACAAGAAGGCTAGAGGGGGCTGATATTGCCTAACTGTACTTTTTCCAGGCCAGATTAAGTAAACAAAAGTTAGTTTACCTTGAAGCCTGAACCTTGTTATAGAAAACTGTATTCTCTAGGCATTATTCAAAATGGTTACTTTTCTCACCCCTGCAGGAAGCATGAGGAGAATTTTCTCAGATCTTCACCATGAGAACCTGATGGAACTCCTGGAGGTAAATCTCAGAAAATGTGGGATCCACCCAAAAACTGGGTCCCCTGAGTAATTTTTAAATCTCAGTTTAGAACTACTTAGCTTCCAGCAAATCATCAATTACATTTTAAAGGTTCTTACCCAGTGATCACTGGTGCCAGCAGCTTCTGCTTCCTGTCAGGTGTGATTTTCTGTATTTGTTTATTTCTCCATAAGGTTTCCCTTTGACTTCAATTCTTTGATAGATCTAAGAACAGTTATGGATTTTCAGTTTTTTTTTCTTGTTATGAGATAGGAGTTTTGGTTTCTAAGGGTTTTCACTTCAGAGCAGAAAATGGAAGTCTCATTTGGTTTTACAGATGACTGTTTGTTACATAGTATCCCACATAGAGATAGATCTGAGTTTCATATACAATTCAGGCTTCTGAAATTACTATAATTATAAGTAGGCTCTGAACTGGGTACACTGAATTGAAGTTCCCAGATCTCTCACAAGACAGTGGGGTTATTTCCAGACCATAGGCTACCTCAGACCACGTATGTTCAGTGGGATTGTCAATGATGACTTATAGGTAAATCCAATGACTAGGTGTTCTAGTTTGCTAATGCTGCTGGAATGCAAAACACCAGAGATGGATTGGCTTTTATAAAAGGGGGATTATTTGGTTACACAGTTACAATCTTAAGGCCATAAAGTGTCCAAGGTAACGCATCAGCAATCGGGTACCTTCACTGGAGGATGGCCAATGGTGTCTGGAAAACCTCTGTTAGCTTGGAAGGCACATGGCTGGCATCTGCTCCAAAGTTCTGGTTTCAAAATGGCTTTCTCCCAGGACGTTCCTGTCTAGGCTACAGTTCCTCAAAAGTGTCACTCTTAGTTGCACTTGAGATATTTGTCCTCTCTCAGCTTCTCCAGAGCAAGAGTCTGCTTTCAATGGCCATCTTCAAACTGTCTCTCATCTGCAGCTCCTGTGCTGTCTTCAAAGTGTCCCTCTTGGCTGTAGCTCCTCTTCAAAGTGTTACTCTCAGCTGCACTGAGTTCCTTCTGTTTGTCAGCTCATTTATGTGGCTCCACTGATCGAGGCCCACCCTGAGTGGGTGGGGCCACGCCTCCATGGAAATGTCTCATCAGTTATCACCTACAGTTGGGTGGGGCGCATTTTCATGCAAACAACCTAATCCAAACATTCCAACTTAATCTAATATGTCTGCTCCACAAAATTGCATCAAAGCATATGGCTTTTTCTGGGGGACATAATACATTCAAACCAGCACAATAGATATATGTTATCTTTACAGATTTCTGGCATCCAATTGTTAATTATTTTTGGGAAAAAAATCTTAATTAGCTTCCTTCACATTTTTATATTACATTTTATGCTTTTCATATTGTCTTATTAAATAACATTTTTAAATGCTACAATATATTAACTCATGGATCTTAAACTATCATAAAATTATTAACCCACTTCCCTGCTTTGGCGATAATCCCAACTGAATATCTCAGGAAAAGCAATCCATTTTGACTAAATAATGTGAACATTGTCAGATCTTTACAACATAGGTAAGAAATTATCTATATATAATATTTTATTTGCTTTGGGAATTACTGTCTGAAAGCAAAAAGAGGCACATATCAAAAATAAGACTTCTCTCCTTGGTCTTTGACAACAAACCAAGTATTATTAAGCAACAGAATTTAAAGTCTCAAAAAATATTCAACATCAACTGCATTCAACTGATGTTGAATTGTTTAGCATTGCTCCTGTCCATCATTGCTAGAGTAATTGGCCAGCACTTCAACAAGCATGGCCAAAATCAATTGGCAGGAGCATGACATTGTCAGTTAAATGTGTTTTTTTGTGTGTGTGTGTGACTTTTCTATCATGATTCACTATTTAGATTTAAATGTATTTGAGTTATTTGTATACTCAAGAAATACTACCTTTCTGGAAAGAACTTTCATTTCCTTTATTGGATTTGATTTTATATATCACACATGTGCCCACATGCATGCACACACACACACACACACACACAGGCCAGTACCAAAATCAGAAATCCAAACAATTCTACATTATTTTGAGTTTTTAATAATTTGAATATTTTCTATTGTTTATTAATTAAACGCTATTAGTTAAGCTGTCTTGAAAACACTTCAAATGTAAGTAGTATTCTTACCCATTTTCAAGCATTTTTCTTAATATTGAATAAAACTATTGAGTCTAATCTCTTGAATACTTATAATTATATAACAATAGCATGTTACTATCACTTTTTTTATAGGTTCTACCTAAACAAATTCCTGCTAAACATGATCCTTTACAATATTTGAATATCATGTCCATTTGATAAATAAAAATATCAAGTAGATGAAAAATTAGTTTGCACAATAATCTGTTCTATAACTATACCAAGATGTACCTTAGCCTAATAATTCCCAGAATGATGTTGTTATAGCAAACTTTCTCATTATCATTACTATATAATATCACAGTTAATTATTTGAGTCATGATATCACAGCACAGTTATAAATTACAAATGATATCAGGTTAAAAGAATGTCCGACAAAATATTTTTTAATGGCACTGAATGGAGTTGAATATATTTGCTTTTTCTTAGAAAAATAGCAAAATATAGATACCCCCATACAATTTAATCACTCTTCATTGCAAAATGAGTTGCTGATTTTATATATTTTGGGTGTTTTAGTCCTTAGAATTAATAAGAAGATAAACTTCAATATTTTCTGTTTTATAGTCTACCATATCAATTTTATAAAGTTGTGTGAAGTTATGTAACATACTTATATTTCTAATTAAGGTATGAAATCTTAGTGGTTAGCACATTTCAAATACCAATAATGGTAGCCTTCAAAATTAGCATGAAAATAGAGAGGGATGGGATTTTTATGAGAACTGTAATTGCAAAGTGCAGTTGTACCTAAAAGAGGGACTGGAAGCATAAAATGGAAAAGGTGGTTTTTCAGACTCTTGCCTGTATTTTTTTATTCTTCAAGTGAATTACTCTTTTCTTTATCTATCTAGTTCAGAAAGTATGATATGGCTTCCCTTATCTGCTATACCAGCCTAGATTCCTACTTGTATAAAGAAAAGAAAGTTAATGAAAATATATTGGATTCTTTATGGAAGATTTGGGAAGTTTGGAAAAAGAGGCTCAGAAAACAAGCAAGAACAAACACAGATGCACAGTCAAAGCAACAGGGATATTCCATTGAGTCGATTTGATAAAGCTACCACTGCAACTGCCATTTAATATTGAATTCCATACCTTATACTCTGACACTGCCAGTATTAGACACTGGATATTGCCATGTTATCTTTTTCATTTTGCTCCTGGTAATTAGTGTGACAGCACCATTGTCACAATAATCATTAGTTCTAGGTTCAAAAATATTTGTTTACATCTATCTCTGCTCATTTCCAATGGAGCAGGTGTATCCATGCTTCCCAGAATGCTGAAGAAGAATACACATTTCTTTTTTTCATCTTTACAATTACAAGGTGGGCTGTTTCTCCCACAGAGATTATGATTTGTGTTTTCTATCAAGAAACACGAATTAGTAATCCTCAAAATTATGACATAATATCTCCTTTACCACACAGTGACAAATGCCAAAATTAATGGGAAAAATGTAATGTAGATACCTAGTTCCTATGTCAAATTCTTAGGGGAAAAGTGTCTGATTTGGCCAAATTTGATTATGCCTAGTTGACTCAAGCTAGAGGGCAGGGACATGCAATATAAATATAGGCAGGCCCACTTTTGTACCAGTTACCTGTGGCTGCTTTAACAAGTCGCCACAATCTTGGTGGTTTAGAACAATAGATATTTATGTTCTGGAAGCCAGAAATTTGAAATTAGTTTCATCGTGTTGAAATCATGGTGTCCATAGGGCTTCACACCCTCTAGAGGCTCTAAGGGAGAATTCATTCCATCCCCCTTCCAGCTTTTGGTGGCTGCCAGCATTGCTTTGCTTCTGGCTGCAAAAGTCCATTCTCTGCTGCAGTGGTCACAGTGACTTCTCGTCCATGTAGGTAACATCTCCCTCTGCCTCCATCTTATAAGGTTACCTTCCATTGCTTTTAGAGCCCACCCAGATAATCCAAGATCATCTCATCTCAAGATCCCTAATTTAGTCACATCTACAAAGTTCTTTTTGCCATATAAGGTACCATTCACATGTTCCAGAGATTAAGACATGAATATCTTTTGGGGGCCATTAATCAGCTTACCACAATCTGTCCTCTGGCTCCTCAAAATTCTTGTCTATCCCATAGGCAAAATACATTCACCTCATCCTAAAATATCCAAAGGTCTCAACCTACTACAGCATCAATCCTAAATCCAAAGTCTCAGATAAATATCACCTCCTCAAAATTCCCAAATCTCATGATATAAATCATGCAAGCAGATATGGGTAGGACTCTAATATAATCTCTCCCAGGGCAAAATTCCTGTGTACCTATGAAACTAGAAAACAAATTATCAGATTTCCAAAATATAATGGTGGGACAAGCACAGGATAACAGTTACAGATATTCCCATTCCCAAAGAGAGAAAATGGAAGGAGGAATGGAGTCACTGGTCCCAATCAAGTTTGAAAACCACCTGAGAAAATTCCACTTGGTTTTGAAGCCTGGAATTCCTCTGGGTTCCACAGGGTTATTGTACACAGAGAGCAGGTTCCAAAGAAGAGGACTTTATGATGTGGAAGACACTCAAAACTTATCTATCACAAAAGAAAATGCCAGTAATTTTTAAAAACATGTTGGACACTCTCATGTCTTGTCAGAAAAAAATGTCAACAAAACATACAAAGAGCAGAATGACTTTCAAATCTAGGCCTATTCAGTAATTAACACACATGAACAATTCAGAAAATAGCCCTATATTGTGACCTCTTTTATGGATGTACTTTTACAAATGAATGGTGCAGTTGTAACAATAAGTTATACATATATACTTACATTTCAAATAAATATTTTGATTTGCTTAACTACCTCAAGTCTAGAATTTTGCTACTGAACTCTCTTCTTAAAGAAGAAAAATGAGTTTTACTATAAAAGATAAGCATTTCCTAAAATCATGAGCATCTTGGAAATTCATCACAGCTTCTGTCTGAGTCTTTTCTATCATAAAAAATATGCTTGCCTCTCTATTTAAAATCCATTGATGTCTATGTGCTATTTAAAGTGACAAATAGAGTCTTTTGCAATGAAAAGAAATTAAGCTACCAAACAATATGTCAAACTGTACTTTTCTTATAACTTGGCATTTGCAAGACTGCCTGGTTAATGATTTGATAAAAAAGTCCCACTGTCTCCTTTGACACTGGGTGAAATGAAACAACATTGTCATACTTCACTGCCTATACGCCCAACAACATGTAAAATTATTCTGAGATAAACTGCAAACCATTCACTGATCTTCTTTTTTTTTTTTCTCTTCCAAGCAAACCTTATTTTGGAAACAATTACCTGATATCTCCTACCCTTCTTATAGTAGTAAAAGGTAACTTGTTCACAATCTGTGGGCACATAGATATGAGAACTGCCATTTTTGAACATTACATGATAGGCATTTTTGTTTGTTTCATTTTTGGTTTTGGTTTTTTTTTAGTGTCTAATAATACTAAGAGCTACCATTTATTTAGCATTTACTGTGAATCAGGGCCTGTGATAGATATTTGATTTTTCACAACTATAAGGAAATAAGTATTTTCCTGTTTGTAGACAAAGAAATCAAAGCTTAAAAATTAGTTTTCCAAAGGTAATACTGCTAATGTAAGACTAAAGATAAACTATTATGTTTCTCTGACTGCAAAGTCTATGGTCATTGTACTATATTTCCTGGTCTTTGTGACAATGGCTAAACATGAAAATGGACTTTGTCCATATTTTCACTTTTACTTATTGACAATGGGCAGTTCAGAATTGGGCCAGGAGTAAACTTATTGAAAGGGTAAATGGAAGGGTCATTCTGCAGGTCAATAACATATATCTTTTTTGACTAACAGAAAATTCTATATCCTTTGTCTTGGGCCACAATAAGGTTATTAAAAGCAGTCATGAAAACATAATTGATTTTAGTGCCATGGTTCTTTGCCACGAGCCGTATCACAGCTCTCATCTGTGAACATGAAACTAACCCAATTCCCTAACAAGGCACTAGTGGGAAGCTGAACAAAAAACGTTTCCCTTTTCAGTGGAATGAAAGAAACAGTATTCTGGCCTGGAATATTTTCTAACTGGAAGAGATAACATCTAGGCTGATTAACCTCAATATTGATAAATGTCAAGGTGTTCTTGCTACCACTTGCAATTTCTGTTATGCTCTACAATCCTCTTTATGCATATTTTTATTATAAGGGACCCTGTGCCATGTTCTCTCCCTCTTGGGCTTTCTACAACTTACCCAATAGGCTCAAGGCATAACTGTTTTATTGCATACTGGTAAAACATAGTTCCTTAATGCCACTAAACAAGATTGTCCTGTGTCAGCTGAGACTGAGAAAGAGGAAAGCGGCCTTCTTACTAATACATGACAGTCAGGAAGGACAGTTCCACATCCCAATCCCCCAAATTAAACCAGGGATTGTATGTCCTTTTTCATCCCCCAGATCTCTGAGATAGTCTCTACTCTCATATGTTCCAATTTTTGTCTACCCCTGCTAGATTTCCCTTGGGGTGGCTTTTTAAAGTTAGTCCCATCTCACTGCTTTGGAGGTTGTTAAGTCTAATGTGGTAGTTTTGAATAATAGATAGATTATTATCTTGAAAAAGGAGAGCAGCCTCTTAGAAATATAAAGAGTTCAAGTGTCAAATATAAAAATTATAAAATACAATACAAAGCTTAATGATGAGATTTTTTTTATTACATGCAAAAATAGTATATATCTCACAGATTTGATTTCAGATTTAAAAGACGTAAAAATTTTAAGTCCCTATGCCTAAACCAAGGGTGCAAAATGGCTATTGTTGTATCTATGGTTGTTTTAACAATTATGTCAATAGTGTGTGCACTAAACACCATAAATGGGCATTTTTAAAGCAAACAAACAGGTATTGCATGGATAGTGACAATCTCTCAAGAAATCCCTTAGCATTTTAGATAACTTTTTTTGTAGTTTACAGAAATCAATAACAATATTAGTAAGCTTTTGGACGAGAAGCCATGTTTTCAAGATCAAAATTGTCTATTCTTGAAGCTCTTGTCTCTTTTAACTTCCATTTTATGAATCTATTGGCAGCAATATGAGACTTGCCCATTAGATTATTGTCATCTCTTCTTTGGAAATATCTTCTGTTTATCATCAAATCACTTAGCCATCACCAAACCCAGCAGTTACACCATCCCCAATCAAGAAAATTTTCTCTTATTCCAAGGATCAAGCATACAATGCTTTATTCAAATGTCCTGTTATTGAAACAATTGGACTTAAAAAAAAAAAAAAAGTCCATCAAATTTTTCCTGATTCTAAAAGTAATCCATTCCTGATTGAAAATTTAGAAAATTGATATATTTATGAAAAGAAATGTAAAATATCTGTTTTCCTGATTGCCAGTTTTAACATTTTCATGCATTCTGAGGAGTCCACTCCTACCAAATCCTGCATGTGATCTTTCAGGCCTGACATAGGCAATTACAAAGGCTTTACTTGGCAGGCCTCCTGGAGGGACATTGCCTCCACCATAGCAGACTTGGTGCACAGACAATGCGATGCAGCCTCTGAAGGGAGTTGCAGTCAAGGACTTAAGCCCACCTGGCTGGTCATGCGCTTATGAAAATCTGCATTCCTAGCTCAAGTGCCTCCCTACCAGGGATATGGGATAGTGTGCATACATAGCCAAAGCCTTCCTCAGTCACTTCTGATGAGACCTCCTTTTCAGAGGGAAATGGAGGAGGACTTAAGAATACTTTTCTCTTCTTACACAGTATTTTCCCATGCTTTTCTCCAATTCTTCTCCCTCCCCCCAGTCTCTGGGTCCATGAAACTGCAGGGGCCCTATGTTTGGGGATCCCCCATGTCTCTGCGGATCTTCACCCAGTGCCAGTCCACGGGCACAAATGGCACATAGGGAGCTGGTGCTTTTCTCTGGCTCAGCATTTTGCTTATACTATCACAGTAAGTGATAAAAGGCTAAACTGTTACTTTCTTTTGGCTAGTTGTCTTAATATGTTACTTTCAACACCTGGCACATCAGCCTTCTCAGCTCAGCTCAGCTCTTGATACATTCTGTCCAGGGCATATTTAAATTCATATTTAGACAAAGTGTTCTTTAATCAAGTCCCACTTATAAGAAGATTCAAAGTGGTATATTAGAGTAAGCCTAAATTCGTAAAAACATAAGGATTTTTAAGGTCTATTATCCTATTACCCTGAAATGATATATGATTCTATATATGAAATGATATATGACCATGAGATATTTTCTCATAGGCTATAAATAGATAACAATGTAAAAAAAATGACAAAGTTGGGAACGTGAAATATTCAGCTTTGAGTCCTTAAGCAATTGTTTTTTTGTTTTGTTTTGTTTTGTTTGCGTGTGTTATTTTTTCAACAGTTTTATTCACACACCGTACATTCCCTCCTAAGTAAACAATCAAAGTTTCCCAGTATAGTCACAAAGTTATGCATTCATCACCACTCTCTCTATGAGGACATTTCCATTTCTTCCAAAATGATAGAGGAATAGGAGAAAAAAGAAAAAGAAAAAAAAAATGAAAGAAAAAATAAAAGAAAAATAAAATAAAATACAATAAAAAGGTCAGACAACACCACCAATGCCAAAAATCCCATACCCTACCTTATATCCTTCTCTTATAGACATTTAGTTTTGGTATATTGCCTTTGTTGCAATTAATGGAAGCATCTTACAATGTTACTATTAACTATAGACTCCAGTTTGCATTGATTTTATTTTTCCCCAATACAATCCCATTTTCAACATCTTACAAAGTTGACATTCATTTGTTCTCCCTTATGTAAAACATTCATTCTTATATTTGTACATTTAATCATGATCATTGACCACTCTAACTTTCACTAATTTATACCATCCCAGTCTTTATCTTCTATCTTTCCTTCTGTTGTCATACATACTCCTAATCTTTCTCTTTCAACCATACTCACAGTCATCTTTGTTCAGTGTACTTACAATATCTGCTACCATCACACAGTATTGTACTATCCATTTCTGGATCTGTACAATCAATCCTTTTGAACATTCTATACTCCTTCAGCATCAAATGCCCAATCTCTAACCTCTTTTTAATCTCCTGATATCTTCATTTCTACACTCTTCTCCAAATCTCTCTCTCCTGTCTTTTCCTATCAGACTGCATCATTCCCTTTAGTATTTCTTATATAGCAGGTCTCCTATTCACAGACAATCTCATTGTCTGTTTATCTGTAAATATTTTAATCTCTCCCTCATTTTTGTAGGACAGTTTTGCTGGATATAGGATTCTTGGTTGGCAGTTTTTCAGTGTCTTTAATATATCATACCACTGCCTTCTCACCTCCATGATTTCAGCTGAGAGATCCACACTTAGACTTATCAAGCTTCCCTTGTTTTTGATGGATTGCTTTTATCTTGCTGCTTTCACAATTCTTTCTTTGTCTTTGACATTTGACAATCTGATATGTAAGTGTCTTGGAGTAAGTCTATTTTGGACCAGTTCTGGGGTATACTGTGCTTATTGGCTTGTAATTTTACATCTTTCATAAGAGTTGGGAAATTTTCATTGATTATTTCCTCTATTATTTTTCTGCCCCTTTTCCCTTTCTTCTCCTTCTGGGAAATTTATAGCACATATATTCATGTGCTTTATGTATTGATCCCTGAGACACTGATCATATTCTTCCATTTTCCCTATCTGTTCCTGTGTGTGCAGAATTTCAGATGTCCTGTCCTCTAGTTCACTGATCCTTTCTTTTGCCTCTCCAAGTCTACTGTTGTATGTTTCCACTGTGTTTTTTCATCTCTTCTATTGTGCCTTTTATTTCTAGTAAGTTCTGCCATTTGTTTTTTCAAGCTCATGAATTCTTCCTGGTGGTCACCCAATGTCTTCTTTATATCCTTCATCTCTTTTGTCACATTTTGTTTCAACTCATTGATTTGATTTAGATCTGTTTGAGCATCTTCAATTAGTTTCAACTCCTAAATCTCAGAGGAGGTGTTAGTTTGTTCCTTTGACTGGGCCATTTCTTTGTGCTCCCTGGTGTTGTTCATGATTTTTTGCTCTCTAGGCATATGATTTTCTTAATTAGTTTAATCTGGAGGTTGTCTTCTGTCTTTTGTCTAGGGTTTTCTTGTTGATTGTCTTTGCTCTCCATCTTTTCTTTGTTTCTGTCACTGGCAAATTGTCAGATTGACTCTGCCTCCCACTCTTCCCCCCCAAATTAGGCACCCACCGTGGCCTGCCACAGGGATGGGAAATAGGCACTGGGCACCCCAGCAAGTTCACTGTGTATATTGATACAAATCTGCTGGTTTCCAGTGGTGCTATGTTTTCTGCCAGCCAGCAAGACCTGGATTTGTTTTAAAGTCCTGTTTTAACAGTTGGGTTTTCTGTATTTCTCCGACAAACAGGGCTGGGTTTCTATAAAGGGTGTGTAGACCAGCTCCTGTGGTCCTAAGAAAGGTTCTAGAGCACCTTTTTAAAAAGTGTTTCATGGCCTTGCACCTTCTGGGATGTCCAGCAGATGGTGATGTTTGGTAACTTAATTGACCTCAGAAGCTGCTTTGCCTCTGGCCACAGGCTGCATTTACACACGTGAGCTGAAATTGTAGGATTTCTATGCTCTCCCTTTGCTGGCCAAAATCTGGCTTGATGTGGGGCTCCACCTGTGGCAAACTGCTCCTTCAGCTGACCCAGTACTCCAGTCATCCCTAAAGCAAGGAAACGCCCACTGGCTGCTGCTTTCCTCAAGTGTGGGGGAAGGGCTTGAAAGATCCAGGGCTGGAAACACAGTATCTGTCCATGTTTTCTCAGTCTCTTTGTGCCTTACTGACCTGGGCCTTGAAATGTCCTCCCCTGTTCCCTGGGTCTTCAAACAGTGGGGGTATGTCTCACTGCTGTGAGAGATTTTATAGTCTGTGTCCATGGTGGGAGGTGTCCCATCTGCTAATTCTGTGACTTTTCCACACTGGGACCAAGTGAGGGGGAGGGCAGAGGACCAGCTGCTCCAGGATGGAAGATTTCTACCTGATAGTTCTTCTCTTTCCTCAATTTGGTCTTTGCAGGGTCCTTCTCCAGTCTATATATCCTCCTCCAGAGTTATAAACAATTCAGAATTGTCCTTTCTTTTTTGTTGCATCTCTGGAGAGAAGTTTTCAGTAGCTGTTTACATTGTCACCCAGCAGTTGATTTTTAAGAAGTCATTTTTCTCCAAAGCACCTATGAATGGATAAATGACCAAGATAAATGAAGAAATTATAAGAAAAGTAAAGCATCTGGTACAGAATAGTCAAAAGTATGAGCTTCTAAAGCCAAACTGCAAATTCCATTTCCATCTCTTACTAGCTGAATTATCAAAAACTGCTTGATTTGTCTGAGCTTCAGTTTCCCCATTATAAAATGCAGGTAATAATGGTACCAAAATAATAAATGTTAGTTATTATTATGATGATTATTATTTATATTTGGATGCTATAGAATGTTATTTATTCAAAATAAATTATTCGGGCTGCTTTCCTGACCCCCTATGACCTCAAATTGGGTGGAAAGATTGAGGTTAGAAAAAAAAATGAAAGGTGAAAAAAGAATAAAGAAATAAATGAATTAAAAACCTTCTATTAAACCATGATAGAGTTTTATCTCAGATAATTTTTTCATTTAAAGTTTCCTTTTTTTTTCTTTTATCTGTTATAATACATATGATGGGGCATTTATATCACAATTTATGTCAAATTAATAAATTAAAATGTGGTAAGTATTATGTGCCTGGGAATTATTTGTATATTCTAAAATGTGCATTTATTTGCAATCAATAATAAACAACCAAAAATCTAAATATATTAAAATTAATATCATACTTTATATCATTCAGATTAAAGTATTTTTCATTAGTTTGCTTAACAGAGACTGTTCAAAATTATAAAGAACAGGATCACCTTGTCAATTTCCTTTATGAACAGTTGAATTTGTGATTATTTTCTCTGTTTCCTCAGTTTTAATGGCATTCCCTTTAAAACTTGTTTGAAATAAAAATGAACTAGAGTCTCCTTTTCACTCTGCAGGAACACATTGACCACTATATTGCTGCAAATATAACATTTATTTTGGCTCTACTGTACAATTCAATGGATTCATGCATACAAATTAGTCATTTAGTGGGTTTGTTTAGCAAGTAGTAAATTAATATACATCTGTTTATATATTAGTTTGCAAACTTCAAGTTCATACATTATTACATTTTTTCAGATATTCCCATTTCTATTTACATAACCCAGTTGCAATTTCAAAAGTTTGAAATTTATTTTTGTTGTTCATGGTGTAATCATACGCTTATGAATAGAAGCTATTCAACTGCTTCAAATTTATTTTCTCTTTGCATGCTGAAAATTGCAGTATCAGATTGATTATTATGGTCAGCATTATAGCTGGAGTCAGTTTTCCATGCCTGTCCAATCAACATTTGCTTTCATAACTCAGAAAAATGTGATGATATTATTATTATTAATGGATGTTACAGATACCTTTCCTAGGCACGGTATATTTTCAACAGATTCTGTTATTGGTTCATTTAACTTTCTCTTAGTTTGCAAAATTTTTTCTCCATTTTTCTATTTCCTATTTTTGCTTACTTCTTATTTACTCTATTATCTCCATACATTAAAAAATCATATCCTACTTTCTAGAAGAGCTTTTGGATAACATGTGTTTTTATTTTTAGTTCAAAAAGAAAAATACAAGCAGCTACAAACCCACTTAACTAGGAATATTTTGATTTTTATTGTGCCAGGAGCCTTTTTCCTAATATTCCTGCAAGACATCAGTAATTGGTAATAAAAGTTATGCCCTTTACTTTTGGAGCATAAATCATTATTTCTTAACTTTTATAAGCTCTTGTTTCTCTTTGAGAAAAATAAGATATCATGTCTTCTCATTTTTTAAACTCAAAATAAAATTAGCATCCAGATTGAAAAGAAATCAAGATGATCAGGCAAATCATAGTTTGCTTTCAAATCACATTTTAATTGTTTACATTTTTATATTATCAGATATGATTGCTAGGTACATGAGTTGTTTTTATAAATTAAATATTTTAACTAAATTGCAGTTTCAGGAAACAAATCTAATATCACTGTTATATACCCTTGAGTTACTGGTATCCATTAAATTTAACCACAATTATTTAAGAAGCATCAAGAAGAAACTCCAAGGTGAGGTGGGAGACAAAAATTATAAGTGCAGACCTGATTACCAAATATGTTTGTCAAATTCAAGATCAGGATGCAATAAATGGGCCCAAGCTGCGGGGGATGTTACACAGTTCAACATCTCCCAGCCCTCATCTAACCTCATCTGCCTCCTTTTCTATTGCACACAATTGCTTCAGCCTGTTTCCATTCCACAACCCCACAACCCAGTGTAGACATTAGGTCGTTAGGTCTAATGTAAAAGTCCAACCAGAGGTGGGGCCCCATTCTCCTGGGGTGGATAAATACTCCACACTCAAACAGCACAGATTTGTCTTTTCTCTCTGATGCAAAGGGAGACATGCAGAGCTGCCATCCACTGACCTTGATCTGTGCAGTTGGCCTCCCCGGGAAACCAGTCATAATGAGATCTTTCCCTGCTCTTTTGGCCCCTTTGTGCTGTGTAAGTAATAAAGCAGTCATTTGCTGAAAGTTTCTATTTGCCTAAGCCTGTGTTTCCATGAAGCATCATATAGCAACTCACTCCATAGAAACTTCACAAAAACATCATGGCACAATCATGAATTTCTGAGCATATCCTTGTCATTTACAAAGTGGAATATTT
Source organism: Choloepus didactylus (assembly GCF_015220235.1). Classification (NCBI taxonomy): domain Eukaryota; kingdom Metazoa; phylum Chordata; class Mammalia; order Pilosa; family Megalonychidae; genus Choloepus; species Choloepus didactylus. Next base: position 66,437,348 of record NC_051308.1, on the reverse strand, counting down.
AAAATGCATGTTGAAGTGCCCATTCTGTTACAGTATTGTCAGACTCAAGCCAACACAAGCTCCTTCCCTCACATATACACAAACATATTTCCTGCTCTGCCAGCCATGAACTGGCATTTAAGATTTATTTTTTAAATCAATATTTCCTAAAACACAGTCATTGTCATCTTTTAAGTCTAGCTCAGGTGACAAATCCATGGATTCCTTTCCTGCTTATAACATGGAGGTGATCTCTTCAACCTTCATGCCCCTGTAATATTTTATTTGTGGAATTCACAAGGTAATCATCGATCTTCGTTTTGATTGATCAACATTTGTATATGTGTTTGGTCTCTACTGCTATAATCTAAGATAGGTGGCCATGCACAATACAGCTTCATGCCACTTACCCTCACTCATAGAACAGAATCTTGTGTCCTAAATATGGTAGATGTTCAGTAAATACCTTTAAAGTTAATAGTTTTTAACTCCACTATACCCCAAACACTACCAAATTAGAAAATGTGTACCTTGGAGATTGTGATTTAAAGCCGCATGTTTTCATTAACACACTAACGTTTCAGAGTTTCTGGTACAAAGGCTAATTCTGTTTTACATATTTTTAATCCCCACAAGCCAATCACACTAATGAAATATGTCACTCCCCTACTGTTCTCTTAGCCTTTTATAAATCTTTTATGAGTTTAAAAATTACAATATCATTTGATTGAAATCATAAGATTTCAATATCATTCTGACACATTTGAAAAAGAAATCTGAACAATTAAAATTAAAGTTTTCTATGTAGAAATTGAAGGGCACACTCTTAAAGAGAAAACAGAACACCATTCCCTTGCCAGATAAAAAGCAATATGAGGGATCAGAGAGGAAAGGAAACTGGCCTAGGAGGCAAAAGGTCCAGACTTTAAGAAGGTGTATTAATTTAGGAATGCATTCAAGAGCTATAGCTAGTATTTCCTCAGCTATGAAATGAGAGGTTGGATTATGATTGCCTAAAACTATTGAAGGTCTCAATTTCTAAAAGCCTAAATATTATATAGGCAACCCTGTTTGGGTAAGTGCCTAACTCCAGGAGAAGCAGGAAGATAATTTACTTGTTTATTTTTGTACTTAGAAGAATGCTAGACATATGGTAAGTATCCAATAAATAAGTGATGAGCAAATGAGTCAATTGACGATGAGTCAGCAATACAGTGTACTGAGAAAGAAAGCTTAATACTTTTATGATGTTATAAAAGTCTGTGCCTTAAGTGATGATCTTCTACTCTGAATTCTCCATTCTTCTGTAGCACTGTGTTCATTTTGAGCCAATGCACTTTAAGTAATATAGTAAAAAAAAGAGGTCAAAGGAAATAAAAAGACATAAACTAGTTTGTTTTTAAAACTCACTTTTTATTATTTCTAATTCTGTATTACTGGAAATCAAATTAATGAGACGTATGTCTTATTTAATGTTAAAAGATAAAATTTAGAATTACATAGACCAGGGTTTAGACATACCAGCTATGTCACTGTGGGTCAGCTAAGCTAAGGTTGACTTATCATCAAGGTAACCATTGGCTAATTATCTATGCTCAATGAGTAAATGTCCTTTCTGTAAAATGAATATAATAATACTTACCTCATAAATATCTTTTTGTTTATTTTTTTTATTATTAGAGCAGTTGTAGGTTTAAAAAAATCAAGTAGGATGTAAGTTCCCGTATTAATCTCACCACACACAAACACACAGTATTCCCTATTTGGGGTGGTTTAAAGCTGTTACGTACCTCAGAAAAGGCCATTTTCTATTTTTTAAATGCAATTTTACTGAGATGTATTCACATACCATACAACCATCCAAAGTATACAACCAATTGTTCACAGTATCATCATGTAGTTGTGCATTCATCACTAAAATCAATTTTCCAATTTTTGAAAATTTTCATTACTCCAAAAAATAAGAATAAAAATAGAAATAAAAGTAAAAAAGAACACCCAAAACATCTCATACCCCACCTCCTCCCTATTATTCATTTACTTTTTGTCCCCAATTTTCTACTTATCTATCCATACACTAGATTAAAGTAACATGAGCTACAAGGTTTTCACAATCAAATGGTCACACCATATTAGCTGTATATGATACAACCATCTTCAAGAATCAAGGATACTGGATTGCAGCTCAACAGTTTCAGATATTTCCTTCTAGCTATTTTAATACACAAAACTAAAAAGGAATATCTATATAATGCATAAGAATAACCTCCAAAATGACTTCTTGACTCCATTTGAAATCTCTCAGTCACTGAAATTATTTTGTTTCATATCTCTTCCCCAGGAGTCATGTTCTATATTGCCAGGGAGATTTATACCCCTAGAAGTCATGTCCCATGTAGGGAACAGGGCAGTGAGTAAGGCCATGTTCTTTTAATCCATTCTTGTAATTGTAGACCTATATGGGTGGGAACTTTGATAAGGTTATTTCAATTGAGATGTGACCCACCTTATTCTGGGGGATCTTGATCTTCTTGCTGGAGTTCTTGATAAGAGGAGAAAATACACATATAAGCTAAGAGATAAATTTAAGAGAAGTTCATAGAGAAAAGCTAGGAGAGGACCCACAGAAGCTCAGAGAGGCAGCCACTGGAACCAGAAGCTGAAAGCAATAAAACCCAGGAGTGAACGACCAGCAGACATTGGCCATGTATATTCCCAAATGACAGAGGGGTCCTAGATGCCAGCAGCCTGTCTTCAGAGTCCAGGTATCATCCTGTTAATGCCTTGAGTTGAACATTTTCATGACCTAAGAACTGTAAATTTAAGTTAATAAATCCCCATTGTAAAAGCCAACCCATTTCTGGTATATTGCTTTCCAGGAGCTTTAGCAAACCAAAACACTATTATTAACACTGCATTAGAGTGGTACCTTTGTTACAATTGTTGAAACAATATTATTATAATTATATTATTAACTATAATTCATAGTTTACATTAGGGTTCCCTCTTTGTGTTGTAGAGTTTTATGGTTTTTTTTCTTTCAATTTTATTCTGGTAACATATGCAATATAAAATTTTATCCACTTTCAAATACGAAATTCAGTGGTATTAATAACATTCACAATGTTATGACACCATCACCACCACCTGTTACCAAAACTTCTCCAACACCCCAAACTGAAACACCATACCAATTACGCATTTACTTTCCATTTGTCACCTCCACCAGGCCCCTGGTAACCTATATTCTTGTTTCTGACTCTATGGATTTGCATATTCTGATTATTTCATACAAGTGAGATCATACAATATTTGTCCTTTTGTGTCTGGCTTATTTTAGTCAACATGATGCCTTCAAGGTTCATCCATGTTGTCACATGCATCAGGATGTCATTTCTTTTTACAGTTGAATGATATTCCACTGTATTTATATGCCATAACATTATTATTCACAATTGCCAAAAAGTGGAAGCAATCCAAGTGTCCATCAACAGAAGACAGGATAATCATAAACATCTTTAATGATTAAATGGCATAAGAGAAATAGTTTAGCTTTGTACCTATTATATAAAAGTACCTCAGGAAATACTTATTTCATGCTATCATTGTTTTCTTTCATACACATAACACATTTTTACAAAGACAAGAGTTGTGAAACATACAGTAGTATATTTGATTCTGGAATTAAACACTATGAAATATCAGGTATTTGGGAAATGTTTTGGGCAGAAAGTTCTCGGAGAAGCAAAACTATAGGGTGACTTGAAAAAATCCTTACTAAAATGTGGTTTTGTGATCATTGAAATATTTAGTCAAATATTAACATCAGGAAACATAATAGAACACCAACAATAATAAATTAGTTGTGCTCCTCCTTTTTAGGACTCTGGGAACTTAACAATCCTTTAGTGCAATCTTTTCTATTTTTTGTATAAAACTTTTGTGATAAAAATGTCTGTTATGTAAATGTATAGCAAAGACTCACAATAAAGTGGATATGCTTGAAACACAAAATCCCCTATTACAAAAAATGCCATAGAAATACACAACGTGCAAACACACAATTCCCTCACATATATATTATTTTGGTTGGAAGAATGAAAAATAAATGTCCAGGGACCATAATTTTATTTGGATAGATCAGATTGTTTTTGAAGAAATGTACCGTGGAAGGAAGGAGGAAGGTAACAGATGGGATGTAATTAATTCCTTCCCTTCCTTATCCTGTGCTCATGTGCTGTAGCCCTGGAAGTTAGAGTGTTATAGGAAATTTTTCTTGAAAGGATTTGGGAGATTATGAGCCAGCAGCTGGAGGCTGAAGGAATAGTTTCATGATATCAGTTTAATAAAAGAGAAAATGGACACAAACTATTTCTAGAAGACAAAATGTGGCCACTTCGGGAAATGTCATAATCCCCATCCTTATGAAATTGTACAGTCCTGTGAACTCAAAGATTGTAGGCTTTGGAAGAAGACAATGCTATTGACACTGACATTAGCATCTCAACCAAGGGGACCATCAACAGGGGCAGTAGATAATTAGTTCAGAGTGTTGTGTAGAAGACTGACATTGACAAACGTGAATCTGACCTGGAGAAGAAGAATATGTTAGCTGCTTTGTAGTGACTGCAATTGACTGATTCACTGAAAAAGATTAACATAGAAGAGACTTTAATTAGAAATAAAAATGAACTAAATGTCCCTAGAGACTGCCTAGGAAATGTATCTTGTCTGTCTCTGTCTCTTCCGAGAATCACATGAGATAAAACTTAGAAAGGATTTAGCAATGACTTCTCAAGTTTTTAATTATTTTCATTATTATTAACATTTTCAGTTCACCATGCATGTTTTGTACCTTTGTCCATTTTCTTTGGTTCTTACTGGAAAACCATATGTGTTTTTAGGGAATAGGTTAGGGGCTACCTCCTCCTGACAGTCTTCCTTATGTCTCATACCCTCAGGTGTAGATACTTTTGTTTTGTATGTAGCTCTAAATGATTGTAATTGCTTAATTATATTTACTTCTCAGGGGCTAGTATTCCTACACCTGATTCAAAATAAATACTCAATACGTGATGTATACAGAAAGAATGAAATATAAACTGTATCAATTTCAGCATTCAGGTCTAGGTTGGTTTATTAATTTTGTTGGAAATTTTTTACTTTACTCATATTTCAAACTGCAAATTATGCCTTATTTTTTTTACTGTTTCCCCAAGGGAAGATAACTTTCTTCTCAAGTATTTCAATTTTATGAAAATGCCTATTCTATTTTTCTCCTTTACAATGTATAGTTGATCACTGCTATTTCCACAGTAAATAGAACATATCTGGGAACTTAGTAAGTGCTCAGTAAATATTTATCACATGAAAGAAGAAACAAATGAATAAATACATTAATTAAAATATGGTTATGATTTTCTTGTACTTCTCAAAAAAATTCTAAAATTTTTGCCAATATATATCTTAAGTCTAAATGTCACTAATGCTTTCTTTCATGTTTTCTGTCTCATCTTCCAAGAAATATAGTTGTCATATTGTAGTGGCATTCAAATTTAAGATACAATAAAATACAATCTTATTGTTCAACCAGAAATTATCTTATCTTTCATGAAACTTCTCTCCTATCTTTGACATATTCTCTTTATTAAAATCCTTTTTGAATAGCAACACTATCACAATTGAATGCCAATCAGCATAGTGAATTTCTTTCAAGCAGATAGCATTATTCTAAATCTCAAATATTTAATGATATTCTTAGCTTAATCTACAAAAGAAATATATGGTAGGGAGAGTAAGCCAAGATGCAGGGAGGACAATAATTATCTTTGGCTATATCACTACAGTATTATAAAGAGGGATACAAGTCTATCATGCAGCAAAGTGGACAGACATTTATGGAAATAGAACATTTTCCTTCTAGAAAAGACAACAATTCACCATGATCTTCATTATTTAATGTGAATTGTTGTGACATCATAAAGCAAATTAAATTCAAATTACTCTTCTTTTTTGATTATGTGGGTTATGTTTGCTTAGTTTTGCAGAGATACATCAAAATATACCATAAGATATTTAAGTTTTCCTTAAATTAGACCTCTATATCACTAATTAACATTAATGAATTAATATTACATTCACGTAGATTTAACTCACTCATTTCCCCCTCACTTATTTTCTTAAAAAGTAAATTTATTAGCTTTGTGGTATGGGAATAGCATTCTCATCCCAGCATGTAATCTCTTCAACTAACCTGAATTTCTTGTAGATACCAATTTCTTATGAGATTGCATCTTCCCTGCCAGACTTCTGTTTGGGTATATCATTTAAAATTAAGCTCAAATGCTAACTTGCTAGTGAAGCCTTTCTTGACTTCAACAGGAGATTTGATAACTCTGAACTAAATATTCCCATGAGTAAAAATTTTATATACTTCTTTTCAGTAAGTATTGCCTTCTAATTACTTATTTACATGTCTGTTTCTCTACTGAGCTGACTACTCCTTGAGAAGATAACTGAGCATTATTTAACCTACTATCTCAATGGCTCTTGTAGCAAAGCCACACATAGTACATAGCAAAAAATATTTGCTGAAGAAATAAAAAATGAAAGAATAAATTATAGTTTATTAGCATTTTATGTTATTGGACCATCTTCTGGATGACTACATCTAAAGCAAATTGTTGTGTCAATCACCAAACTTAGAATCAAAACTAATGTTTTGATTCTGAATATGAAATTAACAGGACATTATATAATAAACATCTTGAGCTTTCCAATGGATTATTCAGTAATAGTTTTCAAGGATTTAATTTTTTCCCATTAAGTTGTCCTAATATTTGCTTCTTAACTTGCATGAATAATTGTCGATACATGGTTAATATAAAAGTCGTTACTACTGTATATTTAGAAGCATTTTCTAAGTGAGACCGTGTGCTCCTGAGGAACTTAAGCATCTTGACTAAGGTGTTTTTTAAAATTGATCATTGATATAGCAAGGGATTTATCTCCCATTTCAGAGTTCTTTGCTTATCAACACGTTGACTCTCTTCAATGGTTCCTCAGTAATTAAGGTTTTAATTGTGATCAAGATATTGCCACTCATTATCTGCTATACAGACTAGAGGTATTCTAAATTGAATGTGCATACACTTGTAAAATAGAATAGATATTCCTTATGTGTGCTATGTAATCAAATGCTTTTTGATACTACATTTAGGGTTGATTAGTTTTGTAAAATGTTTGTTTTCCTTCCTTCACAAAATGACATGGAAGAAAAAAAATTCTAATTTAGAAAATGATATTTCTGAGGACATTTGGGTACAGTATTTTGAGGATACTATGTAATAGCAGATTTTAAGTTTATTAAGTAGAAAGCATTCTATTTGTATTATAATGACCTGTAGAGATAGAGGTAGATGGATAGATAGGTAAATAGAGACAAAGATACAGATTTATACTCTTTTTGTCCTATAGCAATACCTTGTTTTGAAATAGCTCAACCTTTGTAAAACAAGTCGATAGCCAATATCTTAAATCGAAAGAATCAGTTTGGTAGTTAATTGGTTGCAAACAATATTATAAATAATAAGTGACAACACGGAAAAATATTGAGTAAGAAGGTAATGTAAATCTTCTTGAGAGAGTAACTTGTTTTACTTTTAAAATTGCTTTATGTTTGTTTCAACTAACAATGAAAGGACTTGTGATGGTTGGGTTCATGTGTCAACTTGGCTAGGTGGCCTAGCTGTCTGGTCAAGCGGGCACTGGCCTGACAATTGCTGTGAGGCTATTTGAGGCTAGTTAATAAACCAACGGGCTGGTTTGTTGGATCATCAGTCAATTGACTGCAGCTGACCGATGACTCATCAAGGGGCGTGCTTCCACAGTGACAGAATGCAATTGGCTGGATTTGGTCCGGGTGATCAGTTGGAGGCTTATAAGCCGGATGGTTAGAGAATCTTCACTTCTTCAGCTGCTCAGTGAAGCTTTTCCTGGGGAGCTCGTCAAAGTTGCCAGTTCGTTTCCTGAGGAGTTCGTCAAAGTTGTCGGTTCGTTTCCTGAGGAGTTCGTCAAAGTTGTCGGTTCGTTTCCGAGGAGTTCGTCGGACGTCTTCCTTGGAGTTGACAGCTTGTTGATGGCTCTGCAGAATTTGGACTCGTGTGCTCCCGCAGTTGCGTGAGTCACTTTTACAATTTGATAAGAGAAATCTCTCATTGATTCTGTTTCCAAGGAGAACCCTAACTAATACAACTTGGTACCAAGAGTGGTTCTTGAGAAACAGAATCTTAAAATGGGCTTTTACAATTTGTTTTCTACTCTGATTAGATTCAGAGGCACTAATGACTCTATTTCCAATAATCAAGAGGGTACTAACAGTCCATGGCAGGAGTTGGCAAAGGAAATACGCAAAATAACACCATTTGATTCTCCTAATTGTGCTCTAGTACAAAGCGAGGCTCTGGGTGACAGCGTTTTTTACACTTTCACGGAGTTTTGCAGTATTAAAAGGTATAATGATGTTGGCTGGCTGCTCTTAGATACTTTGGATACAGTTGTAAGAGAAAGGGATGAGCTAAAGGCTTCAAATTCAAAACTTGAATGCCATATGACAGATGTAAAGGGTTCCATCTGTGCCCTGAAAGAAAATCTTATTTCCTGTGCCCGCAGACTGGAGGTTTCTGAAAATCAGATGCAGTCTCTTATTGTGCGAGTAGCACATTTACAGCGTAAACTAAAATCTCAACCTCTCAGGGTGTCTGCTGTTAAAGTAAAGGCACTGATTGGAAAAGAATGGGAACCGGAAACATGGAATGGGTAGTGGAAGAAGGTTGTGATAAATATGAACTATGGCCACGTGACCAGTTACAGAAACGAGGACTATGATGATATGGTTTTAGGTGATGTGTACAACTGCCAAGTTGACAAGGGGTGGACTGTGATGGTTGGGTTCATGTGTCAACTTGGCTAGGTGGCCTAGCTGTCTGGTCAAGTGGGCACTGGCCTGACAATTGCTGTAAGGCTATTTGAGGCTAGTTAATAAACCAACGGGCTGGTTTGTCAGATCATCAGTCAATTGACTGCAGCTGACCGATGACTCATCAAGGGGCGTGCTTCCACAGTGACAGAATGCAATTGGCTGGATTTGGTCCGGGTGATCAGTTGGAGGCTTATAAGCCGGACGGTTAGAGAACCTTCACTTCTTCTTCAGCTGCTCAGTGAAGCTTTTCCTGGGGAGCTTGTCGAAGTTGCCAGTTCGTTTCCTGAGGAGTTTGTCAAAGTTGCCGGTTTGTTTCCTGAGGAGTTCGTCAAAGTTGTCGGTTCGTTTCCCGAGGAGTTCGTCAGACGTCTTCCTTGGAGTTGACAGCTTGTTGATGGCTCTGCAGAATTTGGACTCGTGCGCTCCCGCAGTTGCGTGAGTCACTTTTACAATTTGATAATAAGAGACATCTCTCATTGATTCTGTTTCCAAGGAGAACCCTAACTAATACAGGACTCATTTCAGTTTTTTTATGGTATATTTGTTTTAGTTGCACAGTAATGATGAATGGTTTTTGGGGTGAATAGTATATATGGCTCTTGTTTGTTAGGCCACAGATAAAGCCCACACAATTAGCCCACAGATAAAGTTTCACAAACTAACATATTCTGTGTTCATTTGAATAACATAACAAATCAATAAGGCTTAGTTCATGGGATACTTTTTTTAAAATTATGTCCAAATTTTAAGATCAATCCCTTTTAGTACAGGATCTTAGAACAATGAAAAGACTGGGTAAATCCAACCCTTTAAGATAGCAGTCCATGTTCTTTTTAGACCTACATCATTCACTGTATTCAAACCTAATTTCACCTATATTTTACAGATGTCTAAAAATTTAAGGCATGAACAAATAGTCATAGTGAAAATGTTGAATCAAGATACCTGTTCAGTAGAAAGAAAAAATTCAAAATATGAAAATAAAATGGAATATTGCTATTGAAAGTGCTGTTAAGATATATTTCAGTAATAAATGATGCAACTAATCATGATATTTCCAATAAAATTCCAGGTTGCAAAGAGCATTGTTTTTCTGGGAAAATGTGCCTTGTGTAGAATCACGTCAAAGAATTATATGATAGAAGGCTGAAAACTCCTCCTGAGAAAATTAATAACCCAACAGTTTTGTTAAAAAGAAAGGAATAATTTTCTTGAAGACATTAAATTTAAGCTTTTGTTTTTGCCATCTACAAGGACTCTGTAAAATATGAATAGTATCTTAAGTGATTATTTTTATATGTTTATTGTGTATGACCAATTCTTAGACATTGGAATTTTCTTTTGTACTTCACTGCATTTAGATGCAACAATGTACAGTAAAATCCATAGAGCAGCAAATGATTTTCTATATTTAGGGTCATGAGAGGATGCTATTGTTAAGTATAATAAAAGACATTCATCTCAGAGAAGAGGCTATTTATGCAATAATCATCTTTTTGCAGTCAAGTATGTATTGTGTAGTTAGTATCAGGGGAATAAGAAAATTAATATACCTAGGGTTTACTTTCTAAACAGCAAGTTTTAGAGTGGCCTGTCTCCTTTTCCTCCTCCTCTCCTCTCTCTTATCAACTTCTTTGCCTATTTTAGCATTTCACATGAATGAAATTATATAATGTGTACAATTTTGTGATTGTATTCTTTCTCTTAACAGTTTTGAAATCCATTCATGCTGTAGTATATATCTTTTTTTATTCTGTGTGTTGATTATATGGATATACCAGTTTATCTATCCACCTGTTGATGGATATTTGGGCTGTTTCCAGTTTTGTTTTGTTTTGTTTTCCTAATATTTTTGAATTAAAATTTTGTGAACATTTTGATGGATATATATTTTTTATTTTTCTTGGGTAAATATATATGTGTGGAATTGATGGTCATCTTTGAAGTATATTTAAATCTATAAGAAACTGCCAAAGTGTCTTACAAATGGTCATATCATACAGCATTTCCTATAGCAGTGGAGAAGTATTCTAATTTCTCCTCACCCTTACTAACAATTGGTGTTCTCAATCTTTTCTAATTTTAGCCAAGTTAGTGGCTAAGGGACAGTATCACATTGTAGTTTATATTTTATTTTTCTTATAATTAATGATTCAATTTGTTTGCATGTGCTGATTGGCCATTCATATATCTTATATATCTTCTTTTGTTAGGTGTCTATTTGAGTATATTTTAACTATTTTGTTTGGACCATTTGTTTTCTTATTATTAATTTGTGCATAGATAGATGGATAGATAGATAAATAGATAGATATTTGAGGAATACTGAACCCACAGCTATAATAGTGCATTTGTCTATCTTTTCAGTTCCCTTAGAATTTGCCTTAGATGTCTTGAAGCTCTGTTATATATCTCAGTATGCAAACATACTGAGAACTGCTATGTCTTCTTGAAGATTTGACTTCTAAATCATTATGAATTGTCTCTCTATGTTTCTGACAATATTCCTTGCCCTGAATTCACTTTGTCCTATATTAATGTAGCCACTCTAGTTTATTTATGATTATTTTTGCATAGCATATATATTTACCATCATTTTACCTTTAATATATGTTTCTTTTTATTTATAGTGTTTTTCTTATTGACAACATTATAGATGAGTTTTGCTTACTTAAGTAGATTGATATTCTCTGCCTTTGAGAGCTTAAATCATTTTCATTTATTAGGATTATCAATATGGTTAGATTTGGATCTGCTATCTTGTTATTCACTTTCTATTTGTCCTGGATTTTCTTCATCCTTTAAATTTTATTTGTATTTCACTTTATCTCCATTATTTGATTATTAGCACTCTCTCAATATTGCACTGGTATTCAATATGTACATAGGTAAATTATTACACTCTATTTTCAAATATTCTTTTAGTACTCTACTTATCATATAACAAATACAGACTTCATCCTCGTTCCACATTACACTACTCACTCTCTGTAGTTTGACCACAATGAACTTGTTTAGCCCTTGAATGTGCCATGTATCTTCCCACCTAAATATATTAGTGTATTCTTCACCTTCAGCCTGAACACCTCTCCCTTACCCACATGCCACATAGCTCCTGGATTAAGTAGATTTAATGATACTATTACAAGATTACAGATATATATATATGATAATATAGATAAATATATTTTAATGATAATATTGCACACACACACACACACACACATAAATATATGCATAGAAAGAGAGAGAGGGAGGGAAAGAGAGAGAGAGAGAGAGAATGAGAGGAGGGTCATTCTTTGGAATTGTATTATCTTGCCCAAAGAAAAGAACACAAACACAAATGTTTTCTTGCAAGAAACATCTAAACTCTTCCTCTTCCTTCTGAATAAGAACACATTTCAAAGATGATAGTGGCAATCCACAAAAAGTTTGAGATCTATTTTAGTGAATAGATTATAAATTAGATTCCCTGGAAACAATCTATCTTTCAAAAATGTGTGTGTTTGTAGATGATATGTTTCCTTATTTTTCTTTTATGCACCTAGCTTCTAAATTTCATTTATTTCCAACTTAGGTGATCATGTTTTGAAGTGTCTAGGATCTTTTGTTTTGATTTCCATAATGACTCTATAACAAGTGGTTTATTCTTCATGTACTGTTTCTTTTATTGAGGTAAAGCATTAATGGATAAAAGAATACTTACAGGAAATATGATCCCCTAATTATGGTGCTTTTCTTTAATTTTGATAAATAATCATCCATCAGAAATTTATATATTCTAAAAAGGTATTTCGTATTAACATATTCAATTGGAATTTTGATATATAATTGTTTTCCTTAAATATTCATTTTAGTTAAATGTGTAATAAATTTTCACATGTGCCACAGTTCTTCCTATATATAAATATCTAAGGAATGTTATGTTTTGTAAATGAAAAAAAAATAATGCAAATTGGCAGATACTCTCAATTTTCCTCTATTCTTCATCCACTGCTTCCTTTCCTCATTTACAATATAATCCCCTTTAAAGTGTAGCAGGTTACTAGACACAAAGAAAGAAAAAATGGGGCTAAATGATCACATGATCACTTTCTTATGAAAGGTATGTGAAAAGAATCAAATATGCATAGTTTCTTCATCATGCCTTTAAAATGTTTGGATGTTCACTGCTTTTACTTTCTTTCTGCTTCCATGGCTGAACCACAGACATGGAGACTCTAAACTTATTAAACAGAGAACTACAACTTAGTGTTGATAGCAAAAACAATAAAAGGGCCAAGGCTGGCACTGTGTAGCTAAGCTGCTACCTGCCCTGAACTACCTGAACTACATACCTACATCTGTCCTTTTATGTAACAGAGCAATCTCATGTTTGTTTCATGTAATTTGGAGCATCTTTTAATTTTTATTTATTTATTTACTTTACTACAGTTTGGCCTATTCTCATTTACAAGCAATAGTCTAGATTTTTCCAGTGACCCTCTATCCCATATTTGATTTTTTGTGTATAAAAAGGTAGAAATCTAAATGCCAAACATTGGTTTTTAAACACATATTTCAGCAAATTCTTCATCCTGTAATTATCAGGTATTAGAAGCACAAGATATTATTACTTCAGTGATCATTTTTATAGAAAAATAACTATTTAATGTTTATAATAAAAGCTTTTAGTCTTCTGAGATTTTTTTCCTTAGTGAGAATTAGGTGTAATTTGTGATGTTCTTTTTACTTCCTTTTTGTTCTTTTAAACACAATTAAAAACCAAAACTGTCAACTGCTTTATGAATTAGGTTTAGTTTCCCTGAAAGAGTTGTTCTTATAACAGAATAAGATATAAAAATTTATTTCATTTGTAGGCAGATAATTTATAATTAAATCCACACATTTAAGAATCACCACCTATATTAATTAGAACTTTAAGTATATTTTATTATAAAAATAGATTTAGATTTTGTTTTGTTGAGAGATTAATCTATACACAGTCTTATAAAAATCTAAATTTTATTCCTCCATATTTTGATCAATATGAATATTTTGCAAATACAAAAATTCAGGAGTATATTTTCAATTTAAGCATATTTATTTTAATATTTTATTGTATATTTGAAGGAAGCTAAAATTTATAACTAGTCACTTGTATTATTTTCCATTGAATTTTATAAAAGCTCTTATAAAATTCTATCATGATACACATCAGTTGTTATATAAAGTAATTATTTCATTAGCTCTTTTCTTTTAGTTTTGTTTTCTTGCTGTGATCATATAGCAAGCACTCTGAAGACAGCTACTTCCACTAAAAGCTATTCAATTAATTTAATGTTGGTTTTGTCTGTCCTTACATAAAATATTTTCTCTTGTGGATTAATAAAATGTGCTCATTCTTCAGAGGGTGACAAAGTGTGGGGCTCTTAAAATGATTTATATTTAATGGAGGCCACAAATACAGTTTCAGATAAATATAGTAATCAACATGGAGGTTGTTTTCTAATAAAAGAATAAGTATAAATCTCAATAGTCCATGTGGCTTTGTTTAAACAACTGAGTTAAAAGCATCTAGTCTTTTTTCTTTTCAGGTTAATTAACTGAAAAAATATTGTCTATATCTATATCATCAGCTGGGATACTAAATGAATGCATAAACTATAGGAATGGCAATCCTTTTTTCCCTCTTAACAATGAGGATGCATATTTGCATTTTCTGATACTGATAGAAATTGATTTTCTAGGTTTTCAAAAATAATTTTGAATTAATTCACATGAAATCTTTTGTAAGCAATAAAATGCATAATATGTTTTCTTGTGATGATTGATTCAAATTCTTACTCCCCTTCCACTGATGCTTCTCCATTCTGTTGCAGGTATACAAGCATGGAGTATAATCCATATCTTCCCTAGCCATTCCATGGTAAGGTTTTTATTTTTTTTTAATTTTTATTATTATTTTTAACCAAGGCTCAAAGAGGTAAGGTACTTTACCCAATGTCACAGGATAAGTTAAGTGGTAAAGGATTGCTGTGGCAGACTTTTTTTTTTTTCATTTTTTTTATTGAGGTTGTTCAGATACCATACAACTATCCAAAGATCCAAAGTGTGCAATCAATTGCCCACAGCACCGCCATACAGCTGTGCATCCATCAAGACACTTATTTTTTTTTCAATTTTTAGAACATTTTCATTACCCTAGAAAAGAAACAAAGACAAAAAAAAGGAAACTCACCTCCTCCCATGCCCCTAACCATGCCCCCACCCCCCTCCATTACTGATTCATAGTTTTGGTATAGTACATTTGTTACTGTTGATGAAAGAATGTTAAAATACTACTAATTGTAGTATATAGTTTGCAATAGGGATATATTTTTTCTCTATATGCCTCTCTATTATTAACGTCTAGTTATAGTGACATTCATTTGTTCTAGTTCATGAGAGAGATTTCTAATATTTGTACAGTTAATCACGGACATTGTCCACCACAAGATTCACTGTTTTATACATTCCCATCTTTTAACCTCCAGCTTTCCTTCTGGTGACATGCGTGACTCTGAGCTTCCCCTTTCCACCACCTTCACACACCTTTTAGCACTGTTAGTTATTCTCACAACATGCTACCATCACCCCTGTCCATTTCCAAACATTTCAGTTCACCCTAGTTGAACATTCTGCTCATAATAAGCAACCGCTCCCTATTCTTTAGCCTTATTCTGTATCCTGGTAGCTTATATTTCATGTCTATGAGTTTACATATTATACTTAGTTCATATCAGTGAGACCCAGCAATATTTGACTTTATGTGTGACTTATTTCACTCAATATGGTGCCCTCAAGTTTTCTTCATCAACCCATTTCTTTTAAGATGGTTTTGTTCAAACACGATACATTCCATCCTAAGTAAACAGTCGTTGGTTCCCTGTATAGTCACGTATTTATGTATTGAGCACCATCGCCACTCTCTATATAAGGACGTTTCTTCCACAAAAGAGGAGGAAGTGGACGGTCACATTTGTCCCCTTGCAGTTATTCCGGATTATTTACTAGTTGTTTCTGGTTTTTGTTAGTTGTTCCAGGGGGACTACTTAGCTTCCACTCCTCTCTATGCCTCCATCTTAGATCCTTGTGGCAGACTTTTGAAGAGAGAGAAAGAAGAGTAAGATGTAGTCCCTGCTTTCAACAATCTTGAATATCACAGAGGACATAACATAAAGACAGGTAAAAGTACAATGCCAAGCAAAGAGACCATGAGGGGAGTGTTAATAATGAGCATTTGGGTCCATGTAGGGCAGATCGGAGGTCTTTTCCAATGGGGGCAATCAGGAAAACTTTATGGAGAAGATGGTGTCTGGGTTTTATTTATTTATTTATTTATTTATTTATTTATTTATTTATGTTTTTGTAAAGCTTTAATGAATGCAACAAATATTATCTTTAACTCAATATTCTCCAGCATAATTTTTGGAAATCCAGTTCTCATCTCAAGCCTTTTGTAAATAGTTAAAATTATTTCTATTTCCTAAAGAGAGGTATTGTTCCATCAGGCTTATCAGTTTATTAAAATGATTTTTCATAAAGTCAGTAATTTCCAATAATTCAGACCTTTGAATATATATATAAAAATCTTTTTTACACAGAATTTAGTATCCCATTCCAAGACACTAATACGTGAATAATGGACCCCAATATTTCCATAAATGTGCATATAAATAAGTTGTGCCAAATTCTTAATTTTCCACTTCAAACATGTTTATCTCAGTGTTAGTAATGGCAACAAATGGCAAGTCATTTCTTTTTGCTTAGGCAAAAACAAACTAACAGCAGCCACCACCCAAACAACAAAACTTGACCTCGCTAATGTTTCTTCTCTCTCACATCTCATTCAAACTCTCCACACTTCCTTCAAAATATCTCATCTGATCAGTTCCCATTTTGCCATGCCTGCCCGGAATAGTTCCTGAAAGTGACCTATCAGGTCTCCCTGCATCTATGTTTGCGACCCCACAATTACTCTTTAACACAGAGGCCATAATATATCCTATTCTAAAACATCTACAAATGCCACACTTCTGCTGAATACAGTACAGTACTTTGAGCCAAAGTATAATGGCTTCATATCTCACTCAGAATAAAATCCAAAGTCCTTAAAATGGCCCACAAGTTCTTGAAAGCATGGACCTCTGCTAATTCCAAGGGATCTTGTTTCTCCCTCACACCCAAGATGTTTACAGCCTAGGGCCTTAGCATTGCCTAAAATTTTCTCCCTCCAGATATCTGCATGACTCATGCTTTATCTTCTTTCAGCCCTTGCTAAAGCTTTTCGTAGGATATCTCTCATTCTCAAAGAAGTAATATACCATCTTTTCTATTCCCTTATATTACTTCATTAGTTTTCACAGCACATATCATAAATTGGCATATTGGTATATGTTTTATATAATTATTGCTTGTATCCCCCACACCACAATGTAAGCTCTATGAGAACAGGAACTTTGTTCACAGGGGTTTTGTTTAAATCACTTATGAATCCCCAGAACCTTGGACAGTACCTAGAACAATGAGGAATTCAATAAACATCAGCTGAATAAATTAACTGTAATAGAAAGTTGTCTTTGCTTGAATTCTCTTTACCACATTATCTTCCATATGAGAATGTGAAGGCAGCATACTTTTGAGAACCTGTACATGTGAGCCTGGGTAAGAATTAACACAGGAGCTACCACCTATCTTTCCCCTTTCAGCCATATTTCCACTCTCCATTTGCTTCATCTTTTTTTCACCTCCAAACCATGTATTAACTTACAACTGCACATAAAATGCTTTTGCCAAGATCTCCAATACTTCTTTCTTATAAATTTGACAAACATTTCAGTTCTTATTGACCTGACAGTGACATATGACACTATTAAACACAGCAGTCCCCTAACACCACACTTTCCTTTTCCCCTTCTGCCTTGTTTTTGACTGATACTTGTCAGTTCTCTTAGTTCTTTTTCTCCCCTCTGGCTTTATATTTTATTCTGAAATATATAATGTGTGTATATATATATATATATATTTTAAAGAGCATTCTGTGGCTTATTTTTTTAATCTTAGGGATCAGGATCAAAGAATATACAGATTTATCATGTCAAAAGTTTCAAGATAGATTTTGAATAATTTGAAAGTTGAAGATAAAATATTTAAGTACCCCTTTTTCTTTGAATTAGCTATTTTTTATAGCAAAATATAAAATTTATAAATTTGATATACCATTTTATTTCCATTCTTATATAAATAAATGACAGGAAAAGAAAAAAAAATCATAACTTTTAAAATTTGATATTTGAAAAAATCTTGAATAAAAATTTTTTTAACCAGGATGAAAATGATGAACAGCATAAATGTAAACCTTTCTGTAGAATAAGTATTATGGGCCTCCCTTGTTCTTTCCTATTATAACTTCGGTTGTGTGATATTTTATACATGCTTTCCATATGTTAGGATATCTGAGACTTGCAAATGGGAGAATATATTACATCAAAAACGGATGTAGACTAAACATAGAAACAAAACATTTTAGTCTATAAAAAGGAATATGTCATTTACATTCTTTCAATAGTGACTATAAAGCCCACTTACCTCCAACAAAACGTCAGAATTGACTAAATCTTGGCTTTTTCTAAGTAAACATCCAAAATAGAAACCCTTTTCAAAGGCTCTTCCCTCCATTTCCCTTGTACCAAACTACAAATTCTAGTGTCACTTTCAGCTCCTTACATTATGAGTACCAAAATTGCCACTTAATTAAAAAAAAGTTTCCTGTTCATGAACCTATTCACTGAACATTATCCATATTTTCATGTTTTAAAAATCCTGATCCACCCCTGAGGCTACAACATACTCTGAAGTTCTCTTAGATGTAGAATGTTTATTCTTGCTGATCCTCTATTTGAAGGGAAGTATACTTTTTACTCATTAACTCTACCTCAGACAGTAATCATCTCACTATTTAAAATAGTCTCCCTTTTAGTTCATCTGATCTGCCTACTGCAGTTTCTAGCACTCTTCATTGCTGTATTTAATAAGCTTACCAAACACACCTTTTCATTCACTGAAGTCTGGTCCTCGATTCATAGTCTTTCTCTGTGATGCAGTTTTTGCCTTCAGGCTGGGTGAATTCAATACCCATGCTGGCCACCTGTATAATAACCTGTCCTCACAGATCTCTAATCACAGATCCCCTGATGAGTTTCAAATATTCAAATATCCTTGTCCTGGTTTGCTAATGCTGCCAGTATGCAAAATACCAGAAATGGATTGGCTTCTATAAAGGGGGTTTATTTGGCTACAAATTCGCAGTTCTACAGTGACAAAAGTGTCCAACTAAGGTATCAACAAGAAAGTACCTACACTGAAGAATGGCCGATGTCATCCAGAACACCTCTGTCAGCTGGGAAGGCCGCTGACATCTGCCCCAGGTTTCTGGTTTCAAAATAGCTTTTTCCAAAACATCTCCGGGCTTGAATCTCTTAGCTTCTCTGGAAAAAACTCTGAGCTAGCATCTCCAAAGCAGTCAACTCCCAAGTGTCTCTCTGAAGTCTCTCTCAGCTGCAGCACTGAGTTCCTTCTATCTGTGAGCTCTTATAGGACTCAAGTGATTTAATTAAGACGGATGCTGAATGGTGGGGCCACACCTCCATGTAAATAATCTGAACAAAGGTGTTACCTATGTTTAGATTGGGTGAGTCATATATCCATGGAAACAACCTAATCCAAATATCCCACAAGATTGGATTAAAACGTGGCTTTTGGGGAGAAATAACATATCTAAACTGGCACAATCCTCTTCTCCAGTTTTTATCAGTTACCATTCTCACGGCCACATCCTAAACTTTACCACCCATCAAAACTGTTTAAACTCTGTTGTCTCTAAGTCAGAAGTCACACTCCCTGAGAACATTTTATCCATCCAGCCTTCAGGTTCAACCAGTCCCAAGACTACTTTCCTTTGCAATGTAGTCCATTTTTTCTTGTTCATAAGGCCCCCTTGATCTCATTAAGTTTAGAATCCATGGTAAACCTGAATGCATTCTTTTGAAGATCTACTAAATTTCACTTGCCCTTTATTCTCTCACTATCTGTACAAGGCAAAACCTCAATCCTAGACCAATACACTGGTTTTCTCTGTTATATTTTTAATCTTCTCTTATCTAATCACACATCTAACATCCTTATTCTCCCTCCACTTTCAGCTGTTGACATTCTCATCCATTTAAAATTAAAGAAAAAGAAAAGGCAGGGAGAAAAACATTAGAACAGAGAATTCCTTTAACTTCCTTCTACTAGGTGAACAAGCTGAAAATAACTGCACTCATTTTTCTTCTTTCCTAAGTAAATTTTATTGAATGAGATGCCAATAAAATTTCCTGAATTCCCTCATTGTCTTAAGCTAATATCCTTTAATTTCCCTTGCTTCCTTCTACTCCTTACACAATCATTATTCGGTGAAGTTCCTCAGTAATCTGTTGTCTTTCTCATGGCTCCAGTTGCCATCTACTCTTGATCAATCTTCTCACTTCCAGACTTAACTATCTGACTTGTCACCAGACATCTTAAGTTGGATAGTTCTTGGGCATCTCTGATTCACATTCATACATTATATAAAAACATCTCTTTCCTAAATTTGCTTCTTTATTAGTCATCCCTATCTCAACACATAGTTCTACTAGTTTTGTTTACGCCAAGAGAAAAAATACAGCCTTTTTTTTTCTAAACCTACCTGCTTTCTAAATCTAATTTCCAATACATCTCTAAATGTGATCTATTCCATATCTCTTTTATGTCTCTCATTCTCCCCATTCCCTCTGTCACTATGGAAGTACACACTATCATCATTTCTTCCCTGGTTGGTATGATTCTTTTTTGGTCTCTCCACCCAATTCTTCACAAATGTTAACAATTTTTAAAGTGGAACTAAATGGTTACTATTTTAAAATTCAAAATAAATTATTGAACTCATTTATTAAGCACAAATATGGCATCATTTTTCCTTTCAGAGAGTGTTCACAATTTTTAAATGATCCGTAATATCCTGCAGATATTCTCCCTTTGTTTATGTCCAGTCTGAACTGTAACCACAATCCCTCATGCTGTTTTAGCTCCAGAAATATGGACCTCCATTTATTTTTTGAAAATTACGCGCACACAAATATAGTCAAGATGGCTGACAAGGGAACAAAGGCAGCTCAATGGAGAAAGGATAGACTTTTCCACAAATGGTATTGGAAGAGTTGGACATCCAAATGCCAAAAAAGAAAAAAAATCTAGACACAGACTTTACACCTTCCACAATATTAACTCAAAATGGATCATGGATCTTGTGTGATATGGAAAACCATACAACTTCTAAAGATAATATAGGAGAAATTCTACAAGGCCTTGGGTTTGGTAATAACTTTGTACATACAACAACAAAAAGCATGATTCATGAAAGAAAATACTGATAAGTTGGACTTTATTAAAATTAAAAAATATTTTCTTTGAGAAACAATTTTAATAAAATGAAAAAGCAAGCCACATATAGGGAGAAAATATTTGTACAACAAAGAATTTGTATCCAAAATCTTAAAAAATTAAAACTCAACAATAGAAACACAGAAAACCCAATTAACAAAAGGACAAAAGATCTGATCAGGCAACTCACCAAAGAGCACATATAGATGGTAAATAAGTGTATGAAAAGATGCTCAACATCATTTTGTCATTAGGATATTGCAAATTAGAACAATGATGATGTACTACTAGATTCCTATTTAGAATGGCTAAAATACAAAATATTAACACCAAATGCTGTAAGGATGTGAACCAACAGGAACTCTCATTCATTGCTGGTGAAAATACAAAATGGTATAAGCACTCTAGAAGACAGCTTGGCAATTTTTTTACAAATCTAAACATAGCAAACCATATGATCCAGCAATTGCACTCCTAATTTACTCTCAAATGAGTCGAAAACATTTGTTCCTGCAAAAATCTGCATACAAATGTTTATAGCAGCTGTATTCATAACTGCTAAAATCTGGAATTCCCTTCAATAGTGAATGAATAAACAAACTGTAGTACATCCATCCATACGATAGAATATTATTTAGAGGTAAAAAAAAAAAGTGCTACCAAGACATGAAAAGATAAGGAACATGTGCATATTGTTAACTGAGAAGAAGCTAGTCTGAAGAGGCTAAATACTGTATCATTCTAACTATATAACATTCTGCAAAAAGCAAAACAACAGAAAGAGTGAACAGATCAGTGGTTGCCTGGGATTAGGGAGAAGGGATAGAGAGATGAACAGATGATGCATGAGGCATTTCTAGGGCAGTGAAATTCTTATGTATGTATACCATAATTGTGAATACATGACATTATACATTTATCAAAATCCATAGAATTGGACAACACAAACAGTGAACCCTAATGTAAACTATGAACTTTAGTTAATGGTAGGTATCAACAATGGTTCATCAATTGTAACAAATGTACCACACTAATGCAAGATATTAACAGTAGGATAAACTGCACATGGGGGTGGGGGTGGAAGAGTGTTTAATAGGAACTCTCTACTCAGAGTGATTTTTCAATAAACCTAAAACTGCTCTAGAAATAAAATCTCATTCTCTCTCTCTTTCTGCCCCACCCCCCTTCTATTGCTTGGTGCACTGTCCTAACTTAATAAATGAAGGCATATTTGAGTCAGCAGAATTCCTGTAACTGTTTTGTCAATGAATGACATCTGCTCTTGATTAGCTACATGTAATAAGGTGTTTTCAGATTTACAATCATCCCTGTCTAGTCACTGATATGCCCTGATCATGGAAATCACCAGTTAGTGGAATATAGAATTGGGGCTATCAGTTGAAGCCATTTAGCCAACCCATTTGAGATGAGCCTTGAGAACTGCTTGCCTTTGAGCTCAAATTCTCTCAAATTTTTTTTTGTTTTCCTTTTCCCCAAAAGTAGGTTTTTGCATTTGTTTCCTGATTTATTGATGTACTACTTGTTTAGAGACCTACTCTAAATAATCTTTTATCTCATAACCTTTCTACCCATAGTCTGAACATTGTGTTCTTTGTTTTGTGGTTATGTTCCAAAGTATTGAAACCATCAAGAATGATGATAGTGCCTCTGTATTGATTCTGATATAAGTAGCTCCTGGAGTTCTTTGGCCAACACTGACGAACTTTGAAACAAACCTAGTTCCCTTTCTTCATGAGCATGTAGCCAGTCAACATCTCTTAGCCTCCCTTGCAGGTAGCTATGCTCAGGAAATATGGATTTATTCAATGGATGTGGGCAAACCTGATATATCGTCTGTCCAGGCCAGACACATGAACAAACCCCAAGCAGTGATCCACTCCCTTCCACATTTTCAGGGTGGATGCTAACAATACAGGGTTAGCTGAACCTGAAATTAGACTTTAAGTAAGAAATAACCAGATTTCCATTTTATTAAGCTATTGTGATTTCAGGCTTTTATCTATTACAACCTTGAGAATTACCTTAACTAACATGTCCAATCACCAGTTCTATTCCTTACCTAAAAATCTGTTTTTTCTTGTGCTCATCTTTTTCTCTGACACTGGCATGACTGCCAAACCTCACTTGTCTCAGCTCTCTCTTGATCATGCTCAGGTCTAGATTAATCCCCTTTGCCCAAGGGAAGAAAGTAAATTCTCAGCCTGTTCAAGTTTCTGTGGAATGTAATTTAACATATTTCCTTTAGGAGTGTCTTAATAACTAAATCTCTCATTAAACAAATTCAGATTGAGAGTCTAGATTTAAGACAAGTGGGTTTAAGTTTACAATCACTTATAATTAAAGTATTTTGACTACTTATTTTGTTCTAGGTATTGTTTTAAACACTTCATCTGTCAATTCACATAATCTTTAAGAATTACTGAAAATACAAAATATAAAATCTCAGGTACAGATGTGCTGTAAAATAACATAAAATGGAACCATCAAACTTCTAAAGTCTTGGCACATCAAAAGAGGACTCTGGGCTCTTATATTCACATTCTATATTCAAAGGCAGCCACCCAAAATGCCATAGCAACTTTGATCCCTGTAGACTTTTAAAATTGAATAAATATTCTCTTGAATATTCTCCAATATCATTGAACATCATGTTAATGTGACTTTCTTTGTTGTGATACACACACACACACACACACACACACACAAACACATACATTTTCTTATATTTACCAGATGTTATGTTTTCAAAAAATATTGAAAATGATGATCAACATATTTGTACATATGGTGAACTGTACTTGCTTTGCATTCTAGCATTTTTATTAAAATACATTTACTAGTTTTAAAAAATATGTATATTATTAAGTAATTATTTTATATTTTGTATTTTTATATTATGTTTATATTATATATTTTAATTATTATGAATGTAATTTTTTTAATGTGTTTGTGTGAGCATATAAAGTTTCTGATATAGACTGGAATAATTAAATTTAAGTATATTTTTTACTCATTTTCCATTACTTTCATCTGGCATAAGTAGAAATATGAAGACAATTGAGAACTGGTAAGAAATCATTATAAAGCCAACAATAATGTATTTCCAGATAGCCTAATTTTTCACATTTTTCTTTGTATTTAAAAATCTTATGATGATTCTTTCTCATATTTTTCATTAGCTCAATTCTGATGTGCAAGAGTTTGCTAGGTATTAGAGTTCCAATCTAGCAGTGCAAGAGAAATAAATCAACTGATTGACAATCAACTCCCACAGCCAATACAGGTGAACCATGCACTTGAAAATAGCTGTCATTACTCTGTACCAAAGGAATATATGTATTCTGTGATACAGCTGCCATTTCATTTGGAAAATTAAATTCAAAAATTTAAATTACCACAGGGCATTAGATTTATAACATGTATCAGGTATTT
This sequence comes from Choloepus didactylus, assembly GCF_015220235.1. Classification (NCBI taxonomy): domain Eukaryota; kingdom Metazoa; phylum Chordata; class Mammalia; order Pilosa; family Megalonychidae; genus Choloepus; species Choloepus didactylus. The sequence continues at coordinate 66,412,453 of NC_051308.1, read as the reverse complement.
AGTATGAGATAATTTTCACACATTGGAAGTCTATTATAAATAGAGGTATCCATTCTACATAATATGAGAATAATGTGGGGAATGTATTAAAAAAAAGTAAAATAAAATATTCACTAAAAATTATCATTGTATGCCTAAGACATACATCATAACACTTTAAATTAGGTATAGCATATTTTTTCTCCTGTAATCAGATTTTTCGTGTACAGAAACAGAGTCATACAACTTGATAAACCTGAGCAACGAACTAGAAAAATAGGGAGGGATTTATAATCCATTCAATAAAACCAAGAGATATTTCTCCTTTGTTCACTGATTAGATTATACAAGAAGAGAGAAGTAGTCATACAACCACAGAATCTAATTCACAAACTTTCTATCATAGTGCGATCTTTGTTTTTTCCTTCCTCCCTTCCTTCCTTCTTTCTTCACCTATTTTCTCCCTTTTTTTATTCAAGAATTTATTGACTTCCTACATAACAAGGAAAGGCAAATTCCATGTACTTACATGCATGTAGTCATATAAACATATGCTGTTAGAAATAAACCCCTTCCCATTTAAAGTGACAAAAGCATGAAGAAGAAAATACACTTTGATGCAGCCCTGTGCCAGAGAAGGAAGGCAGTACCAATATGTATCGAACTCCCAACAACAGGAATTACAGTATAATAAAAATTCCCCAAAGGAAAGAGAAGAGATTACCAGAAGAGGAAGAAGTAAAAATTAGCTTAGACAATATATATGCATATATTAAAAATAAAATTTATATATTCATATATAAAATTAAATTGTATATGTTATACCTTAATTTGTCCTCTTATTGCCAAATATATATTTATTCCATTTCACATGTCATTTATATTCAACCTAAACAATGTTTGCCTCAATATTATGTAATTCTACTTATAATTGATATTTTACTTACCTCTTCTCAAAGAAAGGCAGACAAATTTTTATAAAGCTCCAAGTACAGGATGTCTGAATTTCAACAAAGTATTTCTATTTTGGTGCAGCTGCGGCTTCTGAGGATCTGTAATTCTGAGGTTAAACATTAAGTTCCTCCTGCCCAACACACTCAAACATAATAGCAGAGTGGAAACAAAACACCTGTAGTAGCAACTCTCCTTTAAAAGGTGAGGAAAGTAAACCAGTCCATTGTACATTCTCTGTCCAAAGATCAGGGAAAGCAATAACAACAAAGCAAAAATAAGACAAACAAAATACCTCCTTGCCCAGTAGAAGAGCAAATTCTTCAGACAGTGAATCTGTTTGTAACCAGGTTTGCTTACTGGAATTATATCTCTTACTTACCCTCCATGGTGGTGAAAAATTAGAGGTTATATATGGCTAATCTGGGGTTTCTCTAGCAGTGTAATTCCTATAGAACCCCAGTAAGCTAGACTTTTTCCAAGTTCTGGAGACTGTTTTGTAGTAGCCAATGTTAGAAACCTGGTCATACCATGGAACTTTGTGGTTTTGTCTCTAAGTATTAGACCTCATAGTTCTTCCTGTCCATTTAGTCCTTGGCTTACTGGCTTCAGTTTGTGTCCAAGACTAAACTGATTGGCATACATGACATGTCAGTAATAACCATATTATAGCCCAATGGGTAGTTCTGTTAGTCAGAGATTTTCAGCAAAAGATATACAACTTCATATGGCTCATCCTCGTATTTAGGAAAATCTAGAATAATAATGCTGTATAATGGAAACATAATGTGAGCCACAAAATGTAAGCAAGACACATAAATATGTGTGTATTTTTAAAAATTTATACATTAATATATAAATTTAAGTATTTTGGTAGTCACATTGAAAAAATGTAAAATTAAAATGTGAAATTAATTAAGGAATATATTTTAACTCAATATATCCAAAATATCTCCATTTCAGCATGCAGTCAATATAAAATTATTGAAATAATTTCTTTTATTTTATACTGTCTAAATTTCAGTGTGTTTTTTACACTTAAAGCACATTTCGTTTCGAATGAGACACATTTCAAGTACTCATTAGTCATATCTGTACATTATTAGTGCAGAGAGATCAAAGTTGCCCCATTTTCTGGATCTTATTTTTGTCACCTGGTCATTTTTAATTCATGATCCACATTCAATTTTTCTTTTCACTAATTTTATGTTAGAGAGGTTTCTTTTGGTTTGTTTGCTTGTTTGTTTGCAGTTCTATAAAAAAGTCACATAATTATCACATATTACCTTTCCTGGATTCCTGGCCCCAAGCAGAAAGAGGTATGCTGTTGTATGCTGTTTCTAATGTATTTTAATACAGGCCATTCTGTATTACATCTGTCAAACAACTCCAACATTTTCTAAATCTCAATCCTCAATTGACCCTGTATCTCAAATAAATTCAGTAATGTATTTTTGGTTTGTCAGCTGACACTTTCAGAGAATATGCATCTGCTTTCTGTATTAGGCAGTGTTTTGTGTTGAACTGTTTTCATCCAAAAATATGTTGACATACTTACTAACCCCTTAAATGAGACCTTATTTGTAAATAGGATCCTTGCATATATAATTAGTTGAATCAAACTATGGTCAAACTGGAGTAGGATGGACCTTTAATCCAATATGACTTGTGTCTTTTTAAGCAGAGGAGAAGAGAGAGAAACACGGGAGAATAGGCCATGTGAAAACAGGGGCAGAGGGGAGTTATGCAGCAGCTACAAGCCATGGACTTCCAAGGATTGCGGCCACCACGAGAAGCTCTCAGAGAGAGCATGACCACAGTCACATCTTGATTTTCTCATTTGTAGCCTCCAGAACTTGGGACAATACATTTCTGTTGCTTTAAGCCACCTGGTTTGTGGTATTTTGTTATGGCAGCCCTAGGAAACTGATGAAGACAGGATGATTTCTGTTGAAAATTAAAAATCTAACTCCAATTTTCTCCAGTAAGGGGTGTGCACTGGAACAAACAATTGCAAAGTTCAGTGATAAGGTGAGCTCAGAAAAATGACCAGTTGGTACTTCTGTAGTAATGCTCTGTACCAGGACAAATTAAAGTTAAAGACCTTTGTTTCATGCACTTACAGCAGAATTATCCAAATAAGAATGATCTTGTCTCCCAAGAATGCAAATATCAATCTGGCCCCAGCTCTGCTTGGTCACTTGTGCACCCAGGCATCAAGCAGGTAGGGTATCACCCAGCACTCAATGAACAGGTCAATTCCATTGTGGTCTTTAAAGGTATAAGGAAAAACAAAGATGATACAGCCTGCTAAAAAGAGTTTTTCACTTCAGGCCACTGACTTCTACATTATTTACTTGAACTAATCTGTCATGACCAAACACCTCAGGGGGGTCCTTTTCTATTATAACAAGTCAGAGCAAATTCTAGATGCCTATCTTTTTATCCCAGCTGCAATATATATGTGGTGAGTTTATTTTTTAAAAATTAACTAGTGGTTTTCCCTAGGTTTTCATTGGTTTCTTTCTATTTTTTTACTATACTTTGAAGTTTCTTCTCCTGAGGCAGTCATATAAACATCAGCTATATATTACCTCAGTAAAAATCATGGAAGACCAGAGAAAAGGGCATGTACTTTTTTTTGGTTTTCAAATTTCAAAGCTGAGGTTCAAGTGTAAAAAAACAAGAATTTTTTTTTTAATTTTATTTTGAAATAAATCCAAACTTACAGGAACAGTTGCAAAAACAATACAAACCCCATACACAGAACTCCAGCATATCCTGAGCCCCTCCCCTGATACAGCGATCCACCAACTTTAACATCCTGTCACACCACCATTTCTTTCTTTCCCTCCCTCCCCTCCTCCCTCCCTATCATCCATCATCTATTGCTCTGTCTTCTCAACACATGAGAGCAGGCTGCACACATCCTTGAACAAACAATATAATTCAAATATACATTTCCCATGAACAAGAACATACTTTTATGCATTCCCATTATGCACAGCTAAGAAGTTCAAGAAATTCAACATTGATACAAAGCTTACATTCTATATTTCCTTTTTTTTTTTTTTTCTTTCTTATGTCCCAACTGTGTCCCTTTGAGCCTCCTCTCCTCCATCCTCAGATCCCATCCAGGATCATCCTTTGCATTTAATTCTCATTGTCTATTTAGACCATCTTTTTTTTTTTTTTCCACTTGTGGAAACATATATACAGTCTAAATCTTCCTATTCCAACCCTTCCATAACATTCCATTAGTGGGATTAATCACATTTAGAATGTTGCAATGCTATAACCTTCCCACCATCCATTACTAGAAATTTCCCTTCCCCCCAAACAGAAACCCTACACTCCTTTCTTAACTCCCCATTGCCCCTTTCCCCCTTCTCGTAAACTATACTCCACTTTTTATCTCTATGGTCATATTCTCTGATACTTTATTTGTGTTTACTATGGGGCTTAAATTTAACCTCTTAAGTCTATAACAATCTTGTTTTTCTTTGGTACCAACTTGACTTCAATAGGACACATAACTATGTTCCTTTGCTCTTCCATTCCCCCACCTTTATGTAGTTCTTGTCAAAAATTACATATTTTACATTGAATCCCAAACCACTGATTTATCATTAGAGTTTATGTATTTTATATCCTGTAGGAAGTAAATAGTGGAGTTACAAATCAAAAATACAGTAGTATTGGTATTTGTATTTACCATGTGATCTTTACTGGAAATCTTTATTTCTTCATGTGGTTTCAGTCAATTGTTTAGTGTCCATTCCTTTCAGCCTGCTCAATTCCCTTTAGCATTTCTTATAGGACTGATCTACTGGTGATGAAGTCCCTCAGATTTTGATTATCTGGGAATATTTTCATCTCCCCCTCATTTTTACCCTCCAACTGTTTGTGAATTTTCTAAATCTCTGATGGTTATTGACTTCTATTTCTAGTCTATTGTGGTCAGAGAATGTGCTTTGAATAAATTCAATTTTTTTTTTTTTTTAATTTATTGAGGCTTGTTTTATGTCCCAGCATACGGTCTATTCTGGAGAAAGATCTGTGATCACTAGAGAAGAATGTGTGTCCTGGTGATTTGGGATGTAATGTTCCATATATGCCTGTTAAATTTCTCTATATCTCTCTCTCCTTTCTTTGTTTCTCTGTCAGTAGGGCTCCCTTTAGTCTCTGAAGTAGGGCAGGTCTTTTATTACCAAAATCTCTCAGCATTTGTCTGTGAAAAATTTAAGCTCTCCCTCAAATTTGAAGGAGAGCTTTGCTGGACAAAGTATTCTTGGTTGGAAATTTTTCTCTCTCAGAATTTTAAATATGTCATGCCAGTGCCTTCTCGCCTCCATGGTGTCTGCTAAGTAGTCACTACTTAGTCTCATGTTGTTTCCTTTGTATGTGGTGAATTGCTTCTCTTTTGCTGCTTTCAGAACTTGCTTCTTCTCTTCAATATTTGACAGTCTGATCAGAATATATCTTGGAGTGGGTTTATTTGGATTTATTCTATTTGGAGTTCACTGGGCATTTAAGCTTTGTGTATTTATATTGTGTAGAAGGTTTGGGAAGTTTTCTTCAACAATTTCTTTGAATACTCTTTCTAGACCTTTACCCTTCTCTTCCCCTTCTGGGACACCAATGAGTCTTAAATTTGGACGTTTTATTTTATCTATCATATCTCTGAGATCCATTTTGATTTTTTTCAATTTTTTTCCCCATTCTTTCTTTTGTTCTTTCATTTCCCATTCTGTGGTCCTCGAAGACACTGAGTCATTGTTCAACTTCCTCTAATCTTGTGTTATGAGTATCCAATGTCTTTTTAATTTGGCCAACAGTTTCTTTTATTTCCATAAGATCTTCTATTTTTTTATTTACTCTTGCAATTTCTTCTTTATGCTCTTCTAGGGTCTTCTTTATGTCTTTTATATCCTGTGCCATGCTTTTCTTCATGTCTTTTATATCCTGTGCCATTCTCTCATTGTCTGTCTTTAGCTCTTTGATTAATTGAGCCAAATACTATGTCTCTTCTGATCTTTTGATTTGGGTGTTTGGGTTTGGGTTCTACATATCATCTGGTTTTATCATATGCTTTAAGATTTTCTGTTGTTTTTGGGCTCTTGGCATTTGCTTTACTTGATAGGGTTCTTTAAGGGTCTATAAAATACCAATTTGTCAGATCTACAGCTTGGTGGCATACACTTTAACTAACCAGCAGATGGCACCAGCGAGTCACCTATTCCCCTCAAGACAGTTCTCCCCAACTTTGTGACGTGTGGGGGTCTGATTCTTGTGGGGTTCAATTGGTGCACCAAGTTTGGGTGTGCTGTTGGTGCTATCCGCCCTGAATGTGGGGTATGTGTCTGAGCAGTTAGGGAGGCAGGGCAGCTTTAATAATCAAATCTCCTAGGTGTTCCCAGAGATTTAAGACTGTTGCAAGAGTCCCAAGCCTTTATCTCAGTCCCATCACAGATCATCTCTGCTGCTGACCCACAAGTCCCTGGCACTGGTGTAGGGTCCCTGGGATTCCCAAGTGGGTCCCCCTTCTCAGCCATGCTCTTCCAGGACCCCTGCTGAGGGAAGGCTGCGCCATGTCACAAGTGCGCACCAGCCCACCAGGGAAGCCCTGGGCTGCCGGGCCGTACAGGGGAATTCCCAGCCTGCTGTAAAGATGGTTGAATGGGGAGTGTTAACCTCCCCTTTTTTGCACAGCTCCACCTTCCCAGCTCTGGGACAATTAGCTGTGGGTGCCCTAAAGGCCACTGTCCATGGTCAATATTGTGGCATGCGCGCAGTGCTGCAGGAATCGCTCCCCATCACACTTTGTTTCTTGGCACAGCTCTGGGCTGTGGGTCCAGCCCCAGGCAGGAGCGTCCCCAGCCTGCCGGGGAGATGGTTGCAAGGGGCACAGTTTCTTTTTCCTTTTGGCTCCCCTCTGCCCCCCTGGCCACGAAACAATCAGCAGTGGGTATGGGTAGGGCTATCCTCCATGCCAGACACTGAGGCGTTGGGAGAGCCTGCTTCTGCTGTGCTTCACTGCGCAGTTCTCACCGTTGTATCTGCAGTTGTTCCCAGGTTTTGTTTTTTTTTTTTTGTTTAAAGAACTACTCCATCTCCAAACGCCAACCCACAGTTTCCCCACACCGCAGTGCAGCCGCCACACCCTCAGCCAGCTCACTCACTCATTTCAGAATGTAGACTCCTGGTTTCTCCAAATACATGGTCCCTGTGGATTTAGCAGACTTTGTCTAGCTGGCACATCGCTGGAACTTGTGTTCTGGGTCACTTTCTGGCATTTACCTAATATTTTTCACAGAGGTGTTTTTTTTGCCCTGTCTTACCTAGTCACCATCTTGGGTTGTCTCAACAGAAAAGATTCTAAAGTATAATTGATCCAGGTTATTTTTTCCTGCCCTGAGGCTAAAGTAAGGTTTCATTAACTTCAAAATGGGCCTAAAGGGGGGACCCTGTGGTGAGGTAATCATGAAGAAGCTCACAGCTCCACTTTACTAAGCACTGATTTTCACCTGTGCCGGGCAGCCTTGTAGGAGCCAGTGTTCAGAAATGCCCAATCTCCATTCAAAAGAACAAATATTCACCACCAAACTCTGACCCTCCACCCCTTCAGTAAGGGAAAAAATGCCCAGTAAATGTCAAAGGATAATGAGAAAGAAACCAGCCCACTTCTTGTCCTGAGATTTGTAAAGTATTGAGGTGTGGCAACAATTTTTGCTGAAAGAGTTTGAGAATATAAGCAAATATATTTGTTGGATTCATATTTTTATTGTTTAAAATAGAGCACAAAAAGAGGAGTAAGCAAATACATAAAAGTAGAAACTATGGGGAAAAGATAGAAGTTTGTCTATTAAAATAATAATAACTTCTGCACAACCAAAAATAAAACAGAATTTAGACATACTTGTAAGACAAAAGACAATTAGGCATAGCATAAAATATATGATCTTAGAATTAATACATTTAATATGCAAAACATTTGTAATATATAATTTTCTCCTTTAAATGTAGTCACAGGATATAACCTTTAGAACAAAACTGAAAATACAATATAGATAAAAACAACATTGAAATATAAATTATTTTTTCTCCAAAAAGTTTTGGAAGGGGAGAGACAGAAAACTTACATTCATTATTGTTATGATTTAAATTGATTCAACTTTCCTAGAGGGTAATTTGGCAATGCCTATCCAAATACAAATATTCATAGACTTTGAACGAAGGATTTCATAAGAAAGATGCTTCATTAAGGAGATAATTGTTCAAGTTATAACAGACAAAATCAGAAAATGCTTGTAAAGTATATGGCATGTCACCTACATACTAATACACTTAATGTACTAAATTCAATATTTAAATATTTCACTTGATTTGTTTCTTGCCTATTTACCTTTATTAGAATGCAAGTTCCTTGAATAGGATTTTCTTTTTCACCACTGCTCTATCTCTACTCCTGAAACCTTTTAAAGGCTTCCCATCTCATTCATTATAAAAGCCAAATTCCATGCAGTCTTTGGGGTAGTGCCCCACAATATTTGGTTTTGTTACTACTCTGATATAATTCCCTTCCATGCCAACCATACTAGACTCCTTACTGTCCCTTGAGTGTATCAGGTTTTGTCCCCTCCCTAAACACCAAGTGTTCATATGTTCTTTTCTCACATACTTTTAATTCACTCCTCACCTTTTTCAAGTTTTTGATCAAAACTTCAAATTTTTGTCCCGTTCTTATTAAGGTTTCCCTGATTGATAACCTTATGTAAAATTTCAACCAAGTAGCATTTTCAGTCACTATTTAACCCTCTTTCCCTGCTTTATTTCTCCCCATCACATCCATCACCTTGTAATACATATGGCTTATTTACTTGTTAACTATCTGTCTTCTTCTTGGTCACTTTAGGAAAGAAGTAGGCCAGGTTTTTCCGGTATTTTGTTTAAAATTCTATCACCAGAACCTAATCAGTGTCTGTCACAAAAAAGTGCTGAAAAAAAATGTGTATTGAATTAACAGTGCTTGCAAATATTTAGTGATCAACAAATATTTGTTTAACAAATTAATGAATTTATCAATAATAAATTAATAATTAATTAATACATTAATGAAGGTAAGATACTTAAAGAAGGCCGTTTCTAACAAACTTACTATGTTGCTGGGAACATCCAATTAAAACAGGAATAAGTAAGGATACTTTCAAGTTTTCTTAAAAAAATATATACTAGTACAAAGTATAATAATTTGTTTGCAAATGTATATATGCTAACAAAATGTAATGCCAATTAAAATTTTTAGATTTTTGTACTAAGAAGCAGTGTATACATTTAAAACAATTTATTGCTACATTTATTTGTTGTACTTGCAACAGATTTTGTTATTTTGCAGTTCTTAAAATTTTGTAAATATTTAAATTTACAAATTTAGACATTTATAAATATGCAGAAATTTATTACCCCTGCAAATTCTTTAATGCAACATCTATAATATTCTGTGTTTATTTATCCTAATTTCAAATGTGTATGAATAATTATTTTAAACAATACTCTACCAGTATTCTCTTGAAGGTGGTAATTTTATTGTGAATTTTAAGTATATGCATTCTTAGAATGAAACTTAGAAATGGAAGACCAAAACAATCCTAGAATGCTCTGAATACTAGAATGAATCACTGATTTTTAGAACTGGAAAATACATTAAATAAAAGTTATTACAACTTTGGAAAATAAGGAACTCATACTGCCTAGTCTAGAGAATTTTTACAGGGACATGAAATGTTGCCAATTATTTGTTTAGATCATGGGAAAAAACACATAAGTAAATGTTAATAGAGCGAGGCGGGGCAAGATAGCGGACTGGTGAGCTGTATGTTTTAGTTACTCCTCCAGGAAAGTAGGTAGAAAGCCAGGAACTGCGTGGACTGGACAACACAGAGCAATCTGACTTTGCGCATACTTCATACAACACTCACGAACACGTCGAACTGCTGAGATCAGCGAAATCTGTAAGTTTTTGTGGCCAGGAGACCCGCACCCCTCCCTGCCAGGCTCAGTCTGTGGGAGGAGGGGCTGTCAGCTCCGGAAAGGAGAAGGGAGAACTGCAGTGGCAGCCCTTATTGGAAACTCATTCTACTGATCCAAACTCCAACCATAGATAGACTGAGACCAGACACCAGAGAATCTGAGAGCAGCCAGCCCAGCAGAGAGGAGACAGGCATAGAAGAAAACAGTATGAAAAACTCCAAAATAAAAGCAGAGGATTTTTGGAGTTCTGGTGAACATAGAAAGGGGAAGGGCAGAGCTCAGGCCCTGAGGCTCATATGCAAATCCTGAAGAAAGGCTGATCTCTCTGCCCTGTGGACCTTTCCTTAATGGCCCTAATTGCTTTGTCTCTTAGCATTTCAATAGCCTATTAGATCTGTGAGGAGAGCCCTTTTTTTTTTTTAATCCTTTTTTCTTTTTCTAAAACAATTACTCTAAGAAGCCCAATACAGAAAGCTTCAAAGACTTGCAATTTGGGCAGGTCAAGACAAGAGCAGATCTAAGAGAGCTCTGAGACAAAAGGCAATAATCCAGTGGCTGAGAAAATTCACTAAACACCACAACTTCCCAAGAAAAGGGGGGTGTTCACTCACAGCCATCATCCTGGTGGACAGGAAACACTCCTGCCCATCGCCAACCCCATAGCCCAGAGCTGCCCCAGACAACCCAGTGTGATGGAAGTGCTTCAGATAACAGGCACACACCACAAAACTGGGCATGGACATTAGCCTTCCCTGCAACCTCAGATGATTGTCCCAGAGTTGGGAAGGTGGAGCAGTGTGAATTAACAAAGCCCCATTCAGCCATTATTTCAGCAGACTGGGAGCCTCCCTACACAGCCCAGCAGCCCAGAACCACCCTGGGGGGATGACACTCACCTGTGACATAGCACAGTCATCCCTCAACACAGGACCAGGGGGTGCACGGCCTGGAAGAGGGACCCACTTGCAAGTCTCAGGAGCCATACACCAATACCAAGGACTTGTGGGTCAGTGGCAGAGACAAACTGTGGCAGGACTGAACTGAAGGATTAGACTATTGCAACAGCTTTAAAACTCCAGGATCACCAGGGAGATTTGATTGTTAGAGCCACCCCCCCTCCCTGACTGCCCAGAAACACGCCCCATATACAGGGCGGGCAACACCAACTACACACGCAAGCTTGGTACACCAATTGGACCCCACAAGACTCACTCCCCCCTCACCACAAAGGCAAAGCAGGGGAGAACAGGTGGCTCGTGGATGCCACCTGCTGGTTAGTTAGAGAAAGTGTGCTCCACGAAGCTGTAGATCTGATAAATTAGAGATAAGGACTTCAATTGGTCTACAAATCCTAAAAGAACCCTATCAAGTTCAGCAAATGCCAAGAGGCCAAAAACAACAGAAAATTATAAAGCATATGGAAAAATCAGATGATATGGATAACCCAAACCCAAGCACACAAATCAAATGATCAGAAGAGACACAGCACCTAGAGCAGCTACTCAAAGAACTAAAGATGAACAATGAGACCATAGTACAGGATACAAAGGATATCAAGAAGACCCTAGAAGAGCATAAAGAAGACATTGCAACTAAATAAAAAAATAGATGATATTATGGAAATTAAAGAAACTGTTGACCAAATTAAAAAGATTCTGGACACTCATAGTACAAGACTAGAGGAAGCTGAATAACGAATCAGTGACCTGGAAGATGACAGAATGGAAAATGAAAGCATAAAAGAAAGAATGGGGAAAAAATTGAAAAAATCGAAACGGACCTCAGGGATATGACAGAAAATATAAAACGTCTGAATATAAGACTCAATGCTGTTCCAGAAGGGGAAGAAAAGGGTAAAGGTCTAGGAAGAGTATTCAAAGAAATTGTTGGGGAAAACTTCCCAAATCTTCTAAACAACATAAATACAGAAATCATAATTGCTCAGCGAACTCCAAATAGAATAAATCCAAATAAACCCACTCTGAGACATATTCTGATCACACTGTCAAACATGGAAGAGAAGGAGCAAGTTCTGAAAGCAGCAAGAGAAAAGCAATTCACCACATACAAAGGAAACAGCATAAGACTAAGTAGTGACTACTCAGCAGCCACCATGGAGGCGAGAAGGCAAGTGGCACAAGATATTTAAAATTCTGAGTGAGAAAAATTTCCAACCAAGAATACTTTATCCAGCAAAGCTCTCCTTCAAATTTGAGGGAGAGGTTAAATTTCTCAAAGACAAACAAATGCTGAGAGAATTTGCTAACAAGAGACCTGCCCTACTGGAGATACTAAAGGGAGCCCTACAGACAAAGAAACAAAGAAAGGGCAGAGAGACTTGGAGAAAGGTTCAGTACTAAAGAGATTCGGTATGGGTACAATAAAGGATATTAATAGACAGAGGGGAAAAATATATATGACAAACATAAACCAAAGGATAAGATGGCTGATTCAAGAAATGCCTTCACGGTTGTAATGTTGAATGTAAATGGATTGAACTCCCCAATTAAAAGATATAGATTCACAGAATGGATCAAAAAAAATGAACCATCAACATGTTGCATACAAGAGATTCATCTTAGACACAGGGACACAAAGCAATTGAAAGTGAAAGGATGGGAAAAAATTTTTCCTGCAAGCTACAGCCAAAAGAAAGCAGGTGTAGCAATATTAATCTCAGATAAAATAGACTTTAAATGCAGGGATGTTTTGAAAGACAAAGAAGGCCACTACATACTAATAAAAGGGGCAAGTCAACAAGAAGAAATAACAATCATAAATGTCTATGCACCCAATCAAGGTGCCACAAAATACATGAGAGAAACACTGGCAAAACTAAAGGAAGCAATTGATGTTTGCACAATAATTGTGGGAGACTTCAATACATCACTCTCTCCTATAGATAGACCAACCATACAGAAGACCAATAAGGAAATTGAAAACCTAAACAATCTGATAAATAAATTAGATTTAATAGACATATACAGAACATTACATCCCAAATCACCAGGATACACATACTTGTCTAGTGCTCATGGAACTTTCTCCAGAATAGATCATATGCTGGGACATAAAACAAGCCTCAATAAATTTAAAAAGGTTGAAATTATTCAAAGCACATTCTCTGACCACAATGGAATACAATTAGAAGTCAATAACCATCAGAGACTTAGAAAATTCACAAATACCTGGAGGTTAAACAACACAATCCTAAACAATTAGTGGATTAAAGAAGAAATAGCAAGAGAAATTGCTAAATATATAGAGATGAATGAAAATGAGAACACAACATACCAAAGACTATGGGATGCAGCAAAAGCAGTGCTGAGGGGGAAATTTATAGCACTAAACGCATGTATTAAAAAGGAAGAAAGAGCCAAAATCAAAGAACTAATGGATCAACTGAAGAAGCTAGAAAATGAACAGCAAACCAATCCTAAACCAAGTACAAGAAAAGAAATAACAAGGATTAAAGCAGAAATAAATGACATAGAGAACAAAAAAACAATAGAGAGGATAAATATCACCAAAAGTTGGTTCTTTGAGAAGATCAACAAGATTGACAAGCCCCTAGCTAGACTGACAAAATCAAAAAGAGAGAAGACCCATATAAACAAAATAATGAATGAAAAAGGTGACATAACTGCAGATCCTGAAGAAATTAAGAAAATTATAAGAGGATACTATGAACCACTGTATGACAACAAACTGGATAATGTAGAGGAAATGGACAATTTCCTGGAAACATATGAACAACCTAGACTGACCAGAGATAAAATAGAAGACCAATCACAAGCAAAGAGATCCAATCAGTCATCAAAAATCTTCCCACAAATAAATGCCCGGGGCCAGATGGCTTCACAGGGGAATTCTACCAAACTTTCCAGAAAGAACTGACACCAATCTTACTCAAACTCTTTCAAAACATTGAAGAAAATGGAACACTACCTAACTCATTTTATGAAGCTAACATCAATCTAATACCAAAACCAGGCAAAGATGCTACAAAAAAGGAAAACTACCAGCCAATCTCCCTAATGAATATAGATGCAAAAATCCTCAACAAATTCTTGCAAATTGAATCCAAAGACACATTAAAAAATCATACACCATGACCAAGTGCGGTTCATTCCAGGCATGCAAGGATGGTTCAACATAAGAAAATCAATCAATGTATTACAACACATTAAAAATTTGAAAGGGAAAAATCAAATGATCATCTCAAAAGATGCTGAAAAAGCATTTGACAAAATCCAACATCTGTTTTTGATAAAAACACTTCAAAAGGTTGGAATTGAAGGAAACTTCCTCAATATGATAAAGAGCATATATGAAAAACCCACAGCCAGCATAGTACTCAATGGTGAGAGACTGAAAGCCTTCCCTCTAAGATCAGGAACAAGACAAGGATGCCCGCTGTCACCACTGTTATTCAACATTGTGCTGGAAGTGCTAGCCAGGGCAATCTGGCAAGACAAAGAAATAAAAGGCATCCAAATTGGAAAAGAAGAAATAAAACTGTCATTGTTTGCAGATGATATGATCTTATATCTGGAAAACCCTGAGAAATCGATGATACAGCTACTAGAGCTAATAAACAAATTTAGCAAAGTAGCAGGATACAAGATTAATGCACATAAGTCAGTAATGTTTCTATATGCTAGAAATGAACAAACTGAAGAGACACTCAAGAAATAGATACCATTTTCAATAGCAACTAAAAAAAATCAAGTACCTAGGAATAAACTTAACCAAAGATGTAAAAGACCTATACAAAGAAAACTATATAGATCTACTAAAAGAAATAGAAGGGGACCTTAAAGATGGAAAAATAGTCCATGTTCATGGATAGGAAGGCTAAATGTCATTAAGATGTCAATTCTACCCAAACTCATCTACAGATTCAATGCAATCCCAATCAAAATTCCAACAACCTACTTGCAGACTTGGAAAAGCTAGTTATCAAATTTATTTGGAAAGGGAAGATGCCTCGAATTGCTAAAGACACTCTAAAAAAGAAAAACGAAGTGGGAGGACTTACACTCCCTGACTTTGAAGCCTATTATAAAGCCACAGTTGTCAAAACAGCATGGTACTGGCACAAAGATAGACATATAGATCAATGGAATCGAATTGAGAATTCAGAGATAGACCCTCAGATCTATGGCCGACTGATCTTTGATAAGGCCCCCAAAGTCACTGAACTGAGTTCTAATGGTCTTTTCAACAAATGGGGCTGGGAGAGTTGGATATCCATATCCAAAAGAATGAAAGAGGACCCCTACCTCCCACCCTACACAAAAATTAACTCGAAATGGATGAAAGCTCTCAATATAAAAGAAAGTATCATAAAACTCCTAGAAGATAATGTAGGAAAACATCTTCAAGACCTTGTATTAGGCGGCCACTTCCTAGACTTTACACCCAAAGCACAAGCAACAAAAGAAAAAATAGATAAATGGGAACTCCTCAAGCTTAGAAGTTTCTGCACCTCAAAGGAATTTCTCAAAAAGGTAAAGAGGAAGCTAACTCAATGGGAAAAATTTTTGGAAACCATGTATCTGACAAAAGACTGATATCTTGCATATATAAAGAAATCCTACAACTCAATGACAATAGTACAGACAGCTCAATTATAAAATGGGCAAAAGATATGAAAAGACAGTTCTCTGAAGAGGAAATACAAATGGCCAAGAAACACGTGAAAAAATGTTCAGCTTCACTAGCTATCAGAGAGATGCAAATTAAGACCACAATGAGATACCATCTACTACCGATTAAAGTGGCTGCCATTAAACAAACAGGAAACTACAAATACTGGAGAGGATGTGGAGAAATTGGAACTCTTATTCATTGTTGGTGGGACTGTATAATGGTTCAGCCACTCTGGAAGTCAGTCTGGCAGTTCCTTAGAAAACTAGATACAGAGTTACTATTCGATCCAGCGATTGCACTGGATCATACATATATCAACTGTATGAAAAAAAAATTAAAAAAAAAAAAAAACAAAAAAGAAACATACAATAAAACAACATTTCAAAGAGACCATAACAAGGGAGTAAGAAAAAGACAAGTAACCAAAGATAAGTGCTTTACTTCCAACCTGTTCCTACTTTACCCCAAGAAAGTTACCTAATATAGCAACATTTCTGTGAACTTGTTCCTACTATATCCATCAGAAATTAACAGACCATAGTCATTCCTGGGCAAGAAAAAAAAGTTAAAAAAAAAGGAAAAAAACAAGGAAAAAAATATGTAGTGCTCCCTTGAGGAGCCTGTGGAGAATGCAGGGGTATTGGCCTACCCCACCTCGATGGTTGCTAACATGACCACAGACATAGGGGACTGGTGGTTTGATGGGTTGAGCCCTCTACCATAGGTTTTACCCTTGGGAAGACAGTTGCTGTAAAGGAGAGGCTAGGCCTCCCTATAATTGTGCATAAGAGCCTCCTCCCGAATGCCTCTTTGTTGCTCAGATGTGGCCCTCTCTCTCTAGCTAAGCCAACTTGAAAGGTGAAATCACTGCCCTCCCCCCTACATGGGATCAGACACCCAGGGGAGTGAATCTCCCTGGCAACGTGGAATATGACTCCCGGGGAGGAATGTAGACCTCGCATCGTGGGACAGAGAACATCTTCTTGACGAAAAGGGGGATGTGAAAGGAAATGAAATAAGCTTCAGTGGCAGAGAGATTCCAAAACGAGCCGAGAGGTCACTCTGGTGGGCGCTCTTATGCACAATTTAGACAACCCTTTTTAGGTTCTAAAGAATTGGGGTAGCTGATGGTGGATACCTGAAACTATCAAACTACAACTCAGAACCCATGAATCTCGAAGACAATTGTATAAAAATGTAGCTTATGAGGGGTGACAATGGGATTGGGAAAGCCGTAAGGACCACACTCCACTTTGTCTAGTTTATGGATGGATGAGTAGAAAAATAGGGGAAGGAAACAAACAAACAAACAGACAAAGGTACCCAGTGTTCTTTTTTACTTCAATTGCTCTTTTTCACTTTAATTATTATTCTTGTTATTTTTGTGTGTGTGCTAATGAAGGTGTCAGGGATTGATTTAGGTGATGAATATACAACTATGTAAAGGTACTGTGAACAATCGAATGTGCGATTTGTTTTGTATGACTGTGTGGTAGTGAATATATCTCAATAAAATGAAGATAAAAAAATGTTGATAGGAGACATGGTTTAGTAATAAGGGGGACAATATGTGTTGCATTGTTCAGGAGCAGCTTGTCAAGAAAGATTCAAATGACATAAACAAAAGCTGATCATAAATTTGGATACTCTCACAAGAGACCATAGGAAAGTAATATACTTGTGGAATGTTCCCTGCTACGATTTTTCTACAATGGGAATATTTGATTTGCTTTATTACTTATTTCATCTCTTTGGGTAATACTGTTAAGTTCAATTTATTTCCTAGCATAGATAAGGAATGGAATCTCAATGTTCATTATATCAGTATATGTCAACAAATGTAGAAATAGAATAAAATTGAGAGAAAATTTGAGCATATTTATAACCTATTAGATTATTCATCTACTAATTTTCATTTTCATTTGCAAATGTTATATTTGTGTTAACAAATAAAACACATCCAACATTCTTTGCATTATCCTTATTCCTTATTATTCCTTGTTTCCTTGGTGAAGTCATTTAGCTTTTACCTGAGGAAATATGGTCAATTAACTTTAATGCAAATTTAATATATCTCCATTATGGTTCTAATATTAATATATTGGAGTTTCTTTTTATTTGGGAGATGGGGTCAAGGTATGCTCAGCTTTTTACCAAATGGTAAACTACTTAAAGCAGGAACACTGATATCTTTCATCTAGTAGTAATTGTATAACATAATAGACTTTAAATTTGTATGTACTGATAGAATAAATGAAAAGTGGCATAATAAAATAACTTTTACACATGACAGATAAAATCAAAACATGACACAGAGTATTACATGAAAATTTGTAAATTAGTGAAACATTATATGTGCTAGAGTTACAGAAAGCAGGTAAAATTATCCATATTGGAGAGTGGACTTTATTTGAAGCAACTTTTAATTTATCTAGAAGATTATTTAATGAAATCTGCATCTTATTATCCTCCTTACTCCCTGACTCCTTGTCTTGCCAATTCATGAGAAAGTAGAAACACTAAATATTTAAGAATTGCCTGATACCTTTAACATTTCATAGGCACAGACGGAGTTACAATAAGGCAATTTGACTTGAAAGTCCTTGTCAGCCCTTAAGTCAGGATATAATCTTAAGGGACCTTGGTGACAAAAAGTTTAAATAGACTTTCATAAAGCTTAAAGGAAAAAGCACACACACATACACATAATCACTTCTTTTGACCTTAGAAAAATCTTTGGAGGTTGCATAATGAAGTCTGTCATACAATGAACAGCAGTTAAAAGGGCACTTATGATCCCAAGTGACTCCTTTTGTAAAGTGGATTCTATTGTTTGTTCTATATTAATTACCCTTTGATTTGCTTGCTCCATAGATGTGCTATTTATTCTGTAGAATTTCTATGCATAAAATTGAAAAAGCATCTTTATTTTGACATCAAACATAGCTAAATTAAACCTATTTTAAAAAGGAGAAATTATGTAAAGAATGGTAACTGGTAAAGACTCTAAATTGTCTTCTATTTAAAAGATACTGATTAGCATGGTTAAATGTAAGCCTTGGTTTCCTAGACTGCCACCTACTGGATTTCTATTAAATGTGATTTCACTTTCTATATTCAGTCATGGAATCACCTACCTCTAATGATACTGTTTTGTTCTTAGGGAATCTATTTGTTTGGGCTCCCTAGAAAGTAGAGCTTGAAGCAAATGTTAGTGTTTATGCTTTATAGTATGATTTAATTCCAGGGCAGGTGAAAGGAAAAAAGAGGGGAAGCAGAGAAATCTGGGAAGCAAATACAAAGTGATAGGTTTGTTTGTTATTGGTTGTTGTGGCAGGCTGGTTCTGAAGATGTAATTGATAATCATCATCTCTGTCCTCTACTGTCTATTCATTTCCCATCATCCTTAATGCGTAACTTGGCTGACTTGTGTTGCTTGCTTGGCAGGTTGACCCATACCTTCATCTCTGAGAGGTCTTGCCTTTGTTAGATTGTGGTTACTACAGTTGCCCACCGACAGTTATCACTGAGCACAGACATACTGAGTTATGGCCTCTGGAATCCCCTGGGTTCCAAACATAACATCTTCCCTCATTTTGTAGTAAAAATCCTAGATCCATGTGGCAATCCAGGATGAACGCCCTGACTAGTAGTGCAACTCCTTTTACCTATCCATCTGTTGACCTGTGGAGCCCAAAGTGACCAGATGGTAATTGCAACTTCCTGGGAACCGGACCCCTAATCCATCATAACCTAAAGTTATGGGGATAGGAATCACAAATGCAGAGGTGAGTCCACAAATGATAGTGTCCTCTCTCGGATACTACTTGACTCGTAGAGAATGTACACTGGCTATCAACACTTCAATGCTTATACTGCATTCTAGATGGCAGAGCCTCAACCCCAAAGCTGATGTCTTAGCTGACTCTTAAGTAGGCTGTTCCCTTATTCTATTAGGCTGGCTGCTTCTGGAAAAGATGAGTAAATCCTGTGTCATGAACCAACTGCCACACCATTTTTGTTAATTATGCTGGTTAAAATATTTTGGTCAGAATAATCATAGATGTCCTGCCCCCTTACAAGGACATACAGAGTGCTTTAAAGTGAAACCAATCTTCCAAATGGGTTTATCCCTTGGTCTCCTCATGTCTAGTCTCTTGCATCCTTTTCAAAAGATCATTCCTCAAACTCTCAGGCTCTTCTCACAAAGCTGCAGAAAACAAATTGCACTGCTTCATTTTTTTTTCAAAGATTTGCTATTACATAAAAATATCTTGGTGCTTTTTTAAATAAGAGAAGTAGGAGGTTTACAGAAAAATAATGCAGAAAGTACTAAGAATACTCCCTGAACACACACACTCAGTTTTCCCTATTTGTAACACGTTGTATTACTCTGTAAACTCTGATACAATTGATGAAATAATATTATTATAATCATGCTATTAATTGCAGTCCATAGTTTATATTAGGGTTCACTGTGTTGTACAGTTCTATGGTTTTTAAAATTTTTATTCTGGTAACATTTATAACACACAAAAATTCCCCTTTTAACACATTCAAGTATAAAATTCAGCAGTGTGGTTTATATTCACAACTTTCTGCTGCCTATACCAGCATCCTTTACCAAAACTTTTCCATCACCTTAAACAGAAACTCTGTACTAATGTTAAGTAAAATAAAATGACCACCTGCATAGGATGTTTTTGGAAGGAGACCCCATTCCAAGAATGAATTTCCAAGAAGACAGTAACAGTTGAACTACAGGGGTTTTCTGAGAAAATGGAACACACACACACACCCTACAGGTTTGCTGATAAGAAACCCTGGTGATAACACTAGTTTTGGTACAGTAGAGATAGCTTACCATATTGGACAAGCATACCATACTTTTCCCCACTTTGTAAGACCCTTCTATGTAAAATGGAAATTTTTAAAATATCAGCCTATTAGGACACTTACTCTCTTGCTTCATCTTCACAATATTTGAGCTTCCCCTTTCCATGCCCTCAGCAAAGTTCCCTTCTACATTCTGAGTGGTATGCTGCCTGATTCATGAATTGTTCAGTAATGCTGTGAGATCCTTAATTACATGAAAAGTTTCTCTTTTGCCACCAATTAAGCATTAATTCCCTACCCCTTTTCTCCACACATGGGGTAAGCACTATTCTGCTTTTGAGCTCTATGAATTTGCTTATTCTAATCATTTCATATAAGAAAGATCATTTAATATGTACCCTTCTGTGTCTGGATTATTTCACTCAACATGATGTCTTGAAAGTTCATCCATGTTGTAGCACATACCCTCACTTTACTTCTTTTTTATGGCTGAATAGTATTCCATTTTAGATATATACCACATTTTGTTTATCCATTTATCTGTTGAGGGACACTAGGTATGCACCCATCTTTTGGCTATTATGAATAATGCTTCAATGAATATTTGTGTACAAATATTCGTTGGAGTCCCTGCTTTCAATTTTTTTGGTATATACCCAGAAGTGGGATCACCACGTCACATGTTCATTTTATTTAAACTTTTCTTTCTGAATAACCCTCAAACAGTTTCCTGCAGCACCTTCACCATTTTATACTCCCGCCAACAATAGTCAAGTGTTCCTATTTACCCACATCCTCTCCAACACTTATCATTTTCCTTTTTTTTTTAATAGTGGCTGTTCTAGTTGCTGTGAAATAATATCTCAGCATGATTTTGATTTGCACCTTCTTAATGACTAAAGATGTTGAGCATTTTTTCACATGCTTATTAGTCATTGACATATGTTTTTTGGAGAATGCCTATTCAAGTTTTTCACTCATTATTGAATTAGGTTGTTGTAGAGTTGCAGGATTTCTTTTTATATTCTAGATATTAAACTATTGCCAGATATGTGGTTTCAAAATGTTTTCTCCCATTCTGTACATTGTCTTTTTGCTTTTATGATACAGTCCTTTGATGCACAAAAGTTTTTAATTTGATGAAGTCCCATTTATATATTTTTCTTTTATTGCTTGTGCTTTTGGTGTAAAATCTAAGAAACCATTGTCGAACCTAGGTGCTGAAAATGATTCCCTAGGTTTCTTTCTAAGAGCTTTATAATTTTGTTTCTTCTAGTTAGGCTTTGATCCAGTTAAATTAATTTTTGGATCTGGTGTGAGGTATGGGTCCATCTTCATTGTTTTGCCTATGTCTAGCCATGTTTTCTCAGTACTGTTTATTGAAACGAGTATTATTTCCCCATCAAGTGCACTTGGAATCTTTGTGAAAAATCAGTTGGCTGTAGATATGAAGATTTATTTCTGACGTCTCAATTAAATTTCTTTGGTCTATGTGTTTTTCAATCAATGAACATGGAATATCCTTCTATTTATTTGGGCCTTCCTTAATTTCTTTCAGCAGTGTTTTGTAGACTTCCATGCACAGTCCTTTACCTGCTTGGATAAATCTTTTCCTAGATATTGGATACTTTCAGTTGCTAGTGAAAACGGATTTTTTTTCTTGATTTCCTGATCAGATTGTCCATTACTAGGATCTAGAAACACTGTTGATTTTTGCACATTGATCTTGTACCTGCCATTTTGATGAAAGCTAATAGTAGCTTTGCGGTGGATTTCTTAAGATTTTCTATATATAGGATCATGTTATCTGCAAATAGGGAAACTTTTACTTCTTCCTTTCCAATTTGATTACCTTTTATTTCTTTTTAATGCCTCATTTCTCTGGATAGAACTTACAATAAAATACTAAATAACACAGTGGTGATAGTGGGTCTTCTTCCCTTGCTCCTGATCATGGCAGGAAAACAGTAAGTCCTTCACAATTGAGTATGATGGTAGCTGTGGGTTTTTCAAAAATGTCCTTTATTATATTGAGAAAGTTCCTTCTATTCCTACTTTACTGAGTATTTCGATCAAGAAGAGGCACTGGATTTTGTCAAATACCTTTTAAGTGTCAATTGAGATGATCATGTGTGGTTTTTTTTCTTTGTTCTATTAATGTGTTATGTTACATTAATTGATTTTCTTATATTAAAATACACTTGCATAACTGGGATAAATCCCACTTGATCATGGTATATAATCCTGTTAATGTGCTGCTGGATTCAATTTCCTAGTATTTTGTTGAGGATTTCTGCCTCTCTGTTCATAAAGGATTGTTTTTGTTTCCTTGGCTGCTCAAGCAAGCACCATGCAATGTGTTGGCTTAAACAACAGAATTTATTAGCTGATGGTTTTGAGACTAGGAGAAGTCCAAATCAAGTCATCCTCTAGCCATGCTTTCTTCCCAAACACTAACAGTCATTCTGGGGCTGGCTGCTGGTTATCCTTGGTTCTTGGTTTCTCTGCCACATTAAAATGCACATGGCAGCCTCTTCTGGACTCTCCTCTTTTCTTCTGGGTTCTATTGACTCTCAACTACTTGCTCCGCATGGCTTTTTTCTCTCTGTCTTAATTTCATTCTTCTTATAAAAAGCTCCAATAATAGGAAAAAGACCTATCCTGGTTGAGTTGCACCACATATTAACTGAGGTCCAATTTACAGTGTGTTCACACTCGCAGGAATAGATTAAGTTTAAGAACATGTTTTTTCTGGAATATATAGCTCTAAGCCACCACAAGGATATTGGTCTATAGTTTTCTCTTCTTGTGTTAACTTTATCTGGCATACTAGGATGATGGCCTCATAGCGTGAATTAGGAGTATTCCCTTCTCTTCAATTTTTGAGAAAATTTTGAGCAGGATTGGTGTTAATTCTTCTTGTAATGTTTGGTAAAATTCACCAGCAAATCACTCTGGTCCTGGGCTCCCCTTCGTTGGGAGGTTTTGGAATACTGATTCAATCTCTTTACTTGGTATTGGTCTATTGAGAGCTTCTATTTCTTCTTGAGTCAGGTTAGGTGATTTGTGTGTTTCTAAAAATATGTCCATTTCATCTAGTTTGTTGGTGTAAAATTGTTCATAGTATCCTCTTACAATATTTTTTTTATTTATGTGGGGCTGGTAGTAATGACCGACTTTCATTTCTGATTTTAGTTCTTTTCATCCTCTCTTTTTTTTCTTTTTCAGTCAAACTTTTGAGTTGTCAATTTTGGTGATATTTTCAAAGAACCAACTTTTGGTTTCATTTATTCTCTTTATTTATTTAATTTTCTATTTCATTTATCTCCCCTCTATTTTTTGTTATGTACTACCTACTGATCACTTTGGTTTTAGTTTGCTCTTCTTTTACTAGTTCCTTTAGTTCTGAGGGTATGTCTCTGATTTAAAATCTATTTTTTTTTTAGTGTAAGCATTTTGGGACATAAGTTTTCCTCTCAACACTTCCTTTGCTGCATGCCATAATTTTTGGTATGTTGTATTTTCATTTTCTTTCACTTAAAGGTATTTCCGAATTTCACTTCTGGTTTTCTCTTTAACCCATTGGTTGTTTAATAATATGCTGCTTAATTTCCACATATTTGTGAATTTTCCATTTCTCCCCGTTATTCGTTTCTAGCTTCTTTCCATTGTGATTGGAGAAGCTTCATTGTATGATTCAATATTTTAAAAATTGTTGACACTTGTTTTGTGACCCAGCATATGGTTTATCCTGGAGAATGAACCATGTGCACTTGAGGAGAATGTGCATTCTTCTGTTGTTGGGCAAAGTGTTCTATATATGTCTATTAGGTCAGGTGGTTAATAGTATCCTACACATCTCCTATTTCCTTACTGATCTTCTGTTGAGATGTTCTATCCATTATTGGAAGAGTGTATTGAGGTCTCCTACTATTAAGGTAGAAGCATCTATTTCTCCCTTTAACCCTTTCAATATCTGCTTCATATATTTTAGATCTCTACCATTAGTTGCCTCTATATTTATAATTTTCATGTTTTCTTATTCAGTTGACCCCTTTATCAGTATATAATGACCTTCTTTGTCCCTTGTAACAGTTTTTGACTTAAATTCTATTTTATTTGATATTAATATAGGTTTCCCAGCTCTCTTGTGGTTCCTATTTGAATAGAAGAGTTTTCTATCCTTTCTCTTTCAACCTACTTTGGTCATTGAATTTAAGATGAGTCTTTTGTAGGCAGCATATAATTCTGTCTTGCTTTTATGTCCATCCTGCCAATCTTTGTCTTTTGATTGGAGAGTTTAATTCATTTACATTTAAAATAACTGCCAATAATAAAGGGTTTTCTTCTGCTATTTTGCTATTTTGTCTTTGTTAGTCTTACACATTTTTTGCCCCTTAATTCTTCCTTTAATGCCAACTTTCATTTTATTTGATTTTTTATAAAGTAACATTTTGGGTCCCTTCTCATTTCCTTCTGTATATATTTTTTAGATAATTTCTTTGTGATAACCATGGGGTATCAAGAGCTTCTCCTACCACTTTATAAAAGTTGTGTTTTCTTAATTTGGCACCTGCCCAGTTCCTGCACACTTTTGAGTTTTGAGGAAGATGGCTCTGCCATTTTTTGTTAGTTGCTGAAATATTCTGTGGGTAAACAGAACCCTACAGTGTCTTATATTGCCATTTGGTCCTTCAACTAGTGTTCTTTTTTGTTCTAGCTCTTGCTATTAAAAAAAAATGATTATTATGGTTTCTATTTTTCCACCCTTCCCAAGATTCACAAATTACATTACTTCCATTTGGCTCCATTAGGAATTTGAATTTAAAATTCTTGTTAAAATTATTATTCATCCCATTATTTTTATATTAATCAGAATTAAAGCTCTAAATCACAAGTGATGAAACAGTAATAACAGAATATTTTGGAGGAGACAATGATTTGTCTCTTTCTTAATAAACTTAAGTAACATATCAACTGTTTTTTTTCCTTTATTGCCTCCAAGTAAATTCAGATCTTTAGGTTACCATAATTCAAATCTTTTAAAACACTCAATCTGAATTAAATTAGCCAATATATATTTATATCATTAAAAACTAATAATAGGTGTCTGAAACTATGAATAGATGAAGAAATATTGCATGGCCTAAAGAACATGTTATTGCATTTTCATATCTATTATGTGTAGTTGCTATGAATTTAATTTTATAAACATTAAAGAGTATTGACTGCACATTCATAACTATAGGTTATATTATGCTTGTTTTCTAGGAAGTACATTTTAAGTAAAATAACAGGAAATCATTCCATTTTTATTAATTACCTGGATTTTTTCTCTTAAGGTCTAGAAAATTTGGATGACATCAGCATTTAATCAAAATAAATATTTTGGAAATATTGGAGAAGGATCTTTTTGGAAGAGAATTCGAGAATCTTGTGATAACGTAGAATTGATTGATAAATAATTTCTTTTAATTTACCAGATACAGCTTTGAAATAACCAGTATTGTTTCTAGCAATGATATTAATATGTTTGGGAATTATATATGTTTATAGTAAAATGCTGAATAATAGTATATCTATAATACATAAATATGTGCACACCTTGATGAAACTGGAATAAACACAAGAGAAATATTTGCTACTTATTTGTAAAATAATTTTAATTTTATTTCCAACAAAAATTTCCCCAAATTGCAAACTTAACTTAGAAGTAATTATGTGTGCCCATTATGAAATAGGGGATACTATACTGAAGATTCCAATGAAACACAAAAACAACTGAATAAATGTATAAAAAATACATATCAATTACAGGAAAAAGAAACTAAAATAAAGCTAAAAAGTTTTTATTCTACAACAATAATTTATGGAAGCATTGTTATAATTATGAAACTTGCTCTTATATATTGGGACTGCAACTAGGACTAAAGAATTTTTATCCCAGACTTTCTTTATATTCACACAATTAATAAAGGTTTAGGTAAAATTGCATTTGCAGGAACATCAATTACATTCAATATCAATGACATTGATTTCAAATATGTCTGATTTCTTCATTAGGATTAGTGACTTAGAAATATGGCACAAGTTATCCATGGAGCATGATTTCTTGGCTTCTTTCTCATTCTATTTCTAAGTTTATTCCTAAAGTATAATTACTGGCTCCACTGAGTCCTTAGAACACTTTGTTAGCTTAATTATTTCTATTTAACATAGTAAACTGAGGTATCTCATTCTATGCTAGCCCTATTTAATTGAGGTTTACATCAAATCACTGGAACTAGAGGAAAATATTCTATAATATTTATCTTCCTGATTATTTCTAAAAACATATATGATTCAGTACAGGGCATATTTGAGGAAGTTTGGAAGAATAGGAATTCCTTTGTATGATTTTCCTTTGTGAACTGACCTAAATCAGTTTTATCACACAACACTAGAAGATAAAAAGAGCAGCTTGTGGTTAGAGCTGTAATTCTCCAGAATCTTTTCTATATACTAATGAATGAAGGTTTCAGCCCGAATCCTTTCACCATGTTGATATTTGTTAAACATGACTATTTGTTAGCAAATTAGTATAAAGTATTACTTATATTCTGTTCTGAAGGTTTTATTAAAAAAAAAAATCCTTACTCTGTCTTTTATGATCTCTGATCAAAATTTGAGTGGCTCATTCAAAGGAAATGTATTCTAGAGGCAGAATCCTCTAATCTTTAGAATCAATATCAAATCACCAGAATCCTTAGCTGTTAGGGCTGAGAACAGAACGAAGCAGTCATCTAGCCTTGGTTTTCATCCCTAGTTACAGGATAAGTGACTTGATAAATACTTAAGGCCTGCTCATTCAGGTAAGGAAGGATTTCTAAATATTTTAACCAATTTACTTATCTCAAATGTTATTAATCTCAACAAGATCACATTTATACAACTCATATTTTTTAGCGAGTCACAATATTCATAATTGAATGCCCATTCATTATGCTAATAGCAAGTCTTCTAATGTTCATTACTAAAAGTGTAAATGAACCATAATACTGAAGTAGCCACCTGTGAAGCATGGGCTTTCTGCTTGGAATGCTGATGGACATCCCTAAAATGTAACCTTTACTCAAACATACATGGTAGCATGTAACACATCCACAACAAGGCACTACCTTTGCCCTTGATCAGTTAATCATTTGTGATTCACTCAGAACAGAGGACAAATGGGAGCTTGTTTTTCTTCCTTCCATCTGACCTACATGAGGGAAAGTAGTTGTAAAGTATGGTCATTCAGACTTAACAGGAGATTTCAAGCACAGCACTGAAGACAATAGGCAGAAGTATATAGTATATTTATGATGAGTTTTGAAAATCTCTCTTCTGTTTCTTAATTTAGAATGAGGTAGTTTTAAGACCAGACAGTTGAAATTAAGAGCATATGACTTAAGCAGAACTGGAGCTAACATATTCATTTGAGCCTTTTAGGTTGTACCTTTTTGGAAAGTATATTTTACTCCAGATTTCTAGCAAGGACCAAGGCAGAGCCCACAGAAAAGGGAGCGGGGAAATCAACATTGTTAAGAAGTAAATGTGAAATACTGGATTTCTTTCTATATGTTCAGTCCCATTTATGAGTTTAACCAAGCAATCAGGAATTTAGATCCCAAACACTTTGGGGGAATATAGAAATGCATATGACTGTCATAGCTAATGTTGTGTATCACTGCAGAAAACAAACATGCCTTTTGTCATCTGCATGAAACATAGCAAGAGTAGGAAGGGAAGGGAGTCCTGAATAAGGCAATAATAGTGATTCATTTATTAAAAAAAAAAAAAAAAAAAAAAAGAAGGGCATCCTTTCTGAAAACTGAAGATCTAGTTAAGAAACACTGGAAGGAATCTCCAGAGTCCTGGCAACACTATCTGACCTTGCTAAAGGCTATATATTTTACCTTAAGCAATATATTTAGCCTCTGTGGGTCTAAATTTCCATTTCAGTAAGATTAGGGAAGAAGAAGGCATAGGTCTATAAGGTCACCTTGGTTCTAGTATTCTTGGATTCTCCTTATTTTCCATTTAAAACTAAAGTTTTCTTTTAAAATTCTGTGCCCTCTGTAGACCGTCATCAATGACTGAAACGCTGTCAAAAAGGGGGGTTGTAAATCTAGGAAAGCTGGAATTCCTTGATAGCTTTGAAAGATTTTGCTTCTTGGAGAGCTGTTTCCTAAAATATACAGCAGGAAACCGTTATGCAGCTTTAAGGTTCTGCCTTAAAGTAAAATAACATTTTGTTACTCAAGGGAAGAAAACAAAATATGGAGGCATGTGATATTTCTTATCAAATAATGTTCACGTCCTCAATGCTAAATGTAATTTTATATGGTAATGCTTTAAAGTAACTGGCTTTTTTTATGAATAGAGTGTGTGTCTGTGTTTGCATGTGTGAACTTGCAATTTATAAGATTATATTTACTAAATATTATCACTGACTATTTTTGGAACTTTAAGGAGTGAAGAAAAAAACTTCATTAATAAAGAAAAGAGTCCTGAATTTGGCTTGTAATTACAATTTATTTTTGACATATGTAGCTTTTTACTTAAGATTTTTCGAAAGGATTCACAGCAGGTGTGTGTAGAGTGCCCCAGTTATTTTGGAAAGGTGAATTGAATGCAACATTCAGTGGAATATCTGCCAATACCACAGCTGCCTTTGTTCCCTGTAACTAACATAATTTCAGCCCTTTCTTTTTCCCTTAACTCTGTGCATGTGTATAAGAATTGGGACTGAGAAGCTTAGAGAATTTATGATACAATATTCTACATAGTAATATAATGTATTAAAGATGCAGTTTCCTGGCACACTGAATTACCCTCTTTCATTCAGATAGTGTATTTCTGCTTAAGGACACAATCTAAATAGGCTATAATAATTTCATGAAAAACGAAATGAAAGTGGAATTTAAATGAATATTTAAGTATCAAGCACAGTGACTGAGAACACATTCCTGATTTTGTACTTCATCTGAAATCTAAGACATGATTTAGTTTATCATTTATTAGACAATGTACTATATTGAAAAGGTTATTGAGCATTTAAAAATTTGTAATTAAGCCAACATATATAAAATTTGAATACTTACCACCAGCAGTTTGCTATGATATTGTTCTAACTATCCTTCCATGGTTACCACAAGTCACTATTGTATATTTTAATTATTCAAAAACATTCTTTATGTCCTTTTTATCCCAAATAGTTTAAATGGTACAGAGACAACCTTAAAATTAATGTTTTGGAGATATATATATATCCAAATTTATGAACTGAGGGAAAACTTAATTTTATAACCTGAAGAACTGTCATTTGAAATTATAACTCTTTTAAGAAATTAGAAGAATTTTATTCTGTAACATCAATCATTATATAATGAAATAATTTTGAAATTTATTAACAGGAAAAAGTTATAAAATTCTATGCATATCATAACTGAGTTTTAGTTTAAAATTTTACAAATAAGCATATGCACACATACACATAAACCAAGATACAATTATTTCAATATTTCTGGTTATAGCTTAATCTAACCTTTTATTTTTTATCTTCTAATTTTCACTTTTATTATATAATACCCATATTTAAATAGGAATGATTATTCAAATTACTAGGTCCAATATTAAAGTTAAAATGAAAGCAGGGACTCGGTCAAATATTTGTACACACATGTTCACCATAGCATTGTTCACAAAAACCAAAAGGTGGAAGCAACCCAAACATTCATGAACAAATGAATAGATAAACAGAATGTGGTATATCCATACAATGGGATACTATTCAGCCATGAAAGGAAGTGAAGTCTTGGAATATGCTATATAACATGGATGACACTTGAAGACACCATGTGGAGTGAAATAAGTCAGACACAAAAGGACACAAGATTTATCTCATATGAAATAGTTACAATAAGCAAATTCATAGAAACAAAAAGCAGAATAATGGTTACCAGGGATGGGAGAAGGCAGGAATGAGGAATTAATTCTAAATGAGTATGAGTTTCAGTTGGGATGATGAAGAGAGTCTGGAAATAGTGGTGAAAGTTACACTGAATTGTCAATGTACTTAACATCGAAGAATTGTCCACGTAGCATGCATAAAATGATTTTTATGTTATCTATATTTTACTACAATTAAAAATAAATTTGTTTGTTTCAAATTGCTATATTTAAAAACTAGAAAGAAATTGATATGGTTTTACTCAGTTAATTGCTTCAAATATTAAACCTTAAGATTGAGGGAATGTTCCATACCCAGTTCCTACATTGTTAAGGAGATTCTTGATGTTTGACAGCATAATATTTTTACTTTTCCATTGGACATACCTCTATTAACTACTGTTCATTAAAAAAATCTCAAAAGTTACACTGTTTTATAGAAATATCATATTCTATTTTTACATGTCATGTAGTAGTGCATCTAGCATGGCTTTAATCACACCTTAAAATTCATAATTACAATTTACTGTTCCTCCAGATGATCTCTCATTATTTGGGAATGGGGCATAGTAATAAACTGATATTCTGACTAGTGAATATAATCTTAAGCAATGAAGCTTTTACAGTTTATTTTTTAAAACAAAATATGAAGTTTACTCATTTTATTGTGTGGTGCTGTACTTAATTAAGAATACACCAACAACAGAACAGAATTAATGGTTGAGAAATAAATTTAAAATATGAGTAAGAAAAACTTACAGTTTTATTTATATCATGTTGGATTTATTCTAACATGAATACATACCACTGTGTTCTCTATCACAGAATACCTGGTCAGAATATTTCTAAATTAATAATTAATCAATATTTTATTCACAGACATGTATTGTTGGAGATAAAATAGGAAACATTTTTATAACTTCAGAAATAATTTTAGAAAAAGTTCTGAAAATAAATAATATATTTACTGTGGTTTTGGAAATGAAGGTTGTTACAGGCATCACACAATGTAAAAGTTATTAAAGTTGAAAGATTTGTTTAGATGATTCTAAGAACCATTATATGTTAAATGAAAAATTACTTTTAAAGGAAAAAAAGCAATTTATATTTGTTGTGCATAAAACAGACAAATGTTTAATAGCTTTATACTCAAAATAAATAAACTATCTCTATTTGTCAATAAGAAAATAACTCAGAAGCCAAGAGTAAAAGGTGCAAAGGATACAAAAAGGCAATTCATAGGAGAGAAAGTTATGAATAATATACAATTCATGGTATAATGAATAAATTATTCATTGTGTTGTATAATGTATAAATGATTTTCTCCCTCACTTGGGACAGTCACATTCTGGAAATGAGATGTTATTTTGTAACATATAAGATTGCAAAATATTGACAACATATTTTCTCCAGTATGAAAAATATTCATACAATGTTTGTAAGTAAAAATTACATAATCGTTCATTATAGTTCTGATCATGTAAGGGTAGATTTTATCAGACTAATCTTATTGCTTAAAAAAATGAGAGATCTGGGAATATTTTAAGAATGGTTTGAAAATATTGGAGAAGAATCAGTGCATGCAATGTTTAAGAAGCTGTGATTTTTGAGAGAAAGAAAGAAAGAATGTACAGTGAGCTGCACAATATCCCTGTATTATTCCTCTGGCATATTCCAGTATGCCAAGTGGTGGCTGTGGTTGGGGGGAACAGTTTTCTTAGGATTAAAAAAAAAAAGTTAGAATTTGACAATTCCAAAGTGTCAGAAATTTGCAGGGAGAATCTTAGAGAAGAAAAATACTCAGAAATATAAACACCGAAATCTATATGCAAAT
This sequence comes from Choloepus didactylus, assembly GCF_015220235.1. NCBI lineage: Eukaryota > Metazoa > Chordata > Mammalia > Pilosa > Megalonychidae > Choloepus > Choloepus didactylus. The sequence continues at coordinate 66,380,196 of NC_051308.1, read as the reverse complement.
TCCTTCAATTTATTGCATAACCCTTAAGCTACACATGCATAAGTTAAAAATCCAAGGCATTCAGAACCAAAACCTGGAGGACTTAGGAAGTAAGCAGAGCTTTTAATTGCTGAGTGGGAGAGAGAGGAAGATTTGAATTGAGAACCCAACAATGTTTCTGAGTTTGCTTTTGGTAAACATCCTAAGCAATCAGTTGAGATTCAGGAAGGTCCATAATATTCTGCACAGGCTAACTAAATCAGACCAAACCCAAAATCAAAACTCAGACGCATGAAGCACTATGCCACCTGCCTGCCAAAATAAAACAAACTACACTTGGAGAAAGATATCATCACTTAAAAACTCTACAATTTTCATTCAAAATATCAAACATTATGAGGCATCCTTTTAAAAAAAGGACAAATGTCTAAAGACAAAATGGAAAATGAAAATAGTTCTGCAGATAAATCAGATATTGGTGTTATCAGACAGGGTCTTTAAAAAGACAAATGTATTCAAATGTTCACTATCAGCACATCTATTCAAACTTGTATTAGATACCTTGTTAAAAAAATAAGCAAAGAAAGCAAAAGATATAAAGATTAGAAGTAAATTTGTCATTATTTGCAGATAATGATTGCATATGGAGAAAATTTAAAGGAGTCTATAAACAAAACAATAGAATTAGTAAGTCCATTTACCATGGCCACTGGATAAAATGTAAATATAAAAAATTCTATTTCTGTATACTAGTAACCACATTTTGGCAATTAACTGAAAAATACAGCACATAAAGTAGCATTTACATCACCAGATACCAAGATATAATAGAAGGAGTGCTATTTAATGCAATAAATTAAGGAGGAACTAAATAAATGAAGATCTATATTATATCCATGGATTAGGAGACCAAAAAATTGTTGATATATTAATAATTTCTATTGTTCTATTGATTAAACAGATTCCATTGAGAAACACCAGCAGGCTTTTGGATGAAGCTGAAGAAACTGAGTCTAACACTCACAAGCATGCACACACACAGACACACAGGCACACAAGGGACCTAGAATAGCCAAAATAATATTGAAAAAGAACATACTTGGGGAACTTGCAATACCAGAAACATGATTTTGGTGCTAAAAAGAAAAATTGTCCAATCAGAGAACAGAATCCAGAAACATTCCCATAAACACAGTCACCTGATTAGAAACAAAAGTGCCATCCAACTCAGAAAAAAAGATGGTCTTTATATTAAATGGCCCTGAAATAATGGAATGTATCTATGGAAAATATAGCCATATAATATTTCACAGCCTTAAAAATGGCAGAAAAAATACTAGCCATAAACAATTCATTTGGTCTCAAAAAATAATAATCTCTATTCATTAAAAGTTAGAAATCAGAGAGGAAACAGATAAGCCACATATTGAAAGAACATATTTTCAATATTACTTGTATCTGGAATATACAAAGAATGCACAAAACACTAAGAAAAAGAAGACCAAGTATAAACAGGCAAAAACATAGAGCAGGCACTTCTAAGATGTTCAAAATACCAATAAGCAAAAAAAGTCATCAAAAATCATTAGTTATTAGAAAAATAAGAATTAAAACCACAAGAAAGCACTGAAAACCCACCAGAATGGCTAAAATTAAAAAGACTGAAAATGCAATTGTGGAGCAGTGTCAGTAAAGAAATATTAAATATTAATGTTGAATACATATTAACATTTATTTTAAGAAATTTGTACACACAGTTATAGGAACTGCAAAGTCTGAAATCTGTAGGGAATGCAGGCAAGCTGGAAATTCTTGCAGGAGATAACATTGTAGTGTTAAGTCTAAAATTCATGGGGCATGCTGGTAGACTGGAAACTCAGGCAGGGTTTTTATGCTGCATTCTGAGGTAGAATTGCTTCTTCTGGGAAATCTCAGATTTTGCTGGTAAGGCCTTTAGATGAGGCCCATTCACATTATTGAGGGTTATCTCTTTTCTTAGTGACAAGTTATTACAGATATTAATCAAATCTACAAAATAGCTCCACAACATCTAGGCTCATGTTTAGCAAAAACAATCTGTGTACCATAGCCCAGTGAAGTTGACACATAAAATTAACCATGACAACCGGGATATGAAAGAACTGGGATTTCAGATGTTGTCAAAGAGTTTATAAATTGCCATAACCATTTTCGAAAACTGCTCAGTGATACATATACACTAAAGCTAATACTGTTCCTATCCTATGACTTGATAAGATAACTCTTAGGTGTATTCTCAAAAAAAAAAAAAAAAAAAGGAAAAAGTCACCAAAAATGCATACAAAAATGTTTATGGTATAAAAACCTATCAAAAGTGGAATGGATAAATTATTTGCAGATTTTTCATGAAGTAAAATACTGCATTGCTGTAAAACATTTTGAAACTCTCCTGCTAGAGTTAACAACATGGCTAAATCTCAGACAAGCTGAACATAAAATCCATAATATATGCTGTTAAATTTTATCCATTTGAAATACAAAATTAATTCATGTGATAGCAACCAAAAAGAGTTATCTCTGGGGTTTCTGATATTTACTGGGAAGAAACATGAAGGGGCATCCTTTAGATATTATAATATTCTCCAGTTTAATCTGTGTGGGTTGTTCCACAGGTGCATACATATATAAAAATTTATTGAGCTGCATACTTAAGGTTAGTGCACTTTATTTTTTGATGAGCGATGTCATACTTCAATAAAAATTCACTGACACAGTGTACAACTAATGAGTATCAATAAGATATCTGAAGGCTGAGGGTCTTCTAAAATAATTTCATCACCTGACAATATGTCAGATTTTTACACTTGCCACTTTGGTAGAAAAAGTAATTATGTAGTTACATTTATTTTCAATAATGAAAATAATAAATTGCTACTGTTCCAATGAGTACTTTCAATTTTCTAAAGCAGTTTCACTCTTGTCTCATTATACAATCAACACTATTGCTCATTAATAATGAACTTTGCTTATTCATTTTGTTCAGAGAAATCACTTAGTATTACTACACTTTCAAATAAAATATAGTTTTTATTACATCTTAGTCTGACTGTACCCACTAACTGGAAGAGTCAGGAGGCAGAGGTAAGGGGAGAACATCTTTGATACTATTGTCAAGTATCTGTGTTCTAACAAGCTTATCACACTTAACTGGAGTTATTTTTTGGGAGATGCTACCCCACTGATTTGTTATATATTTATGATATACAGATATGAGCCTCATATACAGTTATAAATTTGATATACCTCTATAAACTTCATGTTATTTCTTCACTTTGTGAAATTGTCAGTCTACTTTGGTATCCCATTTGTTAAAATCTATAGGAAATAAAAACAAATTAACAATTGGAATGAGTCATTTAAAATATTGGTGGACTTACAATGGTTTAGCAGTTCCCCCCAATAAAGTATGATTACTTTTTCTTTACTATTTCAATGTTTGGTGCAATTTTAAATATTTGACTTATTGAAAGTCTAATCTCTATGTCATCAGGTACTGACTGGTTATATTAATGTTCAACATACATGCAGGAGCTTGAATTTAGGTGTCATTTTCCAAATCCTATATTGAAAAGGCATTTTTTGTGTATATTCATATGTAAATTTATTTACTATGTTGTAGAAGCTATATCTACTATGTAACTAGAAATCAGAGAAATAATCTTTCTATTGGATTTGGAAAGATGGCCAAACTAAAACCATCATAGTCTTTATAAATATCCAAGGCTGAAACTTTTGAAAGTTTAATACCTTTCTGAAAATATTACCCCCCACACTATGAGTGTCAATAATGCATGTAGCACAAAGATCCTCTAAATAGACCAAAGAATAGTTTATGACTAGTAAAATAATTTTCTTATTACTATTGATGATGTGATTGTTGAAAAAATAATAAAAATAATAAATTACATCTATTCCAATGAGTATGTTCAATTTTCTAAGGCAATTTTACTCTTGTCTCATTATAGGATCAGCATTATTAATCATTAAAAATAAATCCTTGCTTATTCATTTTCTTCAGAAAAATCACTGAAAACATATCATTATTATTATGCATTTTTTAAAAAACATTTTTTTTTTATTATCTTTCAGTCTGAGATGGAATAAAGCAAGGATTACATGTATCAGCACATGGTGAAATAATACCTGGTGAAATGAACAATATGACTTATATATCCTCAGATTCTTATTTGCAGTTCTGAATATTCATGGGTATGCAGTAAGAAATGAAGTCCTGATACATGTGACAACATGGATGAACTTGAAGACATCATGTTCCCTACTCTTATGTGACAATGACAGGTGCTGTGCTTTTTCAGATACCTTTTTCTTTTTCTTTTTCTTTTTTTTTTTTACTATTAATTAAAGTCCATGGTTTAACTTACAGTTCACTGTATAGTGTAGTTCCATGGATTTTTTGAAAATTTTTATTTTGATGCTATATATACAAGCTAACATTTCCCCTTTAAAATATATACAGATATTTAATTCAGCACTATTTATAATGTTGACAGTACTGTACCACCATTACCATCATCCTTTAACAAAAAATTTTCATCATTCCAACTAGGAACTCTGTATTTCAAGTCTTAACTATCCCATCCCCTGCTAACCAATAGTCTAGATTCTGATTCTATGAGTTTGCTTATTCTAATTATTTCATATCAATGAGATCATCCAATATTTGTCCTTTTTGTGTCTGACTTATTTCACTCAACATAATGTCCTCAAGGTTCATCCATGTTGTCACATGGATCAGGACTTCAATCCTCTATATGGCTGAATAATATTCCATTGTATATATATCACATTTTACTTATCCATTCACCAATCGATGGACATGTGGGTTGCCTCCATCTTTGGCAATTGTGAGTAATGTCACTATGAATGGTGTACAAATATCTGTTTGAGTCTCTTCTGTCAATATTTTTGGATGTACATCTAGTAGTGGTATTGCTAGGGCATATAATATTTCTATACTTAGCTTTCTGAGGAACTACCCAACTGCTTTCCACAACAGCTGCACCATTTTACATCGCCACCAGCAATGAATGGGTGTTCCTATTTCTCCACATCCTCTTCAACACTTGTTATTTTCCATTTTTTATTTTAGATGACAGCCATACTAATGGGTTTAAAGGGTATCTCATTGTGACTTTCATCTGATGACTAAAGATGTTGAGCATGTTTTCATATGTTTTTTGGTCATTTGTATGTCTCTTTTGGACAGATGTCTATTCAAGTCTTTTGCCTTCTTTTTAATTGTGTTCTTTGTCTTTTTTTGTTGTTGTTAAGTTGAAGGATTTCTTTTTATATTCTGGATATTAAACATTATCATATATTCTGGGAAGATGGCAGCATAGAAATAAGTGGAAGACTTAGTCTCCCCCAGAACAATTCATAAATGAACAAAAAAACAGTAAATAACCTGGAATAACTGCAGGGAGACTGTACACTCAACATCCACCGACCTGAATTGAGAGGAATGCCCGAGATCACAGCACAAAATCTGTAAGTAGAACTGCGGACCCACGCTGAGAGCCGAGAGCCTAGAGCCGAGAGCCCCTTCCTCACGGAAGCCACGCCGTGCACTCTCTCAGCCCAGCTCCAAGTGAGCTTTTAATATTAACTGCTCAATACAGACAGTGAATCCTCAACAAGCAGACAGAGGCTTTTGGTGACAAATGACCTTGGGAGAATCGGGGGACATATCTGTCTCAGGATAGGGAGCCCAGAGAATCAGGTGCTATCTCTGGCTGATGGGTGAAACTGGAAGTTATTCTGTCCCTCGCTCTCTCTCTGTGGAGAAAACCTCAGCTGTTCTCAGCCCACAAGGCATTGCAGTAAAGACAGCTTCAGACATTCTGCATTCTGAAATGAGCTGAGAGCCCCGCGGCACAGCCTGGTGGACCAGGGCTTCCCTTGAGGGACAGCGCACACTGGTGATGTAGCACAACATTCCTCAGCTGAGCTCCTGGAGGATTGCAGCTGGGAATGGGGACCTGCTTGGAGAACCCAGGGAGGCTACGCCAAGTCCGGTGGTTTGTGGGACAGTGAGAGAGAGGGTCTGGGGCTGAACTGAAATGAAGGCTTAGACTCTTGTGGCAGCCTTGAATCTCCTGGAACCTGGGAGATTTGAACAGTAGAACTGCCCTTCCTCCCTGGCCACCCATACACATGCCCCACATTCAGGGCAGATGGCTCCAGCAACACACCCAAACTGAATTCTCCAACTGAACCGACAAGAATCATTTCCCCAAACACTGCGGGAAAAAGGTTGAGAACTGACTTGAGGGATTTAGGTGACTCACAGACGCCATCTGCTGGTTAGTTAGAAAAAGTGCATGTCACCAAACTGTGTCTCTGAAAAATTAGATCGATATCCTTTTTTTTTTTGTTACAACTTGAAAGAACCCTATTAAGAAAAACAAATGCCAAGAGTCCAAAAACAACAGAAAATCTTAATGCATATGATAAAACCAGACAATACGGAGAATCCAGCTCCAAACACACAAATCAAGATTTCGGAAGAAACATTGTACCTCACACAATTAATCAAAGAACTACAATCGAAGAATGAAAACATGGCAAAGGATTTAAAGGACATCAAGAGGACAATGGCCCAGGATATAAGTGCCATAAAGAAGACCCTAGAAGAGCATAAAGAAAACATTGCAAGAGTAAATAAAAAATAAAAGATCTTATGGAAATAAAAGAAACTGTTGGCCAAATTAAAAAGACTCTGGATATTCACAATACAAGACTAGAGGAAGCTGAACAACATCTCAGTGTCCTAGAAGTCCACAGAACAGAAAATGAAAGAACAAAAGAAAGAATGGAGACAAAAATCAAAAAAATCAAAATGGATCTCAGGGATACAATAGATAAAATAAAATGTCCAAACTTAAGACTCATTGGTGTCCCAGAAGGGGAAGAGATGGGTAAAGGTCTAGAAAGAGTATTCAAAGAAATTGTTGGGGAAAACTTCCCAAACCTTCTACACAATGTAAACACACAAAGCATAAATGCCCAGCGAACTCCAAATAGAATAAATCCAAATAAATCCACCCCAAGACATATTCTGATCAGACTGTCAAATACTGAAGAGAAGGAGCAAGTTCTGAAAGCAGCAAGAGAAAAGCAATTCACCACATACAAAGGAAACAACATAAGACTAAGTAGTGACTACTCAGTGGCCACCATGGAGGCAAGAAGGCAGTGGCATGACATATTTAAAATTCTGAAAGAAAAATTTCCAACCAAGAATACTTTATCCAGCAAAAGTCTCCTTCAAATTTGAGGGAGAGCTTAAATTTTTCACAGACAAACAAATGCTGAAAGACTTTGCCATTAAAAGACCTGTCTTACTTCAGACTCTAAAGGAAGCCCTACCAACAGAGAGACAAAGAAAGGCGAAAGAGATATAGAGAATTTTAACAGACATATATAGTACCTTACATCCCAAATCACCAGGACACTCATTTTTCTCTAGTGATCACAGATCTTTCTCCAGAAGGGACCATAAGCTGGGACATAAAACAAGCCTCATGAAATTAAAAAAAAAAAAATGAATATACTCAAAGAACATTCTCCAACCACAATGGAATACAAATAGAAGTCAATAATTTTTGAACTATAACTCCACTATTTGCTTCCTACATGATAAAAAATACACAAACTCTAAGCACAAATCAGTGGTTTTGAACTCAATGTAAAATATGTAATTTTAGACAACTATATAAAGGTGGGGGAATGAAGGAGTATAAGAACATAGTTTATGTGCCCTATTGAAGTGAAGGTGGTATCAAAGAAAAGGTTGATAGGGATTTAAGAGGTTAATTTTAAGCCCCACAGTAAACACAAAGAAATTATCACAGAATATAACTATATGGATGAAAAGTAGAGTTTGGGTTAAGAGAAATGGGGGAAGGGGCAATGGAGAGTTAAGAAAGTAGTGTAGGGTTGCTGTTTGAGGTGAAGGGAAATTTCTAGTAGTGGATGGTGGGAAAGAGCATAACATCATTCTAAATGTGATTAATCTCACTAATGGAAAGCTAGGAAAGGGGTGGAATGGGAAGATTTAGGCTGTATATGTTTCCACAACTGAAAAAAGAAAAAAAAAAAAGGCAGTCTAACTAGATGATAATTGAATGCTAAAGATGAACTTGGATGGGATTGGAGGGTGGAGGACAGGTGGCACAAAGGGACACAGTTGAGACATAAGGAAAAGGAAATATAGAATGTAAACATTGTATCATTGTTGAATCTCTTATACTTCTTAGCTGTGCTTAATGGAATTACATAAAAGAATGTTCTTGCTCATGGGAAGTACATACGTGAACTATAGTGTATGTTCAAGGATGTGTACAGCTAACTCTCATATGTTCAGAAGACAGAGCAATAGATGATGGATGATAGATAGGGAGGGAGGGAGGGAAAGAAATAGCAATGTGACAGCATGTTAAAGTTGGCGGATTGAGCTGTCGGGGGAGGGGGGTCAGGGTATGATGGAATTCTGTGTATGGGGCTAGTATTGTTTTTGCAACTATTCATGTAACTTTGAATTTATTTCAAAATAAAAAATAAAAAAAATAAACCTTATCATATATGTGGTTTCCAACTATTTTCTTCAGTTGTGTAGGTTGTTGTTCTGCTTTCATGATAAAGTCCTTTGAGGACCAAAAGTTTTTTAATTTTAATGAGGTCTCATTATTTTTTCTTTTGTTGCTTTTGCTTTGAATGTGAAGTCTAAGAAACTACTGCCTAACACAATGTCTTGATGATGCTTCTCCATGTTTTTTTCTAGTAGTTTGAGAGTTCTACCTCTTGTATTAAGTTCTTTGACACATTTGGAGTTGATTTTGCATGTGGTGTGAGGTAGGGGTTATGCTCCTTTTTCTTTTTCTTTTTCTTTTTCTTTTTTTTTTTTTGTAAATAGTGATACAGTTTTCCCAGCAACATGTGTTGAAAAGAACATTCTTTCCCAATTGAGTGATATTTGCCACTTTGTAAAAAATCAGTTGGCCATAAATGTGAGGGTTGATTTCCAAGCTATTGATTTGATTCCATTGGTCTATATATCTGTCCTTGAGCCAGTAACATGCTGTTTTGATTACTGTGGCTTTGTAAAAAGTTTTAAGATCCAGGACTGTGAATTCCCCAACCTCATTCTCCTTTTTCAAAATCGCTTTCTCTATTTGAAGTCCTTTGCCCTTCCATAAAAATTTGATGATTGGCTTTTCAATTTCTGCAAAGATGGTTTTTGGAATTTTGATTGGGATGGCATAGAATCTATAAATTGTTTTGGGTAGTATTGTCATGTGAATGATATTTAATCTCCCAATCCTGGAACACAGAACATCACTCCATTTATTTAAGTATTTCTTTTAGCAATGTTTTGTAGTTTTCTGTGTACAAATCCTTTACATCTTGGTTAGTTTTATTCCTAGACATTCAATTACATTTGTTGCTATTGTGAATAAAATTTTTTTCTTGATTTCTTCTTCCAGTTGTTTGTTGAGTTTCTTGATTTCTGCTTCCAATTGTGTATAGAAGTGCTACTAACTCTAAGGTATTGATCTTATACCCTGCCACTTTGCTGAATTCATTTATCTGCTCTAGGAGCTTCATTGTGGGTTTTTCAGGATTTCTGAATTTAGGATCATATCATTTGCCAATGGGTAAAGTTTAACTTCTTCCTTTCCAACTTGGATGCCCTTTATTTCTTTTTCTTGCCTAATTGGTCATACAGAAACTTCCAGTACAATGTTGAATAATTGTGGTCAGAGTGAGCATCCTTGTCTTGATCCTGATCTTACAGGGAAAGCTTTGAGCCTTTCACCATTAAATAGGTTGTTAGCTGTGGGCTTTCAATATATGCCCTTTATCATATTGAGGAAGTTTCCTTCTATCTTAATATTATAACTGCTTTTATAAAGAAAGGGGGCTGAATTTCATAAAATGTCTTTTCTGTATCAATTGAGATTATTTTGTGTTTGTATTCCTTTATTCTGTTAATGCTGTGCATTTCATTAATTAAGGTTCTTATGTTGAACCAACCTTGCATATCAGGGATAATTCCCACCTTATCATTGTGTGTAATTCTTTTCATATGCTGTTGGATTTGGTTTACTAGTATTATTTTGAGGATTTTTGCTCCTATATTCAGAAGAGATATTGGTCTGTAGTTTTCTTTTCTTGTGGTATCTTTATTGGGCTTTGGTATGACAGTGATGTTGGCTTCATAGAATGAATTAGGGAGTGTTAACTCCTCTTCAATTTTTTAGAAGACTGGCTTTGGAGTAATGTTTTCTTGGAACGTTTGGTAGATTTCCCCTGCAAAGTCATCTGGTCTTGGGCTTTTCTTTGGTGTGGGATTTGTGATAACTGATTCAATCTCTTTAGTAGCAATTGGATTGCTGAGATCTTCTATTTCTTCTTAAGTTAATGTAGATAGTTTGTGTGTTTCTAACAATTTGTCCATTTCATTTAGGTTATTTTATTGGTATTCAGTTGTTCATAATATTCTGTTATTTCAGTAGGATCAGTAGTAATGTCCCCATTTTCATTTCTGGCTTCTGATATTTGTATCCTTCCTCTTTTTTTTCTTTTTCATTCTAGCTAAAGTCTTGTCAATTTTATTGATCGTTTCAAACTACCAACTTTTGGTTTTGTTGATTCTGTTTTTTTTTGTTGTGGCTGTCTATTCAGTTTATCTCTGCTGTAATCTTTGTTATTTTCATCCTACTTATTGCTTTGGATTTGGTTTGCTCTTCCTTTTCTAGTACTTCCAGTTTTAAGGTTAGGTTTCTTACTTGAAGTCTTTCTTCTTTTTAAATGTAAGAATTTAGAGCTATAAATTTCCCTCTGAGCACTGCCTTGCTGCATCACGTAAGTATTGTTATGTTGTATTTTCATTTTCTTTCACCTGAAGACATTTCCTAATTTCACTTCTGATTTCCTATTTAACCCACTGGTTGTTTAAGAATGTGTTGTTTAATTTCCACATTGTGATGGTTAGGTTTATGTGTCAACTTGGCCAGGTGATAGTACCTAGCTGTCTGGTAAAGCAAGCACTGGCCTAACAATTGCTATGAGGATGTTTGTGGCTGGTTAGTAAACCAAAAGGCTGGTTTATTAAATTATCAATCATTTGGCTGCAGCTATGACTGATTACTCACCAAAGGGCATGTCTTCCACAATGAGAGAATGCAGTTGGCTGGATTTAATCCAATTAATCAGTTGAAGACTTACAAGCGAGACAGAGGACCTTCACTTCTTCTTCGGCTGCCCAGCGAAGTGTTTCCTGAGGAGTTCATCGAAGTTGCCAGTTCATTTCCTGAGGATTTCATTGGACATCTTCCTTGGAGTTGACAGTTGCTGACTGTCCTGCAGAATTTGGACTCATGCATACTCACAGTTGCATGAGTCACTTTTATAAATTTTAGTCATAGATACCTCTCATTGATTCTGCTTCCCTAGATAACCCTAACTAATACACACATATTTGTGAAATTTCCATTTATCTCTGTTATTAATTTCTAATATCATTTCATTTTGGTTCATTTTATGATTTCAGTATTTTTGAGTTTATTGACACTTGTTTTGTGACCCAACATATGGCTTATCCTGGAGAAAGATCCATGTGCACTTGAGAAGAATGTGTATTTTCTGTTGGTGTTGTGTAAAGTTTTCCATATATGTTTGTTAGGTCTAGTTGGTTTAGCGTATCAGTCAAATCTTGTACCTCCTTATTCATATTATGACTAGTTCTATCCATTATTAAGAGTGGCATATTAAAGTCTACTACTATTAATGTAGAACCATAAATTTCTACCTTCAAATCTGTCATCATTTGCTTCATTTATTTTGGAGCTCTACTGTTAGATGCATATACATTTATGATTGTTACACCTACCTGTTGAAGTGTCCCCTTTATCAGTATAACATGACTTGTCCCTCATAACTGTTTTTGACTTAGAGTCTATTTTATCCAATATTAAAATAGCCAACTCATCTCTTTTTGTGTTACTACTTTCATGGTATGCTGGTTTGTATATATTATGTCCCCCAGAAAAATCCATGTTCTTTGATGCAGTCTTGTGTGGGCGGACATATTAGTGTTGATTAAGTTGGAGTGTTTGGATTAGGTTGTTTCCTTGGAGATGTGCCCCACCCAACTGTGGGTGATAACTCTGATTAGATCATTTCCATGGATGTGTGGCCCCACCCATTCAGCAGGGCCTTGATTAGTTTACTGGAGTACTATATAAGTTCAGACAGAAGGAACAAGCTTGCCACAGCCAAGAGGGACAATTTGAAGAAAGACCAGGAGCTGAGAGAGGAGCTTCAGTTTACAAAGACATTTTGGAGATGGCCTTTGAAAGAACATTTTTGCTTTGGAGAAGCTGAGAGAGGGCAAATGCCCCAACTAAGAGTGACATTTTTGAGGAGCTGAAGTCTAGGGAGGAATGTCCTGGGAGAAAGTCATTTTGAAACCAGAACTCCAGAGCAGATGCCAGTCACATGCCTTCCCAGCTAGCAAAGGTTTTCCAGACACCATTGGCCATCCTCCAGTGATGTGTTGATGTGTTGCCTTGGACACTTTACGGCCTTAAGACTGTAACTGTGTAACCAAATAAACCCCCTTTTGTAAAAGCCAATCCATTTCTGGTGTTTTGCATTCCAGCAGCATTAGCAAACTGGAACACATGGTATATACTTTTTTCCATCATTTCACCTTCAACCTACTTCTATCTTTGACTTTAAGGTGAGTTTCACAGACAGTACATAGTTGGGTCATTTACCCATTCTGCCAATGTCTGCCTTTTGACTGGAGAGTTTAAACAAATTACATTCAAAGTTACTACAGGTAATGCAACTTTTTCTGCCATTTTTCTATTTAGACTTTGTAAATATTATACCTTTTTTGTCCCTCAATTCTATTAATGCCTACTTTTATATGATTTGATATTTTGTATGGTACCATGCTGAGTGCCTTCTCATTTTTTTCTTAATATATTTTTCATCTATTTTCCTTGCAGTTACCATGGGGTTAAAATTTAACATACTAAATATATAACAATCATATTTGTCTTGATACCAACTTAACTTCAATAGCATGCAAATATCTTTTCCTGCACCCCACTGCTTCCTGAACATTTTTTCACTTGTTATAACTTATGTCTTTGTACATCATATACCCAAAAACAGATTTATCATTACTTTTTATGCATTTGCATTTTAGCATCTGCAGGAAGAAGTGGAGCTACATACCAAACAATGCACTACAACAATATTGGCATTTATAATTATCCAAATGGTTACCTTTATCACAGGTCTTTCTTTCTGCCACCGAGAACCACTGTCTAGTGTCCTTCCCTTTTAGTCTGAAGAACTCCCTTAAGCACTGCTTGTAGTATCAGTCTTGTAGTGATGCTCTCCTTCAGCTTTCATTTATCTGAGAATGTCTTAATCTCTCCTGCATTTTTTTTTTCTCATTAAGCTTTGTTTTAATGGATCTCAAAATTCTGTGACAGATTTTGGTCATTGTTTCCATGTAAAAAGTACTGATTTTAAAAACTAATAACTTAAAACTGCCACATAAAAACAAATGGTCCACAAAACATTCCTTTCTGTCTGAAGGTTTTATGATGCATTGTTAACATTAACTAGTTTTTTATTATTAAACTTAAATGGCCAATTGAGACAAACAGTTCTGATACTATTCTTCCACTGCTGATTAATTAAGACTGAGGTGGGAGGTTATAGGTAATATTCATTTAGCCTTCTGAGCTTTCTGGACAGACTTGCCAGCTCCAGCAGGCTTCTTGTCCACTGCTTTGATGACACCCACAGCAACTGTCTGTCTCCTATCACAAACAGCAAAATGACCCAGAGGCGGATAGTCACAGAATCTCTCAACATACATGGGCTTGCCAAGAACCATATCAATGATGGCAGCAACATCAGATTTCATAAATTTGGGGCCATCTTTCAGTTTAACAGAATGGTGGTCAATCATCTCCTTCAGCTCAGCAAACTTGCAAACAATGTGAGCTGACAATCCAGCACACGTGCATAGCCAGCATTGATTTGGCCTGGATAGTTGAGGACAATCACATGAGCAGTGAAGTCAGATGCTTCCATTGGAGGATCATTTTTGCTGTCACCAGACACATTGCCATGACAGACATCTTTTACAGACATGTTCTTAACATTGAAGGCCATTTTGTTACCAGGAAGAGTGTCACTAAAAACTTCATGGTACATTTCAACAGCCTTTCTTCAGTTGTAACATTGACTGGAGCAAAGGTGACCACCATGCCCAGTTTGAGAACATGAGTATCCACTTAGCCCACAGGGACAGTACCAATATCACCAATTTTGTACACATCTTGAAGAGACATATATAAGTATATGTCAGTTGGATGAGTAGGTGGCAGGATGCATTCCAGAGCTTCAAGCAACATGGTCCCACTGGCATTGCCATTCTTACAGGTGACTTTCCATCCCTTGAACCAAGGCATGTTAGCACTTGGCTCCAGCATGTTGTCACCATTTCAACCAGAAACTGGCACAAATGCTACTGCGTAAGGGTTGTAGTCAATTTCTTAATGTAGGTGCTGCCTTCCTTAATGATTTTGTCATATCTCTTCTGGCTGTAGGGTGGCTCAGTGGAACACATTTTGTTAATACCAACAATTAGTTGTTTTATACCCAGTGTGTAAGCCAGAAAGGCATGCTCACAGGTCTGCCTATTCTTGGAAATACCAGCTTCAAATTCACCAACAACAGTGGCAACAATCAGGACAGTCAGCTTGAGATGTGCTTATAATTATGTTTTTAATAAAGCCTCTGTGCCCTGGGGCATCAATGATGGTCACATAATACTTGCTGGCTCCATGGGAGATATCAGTGTGATACCATGCTCATGTTCAGTTTTCAGTTTATCCAAGAGCCAGGAATACTTGAAGGACCATTTTCCATCTCAGCAGCCTCCTTCTCAATTTTTTCAATGGTTCTTTTGTTGATTCTGCCACATTTATAGATCAGGTGGCCAGTAGTGGTGGACTTAACCAAATCTACATGCCCAATAACAACAATGCTGATATTAGTCTTTTCCTTTCCCATTTTGGCCTAAAATACAGTGATGGTTTTCACAACACTGTGTTCTGGCAGCAAACCCATTGTGAAAAAGTTCTTCTTCATTTTTGAAAAAAGGTCTCACTGAATATAAAAATCTTGGCCAGTGGTTGTTTTCTTTCAGCAGATTAACTATTTCAACCCAGTGTCTTCTTGCCTTCATGGTTTCTGATTAGTATTTGGCACCCAATCTAATTGAGATGTCCTTGTGCATAACACATTGCTTTCTTCTTGCAGTGGTCAGAATTCATTCCTTGTCTTTTGCACTCAATATCATGATCAATAAATGATGGGGTGTGTTTTTCTTTATGTTTATCCTGTTTGGTGTTCTCTTGTCCTCTTGGATGTGCATATTCACACCTTTGCTAAATTTGGGAAGCTCTCTGTCGTTATTTCTTTGGGCATTCCTTCTCCCCTTTTTCACTTTCTTCTCCTCCTGGGACTCCCATATTGCATTTATTAGCTTGCTTGATAGTGTCCCATAGCTGTCTGAGGCTATTTTCACTTTCAATATTCCTTTATTCCTTCTGCTCCTCAGCCTGACTTATTTAAAGTGTCTTGCCTTCAAGTTCACTGATTCTTTCTTCTAGCTCTAATCTGTTCTTGAAACCCTCCTGGGCATTTTTCATTTAAGTAATTGTGGTCTTGAACTCCAGTAATTCTGTTTGATTCCTTTTTAAAATATCCATCTCTTTATAGAGTCTCATATTGCACATTCATTGCTTTCCTGGTATCTTTTAGTTCTCTCTCTGTATTTTCCTTCATTTCCTTGAGCATTTTTAAGATTATTTTGTTAAAGGCTTTGTTTGGTTTGTCCACATTCTTGTCTTCTTCATCACTGTTTTCTGGATTTTTATTCTCTTTCTTTAGATGGCCTATTATTTCCTGTTTCTTTGTCTTGTAGTCTCGGTCCACATTGCATATTTTAATATTTTAAAATACTAACTCTGAGATTTCTTTTCTGAGCTGCCTGTTTCTTGGTTTTGTAATCAGCTGGTGATAAGACAGAGATTTTACTGAACTTCAGCCCTCTGTCAGGAAGGTCTGCCCAAGGCAAATGCAGTGTGAAGGGTTTTCCCTGTCTTTCTGGGCCTCTGTATTGTTCTGGGCTTTTGCTAGTTAGTTGTTTCAGAGTTCTGCTGTTTACAGTAGCTTAGTTAGCCCCTCTATTTCCCAGGAGACAGACCACCCTCTCCTAGGTGGTTTACACTGTAAGGCCTTGTCCACCTCTATAGTTTTTCACACCCCTTTCATTGCCTCAAGCTGCTCTTTCCTGGAGGGCAAATTCTGGAAGGAGGGCATACTAGAGAGGAGTTTCCCAAGCCAGTCTTTCCCAGCCCAAACAGGGTCAGGGATCCATGAAGAGGGTGCTGATCAGCTCCAAAGTGCCCTGGAGAGGGAATCTTGAAGGGTGACAAGAGCTTCTGTTAAAGCTCCCAAAGCTGAGCTTTCCTGCCCTGCCCAGCAAATGTACCCCTCAGCTAACTGTCGTCTGTAGCCCTGCAGAAGTGCAGCTTCTTTGAGTCTCCACTGTTATCACCCCTTCTGGGGAGGGTGGATCTAATGGTTTCCCTCATAGTCAGGCCACCATCAAGTCAAATCACCTAATTGAAAGCCTTGATCAGTGACCAGTGATGCCCACCCCTGTTCTCTAGGAAGAGGAATTTTACATCCCTTTCTGTCACCAGAGAACTAGTCAGGGGTTGGACTCCAAGGTGACCTGCTGCTGGAGTGGTGGTTGAGCACTGGTAGCTACCATATCAAGGACAGAAGATACTGTTCTTTAACATAATTTTTCAGCCTCTTCCTCCCACTCTTCTCAAATGCTGTACTGTGTTCTTCTTGCCTACAGAGTTTCAAAATAGTTGTTTCAGATGGTTCCTGCCTTTTTAATAGCTTTTTTGCTGAAAGTGCTGTGTCCTGGAACTCCCTACTCCACCATCTTCTCAAGTTCTTTTTGATTATTTGGAACAAAATACAGAAATATTACAGGCAAGAAGTAGAAAATAACCATTGATGCTATGAAAACATGTAAACCAGAGAAGTATGTCAGATGCAGAGTCAAGAACTAAACCTTGGAACATAGAACTCTTCATAGATAGGAGTTAAAAATAATTAGATTTTACCTTCCATAAGGAATCTATAGTTGTCTATTTATCTACATGCTACAGAAAGAGAAAGTGAAAGTTTCTGACTATAAAATTATCCTAACTGTTGAATGTTTGAAAAAAACAAAATTAATATAAAAGTAAAAGCAAGCACAAAAAGTAACAGTAGAAAATATAATATTTTTATATAATTTTATTTAATTCTTCCCAGCTTAAATTATTTTCTAGTCATTTTTCATGACACATAACTTTTATTATAAATTTTAATAGCTGCCCATCTTTGTATCATATGGTAGTAGAAAGCCTGCCACATATGTAAATGCTTAATATATATGTGGAGTTAGTGGAATTATGTTACATTACTTATTAAACCATATCACTATTTTAAATATTTAAATCATTTCCAGTTTCTTGATTATGCAATAATGATCATTTTAGATGTAAACAAAGTTTTTCAATTTCAGAATATTCATGCATTATTGTCATAGAGCACCTCCTCCAATGTAAGTTTAAAATATGCACTTTCATAGTCTGAGCATGATCTATGGTTTAGCAACCCCACTGAAAATCTTTTATCCAAGAGAAACTCTTATATAAGTATACCAGATAAATCAGGAAGCAAATTCTTGTCACTGTTTTTTATAAGAGTAAAAATTGGAAACAACCAAATGTAAAACAAATTATCATAAAATGGAATATTTCAAAATAGGGAAATGAAGAAACCATAGCCCTATAAACAAAGCAACATACAATGCTGAGTAAAAGAAAAAAAAAAAAAGAAGTGCATCAAATGGGTCCCTGAAACCATTCTGTCATTATCTCCCCTATTCTAGAATGCATAATTGGAATAAGCATACTCAGCAACTGGAAGAATACCCACATTGGTTTCCTGGCCTGTGGAGTGAGGGCTATTATAGTAGGAAAGGCCAAGGGGAAGCCACTAGAACTGCCTATACCTACAAAATAGTAAATCAAAAACAATATTGCATTCCTGGAGGGATTGCAGAAATTAGTGCCACCATCAAGGACTTAAGAGGATGCAGGGGTGGTGATTCCCATCACATTCCCATTCAACTCTCTTATTTGGCATGTGCAGAAAAATAGATGGATCTTGGAAAATGACAGTGGATTGTTTTTAATCCATTCTTATCTGCTTAATATTATTTCAAAATTTCTGTTAATAAAGTTCCAAGTTTGCTTTTACATTTAAAATATTCAACAAGAATTTGTTTTATGCGTGGTGTGAAGTAAAGACTAATTAAATCCCATGCATAATTATTATAATTGGTAGATAACCAATTTTCCCTCCACCATGCATTGGAAAATCCATCATTTCTCTATTTATCTGCAATTTTTAAGCAATTTTATCTCTTTATATATCAAGAGGTTGCTTGTCAGCTCCTAATTCTGTTTCTTTTATCCACTTTACCAATAACACATGCCCTTCTCCTATAATTTTGAAATATGTGTTGATATCCAATAGGCTTGCCCACAACCATATTTTTTTCTTCAGGGTGTTTTGAATAACTTTGGTGCTTTTCTCTTCCAAATATATTTTTAAAATAAATTTTCACACTCTACCAAAATGATGCTGTGATTTTGATTAGAGTCACATTGAATCCATGGGTGAATTATAATATTACTGCTAATGTGCCATTGCTTCCGCATTCATATTATCATTTTTTTCTCTCCAGTTCTTAAGTTTCCTATAAAATAATTTAGTAAGAAATTTCTAATTTTCTTTTTAAATACTCTGTACTTTTTTATTTTATTTTACTCAAATTTCTTAAATTCTAAAGATTATGATAATCATAGTTTAAAAACTTTCAAAAGTAGTTTATGTTATATAAAATCTATTATATAACCAAACAAATATAACTTTATGTATTTTTAAAATATAGTGCATTAGACTAGGAGTAGGATTGGAAGCAGAAAAATGATCACAATCAACCACTATAATACTAAGGGAAATTTTAAATAGCCTTCTGTCGGATGCTATTCAAAGTGCTTCATGTAATTGACAATAGTCTACAACATGAAAAGGACCTGAAATAATATCTCATTATTTCCTCAAAATAATATGCAAGCTTTTATTCAAACCCTTTATGCAAAGAGGTTGATCGAATGTCAGGGATGAGAAGTAATTTGGTCAGACTGTCATTATAATGTGATTGCTCAGATTATGAGCTCTTTGGCCATGATTTTTTTTTTTTTGCTCCCGGTTTCCTGAAATATAAAATGGAGCTAATACAATCCATACATCGAGTTGTTGAGAATTTTTAAATGGTTAATGAAGGTAAACTTCTTAATTCATGTCAAATGTAAGAAGCAACAAATATCTATTTCATAATATACTAAGATATAATAAAACAATGCACTATCTATAAATTACCAAATTTCAAATAGTTAAAACATTAAAACTTAATACATATAAATATATTTTTATTTATACACAAAGCTATATTCTATGAATACATAAAATATAAATATGTGAATATATAATACGTCTTTATATTCTATTATCCATTATTACCTATTAATTATTGTTGACATTATTAACCAGAATTGAAATACACTTTTGTAATGCTGGTGTAACTGTCAAGAAACCTAATACAAATTTTAAATTTTGTGATCTATTCTTTTGTCCATAAATTGAGAACTAAGCATTAAAACACCTCTAAAGCTTGTTTTTACTATAAAATTTGATTGGTGTTTTCTTTTTTTTAATGCAAGATATACCACATGCTTTGGTGTGTCTTTACAGCTAGGATCCTTAAAGTTTTCCAGTGATGCTCATTTAAATTTTGAAATACAAATTGTTATTTAAACAAGTTTTTAAAAAGCATTTAATTTTAATTTTGATGTAAAATGTGCTTTGTAAATTCTGCATTGACTCTATTTGGGGGAATAGATATATGTGAAAATTGGTTTGGCTATCTGTAAGTCATTAAATTTCTAGTATTCTACTTTTAATTTCTATCTAATTTGAAGTAATATATCATGGATGTAGCATTTTGTTTTGAGATTTTGGTTATACTGTATAATTTTTAGTCAATGAAAATACAAACTTCCAATTCATTTGAGAATTATTAAGGCTAACTTGTTAATCTCTAAAATGTACTGAGGGATTAAGTTTCATGATGAGAAATATATTTTATGTTTCAATGATTTAATCTCTTATCTTGAACTTATTTTTATTCAAGGTAACTAGGCAAAGCCTAAATGTCCTTTTTATGACTTAGACATTTGCATTACATGAATAAATAAACAAATGTAAATCTGAAAGTTTATACAAAATCAATTAGACAAATGAATCATGCATAGAACTCAAAATATGAAATTATAATGTTGAAGATACATTCAAGCAAAAATTCTAGAAGTTTGGTACCATAATAGTTATTTTTATTTAACATAACTTCATTATGATCTTTTAACTAAGAGTTATTTTGAGTGTCAAAGGATATAAATAGTTTTCAAAGGTGAAAAGTATGACTTTCTTATATTGTCCTCTAATGCATAGCTCTAAATTCTCAAATATAAGAAGAAACATCATTCTAAAATGAGTGAAATATAGGTTGAATATTGAATCTTTATGATTCTCAAATACAAGGATTTAAACAAACTCTCAAATATTTATAAATTTAAAATAACAATGCAAATACAGTGGTTGCCAATAAAACGGCAGAGTTTTGGCTATTCAAATATTCATTACAAAATGAAGTGTATATCATGATTCTCTGCACAGCATGATAATATTAATGCCAGAAATTTTGAGTTGCTCTAAAACTTAGTATCAGTAAATTTATTTTATAGTAACTATGTCTTTGGCTTGGTATTATCATTTCCACCTTGTCTCATGCTTGAAATTGATAAACTTTATGAACAATGAAATTGAGGAAAATTGTATGTCAATTCTGACCTATAAATGTTAGCATTTTTGCCATTTACCAAACTGTAACTATAGCTTAATCTGTAGAAGAGGCAATTTGAATGTTTAAGGCTTTCTTGAGCCTTCAGATCAGTTCTATCTTTACCTGATTATCCCCACCATGACTGTGAGTCCTTGAACACTTGATTAAATATTTTTTTTTCCTTAACTCTCCTCCAAAGTACTTGCTCAGCAATTAGCAAATCGCCTCTGTCTGCAACTGCCTTATAAAGGTCTTTAGGTGACCAGGATCTACCAAGTTACCAAGAAAAATATCCAACATACTCTTGAGAATTTGCTTTTTCATTGAACTGGAGTTTGAGCTTCTGAATAATAGTTAGCTCTCAGTTAGTTGAATAAATTATTAATAACAAGGGTGTCTTCTTAATAATGATATTTTATGTTTGTGACTTCTTTCAGCCAATATAAAAATAGTAAACCCCAATTTATTTTTAAAGGAAGTTTCCATAGGCAAGCCTTTCATATTATTTCATTTGACATTTGTAGCATTTGGAAGAAGGCTAGGTAAGAATTACTATTTATCTTTTATTTTTCCTCAATATAATGTTTAAACATATCAATTTCAATGGCTTAAATATTTTCTTGGGGTTAACAGGTTTTACTTCCCACCATGCAATATTGTGACAGTTTTTCTGTCATCTATTCTGTTCAGGATCCACCATTGGAGATCTCTGAAATACCACCTGTGCTGGTTTGGATGTATTATACCCCCCAAAATGTCATGTTCTTTGATGCAGACTTGTGGGGCAGACATATTAGTGTTGATTAGGTTGGAATTCTTTGAGTGTTTCCATGGAGAAGTGACTCAATCAACTGTGGGCTAGATCTTTGATTTGATGATTTCCATGGAGTTGTTACCCCACCCATTCAGGGTGGGTTTTAATTGAATCACTGGAGTCTTATAAAAGTGTTTACAGACAGAAGGAGTTGCTGCAGCCAAAAGAGATATTTTGAAGAATGCACAGGAGCTGAAAGTGGATCTGGAACACAGATGGATCAGCTGGATCAGCAGATGCCAGCCACATGCCTTCCCAGCTAACAGAGGTTTTCTGAACACCATTGGCCATCCTCCAGTGAAGATATACTTGTGTTGATGCCTTCATTTGGACATTTTCATGGCCTTCAGACTGTAACTTTGTAACCAAATAAACCCCCTTTATAAATGCCAATCCATTTCTGGTATTTTGCATAACAGCAGCATTAGCAAACCAGAAAACCACCTAATAAAATAATCTGACTACAATTTGTGGGTTGAGTTCTTAGACGGAGGTAAACCTATAGGAGACAAGAAGTATAGATAGGCTTCTGAATCCATGATTAATTTAAAACTATCAGTTTTGTGGTTGGTATGATATATTATTTCCTATAGATCTGCAACCAGTGGTGCACCCTTGCTTTGTTTCTGTGATCAAAATCTTGAGATATACTCCTGTTCTCTTAAAACATTGTGTTTTACCTACTCATGCTTCAGCCTTGACATTATACTCGGTTTCTCTGGTTACACATCTCATGTCCATTTGTGGTCTGGATTTTTTTTTTTTAAATATAAAATTACCATGCTCAAGCCATGCAATTTTCTGCCAATTGTCAGACTATGTGATTTGATATATCTTTGATACCATATTTAACCAACTTAATTTGAGATTTTATTATTGCCAATGGCCAAAGTAATTATTGACCCAAATTTCAGTCCACTGCCAGATAGCAAATAACTATCTCATTCAGTCTTACATACATCTAGACGTGCCTCTCTGGTCTGGACTTCTTTGATGTTCTCTCTGGCTTAGGGAATATAATGTTATGGTTTATTTAATTATATTTAATACATATTATTTTAAATGTACAAAAATTAAAAAAATATATTTATATGCTCTGTCTTACTTTTTCAGAGCTAATATCACAAATACAATAAACTGGCTTTGTCATAAACTATGGGAAGTTATTGGTTCACAGCTTTAAGTCTAGGAGAAGTCCAACATTTTGATATTGGCAAGGCTTGCTTTCCCCCCAAACTGTAATGTGCTGGTGCTGGCAGAAGGAAAATCCTGAGGAATCTTTGGCTTTCCAATCACATAGCAATGTCTTCTCCTTTCTGTACAGGGTTCCTACTGACTTCATGCTTCTCCTTGTAGCCTTCTCCTCACAGTAAGTAATCCAGATGAAGAATCACTCTGGTTCAGTTTGCCACAGTTTTAGTAAAAATAGCATCCATAACATCCTATTAACAATAGGTTCACTCCCACAGGAACATGAGTTAAGATTAAGAACATGTCAAAATTGGGGTACATAATTCACCCTACCACATACCCATACTCAAGAGTGGTGGGAATTAAGCTCCACATCCTGGAGGTAGAATTAGCAAATAATCTCTGGACATATGACCATCACAATAATTACTGTATCTGTACCGGTTTGTATATATTATGCCACCCAGAAAAAGCCATGTTCTTTGATGCAGTATTGTGGGGGCAGATGTATTAGTATTGATTAGGTTGGAACCTATTGGTTCAGTGTTTCCATGGAGATGTGACTCAATCAAATGTGGGCAAGACCTTTTGCTGGATTATTTCTATGGAGGTGTTGCCCCACCTATTCAGAGTGGGTCTTTATTGTATCACCAGAGTACTTTAAAAAGAGCCACACAGGCCCAGATGCAGACCAACTGAGAATGACATTTTGAAGAGCAACTGCAGCTAAGAGAGGGAAAAATGCCCCAAGAGCAACACTTTGGAGAACACCATTTTGAAATTCAACCTGGGAGCAAGCTAACAAAGGTTTTTCAGATGCCAATGGCCTTTCTCTAGTGAAGATACCCTTTGTTGATACCTTACCTTGGACACTTTATGGCCTTAGAACTGTAACTTTGTAACTAAGTATAACCCCTTTATAAAGTCCAATCCATCTCTGGTGTTTTGTAAACGGCAGCATTAATAAACCAGAAGAGTGTCTTTTGGGAAAGATACTTTGAGGCTGTGCAAAGATCTTATTTTTCCTTAACGTGTTGTCCACAAGTTTTAGCATTCATCAGTGGAACATGCCTACAGTAATTATTATTGTGGTATTCTAACTGTGATTTTCTGTTTCTGCCATCCTAATAACAAATGTTATTTGCTGGTTGCAATTGTTCATTAATGGAGATTTGTCCATTATATTTGTTAATTCAATCATTTATGTATGGCACCATGGATTCACAATTATTGTATTCATTTTCTATTGATGTAGTAAAATATTACCACATATTTAGCAGATTTAAAGAGCATCCATTCTGTTTCCATGGGACAGAAGTCTGAAAATATCTGGGTCAGCTTGTTCCACTGTTCCAAGTCTCCAAAGACAGAAAGCAAGGTGTGGTCATGGTTGCATTCCTTCATGGAGTCTCCAAATATGAATCCCTTTCCAAATTTATTGACATGTTCAGTTCCTCGTGACTGCAGAACTAACTTTCTATTGCTGGCTGTCATCCAGGAGGGATTCTCTGCTTCTAGAGATCACCTGCATTCCTTGTTTCATGGACCCCTTCAAAGCCAGCAATGACAGGTACAGTCCTCATGTGTCAAAAATCTACTCTACCTTCCTTTTCTTCTTATACTCTCTGACTGAGCACAGAGAAAAATCTCTCAGTTTTTAAGGGATCAGGTGATAAGATTGGGCCCATCTGGATAATCTAGCAATAATCATCATTTTAAATTCATAACATTAAATACATCTGCAAATCCCTCTTGCCATGCAAGAAAGCATATTCCCATGACTATGCAACAAAAATCATGGGAGCTCAAATTCTGCCTACCACCTTTATTTATTTTATTCTTTGGATTTAAGCAAATACTTTTCATTGTGTTTTTGTTTGTTTGTTTGTTTGTCTGTTTAAAGTTGCAGGTTTATAGGAAAAAGCATACAAAAATCAGAGTTCCCATTTTACTCCCCACAAGACACTTTTCTCTATTATTAACAATTTGCCTCAGCATGGTAACTTTCTTACAATTGATGAAACAATAATATGATAGTATGCTATTTTTTCTTTTGGCTTTTATATTTAGGTATTTGATCCATTTTTGAGCTATGTTTTATATGGTGAGAGGTGTGGATCCACCTTTACTCTTTTGCATATGGATATACAGTTTTCCCAGCACCACTGATTAGAATGCACCCTATCAAAACCCTACTGGCAAT
Organism: Choloepus didactylus; assembly: GCF_015220235.1. Lineage (NCBI taxonomy): Eukaryota > Metazoa > Chordata > Mammalia > Pilosa > Megalonychidae > Choloepus > Choloepus didactylus. Next base: position 66,354,810 of record NC_051308.1, on the reverse strand, counting down.
AAATGTGTTTATTTGATTCCATTGGTCTATTTCTCTTCTTCTTTGTGCCAATTCCATGTTGTTTTCATTACTGTACCTTTGTAATAATTTTTTTTTTAATTGGGAAGTGTGAGTCCTCCAACTTCATTCTTTTTCAACATGATTTTGGTTACCCAGGGCTCCTTACCTTTCTGTATTAACTTGATGATTGGCATGCCCATTTCTGCAAAGAATGCTACTGGAGTTTTGGCAGGGATTGCATTGAATCTGTGAATTGCTTTGGGTAGAATAGACATCTCATCTTTTTTAGTCTTCCAGTCCATTAACAAAGAATGCTCTTCCATTTACTAAGGACTTGTTTTATAACTTTCAGCAATGTTTGTAGTTTTTCATATATAAGCCCTTTACATGCATGGTTATATTTATTCCTAGATATTTGGTTCTTTAGTTGCTATTTTAGATGGATTTTTTTTCTCAATTTCCTGTTCAGATTGTTCATTACTAGTGTACAGAGACACTACAGATTTTGCATATTGATCTTGTACCCTATCACTTTCCTGTATTTGTTTTTTACCTGCAGTAGCTTTGTTGTGGATACAGGATTTTCTATATATATATGTTCCTGTCAACTGCAAATAGATACAGAATTACTTCTTTTACAATTTTGATTCTTCTCCTTCTGCCTAAGTGCTCTGGCTAGATCTTCCAGTACAATGCTGAATAACAGTGGTTACAGTGGGCATCCTTGTCTTGTTCCTAATCTTAGTGGGTAGCTTTCAGCCTTCCTCCATTGAAGTTCATGTTAGCTGTTGGTTTTTCATATATGCCCTTTAACTTATTGAGGAATTTCCCTTCTATTCCTAGTTTATTAAGTGTGTTTATTAAGAAGGGGTTCTGGATTTTGACAAATGCCTTTTCTGTGTCAATTGAGATTTTCGTGTTTTTTTTTTCCTTTCTTCTATTAATGTAGTGTATTATATTAATTGATTTTTTATGTTGACCCTCCTTTGCATACCTTGAAGAAACCCACTTCATCATTATGTATAATTTGTTAATGTGCTGTTGGATTTGGTTTGATAACATATTGTTGAGGACTTTTGAATCTATATTCACAAGAGATACAGTCTGTGATTTTCTTTTCTTGTGGTATCTTTATCCTAAAATACTAGGGTGATGTTGGCCTCATAGAATGACCTCTGCAACAGATGTAAGCCTCTTGGTTTTCACAGCTGCCATCTTGACAATTAGTTCTCAAGGATACTGTGAAGCTGGAAAGAGAAGGTTGTGAGTAGGTTAAGTTACATTACCACAAAACATGGTATTCTTAATGAGATTCAGCAGTTTTTCTGGAATAAACACTTCTCTGATTATTGTAAGCTTTTTATTAATTTTTACAGTTCTGAAAAAGTTGGTTTTGAAAATTTTTGTCAGTGTTTTCCTTGCTTTTATGAAAACTCATATTTACAGAAGTCCTTACTCTACTATTCTGGAAGCTGTGTCTTAGCTTTACGTGGGTATATAATTTTAGGTTGACAGTTTTGTTGTTGTTGTTGTTGTTGTTTTCCAGTCATGTAAAGATATTGCTCCTTGTCTTCTCAAATGGATTGTTCTCAACACAAAAATAGTTTGCAGTGCTTATTTTAGGACCTATGTAAGGTACACATCTTTTTTCTCAGCCCTTTAAAGGTAATTTTCTCTTTACCTCTGCTTGTGAGAAATTTGATTGTAGTTTTTCTTGTTGCAGTTTTATTCAGTATTTTTTTTTTTTTGGCTTGAGCTTGTTGAGATTAGTTAATCATAGTATGAATACTTTTCATCATATTTAGAGACAAACTTCAGCCTTTTCTTTTCCAAAAAAATTCTGCCCCTACCCCCTTACCTTTTCTTTGGGGACTGTGCGTTTATTAGGTTGCTTTAAGTTGTCCAATATCTCAATGATACTTTTTATTTTTTAAAGTTAACTTTTCTCAATATTTTGTATAGTTACTATTGCTATGTCTTCATGTTCAATAAACATTTTCTACAATGTTTAGTCTATCTTTATTTTCATCTAGTGTGTTTTCCATCTCTCACATTGTAGTTTTCATCTCTAGAAGTTTTATTTGCATTATTTTACAGAGGAAGAAAGGCAAGTTAAAAGCAAGGTAAAAAAAAAAATGGCACTGCTCAGATTTTAATCCAGTTGCATTTTGAAGTTTCCAGTTGTTTCTGATTGATTATTTGAAATTGTTTTAGGTGCATTGGAATTTTGTTCCAATAAGTCCTCTGTAGGAAAAAGATTTCCATTTCCATGTGTATTGTAAGGATTAAAATTAAAGCTCAATATTAACATACTGCCTTGATATCTGGTAAAATCAGTAGGGCCTCAAATGGCACAACCACAGTTTCCCCTCCCAACTCTGCTCCAACAGATAATATCCCCTAGCCAAATAACTATCCTTATGAAAAGGACCAGACCCAGTTCCTGCTTATCCCTGAGTAGTGGATACCAGGACCCTATGAGCCCACAAAATTATTCAAACAAGCCAAATACATCTTCTCACAGGAACCAGGGAGCACATCATCTTGTTGATGCTACAAAAGCCTCTTATTTATTCTGTCCCTGAGTGCAGCAGTCCTAGTGGAGCCCTGCATGACATGCAATGCCCTCATCCCCAAGGCTGGGTTGTGAGTATATGTGACTAATAAACTGCTATCAATCTCAACTGTCCAGTGTTAGGTAACCTTTGTCCAGCCATCCCTATAACCCTGGGGTGGGAATCCCTCCCTCACCAGTGGGGTTAATACAAAGTGATTAAACAGCATTCCAGCTATCTTTTCAGCTGCATATTATGATTATTAAATTCACTTATACAAGGAAGGTCAACAAAAAGTAAACAACAACTTTTATTTTCTATTTTGTTCTTTCACATGTTTTAAGATTTTAAGTGTTTTACTGTTCAGCTCAACGTTCTGAAATATTTTAATAAATACCATTGTGGTCTGAAGCTATATGTACCCAAGAAAACATGTCCTGAAATCTAACCCATTCCTGTGGATGTGAACCCATTGTAAGTAGAACTTTTTAATGAGGCTAATTCTATTAAGCTGTGACCCACTTCATTTAGGATCAGTCTTAATATTTTTACTAGAATCCTTTATAAATGGAGTGAATACAGAGAAAAAGGCATGGAAGAAAGAAGCTGAAATCAATGAACCCCAGAAGAGAAGGGAGAGACCAACAGATGCCGCCGTGTGCCTTGCCATGTCACAGAGAAGCCAGGTATCACCAGCAGCTGGTCTTCAGGAAGAAAGCATCACTTTGGTAATGCCTTGATTTGGACATTTTCCTGGTTTCAAACTGTGAGCTAATAAATTCCCATTGTTTAAGCTAACCTATCTCATGGTATCTGCCTTGAAAAGCCTAGGAAACTAAAATAAATACACTCTTTATGATTTGCCCTATACTTTCTTAAGTTCTCCATGAATCCATTTAAATTTATGTTTGGGGTTGCTTATGATTTGTTCTTATACCCGTCTTGAGACATAAGTCAAGTTTCTTGAAGTAATAATAGTTAAAAACTTGCCCTGAGTTATAGTAAAATAGACACTGCAAAGGTCAATATCCTTAATCTTAAGAAACAGTTAAAAAGCTATGAGAAAAAATCTGAATGCCCGTACCTAACGATTATCATTTTGACAAAAAATGCTTACCTTTGTGCTTAATCTAGTATTAAGGTGGTTTTGATTTCCTCTTTAATTTTAATGTTTCTAATTATCAAATTTGAAACTAATGTGGGTACTTAGCTCTTATTAAATAAGACAAATGCTGAATGAAAAATGGTGTGACTTTCCATTATTATTTGACATTTCTATAGAGATACTCATTCAGTTCCAAACTTTCTTTGTCTTTGATAAGCTCAGTAAAGTATAGCTTTTTCTTGGTGGCTCTCCAAATTTGTACATTAAAAATAATTTATAACTTACTACAAACAGCATAATATTGTGGTGTGGGTTAAAGAACAAAACATCATTTTTTTGTAGAAAGACAAAGTGAATGCATTTGAGAAGGATGTTTTAAAGGCATGGATCATTGCTTTCATTTGCAATGAAAATTTGAGGTTTTAGTTTGTTAAAAAGTCTCTGAATTGTTAAATGCATTGGAACCCATTAGATATTAAATGCCCCTACTAGATTATTCAAATGGAATCAGTACTGGATAATTTCTGATGGCATGTAGAAGGGAAAGAGTGTTTGTAATTCATCATTGAATTCTTAGAAATACATCCTTAATTTTCGTGACCTCTTGACTTATACCTCAGACGTATAGAGGTAACAGAGTCCACTTCAGTGTCCTGGTCCTTCCTACTTATCTCCCAACTTTAAGTCATTGCAACCTAAAGTGTGATGATAATAAGCTAAGATGAGAAAAACCATGTGAAAAATAGAGTGAATTACTTTAATCAGAAATGATTTGGATTTCTTACAGGACTATATAAGTAAATAATTGTATTCTTAGCTAAGACTTTTTATCAAGTGAAACAAATATTTAATTATAAAAATTATGGAATGATGTTCTTAAACAGGGTGAAAAGGTAGACCAGGAGGAAAGAAGGGTGACTCTTAATTGTTTTATGCTTACACATAGAAGTTGTTTTTCCTTAGCTTTTTCTGACACAGCAGATAAACAAACAAAATTAGCAATAATAGGCATAAGAACTTGGTACCTATAGCCTCATGAAAAGTTTTCAAATCAATATACCAGGAATAAAGTCAGCCTTTGTGATGCAGAATATGGAAAAGATGCGTGTTCATCTTTCCCAAACTCTGATATCACTTACAACTGCTCTTCTCCCAGGTCCTGGTGTGAGCCCAGCCTACCCAGAACCATCATTCAGACCCAGCCAACAAGCCAGGGCCCTGACCTCGGGATCTCCAGCATCTTTGCTCATCAGCCTTGCTCACTGCATTCTTAAACATCAGACTGTTCCAATCTCATTACCATGCAGTGTTTTTTCTACATAGCTAATCTATTAAATATATAACAACATTATTGTCATTTTATAACTTTATGAGTAACATATAAATACATTAAAATTGAGAAAATATTACCTTTGATTTTTGATTAAACAAATTTGTCTATGGTATGTGATATGTGTGTTCTACACTGAGTTTATGCAGGTTTACAGGTGACAGAATTCTTATAAGAAATAGAATTCTTACAAACTCATAAAAGGTGTCCTAAAACCAACAGGAAAAGGGAAAAAAGGGAGTGTACCAATAACATAAAAAGTTTACAAATTTCTAAATAAACAAAAAAGCTCATGCTTTCCAATAATCTTGTAAGTACAAATTAAGACAACAATATGAGAGCAAATTATACCTCATTAATTGATGAAATTTTTAAAAGTCTCTATAATAGTTTTATATTTATAATAAAATTCCACTCTTGGTACTAATGAAAATAGTCTGTTTTTGACTTAGCAATTGTCATCCAAAATATACTATTTAAAAAAAGGGAAGAAAACACATAGTTGCAAACCCACATACAAAGGGAAAGGTTATTTCAGCCTTATTCTTTATATTGCAAAATCAGTGCTACATTAGACATTCATTGAAATGTTCATAAATAAAGAATGGGATATAGCGACACAATGGAGAAGCTTTCAAGTGAAAACATGGTATTTAAAAAGAATTATAACTTAAGTACCTTCAGGAATTTGCTGGGTAACGTACATCTGTGTGGAGGTTTTGTACAAACACAGTGGAATGATGGGGACTTTGGCAAAAGACCCTGTGAATAATCCTATTAAAGGCATTCTTAGTCCCATTTTTCATATCCCAAAGTCTTATGGGTATGAGATTACTGAGGAAGATGTTTATATAGTATCATGAAAGGGTTTTTTTCAAGTTATTTTTGAGTTAAAAAGGACTGATAACAATAATGTATACAGTGTGATGACATTTATGAAAATAAAATGTATATGTATCATTATTTATGGAAATACATAATATATACATGACATACTTCTGATTGGGAGGTGAAATCAGATGGGGTAAAAGAGTTTCAATTTTTGGTCATAAATATTTAATTTTTAAAAAATATTTTTCAATTAAGAGGAGACATAAAGCAAATGCTATGAAAATTGAGCACCCTAAACATAGGGGTAAATTTCAAGTTACAGTGATGAAATTTGATTTTGAAATCACAAACTTTGAAAATGCAGCATGTCTATCTCTATGCCTAGGTGTGCTCTCTCAAACAAAATCTAAAGGATTGCCATACAGTGTTTTGGATTTCTGTTTTGGATTTCAGATACATGTGTAGCTAACATTTCTAAAACCAGGCATATGGCTAAATGGAATCAACAATGGGCCTAAGTTTGTGCCCCACTAGCATACACATTTTTCTGTGCTTGGATAACCAGAGAAAGTAACATAGAAGTTTCCACTGGGGTTTTAACTCCTACAACTCCTCTTCTTGTCTCCTGATCTCCAACAAATATGTGAATTGGATTTATTTTTTGCTGGTATACTTGCTACCTTAGGATTTACAGTCCCATGGGGGAAATTTTCCTTTCATAAACTAATTATACTTAACCTCACTCTGGTCATAGAAAACTTAACTGTCTCCCTGGCCATGAGCATTAAATATCTGCAAACCTCTCTGAACTCTCTTGCTGGCATAGTCCTAGATCACTGCTTTGCCTTAGACTACCTTTTAGCAAAACAAGGCAGAGTCTCAGCAGTAGCTAACACTTACTGTTGCACTTAGATAAATGGTTCCCAAAAGGCTGAACTCCAGAAATCTGTCAGCAAGCTAAATGGTTGCACAAGGTAAAAATCCCCTCAGCCCATACTATTTGGGAAAACATAAAATTTTATCTCCCTAAAAGCCTGCTTGGTGGTATTCTCTAATTGCTCCATTAATCCTCATTCTGCTTATTCTCCTCTTTGGACTACTCAAAATAAACCTAATCACACAATTTGTTTCTCAGGCGCTTCAAGCTTTCAGGACTCATCTTGTTTCACCATTCCCTATCATGCCGACACCTCACCACAGCAGATAGTCCAGGATATCTACAGAAAGCGAAGTATTTCCATTCCTCAACCCCTCCCGATGATGCTGCTAACCAGCAGGAAGCATCTAGAACCCCTCACCCCTCAAGAGTGAGGGATCTAATAACAAAAAGTGGGGTACTGAAACTGCCACTTATCAATCCCCCTTTTCCACTGAAGTAGTCCGTCCCTTAATGGAAAAGTTTCTATTTCTTTTGTTTGAGCTCCCACCCCCTCAAGTTTATTTAGAAGCAGCTTGCTTCACTGCAAGAAAAGTTAGTGTTACCTTTCCATTTGCGTCACCTTGTAAGGCAGGTTCTGATTGGCTCTAGCCACTGAGCATGCTAAGTCTCCATTTTAAGACCAAGCATGATTTGCAACAGAGCATGTGCTTCTAAATACCATCCCTTAAACCTGCCTTCCGTCAACCGGATTAGCCCATGTAATCTAATGCCATGTTTAGCCACTCCCTTTAGCCTGCCTTCTCCAGACAGTATCAGCCGTCAGACTCCTTTTAGCTTGGGGAGATTTATCTGATGTGAGGCTTTTCTTCTGGTCTCCTTGCGGGTCTATGCAATAAACTCTTTGTCTTCTGGTGTCACGACACTGACTTCTCTGTTTATCGGACAATGAGCCCACTTTGAGCAGTAAAAAGATCAAGCCACTCTTCAGCTCAATGGCTTCTAATCGTAGAATGAATAAAAGCCCACGTCATCTCATTCATTCTTCCATCTTCATCTCTTACCATTTTCCCCTTGCTTTCCCTACTCACTGACATTTATTTCCTTGCTGTTTCTATCACAGGCCATCATTCCCTCTTGCCTTAGAGCCTCTTCTGCCTGCCATATTCCTCCCCTGGAAATCTTGGCATGCTCATTTAGTTTCTGAAGATGCCTACTCAAACGTAACTTTATCCATGAGGAGAGAAGGTTTCTTTATTTTTTGTTTGCTGTCATATTCCAAATGACCAGACCACTGTCTTCCACATATGAGATGCTAAATAAACATTTACTGGATTAATTTGTTGAAAATATTCAAGTATTTGTGCAAATGAAGACTGTAAAATAAGATCAAACCACAACTTAATTAATGCCTTATTTCCTGAACTAGTTTCAAACCTTGTAACTATTTACAAATTATTTGTTTTCTGAATTTATTTTTTAAGTGATTTGAAATTTTTAGGCAAAATTTTAAGTATTATCTCTTTTAAATATGGATTGTTCAATAACAATAAAAATTCAACAAAATTTTACTAACACTGTTTTAAGTGCATTAAATTATGTAGAATTTTAATTCAAATAAATAAATGAGGACTCTGTTACTTTATTGTTATTTAATGTAGGAGATAATGTCATTAAACTGCAGTTTTATAGCCATATTTGTGTCACTTGATGTTTGTGGTTCATGAAATTTGGGTACACTTTCTTAATTATTTCTCACTTGTATTAAAATTAAAATGTTCTAATAAATCAGTTATACTTCTGTATGTTTTGAGTAGAGGATAAATAAATAATGCATATATGTCCTTATAATTCATTAACCTGACAGCAAAATATTGATTTTGAATCACATCTTGTTCTTATTTCTCAGTTTTGAAGTTGGTTTGAGACAGGTAAGTTTTTAGAGAGTTTTCAGAGAACAGGTAACTCTCTTGGCATTTCTTCTTTGTTGATTGTGTCTTCTTTATTTTTGTCTTATGCTGCATTGGGAGCTTTTAATAGTATGGCTTTGCTGATCATTTGAACGAGAGGCAAAAATCACAGGTGACCTTGGAGGTCAATAGTATAGACAAACTTGAAAATCAGTAGTGTTTGATTTTTCAAAGTTGTTCTTTTATGGACAATAAACCTTAAGAATATTGTGGGAAATATACTGAAAATATCTAGGTGCTTACATTTATAAGAAAATTGTAAAATTTGTTGGTAAATTTTCTTATCCTCTCTGTCTTCAATATTATTTGGTGAGCTCTAGTTTAAAGGGTTTATATGGTTTATATGATAAATATAAAATTACTAAAGGGGTGTCTTTGATTTACAAATCTCAGAGGTATGCTTCTCTGAGGTACACTGAAAAAAAATTGACCTTTTAGTTCTGATCAAGTAGCTGAAAAATATCTGAAATTGCTTTTTAGTTACCTATATAATTTTTACTAGGGTTCTATGATAAGACAAGTTTTAGGGCCATCTTTATCTTGAAGATCTTTGAGTTGTTAAAATTACCAGTTCTCCTAGAGATTTCTCTATTGCTAAGGCATTAAGGCTGAGTAGGACAGCGAATATTTATTTCAGTTGTTTTTCTTTACTCTTTTCTAGTAGTATTTCTCAACATGTTTGAAAATTCCCCAAATTTCAAATGTACGTATTTTTAACATAAAGCATCTATGTTAAAAATATATATAATATATTAAGTATTTGTTCTAGTTTGCTAATGCTGCAGAATGCAAAACACCAGAGATGGATTGGCTTTTATAAAAAGGGGGTTTATTTGGCTACACAGTTGCAGTCTTAAGGCCATAAAGTGTCCAAGGTAACACATCAGTAATCGGGTACCTTCACTGGAGGATGGCTAATGGTGTCCGGAAAACCTCTGTCAGCTGGGAATGCACGTGGCTGGTGTCTGCTCCAAAGTTCTGGTTTCAAAATGGCTTTCTCCCAGGACGTTCCTCTCTAGCAAGCTTGCTCCTCTTCAAAACGTCACTCACAGCTGCACTGAGTTCCTTCTCTTTGAGTCAGCTCATTTATATGGCTCCACTGATCAAGGCCCACCCTGAATGGGTGGGGCCATGCCTCCATGGGAATATCTCATCAGAGTCATCACCCACAGCTGGGTGGGGCACATTCCAAGCAAATCTAATCAGCACCAAAACGTCTGCCCCACAAGACTACATCAAAGATAATGGTGTTTGGGGGACACAATACATTCAAACTGGCACAGTATTATACTGTAAAATACAACTACATTTTGAGTGAAAAATATTCTCTGTTCAGTAAAATATATTTTAGGGAGATTGGGAGTTTATGAGGAAGTATCATCTGATTCAAATATTTTTCGCCAGTCACCAAAAAGGCAAAAGCACTTGCAAAGGAAAATATCATTATTCAGTGTAATGGAGAAATGACTGACAACTCAAGGGACAAATTGTAGGAAATTATTTATGGAATTTTCTACTGTAGCTGATGAGAACTCATATATATAATGACAAACAAGTAGCTCTATCCCTTGGTGGTGCCCATCAAAATTTTGATATGACAATGTCATAGTGGAGATAACAAGCACAACTTAGTTGTGTGCTGAATCACATCTTAAAAATTGTAATATAAATCTGGTCAAAATTATCACATGTGACTACTGACAGTGCTCCAAAAATGGTTGGAACTAATGGTGGACTTATTACAAAATTAAACTTAGGGCAGCCACATTTTTCAAGGACATTGAAACTTGTCAGTTCCTTGCATGAGTGACCCAGAATTGCTCTGTGCTAAAAAGCTAATGTGAACACAACCTCATTGTAATAATTAAGTCTATGAACTTTGTGTCTCCTATGGCCAGACGACAGGCATTTTAGTCATTTACTTGATAAATTGATAAATTAAGAGGTTTTGATGTGACATGTTCTGAAGACAATTTTGATGTTTTAAGAAATCAAGCCATGCTAATAATTACTGTGAAGACTGGGTCAAAGACTAACATTTTGGTAAACATTCCAACCTATTAAAAATTGCCAGAATTCTTTTTTTTTCCTCTCCATTCAAGATTAATCACAGAAATATATTATTTAATTTATTTTCTAGATAAGTTGCATCATGCTGAAGCCTCATTTCTTTTATTGATATCAGTTTCATCAAATGAAATTAATGATGAAACTACAAACTTATTCCTATGCCACTCAAAAAAAAAGTAAACAAATTATTCAGGCTGCCTTTCTCAATATTGAAAGTTTGAAAAAAGAGATACAGATGTGAAGTTACTGAACCACAATTCAAATACTACATGGAAATTATATATGATTATGATATAGGAGTCCCAAAATTCTAATTATCTCTAAGTTTTCCTAAAATCTCACAAAAAGTTAAAAATAATTACAACAGCTTTATCAATATTTAGAATTACCTATAATTTAACAGCTACTTGCCAATAGGAAAAACCAGATTATTTCCATCCAATTAAAGGATTAAAATGATTGCTATGGGACAGATACAATATAGAGAAGATAGATGCTATTATTATCTCCATTTATCTCTAAGGGCATTGAAGCACATATTCATTAGTTAGTCTGTGTTTCACAAGAGTTAAGGGATAGATTTGGATTTCAATTTTAGACAAGCTGTTTCTAGTACCCAAATTCTTATCTATGAGATTATAGCAGCAATCCCTATGAAAAAAATCAAGTTTGGGACCAAAGTAAAGCAAAAATAAATTACTAAAAATGCATTTCAGTGGTGACAGTTGAAGGTAACCTCTAACATCACATGTTGCTTTTTACACAGAAGTTCAATAAAAAGATACTTTGGTCTTTCCTATATATAGATCAATATAAGTCATTTGGTAGGCCATTTAGACATTTGATCTTGTGATTATTGTTCTAAAACCTGATGATGCTGTGTTTTTTGTTTTTTGTTTTTTTTTTTCCACATAATGCTATGGCTCTTCCCAGTTGTTTCTGCACATTTATACACTGTATATTCCCAAAGGATAGAAAACTAACCCCAAACTCTGGAGCTAATTTGTCCCAAAATCTTTACTCTTATCCATTGGCTAGTGTCCTACATACGAGCTTGCTAGAGTAAAAAATGCTCAATTTCATGTATATGTAAAGAGACAAACGCTGCTCACCCAGGGAAATTTGGATAGTTGGAGTTCTATGTGAAACTTGAAAAGAAAATGTAACATTATTTAAATTGATATTGGATACAAAAGTTCCAGAGGCAAATGAGTATGCATTCTAATTGACATAACAAAATGTCAGTTCTGTATAATTAAACATTCATTTATTGTCAAATGTATATTTTCACAATTTATTGTGCGTAGTATGTTAATGACTAATATGTGTACTATAACAAGAAACAGATATATAATTAGTCTATTTAGGAAGACACATATAATACCATCCAATTTCATGCATATGGAATTTATGTGTGTGTGTATACATATATATATGTATACCCAAGTTTTATTTCATGAAATATAAAAAAAATATTTTTTCTAATCTAAGAGATACAGAAGAATTTTAATTCTAATTGTGGCTAGGCTTAATTACGCTACAAATAATTTTTATCTTATATTTTTCTAATAATATAGTGAAAAAATCAATACCATTTGACTCTCCCCCATGTTATAAATAGTACCTTTTTACTTCACTCCTACATTCACTCCACATCTTTCCTGACTTTCATTATTATTATAATCAGTTCTATTTGTTTCTCATATTTCTCATGGCTACCTATCATGTTTCATTGTAAGTTTTATTGTTCTAGATTTTGAAAATGTCTCTCAATTGCTGAAAATAATTTAATATTAAATGTAGCTTTTGGAGTTTATGTACATGTCATCCTGTATCTACCAGCATTATATTTTAGTGTGAAATTCAGAAATGTCATCAGCCACTTATAGTCAAATACTTTTAAATACACACACACACACACACACACACATATAGACACTCCACATATTTTACATGCAAGAAAGTCATATGTTCAGTAAGATGAGTTAGAAAGAGTGAAGAAGTAAAAAGAATGCAAATTGTGTGTTTATTTGTTATTGTAATTTCCTAAAAGGAAACAATCAGAAACTGTTTTCTAACAAGATTTCAAAAACAGTGATTGGAAATTTTGCTATCTGGACTGTTTTCTTCTGTTGCTGTACTTTCAATCTGTTTGAATTCCACATATGTGAAATTCTCAAATGACCTTCTGTTCCTGGTATAAATGGTTTCCAGACATAGTATATTAGGATTATGTTTCATATCATAGACTAAACATCAAATCAATTCAACACAGATGGTTTCGTGTCAATACTCTGTAGTAGTCTTCTACTATGTGGAATGATTTAAAAATATATGCATGGTCTTCAGGCTCAAAGAGTGGACAAATTAATAGAGACTCAATCATGTAAGCCAATAACTTTAATAAAAGTGCTTACTGGAGGTTAAAAAATTGTCACATATATATTACACAATCTATTTCATCAATGCAAACTTAAACAAGTAATTTATTATCTTTCTTCTTATGATAATTTCTTCTTACCTCAATTGCAATATATAACTATCTTTCTTCCCTTCACTTAATTTTTGGGCACATAGATTGGGTTTCAATCCTAATTGTTCCAGCATTTCAAGGCTTATCTTATTCAGGAAACCCTTGACTATTACTAATAAAAATGACTCATTATCATTGCTCAATATAACCTCAACTTCTGCCCCTGGAATATGCTGCTATCCTCAACCTAACTATTAGAATTTTTATTGCATGGGCATTATGCTAGTTTGAAGCTGTTATGTACCCCAGAAAAGGCCACGTTCTTTTGATCCATTCTTGTGGGTGCAGACCTATTGTGGGCGGGATCTTTTGGTTAGATTGTTTGAATTGAGATGTGATGCCCCTAATTAAAGGTGGGCCCTAATCCTTTACTGGAGTCCTTTATAAGAGGATAAAGGACAGAAAAAAAACAGAGAGTTCAGAGGGAGAAACACACAGAGAAGTTTAGAGGAAATCCCCTGGAGACACTGAGAGAGCCACTGAAGCCAAGAGATGAAAGAAAAAAAAACAAAAAACAAAAAACAGAAAAACAACAAAAAAAAAAGCAGGCAAGAAAGACCAGCAGATGCCAGTCATGTGCCTTGCTATATTATACAAGAACCTGGATGCCAGTGGCCTTTCTTCAGAGAAGGTATCATCCTACTGATGCCTTAATTTGGACATTTTCATGGCTTTAGAACTGTAGATTTGTAAACTAATAAATCTCTGTTGTAAAAGTCAACCCATTTCTGGTATATTGCATTCTGACAGCTTTAGCACTTTGTAACAGGCATCTTCAACAATCACAAAGCTGTGACGATGTTGCTTGTGAGAATTGTTTCTTATGAGAATTGAACACTGTTATTCAGATCCGGTTTTCCATTTCCTTTATGGAGAAATTTTTATTATTGCTGAATATTTCATGATAATGAAAATTCACATATATATAAGAATTTATATTTTGTCTTCAGTTATGCATCATTAATTGCTTGATCCTCACTGCAGCATTACAGAGTTGGTGCTATTACTTCCTTTCAGTGATAAAGAAACTGAAACTTAGTGTGATAAAAGTTAAGTTCGTACATCAATTTGGTTAAATTGGTGTTCGGTTATTTACTTAAGCAAGCACTAGCATGGTTGTTACCGTGAGGTAATTCTGCAGATGGATAGGCATCTGTAATCACTTATTGCATCTATGAGTAATTGCCTCCACAATCAACACAGGAGATTGTCTTCAGCAATGTGAGGAGACTTCTTATCCAATTGCAGATCTTAATAAGATAGAACTAAGAATTTCAGAAGTCAGGAGTCTTATGCCTTTACTTCACCCAGGGGCATTAAATTTCACCTTCATCAGAAGTTGAAGTTGAATTATTATACCTCAAAAGATAACTATTTTATTATGACAGTATTTATTTTATTATTTTACCTTTTATTATAATATTATTTATTAGGCAGCAAAACATAACAGATACAATAACTGAAGTTCTTCCAAGGATTTTTATAAGGATTAATCAGGTACTATATGCGTTATGCTTCAGGCACAGTAAAAAATGTGGCTGCTTGATTTTTAAAATTCACAAATGATCAGACTTTGAAGAGGAAGTGCTACAGACTTTGGAGAGAAAGCACCACCATGATGATACCTTGATTTTGGACTTTGTTTAGCCTCAAAACTGTGAGCTATTAAATTCTTGTTGTTTAAACCGAAAAAAAAAAAAAAAAAAAGTTTGTGGTATTTGTGACAGCAGCTCAAGTAAACTGAAACAATCATTATAGTTGTATTTGTAATCTACACAATGATTATCTCTTTTCATTACTGAGGAAATTGAAGTTTAAAGAGATTAACTCACAGGGATTTGTGGCTAGTTAGTGGCATAGCCAGGATTCCGATCTAGTTTTGATTGTCCTCAAATTTTATTCTCTCAATGAACAATACAGACAAAATACTTGTCTTTCTTCTTTCACCCTCCCATATCTATGGCAGAAAAACAATCTTTAAAGCATCAGTGATCCAGCAATATGATAAAATGGATATCATATAATTTAAATATCAGTGTAGCACCCAGAATAATAACATTTTAAATAACATTTTAAAATATATTTATTCATCATCCCATATACAAACATAAAAAAATTTATAGAGAGATTTCAAAAAGAGTTGAGAGGCTGTCTGGGAGGTTATTCCTATGCAAGTTTCTGATAGATATACCAAATCTCAGGGGTTAACCAAAGCAAGGTTTATTTCTTGCTCATGCTACGTGACCAATGCAGGTTGGCAGAAGGCTCTGCTCACTACAAGACACCGCAGCCCTGTATGTGGTTCATAGTCAAAGCTTAATGTATATTGGGAAAAATGGAGGCACTTGTGCCACTGACACACTGTCTACAACTGTAAAGCAGACAACAGCTCTGCCTCCCAATGTAAGGAAGAGCTTCGAGAAGCAGAAATTGTTGCACATAGGAGAGCTATTGTGTCCTCACTCATTAGTCCACTGACTCAGGGAGGATAGCGGGAAGGGGAGGGGGCACATCAGGGTCTCTTCCATGACTGAGAGGAGAGGCTACAGGACTGCAGGGAGCTCACTGTCAGCTCTGAGTAGCTTGGGTTCTGCTGTTTGGGATGACAAAACCCAAGTGAAGTTTCAAGAAGAGAACGTTCACAAGAGCAGCATTCAAAAATAGCAAAAAAATTAGGAACAATCAAAATCCCCATTGAAAGGAAAAGGGCTGCATGAGGGTAAAAGCATTGAATGGAATTCTGTCCTGCAATGAAACTGAACAAACTACAGCAACTAGCAATAGCATGGGTGAAAAAAGTAAATCTCAGAAGATCACATACAACATGATCCTCTTTTTATAACACTCACAAGCAACTAAAATTTGCAGCATATTGTTTAGGCATCTGTAGATCTGTGATTGTTGTAATGTTATTCATGCCCAACAAGACTTCTGGTTCTGCCCTCATTCTGGGTCCACGCCCATTTGAAATTAGGGATAGTGGTGGGAAGAGCTTTGGCTGATGAAATGTCAGCAAAAGTGCTGCGTTTGACTTCTGGGTAGAAACATCTAAGTGCTGATGAGCTTTTGTTCTCCTGCCTGCCAAGACAAACTCTGGAACTTAGTGTTGATAAAGCAACATCCTAAGATGGTGGCTGTACCATGTGCCAGGTCCTGGGTGTCTTGTAGTGAGCAGAGCCTTCTGCCAACCTGCATTGGTCACGCAGCATCATGAGCAAGGCATAAACCTTGCTTTGGTTAAGTCCCTAAGATTTGAGAGTTGTTATGAAAAAAAATTATAAAGAGGAAGAAATAAACTAAATTATAATTGTTAGCTTTTATAAATAAATTAGATTTTGTTTTTTAAAAATTGTATATGCACATACATGTGTATATCCATATATGTTTATTGGAATTGTTAAATTCCAATAAAACAATTGGTTTATGGAATTGTGCAGGTGGGTCACACAGTCCGGAAGTGATGATGACATCGAGACTGGAACCTCATAGGTATGTGCTGGAGCGTGACATCTCTGAACACAGGAAGGGGCTACTCTGTTTTAAAGGCACTCTGATTGTCAAGCCCATCCAAGATAATCTACCTTCTAATTAACTTAATTTCTATTTATTAGAGACTTTAATTATGTATGCAAAGTCCCTCCACAGCAGCATCTATAATAGTGTGTGATTAAAAGAATGAATAACTGGGAGAAAGTTTGTGTGTACTGCAAAATGACTGCTGCCTCCATTTCATCTTCCAAACTCACAGGAGAATATCTCATGTTGCCCACCCTATGCAGAAACATGCTAAAAAGGGAATTCTGGATGAGGTATTTTGGTCTAGCCAAGTTGACACATGACAAAGTCATTGCATTCTATATCTTGGCAACTTGGCATCCATACAGTCTCCTTAAATCATATGGAATCTCCAAGTAAAGGCAATAATAAACTCATGCTTCTGTCTAACATGATACAAAACAACTACCCCTTGTACAACCTAAAACACTGCACCTGTTTCCCAGAGAAAGAGTCAACGTTTTTTGATGATTTTCCCTCTGTTTTAGATTTTATGTGCCAGTTTTTCAGGTGATGAGATGCAAACACAGATAGCCCGATAGCCTAGAATGCATGGAACGACAGCCTTGTCAGATGAAAGGGCCTGGAGAGGGAGAGGGGAGCAGTAGGGTCCAGGGCTTACCTAACTTAGATTCCTGTGGTGATCAGTGGAGAGGGGAAAGGAAGATATGGGTCTCAGGCTCTTACCTTTATTGTGTCCTATAGTCAAGGAGTGGAATTTTCCAGTGGATGCTGGGGATGGGCAGGTTTAAACTATGCAGTGCAGAGGGCAGATGTGGCAAGAACTGTCTGGGGAAGCTGAAGGCAGCATTTATCATCCAGACCACCTGGAGGTACATGCCTTTCTCACTGCAGTTACACCCAGGAAAAGGATGACTGGGATAGTCATTCAAAACGGGAACTTATGACTAGGCCAGGAAGGATGACAAGGCACGAAACATAATGTATTTTACATCATTACGCTCTTCTTATTTGCTATCCTATAACTTAAATACTGAAGTATAAGGTTAACTATTATTAACACATCTTATATTAGAAGATAAGGGAAAATAATTATAACTATTACAGTCCTCCTTCTACAATTGGTCACATGGTTGTTTGGTATTTTTAACTACCTGTTTCCACAATCCTTTCCAATTTTCCTTTGCCCTCAGCAAGCACCTCAGATAGTCATGACTTTGTCTGCTAGGGTGATCCAAACCTTCTTTGCTGAAGATTATAGGCCATTAATAGTCCTGCCTGAATCGGGTTGTTGTAGTTTACATTGACTTTAATCACAAGACATTTTAGTAATGCAATTTCTTGTGTTCCAGACATACTCATACTCCCATTGTATAACCTCCATTCTAGAGTAACAATCCAACATCAATATCGGTAACCTCGACCATTACAGCAACTGCTTCCTTTTTGTGTATAGAGAAGTATGAAGAGACCAAAATGACCAGGTGGTGTCACAACTTCTAGCTCAATGGAATCATTGCTATTTCCCTGGTGAAAGTATCCCTTTCTTTGGAACTAGGTCCTCTAATGAGCAGAGTTTAAAGTCACGTGGAGAAGAAGCAAAAATCTTACAAGTTGATCACTAGGAGTAATAGTGGGAAGAGGAGTTACTCCCATTTTGAACTCTTGAGACCTATGGATCCTGGCTATGAGAGAAATAATAACATATATTGGATGCTGATTCAGAGGATTTGTTGCATCCTGGAGGACAGTGCTCTAACTATATAAGGTATTATTGCCTTGCTGATGTTGTAATTGAGTTTTCAAAAGGCCTTTCTAGCATTCTAGCAAGCCAGATGCTTCAATATGAGTATGGTAACACTAATGAATTCCATGAACATGGACCCATTGACACACTTCATTTTCTGTGAAGTGATTTTCTTGGTCAAAGACTATACTGTGTGGAATAACATGACAGTGGGTAGGGCAGAAATGGCAGTTGTGCTAGAAGCATTGTGGGCAGGAAAGGTAAATTCACATTCAGAGTGTGTATTTCAGTAAAAAGAAAGCTACCCATCCCATAATCCACCTGCCGCCAGGTAACTTACTGATGACCCTTGGGAATATTGCTGTATCAGGGCTCAATATTGGTGGAAAGATGGGCATTCACCAGTGGCTTTAGCCTAGTCAGCTTTGGTGAGTTAAGGTCACTGTTCCTAAGCTCATGCATAATCTTTCCCACCATTGCCACTTTTTTCATGACCCTTTGCACAATGACAGGAATGACTACGGAAAAATGTTGACTGGTATCCAGTAGAATGAGTGATTCTTATCCACCTGATTATGAGAATCCTCCGCTGCTGAGGTCACCTCCCGGTGATCGTTCACATGGAACACAAATATCTGTACATTCTGTGCCCATTCAGAGAGGTCTATCCACATAGCTCTCCCTAAGACCTTTTTGTCATCAAGTTTCTAACTGCTTTCTAAGCCCCAAACCACTCAGCCAAACAATTAATTGACTTTATCTGGTTATTCCTTCCAGGCAAAAATGAACAACCAGGTGCACTAATCAAAGTTTTGCTCATGTGACAACTGTCCTTGACCATTGTCCTTCAGACATGTCCTGGAAATGGGCTATAGTTCTGCAGTTGTCAACCTTTGGGTGGAGCCTGCACATTGTGCAGAACCATGTATAAACCAGGCTTTAGTTTTTTCTTAACATCTGGTTATGGGAACTTCCCATAAGGTCATAGGTGTAAGCAGAGAGAAAAGGTAATGTAGCAGGAGTAGAAGACATGGGCATTTTGGCCACTTCCTCTTGCAACTTACATTTTCTTTCAGAACCTGCTTTAAGTCACATCTCATGTACCACTTCCATCTGATAATGGAGTTATGCTTTGCTTATGCAGTTTTATGTATTGGTGGGGTAACAACAAACCAGTTGATGGGGTAACTCAGGTTTCATGGTAACTTGGTGGCCCATGGCAATCAGTCTTTTCTAAGGCCCAGTAGCACAGCCAAAGCTGTTTCTCATAAGGAGAGTGGTTAGCAGAGGATGGCAGAGTTTTTCTCCAAAATCCTGAGTCCGAGCTGTGATTCACTTATAGGGACATGTCAAAGGCTATGAACAGCATCTCTATCTGCTGCTGACATTTCAATCACTGTTGGATTTTCTGGATTATATGACACAATTGGCAGAGCAACTTCAACTAATACTCACGGAGTTCCAATATGCTTGTAATCTTACCTTTCTGACTGCCTGTGAACAATAAAATTCAGCCTGATGATGAATATTTCATCAAAGTTAATATGTGTATCTTCAATGATGTGAGAAGAAATAAAAATATTTCAATGTTTCTGCATTTTATTTTAATTAAATATTGATCATTTCCCCTCTCCAAGCAAAGTGGGTGTTCCTGATGTACAAAAATGTATCTTTTTCCATATTGTACCAACATCCATCACTAATGCCTGGTATATATGAGGGATTTTTAATAAACTTATTAAATTCACCCAAATTTAATCTACATTTCTGGTAATAATACTCTGCATTTATATGCAGACATGCTTAGGTGTGCACATGTACACCCACTATGGTAGTTTGAAGCTGTATGTACCCCAGAAAGGCATGTTCTTAAATTTAATTCATTCCTTTGGGTGTGAACTCATTGTGAGTAGGAACTTCTGATGCGGTTACTTCAGGGACTCAATCCTATTGCTTGAGTCCTTTTAAGCAGAATGAAATTCAGACAGAGAAAGTTATGGAAGCTAGAAGCTGAATTCAGTGGGACCCAAAAGGAAATGGAGAGGTCAAGAGAGGCTGCATGTGCACAGCCATGTGACAGAGGATCACCGGCAGCCAGCCCCAGAGCACCAGCCTTTGGGAAGAAGCATCACCTTGATGATACCTTGACTTGGACATTTTTTAGCCTCAAAACTGTGAGCAAAAAATTCCCTTGTTTAATCCACCCCATTTCATTGTATGATCTTGAGTAGCCCAGGAAATTAAAATACTCACTCAAAGTTACTCATGTACACAGAGTTCATGAAGGAAGAATTCTCTTTGTAACAAGCTGCTTATTCAATGTCTCAAAAGAAACTCTGTCCAATACTCTCCTTTGGTCAAGTCCCTGACAATGCAAAGATTTTTAAATCATTTTATCTTAACCCCATTTTATGTCCACTTTTTTTATACTATCTGTTTTAAAAAATCCCATTCTGTCTACTCATCATTAAACACACTTAATAAATCATACTTTGACATCATGTCCTAGCTGAACTAAGGTCATCTCAAAACTGCAAGGTTATACATTAGCAGTTTCTCATGAACATATTTTAGATGATTAATATAATTAGTCTGAGTAATTATGGGATTGCTACATTCACAGATTAGCCCAATTAGCCTTTGCACAGACTGATGCCTCAATTGAAGAACTAATAAATGATCTGGCTGATCTCCATGTGCCTTTTATATTTGGTTTGATTAATGCCTAAACTTTGGGCAAAGTAACTGGTCAAAGGGTTAAAATTTAGCCTATCAATTTTCAATACTCACATTCTTAAATGAGTACTTATCCCTCCTGGAACTTGATTATTTTTGTTTTAGTATATTTTGTGATGATTATGATAATAAATGGATTTTTTCATTTATTTGCACCTTGATTAGTACCAGTAGAGGGATGTTTTAAAACTGTCTATGTTATAAATGAATAATTCTAGGAATCCTAGAAAAATCAGATTTAACTGTATGAAATTAACCAATAATTTTAATTTTCTGTCATGTAGTAGTTCCATGTAGAATTTGCCCACAAACTTCCTTTGGTTTGATATTGTTGACTTCCTATAATCTCTATTTTTATCTAATTCTATTTATGGGGAGAAAAATAAATAAAAAGTTTTTTCAGATTGTTTCTATTGTTTATATAAAATAATAATAATAATAACTGTACAATTTCTAGTATTATTTATATTCCTTAGAACAAACATACCTTTACTCTATTTACATTTGTTTTAATTAATTTTTTTAAAATTTTTTCCATAATATATATGGAAAGCTCCTTGACACTAAGTTAAGGTCATTTACTGTGCTGAATCTAGTGATGCATAGCACACAGCTCAAGCAGTAAATGAAAATTATTAAAGTGTAGCCTTCTAATTATCATGCAGAAACTGGAGTGTGATCGGAGTTCATTCACCCTGTTGTGAGTAATACAGATATTTGTTCACCACTATGTTCCTATAAACCAAATTAAATTATTTGTTCTTAAGATACACCCACATGACAATCTATATAACTCCTAGAATTATGCATTTAAATTCAAAAGCTACTGATCATTGGTAAATCAAAATTTTTATCAGAAAACTATTTTAAACTGATGCTATAATAATATGACAATTAACTTTTAAAAGCAGGAAGGTGATGGTATGTTTAATATAATTTCCATTAGTAACAACTTTCTCACAGACACATTATTATTAACCAAAGCCTTTATTTTGCCTATCATACACAATTTATTTTATGTATGTATGTATGTACATCTATGTATGTGTGTATTTATATATAAACTTACACACTATTAAGACTTATTAAGCACAATGATTTAGAGTTCATTTTCTACTTTTCAATATGCTCATCATGCATATTAGCATTCCTGAAAGAATTTCATTTTCTCTTTAATCTTCACCATGTCTCTCTTTCCCTAATATCTTCTGCAACTTCTCTTACCTAAACCATAACAGCATTTTGCCTATTGGACAATAATATCATATTTGAAACAATTTTGCCATAGTATATTACCTCACATCAATCTCCTTTTCATCTCCACTTACTCTTACCTTGAGATAAGATAAAATAACTGTAGTTTTTATATTCTCCCCTATCATAACTTGGTATCCAATTCCAGCTACTTCTTTACTTGTTTACCAAAATCAAGTTCAGTAATATATTTTTGAGAAATTAACATATCTTGAGCATGCATAAATATTGCATTTTTATTTTATTTCTTCCACAAGTCTAAAAAATTGAGTTGCTATTTATTAAGTGTTAAATTAAAGTACATTATGATCTATAATGTCAAATGAAAAGTTTTACTCAAATTTGGAACCCATTATTTTAATTTTTAAAAAATTTTATCAATGTAATATATTTTAATAGTTTAAAAATTAAATACTACCATGGGAGTGTAAGGACAAAGAGCATCCTCAGGTCTCTCTACCCAAAACACATACCTTACAGTTCTCTTTAACTTTTTATTTTAATAATTAACTTGTCTTTCTAAATAATAAGCTTATATTGCAATTCTTATTTTGCAATTTTGCCCAATTTGTATTAATTTCTATTTACCACTCTTTCTGCACCCCCCTAATACACTTCATTTCCCCTAATTCCAGTATTTTTACCACCCAATTGTTTTATTGAAACTATGTTTAAAAATTATAGTATTTTGACTTTGTAAATTTTACGGCCAAGCTATATATTTCATGAAAACCTTTTTTAATGCAAACTTTTGTTTTTAAGAATTGCTTTTATTTCTTTTTTAAAAATTTGTAATATGCCAATTGTGCCAGTTTGAATGTATTGTGTTCCCTGAATGCCATTATCTTTGTGGTCTTGTGGGACAGACCTTTTGGTGCTGGTTAGATTTGCTTGGAATGTGCCCCACCCAGCTGTGGGTGGTGACTTTGGTGGGATACTCCCATGGAGGTGTGATCCCACCCATTCAGGGTGGGCCTTGATCAGTGGAGCCATATAAAACATGCTGACTCAAAGAGACTGAACGCAATGCAGCTGTGAGTGACGTTTTGAAGAAGAGCAAGCTTGTTAGAGAGGAATGTCCTGGGAGAAAGCCATTTTGAAACCAGAACTTTGGAGCAGACGCCAGCCATGTGCCTTCCCAGCTAACAGAGGTTTTCCGGACGCCATTGGCCATCCTCTGGTGAAGGTACCCGAGTACTGATGTGTTATCTTGGACACTTTATGGCCTTAAGACTGTAACTGTATAGCCAAATAAACCCCCTTTTTATAAAAGCCAGTCCATCTCTGGTGTTTTGCATTCCGCAGCATTAGCAAACTAGGACACCAATTAACAGTTCATTACTATACCCTAAAATGATACTAAATATTCCTCCCTATATTTTTATACCTGTAGGTATAAGATCATTTCTGATTTCTCATACCAAAAGCACTCTTCCTCATCGTTCTTGCCCCTCCATTGTGTGCCAGTTTTCTTGCCAAACCAAGGCATAGTTGTTGCTGGATTTCCATTTACTATCACCTTAGAAATTGCCTTTTCTAATCTTGAGTCGGATAAACTGCTAACTTGAGCCCTACCTTGTTCTTTCAACAGTTATTTCCCTGTTTTGTAGAAGCACATTTTTGTCTAGTTTTCTTGGAAAGAATGCAAGAAAGATACAATATTGAGACTTTGTATGTTTAAAATATGATCTATTTTCTAGCATAATGCTTGAAAGATATTTCAGCTTCCTTAGAATTCTTGGAATTAGCTCAATTTCTTTCTCACAAAATTGAAAGCATTGTTATATTGTGTCCTAGTTTAATGGACTACTTTATTTTTATTTTATTTGGAATTTTTTTTTTGATCTTCTGTGTGACCAATTTTACTTATTCTCACAAGTAGCTTTTAGGAACTTTTCTTGATCCTTGTTCTGAAATTTCAAAACAATATCCTTTCAGGTCCTGATAAAGAAGCTCTTTATTAAGTTGAGGAATTTCCTTTCTATCTAAACTGCTGAAATTTTTTATGATCAATTCATAATGAATTTTGTCAAATGTTTGAACTGTTTCTGTAGTTTGGCTCTTTTAATTTGTTAAAATGGTGAATTGTTTTGATTCCATTTCAAATGCAAAACTGACTACACATTCTTGCAAATAAACTCAACTTTTCATGTGGAATTTATCTCTATCTATCTATCTTCTTGGCTAAGAATTGATAATATGTTATTAAGGATTTTTGTGACTATGTTTGGTAGGATTCTTTCCTTTTAATGTCTTTTTATTGGTTACTTTTAAAATTGAGATAAAATTGATATAACATAAAATTCTTTCTTTTGAAATATACAATTCAGTGGTTTTTAGTATATTCACAAATATATGCAACCATCAACATTTTCTAATTTCAGAACACTTGACCACCCCACAAAGAAATTCCATATCCATTTCCATCACTCCTGATACTCCTCTCCTTTCTCTCCCACAGCAACCACTAAATTGTGTTCTTTCTCTCAAGGCATGCACCTTCTGGACATTTCATATAAGTGGAAAAGGCACAATATATTGTCTTTTATGTCTGGCTTCTTTCACTAAACATGAGGTTTTCAAAGTGCATCCTTGTTGTAGAAGGTATCTGTACCTCATTTTTTATGACTGAATAATATTCCATTGTATGGATAAATCACATTTTGTTTGTCTATTCATCAGTTGATAAACATTCATGTTGTTTTCATATTTTGCTTAATTATGAATAATGCTGCTATGAACATTTGTGTACTAGTTTTCATGCGGACATATATATTCATGTATTCATTTCTCTTGAGTATGTGAGTAGAAGAATTGCTGGTTATATGGTAACTCAATGATTCAATATTTGATGAACTGCCAAGTGGCTGCATCATTTTACATTTCTGTCAGCAATATATGAGGGTTCCTACTGCTACACACACTCTCAAGATTTTTATTATATGTTTCATTATAGCCGTCTTCATGGATGTAAAGTGATATCACATTTTAGTTTTGATTTGTATTATCATAATGACTAATGATTTTGGGCATTTTTTAATGTGCTTTTTGTCCATTTGTACATTTTACTTGAAGACATGTCTATATCAATCCTTTACCCAATTTTTAAATGTGGAGACACAGAAGGTTCCCTGGCTAGATGACTTATACAGGGAGACCACTTCTAGCCTCGGAAGCCTGAAGGCGGGCACCAGGCTGGGAGAAGGCCAAAGCTTTGTATGCCTGAAGGCAGGCAGCGATTTAGATAAGGGCTCCTTGCTGGGCTCCTTCCATGCTCCTGTCTCCTGCTCCTGCTGTTTCCCGTCTAGCCCCAAAGACATTGTCCCTTGATATCAAAGACATGTAAACACACCTTATGGCTTTAGAAAAAATGTACCCTCTCTGAAATACCTGAAAAACAGTCACGTAGGAGACTGCCTTGTATGCTATAAAAACCTGTAGGAATGAGTAGAATAAAACTTTCTTTTGCGGGAACAGAGGATGGAGTGGGCTCCCTTCTTTCTCATTTAAATTATATTGTATTTTTATTTTGAGCTGTACAAAGTCTTTTTTATATTCCGACACTAGCACCTTCAAATATATAATTTGCAATTATTTTTCCCATTTTGTGGGTTGTCTTTTCACTTTTTTGATAACTTTTTTTTTCCAGATTATTCACTTAATTTAACAGATTAGATAGTGCTTTAGTCAATACAAAGAAGTGCTAACAGGAGTTTTAGTGGCCAGCCCAGGTGTGTGGGGAGATTTTTGTCAGTGAGGGTGATGGTGATGGGGGATGGCTGGAGGGGATATCATCCTAATGCAAATGAGATATTTTTAATTTATTTTTTATTAGAGAAGTTGTGACTTTACAAAACAATCATGCAGATTTCTTTTCACCACTCTACCACCAACACCTTGCATTGGTATGGAACTTTTGTTATAATTGATGGTAGCACTTTTTTATGATAGTACTTTTTTTAAAAACAGTACTTAACTTTGTTACAATTGATGAAAGACTATTAAATAGTTCTATCTATATTCCATTATTTGCATTAGGAATATATTTCCCATATACCAACCTATTTTTATGACCCTGTCATACACTTGTTATAATTCATGAAAGAATCTTCTCATTCTGGTACTATTAAATATAGTCCATCATCAACAATAGGATTCACTGTATTATTTAGTCATTTGATTTTTATTCCAGTAATATAGACATCATAAATTTTCCCCTTTAAACATATTCACCTCTATAGTTCAGTGGTGTCGATTGCACTCACAATATTGTGCTACCACCATGACTATCAATTTCCAAACCTTTACAATCAGCTTAAACAGAAATTCTTTACAAGTTAAGCATCAATTCTCCATTCTCTAACCCCAGTGTACTGCCTGGTAACCTATATACTAACTCTATGAACCTGCTTATTATAACTAGTTCATAAAACTGGAATCATGCAGTATTTGTCCTTCTGTGTCCTTTTGTTTTACTCCACTCAACATAACGTCAGGGTTCCTCCATGTTGTCACATGCATCAGGACTTCATTCCTTCTTATGGCTGAACAGTATTCCATTGTGTGTATACACCATATTTTGTTAATCCATTCTTCAGCTGATGAACACTTGGGTTGCTTCCATCTTCTGGCAATTGTGAATAATGCCTCTATGAACATCAGTATGAAAATACCTGTTCAAATCCCTGCTTTCAAGTCTTTTGGGTATAGATTAGAGGGTTTGCTGGATTGTATTGTAATTCTATACTGCACTTCCTGAAGAATTGTCAAACTGTCTTCCACAGCAGCTGCACCATTTTACATTCCCAGCAGCAATGAATGAGTGTTCCTCTTTCTCCATATCTTCTCCATCATACTGTTGGGAATCTAAAAAGCCATGTGCATGTGTGGGGTGTGCACACATAAAGGTTTGTTCACATGCTCAGGAAAAAACTGAGAGGGCCCTAAGCTCTGATATCCAGCTGACACTGAGGACCTGCACAAGTGGAAAGTAAAGGCTGAGGCAGAGTTGTAAAATACTTCTCTGAGCATTGAAGGCATGCCGTGAAGCATACACACAGAGCCCATTGCAAAAGCTAAAAAACTTAGTGGATCCAGGTATTAAAGGAAATCTTTGTCCAATCATTAACTGATCACTATGCTAAGTTAGCAAAGACTTTAGTGGCCACACATGACAAAGAATGCAGATTTTACAGAATTAGTTTGGGAAAGTTATTAATCAAAAAATGACAGAAACAGAAACAACAGCAAGCAGCAACAATGAACAC
The DNA here is from genome assembly GCF_015220235.1 of Choloepus didactylus. Taxonomy (NCBI): domain Eukaryota; kingdom Metazoa; phylum Chordata; class Mammalia; order Pilosa; family Megalonychidae; genus Choloepus; species Choloepus didactylus. The sequence goes on along the minus strand of NC_051308.1, from coordinate 66,327,019 downwards.
TGAAGAGTGAGAAAGAATGGAATTTGTTTTTCAGAGTTGTTATATTTCATTATTTAAAATGTCCAGATTTCAACATAAAATTTGAGAATACACAAAGAAACAAGAATATGTGGCCTATACCCAGTTAAAAAACAATCAGCAGAAACTATTACAGATGTCAGACTTTAAACCACATATTTTAAATATGTCTAAAGAAGTAAAGGAAACAATGTCTAAAGAATTAAAGGAAACTATGAGATTTAAGTCTCACCAAATAGGAAATATCAACAAAGAGATAGAAATTATAAAGTACAACAAAATAGAATTCTGGTGCTGAAAAACAGAATAACTGAAGTGAAAAATTAAATATAGGGGTTAACAGCACATTTCAGGTGGTGAAAGAAAGAATAAGTGAACTTAATAGATCAATAGAGATTCTCCAGTGAAAGGAATAGAAAGAAAATAGAGAGGAAAAGTGAACAGACTTAAAGACTACCAGACACCATCAAACATATCAATCTAGACATAATGGGAGTCCCAGAAGGAGAAGCAAGAGAGGAAATAAATACAAAGAATATTTTAAGAAATAGTATCTGAAAATGTATCAAACCTATGGAAAAACATTAATATATACCTTCTTATAGTTAGACAAACTTCAAGTAGTATAAACTCAAAAAGGTCCATCCACATCCACATTATTGTAAAATGTTGAAAACAAAAGAGAATGAGGGTATCTTAAAAACAGCAAGAGAGAAGTAATTCATTACAAACAAGTAATCTGCAATATAATTAGCAGCTGATTTTATCAGAAATCACTGAAGCCAGCTGTGAGATGACATATTCAACATACAGAAAGCAAAGGACTATCAACAAAAAATTCTATATTCAGCAAAACTATCCTTCAGAAATAAAGGAGAAAATAACATATTCCCTGATAAACAAAAACTGAGTCAATGCATTGCTAGCAGACCTGCCATATAAGAAATACTAAAGGGAGTTATTCAGGCAGAAATGAACGGACACTATAGAGTAAGTCAAAATCACATTTTGAAATAAAAGCACTGGTAAAGTAAATACATAACTAAATAAAAAGACACTATAAATGTATTTATATTTTTCTGGTATTTGATTTAAAGGACAACTGCAAAAAGCAATAATTATAAATTTGTGTTAGTGTGCAATGTATAATGATATACATATTCACCTGTATAGTTGAATCTGTACAGTTGAATCTGTCTCCTTCTTTTGGAAAGAAGGAGACAGATTGACATTATATAAAAGAAATAATTTTGTATACAATTGTTATAAGTTGCTACTTGCAATCCTCAGGGAAACCATCTAAGAAAGATAGACAGATACAGTAAAATAAACAAAGAGTAATTTTAATGGTACCCTATACAATATTTAATTCAAAATAATGCAATAAAGTAGAAATAGAGGAACAAAAAAAGTAAGACATATTGAAAACAAATAGCAAAATGGCAGAGAAATTCTATCCTTTCTTGTCAAAAACACGCAACAAACAAAGAATAGAAGGAAACTTCTTCAACCTGATAAAGACCATCTACGAAAAATCAACAGATAACATCATATGAATCTCCTAAAATTAGTAACAAAGCAAAGATGTCCATTCTCCTCATTTCTATTCTATATTGTACTGGAGGTTCTAATCTGGACAATTAGGCAATAAAAGTAAAAAAGCATCCATATTGGATGCCTGTATCTGCATTACTCCTTTTTACTGCTGAATAATATTCCATTGTGTGTGTTGGGGATTTCATTCTTGATGTTGTTAGCTTTTGTTTTCTTTCTTTTTCTTAGTAGGTCTAGCTATAATTTTATCAATAATTTTAGCTTAAAAAAATTGAATATCAATTGATTTTCTGTATTTCAAAATATTTTCTAATTTCCCTCATTAGAACAATGTTTATTTAGACATTTTAATTAGAAATGTGTTGTTTAATTTCCAAATAGTTGTGGGTTGTTCAGATACCTCTATTTTGATTTATACATTAATTTTGTTTTGATAAAAAATATAATTTTGATCCTTGAAAATATGATTTCAATTCCTTGAAATTCATTGAGATATGTTTTATAGCCTAGTGTGTGGCCTATTGTGGCTAGAGTTTCACGTCCATTTGAAAATAGAATGTATTCTGTTGTTTAGGAATGGCATATTTAGCAAAAGCTGATTACAATTGGTTGATAGCATTGTTTAAGTCTTCCGTATTCTTAATAATAATCTCTCTGTTTACTTATTATTTTTAAATTACTGTGAGGGAACTGTTGAAATATTCACTTTTAATTGTAGTTTTGTTTATCTTTTATTGAGTGCATGTTCACATGTCCCTCTATCTTCATAAAATATTCATTTTCTCGTTGCTTATATTTCTTGTCTGACTTCTACTTAGCACTGTATTAAGATAGCCTTTCATCTGCCCTTACGCTGTTTCAGCTGTAGGAAAGCTCTGAGGCAGGCAAAACAAAGACCTTAAAGCAATTCTGCAGGAAGCCGCTAAACAGGTTAAAAATACAACCACATTTTCTTGAGAATAGATAGGTCCATATTGCTCTCTTAGTGCACTAGAAGTGCAGACTGCTATCTTCATGGCCACTGTCAAACAGGGGAGTGGATAGTAAGTGGGCTAGTTAAAACACAACGCTCTATTTCCAAAATTCAACAGTTTATTTGTTTGGTAAGTGTTCCCCTAGCTGTTGAAAAGTTTTAAGAGACTTTAAAGTTTTAAAAAAGTTGATTTTGACTGTTTTTTGCCAGATTAATTGTTGCCTTAGTAGAGAGAAAATGCTTTGGGATTCCCTGCTTCATCCTTTTTGATGATGTCACTCTACTTGTCTTATTTTCTTAGGATTCTATTTTATCAGCACTATTGGATTTTTAGATGTACTTTGCTTCACAATGATTGAGCTAAGGTTTATACATATTTAACTTGTCACAGTGTACTTTCAAAAAATATTATATGACTTCACCTAAAATGAAAATAACTTACAGCACATCCTTTTACTAACCCCCAATCCTGTGTGAAATGTCATACATTTTACTTTGCTTATGCTTAGTTATAATCCCACAATATATTGTTAATAATTTGCCTTAAATGATTATATTTGAAAGATATAAAAACATAAGAAAAACTATTTTTATTTACTTCTATATTTACCATCTCAAACCTTACTCCTTTGCTCTAGGTACAAGTTGCCATCTGGAATCCTTTTCCTCCGACAGAAAGAACTCATTTTCACAATTTCTGTAGGGTTAACTGATGGTAACAAAATTTCTATATCATTGCCTCAAAAGTCTTTATTAAACCTTCATTTTCACATTATATTTTTTCTTAACATAGAAATCGAGTTTGATAGTTTTTTTTTTTTCTTGATTTTGTTTTTACTTTCCATGGTCCTCTAGCTTGCATAATTTCCAATGATGTCTCTTTTATTTCTCATTATTTTCTGCCCCAGAATGTGTATTTTTTTCCACTGATTGTTTTTCAGACTTTCAATTTCTAAGAGATTTATCCTCACTGGGGTTCACTGAGCTTTTTGTATATATATTATCAAATTTTGAAAAAATAGCCATTTTTTCTTCAAATACTCCATTTCTCTCTCTCTCTCTCTTTTTTATTCCTGGAACTCTATTACATTTATGTTAACCAGCATGTTTTAACTCACATGTCTCTGAGGTTCTGATCTTTCCTATTTTTCTTTTTAAAAAAATTCTTATGCTTGCCTCTTTGCTTTACTTTGGATAGTTTCTTTGCTTTATATTCAAGTTTGTTGGTCTTTTCTGCAATGTTTGCTCTTAAAATCACCCATTTTAAGTGAAGGTGAAGAAATGAATGCCCATAGGGGTTGTGACTGATCTAGAGTCATCCAGCCAGTTCATGGCAAAGCTGACACTGGACTCGGGGCTTCTGAGTTTCTGGGTCATTGCTTACCCCCAGAAATCACGCAGCTTCTCCAGCCTGTGTTCTTTGCTCCTCACCAGCTTCTTTTCATTTCTGTTATTGTATTTTGTCTTCTTTATATTTATTTCATCATGTCCTAATTTTCCTTTAAATACCTGAGCCATTAAACACACATGCAAATATACCCACAAACTGATTCAAAGTCCTTGTTTGCTCCTCTCATCATCTCCGTTAATACCAGTTCTTCTTCTCTTGATGGTTTTTCTTCTTGTTACAAGTCATGTTTTCCTTGTTCTTGGCATGTCTAGCAATTGTTTTATTCTAGTGCACTTTACAGCTGTTACCTTGCTGAATGTGTATCATGTGTTTTTCTCCTTTAAAGAGTACTAGATTTTGTTCCAGCAGACAGTTAAATTACTTGCACATCAACTTGATTTTTCTCAAGACTTACTTTTAGGTTTTGTTGTCATGGAATGGATAAGGTTACTCTGGAGAAAATGTAGGCCTCTTACTGAAATTTCAACCTCCTATGGTCTCAATTCAGTGCTCCAGGATATTGTCTAGGACTTTTACTATAGTTGATTGGAATTGGACATCTCTGCACCTATTTGAGATCTAGGAATTATCCAGTTTATAACATCTTCTGTTATTTTTGCTTAGTCTCATGCAATTTTATTATACTCAGTTCTGCAAAGACTCAGTGCAATTGCTGTGCAGAATTCTGATGATCTTTCTCTACAGAGCTTCCTCCAATCTGAATCTCTGCCTTGCAACTAACAACTACTTCAGCTGTTTAGAACTGTAATCTTTTCTATTCTCAGGCCAATAATACGACCACTCTCTGCTTGGATGCCCATTCCTGTATTGGGCTCCTGAATGGGAATCCAGATGATTTTAGGGCTCACATCACAGATTTTCTTCCTCTCCAGGATCATGGTCTTCTGCTATCTGTTGCCAATGTCTATTTTTGTTTGTTTAATTAGTATATTAATCCAGAAAATAATCCCTTCATTCTTTCTCTCTTCCACACAAGTTCAAGCAATAAATAGTTTCCTGAATTTTGCCTAGTTCATTTTTCTTAAAATGTGATTTATTATTAGATTTAAATCCATGTGTTTAATTTTTCTAAACATATTTATATAAAAGTAGATATACATGTACATGAAATACAGTTGACAAATAAAAAACAAAACAATTTTTAAGAACCACTTGATATCTAATGCCCTCTCTGGATTCGCATTTTATTTGTGAGACTAATTTGACTTTGACTCTTGGTCTCTAATACTTTTAATAAAAAGTAGTACAGCATCAGAATAGGAGAAAAAATTATTTAACTTTCAATATTTTGCTTCAGACCATAGACTTACTTTAAGAGAAGAAAAACATTTGTTTATTTCAAATTATATTTATAGCTTTAAATGAAGAAACTGGTATAAAAACACAATGTGACACATACAAGAGTGGTTAAGAGCATGAAATCTAAACCAGACATCTGAGTTTGAATTCTTATGATACCACTTAGTTCTGTGATGCAAGAAGTGTTAGTTAAACTTGCTGTACTTTACCTGCATAGTGGGGGTAATAATAGTGGATATTTCACTGTGTTATTGTGAAGAATAAATAATTTCTACATGTAAAAGTGTTTAAAACAACTTCCAAATCCAATGGCTATAAAAAATGTTTGCTATTAATATATTATTACTACAACTTACTACTACTATTATTATTCCTGTATCACAAGGAAGAATATAAAGGAGAAAACATACATGATTAAAGTTTCAATATAGAAAAGAGGTATAAAAGAAAGTTTTCAAGTATAATTAAATGAATATTAATGATCTAAAATAAAATAATTGAAGAAGTCCAATAAATAACATTACTGTTCACCACTCAAGTTCTGAACCAACTGAAATAAGACAAAGGAGTTAGCAAATAGAAGAACAGAGCGTCACGTGCATCCCTCCACAAAATTAGAGTGTAATTTCAATGTAGGAGCCCAAATGCCTACACAGAGACACTTATGGCTACATATAACTTATTGCAGGCTGCCCAAGGGAAAGTATGTCACAGACTCACATCAATGCCGCCCACTGGTCCAGACAGACAGAAAGAAAGTGAGACCCAGTGCCCTGGGTTCAGTAGCACTGGTAAGTTAGCTCTGTCCAGTTGAGAAAGTACATAACCCACTGCATCTGTCTGGAAAAACAGTAAGAAAAGGGCAAAATGGCAGAAGTTTATAAAACAAGACATATCATTTTAATTGAAAGAAACATCAGATACTGTTATGTAACCATTGCTCCTTACAAAACACGTAATGTGCACGTAATTGCAACTAACTATGCTTTCAAGTTTTGATCATTTTCATTGTTCTTATTGCTTTTACTAATTTTATCTCTTCATGATTTTGGTCCTTATATTTTTATATCTGTTAAAAAATTCACTTTATATTCATTCTATTAGGGTTTGGGGGTAAGTAGAATTAAATGCATGCATTTTAACTGCCACCTTTAACTGGAAGTCTTACTTATATTACCTATTCTGATAAGTTATAAAAAGTTCTGGCTAAAGTTTTAATCAGGACAATTTCTATACTGTAGAGAATTATCTCTTTATGTAATTTTCTTCAACCTTTTATATTAAAATCACATATTAAACCAAAATAAAATGACATAAATAAGTATCAAGTATCTCTATCCTACCTAATTGACCTAACATAGCTAAAATTGTTATTCAGAAAACTTTATGGTTGGCATTAGTTTATGATGGTGAAATAACAGAATATGTTATTTGTTTTGCATAGCCCAAGTATTTTAAGTTATGAAAAATTATGATAATAGCAAAGTCAGGATAACTGACATTACAGTGAAAGAGTAAAGGAATTTTTGCACTATCATGCTATCATTTTTATAAAATGCATTTTCCTATCAGAGACATTTAAATACCATAAAAAAATAATAAAAGAAATAGGCATTATATGTTCTAGTTTTTATCAAATTATTCTATTTTAATATTGGGGTATCTGAAGAGTATGGAGTGCAGTGTTATATGAAAAATAATTAAATTTTAAATGTTTGACACAATTTACTTAAATTTGAATGTTTTAAAGGCAAATATAGGAATCTTTATTTGTAATGTTTAGTGTCAAATAATTTTCTTGATTTTACTTCTAAAGTTTTATTGAGTATGCTTCTATAATAATTCCAATTTGGTATGATGTATTATAAACAATGTTACAAATCTCCTTATTCAACTTATTTGTAAGATAAAGCATTTGTACTAGATAGTACTTAATTAATACTAAACAAATAGATCAGAATTCATGAATAATTGAATAACATTATCAAATAAACACTAATGCCAGTTAAATGTTTAAGTATCTTCCTTAAGAACATTTGCTTTTCCTATCACTTGAATCTTGAATGGTGTCATCAGAGGCCAAAGTAAGAGCGTCACCATTTAAGTGGCTCCTAGTTGGCACTGAGTATAAGAAAAATTTAAAATATATTGTTAGAGTAACTTCTTTCAATAAGACAAGGGAAATGAAATATACATATAACAGAATCAGTTAAGTAGTAACCAAAGAAATCAATGATCCAGTGCACATAAGTGAATAAGATTACATTGCTGATGTTACTGAGGAAGTTATCCATAAACAAATATATAAATGTTTCTAATATAAATTTTCAAATCAGCATGGATTAAAATGTTTTAAATGCTACCTAAAATCTCTCAGTGTTTCCTTAAAATCATAAAGATTAAGCCATTATGAGTTAGAATGACCCTAAGTATACAATCTATAGTTACCTACCTTGTTTTTTTACAACCACCCAATTTTCATGATATTCTCCAGAAATATTCAACTTCTTTCCTATAATTGAAAAGTTCATGTTCTTTCTCCTCCTCAAGCTGTGTTGAAAACCAAACATCTGTGTGTTTTCCCCAATTAATCCGAGCTTTCATATGTGTATGCATACCTATATGTGTATATGAAGAAAACTGAACCGAAGAAGATATGATGGGTTCATACACAAGATTACGTCTCTGAGGACAGGAAATTGGCCTACCACCTGAACTTTCTTCCTGCTTGATAAAAGGCTCCAAACTGTTCATAACATATGTGAGCCAAGCAGAATGCTTCAAGCCAATGCGTCTACTTCTACCAGTGAAAGAAAGAAGGCAAAAGATAAAATTTCTGTTAAACACTTTTTAGGGCTATAGTTCCTTGTGACATATATGATTTAAAATGCTACATAGAGGGAGAAAGGGACAAAAACCTATTGTTGAAAGCAAGCTCTCAATTCACACTTCAAACAAAAAAATAAAACAGAGGAATTTTTGATAAAAATGCCAGCAAAGTTAACACCAAGAAATTTAACTTACTCCTCATAAAATTAATCTTTAAAAAATAATACTTCAAATGCTTGAAATAAATATGATAATATGTTCAAAATTATAATTGAAAGCATATATTTCATTTAAAAGAGCAATAAAATGCGAAATAAATCAAGAGGAGATTGGACTTTGATATATGCCCATATGAAAAAATTCTCACATAGGTATTTTGGAATTGATAAACATAACCATTGGAGGAAAATACAGACCTGAAAACAGAGTGAGTTGGTGCAAAAGAAAATGCTACACTCTTTAGGAATGGTTTTATATAAAAATAAACTATCTTGAACATGCAATATGTGACACAAAATTGTGAGGAGTGGACATTGCTGAAACAGATGCAAGATTGTAAATTATGGTAGAACACATGTCTAGATTCCATAGCAGTGGTGGTAATTCTTAAAATTATTGGTAGGTACCTGGGTATTCATTTTATAACTGTTTTATAACATTTATATAAACACTACATTAAAGTTAGCACAAACAGAGAAAACAAAAATCCTAGATGACTAATTAAAAGTATACCAGAGAAGGTGGCAGAGAGTAGTGAAGTCAGTTAGTCCCCCTGGAGTAATTAATAAACAACCAGGAACAAGTAAATGATCTGAAATAACTGCTGGGGGACAACCATGACTATTCACACATCATACACTGTCCTGGAATGGGAGGAATGCCTGAGATCACAGCATGAAATCTGTGAGTAAAACTGCAGACTCAAGCTGGGAGCCCCCTCCCCCCGTGGCAGCCCAAACTGCAAAGTCTCTCTGTGATAGAGAGCAGCACTCTCTGAACAAGTGAATATACCTCAGTCCATGTATATTCAGGTATAATGTGAATATACTTCAGTTCACGTTAATTGACAAATGTGGACTGCTCAATGCAAGCTACAAATCCCCAAAAAAGCAGACAGATGCTTTTAGTGGTGACTGACCTTGAAGAGCCCAGGGACTTCTGTGTCCTGGGAGGGGGAGCCCAGAGGACTGGGTGCTATCTCTACCTGATGGGTGAAACTGGGGGCCATGGACTGGCCCTGAAAGGAGGCTTTCTGCCCTTTTTCTCTCTCTCAACTTGAGCAGCTCAGTGGAGAAAGCCGCAGCCATTTTCAGTTCTCAGTGCTCTGCAGTGGAGAAAGCCACAGCCATTTTCAGTTCACAGCTCTCTGACCCAGACAACGGTGGAGATAGCAGAGTCAGAGAGACAAAGAACCTATTTAAATGCAAATGATAATGCCCTAGGAGGTATATCTTCCCTAAGAGGAAGGAGGTGGTACCCAGCTCTACTATGTGCCTTCCATTCAGAACTAGACCCCAGAGCCTGGGGGAAAACAGCCAAAACAGAAACTATGGAGGTCATACCTCCTTACACCAGTCAGGAGCTACAGGCTGACAGGTGCCAGTTTTGGAAAACACAGTAGCCTGAGGCCTGACAGGTTGTGTGAATCTTGTAAGACACACCCTCAGGGAAACCTAATACTGAATATTGTGCCCTTCTGGGACCTGAGCCTGTTCTGGTCTGGGAAAACCTGATTGAGGTAAGCAAGGAAACCAGATGCCTAGACAACAGAACACTACAACCAACATTAAGAAAAATGAAGTTATGGACAAGTCAAAGGAACAAACTTAAACTTCAACTGAGATACATGAATTTAAACAACTAATGCTAAATCAATTCAAAAAGTTAGGGAAGATATGGTGTTCTAGTTTGCTAATGCTGCAGAATGCAAGACACCAAAGATGGATTGGCTTTTATAAAAAGGGGGTTTATTTGGCTACACAGCTACAGTCTTAAGGCCATAAAGTGTCCAAGCAATCAGGTACCTTCACTGGAGGATGGCCAGTGGAGTCTGGAAAACCTCTGTTAGCTGGGAAGGCATGTAGCTGGTGTCTGCTCCAAAGTTCTGGTTTCAAAATGGCTTTCTCCCAGGACGTTCCTCTCTAGCAAGCTTGCTCCTCTTCAAAACATCACTCCCAGCTGCACTAAGTTCCCTCTCTTTGAGTCAGCTCATTTATATGGCTCCACTGATCAAGGCCCACCCCAAATGGGTGGGGCCATGCCTCCATGGGAACATTTCATCAGAATCATTACCCACAGCTGGGTGGGGCACATTCCAAGCAACTCTAACCAGCACCAAAATGTCTGCCCCACAAGACTACAAAGATAATGGCATTTGGGGGACACAATACATTCAAACTGGCACATATGGCAAAAGAGATGAAGCATATAATGAAAACATTGGGCACACATAAGGCAGATATTGAAAGTTCCAAAAAACAACTGACAAAATCTGTGTAAATAAAAGGCACAGCACAAGAGATGAAAGATTCAATGAAGACATACAATAGCAGATCTCAAGAGGGAGAAGAAAACACTCAGGAACGGGAGAACAAGACAACTGAAATCCTACACACAAAAAAACAGATAGGGAAAAGAATGGAAAAATATGATTAATGTCTCCAGGAAATGAATGACAGCATGAAACACAGTAATATATGTGTCATGGGTGTCCCAGAAGGAGAAGAGAAGGGAAAAGGGGCAGAAGCAATAATAGAAGAAATAATCAATGAAAATTTCTCAACGCTTATGAAAGACAAAATTACAGATCCAAGAAGTGCAATGTACCACAAACAGAATAGATTGGAATAGGCCTAAGGCAAAACACTTAATTATCAGATTATCAAACATCAAAGACAAAGAGAGAATCCGGAAAGCAACAAGGGAAAAGTGATTCATCACATACAAAGGAAGCTTGATAAGACTGTGTGTGGATTTCTCAGCAGAAACCATAGAGGCAAGAAGAAAGTTGGGTAATATATTTAAGATACTGAAAGAGAAAAACACCAACCAAGAATCCTATATCCAGCAAAACTGTCCTTCAAATATGAGGGAGAATTTAAAATATTCTCTGACAAACAGACAATGACAGAGTTTGTGAACAAGATACCTGCTATACAGGAAATACTAAAGGGAGCACTACAGACAAATAGGAAAAGATAGGAGTGAGAAGTTTGTGATACAGTTTTGGGGGTTGGTAGCACAGCAATGTAAGTATACTGAACAAAGATGACTGTGAGAATGGTTGAAAGAGGAAGGTTAGGAGCATGTGGGACACCAGAAGGAAAGAGGGAAGATAAAAACTGGGACTGTATAACAGTGAAACCTAGAGTGCTCAACAATTGTGATAAAATGTACAGATATGTTTTTTCATGAGGCAGAACAAATGAATGTCAACCTTAAAATGTGTTAAAAATAGGGAGGTATTGGGAGAAAAATACAATCAATGCAAACTAGAGACTATACTTAACAGAAACATTGTATTATGCTCCCTTTAATGTAACAAAGGCAAGATACCAAAGTTTAATGCATATAAGAGGGGGACCTAGGGAGAGGTATGGGACTCTTGGCATTGGTAATGTTGTCTGACTCTTTATTCTACTTTAGTTTAATGCTACTTTAGTTTCCTTTTGTTGTCTCCTAGCTGTCATTTTTTTTCTCTTTCTTTTTTTCTTTTTCTTTTGTCTCTCTGCCTTCTTTGACGCTTCCTCCTGCTTTGTGGAAGAAATGGAGTTGTCCTTATATAGATAGTAATGTTGGTGGTGAATATATAAGTACGTGACTATACAGGGAACCATCGATTGTTTACTTAGGATGGAATATATGGTGTGTGAACAAAACTATCTTAAAAAAAATGGGGTGATGAATAAACCTTGAGGACACTATATTGAGTGAAATAAGTCAGGCACATAAGGAAAATATTTCAGGGTCTCACTGATATGAACTAATTATAATATGTAAACTCATAGACATGAAATATACATTACCAGGATATGGAACAAGGCTAAAGAATGGGAAGCAGTTGCTTATTATGAGCAGAATGTTCAACTAGATTGAACTTGGATGTTTGGAAATGGACAGATGATGGTAGCACATTTTGAGAATAACTAGCAGTTCTGGATGGTGTGTGAATGTGGTGGAAAGGGTAAGCTCAGAGTCACATTTGTCACCAGAAGGAAAGTTGGAGGTTAAAAGATGGGAATGTATAAATCAGTGAACCTTGTGGTGGGCAATGTCCATGATTAACTGTGTAAATTTTAGAAATCTCTTTCATGAACCAGAACAAATGTTTGACACTATAACTAGAAGTTAATAATAGAGGGGCATGTAGGAAAGAAAAATATACCTATTGCAAATTATATACTACAGTTAGTAGTATTTTAACATTCTTTCATCAACAGTAACATATGTACTACAACAATACCATGATTCAATAATGGAGGGGGTGGTTAGGGTTGTGGAATGATTTTAGTTTCCTTTTTTTGTCTTTACTTCTTTCCTGGAGCAATGATAATGTTCTAAAATTGAAAAAAGTCTAATTGCTGTGATGGATGCACAGCTGTATGATGGTACCGGGGGCAATTGATTGTACACTTTGGATCTTTGGATACTTGTATGGTATGTGAACAGTCTCAATTGAAAAAAAAAGTATATGCATGTTATTTCTCCATAACTTCTGAATTCAAGAACTGGAAAAATGGGTGGGAGGTGAAAAAGCTAAAGCATGGAAACATTAATTTAGAAAAACTGAAGAAAATATATTAATGTCAGGAAAAATATACACTCAGGCAAAAACAATAGAGATAAAATGGTAGAACTGGTAATCATAAAAGGAATAGTACCATGATGTGTCAATTTTCCCAAAAGTAATCACTGAAATAACCAAAATTCCAATCCGCAAGGGAGAAGAACAAGAAAGGACCATTTGCCCTTCAAGACATAAAGGCTCTTTAAAGATAAGGTAATCAAGAGATTATAGCAAAAATTTAGAACAGTTTAAGGAAAACATTAAAGACAAATTGAATTGCTTCTCAACATTTTGGCTAAGATCAAATAAAAAGGCAAATGGAAAGAACAGAAAGAATATGGAAATGTAAAATATGATGGAGGTGACTTATTAATCTATAGGGATTTGATAAATATTTTAAAAAACCCAATTAGATTACATTTCTAATGAATAAACAACAAAATAATAAATTCAAGTGAATTTAACCATTAAAAACAAAAATCTTCACATTAAAATTTTAGAAGATATAGAATAATGTAACTATGATCTGGGTAGAGAGGAAAATTTATCAGAAAAGACAGAAAAGCAAACAAATAAAAAATGTCTATATAGGAAACTTAATCATGGATGTATCTATATTAAAATTAAAAATATCCTCATAACAAATGATACTATAGAAAAAAATATATATATATTAACCTGGAAAGACAATGAAAAATGTTTTCAATATATATAACCAACAAAGATGTGCCAATGATACATATTTAATATTTACACATAAAAAAAGAAAATACTAATAACCTAATTGAAAATGTCTATCGCTGCAGAAAGTCCATAAAAGAAAAAACCTGAAAAGTCAGATACAGATGACAGGATAATCAATCTCATTGATTGTGGTAGCTTGAATTTGTACTGAAACAAACACGTATTCTTAATCTTAATCCTTGTTCCTTTGGATGTGAATCCATCGTAAAGAGGACGTTATGAAGATGTTGTTTTTAGTTAAGGTGGGGCCAACTGAAGCAGTGTGTACCTTAATCTACATGACTGGAGGCCTTATAAAGAGAGCCCGGAAGTCACAGAAACTAGAAAAGAGAGGACATCGCCATGTGACAGAAGGCAGAAGTATAAACCAAGGAATTCCAAGGACTGTTAGCAGCCAACACCAAGATTTCAGTGAGAAAGCAAGACATGCCCATATCTTGATTTTGACCTTCTAGCCTCAAAACCAGGAACCAATATATTCCCATTTTTTCAGTCTACCCATTGTATGATATTTGTGATAGCAGCCTGGCAAATTAAGACATTGGTAATGACCAAAATTCAAATGAAAAGCATTATGTGATACAATTACACACTTAAGACACTGATTTAAAATGAAAGTGTGACACAACTATTTGCTGATGAGGATGTAAGTCAAAGGGAGCTGTTGCATTATGCAAAGAGATAAGTACAATAATATTCATAAGAGCAACTTATAGAAAAAATAGAATTAAAATATGTATAAGCTGTAAAATAGGTAGCGAGTACACATTAAATGGATCATTATATAGTGCTTACATTGGATTTTTGTTTCTTTCTGGTTCTCATATACCAATCCTTGCTTCCCTTTTTTCTTGAAAAATGGCAATGAAATCTAGTCTATGTATCCATAAAGAAGTATCATATTGGTATGGGCTAACCTGTTACCTTGGGAATTCACTTTTCCCTTTCTTTACTCTCAGGTATTAAATTTATCTACTATCAGTATTAGTGGTGTTGCCCAGTGGGGTGGCAGAAAACAGAAGTAATTAACAGTGCCCTTATGACAGATGTCTTTAAATAATGGAGAAGACTTTTAAACTGGCCTCTGATTTTTACATAAACCAGAAGTGACACAAGCTGGGGCCTTGCCTGCAACTGTTTCCTAATTCACAAACAAACAAATAAAAAAAAAAAGGGAAGCTGCTTTCTTGGTGATAGGAAGCTAGATGTAACAACTGAGAGGATAATTACGTTAAAAAATAAGTAAAATACATGCTATTAAAAGGGAAATATTATAGGAATTGCCTAAGTTATTAAACTGTGTATTTTCCTAAGAGAACAAAGAATCATACTAGGATTATCAAATAGGAGTTAAAAACACAATCAATAATCAAGAGAAAAATTTTTAAATATGAAAAAATAATTTAAACAATGGACACAATGAATGGCATTCTAGGATGTCCTCCCCCTCAGCTCTGGCACTTTCTTCTAATGAAATTTGAGTTCCTTGTGGGCAAAGAAAGGAAGTTTTTTCTATGCATTTACAGAATCTAACTCATTTAGCATCTGTTATATTCACCATCTATTTTTCTATTTTATCAATGTGTGAATAAAAAAGTATTATTAAAATAATGACCTAATCATCTATGTCTAATCTAAACAGAAAATAAACTTTATTAAGGTATGTAACTTCATCTCTTTATCTTTAATCTTCTATTATTTAGAAAAAGAGAAGAACTGTTTTATGATTCTAAGTCATGAAACTGGTAACAAAGGAGAACCAAAGTGCTAAGCATCTATGTTTTAGAGTCATACCATGAATAAATGATGAGAGAGTCTTAATGTTTAAAATGTGTTACATCTAACTTTGGAAAGTATATATATGGTGACACAACTGTATTTTATTTTGTCTAGAAAGATATAATTATTAATGTTATCACCTGAAATTTTTAACTATTTATTTGATTCCCCAAATCCTTTTTTAATAAAGCAATAGAAAGTATATCTAATATTTATTGGAGAATTAATTTTTATATATTTTATTAAACTAGTCTTCTTGCTTCTTTATTTTAGAACAACCATTGTTTTTATTGACCATTATTCTTTCTCCCTCCTGCCCCAAGGGAAAAGTCTGATTTACATAGCTTAAAAAAAAAAAAAAATGACGAAGATGTAAGGCTTTCTTTCTTTTTTTAAATTATTTTTAAGCAATTTTATTGAGATATATTCATGCACCTACAATCCATCCAAAGTATACAACCAGCAGTTCACAGTATAATCAATCACAGAGTTGTGCATTCATCACCACAATCAATTTTAGAACATTTTCGTTACTTTAAAAAAAAAAACCAAAAACCAGAATACCATACTTCTTATCCCTCTCTCATTATTGACCCTTGGCACTGGTGTGGTACATTTTTTACTATTGGTGAAAGAATAATAAAACATTATCATTAACCATAGTCCATAGTTTGCATTAGGTGCATTGTTCCCCACATACCCCTCTTTACTTAACTCCTTGTAATAGTGACATACATTTGTTCTAGTTCATGAATTTTAAAAGTTAAAATATTTTAACTTTACAGTATTTTTTTTATACTGGTGGTTAAGTAGTATATAAACTCATTTATTTCTGGGATATGAAACCATGTAAAGATATAGATCATAGTAAAGGTTATTTTTTTTAATTAAAAGGAAAGATAAAAACACATCTGGTTGGCAATTGCAGCCAAAGGGAAGAAACCACAGAATAATGTAATAAACAGTAAAAATACCACCTGTTTATGATTTCAGCCTCTTTTTTCTAGCTCAGTTCCAGATTACAGCAAATAACTTAGTATAACAATCTATTTTATATATGCTAGGCTAGTGTGCTGCCCTGGATATCTCAAATGTGTTAGGAAAAGACAGTTAAATTTATATAATTTTCTTGGTACATAAAAGTTCAGTTGATGCATAATAAGTGGTGATATATAATTGCCTTAAATTTGTGTGAAAGTTTTCACTATATAGATTATTAGGCTACCTAAATAGATATGTGACTTTATAATCATTAAACATTTATGGATATTTATGTAGGGCATTATTAAAATGTTTTCCATAAAATACCACAGGTTATTGTAGGCATTTGGTGAGGTTAGAGTTCAACAAATGTTTTCCTAAAGTCAAGAAAGCTGCTAATGTGAGGCATCAACCATGTTTCTTACTGAGAATAAATAATTTGTCTAGTTTCATATGGAGTTTATGTCTGAAACAACTATCTCTGGACTCATGAATCATGAAAGGTAACAACAAGAGAACATATGGTGGCTTTTGCATATTTCCTCCAGAGAGCTCATTCCAAAGTTTCTCAGAATTTGCTTTAAATTTGACAGAATTTACTCATCCAGTTTTCCTAAGGAAGAAAAAAACACCACTTTTAGGGGAAAATTGGAGAGAAAAACGGCAATGGAAAATTTTGGTTTTATTACTTTAAGTGTAGCAACTTATACAGAACCTTGTATTTTGCAAATCAAACATATACATTATATCATTCTTCAATATAACCATATGGATTAAGTAATACTCTATTTATTTTAAAGATTAGCAAGCACATATTTAGCATTTTGCATTGCCCTAGGTTTAGGTTACCTGAAGACTGACCTGTCTTTAACAAGTCACGAACAAGTCACAATCCTTCCCCTTAAAGGGCTCACAATATTTCAGATATACAAGCCAAGAAAATCAACAGTCATATTACAAAGAACTAAATAGGTGTATAAGGCTATTTACTGATAGACATTTGGCTCTTCTTGAGTTTTTGGCACTATCCGGCGTGTATTCTGACATTTTCCTTGTTTAGTCATCACAATGTGTTAAAAGGGAAGTTTTATTATGATTCCCATTACACAGGGTGTATATTAGAGGATAGAGAAATTAAATGATTTTTTATTTAATAAAGGCAAGTTTTACATTCTGATTACAGAGTACAAGTGTACATAGTAATGACCACTTGGTTTAAATTAAAATTACTTTTTGTGCTAGGAGGACAATGTGGAGGGGAAATTTTAGATTTTTGAGTGATGCACAAGCTGATTCTTGAAGTATAACTCGTAATTCCAGGTGGATGAGTAGAAGAAAGACATTGCAGACAAATAAACAGCTCACACACAAAAAGAAGAAAAAAAAAGTCTCAAATAAATATGATTTGTCTGAAGTTGGATTGTTTTGTATGTTAGTGCAAGGACCATAAATATATTTTAAAGCGTGGTGAAAATGAGAATGAAAAGTTAAACTAGAGCCAGTCAAATTATTTGAATGGAAAGGGGGTAAAACGGATGTACTAATGAGCAAAATTAACAGAACTTGGTGACAATTTAAGAAAGATATGACATGTTGGAATTATTGATGTAAATTATAGAGATAAATGTGATGTATTTAGAAAAAGTCTTCCATTTCATCTTAATGTATTTTCTCCCTGACATATTAATACAGATAATTTTATATAACATACTATAAAATCTCTGAGTGTATATAAATAAACACACATCAATTTTGGGATATTTATAAGGTAGTCAATATAAATTTAAAGTCTGTCTGACCTGATCAGGTTTTCTAGTATCCTTTTAGCTGTAAGTAAACAAACAGCCCAGCGATCCCTTTGCTCATGCTCCCCAGATCTAGGAACAGATACTTTCTCAAAGATGGTAATAAAAAGATGGTTTCATGTCTTTGTTACCCAGCAACGTAACAAAGGAATCAAACTCTCCACATACTGGTTTTAGCCAACTGTTCTATTGCAGAAACCCCACAGGTATTGTTCTGAAGCTAACATTAAAAAAAAAAAAAAAGTGAGGTGTAAGTGGACAGATCTGGGAAGAGCAATCACCACCCCTGGATTTGTTCTGGTTACATATTACGGCCCATGAATTTTTATTTTCAGTAAAATATCTCCATTCAAATAAGTGTTTCCCACCCCAAAGTTGCTTTGTTACTTCTTGATATTGGAGTGGGAAACAGAAGCAGAGAGGGCAAAATAGACTTTGAGGAAAAAGGGAATACTAGTGATATACTCGGCCACTAAAAGATAAAATGTTCAACAGAAAGATGATGTAGTGCTTCCACTTATAATAATATAAGGTAAGATTACAAAAAAAACTATATTAATTCTCTATTATATATATATATATATATATATATATATATATATATATATATGATAATTCATTTTATGTTTGGTCAAATTGGCCTGGTTATTACTGTAGAAGTATTTTGTTGGTGGGATTAACATTTACAGTCAGTTGGAATGGCCAATAAAGCTATATTATCAACATTATTAGTCTTTAGGAAAAATGTAAATTAGAACCAAACTGAGTTTTCTTTACATACTTAACAGGATGGCTAGATTTAAAAAAGGCAGAAAGTACCAAGGGAGTGAGGATATTGAGCAACTGGAATCCGTATACATTATTGTTTGAAATGTAAATTGGTACAAGACCTTTGGAAAACTGTTCAGCATTATCTACCAGATTAAACATATGCATGCCTTATGTTGCAACAATTTCCTAGAAGAAATGTGTACACATATCTATAACAGTACTCTGAAACAGGGACTGGAAACTATCCAAATTCCCTTTAAGAGTAGGATAGGTAAACCAATCCCAGTTTATTGAAATAATGGAACACTACACAGCAAATTAAAATACATTCAATGGTATAGAAGGAACTTGAAAATATGATTGAGTGAAAGATGCCAAGAACAAAAAAGTATGCTTTTATGATTCTATTTGCATAATGTTCAAACATAGGCAAAACAGATATATGTTGGTAGAATTCAGTACAGTGGTAAGCTTTGGGAGGTAATGCCTGGCAATGAGCATTGAGGTCTTTTTTATCTAGCAGTAATATTTTCTCTCTTCATCTGAGTACTATCCCATGCATGGATGGGTTCACTTTGTGAAACTTCAGCATACTGCAATATTTTGGACTGTACACTTTTTGGATTGAATGCTACTATTTATAGTGGTTATTTCATAACCAAGTTTGTGGAATTTCAGGTGACTTTGAACTTTCTTCTTTCAGTACTTTATATAGTGCTTGGATTTTACTATTGAACATGCCTGTTTTTCTCAAAAATAATATATTAACATTTTCAAAATTTGTTTAATTGTTTTTATTCAAGTTTATATACAAACCACAATGTTAACTGTTTGCTTAAGTGGAGACCCTTTGACATTAATTCACCTACCCAAAAATGGGACTTCTAGTGTATTGCCCTAATGAAGAGGTTGCCAAGATTTTAGTTGGTTAATGTATCATTAATGCTGCATAATTCATGCTTAGAGTTAATATATCTTCCAATTTCAATTTATAAAACCATGGTAACAAATGCCAAAAGCTACCATTGAAGCATCTGTAGAAAATTTAGAACAACACTTTTATCTGTGACAAACGTTTTCATGAATTAATTATATTATTTATCATGGTGTCTATGAAAAGATGCTGCCATGTGTCCAACAGTGTCATTCAATGACATAGTACTTAACAATGGACTCTGGAATAAAGGATATCAAAGAAGTATGATTTCACCCTTTACAGTGCTTGCAGTACAAGTATGAGAAATAGAAAAAGTGGGCAGCGAATGGTACTAATATATCTATAATTGTAACAGCATTTTACAGAAGACAATAAATGCAAGTTGAAGCAGGAAGAATGTGTATGTTTTGATGTTTTGAATAGATACAGGAGTGGACATACCTTTTGTATACAGAGCCAGATATTGAATTGTTTCTACTTTGCAGGTCACACTTCTTCTGTTGCAACTACTCAACTTTGGAGTTGTAGCATGAAAGAAGGTACAGATAATATAAAAACAAACAGGCAATAAAGCTTATGTATGAAATAGTTGACTGACTGGATTTGGCCTGTAAGCTATAACTTGCAAACTCCAGAAAAAGTGTAATAGGAGACTTGGATTTTAAGTTTTTCTACTCTGATGTTAAAGGTCTGTTTTATTAAAAAATTTTATCTCATTCCAGACTCTTTTAAAGCTATGAAACTCTTCATTTAAGAAAAGCATTTTCACTCCAACCACTATCTCCCAATTAGAGTTGTCTTTTTTTCCCATATATACTATAGGAAAGTCATATTAAACTGATACATCAGGATTGTATTGCTGACAAAACATACCAAGCACTTAGTATTCTTCTTCAAGCTAGCCAGAAAACTGAGTTTAGAAAAATCAAGTTTTGGTCATTTTATATATGCCATTGATATTGGCTTAATGTGCAATAATTGCATGCAAAAATTCGGACAGAAAACCCAAGATGAATTTAAAAATAGATATTCTTTGTGAATTTTGCACTACATGAAGCTTCATTCAATGCCCTTAACCACAATGAAATTTCTTTTTCTTTCACCACACTGGTGAATTTGAATAAAAGTGTGTTTATTTTTCTCTCCAACTTTCATTTTCTCTTTTCCTTCCCCTTCCCTTTCCTTTCATTTCCTTCATTCCTTCCTTTTTTCTCTCTTCTCTCTCTACTTCTTTTCTTCCAGCATTCTTGGAATTAACTGCATGTGATCTTTATTTTATTTATTTGTTTTTTAAATTCAGTTTTATTGAAATATATTCACATACCATACAATCATCCATGGTATACGATCAACTGTTCACAGTACAATCATATAGTTATGCATTCATCACCACAATCTATTTCTGAACATTTTCCTTACATCAGAAAGAATCAGAATAAGAATAAAAAAATAAATGTAAAAAAAGAACACCCAAACCATCCCCCGCCATCCCACCCTATTTGTCATTTAGTTTCTGTCCCCATTTTTCTGCTCATCCATCCATGTACTAGATAAAGGGAGTGTAATCCACAAGGTTTTCATAATCACACTGTCACCCCTTGTAATCTACATTATTTTACAATCGTCTTCAGGAGTCCAGACTACTGGGTTGGAGTTTGGTAGTTCCAGGTATTTACTTCTAGGTAATTATTCCAATACATTAAAACCTAAGAGGTATTATCGATATAGTGCATAAGAATGTCCACCAGAGTGACCTCTACTACATTTGAAATCTCTCAGCCACTGAAACTATTTCGTCTCATTTTGCATCCCCCTTTTGGTCAAGAAGATATTCTCAATCCCAAGATGCCGGGTTCAGAGTCATCCCCGGGAGTCATATCCTGCGTTGCCAGGGAGATTTACACCCCTGGGGGTCGGGTCCCACGTAGCGGGGAGGGCAGCAAGTTCACCTGTCGAGATGGCTCAGTTACAGAGAGAGAGGGCCACATCTGAGCAACAAAGAGGCACTCGGGGGAGACTTTTAGGCACAACCATAACTGCATATGATCTTTAATCTAATTTGGCACAGGGGAAACAAGCAGCAAAATATTTCTTTCTTCCAGGTAACTTGACATGAATAAATAGATACAAGCTCTTCTATCAATAAATAAGCCAAAAGTAGAAGAAAGGATGTAAAGTGAAAATAAGTAGATGTTCTATAAGAATTTATACCAAATATGATATACTGTTAAAGAAACCATGGCATAAACAAATGGCTTATGTTTCTTATTCTTTTCTCATCAAACTCTTTCAGTGATATATAAAAATCAACCTCAAAGCCTTTGATTAAGTATTAATATGTATTTCCATTTGAAAATGGCTATATTCTCAGTAAATGTTTTTCAGTTTACTGAGAAACTCATACAAAAATAAGTTTTCTCTTTAGAAAGTGTTGTTACCTTTGAGAATGCACAATATTAATGGAGACAAACATATTGGTAACAAAAATATATATTCATGCAATCATCAAACCATTAAAAAGACCACAGAAATAATCTCTGAATGAAACAAAAGTAAATTACATTTTGAAAATTAGTTTGAAAAGTATTTCCTAAGATAAATAAACTCATATAAATATAACTACTTTGGATACCTCCTCTTTGCACTTTGACAGAAGTTAATATTTGTTAGGGTTATATTTTCCTTTATATGTTTTAGAATTGTCTAGAAAGGACAGAAAGATAATTTTATTCCTGAAATGCACATTAAATTAAATCATGTGTGAATGAAACTTATTGAAAAAGTGCTAAGTTATGAGGAACATTACTTAGAAAACTTTTATGTAGCTAGTTTTATTCAAAACTAGGTAAATTAATTATATGGTAATAGTAAAAATAAGCTTTTATGTTTTAATTTTAAGCCTGAGAGGGAAGGGTTCTTCATATATTTATTTAATATCTCTTAATTTAATAGTTCCTATTTGCTTGGCAAGATTCATAATACAAATAGAAGATGCAACTTATAGAATTTGTTACAGTATTTATCACGAGTCAAGTAAGGTAAGAGAAATATTTTCTATGGGCCAGCTAATTCGTTGCCACCTTCCAAGACATTTTTTGGGGAACAAAGGTGATGTTGGGTCATGAGTGTCAATAATGAAGAATTTGAGGAGTACGACTAGATTAAGGAAGGAAAGCATGACGACCAGAAGAGAAAAACATGAGAGACATTTGTGCAATTGATGAGAGAAACATCAGGAAATCTCACTGAAAAACAAAAAATTGCCTAACAGGATAACAAACATCAATGATAAAATCATAGGCAACTAGAGATACAGGACTAGTAACTTTTTCAAAGCACAAATTTATCATAAAATAATTAGACTACAGGCAAGACATACAAACAAGAAATAAAAGCCTCCAAAGAATATATCTCTATTCATTGATAAAGGCCATCCCCAGACACTACCTTCTTTATAAATGTGTCCACATGTGCTACCAAAGGCACAACCCATGGTGACCTTAAAATAGTGAGCTGGTCATTTTGCTCAGCAATTTTTAAAACTGAGATCTCCTTAAATTCTTAGAGTCAACATCATTATGTGGTTCTGCCTCCCAGTCTTAAAACTTGACATCAGTGTCTTTTTAGTTTGTATTGGTGTATATGTGCTTGTGTTCCTTCGCAGCATTCTAAAATCTTAATACAAATCTTGAATTTTTCCTGTTACACTTATTCAAGCATTTGATAATGTTGGCCTATGTAAATAATACTTCTAAATATAAGGAAACCATGATTAGGTATGGTGCCTGATTTCTTCAAGTTTACAAAGATAGGAGGTTTGGAGAGTAAAATTCTCCCTCTCCAAGTCTCTATTCTTAATCACCATACTTCCTCAAAAATATTTGACATGCCTTTTATTTATCAATGTTTTTTTAATTCAATGATTTACTCTCACTAGCCCTGGAGTTTGACAATTTGGGGGTAGTAAATATGCAGCTTCTGTACTTTCTGTGGAAAACAGAATCCTGATTCTGTTCATAGGTATTTACCCCTTGGAAAAGTGTTGAAGGTAGCGGATATTTTAAATTTTGTATAGGAATCCCACAGAGGAGAAATGTGAGTAAGAAAAATCTAGGCTGAACAAAATCTGTGATAAAAGTGTAAATTTGGATGTGGATAGTGTGTGTGTGTGTGTGTGTGTGTGTGTATTGCATGAAATAATGCGTACTTGCTATAATTGAAAATTATATTATAGACCTATGCTTTGCAAAGATGACCATGTGCAATATGTTTTTTTTTTTAATACATAAAAAAGGAAAAACTATGGAAAGGTGAGATTTAATAAAAACTTGGAATGTGGCTGTGAGAAAGGAAAGAAGGGAGAGTATTATGACCAAAATGCAAATGAAGGGTTAATTGCTTCTATAAATACAGATTTCACCACTGGGGGGAAACAGTTTTTGATGTTTCAAGACAGACTACTATTAAACAGTTTTGATTAGGTCTGAAGAGTTATGCCAGAAGGAGTTAATGATTTTTTTTAGGATAATGATAAACCTGTTTTCCAGAAGGAATATATGAGTCAGATATATCCTAGTGCATTAATAAGAAGAGCTGAGTTGTTTATAAAGCACATGCTATAATTACACAAAAATATCAGGACATTTTGAAAGCGATAATGATGATGCATCAATAATTCATTCATTTGGACAGATTGAATTTATGGTGTATCTGTTCATCTGATAATGAGCCTGTGGGCGTTTACTAAGAAAGGGGGGCATATTCAATAAATAATAGTTAAAAGAACATTGAATAAATCTGTGTGATTAAAATAAAATTGTTGATTTCAATAGTGGGGAATTAACTGCTGCTTATTCATTTCGTCTGAACAATTGATATTTCCTTTGGCCAAAAGACACATTGTTTTTCTAAAATTCTTCCTATAGTTGGTTCCACTATTTGTCTTTAAATTTTGGTGAGTTTTAAAAATAAATAATTCAGATGATTGTTAGGTAAAAATATGGAAGTAAAGCTAACTGGGGACTGTCCCCAGGTTAAACGCATAGTTCTCTGATCATTGTAAACCTTGAGACCACAAATACGATCAACTCTCATTATGGATTCTGAGAGTGAGATTTCTGTTTTTCTGTTAATTATTTTTAGTAGAATACAGTCACAGGTCTTTGTACTTGCTGATAATTACTTGAGTGAAAGGCAAAATCAAACAAAAGAAAATCTGTGGAGTTTATAATAAATGCACTGCTGATGCTTTCACTTTGTAGTTTAGCTATCAGAAAAATCTTTGGTAATGAAGTAGCAAAAATAACCCCTTTATACTAACTTCATATTATATATTCATATTAATTCATGACTTATACTTCCACAATTTCTTTAACTAGTAAAACAATGTGCACAAATCACAGCTTCTGGATGACTAAATATTTTCATGTATTATAATGGATGTTGACAACATGAGAAGCTGAAAATAACATTTAGGCATGCCAGATCTCTTCTATTAAGAACCCACCCAAACTGAGCCACCTTGGCAGATGAACTCACTGCCCTGCCCGCTAAGTGGGACCTGACTCCCAGGGGTGTAAATCTCCATGGCAATGCAGGATATGACTCCTGGGGATGAATCTGGATGTGGCATGATGGGATTGAGAATATCTTCTTGACCAAAAGGGGGATGCAAAATGAGACGAAATAGTTTCAGTGGCTGAGAGGTTTCAAATGGAGTCGAGAGGTCACTCTGATGGACATTCTTATGCACTATATAGATAACATCTCTTAGGTTTTAATGTATTGGAATAATTACCTAGAAGTAAATACCTGAAACTACCAAACTCCAACCCAGTAGTCTGGACTCCTGAAGATGACTGTATAATAATGTAGATTACAAGGGGTGACAGTGTGATTATGAAAACCTTGTGGATCACACTCCCTTTATCTAGTGTATGGATGGATGAGTAGAAAAATGGGGACAAAAGTTAAATGACAAATAGCGTGGGATGGGGGAATGGTTTGGGTGTTCTTTTTTTACTTTTATTTTTTTATTCTTATTCTGATTCTTTCTAATGTAAGGAAAATGTTCAGAAATAGATTGTGGTGATGAATGCATAACTATGTGATTGTACTGTGAACAGTTGATCATATACCATGGATGATTGTATGGTATGTGAATATATTTCAATAAAACTGAATTTAAAAAAAAAAAAGAACCCACCCAAACACTAGGGATAAGTATATCCTGGTGTTCTAGTTTGCTAATGCTGCCAGAATGCAAAACACCAGAGATGGATTGGCTTTTATAAAAGGGGGTTTATTTGGTTACACAGTTACAGTCTTAAGGCCATAAAGTGTCCAAGGTAACACATCAGCACTCGGGTACCTTCACTGGAGGATGGCCAATGGTGTCTGGAAAACCTCTGTTAGCTGGGAAGGCACGTGGCTGGTGTCTGCTCCAAAGTTCTGGTTTCAAAATGGCTTTCTCCCAGGATATTCCTCTCTAGGCTGCAGTTCCTCAAAAATGTCATTCTTAGTTGCACTTGGGGTATTTGTCCTCTCTTAGCTTCTCCAGAGCAAGAGTCGGCTTTCAATGGCCATCTTCAAACTGTCTCTCATCTGCAGCTCCTGTGCTTTCTTCAAAGTGTCCTTCTTGGCTGTAGCTCCTCTTCAAAACATCACTCTCAGCTGCACTGAGTTGTCTCTGCCCATCAGCTCATTTATATGGTTCCACTGATCAAGGTCCACCCTAAATGGGTGGGGCAATGCCTCCACGGAAATTATCTCATCAGAGTTGTCACCTACAGTTGGATGGGGCACATCTCCAAAGAAACACTCAAAGAAATCTAAGCAAAACTGATAATGCCTGCCCACACAAGATTACATCAAAGATAATGGCGTTTGGGGGACACAATACATTCAAACTGGCACACCTGGGCATATATAGATGTCTTCCATTCCTTATTTTCAAGCATATTGACCTGCATAAACTTAAGGGAATTTAATTAAAATCTAATAGCATGTATTATATGGTATTAGGTTTATAGCTCTAAATCCTGTAATAAGAAGTATTTAATGTCACTTGTTTCCCAGTGGAAAAAAAAATTGGTTTATTGCCATATTCTAATTTTCTCTTGAGGATGGTGTAATCAAAAAGGTCCTCGGCATGAATAGGCTTTTGGTTTCAATTCCATTAGTTATCAGTTACTGTGGGACACTGGATGAATTACCAATGCAAATAGTATTTTATGAGTAAAATGGAATTAACCACAGTTCCTACCTCCATTAAATCTATTAAATGAGATTTTATATAAATGGTAATTACAGCACCAGCACATGGTCCTGTGCATAGGTCCTGTGCACATGTCCATGTTAGCTGCATGTATCTATGACAGCTAGATGATAGTAGCCTTATAGTAGTAACAGCATGACACGAACAGCAGTGGTAGTGGTCATACCCCAACAATATTTCTGGCAGTATACTTTGATAATGTGGTTAGATATCTAATCCTTTGCTTGACTTGTTCCAAATATATTATCTTAACATGTATTCTCTTTGTTAGATGAAGTCTTTAACATTTTTTTGAATTCATAATATTCCACAATCATCTTCAATAATTTTAGGAAAGACGTGTATTTCCTTTCTTGACTAGTAAATGATATGTCAATATGCTCTTTTTCAGGAAGTTCATGAGTTTATTCTCTGCCTTTTTTATAAGATGCAAAATCAAAGACAATCCTTGAAAAAAGCTGACTGGCTAAATAAAATAACTCACTCTTGCATAACAAGATAACTCACTCTTGCATAACACTCTATCCTCTTTTGGGGACCTGGCTGACTACAGTAATTTTAGAATTTGATATGATAGGAAGGAATGGGGATCCATTAAGAGAAAACACAGAGCAATAAAAGAACTTTAATTTATGAATTTCCTGAGTAGAAATACACAGTATTCACCAAACTATTTGATTGAAATGATGGAAAAAATTAATTCATACTATCAAGATCAAGGGAATTAAAATGTAATAAATGTTACTAACCAAGCTACAGTGGATTGCTAGGCCAAAAGAGTAGCATTTGATTCTCAAAATAACAAACTAAATAAATGTGTCTATAATAAAGAAAAAGAGATTTATAGAATAAGAGATTTATAGAAATTTGGATCTCTATTCTAAATTTAAAGGCCATTTATTAAAGAATTTATGTCGAAAATAGCAAAAAACTGCAAGACTACTATTGATTAGCCTCTCTTGATAAATGGCAATCTGTTTAAGAGCTAAAAGGCCTATACAATAACTAGGGGGTAAGATCAACAGCAAATGAATTTAGCTACACATTATAGGTTGCAAAGAAAACCTACTGTAGGTTTGAGTTGTTGGTTATTTGCTTTTCACTGTTGGCTTGGTGAACACATTTATTCTCTAAATACTTAAGCTACCTAATAAATACACTTGAATTCAACATATTTAAGAGTCCATGTCATCCAGGCTCTCTGATAAGAAATGGGATTAAAAATAAATGAAAAAGCATTAGTTTTAATGTGAATTGATATGAGTTTGAATGCTAACTCTGCAGTAATAGTTGTGAAAACTTGGTCAAGTCTCAGCCAGTGAGTCACAATGTCCATATACATAAATTTGAAAACAAACAAACAAACAAAAAACCATCATGAAACATTATTAGTATGAGTATTGAATGGGGGAAAAATTGAAGAGGAGGGAAAGCTACCTAACTCATTCTGTGAATTCAACATCACCCTAACACCAAAATCAGACAAAGATACTACAAAAAAGAAAATTATAGATCAATCACTTTAATGAATATAGATGCAAAAATCCTCAACAAAATATTCAAAAATTGATTCCTGTAGCACATTAAAAGAATTATTCACAATGGTCAAGTGGGATTTATTCCAGGTATTAAAGACCTATTCAACACAAGAATGTCAATTAATATAATACACCACATCAATAAATCACAATGGAAAACAAACAAACAAACAAACAAACAAAAAAACACATGGCCATCTCAATCAATGCAGAAAAGGCATTTGACAAAATCCAACATCCTTTCTTGATGAAGACACTCAAAAGGATAGCAGCTAGGAAAATGCCATACAATGGGTTGTCTTAATGATAATTTATTGGCTTATGATTTCAGAGGCTGGAAGGCTTAGTCCTTCCCATGATTGGTCTTTTCTGGCTGGCCAGGAAACTTTGGGATTCCTGCCTTTTCTGTCACATGGCAATGCACTTAACAACTACATTCTTTCAACAGGAAGAACTGGATTTGATCATCAGATCTAATAATGAAACAAAAACTGTTAATTAATTATATAAAGTGTTAATTTTGGTGAAGTCATCATGAAAGTTGTGATTTTGAATACCTTCAATACTAATTTCCTCTCATATGTTTTAGAATAAAGATGTTTCCTTAACACTAACATATAATACAGCTTGTTAGGTATTCAACATAAATAAAGATCTGGGTATATTTCTTACCCTAACAGCCTTTCAGTATTTCTTTGAGAGTGTGAGCTTCAATATTTTCAGTTTTTCATTTCCACATTTTAATATTTTCTTACTTCTAATACTATAGCTAAGCTTAGTTTGATTCAAACAGTGGTCCATTTTTTTGAAATGTCATGTCCTTTGATCCTCAAATGAAAGCATCATTTACTAAATTTCCCAACAAAATGTATATTGTTTCATTTCATGAAATATTGAAAATCTTAGTTACCAAGAAAATAGTCAAGAGAAAAAGAATAAACAGGTTTTATGGTTCACCTATTCAAATATAAAGCCCAATGCAGTGAGTTATGTGAGGAATAAATTGAATTGTTTCTACTTTTGTAGACTTGTATTTCACCATGCAGGCATATATTTGTTACAGGCTATGCTGCAAGAATTCTCTAATATACATATTTTTACAGATCTACTCCTTATTACTACTTTGAAGACAGGATCAGTAGTAATGTTCTTAATGGTGAATAAAGGTAATATTTTTCAGAGAGGTAAAACAGAAATATATTTTGACCCTCTTCTTTTCCATGTATGCATTGATAGCTTGATATGTTTAAATATGCTTTCAAACAATATCCTCCTTCATACAAATGCCTTGTCTTTTTTGACATATTCTAAGAGCATCCTAATACATAATAGGTTCTAATATAACATATATGCCAGAAATAGCACCTTAGCTTAATTATCCTCTTTATGGTACAATGAAATGGTTGAAATAAAGAGCCTTCTATATAAAAAAGATGTATTCAGTAATCAAACTGTATATGTGCCCACATTCTTCTGTAAAATACACAAAGAAGTTGCTCCAAATATGACACTTGTGGGTATCATATATTTCTTTTTCTGGACTGCATGAAATATTTGCTGTAAAAGATTTTTAGATCACACTTTGCTTTATGTCATAGTACTTGAAGACCTCAATCTTTCATCACTCTGTCAGTTTGCAAAATTTTATCATAAAGACTGAGTCTCCACAAGACTACCCCATGTAGAAAAATAAGTGTCTCATTCTTTGTAATATGTCCTTGTTTGACTCCACTGTTCCCATAAAGGCAAATAACAAGGGCAAATTCCTAGGAATAAGGAAATTAACACTGTTTTAGCTGAATACTTAATGTTGTTTGCACATGGCCAACTATCAAAAACTCTTTCATTCTAGGCATTTATCAGAAGGATATCTTTAAACTCACTTCCATTCAATATTATCAAATAATAGTTCATAGAAAAACAATTTTATAAAATTGCCTGATAGATATACATCACAGTTTAGATATTTTTGTTCTAAAATATTTCCTTGGAATTAGCACTTCTTTAAAGGGACACGTATTAGGGCAAATTTGGGTGTGCCTTATTAAATTAATATTGAAGAATCAGATTTCATTTGTGTACACTGAGGGGCATTATAAGACAGAAATTAAAGGTCACATTTTTTATTAACCACATAGATGTTTTGAGACACATATTGCAGTATTTTCCTTATAAGAAATCAGAGCAAAATTTTCTATAGTCATAGTTCCAGAAATAGCTCTATTTTGCCTAAAGAAACTAACACTTGAAATTTTATGGATCAAAAATTATCTGATTAATAGCAACTTTCTGTTCACATTAAGATAATAGTAATGTGTGCTGGTTTGAAACTGTTATGGACCACAGAAGAGCAATGATCTTTTAACCCAATCTTGTTGGGTGGAACCTCTTGATTGTGTGGTTCAATGGAGATGTGACTCAAGCAACTGTGGGTAAGAACTTTGATTAAATTATTTCCTTGGAAGCGTGCCCGAGCCCACTGAGGGTGGGCCTTGATTGGTTCACTGGAATACTTAAGAGAACTCAAGAGCCAACACAAATGCTGGCTGATGCTTGGAGATGCTGGGATATAGAGACAGGAGGATGTTTGGAGATGGAAAGGTAAGAGATGGAGCCCAGAGTTTTCCCCAGAGAAGCTAAGAGAGGACTCCCATATGCTTAGAGAGAAAGAAGCAAGGATGTACAGGAGCTGAGAGAGGCATGAAAACAGAAACCCAGAGACATTTTGGAGAAAGCCATTTTGAAACACAACCTGGGAGCAAAGGACCAACAGATATCAGTCATGTGTCTTCCCAGCTGACAGAGGTGTTCTGGACTCCACTGGCTTTCCTTCATTGAAGGAGTTCATCACCATCAGACTGGCCCTATAAGCAAAACTAAAGAAAGATCTTCAGACTGAAAGGAAAGGACACTATACAGTGGTTTAAACAGCATAAAGAAATAAAGACTTGAAGTAAGGTAACCATTTAGGTAACTTTAAGTGCCATTATAATTGTATTGTATTGTTGGGTATGCAAGTCTGCTTCTTACTACAGATGCTAAAATACAAATGCATAAAAAGTAATGATAAATATATGTTTTGGATGTACAATGTACAAGGATGTAAGTGGTAACACATACAACAAAAATGGTGGGGGAAAAGAGAGTTATAGGAAAAATGTGTGTGCATGCTACTGAAGTTAAGTTGCTATCAAACCAAATATGATTATTGTATATTTAGGATGCTAAACTTTAACCCCATGGTTACCACAAGGAAAATAGATGAAAATTTTATCTAGACATGTGAGAAGGCACTGAATATGGTAGCACACAAAAAAGCAAATAAATATAAAAGTAGGGATTAATGGAAGTGAGGGACAAAAAGCTATGATTTATAAAGCATCAATAGCAAAATGTCAGAGAAAACTCCTGTTTGACTCTCTAGTCAAACTCATATTTTGACTCTCCAGTCAAAAGGCAGAGATTGGCAGAATGGATAGAAAAAGCAAACCCAATTATATGCTGTCTGCAAAAGACTCACCTTTAAGTGAAAGATACAAGGAAGCTGAGGGTGAAAAGAAGGAAAAAATATATACCATGCAAGTTGTAACAAAAAGAGAGCTAGGTGGCCAGACAAATATCAGATGAAATAAACTTTAACTAAAAAACTGTTAAGAGGGAAAGTTTTGGTTATTATATACTGAAAATGGGGACAATTCAACAGGAAGATGTAGCAATTATTAATATATATGCACCTAACAGTAAAGCTCAAAATATCTGAAGCATATACTGACAGATTTTAGGGAGAAATGGTTGATTTTATATTAATCATTGGAGACTTTAACACATAACCCTCAATAATGATTACAATATCTAGTCAGAAGATCAATAAAGAAGTACAGGACTTAAATGATAAACTAAAACAAGTAGACCTAACAGACATATATAGAAGACTTCACCCAATGAAAACAGACTACACATTCTTCTCAAGTGCACATATCATTCTCCAGGATAGACCATATATCAAGTTACAAAACAAGTCTCAATAAATTAAGAAATCATAGAAGGTGTGTTCTCCAACCACAACAGAATGAAGCTAGAAATCAATAACAGAGGGAGAAGGGCAAAATTAACAAATATGTGGAAATTAAACAACATATTCTTAAACCACCAATGGACTAAAGAAGAACTCACAAGCAAAATTAGGAAATATCTGGAGGCAAATGAAAATGAAAATACATCATACCAAAACATATGGGGTGTAGCAAAGGCAGTGCTGAAAGGGAAACTTATAGCTTTAAAAGTATACATTAAAAAAGAAGAAAGACTTCAAATCAGAGACCTAACATCAAAACTGTAAGAACTAGAAAAAAGAAGAGCAAATGCAACCCAAAGCAATCAGAAAGAAGAAAATAAGAAAGATTACAGTGGAGATAAATGAATTAGAAAACAAAACAAAACAAAAATAAAAAT
Source organism: Choloepus didactylus (assembly GCF_015220235.1). Taxonomy (NCBI): domain Eukaryota; kingdom Metazoa; phylum Chordata; class Mammalia; order Pilosa; family Megalonychidae; genus Choloepus; species Choloepus didactylus. Next base: position 66,293,866 of record NC_051308.1, on the reverse strand, counting down.
AGAGCGAATCTATAACACCAAAGTTTTGTTCCTTGAAAAGATCAATAAAATTGATAAACCTATAGATAGACTGAAAAAGAAAAAAAAGAGAAAGACTACAAATATAGAAAATCAGAAATGAAAAGGGGAGCATTATTACTGATCCCACTGAAAAAAGGAAAAAGTACTATAAGAAGATCTTGTGAACAACTGAGTGCCAATAAATTAGATAAACTAGATGAAAAGGATGAATATTTAAAAACACAAAAGCTATCTGTATTGACTCAAGAAGAAGATCTCAACAAGCCAATTACAAGTAAAGAGATTGAACCAGTAATAAAAAACCCCCAAACAAAGAAAAGCCCATGACCAAATGGCTTCACAGGGGAATTATACCACACATTGCAAGAAGGCTTAATTCTAATTATGCTCAAACTCTTCTAAGAAATTGAAAAGGAGAGAACACTCCCTAACTCGCTCTATGAGACCAACACCACCCTGATACCAAAGCTGGATATAGATACCACAAGAAAAGAAAATTACCACTATCTCTTCTGAATATAGGTGCAAAAATCCTCAACAAAATACTAGAAAACCAAATCCAACAGCATATTAAAAGAATTATACACCATGATCAAGTGGGATTTATCCCTTTTGTGCAAGGTTGATTCAACATAAGAAAATTAATTAATGTAACACTCCACATTAACAGAATAAAGGAAAAGAACTACATGACCATCTCAACTGATGCAGAAAAAGCATTTGACAAAATACAGCACCCTTCCTTGATAAAAGCACTTGGAACACTGGGAATAGAAGGAAACTTCCTCAACATGATAAAGGCCAAATATGAAAAGCCCACAGTTATCATCATGCATAATGGTGAAAGACCAAAGCTTTCCATCTGAGATTAGAAACAGGACAGTGATACTGTGAGTATTGTTATTCAACATTGTACTGGAAGTTCTCGCCAGAGTAATTTGGCAAGAAAAAGGCATTTAAATTGGAAAGAAAGAAGTAAAACTTTGCCTATTTCAGATGTTACTATCCTATATACAGAGAATCCTGAAAAATCCACAATAAAGCTCCTAGAACTAATAAATAAATTCAGCAAAGTGGTAGGGTATAAGATCAACATCCAAAATTCAGTAGTGTTTATATACACAGGCAATGAGAAATTGGAAGAAAAGCAGAAGAAAAAATACATTCACAATTGCAACTAAAAGAGTCAAATATCTAGGAATAAATCTAACAAATTATGTAAAGGACTTGCACACAAAAAACTACAAAACATTGTGAAAAAAATTAAAGAAGACTTTAGTAAATGGAGGATATTCCATATTCATGGATTGGTAGATGAAGTATCATTAAGATATTGATTCTACCCAAGGCAATTTATAGAGTCAGTGAAATCCCAAAGAAAATTCCAACAACATTCTTAGAAATGGATAAGCAAATCATCAAATTTATATGGAAGAGTAAGGGTCTCTGAAAGCTAAAGCCATCTAGAAAATTAGAATGATGTTTGAGGGCTTATGCTTCCCAATTTTAAAAATTATTGCAAAACCACAGTAATCAAACAGCACAGTACTGGCACAAGGACATAAATATGGACCAATGGAATTGAATTGAGAGTTCAGAAATCAACCCACATATTTATGCCAAACTGGTTTTTGACAAGATGCCGAAGACCGATCAATTTGGAAAGAAGAATCTGTTCAACAAATTGTGCTGGAAAACTGGATCTAGATTTTTTTTTTTAAAAGGAGGACCTCTCCCTTATACCATATACAAAAATCAACTCAGTATGGGCCAAAGACCTTAATATAAAGAACTAGCGCTATCAAACCCTAGAAGAAAATGTAGGAAAGCGTCTTCAGGACTTTTTGTTAAGCCATGGTTTCTTGAATGTTACACCCAAAGCACAAATAACAAATGAAAAAAATAGATAAATGGGACTTCGTCAAAGTTAAGACTTCATTTCTTCAAAGGATGTTATCATGAAAGTAAAATGATAATCTATACAATGGGAGAAAATATTTGGAAACCACATATGCAATAAAGTTTAATATCCAGAATACATAAAGAAATCCTTCAACTTAACAACAAAAAGACAAACATTCAATTTAAAAATGGGCAAAGTACTTGAACAGACATTTCTCCAAAGAAGATGTACAAATGGCCAGAAGGCACATGAAAAGATGCTCAACATTATTAGCCATCAGGGAAACACAAATCAACTTCATACACAATAGAATGGCTGCTATTAAAAAATGGAAAATGACAGGTGTTGGAGAGGATGTAGAGAAATAGGAATACTCATTTATTGCCAGTGGCAATGTAAAATTGTACAACCACTGTGGAATTCAGTTTGCAATTCCTCAGAAAGCTAAGTATAGAACTACTATATGACCAGAAATCCCTCTAGGTATATACCCCAAAACATTGAAAGCAGAGACTTGAGCAGATATTTGCACACCAATGTTCATAGTGTCATTATTGACGATTACCAAATGATGGAAGCAATGTAAGTGTTCCTAAACTGATGAATGGATAAACAAAATTTGGTATAAACATACAATGGAATATTATTCAGTCATAAAAATGAATGAAGTCCTGATACATGGAACAATATGGACAAACCTTGAAGATATTATGTTGAGTGAAATAAGCCACATACAAAAGGACAAATATTGTATGATCTCACTGATTTGAAACAATTAGGGTAGCAAACTCATAGAGTCGGAATCCAGAATATGGGACACCAGGGAATTGGGTGGGGATAGGGAATGGAAGGTAAAGCTTAAAATACACAGGGTTCCTGTTTGGAACGATGGAAATATTTAGGTATTTAGGTAATAGATGGTGGTGATAGTAGCACAACATTGTGAATGCAATTAAAAGCACTTATATATATATATATATATATATATATATATATATATGAATATGATTAAAAGAGGAAATGTTAGATTGTGTGTGTGTGTGTGTGTGTGTATAATTACAGAATAAAATTTAAAAAAAAAATCCGTGGAACCACACCACACTGAGAATGCTAGGTTAAATCATGAACTTTAATATTGCAATTATAAAAATGTGCTGTCACCAATTTTAACAACTTCCACACGAGGCGTTGCTAGTGCTAGTGGAGCAGTATATGAGAAACCTGTATTTTATGCATGGTAGTCCTGTAAACCCACAACTTCTCTAATAATACTCATAACAACAATAAAGTTAATTATGTTAAAATAAAGTTGTTTTCTTACTCTAGAAAGTATGAATCAGCATTTTAGGACAAATTGAGCATAATATATAGACATTAATAATAATAATTTAGTAATGTCAAATCACACAAACTAATCAAAATTTTAAATTTCAGTAGATTACATACATGGCACTTTGCAAAGTTTTCAATTAAAATTCATACACTGCCACATTAGACATTTTCATATCAATGACAAGTTCAGATGATTATTGTAGTAGCTGGTGATTTAAGGGTTTGAAGTGGAGACCTGAACTATTAGAGAAAAGTCACTAGCCCACTGTTATAAAGTCAGGCACATTTAGCTTCATGAGAGGAACCTTGAAGGAGAGATAATTGAAAAGCAAATGTAACACTATTTCCTCTGCATCTTGGATGGTTGTACTACATAATGTGCATTAGCATGTCCAAATATTGTAAATGAGAACTGGACATGGAACAGAGGAGTTTAAAGGCAAGCTGGAACCCATCTGTACCTTTACATTTGTTTATCTCCTTCCCCTCCTCCCCACTACTCCAGTTCAGTAGCTAACTACAGAAATCCTTGAATATTCTACAGATTAATTCTTTATTTTAGATAGTTAATTAACTTTTTCTATGGTGACCTTCATTTTTTTAAAAAAGAAAAGACCTTAATTTTGTTGTTACCAAATAATAATCTACATTTTGCTTAATAAATTGTTTAGAAGTTCTAATAAATGATTCCTTGTTCCATTTCTTAGTCTCCTAAATTTTATTTTATTAAATTCAGAGTTTTATTTTTTCACAATGAGGGCTTTAATCTTTGTAAAGTCTTGCTTTGTATCTTTTAGGTATGAATCCCTTCTATTTTTTTGTAAGTCAGTTTGCCCAACCTCAGGAAACCTGAGTCTCTTTTCTGCACAGGAGCCCAGAACATTCTCCAAAATCTTTTCACTTATGAAAGAGAACCATCTTCCATGGATGTTAAAGCAGGAAAAGTACATGGGCCCACAAATATGCACTTAATGCACAGCTTTAAACAAATATGATTTTTTTTACTCAATAAAACAGTTTATAGTGATTTACTTTTTAATTTAATTGCATTTATTGATTCATTTGCATACTAAACAGCTATTTTCAAGGTAGGACTCTGGGTAGGGGTAGGGATGCACAAAAGAATACTACATGAATCCTGCATTCAAGGTGCTTGCACTCCAGTGTCAATGATCTCTGAAGACAATTTAGAGCCCAACTGTAATAATTAGCTCATGTTGGATGCCTCAGAACATCCACTGCACTCTACTCACTTAAAATGATCTCTGTTTCATATGATTCCCAAATTAATATGCTTAACCCAGCATTTCAAATCTGTTAGAAACCAGACATGATATACAAATTAAGAAATAGATGTAGTAAAATGAAGGCTATTGCAGGAAAACCATATGCATCCTTTGGTTTATAGATCAGCTAAGCTTGAATGAACATTTTTATTTCATTCCATCCCATTTGTCATGCCCTTTAACAAATATAAGGAGTTCCTTGGAAATGTTTTGTAGATACCTGCTGGGTTTAAAACTTCAATTAAGTGACTACCATGATTTTTTTCCTGTGATAACTAGCTTAACTTCTTCAATTTTTCTACATAATTCATATCTCTGAGAGCAGGAACATATTGTTTGGAATAAATTTGTATCCCAGGAGGAGCAATTATATATTTTCTCATGTGACTAATACTGCATGCGAGTCTGTTGGTGAGCAATAACCTGTGTCTTGTAATTCCTTTAATTTCGTTTATATTCCTCTGGGATGGGAGCCAGATTTTTTTGGCTTCATCACACTCACTGATGGCTAGACAGAAGAGAGGAATTTTTTTTCTGTTTTCTAGGTTTTGCCAGCTTTAATACCTTCTTTTGCAAAATTTTCTCTTGCTGTCTATTATTCACCAGGCATAAATTGTCTGCATTTATCACGATCTCTAGTCTATGTTTACCCAACATCCTTTCCTGTTACGTTACTTTGGAATATAAGTGCATTTTTTCATTTCTAAATAGCCTAGATTTGGAAGTAAAAATTAACACTTCTTAAGATAAAAACTTGCTGAGAGGCCATATTTTGGCAACATTATGTTTACTATGTTAGACAGAAATTTACATATTATTGATATGCTCCATTTATCTTAGCATCTGTTACCCAATTTTTAAAGTATAAATGAACAAATTTTAATTTTCACTTATTGTTCTCCCTAACAAACTAATTGATAACTGGCATTATGATCATCACTTTATAGAGAGGGCATACCACTTTCATTTTTAATCTGTGTGGGATTTAATTTGTATGTGTACTTTTTCAATGTATGTATCTTTTGAAAAAGGGTAATAAGTTTGTGACACATTCTCATTGTTACAGGAATAAAAAGTATCAAGAAGACAAAGATGGCATACATAGCAAATTCTATGGATTTCAAAATTTTAAAATATTTTCTTTCATACATTTCCTCTTTCTGATATTGTAGCCAGGTAATGATTTGAAAGGGAGCAGTATTTTCCCTTCTGCTTCCCTTCAACTTGACTCTGTCTAACTAGTGTGCATGTTTTCAATGCCATTATTTTACAGTTGCACATCATGCACAGAAACCAGAATGGTTAAATGCATAGCCAGTACCTATGAATGTTTTTCATCATTTTTCTTGCCTAATTTGTAGTTATCTCCTCTTAAGCTAATTAAGTCAAAATGTTTATTCTGGCACAACTTTCATTATATTCATTGCATGATTAAATCTAGTATTTGTGATTTTGTAATGGTAAAGAGTTCTAAATGTATTGTGGGGTATTTCTTCTCTTTGCACTAAGCCTTTAAGGCACTGACAACCTGCAGTGGAAGTCAGTGACTGCAAAAGTACTCTCTGCCTTAAGCAGCCCACCAATGCTGGTCCAAAACATGCATGCAATTGAGAAGCTGAAATGCCCATGAAAGTATGTTTTCTCAGATAATAAATAGGCGTACATTTATCGTACCTGTTGGAAATTGCTTTCTTAAAAAAATTCTCTAAATTATGTAATAAATATATGAAATATGCAAGAATATACACACACATACACATGGTCATATATGTCATATGGACATTTTTAGAATAATATATAATACAAGCAATCACTCATTTGCCCATAACCTGTAATTTAACAGATGGAAGAACAACAATTATCTTTGAAACCTATCAGTATCCTTAAGTGATTTTCATTTTCCAGACAATTATCTACATTCTTGAATATTATTTTATAATTCTACTTTTCTTTATACCGTTACCAAACCAGTATATAGCCCTTAATAGTATAAAATAACTAATTAGAAATATAAATAAAAATTTAACCTATCCATTTCCATTAGTATATATTCCACAATTTATTTATTTTCTTGCTAAGGGGTATTTGGATTGTGTCAAGATTTTTGTTATTATCTTAAAAGGGGTATGTGATAATAGAGGGCTGACATTTTCAGACTCTTGGTTTTGCTAGAACGGTGGCTCTGAAGTTTTTTTTTTATTATTATTATGGTTTTAATTTCCTTGAGATAGTAACTAATGATGTAAAATTTCTGAATAATTGTGTTTCTTTTTTCCCGGACATGCTTATTTATCTATTCTATTGCTTTTACTTACATTTTTAATTTGTAAGTGTTCTTTAGCATGTTACATCCTTTTTTGGTTAACTATTTTGCAAATACTATCTCCCATTCTGTGTTTTGTGTTTTCGTTCATGTTATCTTGTCCTTGGGTCACAGAAGTTCTTGATTTTTCTGAAAAGTATTCTTTATGTATTTAAAAAGACATTCTTTTTTACCATGAGATCAAAAGTAATTATCATGTATTTTCTTCTAGAAGTTTTAAAGTTGTTCTTTTATATTTGATTTTCATTCTCATAAAAATTCATTTTTGTATATGACAAGACAAAATGAAACATACATTTACATTTCCCCAATCAATTTTCTTAATATTCAGTAGTCTGCAATGTTTCCAGGTATCTTCAGTGCTATCTTTGCCATAAATAAGAGTCTAAATCTGGGCTCACTATAGTGTGGCTTAGATGTATTATTCTGGCCTTAGGTAAATATCTGTCTTAATTTATATTTCTTTATAAAGTATCTTAATATCAGAAGGAAGGATTCTCTCTATTCATCATGGGTGTCTTGGCTATAATAGTTTGTTTATTTGCATATATTTTAGAATACAATTTTAACTTTTATTCATTAAAAAATAACTTCGGGGATTTTGATTCCTATTTTCTTTCATCAGTAAATTAATTAGGGAGACTGGATTAATAATGATCCTGAATCTTCCTATCTATGAACATGTATACATGTCTCTGATTTATTTGGATATTCTTTAAAATCTCTAAATAAATGCCTTGATATTTGCTCTTAGATTTATTACAATGTCTTTTATTTTCTTTAGATTGCATTTTTATTTGTTGCTATTACATTTTAATGTCATTTATCTTATTTCTGGCCAAATTGCTTAACATTTTATTAATTGTAAAATGGTGTTGGTAGTTTCTTTTGTATTTTTAACAGACAGTCATATATTTGGAAAGCCCTAATTTTGTCTTTCTTTTAAACCCATGTATTTACTCTCCTTACCCAGTTGACTATAGTCTCTAGTAAAATGAATGGAACTGGTTGGTGATAATGGCATTTTAGCTTTGCACCTGAACTTTAAATGAAAGCTTTCAACATTTTGGCATTTCAACATATTGTTTGCCAATTATTTTGTAGATCCCTCCTTTTTCAGTGCTGTATGTTTCTTTCTATTCCTAGTTTTGTGTGATTATTTAAAATAAGTTGTCATTTAATTCTTTTTAATTTGTGCATTTGTTGAGGTGATTATTGTATTACTTAGGGTTCTTTAGGGAAAACAAACCAACAAGAGATATCTATAAATATAAAATTTATTAAAGTATCTCATGCAACTGTGGGGATGCATAAGTCCAAATTCCATAGGGCAGGATGCCCAAGTACAAATTTTATCAGGCAGGCAGTAAACTGGTAACTTTGATGAAGGTGTTCAATGAACTCTTCAGGAGACACTAGCTAGCCAAAGAAGAAGTGAAGATTCTCTCTCTTCCCCCTTTAAAGTCTTCAACTGAATGGATTAAATTCAGCTGATTGAATTCTCTCATTGCAGAAGACATGTCATTCATTAATGTAATCAGCCACAAATGCTGTCAATTGACTGATGATTTAATAAACCAGCCTTCTGGTTTATTAAACAGCCACAAATGTCCTTGCAGCATCAGTTAGGCCAGTGCTTACTAGATGGATTTCAAAGAAATAGGAATTTTCATAATCTAGTCAATTACATATATGTTCCAGTTTGTTTATGCTGTGGTTAAGCAAAATACCAGAAATGTATTGGCTTTTATAAGGGAGGGTTATTTGGTTTCAAATTTGCAGTCTGAAGGCCATGAAAATGTACAAATTGAGGCATCAACACAAGTATACCTTCAACAAAGGAAGGCCAGTGGTGTCCAGAAAACCTCTGTAAACTGGAAAGGCATGTGGCTGGCATCTGCTGATCCTGGGTTGTGTTCAGCTCCTCTCTCAGCTCCTGTGTGTTCTTCAAAATGTTGCTCTTGGGGCATTTTATCCTCTCTTAGCTTATCTGGAGCAAACTCTGGGCTAGCATAAGTCTGCTTTCAATAGCCTTCTCCAAACTATTTCTCTCAGTTGCTATCCAAAATATCACAACTGCTCTGAGCCCCTTCTGTTTAGGAGTCTTCTTTTCTAGGACTCCAGATTGAATGATTGAATCATACCTCCATGGAAACAATCAAAGGATTCCAACGTAATCAACACAAGTAAGTCTGTTCCAACAAGATTGGGTTAAAAGATCATGGCTTTTTTTTGAGGGACATAATGTACCCAAACTGACACATGGCCCAACTTGTTCACAACAAAGAATCTTCTTAGAAACAATTGTATTCAATTAGCTAATATTTTGCTTTAAAATTTGCTATATTCATTATTGTAACTTGTAAATTTTTCCTTATATCATCTCCTATTAATATTAAGTTTAAGTTGGCATCATAAAATAAACTGAGCAGTTTGTCTATTTTTTCTTTGATAATATTTGTATGATATTAAACATATGGTTCCTTAACTGATGGTTCAAACACACCCCCCAAACAGCAGCAGCAGCATCAACAACTGTGGCTCTGTTTACATTATAGAAAGAAAAACAATTTCAATTTATTTAATTGGTACAGACTATTTGGATTTTATAATCCATCCTCAGTTAGCTTTATTAGTCTATTTTTCACTGGATTTTGGGCATTTCACACATTTGGTTTACCAGTATTTTCTTAAGGATATTTGGGTAATAGGTTTTTTCCCCCCCTTTCACCAGTTTAAAGTTAGATCATAATTGTACTTCAGAGTAGAAATATTTGTGTTCATTCTGTTTGGTATTTGTTGAGCATGTTGCACTTTGTTAAATTTGTTTTTCAGCTCGAATACTTTTCTTGTGCATTTCTTTTCTGTTTTTTATATGCAAGATCATGTTGCCTGCAAATGGAAATAGTTTTACTTCTTCCTTTCCAATTTGGATACATTTTATTTCTTTTACCTATTTATTCTGGAAAGAATTTCTATCACAATATTGAATAGCAGTAGACATCTTTGTCCCATTCCTGATCTGAGGGGAAGAGCTTTAAGTCTTTCATCACTGAGTATGATGTTAGCTGTGGGTTTTTCATAAATAGCTTTTATGATATTGAGAAAGTTCCCTTCTATTCCCTCTTTTCTGAGTGAATTTTTATTGAATAAGGGTGCTGGATTTTGTAGAATGCCTTTGCTGAATCTATGGTAATAGTCATGTTTCTTTCTTCATTCTATTCATGTAATATCTCATTTGATCATGGTGTATAATTTTTTTAATATGGTATTGGATTTGGTTTACCAGTATTTTCTTAAGGATATTTGAATCTATATACATAAGGGAGATTGGCCTATAATTTTCTTTTATTGTGATGAATTAGAAAGTGTTCCTGCCTCAAAATCTTTGCAAGATTTGAGAAAGATTGGTATTAATTCTTCTTTAAATGTTTGAGAGAATTAACCAGTAAAATTGTCTGGTCCTGCACTTTCCTTTGGTGGAAGATTTTGATTATTGCTTCAATCTCTGTATAGGTTTGTTGATGTTTTCTATTTCTTCTTGAGTCAGTTTGGATAATCAACGTATTTCTAGGAATTTTTCCATTTCATCTAGATTATCCAGTTTGTTGGCTTATGATTGTTTATATTGTCTCTTATAATCCTTTTTATTTCAGTAAGGTCAGTAGTGATATTACTATTTTCATTTCTGATTTTAGTTATTTGCATCTTTTCTCTTTTTATTCATTGCCAGTCTAGGTAAATGTTTGCCAATTTTATTGATGTTTTCAAATAACCAATTTTTTTTTTTAAATTCTCTCATTTTTCTATTCTCTATTTCATTTATCTCCACTCTAATCTTGATTACTTCCTTTATTCTTCTAACTTTGGATTTACTTTGCTTTTGTTTTCCTAGCTCCACAATATGTAAAATTAGTTTATTAATTTAATATTTTTATTTTTAATATAGGGCTTCATAGCTATAAATTTCCCTCTGAGCACTACCTTCACTTCTTCTCTTATGTTTTGGTATATTCACATGCACTTGAAGACAATGAGTAATCCACTATTGTTGGGTAAATTGTTTTATATAAGTCAGTTAGATTTAGTTGGTTTCTAGTGTTGTTTGGGTCCTCTATTTCCACATTGATTTTCTGTTCAGATGTTCAATTCAATGTTGAAAGTTATGTATTGAAATCTCCAACTGTTATTGTAGAATTATCCATTTCTCCTTTCAATTATCTGAATGTTTGCTTCATATGTTTTGGTGCTCTACCATTAGGTGCATATATATATATATACATATTGTTAAATCTTCTTTTTGAATTGAGTTTTTATTGATAAATAATTTACTTCTTTGTTTCTTGTAACAGTTTTTGACTTAACGTCCATTTTGGTTTGATATTAATATAGCCACCCCTGATCTCTTTGGATTATAATTTGCATGAATTATTTTCTTTCTATCCTTTCACTTTCAACCTATTTGTATCTATGGATGTCAGATGAGACTCTCATAAACAGCATACAGTTGGTTCATGTTTCTTTATCCATGCTTCCAATCTCTTCCTTTTGATTGGAGAGTTTAATCTATCTATATTTAGGGAAATTACTCATAAGACAAGATTTAGTTCTTTCACTTTTCTGATTTTTGTAAGTCTTATACCTTCTGTCCATCTTATATTCCATTACTGCCTTTCTCTTTTAGATGATCGTTTATAATAAGCCATTTTTAATCACTTATCCTTTCATTTTGCTTAGATTTTTAAGGATATAAGGATATTTTCTTCATGGTTTCCATGGGGATTACATTTATCATACTAAATCTACTACAATTTAGTTTATTTGATTCCAAACTGACTTCAATAGTACCTACATCCCTCCATCCTTTTTTTTATGCTGCTCATGTCACAAATTATACCTTAATGCATTGAATACCCAGTAACAAAGATGTCTGCTTGTTTTTATGCATTTAAAGATCCAGACTTATATGAAATAAAAGACTCTGTTACAAATAAAAAATGAAATAACACTGGAATATATTTTCCCATATTGTTACTTACACCAGAGATATTTATTTCTCCAACCTGAAGGCTAACATCCTTTCCTTTAACATAGACTTCCTTTAGAATTTCCTGTAAGGCAGGTCTTATGGTAATAAATGCCTCAGTTTTATTTGCCTGGAAATGTCTTAATTTCCACCGTATTTTTGAAGGAAAACTTTGCCAGGTACATTATTCTTGGGTAATAGGTTTTTTCCCCCCCTTTCACCAGTTTAAATATGCCCTCCCACTTCTTCTGGCCTCCATTGTTTCCATTGGAGAATAAGATGCTAACCTTACTAAGTATCCCTTAGATGTGTCATGTTGCTTCTCTCTTGATAATTTTAAGATTCAGTCCTTGCCCTAGCCATTGGAAAGTTAGATCATAATTGTACTTCAGAGTAGAAATATTTGTGTTCATTCTGTTTGGTATTTGTTGAGCATGTTGGATTTGTATATTAATATACTTTATCAGATTTGGGTAGTTTTCTGTCACTATTTCTTCAAATATTTTTTCTGGTCCTTTATTGCTCTCTTTTCCTTCTAGGAATCCTATTATGCATACATTGGAACACTTGATGGTGTCTCACAGGTTCCTCAGGTTCTTTTCATTATTTTTTCCTTCTTCTCAAAACAAGGGCAGAGTCTGTGCTGTGCCTTCAGGGATCTGCCATACAAAGAAACACACACACACAAGGAGGAGAAAACCAGCCCTTTACATTGAGTTGGATATTGGTAGAAGGCTGGAAGTGCTGCTGCGCAGAAGGCCACAACTGAGGACAGCTTCTGAGTGGTCCATCACGGATCCCCAAACCAACCTCAAACCCCCAGCTCAACTTTTAGAGGAACAAGTTTCCTCTGCCAGCTCTGGTCCCAGCCAACCATTCTTAGAACTTGGTGCCTATTTTCCACAGCTGCAACTTTTTCTGCAGCAGCTGTCACAAGGCTGAACAATAGGGGGTGATCACTGTTTCATGTTTTTGCTCACAAAAGCTGAACTCTGAGTAACCTCTTATTTTCTCTGGCAGTCTTATAGTCATTCTAAATGTCTATTCTGGTTCAAGACTTACCACCTAGTTAATTCTAATTTTTCAGGTTTTGCATTTTATAGTAGATGAAAGAATTTTAAAACTTCCTATGCTACATCTATCTCTTGATTGATTTTTAACTGATTGTTAACAAACCTTAGACTAAAAGTAGACTTGTAATTTTTCTAGGTATTTATAGACTGCTGGTCATATATATATATATATATATATATATATATATATATATATATATTTAAACACACACATATATATGAGGCTGTATTATTAAGTTCATGCATATTTGGAGTTATTTCACTCTCTTGATGAAATGAGAATTTAATTCTTAATACAGCTTTTTAAAGTATGATTTGCCTTACATACTGTTCTAGTTTGCTAATGCTGCCAAAATGCAAAACACCAGAAATGGATTGGCTTTTATAAAAGGGGGGTTATTTGGTTACACAGTTATGGTCTTAAGGCCATAAAGTGTCCAAGGTAACACATCAGCAATCAGGTACCTTCACTGGAGGATGGCCAATGGTGTCTGGAAAACCTCTGTTAGCTGGGAAGGCATGTGGCTGGTGTCTGCTCCAAAATTCTGGTTTCAAAATGACTTTCTCCCAGGATGCTCCTCTCTAGGCTGCAGTTCCTCAAAAATGTAACTCTTAGTTGCTCTTGGGGTATTTGTCCTCTCTTAACTTCTCAGGTGCAAGAGTCTGCTTTCAATGGCCATCTTCAAACTATCTCTCATCTGCAGCTACCGTCTCAGCTTCTGTGCATTCTTCAAAGTGTCCCTCTTGGCTGTAGTGAGATTACTCCTTCTGTCTGAGCTTATATAGTGCTCCAGTAAACTAATCAAGGCCCATGCTGAATGAGCAGGGCCACACCTCCATGGAAATTATCCAGTGAAAGATCTCTCCTTCAATCGAGTGATCACATCTCCATGGAAACATCCAATCAAAAGTCTCCAACCCTACCAACACCATTATGTTTCCTGCCTACACAAGACTGCATTAGAGATAATGGCATTTTGAGGGACATAATACATTTAAACTGGCACACATACTTAAATATTTCACTTTTTATTTAATATTATTTTTAGCATTTGCCTGGCTTACATATATTTTCTATTTTAAATTCAGTTTTTTTTTTTTTTGAGATATATTCACATACCATACAGTCATTCATGGTGTACAACCAACTGTTCACAGTACCATCATATAGTTGTGCATTCATCACCCCAATCAATTTTTTAACATTTTCCTTACTCCAAGAAGAATAAAAATAAGAACAAAAATAAAAGTAAAAAAGAACTCCAAAAGCATTCCATCCCCCCATCTGACCCTATTTTTCATTTAGTTTTTGTCCCATTTTTCTATTCATCTCCATACCTTGGATAAAGGGAGTGTGAGTCACAAGGTTTTCACAATCACACAGTCACACCATGTAAGCTACACAGCTATGCAAAGATCTTCAAGAATCAAGGCTACTGGGTTGCAGTTCAATAGTTCAAGGTATTTCCTTTTAGCTATTCCAATACACTAAAAGCTAAAAAAGGGATATCTATAGAGCACATAAGAATGCCCTCCAGAGTGACATCTCGACTCTGTTTGAAATCTCTCAGCCACTAAAACTTGATTTTGTTTCATTTCACTTCTCCCTTTTGGTCAAGAGGATTTTCTTGATCCCATGATGCTAGGTCCAGGCTCATCTCTGGGAGGCATGTCCCACATAGTGGGGAGGGCAGTGAGATCACCTGCTGAGTGGACTTAGAGAGAGAGAGAAAGAGGGACACATCTGAGCAACAAAAAGGTTCTCTGGGGGAGACTCTTAGGCACAATTTTAAGTAGGTTTAGCCTCTCCTTTGCTGTAACAAGTTTCATAAGGGCAAACCCCAAGATTGAGGGCTCATCCCACCAAATTGTTAGTCCTGAATGTTCGTGAGAATACCAGCAATAATCCAGGTGGGAAGCCCAACATTTACGCATTTCTCTCCAGTTCCTCAGGGGGGCCCTGCAAATATATTTTTATTCTCTGCCCAAATTACTTTGGGATGTATCGGGATTTCACACTAACCTGTACAAACCTACCAGATCCAATTCCTATTCAAAGTTCCATTAAATATGGTGTTTGAATAAACTGATCATACAAGTTAAATTATTTAGTGTGTTGCAGAAAATATAGATCCTGTACTAAACAAGCATCTCCTCCCTTGGTATCACACAGAAGTGGAAGTTTTAAAACACAGTCAATATCATCCTTTACCCTTTGGCCTGATATGCATTAGTCCTTACCAGATCCACTTCATTCATATCTCTAATTGAAGTCTGAACTCTTTTTCAGCTTTTTAAATAGCTGCTCTATGGGATTATACTGACATTCATAGCTGCCTAACTCTAACTCTGAGTCTCAGGTGTCAAACAGGTACATAGAGTTCTAGGGACTGACAAGGTTATGTACAAAGAGTTCAGCATCTCAGAATTTAGAGATAACCATCACAGTTCAGGAATAGATGTGACTGCTATAAGAGCTTACAGTCTAGGGACCTTTACAATAAGCCTTATCTTGATAGCCTGTGCTTTACATTCAATTCTCAGAGTTTGCATATTATAGTTAGCCCATACTAGTGAGGCATTATAATGTTTGCCTTTTCATTTCTGGTGTACTTCACTCAAAAGGCTGCCCTCAAGATCCATTCACCTTGTTTTGTGTCTTACAGCTTCATTTCTTCTTGAAACTGCTCAATATTCATGGATACACTCCAGTTTACCATTGTGTTCATCAGTTCATATACCCTTAGGTCACCTCCAGCAGTTGCAAACTGTGAGTATTGCCACCATAAACATCAGTGTGCAATTGTCCATTTATGCCCCTGCTCTCAGATCTTCCAAGTATATACCCCATAATGAGATTGCAAGACCTTATGGGACCCACATATTTAGCTTCTTGTGGAACCATAACACTGTCCTCCAGAAAGGCTACACTATTCTACTTACTCATCAATAGTAAATAGGTACATCCCTCTCTCCATGTTTTCTCCAGCACTTGTATCACTCTATTTATATTTTCCCTGCAATTTTATACAGATATGTTCACATACCATACAATTATCCACAGTGTACAATCAATTGTTAACAGTATCACCACATAGGTTTGTATTCATCACCACAATCGGCACCTGAACATATTTGTTACTCCAAAATTTTTGTAAAAAAAAAAAAATTAAAAAATTAAAATACCATACACTACCATATAATAATAAGGTCAGACAACAACACCACAACCAAGAATCCCATAGCCCTCCCTTATATCCCCCTCTCATATACACATTTAGCTTTGGTATATTGCCTTTGTTTCATTTTATGGAAGCTTATTACAATGTTACTGTTAACCATAGACTCCAGTTTTCTTTGATTATATTTTTCCCCAATACCATACCTTTTTCAATACCTTGCTAGGTTGACATCCATTTGTTCTCCCACATGTAAAAACATTCTTGTATTTGTACATTTAGTCACTACATGGACCACTCTACTTTTCAGTAAGTTATACAGTCCCAATCCTTATCTTTTTCTTTCCTTATGGTGTCAAACTGGACCCTAGTCCTCCTCTTTCAGCTTTAATCACAGGCATCTTTGTTCAGTATACTTGCAATGCTGTGCTACCATCACACGTTATTATGGTATCCATTTCTGGAGCTATACAATCAATCTTGTTGAACATTCTATACTCTTTCAGCAGCAGATGCCCAATCTCTACCCTCTTTATATCACCTGATAACCTGTATTTTCAGGTTTTAACTCTAAAAGTTTGTTCATTAATGATAGTTCATATTAGTGAAACCATAGAGTGTTTGTCCTTTTGTTTCTGGCTAAATTCTTTCAACAGAAAGTCCTCAGGGTTCATTTATGTTATTATATGTTCCATAGTTTTGTTCTGTATTACAGCTGCATAATATTCTATCATGTGTGTGTACCACAGATTCTTTATCCACTTGTCAGTTGGTGGACATTTGGGCTGTTTCCATCTCCTGGTAATCATGAATATTGCTGTTATAAATATTGGTTTGCAAATTGGTATATACTCAGTTCCTCTGAGTATATACCATGTTATGGAATTGCTAGATCATATAGCAGTTCTATACATAGCTTCCTGAAGAACTGCCACACTGCCTTCCAGAGTGGCTGCACCATTCTACACTCTCATCAACAGTGAATGAGTGTGCCTCTTTCTCCACATCCTCTCCAGCACTTGTAATTTTCTACTTTTTTTTTATAAAATGGCCATTCTTGTAGGTGTGAGATACTATCTCATTGTGGTTTTTATTTGCATTTCCCCAATAGCCAGTTAAGTTGAGCATTTTCTCATATGATTTTGAACCATTTGTATTTCCTCTTCAGAAAAGTGTCTGTCCTTGTATTTTGCCCATTTTTAAATGAGGTTGACTTTCTGTTGTTGAGTTGTAGGCTACCTTATATATTCTGGATATTAAACCTTTTTTTGTTATGTGGTTTCAAACTATTGTCTCCCATTACATAGGCTGCCTTTTCACTTTTCTGACAAAGTTCTTTGATGTACAACAGTGTTTAATCTTGAGGAGATCCCATTTATCTATTTCTTCTTTTGATTGCTTGTGGTTTTGGGTGTAAGGTTTAGGAAACCAACTCCTACACAAGATCTTAAATATATTTCCCTATTTTTCTTCTAAAAGTCTTATGGTCTCAGAACTAATGTTTAGGACTTTGATCCATTTCAAGTTAATTTTTGTATAAGGTGTGGGAGAGGAGTCCTCTTTCATTCTTTTGGATATGGAAATTCAGTTCTCAAAACATTTATTGAAGAGGCTGCTTGGTCCCAGTTGCTTTGGCTTGACTGCCTTATCAAAGATCAACTGTCTATAAATAAGAGGGTCTATTTTTGAACACTCAATTTAATTCCACTGGTTGGGATATCTGTCTTTATGCCAGTACTATGCTGTTTTGACCACTGTAGCTTTGGAGTATGTTTTAAAGTCAGCTACTGTGAGACCTCCCACTTTGTTCTTCTTTCTCAAGATATTTTGGGCTCTTTGGGGCACCCTGGTCTTTCAAATAAATTTAGTTTTTGGTTTTCCTATTTTTGTGAAGTAAGTTGATGGGATTTTAATTGGTATTTCATTGAATATGTAAATCAGTTAGGTAGAATTAGCATCTTAACTATATTTAGTCTTCCAATCCACAAACACGGTATATTCTTCCATTTTTAAGGTCCTGTTTGATTTCTTTTAGCAGTTTCTTGCAGGTCTTTTGTGGCCTTAGTTAAGCTTACTCCTAAATACTTGATTCTTGTGGTGGCTATTGTAAATGAAATTTTTTCTGGATTTCCTCCTCCTGTTGCTCATTACTTATATATATGAACACTACTGACTTTTGCATGTTGATCTTGTAGCCTGCCACTTTTCTGTATTCATTGATTAGTTCTAGTAGCTTTGCTGTAGATTTTTCTGGATTTTCTAAATATAGGATCATGTTATCTGCAAACAGTGAAAGTTTTGCTTCTTCTTCCTCAATTTGGATGTGTTTTATTTCCTTTTCTTGCCTAGTTGTTCTGACTAGAACTTCCAGCACAAAGTTGAATAACAATGGTGACAGTGGGCATCCCTGTCTTGTTCCTGATCTTAGAGGGAAAGCTTTCAATATTTCCCCATTGAGCATGATGTTAGCTGTGGGTTTTTCATATATTGCCTTTGTCATATTGAGAAATTTCCCTTCTATTCCTATCCTTTGAAGTGTTTTCATCAAGAAAGGACAGTATTGCCAGATATAGAATTCTTGGTTGACAGTTTTTCAGTATCTTAAACATATCCTACCACTGCCTTCTCACCTCCATAGTTTCTGCAAAACAAATCTGTACATAATCTTATCATGTTTCCTTTTTATGTGATGGATCACTTTTTCTTTGAAGCTTTTAGCATTCTCTATGTCTTTGACATTGGAAAATCTGATCAGTAAGTATCTTGGAGTAGGTCTATTGGGATCTATGCTGTTTGTGGTATGCTGCACTTCCTGAATCTGTAATTTAATGTCTTTCAGTAGAGTTGGGAAATTTTCAGTAATTATTTCTTCTGCTATTCTTTCTGCCCCTTTTCCCCTTTTCTTCTCCTTCTGGGACACTGTTCTGGTTTGTATATATTATGTCACCCAGAAAAAGCCATATTATTAGATGCAATCTTGTGGGGGAAGATGTATTAGTGTTGAATAGATTAAAATTCTTTGATTGTTTCCATGGAGATATGACTCAATCAACTGTGGGTGAGACCTTTCATTGGATTATTTCTATGGAGGTATTGCCCAACCCATTCAGGGTGGATCTTAATTGGATTACTGGAGTACTTTAAAAAGAGTCACACAGGCCCAGATGCTTGTTGTGGATGAGAGAAAATTTGAAGACAGCTATTGAAAGCAGAGTTTTGCTCTGGAGAAACTAAGAGAACACCCAAAGAGCAACATTATGGAGAGCACCATTTTGAAACATAACTTGGGAGCAGATGGATGCCAGCCATGTGCCTTCCCAGCTAACAGAGGTTTTCTGGATGCCAATGTCCTTTCTCCAGTGAAGGTATCCTTTGTTGATGCCTTACTTTGGACAGTTTATGGCCTTAAGACTGTAACTTTGTAATCACATATGCCCCCCATATAAAAGCCAATCCATTTCTGGTGTTTTGCAAAAGGACAGCATTACCAAACTAGAACAGACACCATAACATATATATTCATGTACTTCATGCTGTCATTCAGCAATATAAGACCTTGCTCATATTTTTCCATTATTTTCTCTATCTGTTCTTTTGTGGGTATGATTTCAAATGTCCTGTCTTCCAACTCACTGATCCTTTCTTTTGCCTCTTCAAATCTACTGTTGCATGTCTCCATTGTGTTTTTCATCTCTTCTTTTGTGCTTTTCATTCCTATAAGTTCTGCCATTTGATTTTTCAAGCTTACAAATTTTTCTTTATGGTCATCCAGTGTCTTTTTTATATCTTTCATCTTTTTTGCCACATTTTCCTTCAGTTCATTGATTCAATTTAGGAGATTCGTTGGAACATCCTTAATTAATTGTTTCTATTTCTGTATCTCAGGTGAAGTGCTAGTTTCTTCCTTTGGCTGGTCCATATTTTTAAGTTTCCTAGTATGGCTCATTATTTTTAGCTCTCTAGGCATCTGAGTTTTTGATTAGTTTATTTTGGAACTCATTTTCACACTTTTATCTAGGGTTTTCTTGTTGCTTGGCTTTGTTCTCTATCTCTTCTTTGGCATTCAGTTCAACTTATTCTACACCTCTAACCCAGCTTCTGTTTAGTTAATCAGAACTTTTCACCTCTTGTTTTTCTGGTTCTTGCCCTGCCTCTATGTAACCTTTTTGTGAGAGGGTCTCCCCAGATATGACTGACTCCAATCAGATTTCCCCAGTCTAGACTGGTCCAATTCTCAGAAGGATGGCATGAAGTTTCCCTGAGAATGATACCCTGAAAGTTGACCGACTCTCCTGTGAAGTCTCTAGACTTTGTGTTTTTCCTATCCTATCCAGCAGGTGACACTTGTCAACCCACAGCTCCCCACCAGTATAAAGAGGTGCCACAGGTGCTTTTAATTCTCTGCAGACTCTGTCCCTGCCAGGGGCATGGCTGGCTCAAGCTGCTTTCTGTTTTCCAGACCCTGGGGTCTGAGTTCTTTGAAGGAGGGCCACTGCTTGAGCTGGACCCTGCCCCCTCCCCCTCATTTTCTTGGGGAAGTTATGCCCCCCAAGTTTCTTCGGGAAGTTATGTCTCCCAAATTTTATTCTTTTCTTTGTCTCTCAGACCTATATTAGCTCCACCCTTGCCTGGGTCTAGCAGCTGATTGAAAATATCTGAGGCTTTCTGTAAAGAGTTACTTAGAATAGTTATTTCAAAACAAAATCCCTTTTCAAGGCCTTCCCTAGGCCCCAAGTTTTGTCAGTCCTATTATAGACTATTTAAAGATACTCCTCTTAGTCTATTATCTCTTTGACCTGAATAGTTACTCTCAGCTTTAATTTCTTCCTTGCCCATGGCAATGCTGAAGCAGGAGCTCTGATCAGAGCCAGACCCAAGATCCTCAGGTTTGCAAATTGAGAGCCTGAGTTGGTACCCATTTCTCTGTGCCCCTTTTTCTTGGAGCCCAGCCCTTTTCCAGTATTCTGAAAAACTCCGTTTGTCTCTGTTTTGTTTGTTTGTTTGTTTTTGTCTGTTTGTTTGTTTTTCTATTGTTGTTAGCCATGCCTCCTCTCTGCCAGGCCAAATCCTCTGGGTTTCTTTTGTTCCTGCTCTTGGTTTATCATGCTTGGAACTTTTATTCAACAGTCCAAATGTGTTAATAAATTCTGCAATTGGGTTTGGTTGAGCATCCTTCCTTGCTTCCAGCACAGATTGTTTCTTTTTCCCTTGGGGAACAAGCTCCAAGACAGTCTGCTGTGCCTGAGTGGGGGAGGGGCACCAGACCCCTGGCTGGGGAAACGTACCGGTCTTTGCTACAATCTCAGCCATTCCACCCATTACAGACTGGTGTACAATGCATGACCAGTCACAGAAGACCCCAAAATGGCTGTTCCATACATTTCCTGGCTATTTACCAGCTGCCCTAGAGAAGTAATTAAATTCCTTTTCTCACCACTCTGCCATCTTCCTGGCTCATATTTTTACTCTTAAGTTTACATTTAAGTGCTTTATATTTTATGTTTTCAGCCTAAACCTTACATTCTTTGAAATAGAATATTGCTGATTTTTAAAAAAATAATTTAACAATAATTGTTTTTATCTAGATCGTTTCTTCCCTTGTGATGATTTCAAAAACACTAGAGCTATTTCTATTAATCCTAATTTTCAATATTTCTTTGGTTGGTTTGTGTGAGTGTATGCTAATGTATATATGTGTGCATGTTTTTATTTTTTTGTCATTGTTTCTTGTCTTATTTGGGCTTGCTTTCATTTATAAATTTCTCTAATTCTATTTTCCCACTTCTAGCTTAGATTTCATACATTCCATTTTTTTATGTTACTGTGACTACCTTAGAAAATGTACATTCATATTAACAAAATGTAGCATGTTTAATTATCTTTGTCCTCCTACGTAATATAAAAACCCAGAACTCTTTAATGTAAATGCACCCTCCTGACTTATTTTTCCACTTGTTATAATATTATTTACAAACCTAAACATTAGACATGAATTTCATTGTTTCACATGCCCAAAAATAGTTTTTATTTACTGATATGATTACATTTTTTCAGCATTAATTCTTGGATTTGAGGCCTTTACTATAAGGCTATATTCTTTCTTTTTGGAGTCCATTTTTTGTGAGTTCCTTCCATGAAAGCTACTGTTAATCACATTTCTCCATTCTTGTTTGTGTAAAAATGTGTATAATTTGGCCTCATTTCTGAAAGATTATTTCACTTGGCATAAAATCTTAGAATGGCAGTTATATTATCAAATATTTTGTAGCTGTTGTTCCATTATCTTCTTTCTTTTTTGTTATTAGGGATATGTGTCATCTCTTTCTACCTCTTAGCCCAAGTTTTCATCATCTCTTATTTGGTTTTCTGTGACAGAATTCTGTTTGTGCTTTAACTCTCTCAGATCCCTAAATATCACTGCCATTCCCACATACAAGCACATATCATCTACTGCAAAATCACAAGATTGACCCCTTTATAGCATAAGCAAAATGAGTCACTACACTGCTTGAGAGACTCCAGAAAGCTTTCCTTTATTTTTTATGGTCAAAATGACTTAGTCAAAACCCAAGTCATTACAAAAGTCTGGCCCTCTATGGCCTTGCTCTATTAACTCTCTGACCTAATCTCTTTTTATTTGCTCTTTCACTAACTTTGCTTCCAGCACTCTGGCCTCCTTGCTCAAATTCCTTGAACAAACACACTCCAATCTTAAAGTCTTTTTATTGTTTTTATTTCCTCATGGAATAAGCTTTTTCCAGACATTCAATATTTAGCCCCTTTATTTTCTTCAAGTGTTTCCTAAAATGATAACTTCATATAGAGTACTAATCTGACAACCTTATTGCAAGCTTTACCATTAGCACCCCCAGTGCATCTAACCCTGCTCTGTTTTATAACACTTACAGGCTTGTAGCAATATAATGTATTTATTTATTATGCACATTATTTATTTTCTATCTCTTTCCCAAAATAATATAAGTTCCCTGAAAACAAATATTATCTAATTAATATTGCATGTTAGGTGTCTTGAGCAATGCTTGGCATATAGTATGCAGTCATTAATTTGTTAAATAAGTAAAAATGACTGCTGGGATACAATTTTATCTTTTTTTTTGTTTTGTTTTGTTTTTTTGGCCACAAATAGAACCAGTCAAGGAGTTTTTTCCAGGACACTGAATCTTGAATCAATTGAATGAGCCACACTACAATTTTTTCCCATATAGCCCTAAATTCCATTTACCCCATCAAGATACATTCCTATAGATGGTACCCAATTTTTCATGGTAAATACTAGCCAGGTCCTCCAATTCCTTTAGTGCATAAGGTATACCTTTCTGGAATAGAGATTGCTTGGTTTCAGTTAAAACTAACTCTGGTTATTGGCCTGTAGAGAAGCATAGTTGATGGAGTAGGGGAAAAACAAACACCATGCAATTCCTTGGCTTATTGTTTTCTAGGCCAAAGGCATCTGAGTTCTTCCGGCAAGTCCAGGGGGAAAGCGTGATACTTCTCCCACATAGGCACATTAAGAAGAATTTGGGGATTCAAGCTTATTTTTTTTGTTTGTTTGTTTCATTTTGTTTTGATCATTCCCATCACATGTCTCAGGAACTCAAAGTTCCCATATACACACAGGATCTGACTTTGACATGAGAGTTCATTGAGCCTGACAATTGTGTGTCATTTGCAACTCTGGCACCCTCAGTAACAGTTTCTAAATCTGGTTGTCAGCAAAGTTCATACCATAATTGCAGATTAGAGTCTCCTTTAATGCTGTTATAGAGGTTCTCTGGCATTCAGAGCATGCCATAAATTTGGCAACTAACTGTCCTGATCCTGTCTTTTTTTATTTTAAAGAGCTTTTAACTTTGTCAAAAGAAGTCATCCCAATCTACAATCCCACAAAATAAGGAGTAAAGAGGATGGGAAAGGGAAGCCAGAGAAGGAGGGAGATTGAAAACAAGAAGATGTTATATTGAACTGACCACAGCTTCTTAACAAGTGCAGCTAATTGCTATATTTTAAAGGGCTTCTTTGGATAGGCATAAAATAGATTTGTCTTAGGACAGTTCCAAAAGAAAGTAGAATAATTTATCTGATAGTTCTTCAGAGCTATTGTCTTCTTTGTGGTAGACAAGTACTAAAATGTCCCTCAATGTGTCACCTCTTTGTATAACATTCTACTTTGGAATGTAGGCTGAGCCTATGAATTATTTCTAACCAAAGGTGATGGGATATCACTTCCATGATTGTTATGTTATATGGCAAAGGTAATGGGATGTCACTCCTGAGAAATCTATTTTACTCCTGTAAAAGAATCAGGATTAGGACTGTAAAAAGAGATTCTTCTGCTAAACTGGAAGAAGCAAACAACCATTTTGTGAACTGTATATGAAAGGGAAACATGGCAGTGAAATGAGGACAGCTTCTAGGAACTAAGGGTGTCTTCCAGCCAAGAGCCAATAAACAGTAAGAAACCTCAGTCATACAGCTGCAAGGGAATGAATTCTGCCAAAAACCTGAATGAGCTTGGAATCACATTTTTCCTCAGTCAGATCTTCAGATGAGAATACATCCCAGCTGGCACACCGATTGCAACCTTATGAAACCCTGGGCAGAGGACACAATGAAGCTGTGCCTTGACTTGTGACCGTTTAAACTGTGAATAAATTTGTCTTTCTTTAAGTCATTAAGTTTGTGATAGTTTGTTATACAGCAATAGAAATATAATACAATCATCAATTGAGAAAACTCACTCTCGTGGCCCTTAACTCCCATACATTCCAAGCTTTGCATCTGGTCTCTCCAGGCAGGCAACAAGAATCTAGGATACATCCCCCTTCTCCACCACCAACACATCCATCATGCCCAATCCTCTCTTTGCATGGGTTCAGATGTCTCTGTCAGACACTGCTGCATTC
Organism: Choloepus didactylus; assembly: GCF_015220235.1. Lineage (NCBI taxonomy): Eukaryota > Metazoa > Chordata > Mammalia > Pilosa > Megalonychidae > Choloepus > Choloepus didactylus. The sequence goes on along the minus strand of NC_051308.1, from coordinate 66,268,799 downwards.
AGGGCTCCACTATCTGCAGCAGTGGTGGGAGCAGAGGCAGTGACATGTCTCCATGTGTGTTGGAATATTGCATGCTGTGCTCAGGCCTAAAATTAGGTGTGTGGGAGAGGTATGGCCATTCAGATTTGACATAACGCTTAAAATGAAACTAGTAAATTTTTATTTTATTTTTAATCCCTCCCACCACCTTTCTTCATGTTAGCAGATGACAATGATAAATGAGACAAAAAGTACATCCTCAGACTGTGACATTATTGAGTAATCAAGAGCCTACATTTCCTATTTCCGGTTAATATGTTTTTGAAAATGTACATAAAGATTACTGTTCTATTTCAAATCTTAAAAAATATGTTGCTGAATTTAAAGAATTCTGTGATTCTAGTAAAGGACTTTGTTAGAAACCAAGTAAAATATAACATACTTTCTGCAATAAATTCTGCATAAATTTTCAGACAATTTGCTTATCTGGTTAGTAACTGAAACTGCTAAAAAATGTTGAACAAACATGTATATTTTCTACTCTTTTAAAAAAAATGTATCACACAAACACTGTAACATTCTAAAGTAGACCTACAAATGGTTTCTATCTCTTGGTGCCTTTTTTGGAAGCCAGGTTTACATTTTACGTTTTTTCCAGTAGACTATGATTTTTATTCCTAGTCAAAATTTATTGCTGGGTAACATATAAATGGTATATTTTTATTGCCTCATTCAATTTCAAGTGCATAGAAAATATTTGGCTTTTCTATAAGTTTTATATAATGAATTTACAATTTTCAATATTATTAATGCACTTAATTTTTACCCAACAAATTCTATTAAGCATATAATAGGCATTAGGGACACTTGATATACTAGTGATCCAACAAAGTAATTGAGAGGCAAAATAATACAATGATAACACCATCATTGCTGTTTTCCTTCTATTTGCTATTTAGTTAATTTACTGGTAACTATAAGGTATGTTGGGATATTCAGAAAAAGAAGTTTTTTCCTATATTATCATAAAAGTTTTAACTACTTTTGTGTTTTCAGCATTTTACCACTAAATTAAAAGTTAATTAAAAGGATTAATTTCCAGTAAATAATTGAGAAAAATATCTAAGAAGACTATATAGGGGATATCTACTGCATTTTACAAAAACAATGCAAAATTTCTGCCAAAACTACATTCTGGGATTTCTGTAAAATTGTTAATGTGTTATTTTTGAATGTCTAAAAAGGAAAGCAGTGGTCACCAAATGGGCTTCTTGAGAATGTGTAATACCATATGAATTGAGGAGGAGTATTTCCCAGGGATAAATAGTAGTAGATTCCACTAAACCAGTGTCCCATGAGCCCCTAGGTGGAGGGACTTGGTATCTCACATTCCTGACCATTGTTGGTGCTCTCAATAGTCCGTTTAAAAGTTAGCACTCAATCTTAGAGTGTTTGTTTCCCAGGCTAAGAATGGCTGTCTGCTGCTTAAAAGGCAACATCAAAAGAAAGAGAGCAACAGGGGTACAGGGTTTCACTTACCTAACACAATGCATACATCTACTAACCAACCCATACATGTGTTTCTACAGTTTGGGAAGCAAACAAAGTATCTATAAAGCTTGATGACTCTTGTGATTCAGAATTCAAGATTTCATCACATAATTTTAGGAACAATTGCCTGAGCCATTTGCCTGATACCCATATCATTTCATTTATTAATAAAGTGGATGAGGCAAATGTATGACATCTTTAATTTACCAAAGTCCTTGGAAAAATCTCTTTGGTCAATAAGCAAAAACTGGCCTCAGTGAGGATTTATTGTCATCAAACCAGAGAAAATTTTTTAGATGTGTAACATGGGGTGTATTGCTATACTTCTCTGGTCTTAGTCAATATACTTTTTCAATTACCACGTAAAAAATCAATTTCTTAAATACATATTTTGGAGATATGATTACAGCATCATAGAATGTTACATTTCTAAGATGGGAAAATTATTGTGCAACACAATGAAAAATAAAAGAGATCATACATAGATGCAGAAACAGGTCATATTTTTAAAGGGCAGTATTATGAAAATAATTAGACCTAGGTGTTACTATAGGTCATTACACATTTTAGCTTTAGGGGCACCATTTGGTAAACATTTTTTTCCTTTAAGCTTCTTATACATTTGTTGAATACTTTGCTTTAGAGTGTACATGACTGTTTGGACAATCTTTTATTTCAATCCAAGCCTACCTCCAATACTAACAGATTAAGACATAGTACACCATTAGGTAGTTTGTGCAAGATTGTTGGTTCACATTTTAACTTTGATGCCTTGGCAATATCTGAAATAGATAACTTTCTTTTAATAACTCTTTTCTTATCTTGTAAATGGTGATTTTTTTTTTAATTTTAATTTTCAAGTAATTTCAAACTTACAAAAGACTTCCAAAAATAATACAAACCACAGAGAGAACCCCAACATAAATTCTCAATATCCAGATCCACTATATGTAATATTTTGATCTTTGATGTATCATACTATCACCTATGTATATCTAAATATCTATCTATCTATCTATCTGTCTGTCTGTCTATGTATCTATCTTTCTGAACACTTGAGAGAAGATTGCATACGTCATACTCCTTCAATACATAATACTTCCCTAGTACATTTCTTATGAATAAGGATATTCACCTATATAATCAGCTTAAGTGCAGTTATTAAGTTCAAGAAATTTAACAGTGAAACAGAGCTTTAATTGTGTACTCCAATTTTTTCCTATGTCCCAGTAATATTCTTTTGAGCCTATTTTCCTTCATTCTTAGATCCCATCCAGGACCATGTATTGCATTTAATTTTCATCTCTTTAGTTTCTCATTCTTTTTTTTTAATTTGGGAAGATAAATGCAACACAATTTTTCTCATCCAAATCCCTTCCAACTATAGTACTCAGTGGAATTAATCACATTCACAGTATTTCAGTTCCCTTACACCCAGCCATTATTAGTAATACCTTGACCCCAAACAGAAACTATATAACCCTACCCTCATTTTGCATTAACATTCCATTGTCTCTGCTCACCACCCTTGGTAACCTGTACTCTATTTTGTCACTATGAGTTTGCTTACTCTTTGATATTTTCATTGTGGTTACCATAAGGCCTAAATTTAACATCCTAAATCTATAACAATCACCTTTGCTTTGATACCTACTTAACAAGTTAAATATCATGCGTAAACTATAGTCCTATACATTCCATCCCCCACCTTTAGGTAGTTCTTGTCACAAATTATGTATTTATATATTGTGAGTCCAAAATCATTGATTTATTATTACATTGTATGCACTTGCCTTTAAGATTCTGTAGGAAGTAAAACATGGAGTTAGAAATCAAAAATATAATAATATTACTATTTATATTTACCAATGTCATTATCTTTACCAGAGATCTTTATTTTTTGTGTGGCTTCACTTAATTGCCTAGAGTCCTTTCTCTCAATCTGCAGGACTCCCTTCAGTACTTCTTGTAGGGCCAGTCTAGAGGTAATGAAGTCCCTCAGCCTTTTTTTAAATCTGGGAATGCCTTAATTCCTCCCTCAATTTTGTAATACAGTTTTTCTGGATCCAGAATTCATGGATGGCTTTTTTTTTTCTTCAGGCACTTTAAATATATCTTCCCACTGCCTTCTTGCCTCCATGGTTTCTGATGGAAAATTTTGTTTGATCTTACTGAATCTCTCTTGCATGTGAAATGTTGCTTCTCTCTTGCAGCTTTCCAAATTCTCTCTTTATCTTTGGCATTCAACAGTTTGATTATAACATGTTGCAGTATGGAACTATTTGGATTTATCTTGTTTAGAGTTTGTTGAGCACCCATATTCATGTCTCCCATTAAACTTGCAAGGTTCTCAGCCATTATTTCTTTGGATATTCTCTCTGCCCCTTTTAAATTTTCTTTTCCCTCTAGGTTTCCCACAGTGTGTATAAAAGTATGCTTGATGGTGTCTCACAAGTTTCTCAGATTCTGTGCCAGTTTGGATATATTATGTTCCCCAGAAAAGCCATGTTCTTTAATACAATCTTGTGGGAGCAGACTGAGTAGTCTATTGATTAGGGTGGAACTTCTGTTGAATTATTTCCATGGATGTGTGGACCCCACCCATGTAGGGTGGGTCTTAAATCACTGTAGTCCTACATGAGAGCTTAAAGACAGAAGGAGCTCAGAGCGGCTGAAAGAGACTTTGGGAGATGGCCATTGAAAGCTGATGCTTGGAGATGCATACAGGAGGATGCTCAGAGATGCTAATAAGATAAGAGATGCTAGCCCAGAGTTTGCCTAGGAGAAACTAAGAAAGGACCCCTAGATGCTTAGAAAGAAACATCCTGGGAGAAAGAAGCAAGGATACACAGGAGCTGAGAGGAACAAGCAGACACCAGCCACATGCCTTCCCAGATGACAGAGGTGTTCCAGATGCCATCAACAGTTCTTCAGTGAAGGTATCATTTTGTTGATGCCTTAGTTTGGACACTTTTATGGCCTTAGAATTGTAAACTTGTAACCTAATAAATCCCCTTTGTAAAATCCAATCCATTTCTGGCATTTTGCATAATGGCAGTATTAGCAAACCAGAACAAACACTATTCACTTTTCTTCCTCTTTCCTCTTTTGCTCCTCAGACTGGATGGTTTCAGTCATCTTATCTCCAAGTTCACTGATTTCTTCCACCTGCTCCAATCTGTTTTTGGACTCTTCTAGGGAATTTTTTTATTTCTATTACAGTGGTTTCCTGCTCTATTTGGTTTCTTTTTATAATTTCTATCTCTATATTGATATTCTCTGTTTTCTTCTATCGCTTCATGATTTCCTTTAGTTCTTTGTCCATGTTTCCTTTTAGCTATCTAAGCATACATAGGACCAGTTTTTTAAGTCTGTCTGGAATGTCCTAGGACTGATCTTCACTGCTTGTTTCTAATGCTTTAATCTTACCTTTGCCTTGACCATCACCTCCTATTTCTTTGTATGTTTTGTAACCTTTTGTTGAAACTTGGGTATTTTGATGTTTTATCATGTTACCACTGGAATTACACTCTAAGCCATCTGTTCCTTGAACTCGTATTCAACTAGTGTTATGACAGAGCTTTCCTTGAATGCCAAGAGTGAACAGAAAAAAGGGAGAAGGAAAAAAGAAAACATTTTTCCCATTCTTTGCAGAGTGATATGAGCAAAGTGCTCTTCTTCAGGATTTATCCATACAATGAGTTTGGCGACTAGTTCCAGGTCATAGTTTTGGGGCCACCCCCTTCTTTTTCGTGCATGCATATTATCTTGGGTATTCACATTTGACCCCAGGAAGTCCTCCACTTACACAGACACAAATGTACCTGCTTCCCTAGGAAAAGTTTCCTTACAGTCCTCGGTACTGCACCACATGTCCTACAATCAGCAATCGCCTGTCCCAAGGAGCACAATTTGACTGCTCTCCCATGACATTCTACAGTATTCAAATAATAAATATATTCAGTCAGATCAAACAAATCCTTTTTCCAGAATATCCTTTCTCAAAGACTTTTTAACTTTTTGAAACCAAAACTCTTTGCTACTCCCTATTTTCTAAGATTTATTTTTATTACTAACTTACATCCCTTTTACTCCTTCTGCCACTCTCCCTGGCTTCCTAAATAAGCTATCCATTCCCTCTGGATTTTCTCAGGAAATGATTAATCACATTGCTCAGTAATCCTTTAAAATTGCTTAATCCATAAAAGTTTGATTTAAACCCTGCTCTAGAGCAGAGTTTTATAAAAGTAACTTAAAAAAAATTCAGGTGGTCAGACAGGAATTTGCTGCATGATTCTACATTTTATTAGAAACTTATTTCCTTAGACATGTGATCCATATTACATATTGCTTTTTTTTTGTAGAAAAACAGGGTAATGGAGATTTATGAAAAGTCTAAGTAACCTACATGCTCATAATAAAATACATGAATAAATATTTGTAATGGCTTTGACAAGGCAAGAAAGTAGAAAATGCACAATAATAGGATATTTCAGAGACCTTCCCTTGAGAGACTATTGGACAAAGATTCAACATTTTAAGCAAAATAAAGATGGATAAATAGGAATTTTTAGAATTAAACTTGAAGAAACTTTAAAATAATATTCTTGAGTAGATCTAAGAGCTGACGAAAAAGCATTTCTTCACCAATAAAATTGAGAAACCTTACCTAGACTGACAAAAAAGAGAAAAAATGCAAATAAGTAAAATAAAAAATGAAAATGGTGATATAACTACTGACTTTACAGAAATAAAAATGATAAGAGTATATGATGAACAGTTATATACCAATGAATCAGATAATCTATATGAAATGGGAGAAATGCCTAGAAACACACAATTTACATAAATTGACTCAAGACAAAATTAAAAACCTTAGTACCTATAACAGGTACAGATATTGAAATCAGTAACAAAAGAATTTCCACCAAAAAAGTCCAGGATAAGATGGCTTCACTGGTGGTTCAACAAAACATATAAAGAAGGATTAACTCAAATCCTTCCCAAATTCTTCCCAATATTCAAGAAGGAGGGAACACTGCCTAACTTATTCTATGAGGCCAGCATTACTTGGATACTAAATCCCGGTAAAGATATTACAAGAAAAGAAAATTATAGACCAATTTCTCTTATGACTATAGATGCAAAAATCCTTAACAAAATACAAGCAAACCAAAATCCAATGGCATACTAAAAAGATTATACAACATGACAAAGTGGAATTCATCACAGGAATGCAAAGATGGTAAAAATATGAAAATCAATGCAATAAACCACATAAATACAATGAAGGGGAAGAAAAAATACATTACTATCTTAGTGGGCACAGAAAAGGCATTTGACAAAATCTAGACCATTTCTTGATTAACAACAACAACAAAAAAATACTTAGTAAAGTAGGAATAGAAAGGCACTTTCTCAACACTATAAAGACCATTATGAAAAACCCACAGCTACCAAACTCAGTGTTGAAAGTCTGAAAGATTTCCCCTAAGGTCAGGAACAAGACAAGGATGCCCACTGTGACCACTGCTACTTAATATTGTTCTAGAAATTCTAGCCAGAACAATTAGGCAAGAAAAAGAAATAAAGTGTGTCCAGATGGAAAAGGAAGAAGTAAACTACATTTGCAGAATATATATATATATATATATATATATATATATATATATATATATGTAATCCAAAGGAATCCACAAGAAAACTATTACAGCTAATATGCAAGTTCAGCAAAGTGTCAAGGTAAAAGATTGTGTGGTTTCCAAGACTGTTCAAGCAAATACTATAAAATGGGTTGGCTTAAACAATGGGAATTGATTTGCTTATGGCTTTCAGGCTTAAAAAGTGTCAAATTAAAACATCATTAAGGTGATTCTTTCTCCCCACAGACTGTGGTATTCTGGGGTTGGCTGCTGATAATCCTCAGCTTCTTGGTCATATGGCAAAGCACATGGAGGCATCTCTTGTTCTCTCCCTTCTGTTCTGGGTTCTGTCAATGTCCAGCCTCTTGCTTCCTGTGGCTATCTCTCTCTGACTGAATTTCACCATGCTTTTAAAGGACCCCAGTAATAGGATTAAGGCTCATCCTGATTGAGGTATGCCACATCTTCTTAACTGAAGAAACCTCATCAAAGTGTCTTTACAATGTGTCCGCACTCACAGGAACAGAATAAATTTAAGAATTTTTTTTTCCGGCGTACATATAGCTTCAAACTACTAACTCCACCATCTTCATTCCAAAAAGACATTCTTTCCATCACAATATCCAAAAGCTTAAGTCCTTTCAGAAACAATGTTTATTGCAAAGTCTCATCATAATCAGTTATGGGTGTTGTCTGTTCTGGTGTGTAATTTTCTCTGTCTGTTGACCTATAAAACCTAGAGAATCAGCTACCTATTTCCAATATACAATGGAGGGACAGGCATAGAATAAGCATTCTCATTCCAGAAGGGAGAAATTAGGAGGAAAACAGAGGTCACAGGTCCAAATAATTCTAAAACCTGAAGGGCATATTCTATCAAATTTCAAGGTCTGAGAATCTTTGGAATGATATTTTGTCCTCTTGACTTGTTGAAGTGGCAGCCCCATGAGCTTGTGCAGAGAACATGCTCCCCATGAACATTTGAGTGAAAGCTCCACCCTGTCAGAACACTGGGGTGGTGATCAGGATCTTGCAAGTGAAGGCCCAGGTTCCACCCTCTCAGAACACTGGGTTGCAGAAACTTTCCTGAAAAAACAGTGCAGAAGGCCCATCCTCTCTCGTGTGCTGGGGCAGACTCACCCTTACCATGCACATGGGTGGATCGCTCACTTGGCCCCAGGGTATGTCTTAGGTCCAGACCTCAGTTTCCATGATTCTACCCTTGAAACAATTATTCCTTCAATTTGTCCAGGCTGGCAGTGGTTCCATTCATACAAATTGTAAAAAAAATCTTGCTGGCCTTTCATGTAATTCACAGGGGTCCACGTGATCAGACGGTAAGACTTTCCACAAATCCTTCCTGAATAACTGCATCTCCTATCCTGACTTGACTTGCTCCATGTTCAGTTACATCCTCACACTATTCTTTGGGGACTTACTTTCTTGAAGCTCAGAATTTCCCAAACCATCAATTTCTGGTTTCTTTATGCCCAGGAGTTCACTTCTCAGCTTGTCCCTTTCCTCTCACATTTTATTATAAGCTTATTTCCCCCAGGCTGAACCTTCCACACTTAGCTTTGAAATCTCCTCAGCTAAACATCCACATTCTTTGCTTTCAAGTTCTGCCTTCCATCCAACATCAGAACTCATTGTTGCCAATTCTCTGATGTTTTAAAACAAGGATCACTTTCTTCCAGTTTCCAAGGATACATTCATCATTTTCTTCTAAAACTTCTTCATAAATACCTTTAGCACCCATATATTCTACCAACAGTCTCTTCAAAGCAATGTAGGACTTTTCTATCAAGCACCTCACAATCCTTCCAGCCTCTACCTATGAACCAATTCCAAAGCTTTTTCCACATTTTTGGTATTTGCAAGAGCAGTACCCTATGCTCCTGGTACCAAAATCTGTTTTAATTTCCTAGGCTCTTCAAACAAATGCCTTAAAGTGGGTTGGCTTTCAATGGACATTTATTTGCTTATGGTTTTCAGGCTAAAAGGAAGTCCAAATCAAGGCTTCCTCAAAGTCTCCCTAAAGACTGTGGCATCCAGCAATCCTTGGATCCTCTGTAACCTGGCAAGGTACATGGTGGTGGCTCCTGGTCTCTCCTCTCTTTTTGGGTTCTGTCAATGTACAGCCTCTTGCTTCCTGGGACTTTCTCTCTCCATCTGTAATTCACTCTGCTTATATAATAATCCCGTAGTAGGATTAAGACTCATTATGATTAAGGTGGGCCACACCTTCTTAACTGATGTAACTTCATCAAAATTGCTACTTACAGTCTGGTCACACCCACATGAATGGATTAGATTTAATAACATGCTTCTCTGGGGTATATATAGCTTCAAACCACCACAAAGATCAACATGCAAAAGTCAATTGTGATTCTATACACTAGGAAAGAAAAATATAAAGAGGAAACTAAAATAATTCCATTTACAAAAACATCTAAAAAATGTAGATGTGGAGGTTCCAAGCCCTGGAGCTTGCTATTCCACCATTTTCCATCAAAAGTTATCCTAAAGCAGGAAGGAAAGAAAATTTACTGGAAGTAATGACAAAAGAAAGAAACGTGTTAAGTTGTGCCTGAACTTGGAAAGTACAAAAAGAGAAACTTGCAGCTGTAGATCAAGTTCTAGAAGATTTAAAGAGAAATACCTGTTGTAATTTTAAAAGCCTATATTACCATTGCACATGCAGAGAAGTATCCTCATTAACTTCTATAACTCATGCTCAGAATGTTGAACTGATGCAACTCAATTAACATGCAGAATATAACCTTTGAACTTAAATAGTTATAGTTCAGCTCTTAAAGCATAATTATGGCATAGAATGAATGATTCTGACTTCATAAGTTAGTAGACATTGTAAGAATTGTAATTACTCCAAATTAATTCAATAACAGTCTAGAAAATCATTTCAGTAAAACCGTCTTCCAAATTGTTCTTAAAATTCTACATTTCTGAAGAATTTGTGATTATAATAATATTCTTAGTATCAGTGCTGTAATAATACAAATTCAGAGTCCAGGATTTGAATTTGGGAATGATCACCTACAATTTTGCTACCTTCTTAAAGAATTTTCTCTAATAAAAACAAACTAAACGGAGGGCAGGGCAAGATGGCGGAGTGGTTAGGAGCAGAATTTCGTCTCTCCCCTAAAGCAGCTGGCAATTACCCAAGAACTATATGAAACAGTGTTTTCCGGGTCTCCAGTAACCAGTCACACATCGGGCGCAAGTTTGGAATTGGAGGAAAAGCTGAGATCACAGCGAACATTGTAAGTTCCCTGGACAAGGGGTCTGGTGCCCCTCCCCACCCAGACCCCACAGACTGTCTTGCTGCCTGAAAGGGGGGGGGGAACAAAAAACAGCAATCTGCTGAGGGCAAGAAGGGAGGCTCAACCCAGCCTCAACTGCAGAATTAATTAACAAATTAATTAACTAATTTTGGGAGCTGTGGTGCTAAAGAAGGGCTCGGCTCCGAGAAGTGGGGACAGGTAAAAGTGGGCACCCATTCCCAGACTCCAAAAAAGCCATTTTTTTTTCCCTACATTTTGTCCCTTCTGGCTTCTCATTGATCCCTTATCTTTTTGTATTTCAATAGCCCCTGGCAGGGGTGGAACTGAAGCTGTTGGAGAGTAATTATCAGACAATAGCCCAAAGCATATCTTTAAATGCTCTATTCTGGCACTGACAAAACTTCCAGGCTGGGGAAAGACTTTTAAAAGAGACTCTTTTTTTTTTTTCTTTTTTCTTTTTCTTGTTTTTCTTTTCTATTTTTTTTAATCTAAAGTAATATATGTGTTTATTTTCTATTGGAAAGCCCAGGTTAAGGGACTAGGCTGGGCTTGAGGGGTGACAGAGTACCCACACTGTCTTTGAGTTCCATATCCACTACTGAAGGTCTCCACCCCAGTCTTTAATTGGCAACTCAGGCTGACCAAGGAATCTATCTAGAGAGGCCCCAAAGAGAAGAGGGGAGAAGGAAATAGTGCCCCTGAGAGATAACTGGAGTTCTGAGGATTGGGAGAATGGAGGGAGGTCCAGTTCAACTGGCAGTCCTCCTTTTGGGAACTCAGACCCCAGGGGCTGGAATTCAGATTCTAGCTTCAGTCAGCCATGCCCCCGACAGGATCAGAGTCACCAGGAGAACTAAAGTCTACACACCTACTTACACTGGTGGGGGAGCTGCGGGCTGGCAAGTGCCACCTGCTGCACAGGAGAGGAAAAGCACCAATTCTAAAGGCCTCATAGGAGGGTCTCATTCTCAGGAAAACTCCATACCCTCCCAATGAGACCTGGGCCTCACTAGACTGGGAAAATCTGACTAGGGTCGACCATATCTGAGGAGACCCACTCACAAAAAGGTTACATAGAGGCAGAGAAAGAAGCAGAAAAAACAAGAGGGGAAAAATTCTGATCAACTAAATAGAACCTAAGTTAGAGGTCTAGAATAAGTTGAACTGAATAACAGAGGCCAGAGAACAAAGCCAACCAACAAGAAAACCACTAGGTAAAAGACAGAAAACAAGCTCCAAAATAAACTAATCAAAAAAATCAGATGCCTAGGCAACTTAAGATAATAAGCCATAACAGGAAACACAAAAACATGGGCCAGCCAAAGGAACAAACTAATAGTTCAGCTGAGATACAGGAGTAGAGGCAACAAATGCTAAATAAATTTGATGAAATGAAGGAAGATATAGCAAAAGAGCTGAAGGATATAAAGAAGACACTGGATGACCATAAAGAAGAATTCATAAACTTAAAAAAAGAAATCGCAGAACTCATGGGAATGAAGGCCACAATGGAGGAGATGAAAAACACAATGGAGGGACACAACAGTAGATTTGAACAGGCAGAAGAAAGGATCAGTGAACTGGAAGACAGGTCATTTGAATTCATATACACAAAAGAACAGAAGGTGAAAAAAATGGAAAAATATGAGCAGGGTCTTAGGGAGCTGAGTGACAACATGAAACGCACAAATATATGTGTTATGGGAATCCCAGAAGGAGAAGAGAGGGGAAAAGGGGCAGAAAGAGTAATAGAACACATAGTCACTGAAAATTTCCCAACTCTTATAAAAGACAGAAAATTAGAGATTCAAGAAGTACAACGTACCCCAAATAGAATAGATCCCAATAGACCTACTCCAAGACACTTACTGGTCAGATTGTCCAATGTCAAAGACAAAGAGAGGATTCTGAAAGCAGCAAGAGAAAAGTGAGCCATCACATACAAGGGAAGGTCAATAAGACTATGTACAGATTTCTCTGCAGAAACCATGGAGGCAAGAAGACAGTGGCATGATATATTCAAGATACTGAAAGAGAAAAACTGCCAATCAAGAATTCTATATCCAGCAAAACTTTCCTTCAAAAATGAGGGAGAAATTAAAACATTTTCAGACAAACAGACACTGAGAGAGTTTGTGAATAAGAGACTAGCACTACAAGAAATACTAAAGGGAGTGCTACAGGCTGATAGGAAAAGACAGGAGAGAGAGAGTTGGAGAAGAGTGCAGAAATGAAGATTATCAGGAAAGGTAAAAGGAGAGGAAAAAATAAGATATGACATATAAATTCAAAAAACAAAATGGTAGTAGAAAGTACTGCCCTTACAGTAATAACACTAAACGTAAATGGATTAAACTCCCCAATGAAAAGAAACAGACTGGCAGAATGGATTAAAAAAACAGGACCCATCTATATGCTGTCTACAAGAAACTCACTTTAGACACAAGGACAAACATAGACTGAAAGTGAAAGGTTGGAAAAAGATATTTCATGCAAACAACAACCAGAAAAAAGCAGGAGTGGCTTTAATATCAGACAAGTTAGACTTCAAAAGCGAAACAATTAAAAGAGACAAAGAAGGACACAATATATTAATAAAAGGGTCAATTCATTAAGAAAACATAACAATCATAAATATTTATGCACCAAGCCAGAGTGCCCCAAAATTCATGAGGCAGACACTGCAATCACTGAAAGGAGAAACAGATAACTCTACAATAACAGTTGGAGACTTCAATACACCACTCTCATCAATGGATAGAACATCTAGACAGAGGATCACTAAAGAAATAGAGATGTTGAATTGTATGATAAATGAACTAGACTTGACAGACATTTATAGAACACTACATCCAACAACATCAGGATACACATTTTTCTCAAGTGGTCATGGAACATTCTCTAGGATAGACCAAATGTTGGGTCACACAGCTAGTCTCAACAAATTTAAAAATATTGATATTATACAAAACACTTTCTCAGACCACAATGGAACGAAGTTGAAAATAAATAAAAGGCAGTAGGTCATAAAATTCACAAGCATATGGAGGCTAAACAACACCCTCTTAGAAAACCAGTGGGTAAAGGAAGAAATTACAAGAGAAATTAGTAAATACCTCAAGGCAAATGACAATGAAAACACAACTTATCAAAACTTATGGGATGCAGCAAAGGCGGTGCAGAGAGGGAAATTTATTGCCCTAAATGCCTATATTAAAAGAGAAGAGAGAGCAAAAATTGAAGAGTTAACTGCTCACTTGGAGGAATTAGAGAAAGAACAGCAAACTAACCCCAAAGCAAGCAGAAGGGAAGAAATAACAAAGATTAGAGCAGAAATAAATGGAATTGAGAACAGGAAAACAATAGAGAGAATGAACAAAACCAGAAGTTGGTTCTTTGAGAAAATCAATAAAATCGATGAACCACTGGCTAGGCGAACAAAAAAAAAAAAAAAAAAAGAGAGAGCAGATGCAAATAAACACAATCAGAAATGGGAAAGGAAATATAACTACCGACCCTGCAGAAATTAAGGAGATAATGAGAAGATACTATGAGCAACTATATGCTAATAAACTAGACAACTTAGATGAAATGGACGACTTCCTAGAAAAGCATAAACAACCAACATTAACTCAAGAAGAAATAGATGACCTCAACAAACCAATCACAAGTAAAGAGATTGAGTCAGTCATCAAAAAGCTCCCAAAAAGGAAAAGCCCAGGACCAGATGGTTTCACATGTGAATTCTACCAAGCATTCAAGAATGAATTAGTACCAATCCTGCTCAAACTCTTCAAAAAAATTGAAGAAGAGGGAAAGCTACCTAACTTTCTATGAAGCCAACATCACCCTAATACCAAAACCAGACAAAGATACTACAAAAAAAGAAAATTATAGACCAATTTCTTTAATGAATATAGACACAAAAATCCTCAACAAATACTCGCAAATCAAATCCAGCAGCACATTAAAAGAATTATATAGCATGACCAGGTGGGATTTATTCCAGGTATGCAAGGCTGTTTCAACACAAGAAAATCAATTAATGTAATACACCACATCAATAAATCAAAGCAGAAGAACCACATGATCATCTCGATTGATGCAGAAAAGGCATTTGACAAAATTCAACATCCTTTCCTGATGAAAACACTTCAAAGGATAGGAATAGAAGGGAACTTTTTCAATATGATAAAGGCACTATATGAAAAACCCACAGCTAACATCACACTCAATGGGGAGAGACTGAAAGCTTTTCCTCTAAGATCAGGAACAAGACAGGGATGCCCACTATCACCACTATTATTCAACATTGTGCTGGAAGTTCTAGCTAGAGCAATTAGGCAAGAAAAAGAAATAAAGGCATCCAAATTGGAGAGGAAGAAGTAAAACTTTCACTATTTGCACATGACATGATTCTATATGTAGGAAATCCAGAAAAATCTACAGCAAAGTTACCAGAACTATTCAATGAATACAGCAAAGTAGCAGGCTACAAGATCAACATGCAAAAATCTGTAGTGTTCCTATACACAAGTAATGTGCAACAAGAGGAGGAAAACAAGAAAAAAATCCCATTTACAATAGCAACCAAAAGAATCAAAAATTTAGGAATAAACTTAACAAAGGACACAAAAGACCTTTACATAGAAAACTATAAGAAAAGCTAAAAGAAATTGAACAAGACCTAAAAAAATGGAAGACATACCACATTCATGGATTGGAAGATTAAATATAGTTAAGATGGCAATTTTACCTAAACTGATTTACAGATTCAATGCAATACCATTTCAAATCCCAACAACTTACTTTACAGAAATAGAAAAACCAATAACTAAATTTATTTGGAAGGGTAAGGTGCCCCGAATAGCCAAAAATATTTTGAGAAAGAGGAATGAAGTGGGAGGTCTCACACTACCTGACTTTGAAGCATATTACAAAGCTACAGTGCTCAAAACAGCATGGTACTGGCATAAGGACAGATATACTGATCAATGGAATCGAATTGAGTGTTCAGAAGTAGACCCTCACATCTATGGACAACTGATCTTTGATAAGGCAGTGAAGCCAAAGCAACTGGGAAAGAGCAGCCTGTTCAATAAATGATGTTTGGAGAACTGGATATCCATTTCCAAAAGAATGAAAGAGGATGTCCATCTCACACTTTATACCAAAATTAACTCAAAGTGGATCAAAGACCTAAACATAAACACCAAGACCATAAAACTCTTAGAAGAAAATGTAGGGCAATATCTTAATGACCTTGTGATAGGAGGTGGTTTCTTAGACCTCACACCTAAGGCATGAGCAACCAAAGAACAAATAAACAAATGGGATCTCCTCAAAATTAAACACTTTTGTACATCAAAGGACTTTGTCAGAAAAGTAAAAAGGCTGCCTACACAATGGGAGATGATATTTGGAAACCACATATCAGATAAGGGTTTAATATCCCGAATATATAAAGGAATCCTGCATCTCAATAATAGAAAGACAAACAATCCAATTAAAAAATGGGCAAAAGACATGAACAGACATTTTTCTGAAGCAGAAATACAAATGGCTCAAAAACATATGAAAAATGCTCAACTTCACTGGCTATTAAGGAAATGCAAATCAAAACCACAATGAGATATCATCTCACACCTACCAGAATGGCCATTATCCAAAAAACAGAAAATGACAAGTGCTGGAGGGAATGTGGATTAAGGGACACACTTGTTCATTGTTGGTGGGAATGTAGAATGGTGCAACCACTCTGGAAGACAGTATGGAGGTTCCTCAGGAAGCTAAATATAGATTTGCCATATGACCCAGCTATTCCATTGCTAGGTATATACTCAGAGGAAGTGAAACTTAAGACACAAACAGGCATTTGTAAACTGATGTTTATTGCAGCATTATTCACAATTGCCAAGAGATGGAAACAGCCCAAATGTCCATCAAAGGACGAGTGGATAAACAAACTGTGGTATATACACATGATGGAATATTATGCAGCTGTAAGACAGAACAAAGACATGGATCATGTAATAATGTGGATGAACCTTGAGGACATTATGTTGAGTGAAGTTAGCCAGAAACAAAAGGACAGATTCTGTATGGTCTCACTAATATGAACAGACACTAATGAACAAACTTTGGGAGTTCAAAGCTGACAACACAGGCATCCAGGAGATAGAAAGATAGAAAGATCAGCCATTTGATGCTGAAGGACTACAGAATGTTTAGGATTGATTGCATAGATCCAGAAATAGATAGCATAATACTGTGTGATGGTAGCACAGTATTGTAAGTACACTGAACACAGATGTCTGTGAGTAAAGCTGAAAGAGGTGAGATAGGAGAATGTATGACACCAGAGGTAAAGATAGATGCTAAAGACTGGGACTGTATAACGTGGCAAAAACTGGAGTGGCCAATGACTGTTACTAAACATACAAATATAAAAATGTTTTTGCATGTGGGAAAGCAAATGAATGTCAACCATGTAGAGAGTTGAAAAGGGGATGGTATTCAGGGAAAAACATAATCAAAGCAAACTGGAGTCTATGGTCAACAGTAACATTGTAATATACCTCCATTAAATGTAACAAAGGCAATATGCCAATGCTAAATGTATATGAAAGGGGGATATAGGGGAGGAATATGGGATTCTTGGTAGTGGTGTTATTTGCTGTCCTTACTATTACATTGTATTGTATGACGTTATTTTTCTTGTTATCATTTTTTCTTATTGCTAAAAAAAAAAAACAATTTTTCTTGTAGTAATCAGTATGTTCAAGTGCTGATTGTGGTGATAGATGTACAACTTTATGATGATACCATGAACAACTGATTGTACACTGTGGATAAATGTGTGGTATGTGAATATAACTCTATAAAATTATAGGAAAATATATATATATAGGTGTAAAAGTGTTGGAGAAAACATGGTGAGAAGGATGATGCCTCACCGATATGGACTAACTACAATGTGTGTAAACTCAGAATTGAATCTTAGAACATAGCCTAACATGGACATAATAACTGTAATAGTCCCTAGATTGTAAGCTCTTACAGCAGTTAACTCTATCCCTGAATTGTAATGCCTATCTCTAAACTTTGAGATGCTGATCCCCTAACGTATAACCTGATTGGTCTCTGGAACAATGCATATCTCTGAGACACCTGAAACTCAGAGCTAGAACTCCGCAGATATGAATGTCAGTATTAGTGCATACAGCCACTGTCAAAAAAAAAAAAAAAAAAAAAAAAAAAACTGAAAAAGAGCCCAGACTTCAATTAGTGATATGAATGAAGCAGGTCTGGCTAAGACCAGGGCAAGCCAGGCCAAAGGGTAAAGGTTGAAACTGATTGTGCTTTAAAACTTCAACTTCCGTATGAGACCAAGGGAATAGATATCTATTTGGTACAGGATCTAAATTTTCTAAACGGTACAACTCTACAGTCTGTTCAAACACCACAATTTCATGGAACTTTGAATAGGAAGTGAGATACGGTAGGTTAGTATAGGCTGGAGTGAAATAGTGACACATCCTAGAGTAATTTGGGCAGATAATAAAAAATATATTTACTATCTCCCCCTCCCCAGCCCCGAGGATCTGGGGGAAGTGCGGATGTGTTGGACATCCTCACCTAGACTGGTGTTGATGTTGTCACAAACATTGGGACTGGTGGTTTGATGTGCTGAGCCCTCGATCATGGGACTTGCCCTTATGAAGCTTGTTACTGCAAAGGAGAGTCTGAACTTGCATGTAACTGTGCCTAAGAGTCTCCCCCTAGTACCTCTTTGTTGCTCAGATGTGGCCCTCTCTCTCTCTAACTGAGCCATCTCGACAGGTGAACTCGCTGCCCTCCCCCCTACATGGGACCTTGTGGGACACTGTTATCGAGTTCTGACTTGGCGGGCCTGGGCCAGGGGAACTGATCAGCCCCTAAGAAAGGTAGTGGGGCACGGGTGGTAGCGCCCTCCACGGCCCCCCGGGCCTGAGAAAGTGGAGCCGAATGCAGGCCCCATTTCCTCACCCCAAAGTACAACCGTTGGGGAGGGCTTGCCGGAGAAAACCACCCCCCCCCGTGCCTTACCCGCACCCTCCACCCTCTTCGTTACCGGAGCAACTCCCGCCCCTTTTCAAACAACCTCCGTGCCCTCTCAGAACCAATCCAAGCTTTTAACCTCTACAGCTACCCCGCCCTCTATACCGCCCGATATAAGCTTGTACTCTCCCCTAATAAACTCTCTTGGCTTCTTCACCCTCAAAGAAACGTGTCCCGCCTGTTCCTTCTCGCCGCCCTCCACACCTTGCACGCCTCCGCCGGGGACCGGGCCCAGTCCCCCGCCTCGCCCTCGCCTCCGGGAAAGAGCCCCCGCCGCCGGTACCCTCCGAGCATCGCCGAGAGCCGAGGGTTCAGCAACCGGCCCCCCCCCCCAGACGAATCAACTGCGACCGCAGGACCTGACTCCCAGGGGTGTAAATCTCCCTGGCAATGCAGAGTATGACTCCCGGGGATGAATGTGGACCCGGCATCGTGGGACTGAGAGTATCTTCTTGACCAAAAGGGGGATGCAAAATGAGACGAAATAGTTTCAGTGGCTGAGAGATTCCAAATGGAGTCGAGAGGTCACTCTGGTGGACATTCTTATGCACTATATAGATAATACCTCTTAGGCTTTAATGTATTGGAATAGCTAGAAGTAAATACCTGAAACTACCAAACTCCAACCCAGCAGTCTGGACTCCTGAAGACAATTATATAATAATGTAGATTACAAGGGGTGACAGTGTGATTGTGAAGACCTTGTGGATCACACCCCCTTTATCTAGTGTATGGATGAGTAAAAAAATGGGGATAAAAACTAAAGGACAAATGGTGTGGGATGGGGGGATGATTTGAGTGTTCTTTTTTCACTTTTATTTTTTATTCTTGTTCTGGTTCTTTCTGATGTAAGGAAAATGTTCAGAGACAGATTGTGGTGAATGCATAACTATGTTATCATACTGTGGCAGTGGATTGTATACCATGGATGACTGTATGGTGTGTGAATGTATTTCAATAAAACTGAATTTAATTAAAAAAAAAAACAAACTAAACGCCATTTAGTGGAGCCAAATACATTAATTAAGTAATTCCTTATCATTCCTTGTTTGTTTTTATTTGGGATAGAGAAGTCTAGCAGAGCACGCAATTCACACTACTGACTAATTTAAAACCTTAATGTAACACTATGAAGAAAATATTACTAATCCACTTTTACAAGTAAGTACACTGATCTTTAGAAAGTTCAAGTAAGTTTTCTGTGTCTGACAGCAGATAAATGGCTTTTCAGTGTCCCACAGCAGATAAACAGCTAATCTGGAAACCATACATAGGTAGACTGAGCCCAAGATGCAAACTCTTATTCATGTCACTTTATTGGTCCTTGAAAACAGTGCAATAGACACAGTGTTTAGAAACATGGGCTACATAGATGATTTTGTTTCAAATATTTCAATTTATTATTACAAGCATGCCTTTGGACTTTCTATCCAACTTCCCTGAGTTTAATTTCTCTAATGGATATAATACTTATTTCACAAAGCTAAATCAAGATTTAGTAAGATTATACATACAAAATATTTTACTCAGTTTCTGGCTCATGTTAACATTTAATAAATGATAAAACTTAGAATAATCTGAAATGAGACTCTCTGTTCACTATTAGTTATCTCTCTTCACTCTTTCAAATTCAAATTTCAAATGTAAAAATCAAACAGATGAATGAATGGAAAAGAAAATAGAACCTACATTAATTTTTATAATAGAAATAAGTTATGGAATTAAAAGTTTAAGAAAATTAAATCAGATTACATAACTATTTAGGAAGAGAGTTAAGTCCAGACACAAGGTTGCTTTGGAAAGACCAGTCTACTGTTATTCAGGTAGGTATAACAGCAAGGAAGACAACCAAATGAACATAGAATATTATAAAAGGAGAAACAAGCAGGATTGGGTTTATGTGTGGTAGAACTGCCTCTGAGGGTTAACATGTAGAATATCTATCATTCTGCACAGGACACTCGAAAACCGGGCTGTTAAAGCAGGTTTGGGCAGGGAATATAGAGTTGCCAGGTTACAGAAAATAAAAATACAGGATGCCCAGTGAAATCTGAATTTCAGATAAAAAACAAATACATATATATGTATATTTATAAAAGCATATTTGTTTATGTATATTATACTTATATTTATATTTAGTATAAGAATGTCCCATATATATTTTGGGGCATGCTTATACTAAGAAAAAAATTCCATTGCTTATTTGAAAGTGATATTTAATTGAGTATTCTGTAATTTTTTTGCAACCATGTAGGGGAACCATAATATTATTCCCAAAGAAATATGAAGTTGACAATTTAATTATGGCATATTAATATTAATCATTAATTTACATTCTATTGTGCATTTTCAAATTTAGACCTTAAATTATGCTACAGTGGATTTTATATCAATTCCCTCTTTCCCCAAATGATAATTTATTTTTTGTTGATTTAGATTTTATTTATTTTTAAAATTTACTTATCTAGTTGTCACAGAATGCTCTCTCTTTTGCTTCAATCTATATACTCTTTTACCATGGAGAAAGAAAATAATAAAAACAGTGTGATGCTTTGGTTGCTAATTATGTAATTACTTTGAGAGACTGAGGAAAATGAAATGAAAACAACATATTCATATTTGAGTTTTGAAGTATTACTTAATTTCAAGGGTTTAGATTGAAGGCAAATAGTGTCATGTGCCTCAGAGAAATTTCAGATTTTTTTTGTATAAATAGATCACATATTGATATTACAAAAGAAGTAGTACATAAATCTATAAATCTATGTGTTCAGCCATAAGTCAAAATTTTCTTTTTTCTCTTTGTGGCTGGCTGTGTATCTTTTTTGTGTGTGAGACTGTGTGTTTACATAATTTTGGTTTCATCTTCTTTTTCATATGATCTATCAAATATTTAAAGTTGTTTTAAATTTGCACATTAGGCATATCAATTGACCCCAATTAATATTATTTGTCCAACTGTAAAAGAAGACTGGAATGCAAATACTTTCTAATGTACCACTAAAAATTCTTTTATCTATAATTCTAAACCCAACATAAATCTTGTCTGTTTAATCTCAATAGGGGTTTGCAGACTTTTCTGTAAAGATCCAGATAGTAAATATTTTAAGCTTTGCCAGTCATTTGGTCTCTGTAACAACTACTCAACTCTGCTATTGTAGTGAGAAAGCACCATATGAATATGAAAATGAATGGATGTGGCTGAATTCCAATAAAATCCACAAACTGTGGCAGACTGGATTCTGTCTGCTTTTATAGTTTGACCTAAATATTTCTGAAGGTAACTTAGGAAAAGTAGATTAAGTATATTTTCAGTTGGCCCAATTTTTTTTTCCTTTCTTATCTCTTTCTCTCTAAATATATATTTAATATCTTTTGTTTCTTTTCCACTTTAGCCATCAATTCTCACCACTTTGAGCTTGTGTCTGATTCACACCAATCCTTTTATTAGAAATAGATATCTTGAAACAACTAAAAAACAAAAATGAAAATAAGATTCCTATCATTGTAACACTAAAGAGAAAATTTTGTTTTCTAGCTTTTGTAGAAATCCAAATCTTTTACCTATTTCCTTGGATCATTTCTATTTTCTTTAGATCCAGTAAAAGTAAAACAACCAATCACAATTTTGTATCTTAATCTGAATTTCTGCATATACTTAGAATTCATTTGCAGGCAACCTTGCCTTTCTTATTTGGATTTACATCTCTACAAAATGAAGTGTCTTGAGGACAGGTGTCAACCTTTCTAAGTCTCAATATCCTCTTTGTATAATTGGTTATACAAATTTCTTAGAGGTTACCTAGGAGAAATACTGAGCACAGATTAATTATTTTCTTATAATTGAACGTAATTATTATTATATCTTAAAGTCATTGTGAAGTCACTATTTTCTGCTATATTTAGACTACAGTCATAGTCAATTAAAAATTATTGGGTTTTTATGCAAACAAATTTGATCATTAATCCTTTCTTTTTGGTCCAGTTCACCCCATCCACTGATGGCAATAATTTTAAATGAAAAATTAATGGTTTTAAATTTAATCATCATTTTTGATATGCTGCTTAAAACAAACAAACAAACAAACAAAAAATCAGAAGGGATACTGTGCTGGTTTAAATCTGTTGTGGACCCCAGAAGAAGATTTTAATCCAATCCTGTTGGATGGAAACTTTTGATTGAGTGTTTCCATAGAGATGTGACTCACCCATCTGTGTGTGAGAGCTTTGATTAAATTGTTTCCATGGAGGTGTGGCCCCACTCATTCAAAGTGGGTAATAATTAGATCACTGGTGTCCTTTAAGAGAGCTCACTGAGAGAAGCAGTGCAGAGAAGCTGAGACATTTTGGAGAGAAGCTAAGAGCTGACACAGACTCAGGGGCTTGGAGATGCAGAAAGATGTTTGGAGATGCTAAGTTAAAAGATGAAACCCTGAGTTTGACCTGGAAAAGCTAAAGGAGGACTCCCAGACACTTAGAGGGAAATGCCCCAGGAGAACCAAGCAGAGAGCTGAGAGAAGCTAAGAGAGATAGAAGCCCAGAGACATTTTGGAGAAAGCCATTTTGAAACCAAAACCTGGGAGCAAAGGAACGGCAGATGCCACACACCTGCCTTCCCAGCTAACAGAGGTGCTACAGACAACATCCAGCTTTCTTCACTGAAGGTATCCCCTTGGTGATGCCTTGATTCGGACACCTTTATGGCCTTAGAACTGTAAATTTGTAACTTAGTAAATCTCCTTTATAAAAAATCAATCCATTTCTGGTATTTGGCATAACAGTAGCTCTAGCAAACTGGAAAAGACAGCTTAATAAAGGAGTTAGGGGTCAAAAAAATTAAAGAAATTAGGAAAGCAAGGAAGCTAAAACTTGATGATTGGATAGCTAATATATATTAAAACTAGAAGAGTGTCAAGGTTTCATCAAAAAGTCAACTGTCAAAGATACACTATGAATATAGTTGTTAAATCATGAACTCAAGAAAATTTTTTCTTCACTGAAAACCATAGTTTGTAAAGATAAGGAAATATGAGTACTGCAAGTTAATATTTTACCTGATTCCAGTCAAAGATGCCAAGGTTACCTTCAATAAGAAACTCTTAATGATTAACCTTAATAATTTAGAAATTGACCTTAAACAATTTGGCTATACTACATGCTCTAAGATATTTAGATATCATGAAATTTGGACTGCTCATTTTGCAACTCTAGAGACGGAAGGAAGAAAATGCATTCATCCAATTTTTATTCAAACAATTTCCATCAGTGAAATGTTATAAACACAGTGCAAGCATTTTAACTCTAGAGTATTGTATAACACCAACAATAAACAATAGGAGTTTACAGGGCTGGACACATTTATTTTTCCTTTCTTTTTATAAAGATTTAAAAATCAGCATAGGGGAGACGGGGAAGATGGTGGCATAGAGAGGAGTGGAAGCTAAGTAGTCCCCTGGAACAACTAAAAAAAAAAAACAGAAGCAACTAGTAAATAATCCAGAATAACTGCAGGGGGTCAAATGAGACCATCCACTCATCATACACCAACCTGAACTGGGAGGAATGCCCAAGATCACAGCATAAAACCTGTAAGTAAAACCTGTGGATCCAAGTTGTGAGGCCTCCTCCCCCATAGCCCAAGCTGCAAAGCCTTGTGGTGCCAGAGAGAAGCTGTCTCCCAGCAAGCTAATATAGCTCAGCTGAGCTCCAACTGGGGTTTTAAGTAGCGAGTGTGAACTGCTCACTACAGGTACAAATCCCCAAAAAACAGACGGAGGCTTTGGGTGACAACTGACCTTGGAGAGCTGGAGTGTCACCTTGGAATAGGTCTGAAGGAGACTATCTGTTCCTTTTTCAGCTCAGTGGAGAAAGCCCCAGCCATTACAGTTCCCATTGCTGTGACTCAAAGGAGGGTGGAGATAGCACAAGCAGAGAGAGAGACCACTGAAATGCTAATGACCTCCCCTAAGGAGTCTATTTTCTCTAAGAGGAAAGGGGTGGGGCCCTTTCCACTCCAAAACAGACCCCAGAGCCTGGGGGAACATGGCCATACCTCCTCACACCAGTCAAGAATCATAGGCTAACAGGCGCCACCTGCTGGGCAGAAAAGCACAGTGACCTGAGGCATCACAGGAACCAATTTTCTAAGACACACCCTCAGGGAAACCAGATACTGAATATTTCTTCCCTCTGGGACCTGAGCCTGTTCTGGTCTGGGAAAACCTGATTGGGGTAACCAAGGAAACCATGCCTAGACAACAGAAAATTACAACCTACACTAAGAAAAACAAAGTTATGGCCCAGTCAAAGGAACAAAAGTACACTTCAACTGAGATACAGGAATTTAAACAACTAATGCTAAATCAATTCAAAAAGTTTAGAGAAGATATCGCAAAAGAGATAGAGACTGTAAAGAGAACACTGGGCATACATAAGGCAGAAACCAAAAGTTCAAAAAAACAACTAGTAGAATCTATGGAAATGAAAGGCACAATGGAAACATACCACAGCAGATCTCAAGAGGCAGAAGAAAACACTCAGGAACTGGAGAACAAAATACCTGAAAGCCTACATGCAAAGGAGCAGATGGAGAAAAGAATGGAGAAATATGAGCAACATCTCCGGAAACTTAAAGATAAAACAAAGTACAAGAATGTACGTATCATTGGTGTCCCAGAAGGAGAAGAAAAGGGAAAAGGGGCAGAAGCAATAATAGAGGAAATAATTAATGAAAATTTCCCATCTCTTATGAAAGATGTAACATTACAGATCCAAGAGCACAGCGTACTCCAAACAGAATAGATCTGAATAGGCCTACGCCAAGACACTTAATAACCCGATTATCAAATGTCAAAGACAAAGAGAGAATCCTGAAAGCAGCAAGAGAAAAGCAATACATCACACACAAAGAAGCTTAATAAGACTATGTGAGGATCTCTCAGCAGAAACCATGGAGGCAAGAAGGAAGTGGTGTGATATATTTAAGATACTGAAAGAGGAAAACCACCAACCAAGAATTCTATATCCAGCAAAGCTGTCCTTCAAATATGAGGAAGAGCTCAAAATATTTTCTGACAAACAGACAATGAGAGACTTTGTGAACAAGACACCTGCCCTACAGGAAATACTAAAGGGAGTACTACAGAGTGATAGGAGAAGACAGGAGTACGTGGTTTGGAACACAATTTGGGGAGATGGTAACACAGCAATGCAAAAGCTCTCAGCAATGCTAAGGCAGGGGAGAAAAGTAAAAGAAAAAGAAAAAAAAAAGCAGCTGGAAGAAATGGAGCATAAAGTGAAGCAGGATCTTTGGAAAATTCAGTTCACAAAAAGGTTTCATGATATGTAATTTATTCACAGCTCCTGCTGGATTGAGTTAGCAGCAGCTGTCTACCCTTTTGGTTCTAGTAGTCATCCCCTAAAATGTCTCTGTTCATGCTCCCAGTCAGGAGGCATTATTTTTCAACTACAAAGTTATTCCTCCAAAACAGTATTC
Source organism: Choloepus didactylus (assembly GCF_015220235.1). Classification (NCBI taxonomy): domain Eukaryota; kingdom Metazoa; phylum Chordata; class Mammalia; order Pilosa; family Megalonychidae; genus Choloepus; species Choloepus didactylus. The sequence goes on along the minus strand of NC_051308.1, from coordinate 66,242,727 downwards.
TGTGCATAGACAGGCCCTAAAACAGACAAACAGATGTGTCTGGGGCAAGAAGAGCTCAGGGATTGATTTTCTACAGCTGAAATTCACTGGGCCTTCATCTGGCCTATGTCCAGTTATTTTGTTTGTTTATTTAGAATATATGTGGGGTGAAAAAGCCACAGCAATTATTTGATTATTCAAAGAGAAAAAAAAATCTCCACAACATACAATATGAGAGACTGAACTTCCACTTACATGTTTTGAGTTTCTTACATATTGTCTTCATGTGTTTAAAAGTATATACTCTGCATGGATGAGTAGAAAAATTGGGGAAGGAAAAAAACAAACAAACAAACAAAGGCACCCAGTGTTCTTTTTTACTTTAATTACTCTTTTTCACTTTAATTATTATTCTTGTTATTTTTGTGTGTGTGGTAATGAAGGTGTCAGGGATTTATTTTGGTGATGAATGCACAACTATGTAATGGTACTGTGAACAATTGAATGTACGATTTGTTTTGTATGACTGCATCATATGTGAATATATCTCAATAAAATGAATATTAAAAAAAATCAGCATAGGGATTTTGAATAAAATAAAATAAAATTTTAAACTATAGAACTTTTATAACCCTGAAGGTTTAGAAGAAATCTTTGAATAACTCAAGTGAGTCATACAGTACAATGCATTTTATGATATTTTTCTTTAAAATCTCAGAATTTAATTATATATTAGGGTGGCACAATAAAATTAATGTAACAAACATTTTATGACTGTCATGAATATTTATGTAAGCTTAGATGTTAAAAACAGGAGCTATGCTGCAAAGCATAGCTGAATGCTTAAAATGCAGCAGTGAAAATATATATATATATGAAACCTAATAAAATTTGATCCAAACAATCAGTTCGAACATACTGTCAATTGATAGTAATACTTTAAAAGTGATAATCTGACAGATGTTAAGTACATATAAACTAATAAAATACTTAATTAAAAATTTAGGTTAATTTCAAGTTTGTTCAAGATGAGTGAGGCAAATAAATCAATCATGTAGAAAAAATTAGCACATTTAATTGACGAATGTGATACACTAAGTGAAAGATCTTTATAGTATATATAAAATAAATTTTAGTTTTATCTGAGAACATAATTGAAATAAAATATTAGTGACCCATTGGGTCAAAACAACATAGGAATATAACATTTCATAGAGACTTTAAGTGAATCGTTGAAGTCTGTTGGCATTAATAATTAAATATTAAAATAAGAATTTTTAAACAAATATGAGAGTACTTACAGAGACATAATTGGAAATTTGGTTAAAACAAATAGCTGGGATAAGCTACTCTAGAAATATTATTATGCAAAACTTCATAGTAAATTCCTAACATTTTAAAAAATATTGATGGGAAAACTGTTATGAAATATCTGATTGTCACATCGAGCACATCTACCAAGTATTTTTAGAATTAAAGAAATTATCTGGTTAATTAGAATAAAAAAGCTACTTTTCTCTAAGTAACTAGATAGACAATGCAAAATTGTTGAGCAAAGTTATTCCAATAACTCTACTGTTGAGCTTCGTTTTGCCAATGAAGTTCAAATGGTTGAGAACTTATTATAATGTAAACTACAGATACATATTTATAATAAGAAGGCACAGTATAAAAGGACTATTTATGTAGTCAATTATCTACCAATTATTTTTACTCCTTTACCAGTAAAAAGTTTGGCTAGAAGCTAATTTTTCTCTCCAAATTGCAGCAGTTTTATTTTCAGTGAGAATAAAATGGCTATTTAATGTGAAATATATATTTTTGTTTATTTTCCCTGAAATGCCTTTTTATTGCCTTTATTCCAGGTTCCTTCCAAGTTACCTGAGAAATATGCTCCAAGCTTTAGGATGTGTTTATGTTAAGTATCCTAGTATACTCAGATCTTAATATTCAGGATTTATTTTTCCCAGATAATGACAATTATTTATTTAGATGTAATACCAAGGAGAAATTTAATTAGTTGAAACACAATATGTCAGTAAGTGCAAAATCATACTGCCTAACTAGAGGGGGCAGGCAGAGTCACAGGAGTGTTTCATGGAATTGTTAATTCATTTAGAAAACAATTCAGAATAACAATTCAGAAAACAAATTGTTAATTAGTGAACCCCAAGGGAGACGGTGAAGACATATTGGAAAGCAAAATAAAAGAGTGAATACAAAGACAAAATTAAGCAAAGAGTAAAAGACAGGCAAGCCTAAGAAGGAAATTTTATTCTCTACGCAGATCTTCAAGGAAAGTGAATGTGGGGTCAAACTTGAAGATGAAAAACCAGAGATTAGTTTCTGCCATTTCTATTTATAATATTTTCCAATGATCAAACTAGACATATATTTTAACTCTTGATGGAAAATTAATGTGCCTCTGTTAGGATGCTGTATCTTACTTCTATTGTGTATGCATTATATTATTTAAACAATCATCAGTGTAGTGCAAACGTCCATTGCTATCAGCCTCTCATCTGAGGAGTGGATGTATTTAATTTTAGAAAGTTGGTAGAATGTAGTAGTTGAAAGAGCTATATAAATAATGAATGAAGTGAAATGGAACAAATGCATTTTTAATAGCTCTGTGATGAAGTAAATATTAATTTGGAAATCTCACTGTGTTCTCTATCAGGTCTGTGAATGCATGTTCCACTGTCTTATAGAAAACTGAATAAGTTTGTGTGTTAAGGACAGAATACTACATTTCTGTAGGATATATTTCTACAGTTTTATTTTTTAGTTTCCTGAGATTGCTTGACTTTAGCATGATTAGAAAAATCTTAAATAGTAACATAAAGAAACTAGCTTTTTCTATGTTAATTATTACAAATATTAATTAATAATCCTTTATTCCACAATCATGTTTCCACTGCAATAGACTTCAAAATTCAGTCATCATTTAGATCATTTACATTCATCATTAAAAGATCTCATTGTCAGCTGCAATGTTTTTTTTTCTTGTATGATTAAGAAGGATTAATTAATATTTCACAGGACCTCATCATTTATACTGCCATATTATCCTGAGATAAAATTTAGTACTTCCAGCTGCATCCTGAAAAAGTATTCAGAATTTTCATGAGTGTTTTCCTTATTTTAATTATTGATGTATAAGAAAAAAATATTGCTACTCAATAGGTATTATGATGGCAATTATAATAATTCTCTCCAATTTCATGAGCTTTTTCTCTTTAGAGTAATGATGATGAAGTCCAATGGATTTATTTTCAGAGCAGTATTTTGAAAAGGTGTTTTGATTTGTATTCACTTCACATTAACTGTTTTTATCAACTGGAAAAAGCTGTGTAAACTTTATCTTTTATCTACTTCTGTTAAATTTTATGACAGCTTGGTTCATTTTGAAAGTAAAATGTGATTAGCAGTTACATAGTCTTCCTTTATCACTGAAGGGTTAATATCATCTCGTTTCATTCTCTTAGCATGTCAGAGCAATGCTTCATATGAAACCAGGTTCTCAATTAATATGTGTTTTAATAATGCAGTATGATATCAACTATTTTAAAAAAAATGTATTCATTGTTTAAGAGTAGTGTATGGGGTAAAAATTAAACAGCTACTCAACCAAAATATTTTTTATTTCCATAGGTATATCATGTTTCTTTTGCTTATTTAAACATATTTTGCAGCTTCATGTGGCAAAATCACCACATATCACACAAGTATATCCAAGTAACAATCTTTCATAATTAGAATATCATTAATAGAAAATTTATGATACACATATATATTATGTGTGTAGGTGTACACACATACACAGTATATACATACACACACACACATATAATTTTGGGGTACAAGGAATATCTTCATGTATCCAACACTGTCAGTGTTTCTATTAAGGAATTTTATGCTTTTTGAAATATGATAAAAAGAGAAACACATACAAGTATATAGATACACACACACACACACACACACACACACACATTTTGCTATCTTTTGTCCCTGAAAACAGAAAGGAATTTGCTAAAAAATAAAAAGTTAATCTGTATTTAATCTTTAAACTGTCTAGAAGTTGATAAAAAATTATTTTTCTAACTTATTCTGCAAATGATGAAGAAATTATTCTGACCAAGTACAACATATAACATTTGCACATTTAATTTATAAGAAAGTTTAATTTTATTGCTCTGTTAGCATAGATTGCTTGGATACTGAATCAGGAGAGCATAAATGATTTTTAAGTATCTAGTGAGAGAGTGGATTCCCCCCTAGCATTATTCCTAAGGCTTTTGTGCTCAATCAAGCAATGAGAGATGTTGGCATATTTCTACAGTGACTGTTCTCGGCATCCTTGAAGCCCTAAAGATCATGGAAGAGAAACTTAAAATAAATGGATTTCTGATGCTAGCATCTAAATAAAAAGGTAGCATTATTGGTGTTCATCTTCTTAGGTAAATATAAAGCACCTGCCACCTGAATATATTTTGATAATACCTTGGATCACTGATACTCTTTCCTATCAAATTATGAAGATTTTTCTTTATTCAAGATAGTTTTAATTATAATTACATTTTTTTCTTTAGAAAAGTGTAACTCTTGCAAAAATTTGGTATATTGGAACAAATGTTATTTAGAATGCTATATATTATATAGCTTCTACTAAGACTTAAATAAACCATTGCCATCACTTGTATTTGACCTCATTGAAAAAAATTGTATTGATATCTTTTGGAAGGGGATTTTTTGTTGCTTACTAATTTTCAAATTCAATTTTGACAAGAGATGTATTATTGAGATACTTTGCCTTTTCATTTTAAATGTGTGAAATTTATATTTTCAACTTCTTCCAAGTGAAATATAAAAGCTCATTTTTCATTTTCCAATTTTTTTCATCTTGTGAATGTTTTTTTAATATCTTTTAATGTTTATGATTTATGCATACTAATTATATAATTTTTCTATTGGTTTGGTAGATTTCTTTTTATATATTTGTACTATACAATAAATTTTCCTTTCAAACCTGCAACTTTAAAGTTCCTACCTTCAGATTTTATTACTCTCTAATCTTCAATCTATGACCCCTTTTGACACTACTTTTGGTTCCTGAGTAACATTTCCAGTTACTCCCACCAGCAAGTATCCTGTCAATGAGGATATACCTCAGTTTATTTATTAATTCACCCTTTGCAGAAATTTGGATTTTTCCAGTTTTTGACAACTATGATTAGAGTTTATACAAGCATTCATATAAATAAATAAATGCATGGATAGATGGATGAATAGATAGATAGATAGATTGATAGATAGATAATAAATATGAATGTTCATAATTTAACAAACTATGGTTCATAAGCCAAATTTTGCCATGGAGATTTTTTTTAATGACCCAAGAGCTAAGACAATTTTTTAATATGTTTAAATGATTAATAAACATCAATGAAAAATGTCATCCTCAGGGCATAAAATAATTTCTATGTAAGCTTTCAAGTAAAAGATTTACTAATCTCTGCTCTAGAATAAAGAACTAGAAATGTTATTGCAGGGTTAAATGATAAGGGAATGTTTTTCTGGTTTCCAGAGTGACTGTAACATTTTGCCTTTTTGTCAATAATGATAAGTGTTCCACTTGCTTCATGTCCTCATCAGCTCTTGACACTGTCAGTATTTTGTTGTCAATATTTTAATTTTAACTATACTAGTAGATGTGTAGTAGTATCTCATTCTGCTTTTGATTTGCATTTACTTAATGGCTAATGATTTTAAGCATCTTTCACTCACTTATTTTTCTTCCATTTATCAGTTTTGGTGAAATGACTGTTTAAGTGATTTGCTAATTTTAAACCGATTTTCATGTTTTTTCTTACTGTTGATTTCTGAGAGTTCTTCATTTTCTGAGTGCAAGTCTTTATCCAACATGCTGTTTGCAAATATTTCTCTCATTGTGTCACTAGTATTGTCATTATTTTAACAGTGTTTTTCAGGGCACAAAATTTTGCATATTGAAGAAGTTAATCTTACCTAATTTTTTATTTTATGGCTCATGCTTTTTATGACATATCTAAGAACTCTTTGTCTAACCCTATGTCAAGAAGATTTTATCCTGTTATTTAAAGGTTTATAGCTTTAAATTTCATTTAGATTTATATTTTACTTTGTGTTAACTTTATACAAAATGTAAGGTTTAGGTTGAGGTCCATTTTAATTGTCAATAGATTTCTGATTGTTCCAATACCATTCATTGAAAAAACTTTCCTTTCTCAATCATCTTTTCACCTTGTAAAAAATTAATTTGATGATATTTGTGTAGGTCTATTTATAGACTTTCTATTCTGTTCCATTTGCCTATGTATGTATCCCCTCACTGGCATCACAGTCTGTTGATTACTGTAGCATTATAGTAAGTCTTAAAATTAGGTTATATGTTTCCTCACTTTTCATTCATCTATTTCAAAATCATTTTGGCTATTTTAGTTCATTTGCATTTTCATACCTTTTTTTTGAATCACCGTAACTATCTATATCTAGAAAAATCTTGCTGAGGTTTTTTTTTTTCCCCTATCATCCACTGAATGTTTATTAGCTGCCATACTTCTGTACAAAAAAGTTATTGCCTATCTATCTTTTTAATGTAATTTTACTGAGATATATTCACATACCATACAATCATCCAAAGTATAAAATCAGTTGTTCACTGTATCATTATATAGTTGTGCATTCATCACCACAATCATTTTTTTAACATTTCATTACTCCAAAAATAAAAATAAAAAGAATCAGAATAAAAATAAAGTAAAAAGGAACAAATAAAACATCTTCTACTCCTTTTCCTCCCTATTATTCATTTACTTTTTGTTCCTCTTTTTTCTACTCATCTGTCCATACAATGGATAAAGGGAGTGGGAGCAACAAGGTTTTCACAATCACACAGTCATACTGTATAATTTATATAGTTATATGATCATCTTCCAGAATTAAGGATACTGGATTGCCACTCAACAGTTTCAGGTATTTCCTTCTAGCTATTCCAATACCCTAAAAACTAAAAAGGGGTATCTTTATAATGCATAAGAATAACCTCTAGAATGAGCCCTCAACTCCATTTGAAATCTCTCAGCCACTGAAACATTATTTTGTTCCATTTCTCTTCCCCTTTTTGGTCAGGAAACTTCCTCAATCCCATGGTGCCAGATCCAGGCTCATCCTTGGGAGTCAGGTCTTGCATCGCCAGGGAGATTTACACCCCTGGGAGTTATGTCCCACATAGCAGGGAGGGCAGCAAGTTTACCTGCAGTGTTGGCTTAGAGACAGAGGCCACATCTGAGCAATAAAAGGGGTTCTCTGGGGGTGACTCTTCAGCACAATTATAAGTAGGCTTAGCTTCTTCTTTGCAGTAACAAGCTTCATATGGGCAAGCCCAGGATTAAAGGCTTGGCCTACTACAATGGTGGTCCCCAACACATACAAGAATATCAGGAATCCCCAAGGTGAGGGAGTTTAATAGTTCCACATTTTTCCCAAATTCCTCAATGGGGATTTGCAAATATATTATTATTATCTGCCCAAATTACTCTGGGATGTATCAGGATTTCACATTAACCTGTACAAAACAAGTTCTCATCCCCTATTCAAGGTTTCACATAATTATTGTGTTTGAATATACTGAACTACAATTTAAATTATATAGCGTGCTACAGGAAATGCAGATTTTATCCAAATAAACATCTCTTCCTTTGGTCTCACACAAAATTTGAGGTTTTAGAACACATTCAATATCATCCTTTTCCATTTAGTCTGGTTTACCTTAGCTTTAATCAAGCCCACTTCATTCATATCTCCAATTGAAGTCTGATCTCTTTTTCAGCTTCTTTAACATGTGCTATATGGAGTAATACTGACATTCATAGCTGCTAAACTCTAACTCTGAGTCTCAGGTGTCACACAGATACCTGACGTTATAGGGGCAGACCAGGCTATACACAAATGGCTTAACATCTCAGAATTTAGAGATAACCATTACAAGTCATGACTAGATGTGACTGTTGTAAGAGCTTAAAATCTAGGAACCTTTATAAGGTTTCCCCTGATAACCTACACTCTCAGATTCAATTCTCAGAGTTTGCACATTATAGTTAGTCTATATTAATGAGGCATTATAATGTTGGTCTTTTTGATTCAGGCTTATTTCACTCAATGTACCGTCCTCAAGGTCCATTCACCTAGATGCATCCCTCACAACTTCATTTCTTCTTGCCACCACTCAGTATTCCATTGTATGGTATACATCACAGTTCACAATTCCATTTATCAGTTGATATACCCTTAGGCCACCTCCATCCATTGTGAATCATGAATATGGCTACCATAAACACTAGTGTGCAATGTCTGCTCATGTCTCTGTTCTCAGTTCTTCAAAGTTTACACCCAATAATGGAGTTGCAGGACCATATGGCACCCTGATAGATTCCTCTGGAACCTCCACACTGAACTTCAGCTGGGCTACACCATTCTACTCCCCTACCAACAGGGCATAGGTATATTCCTCTCTCCACATTTTCTGCAACAGTTGTAACCCTCTGTTTATTTTTTAAACAGTTTTATTCACACACCATACAATCCATCCTAAGTAAACAATCAATGATTCCCAGTATAATCACATATTTATGCACTTACCACCACAATCTATGAGGATATTTCCATTTGTTTCACAAAGAAAGAGGAAAAGTGGAAAAATGAAGAATAAAAGTATAAAAGATAGAAGGAAAATAAGAATAAAATAAAATACAATGAAAAGCTCAGAAAACACCACCACCACCAAGAATCCCATATCACTCCCTTATACCCCCCTCTTATAGACATTTAACTTTGGTATATTGCCTTTGTTACAATTAATGGGAGCATTTTACATTGTTACCATTAACAGTAGACTCTAGCTTGCATTGATTGTATTTTTCCCTATGCCATCCAATTTCCAACATCTTATTGTTCTCCGTATTTAAAAAATATTCTTATATTTTTTCATTTAATCACCATCATTAACCACTCTAGTTTTCACTAAGTTATACAATCCTAGTCTTTATCTTCTATCTTTCCTTCTGGTGTCATACATGCCCCTAGTCCTCCTCTTTCAACCATACTCATACTCATCTTTGTTCAGAGTACTTACAAAATTGTGCTACTATAAAACACTATTGTGCTATCCATTACATTTCTGGATCTATACAGTAAATCCTGTTGAACCGTCTGTGCTCCTTCAACATCAAATGCCTGATCTCTAACCTCTTTTTGTCTCCTGATTGCCTGTGATCTCAACTTTCAAATTTCACTCATCAATATTAGTTCACATTTATGAGACCTTACAGTATCCATCCTTTTGTTTCTGGCTAATTTCACTCAATGTAATGTCTACTGTCTACCATTTTGTCTTTTGGATTTTGTATGTAATATCTTATTGTATTTTATTTGACCCCCCTCTTTTTACCCTTCCTGATATTCTTCATTTCTACACTCATCTCCAATGCACTCTCTCCTGTCTTTTCCTATCTGCCTATAGTGCTCCCTTTAGTATTTCTTGTAAAGCAAGTATCCTGTTCACAAATTCTCTAAGTGTCTGTTTGTCTGAAAATATTTTAAATTCTCCCTCATTTTTGAAGGACAGTTTTGCTGGATATAGAAATTTTGGATAGCAGTTTTTCTCTTTTAGTATCTTAAATATATCATGCCACTACCTTCTTGCCTCCATGGTTTCTACTAAGAAATCCACACATAATCTTATTGAGCTTCCTTTGTTTGTGATGGATCTTTTTATCTTGCTGATTTCAGAATTCTCTCTTTGTCTTTGACATTTGCTAATCTGATTATTAAGTGTCTTGAAATTGGTCTACTGGGATCTATTCTGTTTGAGGTACACTGCACTTCTTGGATTTGTAATTTTATGTCTTTCAGAAGAGATGAGAAATTTTCAGTGACTATTTCCTCCATTATTCTTTTTGCCCTTTTCCCCTTCTCTTCTCCTTCTGGGACACCCATCACACTTATAATCATGTGCTTCATGTTGTCATTCAATTCCCTGAGATCCTGCTCATATTTTCCATTCTTTTCCCTATCTGTTCTTTTGAGTGTAGTATTTCAGATGTCTTGTCCTCTAGTTCACAAATCCTTTCTTTTGCCTCTTCAAATCTGCCATTGTCTATCTCCACTGTGTTTTTCATATCTTCTATTGTGCCTTTCATCCCCATACTTATTTTTTCAAACTTTCAAGTTCTTCCTTATGTTTGCCCAGTGTCTTCTTTATACCCTTCCTCTCTTTTGCCATATCTTCCCTCAATTCATTGATTTGATTTTCAAATTGATTTAGCATATTTGTTTGAAGATCTTTAATTATTTGTTTCAACTCCTGTATCTCATTTGAAGTGTTAAGTTTGTTCCTTTGATTAGCCATATCTTCATTTCTCCTAGTGTGATTCACAAATTTTTGTTGTCTAGGCATCTGGTTTCCTTGATTTCCAACCAGATTTTGCCAGACCAGAAGGACCCTGGTCTCAGGAGGGTGTAATCTGCATTAGGTTTCCCTGAGGATGAGATCCAGAAGGATGTTAGCCTTTACTGTGAGGCCTTTAGACTGTGTGCATTTCCTATTCTTCCCAGCAGGTGGCATTATCAGCCTGCAGCTTCCTACTGGCTTAAATAAGTGTGATGCCTTTAATTCTCAGTGGGCCCTCACCCAGCCATGGTCCAAGGGTGTCAGAAGCTGAGCTTAAACTGTTTCTGTATTTTGTTTTGTTTTGTTTTGTTTTCTCAGGCCCTGGGGATTGAGTTCTCTGAGGGAGGGACCCCACTTGAGCTGGGCCCTGCCCACCCCCCCCCTTTTCTTATGGAAAATAAACCCTTTAGGGAATTATCTCCAACACTTGAGTTTTTCTTTTGACCCTCTGACTATCTTAATTCCACCCTTGCCTGGGTGAGTGCTGACAGTTGAAAATGCCTGAGGCTTTCTGTAATGAGCTCCTTAGAATGAGAGCAAAAAAAGAGGAAAAGACTCTCTTCAGAGCCATTTCCCAGCCCTTAAGTTCACCAGGCAAGAACTGGAAGTGGTACCCATTTCTGTGTGCCCCTTTTCTTGGGACACAGCCCTTTTACAATATTCTGAGCTCAGCCAACTCCAAAAGCTTATGTTTTTTTTATTTATGTATTTTTTTTCCCATCAGCACCACCTCCTCTCTGCTGTGAGAAACCTCCAGTTTCCTATCCTACTTTCTCCAGGTTTATCTTGCTCATAGGTTGTATTCAATAGTCCAAATTTGTTAATTAAAACTACAATTGGAGCTTGGTTGAGCTACATTCCCATGCTCCTGGCAGGGACTGCTTCTTTTTCCCACATGTTCCAAATCAGCCTGCCATGCCAGTGGGGAAGGGTGCCAGATCTGCAGTTTGGGGAGCTTTACTTACAGCTCTGTGCTGCTCAGCCATTCCACCCTTTCCAGACTGGTGTACAGCATTGTCTAGTCACAGAAGTCCCCCTAACATTTGTTCCAGATTATTTACTAGGTATTCCTGGATATATGCTAGCTGTTCTAGGGGACTAACTAAATTCCAACCTTGTTGAGGTTTTGATTTGAATTGCTTTAAATCTATAGAAAAATTGGGGGATAATTGATCTTTTTACTATATTGAATATTCCAATCAATGAACAAGCCATGTTTCTTCATTTTTTAAGGTTTTACTTGATTTCTTTCATCATCTTGTCCTTATCAGCATGCAGATTCTGTGCATGTTTTCTTTGACTTACATTGAAGCATTTGATTTCTTTTGAAGCTTCTGTAAAATACTATTTTTTAGATTTGTTTCCAAAAGTCCATTGTTATTATATAGAAATATGATTGACATCTGTGTGTTGACATTGAATCTTGTGATGTGAAAACTCACTTATTAGAACTAGGAGTATTTCTGTGCATTCCTTGGGATTTTCTGAGAAGACAATGATGTTGTTGCCCTTTCTAATATGTGTGCCTTTTATTTATTTTTTGTCCCTTTGGACATTGCCTGGGACTTGCAGTGTGGCTGAATAATAGTGATGAAAATGTACATTCTTATGTTGTAACAAAACCTAGGGAGAAAGCAATTTCCTCTATTGCTTTATTTAAACTATGCTGAGAAATATATGCTATATATTTTTACCTTATGTTCTACTGAAAGAATAAAGAAAAAGGTAAATAAATTATAATATTGAAAAATGAGTGTAGGCAACTGAGGTGGGAGATTGTGATTTATTACAGTGAAGTCATCAGATTTCATTGTGTATGAAATGGTCCTGGAGAGACACCATTAATATTTTGACCAATAAGCAGAGTTGTAAGGCACAAAAATAATCCAATATTTGAAATGTCTAGGAGAAGAGCCTTATAGATAGAGAGAAGAACATGCTGACTGTATTAAAAGGATGGCAAGGAAGCCAGTCTGACTGGAATCAGTGATCAAAGGGGAAAGAGGTGAGAAAGAAGCACAGAGAGGGGTTGGAGGTGATTGAAGTCCAAACGGAGACTATTGCAAAGACTATTGCATTACTCCAGTGAAGTGGCAAGCCTTTATTTCTACTGAGAAGAGAAGAAAATGACCTAGAATATTGTTAGAGATCACTGTGACTGCTATGTTTAGAAGAAACTTTAATATAGCAGGAGCAGAAGTGAAAACCAGTCAGGTGGTTATTGCTATAACTGAAGAGAAAGATGTTGGTGGTTTAGACAATGATAGTTGGTTGTGCAGTTGGTGAGAAGCAATTTCATGGCTGTAGATTCAACCCAGAGAATATGAATTAGCTGGTTAATTGGATATGGTATTATTATCATTACACTATTATTTGCGAATGGGCAACTTGTCCAATGGAGTCACCAATTACTTATGGGAAAGGACTGGAAAGCTGATAGAGGAGAAAATTTGACAGGAGTAAAAAGGAACTAGGGGCAGACACCTTAAATTTGAAATATTTAAACTTCTAAGTGGAACTATCAAAGGGCTATCATATGCATAATTGTAAAGTTCAGGAGAATCGCGCATGTTGGAGATATAAACTTCAGACTCATCAGTCTTAGTCTGGATGAAGCTGTCTAGAAAAACAGAGTAGAGAAATTAAGAAGAAATAAGAAAAAGAGGAAGAAACTGACTTCTGAGGCTGAGCCTAACACAAAGCATAATTTAGAGAGTGATAAATTGAAGAGGAACCAACAAAGGAAATCAAGGACCAACCAGTGAGGAAAGAGAATGAAGTATGAGGAATATTCTGGAAGCCAAATGAAGAAAATTTTTTAAGAGGAAGTTGGTAATCAAATTTGCCAAATAAAACTGACAGGTAAAATTAGAATAGGTCAGGAAATTAATTGAAGATGGTTTTTGGTGATTTTGAAAAAATATCTTCTAGTGGAAATGGTTGTGGCAAATTTATTAAGAGAAAGTTCAAAGTAGAATGGAAGGAAACAAAATTGAGAAAATTAATATGGAAAACTCTTCAGTTTGTCTGTAAAAAAGAGTAGGGAAATGGGGTGAAGCTAAAAAAGGTATGAGGTTTATATCTTTCTTTTAATGGTGATATTAGAGTATGTTTGCCTACTGTTGATCCAGAAAAAAGTGCCCAATTGAGAATGAGAATATAGAAATTGAACCCATTTCCTTAAATAAGCAAGACTGAAGGGAATTTAAGTCCAAATAACATTGATCATTATAGAGTAACATGATGCATTATAGAATAATGCATCCACTGTTTATCCAAAAAAAAAAAAAAAAAAAAAACAAAAAACAAACAAACAAAAAAAAAAAACAAAGTCAGTGAACATGGGTTCCATGACAACAACAATCTTGTGGTTTGTTTGGTGAGGTACCTTAAATATCCATAACAGAGTCTGAAAATAAGGAAGTAATTATTAAATGTTTGCTGATTGATTTCTTCTGTCTTCTCAGTTAAACATGGTGTGAAGTTAACAGCTGAGAGGAAGACAGGGGAAGAGGTGTTGCTGATTGAAGGAGAGTATAGGGAGTTTGAAATAATTAATGATACTGGGTTATGAATGAACTAGGGAACATAGATTTTTGGGCAGCATTGAGGAATCATTTAATATAGATTTTAAAATTAAAGATGGACCCACAAGAATGCTTGAGTGTTTTTCTTCTGGCTTACAGTGATTCAGGGTAGATGTCTTTACTGAGGTTGGCTTTTGGTCAAGCAAGAAAGTTGAAGTAAGTTGAGAAGAAACTGATGGTACATATCAGGGAGTGAGTCTACATACTGAATGTGCAATCTGTCCTGTATAGTAGGAAGGTGAAGATGCATTAATGAAGATCTCTGACAACATGTTATGATCAGTGGATTCTGATCTCTGCAGAGTTCTAGAATTTTTAGATTTGGAGTACTACAATAGTGGAAAGGAATGCTAGGAAGTAGTTGTCACAAACAAAATACTTAAAAGTAAGATTATAGATTTTAAGGGCAGCTACTGGTAATGATGTGTCAAGGGCAGTTCTTCCCAAACATTTACATATGAGGGAAGCATAGATTATAATAATATTTACACAGCACAGAAGAACAAACTAGATAGATGGAATTTGTGATGTTATTTAGACTTGGTTCAAGGTTTAAAATGTTTCTTATATAGTTATAAGAAAATTAAATATTGAATTTGTATACATTTCCAAAACTTAAATTTTAAAAATTTTGGTTTCAACTCAAAAAATATAACTTACAATACAGTTAAATATTGTAGTTATTTGAAATAGTTTCAACTACTTAAAATTTTCACATCTTGTCTTCTATTTATGAAAACTCTTCTTATAGGTAAAAATTTTCACAAACTCCAAGTGATCACCATAAAATTCTTGACTAGGAATATTACAAGTAAAAAGCTTGATATAGAGTAATGCTGATGTGAATGAATCTGACACCTATTGAAACCTTTCACATCAAGTATTTCTAATTAATAATTACAATTTGCAAAGAGAATTAATTTAAAGCAATCTTCTTGTATGTTACTCAGAAGCCACATAAAGGCACACCAGGCATAAACTGAATTATAAAATGCAAAATAAAAGAGAGAGAAGTAGCTGTACTGATCAATTGTTCCTACCTACTTCTCAAACTCTCACCCCAGCTAGCTGTGTCCTGGGCAGTATTTTTTATGCTTGGGTGCATAGAACATAATTTTTCCAGTCCACCATACTCCCCTTTTGCAGGATAAGCAGTGGTTTGCTTTGCATGTATATGTCCAGGTTGTAGACAACTTTCTTGGCCACACTTATAGCTATGACTGAATCATTAATGCTTTCTCTGGAGTCTGTGGGACAGCATCATTCTTGCTCTGCTTAGTTCATTTTCTAAAGAGGTTCATGGGAGGCTGTTCGGATGTTTCAGTCACCTTTGGTTCCCATTGATTGCCCCAAAAGCTCAGGAGGGGATTATATCAAAGTAATGGTTGAAACACTCTGGTTCACATAGCCATGGGGTAGTTGATGAAGTAGGCTATAATACATGATCTTTGAAGATAAAGATGCTAAGGAACTGAGGATCCCAGGTATTGACAAGATTGTTGAAATAATCAGGAACATTAATAGGATATTTGCTGGAGGGAGTAATTGACAACATAACTCAAGGAATGAAAATTAGCACCATAAGGCATCCATAGATTGAAGATTAGAGAGCAATATAGTCTGAAGGTAGGAGCTTTAAAGCTGTAGGTTTGAAAGGAAAATGTATTATAGAGTACAAATATATAAGAAGTCTAACAACCCAATAGAAAAAAAAATATGTAATTGGTATGCTTTTATTATAAACATATGAAAAGATGTTTAAACTCACTCAGAAGATAACAAATGGAAGATAAACAAAATGAGGTTTTATATTTCACTTAGAAGAATTTGAAAATTGGAAGGTTTATGACAAATGTTTTAAAATGTTTAAGCAAAGCAGACAAACTAATACAAGACAGCTGGAAATGTAAATCGGTACACCATCTATAGAGGGACGTTTAGCAATCTCATTACACATTAAAAACAAATGCTTATACATTGACCCAGCAATTACTTGTAATATTTAATCCTAAAATAATGCTTGTATATGTATAAAATCATTAGATAAAAACTTTCCATGAAGCATAGTTTGTAATAGTCAGAGAACAAACTAGTTTCTCAAAAGAGATTGATTAAATAACCTATGATATTTTATGTTGCATCTATACAATGAGTTTTATGCAGTATTCCTAATGATAAAATCACAAACATTTATAATTACAAATAATGAAGTATTCCATATTGCAAAAATCCCCCAAAAGCTTTAAGTAAACTGATGTAGAATGACTGTCAATTCATATTGTTATATGATAAAATGAAGTTGCCAAAAGACATATGGATTATGCTTGCATTAGTTAATTAAAAATTAGAATTCTATGTATTGTATTTTATCTTGTATACTATATATTTCCAGAAGCATACATAAAAATACAAAAATCTGCTAATTGTGGTTACCTTTACAGAGGGAATTGGATAGCTAGTGTTAAGGGAGTGCTGAAACTTCATTTTCATTTATAAAATTTATCTTTGGATTTTCATGAGGTATCTTTTACATATTCATAACTGAATTTAAAAAATTAAAATATAAAACTAAAATTAAGAAAAAAACAAAAAAACATGATTTAAATGAAGAGATTATATAAGAATATAAAACACTAATATGATATATAAAGCATATGATAAATGAGCAACTTAATCTCATATTATTTATGTGTTGAGAACTGAGAAGATGAAGGGAAGTAGATAACAAAAAAGGGTAACAAAAAAAAAATGCTTGAATACATTTCCAGTGTGAAGTACATAACTATGTGGAAAAGTGTAGAGACCTGTCAATGAGGCAGAATTTAAGTTTGATAGAATTATGTGTTTCTTATCAAAGATGATATTTTTTCATATTGGCCATTATTAAAAGTATGCCTCTCATTAAGCATTAAACTGATAATGTATACTCCAGTCATTATCAGAGGGAAGCTGTCATTTCTGCTCTATAAACAAAAAGAACTATTAGTTTCCCCAAATGAAATACTAAATTACTTACCCAGATAAGACATCCAGAATATTTAGGAGTCAGATTACAACTACCACAGTCTTTTGGCTGTAAAACTTAATGGCCTTCTGCTTTCTTCCTACTGATGGAAGAAAAATGTATTTGAAATCAGAAGATCTGAGCTGTAGTCTTGGTTCCATCTATTATACTGTGATTCCATCCTGGTTTGGTTCTGTAGCTCTAGAAGTTAATGTCCTGAATGAGACAGCCAATTTTGAGAGTCTGTGTCCTGATCAAAGACATAGGTAAAAATTTTACAGAATCTTCACTGAATATTAAGTATAATATACATTTTCAAACTATGAAATAAATACTCTAGATTTGTTTCAGTTGAGCAAATGTATGGCTTAAACACATATGAGATGAAGACTAGAAGGCATGCATAGACAAAGAGAAGATATAGGATGCAATGTCTTTTGCCGCTAAAATGGAATGCAAGAAGTCAAGAAGTCAAGCAGGATGAGGAAAAAAGGTGGAAAATAGCTCTAGACCTGCTTTCAAAATGTATGTCATTGAGATTCATGGAGAAACTAAAATTGTACCTATCATTGACCTCTGTGCTTGTGATGTAGGTAAAGTGATTCTTGTCTTCATTTGATTTGTTCATTTTCTTCATTATCAAAGCTTTATATAAACCAATGTTGTTGGCACAAAACATCAGATAATTGTTCAAGATTATGATAAAAATCAGATTCATTCTCATTAGTACTGCACTAAAAAATTCTAAAGGAATACTGGAAATGGAGTCAGAAATCCTAAGCTAAAATATAGACCTGCTGCTTCTTAATTGATGACTTTGTCACAAGATTCTGCTTCATTCTAAATTATACCCTATAAAAGATATACTGTGGACCAGAATTCAGATATCTTAAATTTCATAATTTCTAAGATATCTAGCCAATATATATTTAAATTTTTTCTTTGAAAAAATTGTATTCCCCATATGCTTATAGACAGAAGTTATTTACATGAGTAATGACTTCTTGAATTATTTGAAACAAATAATGGCTCGAATATTTAGATGATATAAAAATCAAATAGTGAAATTATTCTAAATTCTTCTGGGAGTGGAAGATAGGAAGCCTCTGGCATATCTGTGGCATCAAGATGCCAAGCCAATCTTTTGAAAAGGAATAAAAACATTCAAAATGTCTCTACAGTAACTGGAAAGATTTAAATATACTGTAATGTAGAACTGAAAAAAAAAAGCTGCTGCTGCAATTATTTATTATACTTACATATTATAATTATTCACATAATTATGAATTTTTATTTACAAAAACCATATGCTCATATTTACACAATTCATATATGGGAAAATAATCTCTGCTACTTCCCTTTCTTGTGCTGTTCTTATTTTCTTTCACCATTTCTGTGGCCAAAAAAAATCAATATGTCATTTCTTAAAAATTATAATATGATAAACTTCAGAAAACATATGATGCATCCAATTACATCTTTTAATTTATTCACCAAGATTTGTATGATACAACACAATTAATATTATATATTTATTACATGATTTTAATTTAATAATAATTTATATGAAATTGTTTATTAATAATGATTATCTAGTTCCTCCCATAGGAATAAAATTCCTTAGGCCTAATACTGTTTCTCAATTAACCAAAATACTCTGGAGTGATATATGTATTCTAATAGGGTTATGATCATGATGACTTGGGACTATGAATAAAAAGAAGCAACTCCGAGAGTTAGGGAGGATATTTTCGAAGATGATAGTCACTGAATTGAATGAGAAAGTAGTTCACTCCAGTTTGATAGTAGTTCACCACTAGAAAGACATGAAAATCTGAAGATTGGAAAGACCAGAATCATTTCAAAGCCTTTAGAGAATGATTTGCTTAAAGGGTGGGGAATGTGGAAAATATGAAGCTAGAAAAAGTAGTGAGGCAGATTGTAAATGACATTGTATCATTGTATGCCTTATTAATTTGTCCATACTTTAGTTAGCAGGCTATTTTTTAATATTTAAAATATTAAATAGGAAATTTTTACTAAATTAGTGATTTTGAAAGATTCAGATAATTGCATGAAGGATAGTTTCCAAAGGATAAAACTGAAAAAGGTAGACCAGTTACAGGGTTACTATGACATTTCATGAATTAGAGCAACAGAAATAGCAGAAGAGACCTATGAGATTTCCCCTAAGGTGTTACTTGGCTGTTGGTACAGACAGTTACCCACACCTACCCCTTATCTTTTCTCTTCTTCCATAGTAAAAGAAATTTAGCATGGCAAGTTGCTTTTTGGTTAACAACTCCATTTCCCTTTTCCATCTTCTCTTTTGTCTAGATAAATTTATGAGACTAAATTCTGGTGATCGAAGAGTATGACTAGCAAAAATCATAACTGGATACTTAAAAGAATTGACTTTTTGCTTCCTTGATCTCTTGTACCTTTACAAGTCTGGTAGATAACAGGAGGTAAAGCAGCCACCTGCTCTCAGAGATGGAAGCCAAATGTTGAGAATGCCCAAGCTTCAAGGCATGCTCTTTCCAATCATTGGTATGTATAAAGCAACTCTCCATGGCTATATTAGGCAGGGTTCTCTAGGGAAACAGAGGTGAAAGTATATATATACACACACATATATATACATACACACACACACACACACACAATACAAAATGTAAACATTGTGAGATTTTTGTAAGAATTGTCTCATGCTACTGTGGGTATGGGCAAGTACAAATTCCATAGGGCAGATCAGAAGCTAGGAACTCCCAAGAAGGTTTTTGATGAACTCCCCAGAAAAAGCTTGGTGGTTGAAATGGAGATGAAAATTCCCCCTTCTGACTGCTGAAATCATTACTTCTCCTTTTAAAATCTTCAACTGATTGGATGATATGTCTCTCATTGTTGAAGTCTGTCTCTCCTCAGGTGATTATAGATGTAGTCCGTCATAGATGCAATCAACTTTCTGATGATGCCACTAAATATTTTCAGTGATTTCACTGAATATAATCAGGCCAGTGCTTGCTTGACCAAACAACTGGACACCATTACCTGGCCAAGTTGACACATGAACTTAACCATAGCATCATGTTTTCTGTTTCTTAAAATACAATAAATGAAGCAAACTTCTAAGTGGTTTACTGTATCTAGCAGTGATTTAAAGGAATGTGAAAGGGAGATTTTTGTATTGAAAGATATAACAGAAGCAGTCAAGAAATCAATTCTGCATCTGGAATGTTTAACTATAAAAGTTAGACAGTTTCTTGTAAACTTCTGTCCATCACTGAGTATTATTCACAATTTGTGGTCTTAATCAGAATTAGATTTTTGTAAATATAGAAAAATTGGGTTATTTGCAGATTATTTTTATATATTAGTGTTATGTATAATTTATTTTTATATTATCAGAGATGTTATAAATCATAGATTACTAAGAAACACATTTTGATTTAAATGAATCAAACACTTGATAGCAGCAATAAATGAATTTAATTTGCATTTTACCCAAATAGATTTAACTAAGTTAAATTCACTCGATTATTAAAAAAAAAGCAGACCAACAAACTTCTAATTTCCAAAGCACACAAGAATATGCATATTTTTATTGTAATCAACTGAATCATGGCAATGTAACATAATTAGACATTTCATAATCACTTTGGCATGTGCAACCATATACAATATTGATTAAGGCATTAGGATGTTCTTGTTTTATCAAGTAATGATTTGATTTAGTCAGGAACAGAGAGAAGACATTATTCAAATCAGCTTTTCTGCATTCCAAGGGAATTAGACACAAAGAAAAAAATGGAGGGTGTTGGGGAGGAGGTTTAATTTATGTATACAAATATGAAATAAAACAAAGAACAGAGTATAATATGAAAGGAATTTGGACATTTTTATTTAAATGGTTCTTTAGATTATTTGGCTTACTTATCACAAATAGGCTCATTTTGTATTTGGGATGGCAGGAAAGCTAATCTCAACATTCTAGAGCAGCCCGTTATGTCAATGTGACGAATCTGCGTGACGATGGGCATCACTTCAAGATCAATATCGTTCTGGTACTCTGTATTGAAAGCAGATGCTGGCTAGTAATGACATAAATATATATTTTAGAGCAGATCAAAGGCTACTTCTTTGACTTTCTAGATGACTAAATTTTTATCTGAAGGTGGTCAATGGGATTTTAAAAATACTGAAGGGGATTTTGTTGCAAATTCCTGTTAAATATTATGTCTAAATTTGTGCTGATAAACACAATGAGGACTCCTGAATAGTACATTTTTGGTGAAATGGTCTTTAAAATTTTAAATATCCTTTATATTTTCTAAAATAAAAATATATAATATTTAACATGGACTTGTGCTTGTCTTAAAAACTAATTGTTATTACCATATTGACATAATCATGGGCCATTTTCCAAGCAGATTGTGAAAAAAAAAAGAAAAAAAAAACTTGTCAAGTAGAGGTGTCTTTACCCCCAAATATTATAATTATTGGGAAAATATCAAAGTACTTCCTGTCACTTAGAATGAGAAGAATCTTAGTAATTGTATTCTGATTATAATAAAAGAGAAGAGAATATAGCAGATATAGTGAGGGGAAGGGGAACTTAATTATCAGGAAACATACTCATTTTTTAAATAAACATGCTGAAATCATGAAGAGGCTATTTTTGTCCAAAATTACTCTGTTAATGAGTGGTTGACCTAGAGCTAGAGTCTCACCTTCTTTATTGCCATCACATTTGCTGAAGTTCTCTAAACAAGATATAAAGAATATCATAGAAAAATTATTGAGAATTGTTGGAGGGAGAAAATTCCTTGTAACATAAAATGTTGACTGTCCAACTAGCAGACCCAGTTGCTCAGCAGTTTCCATTTTAGCACTTTATCAAAAAAACTTACAGAAATTTCCAGTGATATATTTCTGCTGTAAAAAATAGCCAAAGTAATCGGAGTATATGTGGTCAATAAATAATCAAAATCTTTCCCCAAAAGCTGCAAGAATAATATATTATTGATTTGATCCTTAGCACTTAACACGTTTCAAAATATCAACTAATGAAATTTAGAATGTGAATTCCACATAAAAATTCATGTAGAAAAATTTAGCCATTTTAACTGTTTAAATTAAGTTATAGTTTTCACACAAATTATTTCAGAACAATAAATATAAAGTTATATTTTGAATGTACAAGTGTAAAACCCCTTGAAATATTACCAGAAACAGAAAGTGACCATTGAAACAGCATAAATGCTAAGCATCAAGCATCAGATTAATTATAAAATAACATGTTCCATAAACAAAACCAAAAAAAAAAAATTTCCTGGGATAATAAATAATAGGTTTTAGACATCAAATTTATGTTGAAGTTCACAGATGATAACATTATGAGGTAGGGGGTAGATATTGTAAATTGAAAGACTTTGGTTTCTCTGAAATGTTGTAACTGAGAATATGAATCTGTTGTCCTCTTAGCATTTTCCTTCCTTTTGTCTATTATCTATACTAGTGAGCTTTGTGCTTCCTAATCCTAGCCTCCACCTTCATAGATATTAAGATTTAAGAAACAAACACACAAAACAAAAAAAAAAAAACAAAACTCTAAAAGCAGGAGAAAAACTTGGTACTGTATAGAGAATTTTCAGTCTATACAAAGCAGGGAACTTTCAATGCTGTATTAATGAGCAGAAGAATGGAGGGAAATTATCAGCTTCTAGTCTAATTTGGAGACCCCAGTTCAAAAAGCACCAGACAAAACAATGACTCTGGAAATAAAATTCATTGCCTTGTAGTTAGGTTCTAGATGGAGTTAACTTTAGTGGAAGCCCAGTGAGATGCAGTATGATTCTTCCTAAAAGCTTTCATTACTGTAGAAGGTCAAAGAAGGGAAGAAGAACAAAGCCCAAGTCAGCATTAAAAAAGTGTGATTTCAACCACTATTTTTCTTGTCATCAAATATTAAAGAAATATTTGTTTCACACAAATAGAGAGCTCATAAAAATATTTTTGGGGGGACTCTGCAATAAAATACAGTAAATTTCAGATTTTTACTACAAATAATCAAATTAATTCTGATAACATTTGTTCAAAGCATCAAGATGGGGATCAATTTATGTTAGTCTATTTGTCAGAAGAGTAATCCCTTTGTAGTCCTTATGTAGTTTGATATAACACTGCATTTTTCTTATTTGTGGTGTTTATTTTGAGTTAATTTATCCAATTTCTTCTCAGAAACATTGTTGATAATTAAGGTAAAGTATAGCCCTTTGCTTTGACAAATGTTGGTTACTTCTAATGGATACTTGGTGTATATTTTGTATCTGATTTGAAATCTGAGCAGTTGCTTTAGACTGTTATTAAAAACATATTAGAAACTGTCCTTAAATAATTGTCATTAAAAAATAACATTAGTGAATGCTATATTTTAGAATTATAAGGTTTAAACAATTAATGAAGTTGATATATCATTTCATGCTTATTACTTAGATTCTTATATTTGACTGATATAAAGTTAAAACTTTTATTCCTTCTCAATCTAAGGTGAAACAGATACTATTTTGTTACCTATGAATATGAATGACTTGTTCCAACCCATATAGTTACATTAGTAGAGTTGACATGATCCATTTCTGATACTTCTCCCTAAATATGCTTCACAAAGAACTTTGTAATTTAAGAATTTATGGACAATAAGTTTACCCTAGCTATGACCAAGTAGTTTATGTTCCTAGCACATAAGCACCACATTGAGAACAATTGTAAAAGCAAGATGGCTTTTTTTAATACTCACATTTGAAAGCATTAGAAAACATCCAAGACAGCTGAGATTTAAAGGAGAGTATAGCAGATAAAAAGGAAATGGAATGAGGTGAACCCAACATTCTCTGCTGCTACTTCCTGGAGACATTTGCTAGTTCTTAATTAGTATCCAGCAGAAAGACAAAACAGAAAGAAGTCCAGAATTACAGTAGTCTTCTCTGGATAAAAATTGGAGTTCAGGGATATGAAGGTACCCTGAACTTGAGAAGCAAAGAAGCCAAAAAAAAAAAAAAAAAAAAAAAAATAGAAGCATCTGAAATGTAAGCCTGACATTATTCATTAACTTTCTCCTTGAGCTTTTTGTTATTTTCCCATATTTGATAGCCAAGAGTTTAATAAACTAAGAGTTTAATAAACTAAAAAGATACCAAGTGCTTTGGGGTAAAATGGGGCAAATTGCATCAGAATTACAATGAAAAAGACAAGAGAAGATTTCTAGAATGGCTGTGTGAGGAGTTTGAGAGAACCTCTCCACAGTGAGAGGTGAGTGGAACATTTAATGGGTGAAAAGTGCACACACACAAACAAACACACACACACACACTTGAGTCTTTGGAAATCGTCTTCAGGGCATTGTCTTAAAGAAAATCTACTATGTTTAAATAAATGGGCTCAGAAAATCTACTATGTTTAAATAAATGGGCTCAACCACAGAATGGAGAGGACAGAGGAAATTGCTCAGAGATCTGTGAAACTATAACAAAAGAACCAGTATATATGCCATTGGAGTTGCAGGAGAAAACCTATGGATCTAAAAAAGTATGCAAAAAATAAAGGCTGAAATTTTTCCAAAATAAATAAAATATAAATCTACAGATATAAGAAAATGAATGAACCCCATACATAAAACCCATAGAAGTCCATGACAAGATACATCATAGTCAAAGTTCTGAAAACTAAAAGACAAAGAAAAATCCTCTTGAAAGCCATGAATGAGAAAGAAAACTTTATTGTGAGAAAACAATTTGAATGATGGTGATTCTCTAATCAGAAACCAAGGCACGATATTTTTCAAGTGCTGAAAAAGAGCACTGTCATGACAAAAATTTAAACCCAGTGATTTTTTTAAAGGAATGAAGGGAAAATCAAGACCTTCACAGACAGACGAAAACTAAGAGAAAAGAATGGTTACCAAAATTCTCTAAACTAACAGGAAATGAAAAAAGAAGGAATCTGAAAATTGCCATAAGGAAAAATGAATGCAGAAAATAGCAAAATTAAGGGTAGATGCAAGAGTTCCTTCTCTTGGGTATTTAAAATTATGTTTGATGGATAAGAAAAAAACCATAGCACTGTCAAATGTGGTTCTCATCATATGCAGAGACAATCTCTTAAGCAATTATATTATAAATGGGGAAATAATGAATATTTCATTTGGGGGTTATAATTCTATACAACAGTTCATTGTTTTATTGTTTGATTTGTTCCAACTTTCATCATCAAAGTTTTTTCACAGAATCCTTGTCCTTTTGGTATGTTCCCATGTAATTTTCTTTTTTGAACAATTCTCTATGTTCTACCATTATAAGATACTCCAGGCTCATCTTGTATTTCCCTTATCTCAGCTGTAGAATCAGCCATATCTCCAAGTATCCCTGATTACTTTTTTTTTCCACACAAACCTTTTGTTTTAATAAACAAAGCATTTTCATGGCTTAGATTTTAAATCACATTTACAGATAAAGAAAACTTCTAGGCCCAAACAGGTAACGATGAAGCTACTACAGCTGGAAGGAATGCATGCCCCACATGTGTTTTAGACTTAAAAGACAGAGCATACCACATATATCATTCTCTAGACTAGATGAGAAGAGCGGAAGACTCAGGGAAGTTCATGCAACCATCATCCAATCCCTTACCCTTCATGCTGCAGAACCAACTGAGAGTTGTTTAATTTTAAATGAACTAGAGGTAGGCTCCTTATCATTTTAAGAGAACTTTTCTCCCATTGTTAACAACTGGGCCAAGGGCATTAGCTACAGAAGGGTATTTCACTGAAAAGTACAGAACAATATTAGAACAGCAAAGAGGAAGTTACATAGATAATTGTGGTTCTTCAAATCTCAGAAACTTCCATATCATAGCAACAGAAGAGTGGAATGATTTCTACCTCCTAAAGGCTTAGTCCAAAAACTTCCTGCTGGCATTTGCACCAAACAAGGCTCCCCATACTTCTGGCATCATCTGCTGGGCTATGAGATCCAACTGGCTTTCTAGAGTATTAGAAACCTTTATTTTATGATCTCCACTATAGACCTCAATGACACCAGCTATATCCTCAGGTAGGTAGGCCTCCTGATCAATTTGGAAATCAACATCTTTTTTGGTGGCTATTTTGTACATAGGAATCACTTTTTGCACCACCGCCTTTACCAGAGGGAAATCCTGTTTCCTGCAATGAATAATCATTTCGGGCTCCAGCAACTGGTACAAACCCTGGAGGACCAGTCCATCCAGCAGCACTTGGTACCTGGTTGTATCTTTTCCCACCTTGCTGAGTCTCTGCTTTGCTTCATTTAGTAGGTCTGTGATAAGGTCATCTCTAGCTCTGAGGACTTTGAGCCTTGCTTGATTCATCAAATTGGACATCTTAATCTTCTTTTGCTGTTCAATCTGCTTTTCTTTCTTCGCATAGTATTCCATCATCTTCAGTCTTTGGGTTTGCACAAGACGACCTTTCTCAATGCTAAACTCTTCTTCTGCCTTTGCATCTATTTCTTCTGCTTTCTCATTAGCTTCCTCTTCAATGAAAGCCATCATGTGTTTAATCTGCTTTTGCACATCAGCATTGCTGAGGGCCATGGTGAAAGCGATGCCAGCTGGGTGGGCAAGAGCCTCAAGTTTAGATTTAAATAGGACGGTGAGAAGAATGGGAGAGAAAACCCCGGCGCAGTGCTTGGCTTCCTTTGCTTTATAACCCCTCCCTGATTACTTTTTTTTTTTTTTTTTTTTTTTTTAAATCATCATTTTATTGAGATATATTCACATACCACGCAGTCATACAAAACAAATTGTACTTTCGATTGTTTACAGTACCATTACATAGTTGTACATTCATCACCTAAATCAATCCCTGACACCTTCATTAGCACACACACAAAAATAACAAGAATAATAATTAGAGTGAAAAAGAGCAATTGAAGTAAAAAAGAACACTGGGTACCTTTGTCTGTCTGTTTCCCTCCCCTACTTTTCTACACATCCATCCATAAACTAGACAAAGTGGTGTTTGGTCCTTATGGCTTTCCCAATCCCATTGTCACCCCTCATAAGCTACATTTTTATACAACTGTCTTCGAGATTCATGGGTTCTGGGTTGTAGTTTGATAGTTTCAGGTATCCACCACCAGCTACCCCAATTCTTTAGAACCTAAAAAGGGTTGTCTAAAGTGTGCATAAGAGTGCCCACCAGAGTGACCTCTCGGCTCCTTTTGGAATCTCTCTGCCACTGAAGCTTATTTCATTTCCTTTCACATCCCCCTTTTGGTCAAGAAGATGTTCTCCGTCCCACGGTGCCAGGTCTACATTCCTCCCTGGGAGTCATATTCCACGTTGCCAGGGAGATTCACTTCCCTGGGTGTCTGATCCCACGTAGGGGGGAGGGCAGTGATTTCACCTTTCAAGTTGGCTTAGCCAGAGAGAGAGGGCCACATCTGAGCAACAAAGAGGCATTCAGGAGGAGACTCTTAGGCACAAATACAGGGAGGCCTAGCCTCTCCTTTGCAGCAACCGTCTTCCCAAGGGTAAAACTTATGGTAGAGGGCTCAACCCATCAAACCACCAGTCCCCTATGTCTGTGGTCATGTTAGCAACCATGGAGGTGGGGTAGGCGAATACCCCTGCATTCTCCACAGGCTCCTCAAGGGGGCACTACATCTTTTTTTTTTTTTTTTTTCCCCTTGTTTGTCTTTTTTTCTTTTTTTTTTTTTTTTTAACTTTCCCTTCTTTTTTCAAATCACCTGTATGAAAAAAAAAGTTAAAAAGAAAACAAACATACAATAAAAGAGCATTTCAAAGAGACCATAGCAAGGGAGTAAGAAAAAGACAACTAACCTAAGATAACTGCTTAACTTCCAACATGTTCCTACTTTACCCCAAGAAAGTTACATAATATAGCAACATTTCAGTGAACTTGTTCCTACTACAAGCATCAGAAATTAACAGACCATAGTCATTTCTGGGCATCCCCAGAACGTTAAATAGCTTATCTGTTCTTCCTGGATTATTGTTCCCCCTTCCTTAATTGCTCTCTACTGCTAGTTCCCCTACATTCTACATTATAAACCATTTGTTTTACATTTTTCAAAGTTCACATTAATGGTAGCATATAATATTTCTCTTTTTGTGCCTGGCTTATTTCGCTCAGCATTATGTCTTCAAGGTTCATCCATGTTGTCATATGTTTCACCAGATCGTTCCTTCTTACTGCCGCGTAGTATTCCATCGTGTGTATATACCACATTTTATTTATCCACTCATCTGTTGAAGGACATTTGGGTTGTTTCCATCTCTTGGCAATTGTGAATAATGCTGCTATGAACATTGGCGTGCAGATATCTGTTCGTGTCACTGCTTTCCGATCTTCCGGGTATATACCGAGGAGTGCAATCGCTGGATCGAATGGTAGCTCTATATCTAGTTTTCTAAGGAACTGCCAGACTGACTTCCAGAGTGGCTGAACCATTATACAGTCCCACCAACAATGAATAAGAGTTCCAATTTCTCCACATCCCCTCCAGCATTTGTAGTTTCCTGTTTGTTTAATGGCAGCCATTCTAACCGGTGTTAGATGGTATCTCATTGTGGTCTTAATTTGCATCTCTCTAATAGCTAGTGAAGCTGAACATTTTTTCATGTGTTTCTTGGTCATTTGTATTTCCTCTTCAGAGAACTGTCTTTTCATATCTTTTGCCCATTTTATAATTGGGCTGTCTGTACTATTGTCATTGAGTTGTAGGATTTCTTTGTATATGCAAGATATCAGTCTTTTGTCAGAAACATGGTTTCCAAAAATTTTTTCCCATTGAGTTGGCTGCCTCTTTACCTTTTTGAGAAATTCCTTTGAGGTGCAGAAACTTCTAAGCTTGAGGAGTTCCCATTTATCTATTTTCTCTTTTGTTGCTTGTGCTTTGGGTGTAAAGTCTAGGAAGTGGCCTCCTAATACAAGGTCTTGAAGATGTTTTCCTACATTATCTTCTAGGAGTTTTATGGTACTTTCTTTTATATTGAGATCTTTGGTCCATTTTGAGTTAATTTTTGTGTAGGGGGTGAGGTAGGGGTCCTCTTTCATTCTTTTGGATATGGATATCCAACTCTCCCAGCCCCATTTGTTGAAAAGACCATTATGGCTCAGTTCGGTGACTTTGGGGGCCTTATCAAAGATCAGTCGGCCATAGATCTGAGGGTCTATCTCTGAATTCTCAATTCGATTCCATTGATCTATATGTCTATCTTTGTGCCAGTACCATGCTGTCTTGGCAACTGTGGCTTTATAATAGCTTCAAAGTCAGGGAGTGTAAGTCCTCCCACTTCGTTTTTCTTTTTTAGAGTGTCTTTAGCAATTCGAGGCATCTTCCCTTTCCAAATAAATTTGATAACTAGCTTTTCCAAGTCTGCAAAGTAGGTTGTTGGAATTTTGATTGGGATTGCATTGAATCTGTAGATGAGTTTGGGTAGAATTGACATCTTAATGACATTTAGCCTTCCTATCCATGAACATGGAATATTTTTCCATCTTTTAAGGTCCCCTTCTATTTCTTTTAGTAGAGTTATGTAGTTTTCTTTGTATAGGTCTTTTACATCTTTGGTTAAGTTGATTCCTAGGTACTTGATTTTTTTAGTTGCTATTGAAAATGGTATCTTTTTCTTGAGTGTCTCTTCAGTTTGTTCATTTCTAGCATATAGAAACATTACTGACTTATGTGCATTAATCTTGTATCCCGCTACTTTGCTAAATTTGTTTGTTAGCTCTAGTAGGTGTATCGTTGATTTCTCAGGGTTTTCTAGATATAAGATCATATCATCTGCAAACAATGACAGTTTTACTTCTTCTTTTCCAATTTGGATGCCTTTTATTTCTTTGTCTTGCCGGATTGCCCTGGCTAGCACTTCCAGCACAATGTTGAATAACAGTGGTGACAGCGGGCATCCTTGTCTTGTTCCTGATCTTAGAGGGAAGGCTTTCAGTCTCTCACCATTGAGTACTATGCTGGCTGTGGGTTTTTCATATATGCTCTTTATCATGTTGAGGAAGTTTCCTTCAATTCCTACCTTTTGAAGTGTTTTTATCAAAAAGGGATGTTGGATTTTGTCAAATGCTTTTTCAGCATCTATTGAGATGATCAATTGATTTTTCCCTTTCGAGTTTTTAATGTGTTGTAATACATTGATTGTTTTTCTGATGTTGAACCATCCTTGCATGCCTGGAATGAACCCCACTTGGTCATGGTGTATGATTTTTTTAATGTGTCTTTGGATTCGATTTGCAAGTATTTTGTTGAGGATTTTTACATCTATATTCATTAGGGAGATTGGCCGGTAGTTTTCCTTTTTTGTAGCATCTTTGCCTGGTTTTGGTATTTGATGTTAGCTTCATAAAATGAGTTAGGTAGTGTTCC
The DNA here is from genome assembly GCF_015220235.1 of Choloepus didactylus. Classification (NCBI taxonomy): domain Eukaryota; kingdom Metazoa; phylum Chordata; class Mammalia; order Pilosa; family Megalonychidae; genus Choloepus; species Choloepus didactylus. The sequence continues at coordinate 66,212,220 of NC_051308.1, read as the reverse complement.
ATTTTTTTCAATGTTTTGAAAGAGTTTGAGTAAGATTGGTGTCAGTTCTTTCTGGAAAGTTTGGTAGAATTCCCCTGTGAAGCCATCTGGCCCTGGGCATTTATTTGTGGGAAGATTTTTGATGACTGATTGGATCTCTTTGCTTGTGATGGGTTGGTTGAGGTCTTCTGTTTCTTCTCTGGTCAGTCTAGGTTGTTCATATGTTTCCAGGAAATTGTCCATTTCTTCTACATTATCCAGTTTGTTGCCATACAGTTGTTCATAATATCCTCTTATAATTTTTTTAATTTCTTCAGGATCTGCAGTTATGTCACCTTTTTCATTCATTATTTTGTTTATATGGGTCTTCTCTCTTTTTGATTTTGTCAGTCTAGCTAGGGGCTTGTCAATCTTGTTGATCTTCTCAAAGAACCAACTTTTGGTGATATTTATCCTTTCTATTGTTTTTTTGTTCTCTATGTCATTTATTTCTGCTTTAATCCTTGTTATTTCTTTTCTTCTACTTGGTTTAGGATTGGTTTGCTGTTCATTTTCTAGCTTCTTCAGTTGATCCATTAGTTCTTTGATTTTGGCTCTTTCTTCCTTTTTAATATATGCGTTTAGTGCTATAAATTTCCCCCTTAGCACTGCTTTTGCTGCATCCCATAGGTTTTGGTATGTTGTGTTCTCATTTTCATTCGTCTCTATATATTTAGCAATTTCTCTTGCTATTTCTTCTTTAACCCACTGATTGTTTAGGAGTGTGTTGTTTAACCTCCAGGTATTTGTGAATTTTCTAAGTCTCTGATGGTTATTGACTTCTAATTGTATTCCATTGTGGTCAGAGAATGTGCTTTGAATGATTTCAATCTTTTTAAATTTATTGAGGCTTGTTTTATGTCCCAGCATATGATCTATTCTGGAGAAAGTTCCGTGAGCACTAGAAAAGTATGTGTATCCTGGTGATTTGGGATGTAATGTCCTGTAGATGTCTGTTAAATCTAATTCATTTATCAGATTGTTTAGGTTTTCAATTTCCTTATTGGTCTTCTGTCTGGTTGATCTATCTATAGGAGAGAGTGATGTGTTGAAGTCTCCCACAATTATTGTGGAAACATCAATTGCTTCCTTTAGTTTTGCCAATGTTTCTCTCATGTATTTTGTGGCACCTTGATTGGGTGCATAGACATTTACGATTGTTATTTCTTCTTGCTGAATTGCCCCTTTTATTAGTATGTAGTGGCCTTCTTTGTCTCTCAAAACATCCCTGCATTTGAAGTCTATTTTATCTGAGATTAATATTGCTACACCTGCTTTCTTTTGGCTGTAGCTTGCATGAAATATTTTTTTCCATCCTTTCACTTTCAATTTCTTTGTGTCCCTGTGTCTAAGATGAGTCTCTTGTATGCAACATATTGATGGTTCATTTTTTTGATCCATTCTGCGAATCTATATCTTTTAATTGGGGAGTTTAATCCATTTACATTCAACGTTAAAACCGTGAAGGCATTTCTTGAATCGGCCATCTTATCCTTTGGATTATGTTTGCCATATTTTTCCCTATCTCTATTAATATCCTTTATTGTACCCATACCGAATCTCTTTAGTACTGAACCTTTCTCCAAGTCTCTCTGTCCTGTCTTTGTTTCTCTGTCTGTAGGGCTCCCTTTAGTATCTCCAGTAGGGCAGGTCTCTTGTTAGCAAATTCTCTCAGCATTTCTTTGTCTGTGAAAAATTTAAGCTCTCCCTCAAATTTGAAGGAGAGCTTTGCTGGATAAAGTATTCTTGGCTGGAAATTCCTCTCTCTCAGAATTTTAAATATATCGTGCCATTGCCTTCTCGCCTCCATGGTGGCTGCTGAGTAGTCACTACTTAGTCTTATGCTGTTTCCTTTGTATGTGGTGAAGTGCTTTTCTCTTGCTGCTTTCAGAACTTGCTCCTTCTCTTCTATGTTTGACAGTGTGATCAGTATATGTCTCGGAGTGGGTTTTTTTGGATTTATTCTATTTGGAGTTCGCTGAGCATTTATGATTTGTGTATTTATGTTGTTTAGAAGATTTGGGAAGTTTTCCCCAACAATTTCTTTGAATACTCTTCCTAGACCTTTACCCCTTTCTTCCCCTTCTGGGACACCAATGAGTCTTATATTCGGACGCTTCATATTATCTATCATATCCCTGAGGTCCATTTCGAGTTTTTCAATTTTTTTCCCCATTCTTTCTTTTATGCTTTCATTTTCCATTCTGTCATCTTCCAGGTCACTGATTCGTTGTTCAACTTCCTCTAGTCTTGTACTATGAGTGTCCAGAATCTTTTTAATTTGGTCAACAGTTTCTTTAATTTCCATAAGATCATCCATTTTTTTATTTAGTCTTGCAATGTCTTCTTTATGCTCTTCTAGGGTCTTCTTGATTTCCTTCATATCCCGTACTAGGGTCTCATTGTTCATCTTTAGTTCTTTGAGTAGCTGCTCTAGGTGTGTCTCTTCTGGTCTTTTGATTTGGGTGCTTGGGCTTGGGTTATCCATATCGTCTGGTTTTTTCATATGCTTTATAATTTTCTGTTGTTTTTGGCCTCGTGGCATTTGCTGTCCTTGATAGGGTTCTTTTAGGGTTTGTAGACCAGTTGAAGTCCTTATCTCTAATTTATCAGATCTACAGCTTCGTGGAGTACACTTTCTCTAACTAACCAGCAGGTGGCGTCCACGAGCCACCTGTTCTCCACAAGCCAGATCTCCCCTGCTTAGCCTTTTTGGTGAGTGGGGGAGTGAGTCTTGTGGGGCCCAATTGGTGTCCCAAGCTTGCGTGTGTAGTTGGTGTTGCCTGCCCTGTATGTGGGGCGTGTTTCTGGGCAGTCGGGGAGGGGGGGTGGCCCTAACAATCAAATCTCCCTGATGATCCTAGAGTTTTAAAGCTGCTGCAATAGTCTAATCCTTCAGTTCCGTCCTGCCAGAGTTTGTCTCTGCCACTGACCCACAAGTCTTTGGTATTGGCGTATGGCTCCTGAGACTTGCAAGTGGGCCCCTCTTCCAGGCTGTGCACCCCGGGTCCTCTGTTGAGGGATGACTGTGCTATGTCACAGGTGAGTGCCGTCCCCCCAGGGCAGTTCTGGGCTGCTGGGCTGTGTTGGGAGGCTCCCAGTCTGCTCAAATGATGGCTGAATGGGGCTCTGTTAATTCACACTGCTCCCCCTTCCCAGCTCTGGGACATTCAGCTGAGGTTGCAGGGAAGGCTAATGTCCACGCCCAGTTTTGTGGTGTGTGCCTGTTATTTGAAGCACTTCCGTCACACTGGGTTGTCTGGGGCAGCTCTGGGCTATGGGGCTGGCGATGGGCAGGAGTGTTTCCTGTCCACCAGGATGGTGGCTGTGAGCGGACACCCCCCTTTTCTTGGGAAGTTGTGTTGTTTAGTGAATTTTCTCAGCCACTGGATTATTGCCTTTTGTCTCAGAGCTCTCTTATTTCTGCTCTTGACTTGACGTGCCCAAATTTCAATTCTTTGAAGCTTTCTGTATTGAGCTTCTTAGAGTAATTGTTTTAGAAAAAGCAAAAAGGATTTAAAAAAAAAAAAAAAAAAAAAAAAAAACGGCCCTCCTCAGAGATCTAATGGGTTATTGAAATGCTAATAGACAAAGCAACCAGGGCCATTAAGGAAAGGTGCCCTGGGCAGAGAGATCAGCCTTGCTTCGGGATTTGCATATGCGCCTCAAGGCCTGATCTCCGCCCTTCCCCTTTCTGTGTTCACCAGAACTCCAAAAATCCTCTGCTTTTACTTTGGAGCTTCTCGTGTTGTTTTCCTTCTATGCCCGTCTCCTCTCTGCTGGGCTGGCTGCTCTCAGAGTCTCTGGTGTCTGGCCTCAGTCTATCTATGGTTGGAGTTTGAATCAGTAGAATGAGTTTCCGATGAGAGCAGCCACTGCAATTCTCCCTTCTCCTTCCTGGAGCTGACAGCCCCTCCTCCCCCGGGACTGAGCCTGGCAGGGAGGGGCGCGGGTCCCCTGGCCGCAAAAACTTACAGATTTCGGTGATCTCAGCAGTTCCACGTTTTCATGAGTGTTGTATGAAGTATGCCCAAAGACAGATTGCTCTGTGGTGTCCAGTCCACGCAGTTCCTGGCTTTTTACCTACTTTCCTGGAGGAGTAACTAAAACATACAGCTCACCAGTCTCTCAATTTAATTTTGAATTCCCTGATTACTTTTATTGTAGAAGGTTAAACAAAAATAAAGATCATGGCATAGGATGGGCATATTGCTGGTGAACTTTCACTGCTTTTAGACACACTTAGAGGACAGACCTAGGAAGTATTCCTATGGGTACTAACCCATGAATAAAAACAAAGGTACTTATTTTTAGGTCAAGCAATCAACTTAGTATTTTATGCAATTTAATTATATGTATTAATATATTTGGACTAATTTTTAGTAATGTGTATGTGTGTGTGTATGTGGGGGGGTGCAATTTAACTGAAATGTGCTCCTGTGATTTTCTTTGTAATTAATCTGCTTGTGGTTTCCTGAGCATTTGATTTGTTTTGTTTAGCTTTGTTTTTATTTATTTGTTTGTTTGTTTTTCTTTTTACCTGAGCATTTTGGATCGAAGAATTTATGCTTTTAAAATTTGGGTGAATCATCAGGCATTATCTCTTCAAAGATGTCTTATGTTCCATACAGTTTCACTTTTCCTTTGGCACTCCAATACATGTATTCTGGACCATTTTACATTTTCTCAAGATCTCAGGAAATCTTTTGCATTCATTTTCTAATCATTTTATTTTTATATTTGGGATATTTTCAATTGACTGTATTTTAGTTTCCTTGTTGCTTAAGCAAATACCGGGCAATGACTTGACTTAAACAATGGGAATTTATTTGCTCATGGTTTTGAGGCTAGGAAAAGTCCAAATCAAGGCATTATCACATAATACTTTCTTCCCAAAGATTCTGGAGTTCTGGGACTGGCTTCAAGTGATCATTGGTCCTTGACTTTTGTCACAAAATGCAAATGGAAGCTTCTCCTGGTTTCTCCCTTCTCTTCTGGGTTCTGATGACCTTCTGCTAGTGCCTGCTTCCTTTGTGGCTTCTTTTCTCTCTCTGTGACCTTCTCTATAAGATCTTCAATGATAGGATTAAGATCCATATTAATGGGCCTCACCTTATCTGAAGTAACTCCAACAAAAGGTCCTATTTACAAGGTTTCACAACCACAGGAATGGAATAAGTTTAAAAATATGTCCTTCTGGGGTATATAGCTCCAAACCACCATAGTCCTGTCTCTGGACCACAAAAAGACATGTTCTTTCTACATGCAGAATACATTCATTCCATCACAACATCCTAAAGACTTAAGCCATTACAGTAATGATGCTGGTACGAAGAGTCATCAAAATTGGTTATGGCTGTGGTCCATCTTGGGTCACAATTCCCCTCTGTCTGTGGATCTGTGAAATCTAGAAAACAAGTATATGCAGACAGAATAACTACTGCACTAGTGATTCAAAGAGGTGGGCTGTCTACTCCATCAGGCCTGGAGAAGTTATCTGCTTCCAATAAACAATAGAGGGACAGGTATAGGATAGGTATTCCCTTTCCAGAAGGGAGAAATTGGAAACAAAACCACAGTCATGGGTCCCAAACAATTAAAAACCAGCAGGGCAAATTCTATTAGATTTCAAGGTCTGAGAGTCATCTATGAGTTAGTGTTTTGTTCTCTTGATAATGGGTCATATTTTCATGATGTTTTCATAGATTTTCTAACATTTGATTGAATGAAAGATGTTATAAGAAAACAAAATTTAAGACTAAAGTAAATAATATTAATGTGTTATATATAATAATAATATTTATGACTATAAATGATCATGTGTTTGCCTGTCAGTCCATTAGCTTGGGCAGTAAAGTCAATCAAGCTGGAATTTGAGCTGTTTCTGGGCATTGTTAGTGAGAACAGAATCTTCCCTTTATTGAATCTCAAATCTCCTGCCCTACCCTCAGATATTAGCAGGTCCCTGTAGCTACCCCTCAGGGGCATCTTTTTCCTGCCCACTCCAGTGAATATTGCCACTGCCTCAATGGAAGGCCCAGATTACCTGTAGAGTTTCTCTCTTTGCCTCACTCTGCATTTAGATGTCAACAAACACTTTGTGCTTCATCCTCAGTGGGTGGATTATTTTTCAACTTTCCTGCCTATCTTTCATCAGTAGGTAGCTAGAAATTTCTGTGGGTTTCTGTCAGTTTTCTCTCTAATCTCAGGCTTTATCAAGTGTTCTCGTTTGCTAATGTTGAAGGAACGCAAAACACCAGCAATGGATTGGCTTTTATAAAAGGGGGCTTATTTGGTTACACATTTACGGTCTTAAGGCCATAAAGTGTCCAAGGTAATGCAGCAACAATCAGGTACCTTCACTGGAGGATGGCCAATAGCATCCAGAAAACCTCTGTTAGCTGGGAAGGCACGTGGCTGGCATCTGCTCCAAGTTCTGGTTTCAAAATGGCTTTCTCCCAGGATGTTCCTCTCTAGGCTGCAACCCTTCAAAACTGTCACTCTCAGTTGTTCTTGGGGCATTTGTCCTTTCTTAGCTTCTCTGGAGCAAAAGTCTGCTTTCAACGGCTATCTTCAAACTGTCTCTCATCTGCAACTCCTGTGCTTTCTTCAAAGTGTCCCTCTTGACTGTAGCAGCTTGCTCCCTCTGTCTGATCTTATATAGTGCTCCAATAATTTAATTCAGACCCACCCTGAATGTGTGGGCCAACACCTTCATGGAAATTATCCAATCAGAGTCTTCACCCACAGTTGGGTGGGGCACATCTCCATGGAAACACTCAAAGAATTGCAATCTAATTAACACCGATAAGTCTGCCCACACAAGATTACATCAAAGATAATGACATTTTGGGGGACATAATACATTCAAACCAGCACATCAGGCTTCACAAGCATTCACCTAAGGAGACTCACTCAGCTTTCCACTCCCACCGCATACCCCTACCCCCAAGAGGGAGAGAACGTGTGCCTCATACATAGTGTACAGCTTGAAGTACATGGAAAATGTCACTCAGTCCTCCTGTTCTACCCTCAGACTTCAGCACTTTTTCCTCAGAGGACTTCTCTTTCAGTCTCCTGCCAGGTCCCCTGTCATTCTCATAAACTCTCTGTGGAAACCCATGTAAAAGAGCAAACATTGTAGGCAGATTCCTGTTGTGTCTGGGCATCACAGGGATTCTAAACTATCATGCCAGACCACCCTCAGGTTTTAAAATTTTGATAAATTTATTTAGTTTTCTTCTTACTTGCATCTATGGCAGTTGCTTTTACTTCCTGCTTCTCTGCCAAGAATGAAAGCTGCTGTGAGCCCCTTCTCTCCCAAGGTAGACTAGTCACTTCTAGGATTTATTTACCTAGATTCTTTGTCAAATAAGTGCTCAGATGCCTCATGCATGTTGTGATGGTTAGGTTCATGTGTCAGCTTGGCCAGGTGATAGTATCCAGGTGTCTGGTCAAGCAAGCACTGGCTAACCATTATTGTAAGGACATTTGTGGCTGGTTAATAAACCAGAAGTCTGGTTTATTAAATCATCAGCCAATTGGCTGCAGCTGTGACTGATTACATCAATGAAGGGCATGACTTCCACAATGAGAGAATGCAATTGGCTAGATTTAATCCAATCAGTTGAAGACTTTTAAGAGTGACAGATAAAGGACCTTCACTTCTTCATCTAACCAGCAAAGCATTTCCTAAGGAGTTCATCAAAATTGCCAGTTCATTCCTGAGGAATTCATTGAAAATGTTCATCAAAGTTGCCAGTTCACTGCATGAGGAGTTCATCAAACATCATTGGAGTTGCCAGTTTGCTGCCTGTCCTATGGAATTTGGGCTCATGCATACCCACAGTTGCGTGAGACACTTTCATAAAATCTTATATTTATAGATATCTCTTGTTGATTCTGTTTCCCTAGAGAACTCCACATAATACAATGTGGTACCAGAAGTGGGGGTTTTTTGAGAAACAGAATCTTAAAATGGACTTTTAGAACTGTTTTTCTACTGTGATTAGATTCAAAGGCACTAATGAATCCATTTCCAATATTCTATATGGCACTGATAGTCCACGGCATGAGTTGGCAATGGAGATATGCAAAATATCACCATTTGGTTCATTCTCCTAATCATGCTCTTGTATGAAGCAAGGCTCTTGGTGACAGTGTTTTTGACACCTTAGCAGAGTTTTGCAGGGTTAAGAGGTATAATGATGTTGGCTGGTTGCTCTTAGATACACTGGATAAAGTTATAAGACAAAGGGATGAGCTAAAGATTTCAAATTTGAAACTTAAGTGCCATAAGACAGATCTAAAGGTTTCTATGTGTGCCCTGAAAGAAAATCTTATTTCCTGTGGCTGCAGATTTGAGATTTCTGAAAACCAGACCCAGAGTCTCATTATGCTAGTAGCAGATTTAAAATGTAAACTAAAATCTCAACCTCGCAGTGTGTCTGCTGTTAAAGTAACGGCATTGATTGGAAAAGAATGGGATCATGAAACTTGGGATGGGGGCATATGGACTGATAATAATCACAGTGAGGACATTGGAACCCTGTATTCTGCTGGGTCTTTGTTAGATATACCTGTAGTGGTTTGTCCTGAGGAAACAGCCCCCTCCCTCCAACTTCCATTCTGCCCTGGGAAAACAGCTTCCACACCTCCAGTCTGCCCTGAGGAGCCCATTATCCAACCTCCACCTACAGAGATTAACACTTCAGTTCCTGCTAAACCTGTAATCACATCCCCTGAGGAAGCAGCCCTCACTCCTTTGTCTGGAGAGATTAACCCTGTTTCAAGAGATGATACTGCAACAGGATGTCCTGAGGTAAATGGCTTGAGTGATACTTCTAATTCTTTTCATGACCCACCCCCAGCAGCAGTCTTTGCTTCAAGACCTATAACTAGACTAAAGTTCCAGAGGCCCCAAAGGATGAGGTACAAAGTGTTACCCATGAGGAAGTATGCTATACTCCAAAAGAACTGTATGAGTTTTCCAACTTATACAGACAGAAACCAAGGGAATATGTGTGGGAATGTATATTAAGGGTGTGGGATAATGGTGGAAGGAATATAAAGTTGGTTCAGGCTGAATTTACTGATATTGGCCCACTAAGCAGATATTCTGCATTCAGTGTTGTAGCTCAAGGGGTTAGAAAGGGTATTAACAGTTTGGGTGATTCTCTGAAACATGGATCAGAAGGTGGCCTACATTACCTGAGGTCAAAATGCCAGAACTTCCCTGGTATAATGTAGAGGAAGGGATTTAAAGGCTTAAAGATATTAGAATATTAGAGTGGATTTTTCATGGAAGACCTGCTCACACACCCCTGGAATGTCCAGAGGACACACCTTTTATCAGAACTGTGAAGAATAAATTTGTGAGACAGGCTCCATAATCCCTGAAGAGCTCTGTAGTTGCCCTTCTCTGTAGGCCAGATATTACTGTGGGAACTGCTGTCACTAATCTGGAATCCTTAAACACAATGGGGATAATTGGATCCTGAGTCAGCAGAAGCCACGTGGTAGCAGTTAATCATCAAAGACAAGGTGGACATGGCTACCATAATGGAAAATAGACTCAAGGTAGCAGTCAAAAACTTATGGTGTTGGCTAGTAGATCATGGAGTACCTAGCAGTAAAATTGATGGGCAGTCTACTAAACTCTTGTTTGAGCTGTATAAGCAGAAGAATTCTAGGTCAAGTGAACAAAAGTCTACCTTGAATTATAAAAACAGAGTCACAGCCCCTTAATCACTTCCCAGACTGAGACAGTTTACAGATCCAGAGCCTCTTGAATGAGGAGAAGGCCAGGTACCCTTAGGGAAGGACCCTGTTACACCGCCTAATATTTATATGTTAATCCTCCTCCCAGGCTTCTCCAGGGGGACATATGGCTTTTACCAGGGTAACTGTGCATTGGGGGAAAGGAAGTGATCAGATATTTTGTGGATTATTAGACACTGGTTCAGAAGTGACATTAATTCCAGGAAACACAAAACATCACTCTAGTCCACCAGTCAGAGTTGAGGTTTCTGGGGGTCAGGCGATTGATGGAGTTTTAGCTCAGGTCCATCTCACAGTGGGTCCAGTGGGTCCCCAGACCTATTCTGTGTTTTTTTTCCCCAGTTCTGTAATGCATAATTGAAATAGACATACTCAGCAACTGGCAGAATCCTCATTGGTTCCCTGACTCATGGATGAGGGCTATTATGGTGGGAAAGGCCAAGTGGAAGCCACTAGAACTTCCCCTGCCTAGCCAAATAGTAAACAAGAAGCAATACCAGATTCCTGGAGGGATTGAAAAGATTAATACCACTCTTAAGGACTTGAGGGATGCAGTGGTGGTGATTCCCACCACATCCGCAATGACAGTGGATTATCATAAGCTTAACCTGGTGGTGGCTTTAACTGCATGTGATGTTCCAGATGTAGTATCATTAATTGAGCAAATCAACACATCCCTTGGTACCTGGTATGCAGCTATTGATCTGGAAAATGCTTTTTTCTCAATATCTGTTAGTAAGGACCACCAGAAACAGTTTGCATTCAGCTGACAAGGCCAGCAATATACATTCACTGTCCTACCTCAGGGATACATCAACTCTCCAGCCCTATGTCATAATATTGTCCCCAGGGATCTTAAGCATTTCTTAAGCATTACACTGGTCCATTATATTGATGATGTCATGTTGATTGGACCTAGTGAGCAAGAAGTAGCAACTACTCTAGATTTGTTGGTAAGGTATTTGCATGTCAGATTATGGGAGATAAATCCAACAAAAATACATAAGCCTTCCACCTCAGTAAAATTTGTAGGTGTTGAGTGATGTGGGGCATGTCAAGATATCCCTTCTAAAGTGTAGGATAAGTTGTTGCATCTAGCCCCTCCTATGACCAAAAGAGAGGTACAATGCCTACTTGGCCTTTTGTGATTTTGGAGACAGCATATTCCTCATTTAGGGGTGCTACTACAGCCCATATACTGAGTGACAAGAAAAGCTTCTAGTTTTGAGTGGGGACCAGAACAAGATGAGGCTCTGCAACAGGCCCAGGCTGCTGTGCAAGCTGCTCTGCCACTTGACCATATGATCCATCTGATCCAATGGAACTGGAAGTGTCAGCAGCAAATAGAGATGTTGGGAGCCTTTGGCAGGCTGCTATAGGAGAATCACAACATAGGCCCTTAGGATTTTGGAGTAAAGCCTTACCATCCTCTGCAGATAATTACTCTACATTTGAAAAACAGCTTTTGACCTGCTATTGGGCCTTAGTAGGGGCAGAACACTTAGCCATGGGCCACCAAGTTACCATGAGACCTGAGTTATCTATCATGAGCTGGGTGTTGTCTGACACACCAAGCCATAAAGCTGGGTATGCACAGCAGTTCTCCATCTTAAAACGGAAACGGTATATATGAGATAGGGCTTGAATGGGCTCTGACAGCACAAGTAACTTACATGCCCATGGCCCTCTCTCCTGCCACATTACCTTCTTTTTCCCAGCCCACAGCTATGGCATCTTGGGAAGTTCCTTACAATCAATTAACTGAGGAAGAGAAAACTTGGGCCTGATTTACAGATGGTTCTGCATGATATGCAGGCACTGCCTGAAAATGGACAGCTGCAGCACTGCAGCCCCTGGAAGGACAGTGGTGAGGGTAAATCCTCCCAGTGGGCAGAACTTCAAGCAGTGCATCTGGCTGTTTACTTTGCTTGCGAGGAGAACTGGCCAGAGGTGTGTTTGTATACTGATTCATAGGCTGTTGCTAATGGTTTGGCTAGATGGTCTAGGAATTGAAAGGAACATGATTGGAAAATTGGTGACAAAGAAGTCTGGGGAAGAGGTATGTAGATAGACCTTTCTGAATGGTCAAAAAACATGAAGATATTTGTGTCCCATGTGAATGCTCACCAGAAGATGACTTCAGCAGAAGATTTTAGTAATCAAGTGGATAAGATGACCCATTTGGTGGATACCAATCACCCTCTTTCCCAAATCACTCCTGTCATTGCCCAATTGTCTCATGAACAGAGTGGTCATGGTGGTAGGGATGGAGGTTATGCATGGGCTCAGCAACATGGACTTCCACTCACCAAATCTAACCTGGCCACAGCCACTGCTGATTGCCCAGTCTGCCAGTAGCAGAGACTCACACTCAGTCCCTGATATGGCACCATTCCCCAAGGTGATCAGCCTGCTACCTGGTGGCAGGTTGATTATATTGGACCACTTCCATCATGGAAGGGGCAGTGATTTGTTCTTACTAGAATAGACACACTCTCTGGATATGGGTTTTCTTTCCCTGCAAGAAATGGTCCTGTCAAAACTACCATCTATAAACTTACAGAATGTCTTTTCCACACAGCATTGTATTCCATATAGCATTGCTTCTGACCTAGGAGCCCACTTCACAGAAAATGAAGTGAGGGAATGGGCACATGATCATGGAATTCTCTGGTCTTACCATGTTCCCCATCATCCAGAGGTAGCTGGGTTGATATAACAGTAGAATGTTCTGTTGAAGACTCAATTACATAGCCAACTAGGTGGCAATATCTTGCAAGGCTGGAGCAGTGTTTGCCAGGAGGCTGTGTATGCTTTGAATCAGCATCCACTCTATGGTGCTGTTTCTCCCATAGCCAGGATTCACGGGTCCAGGAATGAAGGGATGGAAACAGGAGTGGCACCACTCACTGTCACTCCTAATGATCCATTAGGAAAAATTTTGCTTCCTGTCCATGCAAGCTTAAGTTATGCTGCTCTACAAGTCTTACTTCCTAAAGAAGGAGTGCTTCCACCAGGAAACACAACTATAATTCCATTGAATGGAAGTTAGGACTGCCACCTGGCCACTTTGGGCTTCTTATGCCTCTGAATCAACAGGCAAGGAAAAGGATTACTGTACTGGCTGGGGTGATTGATCCTGACTATCAAGGGGAAGTAGTACTGAAACTACACAATGGAGGTAAAGAAGAATTTTCCTGGTATACAGGAGATCCTCTAGGGTGTCTCTTGGTACTACCATGCCCTGTGATTAAAGTCAATGGAAAACTGCAACAACCCAATTCAGGAAGGACTATCAGTGACCAAGAACTTCAGGAATGAAGATCTTGGTCACCCCACTGGGAAAAGAACCACGGCCAGCTGAAGTGCTTGCTGAGGGTAAAGGGAACATAGAATGGTTAGTGGAAGAAGTTAGTGATAAATATGACCTACAACCATGTGACCAGTTACAGAAATTAGGACTATGATAGCAAGAATATTTCCTCCTTGTTTTTTTATGATATTTAAAGGAAATTAATTTTAAGAGTTAATTTCACCCTATGACTTGCACCCTATTCTGGAGAGATTTAGTGCCTTTCCAGTTGTATACAGGACAGCAGAGTATTGTTAAGTGAAATATATATATATATATATATATATATATATATATATGTTACTGTTCTCTATTTAGAGATAAAGTATGGTTTCAGGTGTTGTGTACAACTGCCAAATTTACAAGGGGTGGACTGTGATGGTTAGGTTCATGTGCCAACTTTAACCAGGTGTTTGGTCAAGCAAGCACTGACCTAATTATTAGTGCAAGGGCATCTGCGTGCTGGTTAATAAACCAGAAGGCTGGTTTATTAAATCATCAGTCAGTTGACTGCAGCTGTGATTGATTGCATCAATGAAGGGTGTGTCTTTCACAATGTGAGAATGCAATCAGCTGGATTTAATCCAATCAGTTGAAGACTTTTAAGCAAGACAGATAGAGGACCTTCATTTCTTCTTCAGCTAACCAGCAAAGCATTTCCTGAGGAGTTCATTGAAGTTGCCAGTTCATTCCTGTGGAGTTCATCAATCCCATTTGTTGAAGTTGCCAGCTAGTTCATTGCCAAAGGATTTCAACAAACATCTTCATTGGAGTTGCCAGTTTTCTGCCTGCCCTACAGAATTTGAACTTGTGCATACACACAGTTGCATGAGACACTTTTATAAAATCTTATATTTATAGATATCTCTTGTTGATTCTATTTCCCTAGAGAAATGTAACTAATACACATGTGGTTAAGGTGCAAGAGAAGTTTCACCCTATCTATATTTTAAACAAAATTGGAATTTTGGTTTAAAATGGCAGTGAATACAGCATTTCAGAAATTACATATTTTGGAACTGTTGTGATTATGAAAAACTTTAATGTCAAATTTAAAATGTCAGAAGAAGCACATTTTATTCCAAAATTCTTCTACAAATTACCTGGGAAACAATCTTTGTATACCACCAATCTAAAGTGCTAATAGCTGCTATACTCCACGGTAAAAGACAATGACTGATCATAGAACCCTTATATAGGCAATAACATAAAAAAGTTCCATTCCTCTTTGAAATAGAGAATATGGTCTCCCATCTCTCCAGATACACAATCCTGACAATTTGGAAGACTTATAGAATTTAGGAAGTGTAGGAGAAGAAAGAACCTTGAAATATTAAATATGCCCACTTGCATAAATGAGGACTGTAGCAGTAGGTATCTGCCCTTCCCCACCATTTATAGAGGTCATGTGCTAGAGGTTATGTGCTGACCTTCATTATTTAGTCCTAAGTTATATGATATTATGTTGATAATATAAATGAATTACAACAATAACAACACCCATAGATGGATAAAGGCAATGAAAGAACATTAGGGCATCTTTTTGGAAAATAGTGCATTTGTGTGTGTGCATGCATACTTGTGCACATATTAGAGATAAATATATTAAATATATCCCAATATATTAAATGGGATAGTTTGTTGTTCCTATAATTACAGGAAAGTTTATGTGTCAGTGAGGTGTTTTATATATCTTCATTAGGAAACTGTTATATCATGTCTTCCTGAACAGCAGTAACTGAAATCTCAAAACTATTTTTCCCACTTCCTTGCAGTTCTGTCTGGATGAAGGTTACATTCTAAAGTAAGAATTCTTTGTGTGATATTCAGAAAAAAAAAGTTAAGAAAAGGTAGAACCATCTCCAGTTTTTCTTTTCCTTTTTTTTTTTTTTCCTTGAAAGCAAGCCAGCATTTCAGTGGCTGGTTACAAGTTCAGTTGCAAGTGGCAGTTGAGGTTGTGATCCTTGTGTCACAGCAATAACCATCAGTTCTTGAACTCAATATTGATGTGCACTCCTACAGGCCTTCCATGGATTTATTCCACACCTGTAGACCTCCAATAGATTTATTTCCACTCCTACTGACCTTCCATAGGTTTTTTAAAACCTACACCACATTAAGTTCCTTTCTGCTTGTTATACCTAGAATGTTTTCTATTTCCTGCCACTCCTCTCTCCTAATACACAAGGAAAAAATTCAGACAAGAGAAATAATTAATGAAAAACTGTATATTTTATGTATTCAATGATTGAACCCAAAATTTCTGCAAATCCTTTCCAACATAAATTTGATGTTGTCTATAGAAGAAAGAATCCAAGAGAAGCAGTGTCAAGAAACTGAAGGGGAATTTATTTCACTACTGCACAGTAAAATAAGCACAGATGGTTCCCTTTTGAATGAACTGCTTCACAAACAATAGCATCAGTCAAAAATTCTTAGTATATACTCTAATTTGAAATAAACCAGTATAGAAATAAAGTATAATTGAAAAAAATATACTTTCTTTAATAAAACATTTCTGTGCATCCAATGATGAAACTGTGCAATTATAAATTTTATTTGCCTTTTAATATTGCATGTGAGGTGTCTCCAAGAAGCATTTTACATAATCTGAAAATCATTCTACTTCATTATGTCAATGTTCCCTCTTATCCCTTGCAATTACACTACTAGGAATCCAGCCCAAGAAAATAATCCTAAATATGAGAGCAGCTTTATGCATTCTGATATTCTTCCTTGCTTCATTTATATTAACAAAAGCTAGAAGTTATCCTTAAATATTCAAAAATAAATTTTTGGTTAAGGATGGTATAGGATATGCACTCTAAATTATGGCATTATTAATTTTTTTATTAATATTATATGTGAAGGAGGCGGGGCAAGATGGCAGACTGGTGAGCTGTATGTTTTAGTTACTCCTCCAGGAAAGTAGGTAAAAAGCCAGGAACTGCGTGGACTGGACACCACAGAGCAATCTGTCTTTGGGCATACTTCATACAACACTCATGAAAACGTGGAACTGCTGAGATCAGCGAAATCTGTAAGTTTTTGCGGCCAGGGGACCCGCGCCCCTCCCTGCCAGGCTCAGTCCCGGGGGAGGAGGGGCTGTCAGCTCCAGGAAGGAGAAGGGAGAATTGCAGTGGCTGCTCTCATCGGAAACTCATTCTACTGATTCAAACTCCAACCATAGATAGACTGAGGCCAGACACCAGAGACTCTGAGAGCAGCCAGCCCAGCAGAGAGGAGACGGGCATAGAAGGAAAACAACACGAGAAGCTCCAAAGTAAAAGCAGAGGATTTTTGGAGTTCTGGTGAACACAGAAAGGGGAAGGGCGGAGATCAGGCCTTGAGGCGCATATGCAAATCCCGAAGCAAGGCTGATCTCTCTGCCCAGGGCACCTTTCCTTAATGGCCCTGGTTGCTTTGTCTATTAGCATTTCAATAACCCATTAGATCTCTGAGGAGGGCCGCTTTTTTTTTTGTTTTGTTTTTTCAAATCCTTTTTGCTTTTTCTAAAACAATTACTCTAAGAAGCTCAATACAGAAAGCTTCAAAGAATTGAAATTTGGGCACGTCAAGTCAAGAGCAGAAATAAGAGAGCTCTGAGACAAAAGGCAATAATCCAGTGGCTGAGAAAATTCACTAAACAACACAACTTCCCAAGAAAAGGGGGGTGTCCGCTCACAGCCACCATCTTGGTGGACAGGAAACACTCCTGCCCATCGCCAGCCCCATAGCCCAGAGCTGCCCCAGACAACCCAGTGTGACGGAAGTGCTTCAAATAACAGGCACACACCACAAAACTGGGCGTGGACACTAGCCTTCCCTGCAACCTCAGCTGAATGTCCCAGAGCTGGGAAGGGGGAGCAGTGTGAATTAACAGAGCCCCATTCAGCCATCATTTGAGCAGACTGGGAGCCTCCCAACACAGCCCAGCAGCCCAGAACTGCCCTGGGGGGACGGCACTCACCTGTGACATAGCACAGTCATCCCTCAACAGAGGACCCGGGGTGCACAGCCTGGAAGAGGGGCCCACTTGCAAGTCTCAGGAGCCATACGCCAATACCAAAGACTTGTGGGTCAGTGGCAGAGACAAACTGTGGCAGGACTGAACTGAAGGATTAGACTATTGCAGTAGCTTTAAAACTCTAGGATCATCAGGGAGATTTGATTGTTAGGGCCACCCCCCCTCCCCGACTGCCCAGAAACACGCCCCACATACAGGGCAGGCAACACCAACTACACACGCAAGCTTGGGACACCAATTGGGCCCCACAAGACTCACTCCCCCACTCACCAAAAAGGCTAAGCAGGGGAGATCTGGCTTGTGGAGAACAGGTGGCTCGTGGACGCCACCTGCTGGTTAGTTAGAGAAAGTGTACTCCACGAAGCTGTAGATCTGATAAATTAGAGATAAGGACTTCAACTGGTCTACAAACCCTAAAAGAACCCTATCAAGGACAGCAAATGCCACGAGGCCAAAAACAACAGAAAATTATAAAGCATATGAAAAAACCAGACGATATGGATAACCCAAGCCCAAGCACCCAAATCAAAAGACCAGAAGAGACACACCTAGAGCAGCTACTCAAAGAACTAAAGATGAACAATGAGACCCTAGTACGGGATATGAAGGAAATCAAGAAGACCCTAGAAGAGCATAAAGAAGACATTGCAAGACTAAATAAAAAAATGGATGATCTTATGGAAATTAAAGAAACTGTTGACCAAATTAAAAAGATTCTGGACACTCATAGTACAAGACTAGAGGAAGTTGAACAACGAATCAGTGACCTGGAAAATGACAGAATGGAAAATGAAAGCATAAAAGAAAGAATGGGGAAAAAAATTGAAAAACTCGAAATGGACCTCAGGGATATGATAGATAATATGAAGCGTCCGAATATAAGACTCATTGGTGTCCCAGAAGGGGAAGAAAAGGGTAAAGGTCTAGGAAGAGTATTCAAAGAAATTGTTGGGGAAAACTTCCCAAATCTTCTAAACAACATAAATACACAAATCATAAATGCTCAGCGAACTCCAAATAGAATAAATCCAAAAAAACCCACTCCGAGACATATACTGATCACACTGTCAAACATAGAAGAGAAGGAGCAAGTTCTGAAAGCAGCAAGAGAAAAGCAATTCACCACATACAAAGGAAACAGCATAAGACTAAGTAGTGACTACTCAGCAGCCACCATGGAGGCGAGAAGGCAATGGCACGATATATTTAAAATTCTGAGAGAGAGGAATTTCCAGCCAAGAATACTTTATCCAGCAAAGCTCTCCTTCAAATTTGAGGGAGAGCTTAAATTTTTCACAGACAAAGAAATGCTGAGAGAATTTGCTAACAAGAGACCTGCCCTACTGGAGATACTAAAGGGAGCCCTACAGACAGAGAAACAAAGACAGGACAGAGAGACTTGGAGAAAGGTTCAGTACTAAAGAGATTCGGTATGGGTACAATAAAGGATATTAATAGAGAGAGGGAAAAATATGGCAAACATAATCCAAAGGATAAGATGGCCGATTCAAGAAATGCCTTCACGGTTTTAACGTTGAATGTAAATGGATTAAACTCCCCAATTAAAAGATATAGATTCGCAGAATGGATCAAAAAAAATGAACCATCAATATGTTGCATACAAGAGACTCATCTTAGACACAGGGACACAAAGAAATTGAAAGTGAAAGGATGGAAAAAAATATTTCATGCAAGCTACAGCCAAAAGAAAGCAGGTGTAGCAATATTAATCTCAGATAAAATAGACTTCAAATGCAGGGATGTTTTGAGAGACAAAGAAGGCCACTACATACTAATAAAAGGGGCAATTCAGCAAGAAGAAATAACAATCGTAAATGTCTATGCACCCAATCAAGGTGCCACAAAATACATGAGAGAAACATTGGCAAAACTAAAGGAAGCAATTGATGTTTCCACAATAATTGTGGGAGACTTCAACACATCACTCTCTCCTATAGATAGATCAACCAGACAGAAGACCAATAAGGAAATTGAAAACCTAAACAATCTGATAAATGAATTAGATTTAACAGACATCTACAGGACATTACATCCCAAATCACCAGGATACACATACTTTTCTAGTGCTCACGGAACTTTCTCCAGAATAGATCATATGCTGGGACATAAAACAAGCCTCAATAAATTTAAAAAGATTGAAATTATTCAAAGCACATTCTCTGACCACAATGGAATACAATTAGAAGTCAATAACCATCAGAGACTTAGAAAATTCACAAATACCTGGAGGTTAAACAACACACTCCTAAACAATCAGTGGGTTAAAGAAGAAATAGCAAGAGAAATTGCTAAATATATAGAGACGAATGAAAATGAGAACACAACATACCAAAACCTATGGGATGCAGCAAAAGCAGTGCTAAGGGGGAAATTTATAGCACTAAACGCATATATTAAAAAGGAAGAAAGAGCCAAAATCAAAGAACTAATGGATCAACTGAAGAAGCTAGAAAATGAACAGCAAACCAATCCTAAACCAAGTAGAAGAAAGAAATAACAAGGATTAAAGCAGAAATAAATGACATAGAGAACAAAAAAACAATAGAAAGGATAAATATCACCAAAAGTTGGTTCTTTGAGAAGATCAACAAGATTGACAAGCCCCTAGCTAGACTGACAAAATCAAAAAGAGAGAAGACCCATATAAACAAAATAATGAATGAAAAAGGTGACATAACTGCAGATCCTGAAGAAATTAAAAAAATTATAAGAGGATATTATGAACAACTGTATGGCAACAAACTGGATAATGTAGAAGAAATGGACAATTTCCTGGAAACATATGAACAACCTAGACTGACCAGAGAAGAAATAGAAGACCTCAACCAACCCATCACAAGCAAAGAGATCCAATCAGTCATCAAAAATCTTCCCACAAATAAATGCCCAGGGCCAGATGGCTTCACAGGGGAATTCTACCAAACTTTCCAGAAAGAACTGACACCAATCTTACTCAAACTCTTTCAAAACATTGAAAAAAATGGAACACTACCTAACTCATTTTATGAAGCTAACATCAATCTAATACCAAAACCAGGCAAAGATGCTACAAAAAAGGAAAACTACCGGCCAATCTCCCTAATGAATATAGATGCAAAAATCCTCAACAAAATACTTGCAAATCGAATCCAAAGACACATTAAAAAAATCATACACCATGACCAAGTGGGGTTCATTCCAGGCATGCAAGGATGGTTCAACATCAGAAAAACAATCAATGTATTACAACACATTAAAAACTCGAAAGGAAAAAATCAATTGATCATCTCAATAGATGCTGAAAAAGCATTTGACAAAATCCAACATCCCTTTTTGATAAAAACACTTCAAAAGGTAGGAATTGAAGGAAACTTCCTCAACATGATAAAGAGCATATATGAAAAACCCACAGCCAGCATAGTACTCAATGGTGAGAGACTGAAAGCCCTACCTCTAAGATCAGGAACAAGACAAGGATGCCCGCTGTCACCACTGTTATTCAACATTGTGCTGGAAGTGCTAGCCAGGGCAATCCGGCAAGACAAAGAAATAAAAGGCATCCAAATTGGAAAAGAAGAAGTAAAACTGTCATTGTTTGCAGATGATATGATCTTATATCTAGAAAACCCTGAGAAATCAACGATACACATACTAGAGCTAATAAACAAATTTAGCAAAGTAGCGGGATACAAGATTAATGCACATAAGTCAGTAATGTTTCTATATGCTAGAAATGAACAAACTGAAGAGACACTCAAGAAAAAGATACCATTTTCAATAGCAACTAAAAAAATCAAGTACCTAGGAATCAACTTAACCAAAGATGTAAAAGACCTATACAAAGAAAACTACATAACTCTACTAAAAGAAATAGAAGGGGACCTTAAAAGATGGAAAAATATTCCATGTTCATGGATAGGAAGGCTAAATGTCATTAAGATGTCAATTCTACCCAAACTCATCTACAGATTCAATGCAATCCCAATCAAAATTCCAACAACCTACTTTGAAGACTTGGAAAAGCTAGTTATCAAATTTATTTGGAAAGGGAAGATGCCTCGAATTGCTAAAGACACTCTAAAAAAGAAAAACGAAGTGGGAGGACTTACACTCCCTGACTTTGAAGCTTATTATAAAGCCACAGTTGCCAAGACAGCATGGTACTGGCACAAAGATAGACATATAGATCAATGGAATCGAATTGAGAATTCAGAGATAGACCCTCAGATCTATGGCCGACTGATCTTTGATAAGGCCCCCAAAGTCACCGAACTGAGCCATAATGGTCTTTTCAACAAATGGGGCTGGGAGAGTTGGATATCCATATCCAAAAGAATGAAAGAGGACCCCTACCTCACCCCCTACACAAAAATTAACTCAAAATGGACCAAAGATCTCAATATAAAAGAAAGTACCATAAAACTCCTAGAAGATAATGTAGGAAAACATCTTCAAGACCTTGTATTAGGAGGCCACTTCCTAGACTTTACACCCAAAGCACAAGCAACAAAAGAGAAAATAGATAAATGGGAACTCCTCAAGCTTAGAAGTTTCTGCACCTCAAAGGAATTTCTCA
Organism: Choloepus didactylus; assembly: GCF_015220235.1. Classification (NCBI taxonomy): domain Eukaryota; kingdom Metazoa; phylum Chordata; class Mammalia; order Pilosa; family Megalonychidae; genus Choloepus; species Choloepus didactylus. The sequence goes on along the minus strand of NC_051308.1, from coordinate 66,190,467 downwards.
AAAAGGTAAAGAGGCAGCCAACTCAATGGGAAAAAATTTTTGGAAACCATGTATCTGACAAAAGACTGATATCTTGCATATACAAAGAAATCCTACAACTCAATGACAATAGTACAGACAGCCCAATTATAAAATGGGCAAAAGATATGAAAAGACAGTTCTCTGAAGAGGAAATACAAATGACCAAGAAACACATGAAAAAATGTTCAGCTTCACTAGCTATTAGAGAGATGCAAATTAAGACCACAATGAGATACCATCTAACACCGGTTAGAATGGCTGCCATTAAACAAACAGGAAACTACAAATGCTGGAGGGGATGTGGAGAAATTGGAACTCTTATTCATTGTTGGTGGGACTGTATAATGGTTCAGCCACTCTGGAAGTCAGTCTGGCAGTTCCTTAGAAAACTAGATATAGAGCTACCATTCGATCCAGCGATTGCACTCCTCGGTATATACCCGGAAGATCGGAAAGCAGTGACACGAACAGATATCTGCACGCCAATGTTCATAGCAGCATTATTCACAATTGCCAAGAGATGGAAACAACCCAAATGTCCTTCAACAGATGAGTGGATAAATAAAATGTGGTATATACACACGATGGAATACTATGCGGCAGTAAGAAGGAACGATCTGGTGAAACATATGACAACATGGATGAACCTTGAAGACATAATGCTGAGCGAAATAAGCCAGGCACAAAAAGAGAAATATTATATGCTACCACTAATGTGAACTTTGAAAAATGTAAAACAAATGGTTTATAATGTAGAATGTAGGGGAACTAGCAGTAGAGAGCAATTAAGGAAGGGGGAACAATAATCCAGGAAGAACAGATAAGCTATTTAACGTTCTGGGGATGCCCAGAAATGACTATGGTCTGTTAATTTCTGATGCTTGTAGTAGGAACAAGTTCACTGAAATGTTGCTATATTATGTAACTTTCTTGGGGTAAAGTAGGAACATGTTGGAAGTTAAGCAGTTATCTTAGGTTAGTTGTCTTTTTCTTACTCCCTTGCTATGGTCTCTTTGAAATGCTCTTTTATTGTATGTTTGTTTTCTTTTTAACTTTTTTTTTCATACAGGTGATTTGAAAAAAGAAGGGAAAGTTAAAAAAAAAAAAAAAAAAAAAAAAAAAAAGAAAAAAGACAAACAAGGGAAAAAAAAAAAAAAAAAAGATGTAGTGCCCCCTTGAGGAGCCTGTGGAGAATGCAGGGGTATTCGCCTGCCCCACCTCCATGGTTGCTGGCATGACCACGGACATGGGGGACTGGTGGTTTGATGGGTTGAGCCCTCTACCATAAGTTTTACCCTTGGGAGGACGGTTGCTGCGGGGGAGAGGCTAGGCCTCCCTGTATTTGTGCCTAAGAGTCTCCTCCTGAATGCCTCTTTGTTGCTCAGATGTGGCCCTCTCTCTCTGGCTAAGCCAACTTGAAAGGTGAAATCACTGCCCTCCCCCCTACGTGGGATCAGACACCCAGGGAAGTGAATCTCCCTGGCAACGTGGAATATGACTCCCAGGGAGGAATGTAGACCTGGCACCGTGGGACGGAGAACATCTTCTTGACCAAAAGGGGGATGTGAAAGGAAATGAAATAAGCTTCAGTGGCAGAGAGATTCCAAAAGGAGCCGAGAGGTCACTCTGGTGGGCACTCTTATGCACACTTTAGACAACCCTTTTTAGGTTCTAAAGAATTGGGGTAGCTGGTGGTGGATACCTGAAACTATCAAACTACAACCCAGAACCCATGAATCTCGAAGACAGTTGTATAAAAATGTAGCTTATGAGGGGTGACAATGGGATTGGGAAAGCCATAAGGACCAAACACCACTTTGTCTAGTTTATGGATGGATGTGTAGAACAGTAGGGGAAGGAAACAAACAGACAAAGGTACCCAGTGTTCTTTTTTACTTCAATTGCTCTTTTTCACTCTAATTATTATTCTTGTTATTTTTGTGTGTGTGCTAATGAAGGTGTCAGGGATTGATTTAGGTGATGAATGTACAACTATGTAATGGTACTGTAAACAATCGAAAGTACAATTTGTTTTGTATGACTGCGTGGTATGTGAATATATCTCAATAAAATGATGATTAAAAAAAAAAAAAAAAAAAAATATTATATGTGAAGAGAAGATTCTTATGTTATGTTGAGTGACCATAAAAAGCAAGGGAAAATTGTTCAAAACAAAATCTTACTGCAAGAAGTGGGTGAAAGTATGATTTAAAAACTGTAATGTTTTCAGTCTTTATCAAATGGTATTGCCAAATTTTATGTTTTAGGGAAAGGACCTTTTTTGAAAAATAACTTTACTGACATGGAAATGTCATGACAAAAGATATAAAAAGTAAATATCACATTAAATGTGCCCTTGCTGTCATGGAGCCTATTTTCTAGTTGGTAGAACATACATTATTCAGATACCCCCAAAATGAATATAATGTGATAAACAATCGAAAGATTTGATAGATGCTATAAAATTATAAATTGAATGAATTTTACTTACTCAAAAGTTTAGAGATTTCAAAAAAAATTAAAAGCATATAAAGCATCCATCTTTAAAAAGTATGATCTTTCTCATTCTTTTAACTATTATTCTATTATGCCTCATGTTTTGCTTTTATAAGTTGATTTCATAATCTTCTCATTATAAACTTCTTTTTGGTAATCTACTTTGACTCCATTTTGTATTGAGACTATCAAATTTATCGTAAGTAGGATGCAAAATCAATGAAGGTAAATATCATAAGTTTATTTGCTTGTGTCCACTCTAAAGCACAATGGTTTTTCTATGTGATACAAAATCCAGCAGGAATTGACTTTCTGTTTATTCATTGTAGTAGTAATGCATATTAGTTAGGAGCACAGATTTCATGATCATATTACCATGAACTTGAATCTTCATTTTACCCTCTTACTTTTTCTTCTATTCATGGAAAGTTGCTTAACCTCTCTACACCTCAGTATTCTCATGTATAAAATGGGTAATTGCCAAATCTTCAGGTTATTAGGACCCAAGGTTAGATAAAGTATACTTTATAATCTAATTAGTCTTTATTAAAATTCAAATGCTGTCCAATTTTTTGATGTGTTGCATCCCACAGAATATAACTTATAAGCTGCATTTTCATTAGTAATAATGCAAAAGAACTTATGAAGTATTTTTGCCTTTTAGAAAAATCATATTTAAGCCCTAACAGTATTTATATACGTGTGCTGTATGTACTATAAATTGTGACCAAAGAATAAAGTTAATGTAATTTAATTGAGATTTATTCACATGCCATACAATCCATCCAGAGTATACAACCAGTGGTTCACAGTATCATCACATAGTTGTGCATTCATCACCATGATCAATTTTAGAACATTTGCATTACTCCAGAAAAAGAAATAAAAAAAATCAGGAAACCCAAACATTCCATACCCCCCACCCCACCTCATATTGGCCACAAATATTGTGCTCTATCCAACTTTAAGACATACGATAGAGGTATGTTAAGTAAGACAGTGCAGTATTTTCAGAGATACATATATAGATCAGTGGAACAAAATAAAATATCCGGAAGTAGATCCATACAAACATGTGCAACTGACTTTTTTTTTTGGCTATATAGTTATACAAGCTTTATCAAAGATCAAGGCTACTGTATTACAGTTCAACAACTTCGGGTATTTCCTTCCAGGTATTCTAAAACTCTAGAAACTAAAAATAAATATCTATATAATGAGTCAGTAGTCACAGTCATTTGTTAATTTCTAATTTCTCAGTTACAACTCCTCTGTCTCATTTGATCATCCTCCCAATCTTAGGGATATCTCTGTGCAATGACCATTTTAACTTCCTCATGCTGAAGAGGGTTGTTGACCTTATGGAGTAGAAGAATGAAACTGGTTGATATTCTTGGAGAGATTGATAACTAGGGGTTTCAGGGCTTATCTGGCATAGGATCAATCTGGAGCCCTTAAATTTCTGAAAAAATATACTTGCTAAAAAAACTTTTATAGAGACTTAGATAGAGCCCAGGATACTCCCTAGGGTTTTCAGAAGTACTGTGGTTGGGGCTTGACATACTGTGCTAGTTTGCAATATCTGGCTAAATCTTGCATAAGGGTAACCTCCAGAATGGTATTTTGACTCAATTTGAAATCTCTTAGCCACTGAAACTTCCTTTTCTTCCTTTTCTTTTCCACCCTTTGGTAAGAAAGCTTTCTGAAGCCCATGATGCCAGGGCCAGGTTCATCCTTAGGAGCCATGACCCATGTTGCCAGGGAGACTTACACCCCTAGGAGTCATGTCCCATGTAGGGAGGAGGGTAGTGTGTTTATTGCAGAGTTGGCTTTAGAGAGGCCACATCTGAGCAACAAAAAAGGTTCTCTGGGAGTGACTCAGGCATAATTACAAGCAGGCCAAGATTTGCCATTGCAGAAATAAGTTTCATAAGGGCAAACCTGAATATTGAGGGCTTGGTTTATTAAATTGGGAGTCCCTAATGCTTGAGAGAATATCAAGAATTTCCCAGGTGGGGAAGTTTAATATTTCCACATTTTTCTCCAGTCACTCAAGGGGACTTTGCAAGTACTATTTTTTTTTTTTTTGCCCCAAATACTCTGGAATGTATCTGAGTATTATATTAACCTGTACAGAATAATAAGATCTCTAGTTTCCATGTAATTAGGTTGTTTAAATAAACTGGCCAGAGAGGATAAATTAGATAGTTTGCCACAGAAAATTTAAATTTTGGACTAAATAAACATGTCTTCCTTTGGTCTCAAACAAAGGTTGAAGTTTTAAAATAATGACAATATCATCCTTTACCCTGTATTCTAATTTACCTTAGTCCTAATCAGATCTGCTTCATTCAGATCTCTCACTGAAGTCTGATCTCTTTTTTAGTTTCTTTAACAGTTGCTATATGGAGTAATGCTGACTTTCAGAGATGCAGAACTCTAACTCTGAGTCTCAGTTTCCTTAATGTAGTGGTTACTGTGTTTGTCTCACATGTGCTCTTAATAAAGCTTTCTACCTGCTTACTGAAACTGTGCTGTGTCCTTGAATTTTTTTTCCCAAGGTATGACCAAGAACCTGGAAATTTGAATCCAACAACAATAGTATGTTCTGTCCCCTGCTTCTCTGGTAGCTACAGCTATCCTCTAATATTAGAGCTATACATTTTATGAGGATGTATTAAGTAATTCAGACCATATGTCAAAATAAAATTATAGTTATATCACAATGTCAGTTATAGTGGCAGCAGATATAGTTAGAAAAATTAATCTAATTTTAAAAATGAAAGGGAAACTTTTTATAAGACAACTAGCAACTTCATTAATCATTGTGAGAAACTATGGAGGCAAGAAGACAGTGAAAAGACATATCAAAAGAGCTGAAAGCCAAAAAGGGCCAAACAAAAGTTCTGTAAATGGCAAATCTGTCTTTAAAAATGAGGGATGATTTTATTCTTATTTTATTTTTGGAGTCAGCCAGTAGATTATAGTCTGTTATCAAACAGGAAACAATATACATGAGAAATAGGTCTTTATTTTAAAGATACACTTACCTTTAGATGAAGCTGTTTTGTGCTGAAGAATGTGGCTTTAGGTGATGCTAAACTAATATCTACCTTGAAAAAAAAAAGAGACTGATTTGGGCTTTGAGCTAACAGTCCATTGAAATGCAATTATAATTATAGGATATTACTCCCAGAATTTCAGGAAGAATTCTTGTCCAAAGAGAATTCATAGGGAAAGCAGAGTCTGTCATGGACAAGACACCAGCTGTCCCAAGGCCTGGGTTCTGATCCTGACAGTGATTCCAGCTTTCAATGGCCCTGGGGTGAATCCCTCCCTTCTCCTGGGTCAGAGTTCTTCATCTGAACAGGAGAACATAGACTCTAATGTGCCTTCCTTATGATGCTAGACAATGTGTGTGCAAATATACTATGAAGATTTAGTTTCTGGGCTTTTTCATCTGAATATTTAAATAGCAGAGCAAGATACTTAAATGGGTAAATGCATGACACTCAGATGCTTAACAGTAAGAGCAGGTAAATTTTTTTAGACTTGTTAATAGCAAGAGGGAAGAAATTGCTTCAGGGGCTCACTGTGTGATAACTGGCTTTTGTTGTGTGGAGTGATTTTCTGGGGACGTGATTTAATCAGTGTTATCAGAAAGCAAGTATGTGTGTGAGTAATTCTATGAGTTGGGATGAACGGCTGGTAAAGCATAATCCCTTTGTACACTATGAAAACTGAAAATGACAGACTGGGCTTTGATCCTCTGATAACAGAGGTTTCTATGTGTTGATAAACCCCAGAAGAAAAGACAGCTGATTTTTTTTTATTACTACTCTGAAGTACGTGTTTATGTAGATATCTGTTATGTGAAACTTGTTCCATTTTGTCTTTTAAATCTTTAAAACTTTTAAATATTTTGTCCCAAGGTTGATTTCTTAGTTTTGATGCATGTGCCATGGTTGTGTAAAATGTTAACATTAGGGTTTATTGACTGATGGGTTTACGGGAATTTTTTGTACTGTCTTTGCAAACTTTTTATAAATCTAAATAATAAATCTATTTAAGAAAAAAAAAGAGGGATGAATTAGACATTCCCAGATAAACAAAAGCTGAGATAGTCTTTCACCAGTAGACCAGCTCTACATGAAGAAATAAATATCTCCAGTAAAGGTAATGGCTTACTTAGGTAAATATAAATACCAGTATTAATGGTCTTGGGCTTGTATGTAATTTGTGACAAGAAATACATAAAGGTGGAGGGACAGAAGGGCAGAGGAACGTTGATTATATATGCTATTGAAATTGTAAATTTGGTCTTGAAGCAAAGAAAATTCTTATAGACTTAGGATATTAAATTTAAGCCCCATGGTAACCACAAAGAAAATATCAGAGAATATTCAAACTCATAGAGACAGAAAGTAAAGTACAGTTTACCAGGTTTGGGGGATAGGTGCAGTGGGTAGTTAATGCAAAATGAGTATAGGGTTTCTGTATGGGGTGAAATGAAAGTTCCAATAATGATAAAGCTGAGGGTACTGGGATATCACTAATGTGATTAATGCTTGGGAGTGGTTGCAGTGGGAAGATTCATGTTGTTTATATGTTTCCACAATTAATAAAAAAGAAAGAAAGAGAAATTAAAGAGAAGACAATTAAATGCAGTACACTGGATGGAATCTAAGAATGGAGAAGAAAAGGCTCAAAAGGACATAAAAACAATATGATCATTCTAATAGACACAGAAAAGCATATTCCATAATCTCCATGCATTCCTGATTAAAATTATCTGTAAAGCATGTATAGAAGAGAACTTGGTCGAAGAAAACATGGGAGAAAATCTTTGTGACCTAGTCTTAAAAAAAGGTTACTAGATACGACACTGAGTGCATGAGATGTTAAAGAAGGAATTGATAAATTTGACTTCATCAAATTTAAAATCTGTTCTCTTAAATACATTGTTAAGATAATAAAAATACAAGTTATAGACTGCAAAATATAGACTGCAAAAATATATTTGCAAATCATATAGGTGATAAAGGACTTGAATCCAGAATATTAAAGAATTTTCATAACCAAATTATGAAAAATAAAAACAAAATATAAATCATCAGCAAAATATTTGATAAGTTAATTCAGCCAATAAAATATGCAGAGGGAATTAAGCCCCCAAAACAGTGCTCAACATACTTATGAGAGAAATGCAAATTAAAACCTGAATGAGGAACAAGAACACACACATATTAGAATTATGAAAATTTAAAAAGATTGGCCATATTAAGTGTTGGTGAGGAAATTGAGAAACTGGAACTGTTCCACACAAGTTTTGGTATGAAATGTTACAATCCCTTTGGAAAACAGTTTGGTAGTTCCTTGAAAAGTTAAATACATACCTACCATATGCTCCTGCCATTCTACTCCTAGATGTTTATCAAGGAGAAATAAAAATGTAGGTCTATAGAAAGCCCTGTACATTAATGTTCATTAGCATCTTTATTTTTATTGTCCAAAACCTGAAAACAACCCAAATGTCTATCAATAGGTGAATGGATAAGCACAGTGTGATATATCAATGTAATGGAATAGCATGGAGCAATAAAAAGGAGTGAATTATTAATACAATATGGACAAATCTCAAAATAAACATGGCAGTGGCAATAAGCTAGACAAATGGGATACATAAAGCATAAATTCATACATATAAAATTCTAGATAAATGCAAACAAATCCATGATGATTATAGATCAGGGGTTGCCTTGGATGACAGGGATTGGTAGAGGCAAGAGGCAAAGATTAAAAAGGGCTACAAGGAAACTTTTTCTTTGATTGATATGCTTATTAATTTCATTGTACTGAGTATTTCATGGTTGCATGCATACATGTTGTATTTTAATACACTTTAAGAGCTGTGTAAAAATGTTTATGTGAAAGTAAGCAAAGCAGGTAATAGATTTTCCTATCTCTTCTTCCCTGTTCTTTTTGACTTGAAATTACCACTCTAAATGGTTAAAGAAGCATTTTTACAGAGTTCACAGCTTTGATGTTTATATAGCTTCATTTTTCCTCAAATAAGGACATCAATATTGATTTAATTGCAAAAATGCTATTTCATAATTTTTATTTATAAAACTGCAACCATGTATTATAAGGCAATTGTATATGGGTCCCTTGCATATATATTTTTTTGTCCTGTGAGCAAAGAAGTTGTGAGTTATAGTATCATAGTATCAGTTATTTCCTTATTGTAAAATATAATATATACACAAAAAGGTGATAGCTTTCAAATTACAATTTAACAAGTAGCTATAGAACAAATTTCAAAGAATGCTATGTGTTACAGTTCCACCACTTCAGTTCTTTCCTTCCAACTATTCTAATACCCCAGCAACTAAGGAAAAGCAAATTATATAAAGATTCTGTATTCATTATCCTTTGTTAAATTCCGTCTTGTCTGCTGTTACCCTTCTCTAGTTTAATCACTTTCCCAATCTTCAGGGATGTCTACACAGTGACCACCCTAAGCTGTTCATATTAAAAAGAGGTGTCAACTTTATGAGAAAAGGAGACACATCTAGTTGATGTTCTTGAAGAGGCTGTTGCCTCTGGATTTGGGGACTTAGCTGGCATAGGAGCACTCTGAAGAATTTAATTTTATGAAGAATAAACTTAGTGAGTGAAACCTTTATAAAGTCTCAATAGTGATCTGGGTATTCTTTAAGGTTTTGGGGACTACTGTTGACTTGGGCTTATCATACTGTGGTCTTTTGGCATATCTAGGTGAAATTTACAGAGGAGTAAACTCCAGATGACCTCGAGTTTATTTGAATTCTCTTAGCCAATGAAACCTTATTTTGTTCCTTTCTTTTCCCCCTTTTGGTCAAAAAGGCATTCTCAATCCTTCAATGCCAGGGTCAGGCTTATTCACAGAATCTGTGTCCCACATCACCATGAAGACTCATTCATCTGGGTGTTCCTGTCCCATGTCAGGGGGAGGGTGATGAATTTATTTGTGGAGTTAGGCTTAGAGAGAGAAAGTCCACATTTGAGCAACAAAAGAAGCTGTTTGGAGGTAACTTCTAGTCATAATTATAGGTGGGCTTAGCCTCCCCTTTACAACCATAAGTTTTACCAGAGCAAGCCTCAAGATCAAGGGTTTGACTTATAAAGTAGGGGTTTCCTAAACTCACATAGCATATGTTATGTTTATGATAATCCATCCATATCTCACATTATCATCACTCTCCATTTTAAACAATTCTCATGATCCAAAACATCTCATAGCTCTTGTCAGCCCTTAATTATTTGTCCCTAGTATTTGTGTAGTACTAGCATGGCATTCCTATTAATTTTTGTCCGTAGTATACAATATGTAGATTTTTCCCATATACCTCCTGTTGTCAACTCTCTGTGCTAGTGCTAGTGTCACAACTTAGAAGTATATCATGCTAGCCCCTATCTATATTTGTGGTACTGATCTATGGGAAACATACCTTTAAACAACCCCTTTCAGTCCTATTCCCCTTCAATGAAGCTCTGATACTTACAATCCCATTAACAAACAATTGTCTCCCTTATCCCTTACCATAGCTTTGAATTCACCACCTTTAACATATCTAGGCATATTAGCTTATCATCTAGGTTATCTTTTGAAGGATGTCTGTATAGCAAATATAATTGGTAGAGATAGTGTCACCTCAAAAGCAAAGGAGAGTTTTCATTATTGTGCAATTTTGTAAAGTTATTATCTCCTTTAGATGAAGATGAGGTATGCCCATTGTAAAATATCTGGGATCCCTAATTCAGGTTTCCTCTGTTATAATGCATCCCATATTTACACATGTTAACCTCTCCCTTTTCTTGTCACATGGGGAATTTATCTTTGGAGAACAAGCAAATACACTGATACTTTAGAGACTCCTGTTCCTGTGAATAATAAAATGTCCTTTAACTCTCACCTGACAGTGTTGTTTCTTTGGCCAGCATCCATGAAATTGGATATTACTTTGCAAGTAGGATAAGATTTCAAACCCTTCACTGATTTTACATCAACACATTATTAAAATCCACAAATATGTGTGGATGAATTTACTGAAAGAATGGTAGAGTTTTAAAGACTAAACTGTATTTTTAAGAAAAAAATCCCACAAAGAACTGAACTACAAATTAAAATATTTTTGTTTTGGTGAGATTTCCAACTTTGTGAAAGCTATTCAATGCCCCTCAATTTTGATATCCTCTTAATAATATAAATCCTTTCAAATGATTAAATAACATTCTTTTTCCTTTGTCCTAAGCCTTTGTGATCATGAGGAATCATAAAGAATGTCTAAGGCAGATTTTTCTTAAAAGAGTTCCTTTATGTGTCTAGCTAAAGAAGAAATAGAAGCCCACCTGCTCAGATCTCCACAATTCCATGGAGAATTCCCAGGATGTGCTTCATAATCCTGGGGAGAGTAGGTTCAATTAGATAATCTCCAACATTAGAAGACTATGATCTAAAATTGCTTTTATATATTCATGTAAATCATTCTAACTTATTGTAGATACATTCTTATAGAAAAATTATAGTACAGTGGATGAAATTATTTGAAATAAAATGTTAATTTTCACCTAAGTTAATATCAATGGATTTTTTCACTTCCTGGTTGATAAAACAAATACATGTAGGGGTTGGGTTAAACAAAGAGAATTTACTAGGTCATGGTTTTCAGGCTAGAAGTCCAAAATCCAGGTGTCATAAAGACATTTTCTCACGGAAGACTGGCATTCTGGGGCTGACTGCCGGTGATCCTTTTTCCTTGGCATTTCTGTCACAAGTCAATGCACACATCAGCCCCTCTTGGCTTGTCCCTTCTCTTTTGGGTTCAGTTGACTATCAGCATCTGGTTGCTCACTGTGTCTTTCTCCCTGTGTGTCTGAATTTCATTCACATATAAAGGACTTCAGTTACAGGATTAAGACACATCCGGATTCAGATGGCTCATACCTTAACTGAGGTAATCTCATCCAAAAGTCTTATTTACAATGAATTCACATCCACATGAATATATTAAGTTTAAGAACATGTTTCTCTGGGGTACATATCTCCAAGCCACCACAATGGGTTTGATTAGTCATTCTTAAGAAATAAATGGCTTAATATATATCTCAAGTGCTCTTATAAAAATTATAATGTGACTTGGTAATTCTAACTGTGCAAATTCCAAATATACTTAAAAGATTCATATTAACAGTGTAAGTATTTTTATCGTCTATTATTAGTTAATATTAATTTTGTTAAAAAATTAGAAATTCTCTATGTTATGTTAAGTCAATTTGAGATATTTTTAAACCTGTGTTCATCAGTCTGTTCCAATTATTTTATAGATTTGCTAGACACATACTATCTATATCTAAATTCCAGACATATACTATCTTTATCTAAATTTCTTTATCTCTCTATTTTATCTAATCATTAATTTATAAAATATGAAAATAAAGTCCATGATCATCTTAACAATAAAACTCTTCATCAAATTTGACCTTGAAATGTATTTTACCAGTGTGTAAATTTTTCATAATCCTCATACATTATGTTGTTCTCATACATTGTTCTCAAAAACATCTCAAGCAAGGACATATTTAGAAGAAGTTGTAACCTTTCAGAAATGCATAGCTCAGGTTACTAAACCAATGGCATCATAAAGACACCAAATTACAATGGAAGTCATGTAAAAAATGTATTGACATTCAGGTGGCTATTTCATGAATTTATAATGTGTCAGAATATATGCTAAGTGAATTATTAAAATAAACCACTACCTCTGCTATTCCAATGTATTGAGAACAGTTACCTGAGAGAAGACAAATAAGTGTACTTACCAATATATGTATACAATGCACATATTTAATACTATATTATATGTATCCCAGGTAAAATTCTGTGATCACATTTAGCTAGAACCTCAGGAATATGAAGCAAAAATTTAAAATGTATTATAAGAATAGTTTAAAATATATGTATAAATACATAAAGGAATTCAAGGAATTAAATCAAATGTAAAATATAATGGTTTTATTATATCTAGGATCTATTCAGTTAGTGAAAATTGCAATTTGTGGGTTATGGGGAGAAGAGGAAACAGGTATTCACCAGTTGAGGAAAGCAAATTCTCTAACAGTTTTACTTCAATATCCCTTCAATTTCAGTGGACCTTGGTAAAAGCTTTATGTATCATAGTCTTATGTGGTTTTAGTTAAATTATTTTCTCTTTTTTCATAGAATAACAAAAGAATATAGTAAATAAGTCTATGTAACTGTTGCTTCCTTTGACTAGCTCCTTTCCTCTCTTCTCAGTCTCTCTGTGTATGCCCATTAATGCCCATTACCTGAACTTTAACCTGTTATCAGCATGACACACTTCATGACTTTCAATTTTGCTTTCATTATGAAAAGTTGCATCTCAGATTTAGGTACTGGGCTACCATGTCAATGGTAAGCAGGATTAATTATTACTATTAGGTAGGGATGAATTTAATTAAGTAGGTAAGTTTAAGGAACATTTGAAAACATTAAAAAAATAAATAAAAGCAAGTAGATTGCCAACATTTATCTTAACTGCCATCATTCCTAGCCTTTCTTTACACTATTTGTCCCACTGAATCAAAACCAGAATTGTAACTCTTCCCCTTAACAACATTGCCTAGACTTACAATTACTATCAGTGTGCAACCCTTCTTGACTTTCCATGCAGAATTATTAAATCCCTTCTCTACTATTGCATTGAGCACCCTCTAATTCAAGTATATATTCACAAGTCTGTCTCAACTGCTAAATGATGAACACCTGGAGGCAGAGGAATATGTCATGATCCTTGCTGCATGCATAGGATTAGAACTGTCCCTGACAAATTGTTACAGATTAAAACAAGGGGGAGGAGAGCTGGAATGAGGGAGTGAAGGAAGACAGAAAGAAAAAAATGGAGAGATGGAGAAAACGAAGAAGGAAGCAAGAAATTTAGGAAAGAAAAAAGGAAGGAAGGAAGGAAGGAACAAAGGAAGGAAGATGAAAGGAGAGAGGGAAGGGGGATGGAGAAAAAAATGTGGATGAGATGGGTAGACATATGCTCCAGATTATGTTCTTGCCTATTTCAGTTATTTTGCTAGTTTCTAGGAGAGAGAAGAAAAGAATTGTTCTTTCCTTCAAGATGTAATAATCTCATAAGACAGATATTTCATAAAAAATTAATTCTTTGTTAAAGGCACAGGAAACTGGTTGCATAGGTAAAAGTGTGCTCATCTGTGGAAAAGTCAGTTGAGTTTCTTACATGGTGTCCTTCACATTGGCTGCCCAAGTTGACAAAGCAGAGGGTAAAGCATCTATAAAGGTGAGGATAAATCGAAACAGTTCCATGTTACTAGGGCAAAATTGAGAGTGTGCATGCATGGGTGCATGTGGGTATAATGTGAAAGAAAGAAAAATAAAAGCTCAGACTAAATAGGTTGGCAAATAAAGAGCTTTATGTGCCATGCGAGTGAACTTAGAAATCATCCTGTAGAAGCCTAAGAATCTACTGAATATTTGGGACCACAACATCAACATGTTCAGATATGTATTCTAAACAACTTCAGCAGCAATGTGAATGTGGGATTATAGAGTAACAAGATTTGAATAAGAAGGAAGAAAAGATAAGGAGGCCATTCATGTAGATTGCATGATAAAAATATGATTCATTAATACCAACAGTAGTCTAGATAAACAGAAGCAAACCAACCTGCAGTAAGGCACAAATAAAGAAGATTGTTTATTGATTGGGTCTTGGGAATAAGAGAAGGAAGATATCTTCAATAAGTCATAGATTCTTGACTAAGGTAAATGAATAGACAATAGGGCTATTTGTAAAGTTTGGGAATACAAAAAAGATAACTTATTAGTAAGGCATCTGAGTTTGTGATACTGGCAGGGCACTCCCCTAAAAGTGCCCAGTTAACAGATGCATAAATATGCATGCCCACAGGTTGGAAGTACATTCTGGAACAGAAAGATAGTTTTTATTCATTAGAATATAGGTGACAAACTTTTGAAAATGTATAAAATTCTCCAGGGAAAACATCTAGAAAATTTAGGATAGTATACTAAAGAAAACCAATATTTAGGAGAGGAGAGAAGAAAGAAGAATCCATAAAACACAATGAGAATAAACAGGCATTAAAATTAGAGATCATTCAGAAACGTGTGGGCTATGGAGAAAACAAAATTGGAAAGAGATACTTTTAAAAATGCAATGGTCAGTAGAGTTGTGGAGATGGAAACAGTTTCAATGGGGTCAGACAAGTAAAAAGTGAGAAAGTAGAGAAAAGGGAAAGAAATTGAGACTACATTTTTTTAATCTCTAGGATATCAAAGTAATTTAGGAAGAAAGGAAACTCATGTGGGGACTGAAGAAAACAACATATTTTTAGACTTGTGTGTAATTCTCCAAGTTATTTAAAAGTGATGAATGAAAAATACCCTTACTGGACAGAATGCTACACTGTCCTAGACAATTTCTACACCTTTGGATTTTATGATACCACTATATTCTGATTTTATTCCTACTACTATCTTTAAATATTTCTTTTTTATCCTCTTTTTGTACTGTAAATATTGCTACTCACTAGGACCATAGGCTTCTAGTTCTCTATTCTTACTAAAAATTTTCTCTATGTGCCCTCATATGAATAGAATATCACAACATATTTCCTGGTGACCAAAGATTGAAATGTGAAAGTTATTTGAGCATTATTTTCTCTTATCTGCACCCCAACTGCAACACACACATCTATCCATTTGGTCAATAAACCCTATGGATGCTGTCTCAGTTTGCCAGGCTGCTAAAGACAAATGCCACACAATGGGTTGGCTTAAAAACAAGAATTTATTAGCTCACAGTTTGAGAAACCAGAAGGCCTTCTTCCTCCCAAGGTCTGTAGCTTTCTGGCTGGCCAGTAATTTGGGTTCCTTGGCTTTCCTTTCATGAGGCTCTCCTTTCTCTCCTGGGTTTCTACTGACTTCCAGCTCCTGACTCCTCCCCATGACATTCTCTTTATAAAGCCTCCAGTAATAGTTTAAGACCCATCTTAATTCAGTTGGCCACACATTAACTAACAATAACATCTTCAAAAGGTCCTATTTCCTATGGGTTCACACCCACGGGAATGAGATTAAGATTAATAACATGTTCCCCCACACCCACTGGGGTACATTATTAATTCCAACACAGATGCTAACTTACTGATATTTTTAAAATAACTTCAAATTCCATGGTCATTACCTTGGTTCAGAACCTAGTGGCATGTTGTTTGTTTATTTGAAATAGTTTCCTTATTAGTTATAGTATTGCTTCCATCTCATCCATCCACCATCCAGATGGCATTTTTTTTTTTTTTTTTTTTTTTTACCTCAGCATGGAGTTTTGCTCATTTGTCTAAAATTCTTAAATTATTTTCTTCTTGTGGTACTTTGGAGCTGTTATGTACCTCAGAAAAGGCCATGTTCTTTTAATCCATTCCTGTGAATGCAGACCTATTGTGGGTGGGACATTTTTATTAGGTTACTTCAATTGAGATGTGACCCAGCCCATTCAAGGTGGGTCTTAATCCTTTTAATGGAGTCCATAAGAGACAGGAAAAGCCCAGAGAGCACAGAGAGAAACACCCAGAGAAGTCTTGAAAAAGCTTAGAGAGAAAAGCCCAGAGGAGCTAAGAGAGGACCCACAGAGGAAATCACTGGAACCAGAGCTGAAGGCCATGAAACCCAAGAGCAAAGGACCAGTAGATGTCAGACAAGTGCCTTCTGATGTGACAGAGGTGTCCCGGATGCTGGCAGCCTGTCTTCAGAGCCCAGGTATCATCCTATTGATAACTTAATTGGGACATTGTCATGGCCCTAGAACTGTAAATTATAAGTTAATAAATCCCACTGTGAAAGCCAACCCATTTCTGGTATATTGCATTGTGGCAGCTTTAGCAAACCACAAAACTCATCTTCTGTGATAAATTTCAATGACATGGTTTAGCCATAAAGGTGTATTATTATCTATACCTCTCCCATCTCTCTACCTTCATCCTCAGCCGTTTATTTACACTTTATCTTCAGTGCAGCCACATATGGCTCTCTGGATCTGCATAAACTTGCCATATTGTTTCATGTCATCACAGCCATCATTTCCTTCTTCATTGTAGCAATAATTATCACCAGTCTTCAGTTGAGCTGTAGATTCTACCATTCAGAAAGCATTCCATGATTCATTGTGGTTCTTTCATAACACCCTGTGTATACCCTTTGTTCTAGTTTACTAATGCTGCAGAATGCAAAACACCAGAGATGGATTGGCTTTTATAAAAAGGGGGTTTATATGGCTACACAGTTACAGTCTTAAGGCCATGAAGTGTCCAGGGTAACACATCAGTAATCGGGTACCTTCACTGGAGGATGGCCAATGGCATCTGGAAAACCTCTGTTAGCTGGGAAGGCATGTGACTGGCATCTGCTCCAAAGTTCTGCTTTCAAAATGGCTTTCTCCCAGGACGTTCCTCTCTAGCAAGCTTGCTTCTCTTCAAAACATCACTCACAGCTGCACTGAGTTCCTTCTCTTTGAGTCAGCTCATTTATATGGCTCCACTGATCAAGGCCCACCCTGAATGGGTGGGGCCATGCCTCCATGGGAATATCTCATCAGAGTCATCACCCACAGCTGGGTGGGGCACATTCCAAGCAAATCTAATCAGCACCAAAATGTCTGCCCCACAAGACTACCTCAGAGATAATGGCGTTTGGGGGACACAATATATTCAAACTGACACAACCTTATTTTGTCAATTAACATACTGTAAATTGTTTTTTTGATTACTTGTTACTTCCAAGCAACTCCTTTTGGGTAAAGATCTAGTCTTACTTGGATTTCCAGTTCCTCACCTGAAATAAAACAGGTTATCATTAATTTAATTTGAATGAATGACAACTAGATACTGATTGATTTTGGTTTTCAACTAATTTATTGGTAACAAAAATAAATATACCTTATTCTTCATAGAATTTGTATGTCCCCCTTTCTAATGGTGGAATTCAAGTCAATTGCAAATCAATTGAGAGGCCTCAGTCCATACATGGATATGGAATGTAGCTGAAACAAAACATCTTAGTTAATTTGGCTCTGCTTTTCTTCCACTTTTGATTTAGCCCCCTCTTCATTTAATTTGTTTTTATGAAGAGAATGTAAAGATAAGGTAAATTTAACTGCATCTGCAAACCACAATTTCTTATGCAAATTGAATATAAACTAAAGCTCTAAATCATAGAATCTATTAGCTAATAAAGGGAACCAATCTTAATTTAAAAACTTCATGTATATCAATATAACAGATTAAGCTGGAACTTTTGGCCTTCACTCAATACACACTGAAACCAAGAAGCATTAGCTGTTTAGAATGTGCACAGATTGTGGGTAGCAGTTAGACATACTTTCATATATTGTAGATACCCAGAGGATAATAGGCATTTAAAAAATTAACGTTTTGGTTCCTGTATAACATCTTTTATTGCAAAAAAAAAAAAATTGCCAAGTTTTAGTTTGTTTTCTGTTTCCTTAATTTGTGGCACCTTTTCCTACACTCCAAAATCTACCACAGAAATTAATTTTATAAATCTAATTATATAATTAGGAACTATGTATATTACATATTATAAAATTTTTTGAAAATAACCAATGATAAACGCATTGAGAATTTTTAGAGAACCAAAAACACTCTTATGAAATCCAGACAAATTTGAGAAATTATTTTATAATGTTGGGGTCCACTCTCCTCCAGCTTTGGATACTCAGTATAGACCTCAAATACTGGTCAAGTGTTCTGGGACACCCAGAAGGAGGCCCTGGGTGGGTTGCTCCTACTGGACAATGGGTTAGTGAGGGTGGCTGTTGCTGATAAGAGTATAATTCTCACTTTCAATAAGACTTTGTTGTTTTCAGCTATATGTCTTGGATGCTGACTTGATGAAATTCCCCATATACAAAGACAAGTTTTGCCCATAAAGGAGTCTGATTCAACACAGCTCTTTAACACACACACTGTCATCTGTGCCTTCACAATTAAGACCCCTACGGCAGTCTTTCCTTACAGTGATATGATTTCTGGTCTAACCTTCTTGACATGACTTTCCCAAGTCATTTAGTTCTTTTACCTCTGGTAGATTCCTGTCTATGTCTCCCTTACTTTTTAATTGTTTATGCATTTTATAAAAACCCTTGATGGGCAATAATAATACATCTCAATTGCATTTTAAATTTATAAAGCCGAATACAAAATCACCAGCAACGTTTAAAAAATACCTGATTCTCCCTTCCTCTAGGTCAGGGAGGGATCTGATCTCAGTTTTCCAAAAGCAGAAAGGACTGATTTTTCACTTCTAAAGAGGAGAGATATGGTCTGGATGATTTCATTCTTTGGAGAAAGATGACCTATCCCTCCTGATGAGGGCCATTATTTATTCATTTTTTTCAATATATACTTATTCAGCACCTACCATGTACCACAAGCTCTTCTAGATCATACAGATATGGTGGTCAAAAAAAAAAAAAAAAAAAGAACATTGGAGGAATTTACCCCCTTGTGGATGAAAGATAGTAAAGGAGGGCACTAGTGAATAAACAAGACAGTGTTAAGTGCACTGATATCTGAAAATTCCCTGGGGAAGGAGAGGAAAACTGGTGATGTGGATGCCGTGGTCTGGAAAGACCTCAGTGGGGCTTTGAGATATGAATGCCAATATGAAAATTTGGAGTCAGTAAAGAATACAGGAAATAGCAAGGACTTAAGACAAACCAGGTTTTTGTTTGCAGTATTTGGAAAAAAAAATAATCCTTTGTAGGAGCTAGGTGACAAGGATTAGAGACCAGAGAAGTAGTAAGGACCCATCAGGTTATGTATTACAGGGAAAGGCAAGAAGTGTGGATTCAATCCACCAAAAAGAGGTCTGTTAAGGGTTTTAAACATGAAGAATGAGATCTTATTGACTCTTTATTTCCATTGCCTTTATTAAGGTAGACTTTACATACGGTAAAATTTATCCATTTTAAACACGTAATTCAACACATTTTGACAAATGTGTATCATCATGTAACCCCCACCACAGTCATGTTTCCTGCCGTGATTTAACATTTTAAGAAATCACTCTGGCTGATGAATGGAGAATTAATGGATGTAATTTTAAATTTGAGAATATTAGAGAATAATGTATAGTTATTAGTAAGATATCTCTTATACCTAGATCTTTAACTAGGTACATTTTCATGGATTACCTTAATTTTCAAGTACCATAATATTTGTGTGTGGAGGTAGAGAATAGCTACGTGACTGATGTGTAAATGCACTCTAGACTGAATGAATTATGAGAGTGGGACTGTCACATGTGCCTTCACAATTAAGTATGAATCTGTTGGCACACTTTGCTACTCTGAATTACTAGAATTCATTTAGTTATACCATTTGAAGCTCAGTGGTTCAGAGCTAATTTGGTTTCTCTGCATGAGTTTTTCCTCCACTGTTTCCTATGCTTCCTGGGCCTTGATTTGTATAAGAGCCTTTAATGGTTATTTTCAGTATTTGTATATTACTAGTCATTTATCAGCATGAAAGCAGACATTTAGAAAAGCATACTATGAAAAGGACAAAGGAGAAACCAATAACTTATTTCCTGAACTCATCTTTTTTGATCTTGTACTCTATGTGGATAGAAACAGAGAGAATTATTATTTATTTACTTTTTATATAAGTTGTAAATATCTTGTCAGGAGAAAAGATTTAACAAACAAGCAAAGTTCGTTGTATCCTTCTCTTTATGTGTCAGTTGTCAGGACATAGCTTGAGATTTAATCATTTAGCTGCCAAGAAAAATAACCATGTCTTACACAGATTCCCTCAATTGAAGACCATAAACCACATTAATAATATGTATTCTTTGTTCAAATACTTTGATATAATACTTACTCTTTTAGAAATATATCCTGAGCAAATCATCTGGATTTTTTAAAAAGGGTTTATAAAATAATGTATACTACAGCATTATTTATAATACTGAACATTTGAAATAAACTGAATGTGCAATTTAATTTTTGTATCACATATTTATTGAAGACTTATTGAATCTCAATTACTATTCAGGGTAATGGCTCACAGAAGCAAACAAACAAAAAGCCCCATTGCCTAGAGAGCTTAGATCTTATGGAAAGAGAGAGGCAAAAGCAATCAAATAAATATGGGATATAATGTAGAGTAGTGGTGTTTTGAAGAAAAATAAAACAGGATAATGATATTCTTGAATATCACTAATGAACTAGATTTCTTCTATAATGAAATATAATCATAATAAACTCTGTATTTATAACTCCTAAATTCAGAGAAGAATATTTTCCCAAATTATGGTAAGAGGAGTTTTATCCAGTAAAAGTGCTGTTTTTCCATCTTATGCATAACATACATTCAGTCTCAATTTCAGAAATTTGGTAAGAATAGAGAGAATTAGCTGCAGTGAGGAATATGATAGGATAAACAATAATTAAAAGACTTACACAGTGTTTAATTCTGTTTGCATTCTAATAAAGACATGAGGAATTAGTGTTTAAATGAACCTACTCAACATCCTAATTCACCAACTCCAAATGATTTTCCAAGGCCTTTGTCATTATGTTAAAAAGCTTTGAGTGATACAATATGATAATTGTATCCGTAAAGCTTTCTTTCACCTCTTTTCAGTTTATAGGTTATACTTTAACCTTTCATCTAAATTTTTTATCTTAAGACAAATTCAGCAATAATGGTTTAGGAAGCATATATTGTATCATTGATTACCTACTGCTAGTTATTAATTATCAATTTATATTTCTGTCATGCGATTACAATAAAGAGGTACATTTGGTAATTATTGATATTTTTATTTAATTAAATTTTCAATCTCTTTCAAATAGTTACAATATAAATTAAATAGTTGTGAGTGGAAGAAATACTACTTATTAGATTACTTAATATTAAGACCAAAACAAGAAAGGGAAAAACTGTCAATGGGAATCTCTCAGAAGCTCATTAGTATTCCTTGAAATTTGAATTGAAGTGTCCTCTCAAATGATGCTTTTCCCAAGATGAATAATATTTTAAACATTTATTCTCCCTATGTTCTTTCATTCTTCCATCAGAGGTATGATTTCCATTTTTCACTGTTCATTATAGGAACATCAATGTTCTAGGATAGTGCTTCCATCAAAGTCCAAAAATTACCTTCTGTCTTTATATCCAGGGAAATTTTTCTCCCCTGTTAGATCTAAATTCTACTGTTAATGGTATCTCCACCTACCTTGATTATTTTTCTATCAAAGCTCAGAATTTATCACACTATTTTCATATTTATCAAACTGTTTTCATAATTTAACCATTTGTTTTGTTCAAATTCCTTGTAAAAATTGACTCTCTCTGGCACTCTTCATGTACTTGTAATGCTTTTCTGTAGTTTTATTTTTTCAGTGAAAAAACTTGTATTATTTGGTTTTGTTCAGATTTCAGATGCTTAAAAGAGTATTTATGTTTTTTTTGTTTCTGTTTTTGTTTTTGTCAGTTTCATTTTGTTTTGGTTTTAGGTATCCAGAAGCAAGTACTTGAGCTCTCATTTTTTCCTGAACCTATCATTTATTCTACAATAGTAGAGTATAATTATTAGGGGTATGGATTGTGGAATCAGACAGATATTCTGACTCAGGATCTTTAACTCATGTTACATTGAAATGCTATCTTGACTTTTTCATTGATAAAGTAAGGATAATTATAGCAATTTCTTCACAATGTTTTTGGGATAATTAAATTGTAGTTTATGTTGATCCTTTATGCAGGATGTTCTATAACTAGTACTGGTGATCCTTCTCATACTTATCTTCCCATTCCTACACATCTCCTCATCCTACTCTTTTCTTCTTCCTCCTCCAAGTTCCTCCTTTTCCTCTTTCTTCTCTTATTATTATTATCAGCATTGGTATTATTGTTAGCTCAGGATACTTGGAGATCTCATTTAACTTAATCAACAATATGCATTTAAAAACTCCCAATATCAAAGTGTTGTCCTTGGTTCTGAATTGCCAAAGATGAAAAGGTGCAGGACATAAAATCATCAATGCTTTTAAAGAAATCTTAACCATGCTCCTTCACTATATGTCTTGTTAGAGACAGGGAAGTGAACTTTTTCTCTCAATCTAATACCAGAGATTCCTAAGTCTACATTTTAGCACCCGGGTTGGAGTGTCCTTTCATAAGTGGATGCAGTGACTTTTCCCAGACATGTCTCCTAAAAGGAATGGACAAACATGTTTGTAGGTTCAGATATCCCAGGATGTCCCCCTTCTCTTTTTTTTTCAAGTTCCAGTCCTTAACTTTATGTCTCCAAATAATCATTGTTGACCACTTAACTAACTTATATCCCTATTATCACTGATATTCTATCAATTAAAATAATATCCTTTAGTTTTACTAATTTGTTACATAAAATTGAGGACCATATTTCCTACCAGCCTTAGAGAGTATGGTCTCATACATTTCCAAAATATCAAATACAGTTTTAAACATTGTAACTGGTACTCAATTATAATTTATTATATAATTCAAATGACAGGTATATAAGATCATAAATGGAAATGGTATGTAGTCATACCAGTTATTTGTTGGGCAATCTTGTAGGAAAGAATTGATATTTCTAAGCGTGCAGATTTTGTCTTCCATTAACTTTCATAGACTTTTTGTATGTCAACTAAAAGGGTTGGAAATGTGTCTCTATATATCACAGAGATTTGTGACTATAATTCTGTATTTCTTATTTCACAATTTTCTATGAATAATTTTATATATAATTTAAAAATTGATCTTGGTAATGTTAAATAAAACAAATCTAACAAAACAAATACCTCCCAAACCCACTTTGATGAAAAAATTTTCATGGAAAATAAAAAAAAAATTATATTTGATTTTACCCAATGATCATTTGGCATATATTGTCAGTAGAAACGTGTCTTCAAAATACAGTCACACATTTTAAATGAAATTTGATGTGTGGAATTTTCTAGATTAAAATGACAGTGTTAATTTTTCACTCAGAGACAAAGGCATTATTATACTAGACAGGCAGAGATATGTGACTAAAGTTGCTACATAGCAAATAGAGGAAGAAACGTCATAGACTAGATAACATTCTGTGAAAATTCAATATTAGCAATAGAGTGCTTCACCTTAATGTTTTGCTGAACACTTTGTTCAGTTTCTTCCTTTTGCTTTTCTCACATATTCACAGAAATACCTATTTCCTTATAAAATGTTCTCTTCTTTGCACTTCAGTTCTGTGGAAACAAATTAAAGAGAGCAGAATGTAGTATAAAGAAAAAATCAGCAGGAAGTCTTCTTGAAGGCCCAAGCTGCATGTGGAGATAAGACTGGAGAGTCCTGCAGCCACCTAATTAGAGTATCTATTCAGAATATATAGAAATGTTCTAGAAGCCCACACTTATTTTAAAGGACTTTGGAGAGCTTTCCTGCCTATATAATTTATGCTTACATCAGAAATTTTCCTTACTGTGTAGAGACTGCAAGAGAGTATTGAAAATTACATGAAGGAAAGTGTCAATAAAAGAGATATTCACAAGATTATTTTTCTGATATGAATTTCTTTTCTAATTCATGTCATTTTTGTTTTGTTTTATTTTGCTTGTTTCTACTTTGCACAAAATTTTGCTCCCAGGAATGGTTAAAGAGATATTTATTAAATTATTAAATTGAAATAGTGACTTGGGATGGTCAGCAATTATAACCTACTGGTTTTTAAAAAATGCCTAACTGTTATCTTCATTGCAGAATTATGACCAAAAATTCCTAGAGACTCTATTACACACATAATAAAACCCAGCCATATTTTATTCAAATTCATTCATATTAACTTCCAAATTTAATATCAGAAATATTAAAAATAGAAATTTATGATTAAGATAGCTTGGCTAATTGTGGTTTACTTTCTAAAGTGAAAAAATCTAAAGAGAAGATTACTAAGTTGACATTCGAAATGTAAATGTAAATTAACATAGTGAATACATATGCAATTTGCTTAGAAGAAACTGAACTAGAGCAAGCTGGTTAAGGCCTGCAAATACCAAGGCCACAGATTAATTGGTCATTTCTCTGTGTATCATGATGCATGTTCCATGATAAGGTGTACTTTTATTAGGAAGAGTCAGTGGTTTGTCATTCATGCACATTATTCAATGGCCTAACAACATGGAAATAGACCTTGACTGTTTTGTAGAGGTCATCCAATCTGCCAAGGACTAATTAAAACCAGATATGTAAGTTATTAAAGTTATGACCCAATAGTCTTTTTCTATAAGTATTCTGCTAAATCTTATGGCTAGGGGGCCTTGACATTGCATTACCATTTCCTCTTCAATTATTACAGATGTATCTTCAGTAGAGCGAAAACAAATGTCATTCTGCCTTTGAAGCTTTGAAAGTCAATTTGTTTCTAAACTTCAAACTTAAACTCCATGAACCAGAAGTGTCAGAAATAAATACACATTTATATATTCTTGTGAGAGATGCAGCTCATCAGTGCTGTGCATAAACATATACTGTGAATCCCCTGAAATGATTGACTTCTCAATTTGTTTCTACATAGTGTCAAACAGAAAAAAAGTGCTGGAAACTTTAATAAGCTAGGAATTTCCAAAAACTCAGTGTTTTGACGTTATGTAAATAGAATAACCAAATGAATGATGGATTTGTCTTTTTAAAATTTTGGATGTTGTAGAAAATGTCATAAGATAGTCAGAATTTTTTATTTACATTTTAGAAGACTGCACTTTGTCTAAGAAAAGGATTTCACTATTTATGTGATCTCTATTTCTTATATTTTTATGTGAAAGGAAGTCCAATAAGACAGAGCATAAGGGATGAATATCCTGTCACACCACGAGAGATGTGGCTAACTTGAGAAGCAGGAAACATTTTGACCAGTGCCAATCACTAAGAGTGTGAAACTCACAGTTAAATTTGTTTGCTGTTCTACTAAAATGTCTTGCCATAAACCAAATTTCTAAGTATTTTCTATATTCACAATCTGATATAAAATTATAGTAATCCCTAGGACTTCTTTTCTCAGTTAACTCTTTCCCATAATGAAAATCAGCACAATTTCTTAAATAGCAAATTTAAAATGTTCAGTTTGCAATTGGAAAAATCAAAGCTGACATCTGAAACTATAAGTTGAATTTGTTTCCATCAAAAAGTTATTCATTTTCTCAGTCTCTTTCAATTCCTGCGAATATATGCTACTTGCTAAGTGAAGAAGACAATTATTCTCACTTTCTGATTATCACCTGGTTATACACTTAACATTCCATAAGATAAAATGTATAATCAGAATATAGAGTTTTTAAATGGTATACAATTTTGTAGGTGTCCTTATCAGCTATCCCATCCTATGGACCAAACCTTCATTTGAGACCACTATGAGTCATCACCTACTTGATCTATGAGTTGAAATTTTTTGCAAGTGAGCTAAGGGACTTACTCACTTTGACTTCTTTGTCTGGAATGTAGACACATCATTCTTATTTAATAAGGTGCATGGTCCCCTTGGGCTGCAATGAGAATATCCGGGGGCATGCAGTTTTTTACCACCACCTTGCACATAGCCCCAGTTTCTTGATTTAGTTCAGAGAGGCTGTGTTTATAATCATAAGTTCATGGTTACAAAACATTTGGAAGTTTCTCTCTTGAGCATGATGTCAGTATTACCTCCCAGGGTAGCAAAAGTAGAGATCAAATAATCCCACCAACACAATACAGATGTGTTCCCCTCCCTCTCCAAATAGGCTCATTTAAGGGCACTGGGATTGTAGTTGATGTCTAGAGTTCATCCATGGCATGCCAAGAGCACATATCCCTATCCAAGCAGGGGGTAGCCACAGTCACGTTAGTGCCACTAAACCACTATATGCCCTTAGGAGAAATCCAATAGCCACTGGGGCATCTGCTCTGGTCAGTGGCAAACCAGCCACTGCCAGTTAAGACAATGGTATGGGAACATTTTTCAGGAGACAGATAGCCCAGATATCTAATATTATCAGTTCATAGTCTTTTGTATGGTTTTTTCATTCCCAATACAAGGATACAGATTGTGATAGTATCCCTGTGGTAGGAGTTAGCCAAATAAATCCATCCCATAAGTCCCCCACTGGCAGAATGTGTATCCTTTGGAGCATTATGTGCTTTCTGTGGCTTCTCTTCTAAGAATTTGATGGAAAAAGTTTGGTTGTGTCCTGGGGTGTTTAGCTCCAGCCTCCATGAGTTAACAGCCTCACTTGTGCTGTTGGTGGTGTTCAAAGTGTGGTTCCTTCTGTTGTTCTCAGTTCCAGAGTTGGACAGCTTTCCAGTCATGACTTGTGTT
This sequence comes from Choloepus didactylus, assembly GCF_015220235.1. NCBI lineage: Eukaryota > Metazoa > Chordata > Mammalia > Pilosa > Megalonychidae > Choloepus > Choloepus didactylus. The sequence goes on along the minus strand of NC_051308.1, from coordinate 66,163,463 downwards.
CCAGTTTGCTAATGCTGCCAGAAGGCAAAACACCAGACATGGATTGGCTTTTATAAAGGGGGGGGGGGGTATTTCATTGCACAGTTACAGTCTTAAGGACATAAAGTGTCCAAGGTAAGTTATCAACAATTGGGTACCTTCACTGGAGGATGACCAATGGCGTCTGGAAAACCTCTGTTAGCTGGGAAGGCATGTGGCTGATGTCTGCTCCAGAGTTCTGCTTTAAAAATGGCTTTCTCCAGGGACGTTCCTCTACAGGCTTCAGCTCCTCAAAAATGTCACTCTTAGTTGCTCTTGGGGTGTTTATCCTCTCTTAGCTTCTCTGGAGCAAAAGTCTGCTTTCAAAGGCCATTTCCAAAATGTCTCTGTAAGCTGAAGCTCGTGTCTCAATTCCTGTGCATTCTTCAAGGTGTCCGTCTTGGCTGTAACAAGCTTGCTCCTTCTGTCTGAGCTTATATACTGCACCAGTAATTTAATTCAGACCCACCCTAAAAGGGTGGGGCAACACTTCCATGGAAATTATCCAACCAAAGGTCTTGTCCGCAGTTGATTGAATCACATCTCCCTGCAAACACCCAAAGGATTACAATCTAATCAACACTGACATGTTGCCCACACAAGATTACATCAAAGATAAAGGCATTTTGTGGGGCATAATACATTCAAACCAGCACAACTTGGAAGCAGACAGACCACTAGGGATGTCTCCAGGACTGCTCAAAGGCACGAGGCTGCAAATCCAACAGCTGAATCTGTTAAGCATGTCTGCTGTGTGGTGGGCCCAGGCTAAAAATGTATTTTCAGTGGTGCTCCAAGCGTTAGCATAAGCAGTTAGCAGTCAAAGCCAACATAAGCTGGCCAGTTGAAAAGATAAGAACTGTAGGATCAAGTTGGGCTATCTTGCCCTTCTATTAATATGAAACTAGTGTTGGTTCCTCTCTGGAAATGACCTACTGCAGCAGGGACTCACTCTGGCTGACTTTTCTTCTACACAGGAGGGCCACCCACCTCTATGTTGTTAAAGTGTACACAAGGAATCCAGCACACCATTGCACATCTATGTCCTTTGGAATGCTCACCTGACATTGCCAGTGTCTCGCAGGACTTCTCTTCCAAAAAATGTCATGCTTAGTGCTAGGCGTGACAGGGCCTGCTGCCCTGTAAACAAGAAGGTCCTAAATCCATCCCTTGTGCTGCCACCATGGTATTATTCAGTAATTGTAGTGTATCTAATCTCAGGTGGCATTCAGTTGGGTCGTCAGGCCCTTCTCTCCATTACCATATTCACACAGCTTTGGTTTAGAAGCTTACCTCACTGTGGGTGTTTCATTAAAGCTTCTGAGAGCCTCTAGTAAGACTACTGCCCTTCCTTTTAGAGATAACTGTCCAGTGAGAAATCTGATCTGTTCCTTTAGTAGGTCATTTTTCTGTTCTATTAGACTGGCCCCTTGAGGGTTATAAGGCAAATGAAACTTCCATGTTATCTCCTCCTTTTGTTCCCTATCTCATATATGGGTGCCATTGAAATGGGAACCTTAGTCACTAGAAATAACACTGGGCATGCCATACTTTCTTTATAGTCACTGCAGTCCTATAATAGTGGATATTTTGCTGTCACTGCTTCAGGGGAATGCTTGCATAAGACCACTAACAGTGTCCATACAGGGAAGTACATTATAATACCCTTGGCTCCACAGAAGAGGCCCTATATGGACCATCCGCCAGATTCTAAAGTTTTAGTGCTTGTTATATGGACGCCTGAGGCAGAGATTTGGGTAGCACTTGGCTAAAGGTGAGGCATTCCTGGGAGACCCTCTCAATATTCTCTCTGGAGATAGGCTGCAAACCAGCCATTTGACTAGCCTCCAGGTTTTGCAGATTTGCTTGTGCTCTCCTTTCCAGTGTATCCAATGGGCTATGTCTACCTTGTCAGTATTTCCACCACCCAGGTCTTTGTTAAGATATCAGCTTCTATGTTGCTCTGGAGGTAGGTCAGCTGATGGTCAGCCACATGGAAGACTCTAACATCCACCCCTGTACACTGTGGGTGGTCCCAGATATTTTGCCAAAGTTCAGCCCCCATAGGGGATGCCCATTTATAAGCCATTTATGGGCTTCTCATTGGACAATCTAAATTGTTAACCCTTTTATAACTGCCTATGAATCAGTACAAATGGTGATCAGGTGTGGCTCATTTATAAGAACAAACCAGACAGCTCTTAGCTCGGCCTATTAACTACTCTGCCCCATTCCTGTCTCCACCCACAGGGTGCCAGTTCCTGGTTATATGGCCACCACTCTCCAAGACTGGAGTTGGCCTGAGCAGAGCCATCTGTGTACTAAGAATTCTGTGGGAGCATTCCTTCTCCTTTCCTTTTATGTTGGGGCATTCCTAGGGTCAACTCGGAGGCCTCTTCTGATTCTGTGATGTATGCTATGGGGCACAGAAGGACTTGTATCTCCAGTGAGATGGGACTAGATACTAAGTGTCTCCTCTCTGTAGATGTGAGTGCCATCACACTTATGTTCCATTCTGGGCTACCACAGAAGTAGGCCTTGCAAACAACCCCTCAACTCAACCCTTAATGGAATATGTATTTTTTATTTCCACTGTCATATCTCCTGTGGTAGCTTCTGTTTGCAGTAAAGCTTGGTATACAGCTGAGATCTGCTTTTCTAGGATGGTGTGATGTTGCTCAGCTCCTTTGAAGAGTTGAGACAAAAACCCTATAGGAATCCTCGTCTTCCTGTTCCTTTGCCATAGGTTCCACCTCATTCTGTCCCCTGTGACGCAGACATCTAGCTCAAAAAGTTGCCCTGGAGTCACAGTTTGCCAGTCGTGGGCAAACTAGAATTTTTGCTTTGGCAAATTCCTCTTCCTTACACCCCAAATTCCATACCACTCCCTTTTTCAGTAGCCTATACAAGGGGCACAGGCATTGTGTCAAATGAGAAATGAATGTCCTCTATTAGCCCAATAACCCTATAAAAGCCTGCACCTTTTAAACCATTTCTGTTTAGGGGTAAGCTGTGTCTTATTTATCACAGTAGATGGTAAAATACAAGCCATACCCAACCATAAAATCCCCAGGAAATTGACGGTGTTTCCTGGTCCTTGTATTTTCTGGGGATTGGTCACCCATTTCTGAAAGTGCTGCCAGACTCTCTCTGTGGCTTGCTGTAAAAGATTTGAGTCTACAGGGATAGTAAAATATGATCCACATAGCTTTCTATGTGTACTCCTGGAAATGGACTCAAGACAGCCCTGTCCCTGGCTACTAATCCGTGAGTGATAATAGAGCTATGTATATGTCCTTAGGGGAAGACCAGGGAGACCCACTGCCATCCCTCCCATGTGAAGGCAAACATGTCCTGTGACTGTTTGTCTATTGGTATACTAAATAAAATATTGGCTAAATCCATAACAGTATGCTAGGTCCCTAGATGCACTGTTAATCTCTTTGAAATTTGGGTTATGTTGGGTATGACAGCATGGATGGTGGGAGTCACTTTGTTCAGTTCATGATAATCTATAATCATTCTCCAGGTTCCATCTGGCTTTCATGCAGTCCAAACTGGGTTACTGAAAGGACTCTATGCCAGTATGAATATTTTCATCTTTCCCAGTTCTAACAGAGTTGTTGATATTTCTTGTATCTTCCAGACAGGCAATATTACTTAAGAACCCATCATTATCCTTGATTCAAGTAAGAAGATGAGTTCCCACCAGGCATGTCCCCATTCAACTGTCTTCACGCAGTTCTCCCTTAGGCAAAATTCTCCCGTACAATTTCTATGGCAGCCCCTAAGAGTGTCTACTTCCAGTATATTTTCAGGTAAAAGGGATATGTATACTCTGCCTTAGGGGATGGAGAGGTGTTTTAGTTTGCTAAAGTTGACAAAATGCAATATACCAGAAATGGGCTGGCTTTTGACACTGGGGATCTACTAAATTACAAACTTGCAGTTCTGAGACCATGAAAATATACAAATCAAGGCATAAATAAGTGATGTTTTCTTCCTGAAGACCAGCTACCAGTGAGATGCAGCTCCTGTGTTGCATGGCCAGGCACATGGCAACATCTGCTGGTCTCTCCCTTCTCTCCTGGGTTTCCTTGCTTCCAGCTTCTGGCTTCAGTGGCTTACTCTCTGATTTCTGTGTTGTCTTCCCTCAGCTTCTCTAGCTTTTCTCTTTGAGCTTCCCTGGGGCTGTCTTCTGTGTCTTCTCTTTGTCTTTTAACCTCTTATAAAATACTCGAGTAAGAGGATTGGGATTCAACCTGAATGAGGTGGCCCACATCTCATCTTAAGATACTACTCACCAAAAGATCTACTTATAATAGGTCATACCCACAGGAATGGATTAGCTTTAAGAACACAATCTTTTCTGGGGTACATGCAGCTTCAAACCATCACAGGGGCCTTGCCCCATTGAAGGAGGATATCAGCCTTTTGCACCAGGAAGGATGTGGTCCAGAGATCTGGGGGGGATTCCCCTGTGTGATAGTGCATTCCACTCCCATGTCAACCTTTTGTTTATTTTGTGGGGACCAATGTGTAGTCACTTCCACACAGGGCTTCTTTTGCCCAACATCCTGGGGGAACATTGGCCCTCCCTTCAGGAGAAGGAGCATGGGGATTGCCATTTTCTTTCTGGTTCCTCTTCCTGAGTAGGGGGGTGGCAGGGGTCAGTTAGTTCTAACTCTTGTCTGTGAGGCTCTCTATTGTTGTTCTAGCTTCAGCTCCTTCCAGTTTTCCAGCAGGACAGTGTTGGGTTGTTTGTTGATTTTCTCCCATGACACCCCAGCTTTCAGCACATTCTGCTGCATCTGACTATGGGAAACCTTTGCACTGGATTTTGGGGGAATGGTTTTCATGTTACACATCTTCCACTTTCCCTTTTTACATTCTGGATGCTGGATATCCCAGTATCCATCACTACCTCTCCTATCTCAGCAAGGGCTTGTTCTACATGGGGATACCAGCAAGAGTCCTTAGAATAGGAAGAGGGTTCCCTTCCAACTGAAAGGTGCTGCTTTTAATAATTTATTCCTCATGCCTGCACAAAATCTGTGTTGTTGGGCCCTCAGAAAAGTGGGGCATACATGGCCTTGTGCATCTCTAGTTCTGTCAGCAGCGCTTGAGCATCTTCAATAGTTTTCCATGGGGGAAGCATTGTGTCCTGCCATATCCCCTTTGACAGCCATGCTTCTTGGCAGACATTAATGAGGCAATCAGTTAAGGTTCGATTGCCCAGAACTGCCCTTGCCCCATGTAAATGCTGTCAGATGGATGATGGACAGTGACATTACTTATCTTTTCAGCCTTACTTCATGAAAAGACCACCTGTCAGCTCTACTGTCCCACAGCCTTACCAGCACACTGTCAGTGTCTCCTTAGGATTTTGGCAGAAAAGTCTTATGATACCAATTAGCTCCACCAAGGTACATTCTCATATGGAATATGTTTTATTCACTGGTAGAGGCGCATCCTTGAACTCCTGCTGGTCCAGTCATCTGTTTTACCTTATTCTGTATAAGGGGACAAGCAGGCAGAGATGCTTCCCTTCTCTTGTCTTTGGAGATGATTACCTCAACTGACTAACTGGACTCACCCTCAATTTCTAAAGGATTCCAAGTTTTTGCTTCCCGATCAGGAGCCTTCACTATAGCTCATACCTTCACTTTTGGGAGCCTTTTCCCATACTCTCAAGCCAAGATGTTCAGCCTAGATTCTCCTTATTCCACCTTCCCTGCCACATCAGTTACCAACAAAGTTTCCATGGACCTCATGCCTCACTCCAATTGCACCTCTTCCTCTAGTTTACATACTCTGGCTTCAGTGATTAACTGTGCTTCAGTATCCATACTTACTGAAAAAACAGGGGTCTTCCTATCCCAGCCACCAGCTGCTTCACCTCCTTTCCAGCAAAATCCAATTTTAGCCCTTCCAGCAGGGAGGCAAGACATGCTGGAGTTTTTAGCACATCACAGTTTTCCTGGGTTCACCTGTAGATGCCTAAGAGATGTGCAAAGGGGTCCCACATAGCCTCTTGTGGACAGCCTAAGATTTCCCCAACTGGTTACTCTTTTCCTCAGCCCATTTCTCTGGAATCCTTTTAACTACTGAACCATCAGCAGGATTCATTCCAAAAGAAGAAATAGGGAAGACCTAGTTGGGACTGCCCCGAACTGCCCTATAATGGGGCCAGTTGAGATTCTGAAGAAAGAGGCAATAAGTGCCAGGGTGATCAGTCCAAAAGCATTTATTAGGGGAACTTACACATAGTGAGCTATAGTGAAATGGCAAGAAGTTGGCTTGAGTACTTCTGCTCCTATGGCAATCACTATACAGATTATATATGGTTGAGGAACAAAGATGGCTAAGTGCCAGATCTTTCAGGCAAGTACTGGGAAAACATCTTGGCATGTGCTCTTTTCTCAAAACAAGATGTGCTCAAGGCAGGCTGTGTTCAAGTATATAGCATCCAAAGCTTGGTGTGCTTGAAGGGTGCTATGAGAGGGTGATTGTCTATCCTTGTCAGTAGGAGACGCTATATGTATCACACTGTAAGTTGAGTTAGAATAGCCATATGGACTGAGGTTGATATTTTATGTACTATGGTTAAGAAAGATCTCTCTGATCAGGATACAAAAGCAACACAATAATTTAAAAAAGGGAAGTTCAACATTAATAATTTAACTATAAATGGGATTGGAGAATAAAGTGATACACTAGTAAGAAATAAAGAGAACACTAAAGAATACAGAAATCATAGCTATATGGAAGCAGCCACTACCCTTAGGGCTAAGATACAGCACATAAGGAAAAGGCCTCACCAGATCCTACCCAGGAACAAGAACTATGACCATATTGGAGAGAGCATGGCCATGGTTCATTGGATGGCAAAGAAGTACCTGTGGCCAAATTACCAGTGGAACTTTTGGAAAATCTGTTCTCTGGAATGCTAGGGAAAGCCGATAAATAGGAAGTGTCCTCACCACAGGCACTTGCTACATAACTACCTTAGGGGAATGCTGGCGAATATGCTAGATGCTGAATGCTCTGGAGGCCATGGACCTGCAAGATTCTGCACAGTGAAGATGTTGCAAGCACTGCACACAGCACGCCAGAGCCAGAAGGAAGTAGAACGCAGAATGCAGAGTGTAACAACACTAGAAAGCAAAATTCTTTCCTCCTGCAATGTCTCTTTAGCACTCTCTGTTGACATGACTTAGACACTGTGCTATCCAGGCTAGGAAAAACAAGGAAAGGGCCCAGATTCATTTTCACAAACCAGGCAGGGAAGAATGATTTGGAGCTTGGAGAAAATAAATGATAACCGGCTTATGTTAGTCAGGGAAGTGAAGCAGCAATATTTCAGCAGAAAACCTAAAGGAAATAAAGGAGAAAGTCATGAAAATATCTAGAGGAAAAGCTTTCATAGAGCTGAAAGCATGCTGAGGTTGCAGCATGCTTCACATATTTGAGAAGTGTCAAGGATGCCAGTTTATCTGAAACTAGGAAAGGGAGGAGGGATGTTGTAAAAAATGAGGCCAGTGAAGTAGCATGTGTGGATGTATATACAAATACAGACTTTTATGTCTTCTACTCTCACTGAAATAGTGTGTGTGTGTATACATATATATATATATATATAAGGATCTGCTACTTTATTGAGCAAAGAGAATAGAATGAAGACTAGAAGAAAGGACACAAAACCACAAGTTTATTGCAGCAAACCAGGAATATATACAGGCCCCCCAAAAAGGTAACGATGATAGTGTCAGTGGACTGGAGGTCCAGGTGTGGTCAAGTAATTTTTGAACTCAAAGGTAGAGAAAGGTAATGTGGAAAGGTAAAGATGAGGGTTGACAGGAGAGATACTAGCAATTTAGAAATTGTGGGTTATGTCCATGGAAAGTATTGGCTAAGTCAGGACCAAGAAGACAAAATCACTGGAGGGGTGTTATGTAAAGAATTAGGAACCCAAATATTGAGACAGTCATCACTGTTTGTTATTGAAAATCATCCAAATGTATGACAAGAAATTAGTTTGAGATTTGGAATATAAGATTTTCAAGATATGAGTTCATTAATTATGTGCTCTGCATATAATGATGATAAAGAGGAATGGTATAGCTAACATCATGAATTATATAGATTTTTCTGAGTGTGAGAAATGAGTTCATATTTTTTAAATAAATATCTTAAATGATTGATATGCAAGCCAATGATTGAAGAATTCCAGTATACTTGGTTCTATAACAATGGCTGAATTCATTGAAATCAATTAACAAAATACGGGTGGTGGGTGTGAACCCATGACAAACCTATTTAATGCCACACACACACAAACACACACACACACACACACACACACACACACAAGAACAATGAAGTCTTTTTTGTTGTTGTTGTTCTTTTGATTTTGTTTTGTATTTTGCCTGCATAGGTAAGTCTTTCACTTATTCCAGCTTCTTGGCAAAGTTAAATGCCATAGAAATGTTTAGCATAAATGAAAACAAAATGGAAGAAACTCTAGGTCAGAATTTATGCTTAAGATGAACCTTGCTGTTTGCAATTTGCTAAATTTCTTCCTTTAAATTTTCACATTTTGTTTTTAAAAATAGTAATAGTGTCCAACTTAAAACATATCATTTAAACTCAGAATCTTAAGTCCAAAATATAATTTTCCTTTTGTAGTTAACTTGGAAGAATGAGAACAATTATATAATGGCAGAACAGCTAGCCAATTACTGGAGAACACTGAAGTCAGTTAGTGAATATAAATGCTAATTCTTATTATTACAGGATGCATATTTTTCATAATGTTGAATCTAGCATATTTATATTCTTCAATAATTAAAAAAATATTGCTTAACAATGAAAAGTCTTCAGAGCTCCTGAGTGGCAATCACTGCTATATGTTATCCTTTTAATCTGAGACAATGAGACAATTGAGACTGAGGATATACTACTCCTGGGTTGGAATCCCCTTGGCTCTGTCACTTACTAGTTATTTAATATTGGTCCCATTACTTACATTTCTTTCCTTCAGTTTTGTCATCTATAAAATGGAAATAACAATATGAAATATCTCACTGGATTGTTATTAGGAAGAGTTAAAACTTATAAAACTTTAAATAACAATAGCTATTAAATAGCAGTTATTAAACTATTAAATAACAGTTATTAACTAATAAGTAACTGTTATTAAATAACAATAGTTTTTTGTTAGTATTAATCATCCTAAAAATCTTATCAGATACTTATTTTCCTCATTTTAAACTTTGTGAAACTGAGGAAATATCTTTAATGGATACTCAAGTATTGAGTAACTTGGCCACTGTCATATAACTGACAGAGTCAAGATTCAAATGTAAGATTCTGCTTAACTCCAAGCCCCACCCTTTCCAATGCAACACACATTCATATTGTACCTTATTCATGACATAGTTGCACATAGGTTAGTGCTCAGATATGAAAAATAAATTCTTTGTTTGTTTACAGGCACTGAAAGAACAAAGTAAATTCTATAAAAGTAAAAACTGAAAGAAAGATACCCTAAAACGTGCAGTTTAGAAAGCTCAATGTGTGACATTTAAATTTGGAAGCAGATGGCACATCTATGTAACTAACTTTTAAAACTACATCACGTTATAGAAGTTAGTGGAGAGATGTGTCCAGCTGAATCTTTTGATTTCTGAGAACTAAAGATGAGATAAGGCTTAAAAAGTAAAAGAGTGAAAACAATGAATATTGAATACAACTTGCTAAGAAGGTATTTCAAACACATGAATTAAATGGAAATTATAAAATTTTATTTTAAGAGAGAGACTATGTTCAAATCTTAAAAGAGTGCTTGGTTATAGTGATTGCAGATCTCAATGTACATCTAAATTCAATAAGTGGTTTCTAAAAAAAAATTAAAATAGATTTCTGTAATAAATTAAACAATCATGAAAACATTCCTGTTGTAAAAATAGTCATTAACTCTACACAACAAAGCTAATCTATAACCAAATTCAACCTCTTATTGAATGATAAGAACACTGACAATAGAATGTGCTATCACCAAGAAAGAAATATAAACAAAATATATAGATAAACAGTTCCTTTGTAACAACAACAAAAATCCAGGTTGCAATAGATAATTAATGACATATAGTAATATTCATAATATATAAACAGTAAGATGAGTGCCTTTGAAAAAATCATGAAGCTTTTATCTATTAATTAAAAAGAAATGTATCTAAGTGCAATTTTTGAGGTGCTTTACCTGTTATCATGGTTCATATCTTTTGAAAAGGACATCATTTTTTGGCCCAGATGTGAAAAAAATTGGCCCAGATGTTTTTAAACACAATTATTCAAATATGATAAATTAAAGTATTTTGAGTCCATTATAATGATTTATGTTAGTACTATACAAGAACATGATAAATATATTTTTACATAAAGAGCATGAGCTAAGGATATAATGGCAGAATTTCTGCTTCTGAAAGGATGAAGGATTAAATAGCACCTAAGTTCTCTCCATTAAAATATAGATAAATGTGGTCATAAAATGCCATTTTTTTTTGTGTTTGTTTCCTGGGACTTTACAAGCTAAGGTAAATATCTTAGGGGACCAAAAAAAAAGAACTGAATTAAGAGAGGTAAATATTATCCTAAGGATAAATTATTACTTGCATAACAGCTGGAATTAGTTTATACTGGGTGGCAACATAGAAGAGCCAAACTTCATACTAATATTTAAGCTTGAGAATTTACTTGGTTGAAAAATAGCATTTCTTATAGTTAAATCATTTTGCTTTAAGAATATAACACATTTCTAAGACAGATTTGCCAAGTATTCTTGGATTTGTCTCTAACCTTTTATTCTGTTCTATCAGTCTATCCTTTCACATGAAAATTTGAACAATTTTCATGATTTTCACCTGCACATTCACAAGCATTTCCCACAAACATACTCAGATGAAACTCTAATACTCAATAATATGCTGTCCATTCTCCAAATTAACATGGACTCTTCTGTGCATATGCCTTTATATGTAATTCATGGAAGTGTAATGAACACAGTAATTTATATTCAGAAAACCATTTAAATGCCAAGGCCTTTTTATTCAACTCATTCCATCTGACTTTCAAATCAGAACAGACATATGGCTCTAAATGTATATTGAACACAATAAAATGAGAACTCCATAAAATGAGAAGCATTGGAACCATTTCAGAAACATTTTAACTCTTTTAAAATATACACTCCGCTGTCTATCATGACCCTTAACCAAAAACAAGATTAAGATATCAATTTCTACATTTTAATTAATCATTTTATTTGAAACATTGAAGGTGATTTGAATATTAGTATAAGACAATATTTATTCAAACTCATTTTTTAAACTAGAAGAAGACATGGAAAATATATTAATAATGCTACAGCAGTAATCATTGCTCCTTGCTCCGTGGTCCCATCTCTAATGCAGGTGGTGAGTTCATAATTTGTAAGCTCAGCCTCTGCCAGTTGCGGAGTTAGTTCCGAATATGCTTGCATTAAACAAGCCTGAGCTATATTCTGGCCTGCAATGAGGCATCTGGTTTCTCATTGGTTGTTTTTCTAACTTTGGAGAGAAAAAGATCAATTTTATTTGAGCTATTATCTCCTTAGAAATTCAATTCTAATTACACTATTTCTTAAATGTCAATAATTTCTAGTATGATGAAAGATGTAACAGAAATAAATTATGATATTTCTTGTCTTTCTGGCAGAAAAGTAGCAGTTATTCTTTTACCTCATGTTGTGGTTAACTCTTTTTCATCCACCATACAAATGTTTTTAAAGTTAGAATCATCAAATAAAACCTGTATTTAAATATTGGGATTGTTTATTTATTTCCCTGCCAATATATATACATTACCTTAGATGAAAATTAAACAAACAAACAAAACTTATACAGATATTAGCTTTAATATGATATAATTTAATAATATGTAGGTCAACAAAAACGGAAACATCCAGATCCAGAAAAATAAGAGAATAACTTCAAACATGAATATTGCAAGACTTATTCACTAACAAGTATTAATTATAGGCATATTAGGAGCAAGACACTGTTCACTTAGTTCACATAAGCAAGCTAAAAGCAAAATCAGTCGCATGTTTGGAGAAGGGATGGGTTTTATGATACCAATGTGGGGGCACAAGTTGTGACATGGAATATGATGGTTAGGGAAGTCTTCATTGAGTATAAATTTGCTCTAACAATTGCAGGAAGGGCCATATAGATTAAAAACTGCTTTGAAGACTTCTAAATGGTCTCCTTGCATCTACAGTTGACTCCCTACAATCTATTGTATTAACTTCCATTTTCAATGAATCAGAATTTTATTTAAACCATTGAAGGTGAATTAAATACCAGCTTAGGAAATATCTATTCAAACTCAACTTTTTTTAAACTAGAAAAAGATATGGAAATATATACCTGCAGTTGTATGAATTTTGTTCTGATTTTGTATAAATATGATGTGGTATGGATGAGGCTCAAAAATGACTAACTTCACCATGGAAAGCCTAATTACCTGCTGTGAAACATGAAACTTAGCACAGATTATGATAAATTCTATCAATATCAGTGTACATTTATTGTGTCCATTTGACCTGCTAACGATTGGTCACTTATTTTGTTGGAGAGAGAATTATAAACATTTCAATGTATTTTTATGAAGATTTCCTATTACTTTTAAGAATGTATTAATCTTTCCACAATATTTCCAATTTCATATAGGTTTTCAAATTTATTTGTCTAAAGTAATTCATAATGTACTTTTAAGTAATGTCAATTTTTTTCTTATCTTAAGAAAAAATTTCTTACGCACATTCTCTTAAAAAATTTCCCAGAGCTATTTATTTGTATATCCTATCTTTTTCTTCAGACTGACTTGTTGATGTTGGTCTTTTTTATTATTCTTTTCTAAGAACCAGCTTTTAACTGTGCTTTTTGTTTTAATTATAAACTCTTATTTGCTTTTTAATTTTTATTTTATTAATATTTTAAATTTCATTTCCTTTTCTTTAGTTGGATTTTCATTTCTTAGAGATTTGGAGGCTGGATACATTATTTTCAATATTTTTTTGTTTACTAATCAGGTTATAAATTCCTAAGAAGGCCAATCTTCATAGACTAATTTTGTCAACATGAAAAAGTTTTGATATATTGTGCTTTCATTTTTATTACTTTTATCATAATAATATTAATATGAATATGCTACTTTCTAGTCCTTTCTTCTTATATTCAAGTTTATTTTGTCATGATGTCAATAATGAATAGTAGGCTTTTGTATATTTTCATAACATGTATGGTGTGATGTAATTTCCTATCTATTAATTTCCAAATTTCTATGGCAATTTGTCATTTATAATTATGATAATGTGCTGTATTTATGTGAAATTGTTTTTCTGTACATTATGTTTTCCCTATACCTGATAAAGGGAAATCAGATACTCATCATTACATTAGTGCAAAATATAATTATTACATTGAGTAGCCATATGTGGGCCTGTATATTCATTTTGATTTCAATTTTTTAATCAAAATTAAAATTTAATCATATTTACATTTCTCGTGAGCATGACAATCTTTGGCATTAAGTACATATTTGATGAATAAATGAATATATGAAAAGACCAACAGTTCTTTATATAGTCTTCAAATATAAGTTTGCTAGTTTGTTATTACATACAGACATGGTCTTAAGTATGTGCTGATGACATTCTCTCAATTTACTTTCAGCAATTATTTTTCTAAAGACTTAAGGACTGCTATTTGAATTGTTTCAGTTATCTATAGCTTTCCCAAATCTTTGTCCTTCTGTGAAACTTTGTATTTCTTCTGCAGTCTGTCTGCTATTACCCAATTTCAATTCATGTAAGTATTAACTGTCATTCATTTATCAAACTTGTCCCTCCTACTTGAATTGTGCTTTTAAAGGCAATGCTTCAATGTTAGCTTATGGACTGCATTCCAGGACTTCATGCCGGTAAATATTATTATAGATGAAGTCAGTTGGTGACGGGAAAATACGATTTCCAAACCGGTGTATATAGGAAAGGCTACCCTCATCACATGTCAAGACACACTTTGGAAATAGTCTACTCAAAGGAAAAGAGTAAAGAGACTTCCATAAATTATGCTATATCAAAATTTGTAGCAATATTTCTTTTTTTATGTATTACCTTATCACTTCTTAGAAAATGTTGTTTAATGTGCATCTTCATTGTTTCTTCCTAGCTTATTCAGATATAAAAATGTAAGAAGGTGTGTCACTGAAACCAATTAAATAGAAGATTTAACAATACATAGCATTACCTAAATAGTGTATAGTGTCATTAGAGTTTTAAAACACGATTTTTTTTCTCTCCTTTTGGAAAGAGATATTTGAAAAACTATGCTGATTCTATCATATTAAAGAATCTGCTATTACTTTCCACTCCCCTTTCAACCTAAATCTAAAGTCAAGAGTTCAGTTTTTTCATACACATTTTCATACCTTATTTCCCTCTTCAGATAGTTAAATTGCTTTCTAGATACCAACAATTATATGATTCTGGGCGAATTCTTTCTTTTACCTCACTGTTTTTGGGAAATGCATAATAATACAAAATTATGTAATGATCTATGAAGTGGACTATGTCCTTTTGCTCCCAATTGGCAAATAAGTCCCAAAGGAGACACAAAGGCTTACAGAATGGTATATTCTAAAGGAAGTTACAATTACTTCTGGTCATAGCCATTACAGCGCTTATAAATCAGTGACCAGGAGTCTACATAATTACCCCAGAGCCTTGTAGCAGATGTTACTGACACCTTGCTCATATCTTCTCTGCCCACTTGAGTTCACCATTTGCTGTGGTAGACAGTTTGCAGCATGCTCACAGATTTCCTCCTCCAGCACTTTTTCTTCACTCTTGCATGCATTTTTTTTTTTTCCCCTGACATGACAGTTTGATGAACTGTGAGCAAGCTGCATTAGTCAGGATTCTCCAGAGATAGAGACCGACAGCTTTATTATAGAAATTGGCTCATACAACAGTGGGGATTGGCAAAATCTGAATCCCATAGGGGCAGGCTACAGATTGGGAACCCTGATGAAGTTTTTCAACGAGTTCTCCAGGAGAAGCTGGCTGGCTGAAGTAGATGTAGAATTTCTTCTTTTTGACTGCTGAAATCATTACTTCTCTTTAAGCTGATTGGGTTGTGATTTCTCTCATTGTAGCTGAAGGCAAGCTCTTTTGTTGAGTATAGATATAATCAGCCTTTAGAGGTAACCAACTGACTGATGATTTAAATCCATGAAATACCCTCACAGTGAGAATCAGGACAGTTCTTGCTTGCCCAAACAACTGGACACTATAACTTAGCAAATATGACACATGAACTTAACCATCACACAAGTTTAATCCTGAAATGCTATGAGTTGGGAATCTTTAATGAATATTATGTTCTGTCTATCTTCCCTGCAATTGAGCCTTAGTTGCACACAATGGTAAACTCAGTGACACCCTTTATTGTTCTTTCTCTGTTCTCTGTCCCATGTTCTCCTCCTCATTTTTATATCATGGGAATACCCCTGAACTAAATTGCACTTAAGTCCTTGTCTCAGGTTCTGTTTTTCAGGGAAATCCATATTAAGACAGACCCTATCTCAAACGTCTGTATAATTGGGACATTAGAAGGAAAGATGGGTGAAATTGCAGAAGCTGTGAATCACAAATCTAAGTTGGAGCAAGCTGCGGCTTGTCTTTCCCCATTCAATGGTAGTACATCTTTCTCTGTTCTTGCAAGGTGACTGAAAATCCTTAACAGATATTTAAGGCATCTGAAAGACAGGGAGAGCAATATCGTATTGCTTTGCTAGACATCTGTTTAGTTAGATAATTTTTGTTTCTCCTTCAGAGCCCAACTGTGGAAAGAGTTGAAGAAAATTGGAAGAGATGATAGGAAAGAAAGGGATTAGTGTTAGAGCATTCTGCATTCTGTTGCTTCTTATGGGACAAATGGGCATCAAAGAATGTAAATATTCTTGAGCCAGCTTTCTAGTGCCCCACACAAAAGACTTGCCTCCTGGAATATGGGACTTCAATAGCAACACCCTTAAAATGCATCAACAAGGTGAAAGTTAAGGAGTTTGGAAGAGGCTAAAATGAGGTGGGTCTCCCATGTCAGGGGGGCTCCTTGCAGAGCACACAAAGAATTTGTACTTGCTACCCCCCATGGGAGGATGAGCCACTTGAATCCCTGTAACCCAAAAGGCATTAATAAAAGCCATTGTAAGCTAGAAAAGCAGGGACACTTGAAAAAGTACACGATCCATGAAGGCAATAGTGTAAGAGTATATACCATATTCTTCACCTTTGCCAACACAAACTAATACAAAAGCTCACCTGTTTTAGAGGAAGGGAAGGAACTAGACAAGGTTGAAAACTGGCATGATACAAAGGTTAAAATAGATTTTGTCTGGACTTCTTAAAAATCTGAATCTGACCTAAAGTATGGTATATCATACAATATTGGTAAAAGAAATTGAATAGGGTTTAATTAAAGGTAGTGATAAGAGGAAAAATGAAAATTAAAAATCAAAAAAACCTTAATGTTTGTATTCCATAGTTATGTCTTCAACAAAGTATTCTTATTAATGGTTGCACACACATACAGACACACAAACACACACTCTCATATATATATATATATATATATATATATATATATATATATATATATATGCACACACACTTACAAACATACATTCATGTATATAAATGCATACATACCTGGATACATGCACATACAAACATCAAGAAAAATACAGCCAAACTGAGAAAAAGAACAGTTTGTAAAAGTAATCAGAAACTAAAAAAATTGATTATGCCTTTTTTTCACTCCCAAAAAATTAAACATCTACTAAGTTGCTTGAAATTGTGCTTTGAAATGGATCAGTTAAATGCCTCTTAAAGGGACCCCTCTTTCCTAGGGTAGTAGGGACAATTAAAAGCTGAGACCTGAAGGATCAGAAGTTAGGCATGGGAAAAACCAGGCCAGGTAAAAGTTTTTGGGTGAAGGGCATTGTCACAGGGAATATTCCAGACAGAGGGAAAAAACAAGGGTGGCCAGAAATCAGCTTGGTATGTTTGAGAAACTGAAACAAGCCCTGCAAGGCTAGACTGCATGGAACAAGAACAAGTGGGCTAGTTGCACGGATGTACTGGGACAGACAGATATGCAGGAATTTGTAGACCATAAGGAATTGTATTTTTATTCTAAATAGAGTCGAAAGTCACTAACGAGTTAATAAAGAGATCTAATATAATACAATTCAAAATTTTGAAAAATCACTCATACCTATCTGGGGAATTCATTGAAAGAAGCCATAAATGAAAAGGTAGAGGGAATTTAGGCTGATAATTTATGTAAGGGATGGATTTTCACCTGAATTAGGATGATGCCAATGGAGATAGATAAAATCAATTGTATTTGACATGTAAATTGCAAACACTATTGTCAGAGTTTAATGATAGATTGGAACTTGCTGATAAGAGAATGGGAAGAATTTATAGCAGTTCCTGAAATACTGGCTTGAAGAACTGGGTAGAGGATGGTTTGCATTTCTCCAGATGTGGAAGAGTTGTAGTGAGGAGCAGGTTTGGGGTTGAAAACCATCATGGCATTCATGTTAATGAAAAGAGACTTCTTGGCTGTTGTCATTGAGGTAGATTATATTACAACATATTTTGATTAGTTAAAAAACATATTACCTAATTTTTTTCACTCTGAAACACATGATTCACTAAATATGGATGCATAAGGTGGTGATTGTAGGTTATTTTTATGTTATTGCAAAATCTAATACAGTTTAAGAGAGATTTTACGGTAACAAATGGCTCTCATCAGGGAGAGGATTGTAGAACATCTTAAAGGTGTACAAAGGTTTTACTGAATGAATGCAGATTTTAAAAGACATGTAGAAATCATGGATGATGAGCTATATAACCAAGGAAAAATGCAGAAAGATTTCCTGGCTAATGAGCAGTATTGATAGGAAGAATAAACTCAGAAATATAAGGTGATAAAAATGTTTTCTTGATGTTTTATCTTGTTTGTTTTTTAATTAGCTGCCTTTAGAGACACAGGATGGCTGAGAAGGGTATATGAGCCCTATTTTAGCAAAACAGGATAATGTAAAGAGAAGGCAGCTGAACTGTTCAGCTTGCACATTGTTGCCCTCTTTCTATCAAGGAAGAGAATCAACAAACTGCTGAATAATAATATTAAAACTTGTTTTAAAAGAAAGACAAAGAAACTTCAAGATAGTTAAGCAATAGTGTGTGCTAGAATTTTAATTAATATACTTTCAAATGCAAATAAAATAATAAATTATAGCAAAAAATTAGATAAAGATAATATAAAAGTCTAGAATGAATTTACACTAATATTAATGTCTACCAATTATTGAAAATTCTATTAGATAGCTTATTATATTACCTTACTTAGACATCACAGAGCTAAAGTTAGGTATTATTTTTTTAACTTTAGAAAAGAGGTACCCAGCAATTTTAGCAGTTAATATTATAAGGATCTAGAACACCTAGAGTTTGGAGTCAGGTCTATCTGTGTGGTAAAATTCTGTAACCTTAACAACTGGTACATAACAGAAACGTTAAAGAGATAGCTTAAATGACTGCATTTGAACTATATAAAACAATCTAGAAAACAAATACATAAAATATTAAGTGAGATAAGATGACAAAGACTACAAAAATGTAAAGAATTTTGTGTGATAATAATTAGGTATATGATGTAAAAACTATTGTCTTTAATGATATTCAAAAAAAAAACCTTTTGTTGTAATAGTGTTCTGAACAACTATGAAGGAGATAAAATGAATAACTACAATCATGTTAATAAAGGAAAACTTGCAGTTTAGAATAATTTGTATGAGAAAAATAGCATACATTACTTTAGTATTAATTAAATACATCGGCAATACAGCTTTTTGAATGAGGAACTTAAAAACACTTTGAAATGAAAGTGTAAAAATGCATTTAATTTTAATTATTTCAAGTTTGACAATGGAGCTCTAATGAGAAATAGCTTCTGCAAGCATTTCATGTTACTTAGGGCACTATTATCACCAGTAATATAAAACAAATATGATCAACTTAAAGAAAACAAGGATTTATTGAAGGGATTTGGGATAATTCACAGAATCTGAAGGAAAATTTGCATAGTCAGGCCTCTGGAAGGACAGGAGTCAGACATTTCTGGAGATCTAGATACTGAAAGTAGTGGAAGTTTCTGCAGGATGACTCACAATTCTTGTATCACTTCAGATCTCAGAAGCAAGGGTTTGATAGTCTCAGTTTGGTCACAATTTTCATCTCCCATTCCTGGGCCAGTGGAAGAAAAGGCCCTTTGATCAGCAGTCTCACTAAGTCCGGTTGCAATGAGGCAGGTGAGTTTCCCAGAAAGAAGAAAATCAGATAGTAGGAAAATATAAAACTGTCTAGTGTACATGGAGTATCTTGGCATAAATTAAGTCAGATGTACATTCACAACTGTTTTGAAAAATTAAAATCCTTATAGGTCATGTTGCCAGTTTGGTTATATTATGTCCCCCCAAAAGCCATGTTCTTTAATGAATCTTGTAGGGGCAGATTTATTAATCCTTTTGATTAGGATGTGATCTCTTGATTGAATGTTGCCATGGAGATTTGATCCCACCCACAGAGTAGGTCTTAATTAGACCACTGGAGTCCTTTAAAAGAGCTCACTGAGAGGAGAAGCTCAGAGATGCTGAGAGAGACTTTTGGAGAGATGCTTGCTGACCCTGAGATGCTTGGAGACATTTAGAGATGCTAACCCAGAGTTTGCTCCAGAGAAGCTAAGAGAGGTCCCTGATGCTTAGATGCACAGGAGCTGAAGAAGCTAAGCGAGACAAGCCCAGAGACATTTTGGAGAAAGCCATTTTGAAATGCAATCCATGAGCAAAGGACCAGCAGACACCAGCCACTGGTCTTCCCAGCTGACAGAGGTGTTCTGGACACCATTGGCCTTTCTTCAGTGAAGGTATCCTTTTGTTGATGCCTTAGTTTGGATATTTTTGTGGCTTCAGAACTGTAAATTTGCAACCAAATAAACCCCCTTTATAAAAGCCAATCCAATTCTGGTATTTTGCATTCTGGCAGCATTAGAAAACTGGAATAGTCATCAATTATAAGAATTTAAGACAAAAACTGAATCATATTCTATAAGTATTTTTGACTTTAATTCTGAAGTCTCGTATCACTGCTATAATTTGCACCACAAGCGTAAATGTCTTTTATAAAAGCTCTTCTACAAAATTCCATTATCATAATCTCTTTTCAAAGCTGTATATTTTAAAGTGAGAAGATAATCATTCTAAACTCTGCCAACAATTTTCTGTTTTTTCTTTCACACTTAACCTGTTGTACTCCTAATATGACTTTTTTAAAAAAATGAGCATATGGAAAGCACATCTGTCCTTGTAGTTGCTTGGAGATGAATGAGCTCTGACACTGAACATTTCTTTGCAGACTTCCCATATCACCACATTCAAAATGTTTACCTAATGCATATGCAGATTTTCATCATATGGTATAAAATCCCTTAAAGAAGATTTCTCTTAGGTCTTAGGATCATAACTAAGTAAGCTACTATCAAGCTTAGTTCCTGGGTTTGTTTTCTTTTTAACTTTATCAAAAAATTAGGTTCTGTGGTTTTAAGTTTCATGGCATCAAGTAATAAATCTTTCAGTTTACTAAAATATTTAATATTTTAAATACACATAAGCAGTTATTGTTGCCTACTGCACTGCTATTTCTCTAATTCTTTTTTTTTTTTTTGGCCTTGGGCTTTGCTTTATTGACCTCAGAGCACTCTTTAGATGCAATTAAAAAAACAAACATGCTTACTCCACGGGAACTCAAACTGGATGCATGCTGGTGCCACCTGATTCAAGAGAATTCTCCAGCCAAAGCAGATTTATATAGCATGTTAGAGAAAAAGATGAGGCAATCTGGTGCTGAGTCCCCGGGTGTCTTATTGGCAGAGGAGCAGTCAGAGATGGAATGGGCAGGCTTATGCCTCTTTCTTGTAAATGCGAGTGTTAACTACACTGCCATGGGTAAGTGTCAGGATGAGTTTTCCATCATTTGGCTCCCACACTGCATGTGGACAAGTTTGCCTTCATCAAGTGTCACAGTGGACTTGACTTTCCTGTCATCTGCTCTTGTCTCAACAAACTTCATCCCTAGCTTGAAGCTGATCTCTGTGTTCTTGGAGGTGCTCTGTGTCTTTATGGTAATAGTGTTCCCTTTCTTTTCCATGACGGCCACCTGCCTGGATGCAAAACTCACACCGAGAGATTACATGTAGTCATCGAAGTTCCTGATGTCCACTAGCTTCCAGGTGCCCAGGAAGGAGACCATCTGATGAGGCTGGGTTAGGTGGGAAGAGAAGTGGTTGGAGAGAGCAAATATGCTAGGGCTCCCAGAAAAATCACCCCAATTCTTATATTCCTCGGTCTTTACTTATTCTTTATTCACAAAAATGTATACTTGGAAATATTTTACTTAAACTTTGTTTTCCATTGATGATTTTCCCAAAATATTTGCTAGTAATCTTTATACAATTCTTATTTAATTTCCCAGAATTCCGCAAAGTAAAGAGTTGTATTTGATTAGTGGATTGATCTCTGTCTCAATGAGGAATGTTTCTGGATACTATTTTCTGTTAGAATGCAGCCTAAGTCTATATTACCTACACACCCTATTACTTGAAATGAAAATAACCACCATAAAAGTGTAGACAAAAAAGTAATAACCATAAATATAATGTGATACTTTAAAGTCTATTTCAAAAAAGAGAGTGAGAAAAAAGGAGTACAAAATTCAATAAATTCCAAAGCAAGTATTCAATGCAGCAAGTTAATCATAATAAGGATTTTGTTTTGAAAGTTTCTGTATACTACTTATTTTTCAGCTTAATCAATTGTTTTAATTATATTAAGTCAACAATTTATTATAATTTAATAAAGTCATTTTAATATGGATTTAAGCACAGTATATGCATATGGAATTTTTAGTGATCTGACATATCAAGATGAAAATTTTCCCAAAATAAAGTAATAACATTTTCATTTAGTCATTGTATCCTCTGCTAATTATTAGTTTCAATAAGAAGTTAACACAAGCAGTTCAGATAGCATTTTCTTTCTGGCATAGCTTTGTGCTATTTGTTTTTCAGTCTTAGTGTTCTAATGTTCATCAGACTTATATTACTACAAGTATGGGTTGAACCATATAAGATCACTTTACTCGATTCTTTTCAGTCTTCAAGTATAGCAATACTATATGGTGCAACCTCATTATTCCTTCCAAGTTGTGAACGGTAGGGAGGCTTATTTTGTTGTGTAAATCATTCTTCACTATAATTTCCATTGTGTGATTATGATGACAATCCACATATATTTGCTCTTCAAATAAATTATTAATTTTCAATTTGATTATTTTAAAATGTTTCTCATTTTTATCAAATAAAGATGGAAAGTACTCTAAATTGCATTTGTTTAGAAATTGAGTTTTGTGGAGAAGAAACAATATTTGGGCTATTGAATTCTCTAGAAAATAAAATCTAAAAAATTAAAAATGCACATACGTTATTGTAATGGAAAAGATCAGCAGTTCTGCTAATTTCAAAATAAAATATGCACATATAGGAATTCAATAAATATTAACTGTTGGAAATAAAGTGGACATTCATTACAACTATCATGTAATCATGGCAGAATAAACTCAACTGAAATAGAAGCAATTATTTTGATTATATTCTGAATCCAGATAACAAGTTGATTTAATCATATCCTTTAGTTCAAGGTACATTTTCCTAGTTGGTTCTGGGAAAGTCCTTCTCTGGCTTTATTTCATTTATTCACATTTAACCCATTCACCATTTCCATCTCCTCCTTCCAAAGTTTGGTTGAAATAAATGTAATTTTTTAAAATACACTTGTAAAATGTGTATTTTTATTTATTGTATTCACATTTTTTAATTTGCGTAAGTATCACATGGTTAAGTATGCCCAACCTCTTCATACGGTCATAGCCAGAAGTCCAGCCAATATTCTCTATTTTTCTACATTAAAATCTAAAGCAGAGCTTAATTCATATCAGAATGGCTGTCTATCTTTATCTCTAGATTGTAAATTTCTGGATAGGTAGTTTCCAAAAAATAAACTGTTATTCTTATTTTCCATGTCCAGATATTTTCCATATCAAGGAAACGAATACTCACAATTTTAAAAATAAATGGAAGAGAAAGACTATAGGAACACTGGAAGCCATTTTATGCTCCAATATACCACTACAGCAAAATGTAAAAATTAGTGGAAATTTTGAAGACATGAACACACGCAAAAAATCTTTTGAGGTAGAACATGGACATTTGAGGACAAATTAAATTGGGGTGTACAGTAAAAGTATGTCAATTT
This sequence comes from Choloepus didactylus, assembly GCF_015220235.1. Classification (NCBI taxonomy): domain Eukaryota; kingdom Metazoa; phylum Chordata; class Mammalia; order Pilosa; family Megalonychidae; genus Choloepus; species Choloepus didactylus. The sequence continues at coordinate 66,139,895 of NC_051308.1, read as the reverse complement.
TATTTTTGTTACCATTGCAGACCTAAAAGCTGTTATATAAATTTTAATTATTTATAACTCAGTTGGCTAGGGTTTGTTAAGGATCATTAAAATTGTATTATGCATAACTCAACTTGCTCATAAAATTGCCTTGTTTTGCATACTAGAATTAAGTTTACTTCGACAATAATTTCAAATTCAATAATTTAATTTTATTTTCAGTATATTTTAAACTTTTGTAATAAACAAAGCTAAAAATGTCTACCATTAAGTAATCTGAAATAACTTGGCTTCTATTTGGTGAAAACTTGAAAATAGAAAACATCATCAGTGTTATTGTAAAACAATATAAAGCATTATGCCTCCTAACTGCATTTTCTGGAGAATTATTCAAGTATTCTCCTATTTATAAAAATAGTTTAAGTTAAAAAGTATTTTAAGAAAACATAATTGTCAATGTAAATTTTCACATGGAATTTATCTAATAAATACTACTTTATTAGCTTTCACTACCAGCTATAGTTTTCTATTTTCCTGTTTTATTATCAAGTTTTTGCATTTCTAATTGGAAGTTTCCCTAGATTTATGTATTTTTTTTCTATTTCTGCTTAATTTATTCATCTATTTATCTTTATATTATGTTATTGCATTTTACTCTGTAAGACAACAGAAATCTAAAGAAATACACAAATATATTTTTGTTCAAGTATTATAGAAACTTTCTTTGGGGGACCTACCAACATGTTGGCATCTGCCAACAGTACACTGTGAAACCCAGTCCTAATCTGCATATATGTTTGATACTTCTGGTTTCCCCCTTCAGTCTCACTTTGCTTCTGCATTATGCTCTCAGTTTTACTGAACTTCCTCCATCCTCAATTGTCCACATCTTTTCTGGTGTGCCAGAGTATCTCCACTTTCTCTTCAATCTGCCAGGAAGTTTTCCTGCCTTCCCCTTCTTCCTTATTTTCCCTTCCTTCTCCTTCTCCTCCTCCTTCTCCTTCTCCTTCTTCTTCCCCCACCTTCTCTTCTCTCTCCCTCTTACTGTAAGGCTTAAATTTTAGATTAAAATTTAATTTCTTTGGCACATTTTCTTTTTTTTCCAAAATTAAGTTATGTGCCTTTCATTCTTTAATTCCACATAAAACTATACTTCTCTCATTAAAATTCTTACCAACTTTTGTTTAAAATGCCTATTTGTCTTTCTTCTTCATCAAATCAGAAGAAGTGACAATTTTTGTCTTATGCTCTTCTAGGCCCTAAATGTACCCAGTATGATATCTTGTGTATAACAGTATTTAAGAATATTTGTCACTGTTATAAATGATTGCCACAAGATCTGGAAGTATTTCTAACTTTCATTTGTATTGTTTTACATAACAGAATGTTTAAATGACAAGCACATTCAGTTCAAAAATTACGTTTGAACCAGTACTGCTATAGTGGAGGTATTTATTCATTCATTTAATAATGACTTACTATGTACAGAAACTGTACTTGGCACTGTGAGTAAAGTAGTGAGTAAAGAGAGATTTGGTCTCCGTCATTGTGAATTTCATGATCTTGTCAAGAACACCCATATTAATAAAATATTAATGCAAATATTTGAATATTTCCACTAAGATACGTTCAAAAGAAGAATAGATGACTCTTGGAGAATTTACAACATGGGAATTTAATAAGCAAAGAAATTAAGTGAACATTTTCTTGAAGAAGCATTATAATCACAACAGGTTTTGAAAGTTTAACAACAGTAAGATGGACAAGAAGAGAAAGAGTTTCAGGCTAAAGAAATAGCATCTGCAAAGGCCTTATGATGGGAAAGAGAATGTAAATTAATGATATGTGCAGGTGCCAGTTTATTTGAGCACAGGGATGGAAGGAGAAGTTTGGAGAGATATAAGCCTGTGGAGATACAGAGGAGCCAGAGTATTAAGGGTCCTTTAGTTTCTTCATTTGAATTATATGTTTTCCTAAGAATAATGTAAAGCCATGAAAGAGAGATGAGACAGAAAGGGTATTGTTGATGAGAGAGGGGCATGATTTGACTTTCAAAAATATAATTGAGCCTGTTGTGTGGATTGAGGGGAGCAATAGAGAATGTGATGATGTGAGGATATAGTCAAAACATTACTTTTTGAAGCCCAAGCAAGATTAAGTTATGGCAAATGAGATGGAAAGAAATCAATGAATTTCAGAGATATTTAGAAAGTAAAATAGACATGCATTGGTGGTGACTTGAATATGAGGATGGAGAGAGAGAAAGAAGTTAAAGATGATTTTGAAATCCAAGTGTTTATCATTAGATAAATGGTGGTACCATTCACCAAGACAGGTGTTCCAGCTTGCTAATGCTGCCATTATGCAAAATACCAGAAGTGAATTGGCTTTTATAAAGGGAGTTTATTTGGTTACAGAATTACAGTCTTAAGGCCATAAAGTGTCCAAGGTAAGGCATCAACAATAGGGTATCTTCACTGGAGAAAGGCCATTGGCATCTGGAAAACCACTGTTAACTGGGAAGGCATGTGGCTGGCATCTGCTTGCTCCCAGGTTGCATTTCAAAGTGGCATTCTCCAAACTGTGAACATCAGCTTTCAACAGCCATCTTCAAAATGTCTCTCTAATCTGCTTTCCAAAATATCACTCACAGCTGCTCTGAGTTCCTTCGATTTGTCAATTCTTTTATATGGCTCCAGTGATTTAATTCAGACCCATCCTGAAGGGATTGGGTAATACCTCCATGGAAATTATCCAATCAAGGGTCTTGCCCAAGTTGATTGGGTCACATCTCTATGAAAACACTCAATTAATAGGTTCCAACCTAATCAACACTACTATCCCTGCCCCTACAGGATTGCATCAAAGAACATGGCATTTTGGGGGACATAATACATCCAAACTGGCACGTTCCACCCCCTCAACCCCAAAATGACATGATTTTTCCATATACAAAATACATTCATCCCATCATAATATTACAGAAACTTAAATCATTTCAGTAACAATAGGTAAATACAAGATCCCGTCAATATCAGTTACAGGCATGGTCTGTCTTAAGGCAAAATTACCCCCTGGCTGTGGACCTATGAAATTTAGAACTAGTTATGTACTTCCAATATACAAAGGAAGGACAGTTATAGGGTAAATGTTCCCATTGCCATAAGGAGAAACTGAAAGGAAAACAGGGTTTAAGGGACCCAAACAATTCCTAAAACCTGCAGTGCAAACTTCATTCAATTTCAAAGTCTGAGAGTCATTTATCAATTGAGGTTTTATCCTTGGGGCTTGAGAAAGCAGGAGACCAACCCTTTCCAAGGGCCTTTGGGGCAGCCCTTTTCTCTCTCAACACTGGGCAGAGTGCTCCAACATATCCGTACATTGGGGAGACCACCTTCTTCTCAGCCCCACCCTCCTCAAACATGGTGGTGCCACCCAGACTCTGCCTCTCCAGGCAAAGGCTCTCCCTTCTCTGAAGAGCAGGGTGGTGGCCAGGCTCTCCCCAATCCCTGGGGAATGTGCTCCAACCTGAGGACTGAGGTGGCAGCACCCTTCCTGAGCATCGAGGCAGAAGGCCCACTCTCTGCCTCCAGGGCAAACTCACCCTTTCCATGTGTGTGGGCCATTCTCCTCTCCCTGCCCAAGACCTCTTGACTCCAGACCTCAATCTCCTTGACTCTGTCCTTGAAGAAATTATTCCTTCAATTTGATCCTTGTCTGTCCCCTCCAGTCCAGAACAGCAGTGACTCCATCTAAAAAGATCTCACAAAAATCTTGTTGGCTTTGCATGAAGCACACAGGGGTCAAAACCATCAGACAATAGAACTTTCAACAAATCCTTTCTGGATAAAACTGAATCCTGGCTTGTACTGAAATGGCATTGAATTTCATGTTTGATTAAATCCTCACTTGGGGCTGTAGCCTTTGGGGTTTCAATTTCTGGAAACTCAGAATCTTCCAAGCCATCAATTTCTGGTTTCTTTTTACCCAAGAGTTCATTTCTCAGCTTATCTCTGTCTTGTCACATTTTACTGTAAGCTGCAAGGAGAAGCCAGGCTACATCTTCCACTTATAGTTTAGAGAACTCCTCGGCTAAGTATCCCAGCTAATCATTTTCCAATTCTGCCTTCCATCTGACATCAGGATACAATTTTGTCAAATTCTTCACCACTTTAAAACAAAGATCACCTTTCTTCCAGTTTGCAATGACACATTCAGCCTTTCTGTCCAAGGCCTCATCAGAAGTATCTTTAGAATCCATATTTCTACTAACAGTCTCTTCAAAACAGTCTAGTCCTTTTCTATCAAACTCCTCATAATTCTTCTAGAATCTTCCCCTTATCCATTTAAAAAGCCATTCCAACATGTTTGGTGTTTGCAAACTCAGTAGTACCCCACTTTTCTGATACCAAAATCTGTTCATTTGCTAATGCTGCCATTGTGCAAAATACAGAAGTGGATTGGCTTTTATAAAGGGGGGTTGTTTGCTTACAGAGTTACAGTCTTCAGGCCGTAAAGTGTCCAAAGCGAGGCATCAACAATAGGGTACCTTCACTGGAGAAAGGCCATTGGCATCTGGAAAACCTCTGTTAACTGGGAAGGTATGTGGCTGGCATCTGCTTGCTCCCGGGCTGCATCTCAAAATGGCATTCTCCACACTGTCAGCATCAGCTTTCAATGGCCATCTTCAAAGTATCTCTCTAAGCTGCTCTCCAAAATGTCATTCACAGCTGCTCTGAGTTCCTTCTGTTTGTCAGCTCTTTTATATGGCTCCAGTGATTTAATTCAGACCCACCCTGAATGGGTGGGTAACACCTCCATGGAAATTATCCAATCAAGGGTCTTGCCCAAGTTGATTGGGTCACATCTCTATGGAAACACTCAATTAATAGATTCTGACCTAATCAACACTACCTCCCCTGCCCCCACAAGACTGCATCAAAAAACATGAGGGACATAATACATCCAAATCAGTACAATAGGAAATAATGGAAGGAGGCTAATATGGCGGTGGGGAAAGGAGGGAGGGGAATATTGTGTACTTGTTGGCATATTTTGAATTTGCAGAAGCTGTTAAATTTCTAAGAGGTCCTAGTCAATGAGCTGCAGTTAAAAAGAAAGTTCAAGGCTAGAGATATACATTTATGAGTGATTTGAACATAGGTGTTATATAAGGCTTTTCGATGAGGCCATCCAAAACCAAATATAAAATGACAAAAAGAGAGACCTACAACAAGATGTTAAGGAACTCCAATATCTACTGATTTGTGGAGAAGAAGGAAATAGCCAATATTCAGTTTTCAATACTTTAGACTAATTCCATTTTTTCTATCTACCCAGATAATTGTATTGCAGTTTACAAGGTTAGTTTTATTTTTTACACTTAAGTTTTAAAAGCTAAATAATTTTGGCCTTACTATTTAAATGCCACAATAATTTACAGGTGATCATCCATTAAAATAAAACCTTCTCAGAAATTTAAAATTCTAAATAAAATTATTTAAAAGGAAAATTATTGAGAAGCATGTCACTCCTGACTTACATATGAATGTTTAGTATGTTTATTTAAATAATCATGAAAGCAAAATTTAACTAATTTCAGGAAGTACTAACTGAAAATGTTAGTAGAGCCATTCCTACATAGTTACTAGTAAGGTTAAAAACAACATTTTTCTTAAAAATCATTCAAATTTACTGTAATTAAATTTGACCTCTTTACTTGTATTTTACATTAATAAATAAGCTACCAAATAGCTTTTTACTAACAGAAAATTTGTGACCTCTGAATTTTGACTATTATAGTAAGATAATTAGTTTTAAGTGTACAGTAAATAATACTTAACACATGCTGATTAAATGCTACTGTCTCTGGAGAGGATTGCTAGATGACACTAAACTCCAGGACAATTCCCTGTAGGAGTGCCAGCAATAGGGGTGCCCTAATACCTATACTTGAGCCCTAATTATGAAATTTGAATAACTTTCCATCTTAAGTGATTCAGTTAAAGAAGAATTAATTTCAAAAAATCAGAACACAAAACCAGTTATACAGACATGTAGGTGGAATAATGTGGACATATGAAAAAGAAAAAAAAAAGTACTATGAAGAGTCCTAAAGAAGCTTAAGACTTCCTAAACTTAAAACATGATTTATAAACTAAAAAAGAAAAAAAAAAAAAAAAACACTGAGTAAACAGTTTAAAAGATGAGGTAGTTTCTTTCTTTCTCTTTCTTTCTTTCTTTCTTTCTTCCTTTCTTCCTTTCTTCCTTTCTTCCTTTCTTTCTTTCTTATTGAGGATTAAAGTGATGGTCTGGAAAAGTGACTACAAAAATTACCTCAAATACAAAAGATAAGAGACTTTGAGAGATTACAGATACAGTAAATGATTCTGAAGGAGAAAAAGGAACAGATGGAAGAAAGACAAAAATAAATACATAAGAGGGGAAAGAAGAGGAAAATATCTTGGAAAGAACACTGAGGAATAAGAGGATGCCTAGATAGTATTCAGAACCCGTGGCAAAAGAAAGCTTCAAAAGATACACTATCCTCAGGGAAGCATCTGATTTCGATTTTAGGAAAGATTTTAATAAAATTGAGAGGAAGCTTTTGAAGTTTACAGGGTACTATTGTAATGGAGGTCCAAGAATTGCAGGTAGCAGTAAAGGGAATGGGAGAAAAGAGTGATTGCTCTTCTCCATGAGTCAGACCCCTAAGAAGAAGGGAATAAGATTTGAGGAGGGGTTATCTGGGATTCTCAGTTTCCTTTTGTGACTGAGATCAACAAATGTGGAAAATGATGGCAGTAGCTTAGTTGATCTTTTGGACAGTGTCATCTTTTGGCTAAAAGCAGTAGTGTTGGTGGTAATGAGGAAGTATTTTTGGGGAAAGGAAAGAGAAGTCTGGGATCTCTTCTGCCATCAGGCTGACAGTGTACAGGTCAATATCACTAGCAGCAAGTAGAGTAATGTGGGAATTTTCTGGAAGTTGAGCCAAAGTTAGTGTTGAGGCTGGTGGAGCACGTTATTGGGTTTCCCTGCTGTGTGTGTGTGTGTGTGTGTGTGTGTGTGTGTGTGTAAAATGGTATATATCTTTGCTATAGTGAGTATAGATATGTCAATACTGAAGTTTATTATCAATATAAATACCAATTTTATCAATATTCAGTTCTGTTTTTATAGCTTTATCTGGCTATAATTCTTTGGATTTATTTGGGTTTCAAGAGTAATGTGTCTTCTTTCTAAAAATGGAATACTCTTGCTCCATTTGATTGGGTCTTATAAGCATTTCACTTATTTACTTGTTCACTTTTGAAAACACAAAGTCAACAATTCTAAACTAACCAAATGAAAACATTTTATTGAAATGATTTTTTGTTATAAAATACTTTATACCTAGTAATAAAAATTAATTTATGATGTATCTTATGTGAACTAACAGAAGCGTAGCTGTCTCCATCAGCTCTAGTCTATAGTTTTCTAAAACCAAATTTAAATTTTATGTAGTCACAATATGTTTATGTAAACATATATTTGTTATTTTTGTTTATAGTTTTCTATAGCCAAAATTTAAAACTTATAATTACTTACAAGTGTTCTTCCAAGCATCATAATTCTCTTTAAATCTATTTTTTGAACATATTTTCCCCCATAGTTGTTTTAGACACCTGACTTTTTACTTTGCTTTTAGTTACAGGCAAAAGTACATGTTGTTAAAGATGATAATTGTTTACTTCTTATTTGGGAAAGAAGACAATTTGCTTAAACTAATGTAGTCCTAAAACCTCTTTAAATATCTTACATCACATACCTTTCTATTTACCCACATAAATAAAATTGGGAAACAACACAATCTGTTAAACCTCAGCCTTGTGAGTATTTTGGGGGCATACATATGCTGTGTGTGTGTGCACACATGTACATATTATTATGTAGGCCAAGTTGGCAAAGACTGCAGGCAATCTCTTTGATTTACTATTGGAATAAAATAATTAATCACAAAATTGTTACCAGATATGATATTTGATAAATACTCATGTTTAACAGCCGATAGCCATAGGGAAAAACAGGATCAGAAATGCTTATCCAAATGAGGGCAATATTTTCAATGAATATATGTACTATGCATCTTAAGCTGATGAATTATTAGAAGCTTAAGATATATAATTACAAAATATAAATATAACAGGTTTTAAAGTTTTAAGGTGTTGGCACAGCTTAGTGTGCACTCACGAATGAACAGACGCTACCTTATTTAAAGCATCTTTTCCACTCTATTCATGGAGATGTAGAAGACTGTGGTCCAGATTCAATTATGATGATTAGCATTGATTGCTAAAACTTTTGAAATGAATTTTGTTTCTGTTTATCACAAAAACTGACACCACCAAATTGAATTTTAAAATCCATCTTAGAATATATTTTTCATTATAAAATGAAATTTAGAACTTACCAAATGTTATATAAATTATTACATTATTGTTTTTGTATTTATTGATCACAGTTCTGATTAATTTTAAAGGACAATGATGAAATACATTTTAAAATCTAATTTTAGAGCAGCAAGTATTCTAAGTGGTACAACATAATTTATATAATTTTTTTCTTATATCTTCAGTTTAAACAATTTTTTCTCTTTTTTGTATGTTCATTGACATTTTTTTCATTATGTATCACTTTACAATTGATCTGGCAATATCATAAATTGCACTTATATTTTTATATTTAGAGTTTTGAGCTCTATTTAATCAAGCTAGAATTTAAGGTTCAAACTATTAATAAATGGGATAATATATTTACCTTATTCCTTAATATTAAATAGTCTTATTGAAGATATATATTAGTATAGCCTGGTCTGGATATGATAAATAATATATGCAAGGTTGGCTAGTCAATCAAAAGCATAAGTTTCTCCAAAAAACTCACATTGCCAGAAAGAATCAATATCCAACACAGTACTCTTTAGATGAAACTAGAAGCCAGTTCTTCTGAAGCCATGAAATAACAAAATTCATAACTTATGTTCTGATTTCAAATAATCATTCTATTTCATATCCATCCGATATCTAGCCATACTCTCATCCCATACAGAGACACCAGTCAAAAGTAATCTTTCATGCTGAATCTTTGGTAAAATTTCTTTCTAGGCACAGCACATGACTGGGCAATATGTTCTTTCTTAAAATCAGCACACATTCCCCATGCTTATGACTGTAAACCTATATAGCTTATGTTCACCTCTATGCAGCTCTTTCTCATCACTATAAAGCATTTCTCTGCAAATTACCTAATGCCTTCTATATTCTATACTTGAAGTTTTCTGTCCGTCTCAGAAATCTAAGTAACCTAAGGGCACTTTTAAGAATGCTTAAATATTTCTACAGTTATTGGTTTTCAGACATCATCATCTTGATCATCAAGTGTAAATTTTTTAAAACTGTTGACAGATTCAAATGTGCCTAGAAAGAAATACCTTTTGAATTTCTCAGATATGGACATCTGGGGTTTTGTAATAAGGCGGGGCTTATAGACAACCGAACAATTTTTGTAACACCCATAATGAATAACAAGGTAGCGGTTGTACACAGGAGGCTAATGTCACCATGGTAAGGGCATATAATATAGACTTGCCAGGAGATTAAAAAATATCCTAGAGAAGAAACTTTATGTGATGACTTTTAAATGATGACTGATGTGGTTTCAGGAGAAAGAGTAACCAGATAAAAAGGAAATTCACATGGTCAGACATGAAGGAATCATGTAGAACATGAGTGACTTGAGAGGATTCAAGTATTTTAATATGCCTGAAGGACAGATTGCAGGAGAGAGACAAGAGATACACCTGGGAAGGTTGCCAAGAGCCAAGTCATGAAGAGTCATGTATGACAAAATAAAGTTTGGATTCATTCCAGAGACAATAAAAAATAGAAATATCATAATGGTATAATTGTGGAAGATGGATTGATGTATGTGGTAAAAATGTTAAATCAATATTAAATACAAAGAGACAAGTTTATGATACTATTAACAAACCACTGGGATGAATTATGAGCCACAAATAAGTTATTGGCAGGGAAGTAATTGAGGGATACATTGGCACAAAATAAAGGATCTTTGGCATTCAACAGCCATTTTCACTCTTTCTGTAATCTCCATTCTGTCATGGTGGTTGGGGTACTCTTTTGTTTCTAGGATTCTGGATACAACTTAGACTGTGTCAATGAGGTACATTTGCACAACACTCGCAAAGTGGAAGGGAGTTGGAGGCTATATTTTTAAAAAATACAGACATATGAAGGCATGAGATTTTGTAGGAGCCACTCTCCACTGTCTTGTCACTAGTTATCAGAGTTGTGATGTTAACATTTATTTTGTTGCAGTTTGCACCTTTGGGTGCTAGTAGCTGTTTCCAAATCTCTGGAGTGAAGCTGCTGAGATATGACCATGAAGCATGGGAAAGAGTTTTTCTTCTTTCAACAACAATTTTTAAATATATACATCTCTCTGTTAAAGCCCTTTATATTTGAAATAAATAGTCTTTTCTGTTTATCGCACAAAACCCTACTGATTTAACAGGGCTGCAACTCCCAAAAGAAATGCCACTTCCCTCATACAGGTGAAGGTTGAAGTCATGATTCTGAGGAAAGCCCTCTAACAGGAATATATTGCATCTTTAAATTTCTTAAAATTTCTCAAGGTCTAAAATTTCTTAAAATTCAATCAAAGCATAATAGAAATTTCTGACAAAGCTTAATTTGTATGACTAATTTTGAAAGCACAATCTAGAAGTGTACGTCAGTGGCATTTGTTCTTCAATATAAATTAACTAACATACAGGGTGTAAAAAATATATATTCCTTCTCTTCAAAATTTCCTAAAATGTAAACCCTGGAAATCAGCATGCTAAAGCTTGGAAAACATGGAAAAGCTCTCTAAGTATATCATTTCAATGTGAATTTTGTCATTTGATGTTACCACTACTTACCTACCTCCCTTATTGATTTGATCTACAAAAATTCCTTGTCATTCCAATGCATTTTTTAAGGTTTTGCCACGTGACTCAGAATTTTCTCCCTATCCTAACTTCCACAATATTTGACTGCTCAAGTTACTGTGCTCATCTAAATCACTAGCCTCACATTTTTTTGAGCTCCTAAGCTGCAGGGACTTTCATTTGCTCTCCAGTCATCTATTCTCGAAAGCATCACAGTTCTTACTCTCTGATAACATCTTTCATATTTCCAATTACCACATTATCTGTATATCTCTATAGCTCTTCTATGAATACATAGCAACTTTTAATCTCTTTGTATTTTTCTCCTGAGGAGTCATCTCCCCCTCAGTTATTATTTTTCCATTAGTCTTAACTCCATAAAAAAACACTCAAAATATTGTTTACCTGCAGAAGGAATTGCCGTAATATACTACCACAAATGTAGGGGCTTTAAACAATGCACATTTATTATCTCACAGTTATTTATTATCTCACAGTTCTGTTTTTCTGATGTCCAGTAGGCTCCACTCATTTCTCTGCTGTGGGTCCCATAAGGCTGAAATCAAAGCATTGGATGGCATTTGAGAGGGTCTGGATAGGTTCTTCTTCCAGGTTCATTCATGCTGTTGATAAATTTCAGTTTCATGTGATTATAGGACTGAGGTGCCCATTTCTTAGCTGGCTGTTGATGGGCCATGTGCAGCTTCTGAAAGCCACCTACATTCCTTGGCTCATGGCCACTACCCTCTGTTTTCAAAATTTGCAATGATAGGTTGAGTTCTTTTCATGAGTTCTTCTCTCATCTCCACTTTTGTCTCATCTCTCCTGCCTCTTTTCCCACCACATCTCTGTCTGACCTGGAGATGTTAAAAAAAAAAAAAAAAAAAAAAGGTTTATCTATAGGAAAAGAACCAACAAACACTATTTCATTTTTGAATGGAATACAAAAGGCTGCAATTCATAGAAAAAGCTTTTAGCAATATTATGAAAAAACAAATAAACATGAATTTTTTCTTTGAGCCAGCAATCCCAACTGTAGAATATTTACAGATGATACTAATGGCAAAAATACAAAATGTCATATGCCCCATCTGGAAAAAAATGATTATCTATTTCCATTTCTATTTTTCTTTTACATACAATATTTACCTTCAATAAATTACAAACAACAAAAACAAAAACAAGATATGCAAAGAAGTAGGAAAATGTGACACATAATCAACAGAAATAAAAGTCAATAATAGCTGACCACAGATGCCCCATATCTTGGATTAACAAACAAGAATTTTAAAATAAATTTTACAGAGTATTGTAAGCTGGTTAAAATTTTAGAAGCAAAATTGGACAAAATGGGTGAATGGAGGGGAGATTTTAGTGGAGAAAAGGAAGCACTTTTAAAATAAGAACCAAAGACAATTCTAGAACTAAAAACTGCAAAGAATAAAATGAAAAATTGTCCAAAGGGAGGCTCTTCAGGCTGACGGAAAATTATTTCAGATGGAAGCCAAAATCTGTAGAAAGAAATGAAGAGAAAGAGAAGTAATGACTTAATGGGTTAATATAAAAAGTTATTATGCATTAAATTTACTTAAATTACTATTGATTTTACTGCAAACATCATAATATGATGGGGTTTAGAAAAATATTTTGTATTACAATATATGAGGACAAAATGCAAAGGGAGGAAAAGTATTAAATGAAATTTTGTAGTTTCAAGATTTTCACATTTTATGGGCAATGGTGTAGTATGAACCCAAAATAAAACTGCTTAAGGACCTTGAGGTAATCCTAGTTAATTTCTGCTTTGTGAACCTGACAAAACACAAAGATTAAGAATGAGGCAGATGCTGCTAACATATGTATACAAAGCTCCTCAGTGTCAATCTGGCATATAGAGATTTCCTTTCATTTTTTTTTTTTTTTAAAGCTGGCCCAAAAATAAATGGTACAGGTAGATTTGTGGAGTGTTATACAGAGGTCAATTGAGAAAGTTTGCAATTTTAAGTTTTATCAGCTTTCTACATGGTGATTCTATTATTGCCCAAAAATGCATATAAAATCTAGAAATACAGATTATGAATGGAATGAAATAAAGCACTTACTGGCATTATTTTGTAGTAGGCAATTAAGAAACATTCTCACAAGTTATTTATGTATATTGTCTCACTAATGTTCCAAGGGACCTAATGCAGTAGAAATTGCTTTTAATTTCACTATACAGAAAACAAAAGTAAAATGTAAAAACATTAAGAAATTAGGTTATGGTCAGAGCTGGTAAATGGTAGAAGTGGGTTAACTTAGAACTGGGCTAAAGAGCCCTACTATGCTGCCTCCTTCCTATGGGCAAGCAAAGTATTACTTCATTTTTGCATAAGATGGTAAAACAAAGATGGTAATTTAGATGAGACAATAATTTGTTTTGTGTAAATTCAGAAAGTACTTTGATCTTAAAATTGATGAATGGGAGTATTTGATGTAAATATAAACTATTTTCCCAAAATTTTTTACAAGTGTAATCAAAACAATTGATCCTTCAAATGTTCCATAGTGGTGGCCCATGAAATAGGACTATATGTAGGAAGTTCCTGCCACTTGGTATCAGAAGATATATACAAAGATTGTGATGTTTTTTTAAATTTAATTTTGTTGATATTGTTCACATTCCATACAATTTTCCAAAGATCTAAAGTGCACAATCAATTGCCCATGGTACCATCAAACAGCTGTGCATACATCACCACAATTTTTTTTTCAATTTTTAGAACATTTTAATTACTCCAGAAAAGAAATAAAGACAAAAAAGGAAATTCAAATCTTTCCATACCCCTAACCACCCCCTCCCTCCATTGTTGACTCACAATATTGGTATAGTATGTTTGTTACTGTTGATGAAAGAATGTTAAAATACTACTAACTGCAATATATAGTTTTCAATACATATATTTTTTCCCTATATACCCCCCTATTATTAACTTCTAGTTATAGTGGATTCATTTATTCTAGTTCATGAAAAATATTTCTAATATTTGTACAGTTAATCACGGACACTGTCCACCTCAAGATTCACTCTTTTATACATTCCCATCTTTTAACCTCCAACTTTCCTTCCAGTTACATACATGACTCTAAGCTTCCCCTTTCCACCACATTCACACACCATTCAGCGCTGTTAGTTTTCCTCACAATAATTTGCTGACGTTACCTCTGTCCATTTCCAAACACTTAAGTTCAACCTAGTTGAACATTCTGCTCATAATAAGTAACTGCTCCCCATTCTTTAGCCTCATTGTATATCTTGGTAGCTTATATTTCATGTTTATGGGTTTACATATTATCACTAGCTCATATCAGTGAGACGATGCAATATTTTTCCTTTTGTGTCTACTTATTTCACTCAATATAGTGCTCTCAAGCTTTCTTCATCAAGCTGTTTTTTTTTTAAGATGGTTTTGTTCACCCACCATACTTTCCATCCTAAGTAAACAATCAATGGTTCCCTGTATAGTCATGTATTTATATATTCACCATTATCACCACTATCTATATAAGGACATCATTTCTTCCACAAAGAAGGAGGAAGAGTCAAAGAATGTAGAGACAAAAGAAAAAGAAAAAGAGAGAGAGAAAAAAACATGACAGCTAAAAAGCAACAAAAGGAAAGATAGAATTATACTAAAGTAGAATAAAAGAGTCAGACAACATCACCAATGCCAAGAGTACCATACCCCTCCCTTATATCCTCATCTTATAGGCATTTAGCTTTGGTATATTGCCTTTGCTACATTAAAGGAAGCATAGTACAATGTTTATGTTAACTACAGTCTCTAGTTTACATTGATTGTTCTTTTTTCCCCAATATCATCCTATTTTTTTACACCTTGCAAGGTTGACATTCATTTGTTCTCCCTCATGTAAAAACATATTTGTACATTTTATCACAGTTGTTGAGCACTTTAGATTTCACTGAGTTATACAGTCCCAGTCTTTATCTTTCCTCTTTCCTTCTGTTGTCCTTCCTGCTCCTAACCTTCCTCTTTCAACCATACTCACAGTCATCTTTTTTCAGTGTACTTACATTGTTGTGCTACCATCACCCAAAATTGCATTCCAAACCTCTCACTCCTGTCTTTTCCTATCTGTCTGCAGTGCTCCCTTTAGTATTTCCTGTAGGGCAGGTGTCTTGTTCACAAACTCTGTCATTGCCTGTTTGTCAGAGAATATTTTAAACTCCCCCTCATATTTGAAGGACTGTTTTGCCAGATATAGGATTCTTGGTTGGCAGTTTTTCTCTTTCAGTATCTTAAATATACCAAACCACTTTCCTTTTGCCTCCATGGTTTCTACTGAGAAATCCACATGGTCTTATCAAGCTTCCTTTGTATGTGATTGATTGCTTTTCTCTTGCTGCTTTCAGGATTCTCCTTTTGTCTTTGATGTTTAATAATCTGATTATTAAGTGTCTTGGCGTAGGTCTATTCATATCCATTCTGGTTGGGGTACACTGCACTTCTTGGATCTGTAATTTTATGTCTTTCATAAGAGATGGGAAATTTTCATTGATTATTTCCTCTATTATTGCTTCTGCCCCTTTTCCCTTCTCTTCCCCTTCTGGGACATCCATGACATGTACATTCATGTATTTCATTTTCTCATTGAATTCCCTGAGACGTTGCTCATATTTTTTCATTCTTTTCCCTATCTGTTCTTTTGTGTGTAGGATTTCAGGTGTCTTGATCTCCAGTTCTTGAGTGTTTTCTTCTGTCTCTTGAACACTGCTGTTGTTTGTCTCCATTGTGTTTTTCATCTCTTGTGTTGTGACTCTCATTTCCACAGATTCCGCCAGATGTTTTTTTCAAACTTTCAATTTCTACCTTTCATTCACCCAATGTTTTCTTTATATACTTCATCTCTTTTGCCTTATCTTCCCTGATCTTGTTGATTTGGTTTTTTATTTGATTTAGCATATTTCTTTGAAAGTCTTTAAAAGATTGTTTCATTAAAGTGAAATAATATCTCAGCTGTATCTTGATTGAGGTGTAAATGTGTTCCCTTGACTGGGCCATATCTTCATTTTTCCTAGTGTAGATTGTAGTTTTCCATTGTCTAGGCATCTGGTTTCCTTGGTTACCCCAATCAGATTTTCCCAGACCAGAACAGGTTCAGACCTCAAAGTGGGGTTATATTCAGTTTCAGGTCTCCCTGGGGTGTGCCTCAGAGATTGACAGGTGGCACCTGTCAGCCTGTCACTCTGGACTGGTGTAAGCAGGTATGGCCCCTTTAGTTTTCTGTTTTGGCTGTTTTCTCCCAGGCTCTGGGGTCTGGTTCTGAAGGGAGGGCAGATAGTAGAACTGGGCCCCACCTCCTTCCTCTAGGGAGTTATCATCTGCATTTAAATGACCCCTTTGTCTTTCTGACTCTATTGTCTCCACCCCTGTCTGGGTAGGAGCACTGTGAACTGAAAATGGCTGAAGCTTTTCCCACTGAGCTGCTCAGATTGAGAGAGAGAAAATGGGACAGAAAGCCCCCTTTCAGAGCCAGTCTATGGCCTTCCAGTTTCACCCATCAGTCAAAGGTAACACCTGGTCTTCCGGGCTCCCCTCCTGGGACAGAGGAGTCTTCTGGCTCTTTAATATCAGTCATCACTAAAAGCCTCTATCTGCTTATTAGTGGCTTGTAGCTTGTATTCAGCAGTCCACTTTTGTTAATTAAAACTCCAGTTGGAGCTGGGCTGAGCTATATTTGCTTGCTCAGAGAGTGCATCTTTTTACCACAATAAGGCTTTGCAGCTTAGCCTGCCATTGAGAGAGGGAGCTTCCTGCACAGTTCCACAGCTTTACTTACAGATTTTATGCTGTGATCTCAGGGATTCCTTCCAATCCAGGTTGGTGTATGTTGTGTGGACAGTCACGATTGTCCTCAAGCAGTTATTCCAGATTATTTGCTCACTGTTCTTGGTTGTTTATTAGTTATTCCAGGGGACCAAGTTTCACTCCTCTCTGTGCTACCATATTGACCCTCAAACTCCTGTTTTGACTTTCCAATCAAAAGGCAGAGATTGGTAGAGTGGATAAAAGAAGCAAAACACATATATACTGTCTGAAAAATATTCACCTTTAAGTGAAAGATACCAGAAGGCAGAGGTTGAAAAGATAGAAAAAGCATATACCATGCAAGCACCAACAAAAAGAGAGATAGGGTGGCTATACAAATATCAGATGAAATAGTCTTTAAGTAAAAAACTCTCAAGAGGGATAGTTTTGGTCATTATATACTGAGAATGGGGAACATTCAGCAGGAAGATGTAGCAATTATAAATATACAAGCAGCTAACAGTAGAGCCCCAAAATATCATATACTGACAGATTTTAAGGAGAAATGGATGATTTAACATTAATCATTAGAGACTTTTACATAAAACCCTCAATAATGGATAGAACATCTAGTCAGAAAATCAATAAAGAAGTACAGGACTCAAATGATAAACTAAACCAACTAGACCTAACAGACATATATAGAAGACTTTACCCAATGAAAACAAACTATACATTCTTCTGAAGTGCACATGGAATGGATCATTCTCTAGGATAGACCATACATGGGGGTCACAAAACAAATCTCAATAAATTTAAAAAAACATACAAGATGTATTCTCTGACCACAACAGAATGAAGCTAGAAATCAATAACAGAGGGTGATGGGCATAATTAAAAAATATGTGGAAATTAAACAACATATTCTTAAACAACCAATGGACTAAAGAGGAAATCACAAGCAAAATTAGAAAATATCTGGAGGCAAATGTAAATGAAAATAAAATGTACCAAAACTTATGAGATGCAGCAAAGGCAGTGCTGAAAGGGAAATTTACAGCTTTAAAAGCTTACATGAAAAAAGAAGAAAGACTTCAAATCATAGACCTAACATCAAAACTGGAAGAACTAAATTAAAAAAAAAAAAGAGTAAATGAAACCCAAAGCAACAGAAAGAAAGAAATAACAAAGATTAGAGTGGAGATAAATGAATTAGAAAACAAACAGCCAAAAAAAAAAAAAAAAAAAATAGAGGGGATCTACAATACCAAAGATTTGTTGCTTGAAAATATCAATAAATTTGACAAACCTGTAGCTAGACTGAAAAAGAAAAAAGATAAAGGATATAAATATAGAAAATCAGAAATTAAAGGGGGATGTTACTTTTGACCCCACTGAGAAAAGGAAAAAGGACTATAAGACGATTTTATGAACAACTGAGTGTCAATAATTTAGAAACCTAAATTAAAAAGACAAAGATTTAAAAACACAGAAGCTATCTACATTGACTCAAGAAGAAGATCTCAACAAACCAATTACAAGTAAAGAAATTGAATCAGTAATCAAAAACCCCCAAACAAAGAAAAGCCCATAACCAGATGGCTTCACAGGGGAATTATACCAAACACTGTAAGAAGACTTCATTCTAATTCCATCCAAATTCTTCCAAAAAATTGAAGAGGAGAGAACACTCCCTAACTCACTCTATGAGACCAACATCACCCTGATACCAAAGCTGGATATAGATACCACAAAAAAAGAACACTACCAGTATTCCTTTTGAATATTGGTGCAAGGTCCTCAACAAAATACTAGCAAACCAAATCCAACAGCATATTAAAGATTTTACACCATGATCAAGAGGGGTTTATCCCTGGTATGCAAGGTTGGTTCAACAAGGTTTGATAAACAACTAAAAAGTGTTTCCCTTTTGACCTTAAAAAAGAGAGGCGCTTTGCTGAATGCTGTTTGAATTCTGAATGTTACACCTACATATGTAGTAAAATTTGACATTTATACAATGTTAATTTTTAGATGTCTCAAAGATATTTTTCACTATACTTTAATGTGTCATTTGTGATTCAAGTCCTTTCAAAGCTTTAAAAAATAAATGTATACCTAGAGCCCTTTAGTAACCATAAAGTTGACACATGGTTATTTATGTCATAACTGATTATGTATGGTTTTGCAATTTGCAGGCATGATTAAGCTAATTACATAGACACATTTTTGCTGGAAATAATTATCTATCCTCTGAAGAGTTCCATAGCATTTGGATAATATATCCAAATACTTCAGTATTCTTTTTTAATTCATTGAACTTCAGTCCTACATTGTCTTTATATTTTTTTTGTTAGAGAGGTTGTGGGTTTATAGAACAGTCATGCATAAAATAAGATTCCCATAGTCCCACCTGCCCCTATACCATGCATTGGTGTGGAATATTTGTTACAATTGATGATAGCATATTTTTACAATTGTAATATTTAAGTCCATGATTTAACTTAGGGTTCTCTGTTTGTACAGTGTAGTTCCATGGATTTTTTAATTGTTTTCCTGTTACTATACATGCAATCTAACATTTCCCCTTTTAATCAGATTCAGATATATATTTCAGTGTTTTTAAATGCATTCACAATGTTGTGTTTACCATCACCACCACCCATTACCTACATTTTTCTATTATTCCAAAATGGAACCCTGTATATTTTAAACCTAAACTTCCTATTCCCTATCCCCACCCCTTGTATCCTATATTCTGGCTTCTGGCTTCCATGAGTTTACTCTTCTAATTGTCTCATCAGTGAGATCATACCATATTTTTCCTTTTGTGTCTTATTTCATTCAACATGATTCTTCAATGTTAATCCATGTTGTTACATGTATTAGAGCTTCATTTCTTCTTACTACTGAATAATATTCCACTGTAAGTGCATACCACATTTTTTTATCCATTCATCAGCAGATGGGCATTGGGTTGCTTCCATCTTTTGGCAATTGTGAAAGATGCCACTAAAAATATCAGTGTACAAATATCTGTTCCAGACTCTGCTTTCAGTTATTTGAAGTATACCTCTAGTAGTGGGATTGCTAGGCAATATGGTAGCTTAATACTTAGCTGACTGGAAAATGGCCAAATTGTCTTCACAAAGTCTGCACCATTTAACATTGCCACCAGCAGTGAATGAGTTTTCCTATTTTTATGCATCCTCTCCAATACTTGTTTTTTTGTTTGTTTGTTTGATTGTTTGTCTTTTGTTTTTTTGGTAACTGCAACCATTCTGCTGTGTATTGTTTTAGTTCAGTGAAGTTTTCTATACATGTTTGTGGGTCTCATTGGCTTAGAGTATAGTTCAAGTCTTGTACCTATTCATCTTCTGACTAGATGTTCTATCCATTATTGAGAGTGGCGCGCTAAGTCTCAATATAAATGTAAAATCTTCAATTTCCTCCTTCAAATCTGTTTTGTCTTTGCTTTGTATATTTTGGGGCTCTGATGTTTGGTGCATATATAGTCATAATTGTTACATCTTCCTGTTGAATTGTCCACTTTGTCAATATATAATGACCATCTTTTTCCCCTCTGTTTTTGACTTAAAGTCTACTTTATCCATTATTAGTATAACTACTCCAGCTCTCTTTTGGTTTCTACTTGCATATGTATTTTTTTCCCTCCTTTCACCCATAACCTACTTGCATGTTTCACTTGAAAGTGAGTCTCTTGCAGACAGTATATACTTGGGTCATGCTATTTTTATCCATTCTACAGTCTGTGCCTTTTGACTGGCAAGTTTAATCCATTTACATTTAAAGTCTCTTTTTTTCTGCCATATTGCTATCTAGCATTTGTAATTCTTATACTTTTTTTCCTTCACTTCCATTAATGCCTACATTTATATTTATTTGATTTTTTATATTGTATAATATTGAGTGACTTCTCATTTATATCTGGATAGAATTTTCATCTATTTTCTTTGTTGTTACCATGGGGATAAAATTTAATGACTTAGCTATATAACAATCATATTTTGTTCAATACCAACTTAATTTCAATAACATGCACATATAGTTTTCCTTTACCTCTCTGTTCCCTCACCATTTTTTGTACTTGTTATCACTTAAATCTTTGTACATTGTATGTCCAAAATATAGATTTATAATTAATTTTATGCATGTGCATTTTAACACCTGTAGTAAGTTACATACCAAATAATACACTACAAAAGTACTGGCATTTATAATTATGCAAATGGTTACCTTTACTGCCAGCCTTTATTTCTTTATGCTACATTGAACCACTATCCATAGCCCTTTCTTTTCAGTCTGAAGAACTCCCATTTAGCATTGCTGATAGGGCAGGTCTAGTGGTGAAGAATTCCTTCAGTTTTTCTTCATCCAAGAATGTCTTAATCTCACCTGAATTTTTGAAAAAAAAAAGTCTCACTGTATATAAAATCTTTGGCCAGCACTTGTTTTGCTTCAGCACTTTAAGTATTTAAGTATTTCAACCCACTGCCTTCTTGTCTCCATGGTTTCCAATGAGAAATTGCCACTCAACCTAATTGGTGTCCTTTGTATGTAACATGTTGCTTTTCTCTTGCAGCTTTCAGAACTCTCTCCTTATCTTTGTATTTGATAGTGTAATCACTATATTATAAGGGTTATTTCTCTTCATGTTTTTCCTGTTTTTCTCTGGGCTTCTTGGATGTGCATATACACATCCTTTGCTTATGAGGCAGAATTTCTGTCATTATTTCTTTGACTATTACTTCCACTCCATTCTCTCTTTCTTCTCCTTCTGAGACTCCAGTTATGCACATATTGGTGTGCTTGATGGTGTCCCATGGTTGTCTTAGGTTTTTTGCTTTTAATATTCCTTTTTTCTTTATGTTCCTGAGCCTTACTCATTTCCAGGGTCTTGTCTTCAAGTTCACTGATTTTTTTCCTCTGCCAGCTCCAATCTGCTCTTGAAACCCTCCTGGACATTTTCATTTTAGTTATTATGGTTTCAACTCCAGTAGTTCTCTTTGGTTCCATTTTAAAATTTCTATCTCTTTACTAAGAATCTCTTATTGCTTATTCATTGTTTCCCTGATATCCTTTTGTGCTTTTACTGTAGTTTCCTTCTTCTCCTTGAGTATTTTTAAAATCATTTTACTAAAGGATTTGTTTGGTATGACACATTTTTGTCTTCTTTGTCTTCTGGATTTTTATCCTCTTTTGATAAGGCCATGATTTCCTGTTTCTTTATTCATCTTGTAATCTTTTGTTGCATACTGTACATTTTAATATATTAAAATGATAACTCTGTTATGTACTCCCTGAGGTGTCTGTTTCTTGGTTTTGTAACAAGTTAGAGATAACACAGAGATTATGTTGAGCTTCAGCCCACCTATCAGGAAGGTCAGCCCAAGATGAAGGCAGTATGCAGTTTTCCCTTTATTTCTAGGCTTCTATCTTATCCTGGGATTTTGCATGTTGTTTTGGAGTTTCCCTGTTTATAGCAAATTGGTTGTCCCCTCTGTTTTCCAGGAGACCGTCCTCCTCTCCCAGGTGTTTGAAGCAACCAAGTCTTTGTCCCAGATGGTCTGCCTATATAGTTTTTTTTATTTTCCTTTCATCATCTCATGCTCCTTTGGCCTGTACCACAAATTCTGGGAGGAGGGAACAGTGGAGAAGACTGTCCCAAGCTAGTCTTTCCCAGCCAAAATAGGGCCAATGACCCATGAAGAGGTGCAAACCAGCTCCAAAATTCTCTGGAGAAGGGATCAGAAATGGTGCCAAGTGCTTCTCCAATTGCTCCCCAAAGCTGAGCTTTCCTGATCTGCCCAACAAATACAGCCCTTCGGCTAACTACCTGCTGCTGCCTTGAGGAAGTGCAGCATCTTTAAGTCTCCACCAACAACAACCCTGTCCAGGCAGTTTGAAACAATGGCTGTCACCATCATTGTCCAGGACAGGCTGAAACAATGGCTGCCTCTGCCCTTTGCCAGGCACAAAGCCCCCAATGATCCAAATTCCCTAATCAAGAGCTTTGATCCATTATCTTATTGACCATGTCAGCCACTGTTCTTGGGGAAGAGGAGTTTTATGCCCCTTTCTGTCACCAATGAGCTTTCAGGGGTGAGAGTGATGGGCACCAGTAGCCACCATGTGGAGAGAGTAATTTACTGTTTTTAATGTAATTTATCAGTTTCTTCCTCCCACTCTTCCCTGGATGTTGTGCAGTGTTCTTCTGGCCTCCAGATTTTCAAAATAGTTGTTTTATACAGCTTCTGCCTGTTTTGGTGGAAGGACTAAGTCCTGGACCTCCCTACTCCACCATCTTCCCACAATTCTACCTCACTCCAGTATTCTTACAACCTGTAATAGTAAGCTTTTTTCTTTCAATTTGCATTTTATTTCAATAGACCCCCCCCCCAACATATAAGAACTCAGGCCATAAATTTGCATTTGATGGCCACTATATACTGTGTCTTCACTTTAGATCTTCAAAGATAGTTATGTTTTATTCCCATTTAACAATTTCACTGTAATGGTGACCAGTAATATGAAAAATTTGCCTCACATAGTTTTGCTGAGGGTTATATACAAAACAAATGCTTGTTCCCATTGTTTTTTAATCTAGTCAAATGTTTGAGTAAGCTCCATGAAAGCAGGGGCCACATCTCATCTTTTTCCTTGCACATAGGCACTCAGTAAATACCTGGACATGCAAAAAAAGTTATGGTGGTTATTAATGGACATAAGTTTAAGTATAGAGCAAAAACAAATAGGCAAAATTAGGTGGCTATCAGCCTCTATGGTAAGATACAGCTGTGAATCAGACCTGACAGATACATGTTCAGCTAGAGAAAAAAGAAAACGAACAAAAGACACAGCAATGCAATAGTGATTCAGGCTATGATTCAAAGTATTTGAAAAGTATAAAAGCTAATGGTCATTTTTTTTGCCAGCTCTCCATAGAATAGCAAAACTCTTTTCCCTAATTTGAATTCATATCAAGCAGTCTAGTTTCTGGGATTGCAACCTCTAAGAACAAGACAGAGTATAAACCAAAGGAAGAATTCTGGTCCTTGAAATTAAGCTTTGTAGTCACAGTGACATGGCTATGAATTCTGGTGCAATCTTTATTAACTGCATGGCTTTGAGAATGTTGCATAAAATTTGAACCACTGTTGTGCCGTTTATTAAATAAATGTAATATTTAACTTGCCGCAATATGGTAAATCATTGTGTGTTACATAAAAGGCACTTCAGCAATATTAATTCTGGTCTCCAGATTCTTTGCTGGTGTTTTATCTCCATCCATTCTGGTAGAGTAACTAATATGGAGCTCCACTCCTTGGGTGCATTTAGGCTCTTTAAGTATTGTGTGTTCAACTCTTTCCTTTCCTCAACAACACTAAGTTTTTCTCCTATTGGGCAAAACTCTACCAGGAGCAGTTATTACTGGTCCTTTTTTTCTACAAGGATAATATCCTTTACACACCTGAAAAACAGTTTGTTTCTGGCAAACTGCAAATGAAACACCTGCTTGGAAATACATATGGGAAGTCTGCAGTGGCTTATACACTGGCAGCACATTTTGCCTGGCAGTTTCTTTAGGTGTAATGAATTGGGAAAATGTGTCTTTTACGGAATCTTAATGACTTTCTGCAAAACAAGCAAGCAGAAAAAATATGAGGAAACTTATAATTTTATCACCTGTGTTTGTCTAATTCTAGCCAAAGCAATAATCTGATACATGCTTGAGAAAAAATGGAGAAACATTAGTTGAGAGAAAATAAATGAACAGCTTAATTTTTGAATTCTAACAAGTTTTGCAGCCAGTTTTGAATAATTAAAAGTCCCCAAAGACACTAAATGAATCCCAGGCAATGTCCCTCTTTCAAACATTGTCTTGGTGAAGAACTTCTAGAGAATTCCCAACACTTTCAACAGATGTGCTTCCAGTCTGTGGTACCTAATGAAACACTTTGCTGTTTGTATGTCAAGATTCCCCACTGTGAATCCATGCAAGAAAGAATGTGGCAGGAATGGAGAAATTAATTTCTATTTTAGATTCCTTTGATATATTCAAGAAAAGGTAAGATTATGTCATTCTTACTAAAGATTCCAGGTATCCATGAATTCATCAGGAATCTTGGTGTTTCCTGTGTAGGTATGTGTTTTAGAATCAGACGCACCTGGCAAAGCTATTTACTAGGTTTTACTTCTGGATTGACATCTTATTTTCCATTTCCAAACCATAGTTCCTTAATCCATATAATGATGAGTACTCTCAATTCATAATGTTTTCTTGTGTATGAGAACTGGCAAAAATATGTGTACAGATTACAAATCAATGCACATATAAGATATGCAATAAATGGCAACAAGTATTTTAATGAATTGGATGAAAACACTGTGTAATATGAAACTTAAAGATTTAAACTGAATTAAAAATGTCAGATATCTTGAAGAATGAATTTTATAATAATAGATTTTCCTGAAAGTTTCAAATATTTTACTGCTCACTGTTTTAATCAAACAACGAAACCACTTACTATGGGAAAGCTGCCCTGAGGGGTATAAACGTTGTGTAAATATTTTTATCTTTCAAGGAGATTATATTCTTGTTGAAAAGTTGAGAATCACACTCAAAAAAACAATAAAATAGCAAGTCAATATGATAAAATTCTGGACTATTTGAAATAGAAAACACAAGCAATGTAAGCCAGAGACTGGTGTAATCAATGTGGTCCAGAATCACCAGGGAGGGCTACTTTCAGTTAAAATTCAAATATTTATAGCTTACCAATATGTTTTATTGGCCTTTCTTTTCTCTTTGCTATTTGTCATAAAAATACAGTTGTTTTACTGGAGTGGCCAATGACTGTTGCTAAGCGTACAAATATAAAAATGTTCCAACATGTGGGAGAACAAATTAATATCAACCATGCAGACTGTTGAAAAAGGGATGATTCTTGGAAAAAACATAATCAAAGCAAACTGGAGCCTATGGTCAACAGTAACATTCCAATATGCTTCCATTAAATGTAACAAAGGCAATATATCAAAGTTAAATGTTTACGAGAGGGGGTATAAGATTCTCGGTAGTGGTGTTATTTTCTGTCATTATTATTATATTGTATTGTATGACATTTTTATTTTTCTTTTTATTATATTTTTTATTATTCACCAAAAAAACCTTTTTCATAATAATCAATATGTTCAAGTGTTGACTGTGGTGATAAATGTACAACTATGTGATGATGCTGTGAACAACTGACTGTACACTGTGGATGGTTGTATGTTGTGTAACTATATCTCTATAAGATTGTAGGAAAAAATATAAATAGAGGTAAAAGTGCTGGAGAAAACATGGAGAGAGGAATGTACCTATTTACTGTTGATGAGGATGCAGAATGGTGTAGCCTTTCTGGAGATCACTGTGGTGGCTCCACAAGAAGCTAAATATATGGGCCATAAGATCCTGCAACCTCATTATGGGGTATGTATTTGGTGACCTGTGGTGTATGCATACAATGGAATATTGAGCAACTACGAGAAGGAGTAAAGCTGTGAGACACACAAGGAGGTGAATGGATCCTGTAGACAGCATGTTGAGTGAAGTACGCCAGAAACCAAGGCAAACACTATAATGCCTCACCAATATGGACTAACTACAGTGTGTAAACTCAAAATTAAATCTTAGAGCACAGTCTAACAGGGAAATGATTATTGTAATGGTCCCCAGATTATAAACTCTTCCAGCAGTCAAATCTATTCCTGAATTGTAATGGCTATCTCCAAACTCTGAGATGTTGATCCCTTAGTGTATTAACTGACTGGTCTCTGGAACATTGGGTATCTGTGTTACACCTGAAACTCAGAGCTAGAGCATGGCAAATATGAATATCAGTATTAATGCATACAGCAACTGTTAAAAAAAGAAAAAAAAAAAAGATGAAATAGAGCCCAGACTTCAATTAGAGATCTGAATAAAGCAGATATGGTTAAGACTAGAGCAAATCGGGCCAAATGGTAAAGGTTGAAACTGACTGTATATTAAAACTTCAGCTTCCATGTGAGACAAAGGGAAGAAATGTTTATTTGGTGTGGGATCTATATTTTCTAAACAATATAACTTCTACAGTCAGTTTGTTCAAACACTGCAATTACATGGAACTTGGAATAGGAAGTGAGCTATGGTAGGTCTGTATAGATTAGAATGAAATAGCAACACATCCTAAAGTAATTTGAGTGGAGAATAAAAATATATATTCGGGGACCCTCTGAGGAGCTGGGGGAGGATGCAGAGGTGTTGGATTTCTTCACCTGGATCATTGCAGAGGTGTTGGACTTCTTCACCTGGATTATTCACAAACATTGGGGACTGACAGCTAGATGTGCTGAGCCCTCTGTCTTGGGGCTGGCCCCTATGAAGCTTGTTGCTGCAAGGAGAGGATAAACCTACTTATAATCATGCCTAGTTGTTTCCAGGAGTGTCTCTTTGTTGCTCAGATGTGGCTCCCTCTCTCTAACTAAGCTACCTTGGCAGGTGATCTCACTGCCCTCCCCCCTATGTGGGACCTGACTCCCAGGGGTGTAAATCTCCATGGCAATGGAGGATATGACTCCAGGAATGAATCTGGACCTGGCGCCGTGGGATTGAGAATATCTTCTTGACCAAAAGAAGGATGTGAAATGAAACAAAATAAAGCTTCAGTGGCTGAGAGATTCCAAATAGAGTTCAGAGGTCACTCTGGTAGACATCATTATGCACTATATAGATAACACTTTTTAAATTTTAATATATTGGAATAGCTAGAAGTAAATACCTGAAACTATCAAAGTGTGACCCAGTTGCCTTGACTCTTGAAGACAATTGTATAATAATGTAGCTTACAAGGGGTGACAGTGTGATTGTGAAACCTTGTGGATCACACTCCCTTTATCCAGTGTATGGATGGATGAGTAGAAAAATGGGGACAAAACCTAAATGAAAAATAGAGTGGGATGGAAGGGGTGATTTGGATGTTCTTTTTTATTTTTATTTTTTATTCTTATTCTGATTCTTTCTGGTGTAAGGAAAATGTTCAAAAATAGATTGGGGCAAATGAATGCATAACTATAAGATGGTACTGTGAACAATTGATTGTGCACCATGGATCATTGTATGGTATGTGAATATATCTCAATAAAACTGAATTAAAAAAATACATTTGTTTTATGTATTAAAATATGCATTTTTAGAACAAAAAGTAAATATGTTTTGACCTTGAAATTTCTGCTAGTTATATATCATTACTGTTGAGACAGTTATTTATTAATAAGGTCATCTTACTAGTGTGGGGCAGTTTTGAAAGAGTGTTTGTAACCTGAGAGATATTTATGGATCCCAATGGTCCAACATGGACTAATTAAAGGGTAGTAGTATAGATCCTAATAAATGGGGTCACTAATGGCAAATTGGATGGAGGACTTCCTGATATTGGAGAACTGCCCCCAAATTGCAGGTGTTTAGCATTCTCGGCTCACACTCACAGAATGCCAGGGAGGTACTCCATCACCATCATAAACAAATCCACCCACATGGGGTTCCGAATTTGTGCATTATGAATTATGATTCAGTGACATATAACAAATCTGCCCACATATATTTTGAGGACATTCTTGAATTAGATATCATATATATATAAAATGACATTTTATATATAGATATAGATATAGATAGATATAGATATAGATATAGATATAGATATAGATATATGACAAAACTGCTGCCTTTATATTAAAATATCTCCCAGATATATTCTTTCCCTTCTATATTTTAATCCATCATTTGTGGCTACATTTCCCTCTCCATAACATCAAAACATAAAAATTATCTCCAAAACAGACTGCAAGGATTCCATTGAAACATGCATTCTAAAATTATTTTTGTCTCTTGTTAGCCTTACTTATAATACTCCAAGGCAATATTCTTTTAGACTCTTTATTTTAATGTAGATGATCTCATTTAAGGGATTTCACTCACACAGTGTTTCCTATTAAACTGTCATAAATAACTTATTTTGTATCACTCATGGTAGTGTATTTACCCATCTGATTTTGCTTTTATTTCATGAGCTCATCTTCAGCAAAGATTTTGTTTTTTCTTTCTTGTGTTTTTTCAGGTTTTTGTTTTTTAACTTTGAGAGTCCTATGTGTGGGGTATGGAAACATGCCTGTCTAACAGTTTCTTGCATGCATCTGTTGGTTTCTGGAGGGATTTTATCAGTAAAGTATGATCATAATGTTAATTTGCATTATTGAGTACTTTCAGCCAGCAAAGATTATCAGTTCAAACCTGTATTTCAGGCTTCTCCTTCTAGAATCTCCAGAAGATGATTAGATTCTTTGTTGTCTCCTCAGGCAGCTCTATTATGATGCTGCTCTTGTGGTGGATATTCACTCCAGCTCTGGACTACCTATGAGGAAAAGATATGGTTTCCTGTTTCTATCTTGGTGATGAAAGCCTGTGTACAGCCTCTATGGCATATATCTGTATGTGATGCCACACTGACACTACTTTTATCTCCCATCTATTTCTAGTTTTTATTAATTTCCAAAAGCCTATTATTTCTTATAGGTCCAATCATCTGAAACAAATATATGTCAATGTATTAGGGAAGAACCCTGCAATTTTAGTGAAACAACTGCTGACAAAGGCTTCAATATATATTGGTTCTTGACTTTATATGAAATGTGTTCCTATTATTACCCTTCTTGGAGAAATTCCTTCCACTACCTATAGTCAAGATAGTAAAAGTATTAGAAAAGACTTCCACTCCAGTTTGAATGTGAGAGGACTTTTAAAAGCCTCCAGTCCCATAGTATCAAATGGAAAACATACATATAAAATAAGTTCATATTTTCCCATGGGATTTTGGAGCATGGTGGATGACCTGGATGCCAAAGTTTCTCACAGATAAGCAACAAGTCATGCCAGCTTCTACTCCAGGGGCACGTACATTTTCTGGATAAAAGGCAGAAAAGATGTCCTGCCACAGGTGGAGAGATTGCACAGATGAGGAAAAGCCAGCCAAGCTTTTAAAGATGGTTAAGGAAGAGCAAAATGCGAAAAGAAATCACTTGGCTTGATAATTCATGGACCAAGCTTAACTCCATTTGGGGTAGAATCAGAGCGATCAGCTCCTGAGCCACGCTTCCAAACAGAAAAATGACTTGTGTTCTTTGGGATAAACAACAACAACAAAAAGTTATATTTTCAGTGTCCACTCTTCTATTATTTATAATGTATTTAAAAAAATTTAAGTATGATACATAAAAGAAACAGGAAAATATGACACAATAAAAATAAATCATAGTCAAAAGAGGGAGACATAGATGATTAAACTATTGGAATTAGTAGGCAAGGAATATAAAACACATTTAGAAAGGTTAAAGAATTCACTGGAGAAGATAGATATAAAGGGTAGGAAAAGGGAAATTTCATGAGAAAAAAACAGATCCTCTAAAAAAGAAACAACTCCCAATATAGTATTGAAAAACAAAATATCTAAAATAAAAAATTCTTTGCATGTGTTTAGAAACAAATTGTGCATTGTAAAATAAGGAATATAAAACATGAAAGAGGTCAATAGAAATTACCCAAAATAAAACACAAAGGGAAACTTTTTTAAGCAGAGCATTAATCACCATTTCAAGTGGTCTCATATAAGAAATCCAGAATCAGTGGGGAGAGAAAGAAAAGGAATAGAAAAATTATTTCACAAAATGATAGATGAAAAATTTCCAAATTTGACTAAAAACCACAATCCACTAACCAAGAAGCTCAACTCAATGAACACAAAATAGAATACATACCAATAAAAACCTAAGAAACTGTTTTCAATATGCTGAAAACTCACAGATAAGAAGAAAATCCTAAAAGATCAAAGGGGAAAATTATATAATAATTAAGGAACCATGATAAATACTCACAAATAAAGAGAAAATCCTAAAAAGTAAAAAGGGAAAAATTATATAATAATTCAGAGAACAATGATAAAAATTATAGCTAACTTCTTATCAGAAACACAAGAAGCCAAAGAAAATAAAACAATATACTTAACATGCCTAAAAAAAAAAAGTAAACTGTAAACCTAGAACTCTATAGCCAATAAAAAAGAAAGTATTTGAAATGAAGGCAAAATAAAGATACTTTCAGAAAAAAGAAAAAAGTTGAGGGCATTTGTTCCATAATACTTCCTCCCCACCACATCCCCTTCTCACACACTTAAAGAACTACCAAATGAAGTTTTTCAGGATATAACAAAACAATGCCAGATGGAAATGTTGATACATAGCAATGAATGAAAAGCCCTGGAAATAGTACATATGTTAGTAAATATATACATTTTAAATAAACAATACTTGCTTTATTACTTAATTTTTTAAAAACATAGTTGACTGCTTAAAGTGAAAATAATTTGAACTAAATTATATTAAATATTTAACATATCAAAATTTGTGAATTGCATACAAAACAGTGCTTAGACAGTAATGAGCAAATTCACATCCACATATTAGAAAATAATATAAGCTTAAAATCAATACCTCATGCTTTAACCTCAAGAAGGAAAGAAATAATAAAAGAAATAAATGAAAATTAGAAAATACAGACAAGCCCAAAACTGGTATGAGGAAACATTATTACAGTAGGTAAATCCTAACTTTTTTCTTAGTTAAAGAATATAACTTATCAATATCAATAATAATAAAGAGTGGAATCACTGTGCATGTTACTGATAATAATAAGGAACCATTAAGAAAAAAATCCCAATAAATTCAAGAGACAAAGAAAATAGACATTTAAAATCACAACTTCAAAAAAACTGACAAAAAAGAGCAAAACTTTATTCCTATGTCAAATAAAACCCCATATTTAGATTATTTCACTAGTGGAATCTACCTAACATACAAGGAAAAGTACTGGCAAACTTATAGAAAATTTTTCAGAGTAAAAAAAGAAGAAACATGCACAGAGAAGATAAAAAGTGGCACATTTCCTTCACTGAAGTCGCAAATATGATAGGAGATTTTATCCAGTGACACCAGGTAAGGAATTCTTCAATGCATCTCTCGGCAAAAATTCTATGAGGGCAAGGACTTGCTCATAACTGGCCCTTGATACTGGCATAATAAGGCACAGTGGCTAAAATTGATATTGATAGATGTATTGGAATTGGCCCCTATTCTATTCTAGCCTTTGTTTGTCCATCTAGTAGCAGAAGCAATCATGGATAATGCAATTAAATTTGGAATAGCAAATAGTCCACAATTTGGTCTACCTGAATGATCAAGATACACACTTTATTACTATTAATATATAAAAATGATCAAGGAGCTATAATAATGCATGTATACATATCCCTTTTTAATCTCAGAGCTGTGTTCTCATTCCCTCTCTCCATATTTTAAATTAGAATTTAAAATATCTGTTACTTTAAACAAGTAGTGAGAAATGTTTAACAGGCTGAATGACTCAATTAAGTGAATGTATTCTCATACAGATATAATAGGCAGCAAAGTGGAGGGGAGGTGGGGGCTCCACTAACAGGTTTCTAGTATCAGGAGGTAGGAATGAGGGGGTGAGAATGTTTATAGCTTTCCCATCTAATCGAAGTTTTATCTGTCTTGTCAGTTCTAGTTGTCTGAGGGTAAGGATCACAATTATGTGTGCAAATCAAGAGAGATATTGAATAAGATATGGTATTCACAGGACAAAACATGAGAGTATGCATTTCTTAGGGAACTTGGAATGTATTGGTCAAAACCTCACCCCATGTATCCAAATTAGGAATGTGTTTTTGCATTATCTAAAGGCAGAGCAAGTTTGGTAATTCTTTATTTAAGAAATCCTATCTTCCGCGGAATGGGTTAAAGGAAATGCCCAGGAAATACTGATGCTACTCATCACTCTATGGGTAAGCATCAGAGGAGGAAAACTATGAAATAAGATGGTAATTCAATGAAAACAAGGGAAAATAATGACAAATGGGAACAGAGCTCCTACGTGTGCTATAATTAAAGAAATTATGCAATAATTAGGGCATAAGAATAAGACATTAATACATTAACTTTGCTCAGTTCTGGTGCTATCTGTTGACTGATCAAGTAGTGGTAAACACCTGATTTGTTTTCTTCAAAATCTGGGAAAGTGAACTATGCTTATTTATGGACACTAATTACCGTTCTTCCTTTATAGTCTAGAATGAAAGAAAAAAAAAGAAGCGATTTGCTATTTGCTATCCCTGAAGACTCGTTTGACCAGTAGTCAGTAGAAGTGATCATTTCGTACATGGTTTATACAATATGTTACTATCCTTTTTTCAAGTAACCTGAGAGAAGTATGAACTTGAAATCACTCTGGGAAGATATTGCTAGATAACTGTGCATCTGCATGTTGCATGACTTTGAATCAAATTAGTACACTGGTAAGACAGCTGCCTATGTAGGGTGGGAGGTAGATTGCTGTCTCCTGACTGGTACTGTCTTAGTTATTCAAATATAACAAATTTGATTATGGCTGTAATGCACTTAAAGAAAGTGAAGTGCAGGTATATGATAACTACATTTCACCAATGGTATTCCTTGTCATGGCACTTGTGGGAAGACTTTTGACACACAGACTGTAGAATATGCCAAATGGAGAATTTCAGGAGACTTATGCTTTTTTTAATTAGAGAAGTTGTATGTTTACAGAAGAATCATGTATAAAATACAAGGTTCCCATATACTACCCTATCATTAACACTTTGCATTGATGTAGCATACTACCCTGTCATTAACACTTTGCATTGATGTAGCACATTTCTTATAATTGATGAAAACACATTTTTATAACTGCACTATTAACTATAGTCCATGGTTTAACCTAGGGTTTGCTGTTTGTATTGTGCAGTTCCATGGATTTAAAAAAAAAAAAAAAAACTCTTATTCTAGTAGCATATATGCAACTAAAATTTCCCCCTTTTAACCACATTCAAATATATACTTCAGTGCTATTAATTATATTCACAATGTTGTGCGACCATAACACTATCTATTACCAAAACTTTTCCATCACCCCAAATAGAAACTATATACATTTTAAGACTTAACTCCCTATTCCCTACCCTGACATCATCCCTTGCTAACCAAATTCTAGATTCTGACTTTATGAGTTTTCTTATTCTAATTGTTTCATATTGGTGAAACCATACAATATTAATACTTTTGTGTCTTACTTATTTCATGCAACATGATGTCTACAAGGTCCATTAATGTTTTCACATATTTCACAATTCCTAAGAAAGTTAAGTATAGAAAAACCATATGACCCAGTAATCCCATTTCTAGGTATATACCCAAAAGAATTGAAAGCAGGGATATTTGCATACCTGTGTTCATAATGGCATTTTTTTACAATTTGTTAAAGATGGAAGCAAACCAAATGTCCATCAACTGATGAAAGGTCTAAAAAATGTGTCATATACATACAAGGTTACCATACTTTTAATGTATACTTTGTACGTAAATCTACCCATGCTGATAATATTTCGTGGCAACATATGTGGGGGATGATCAACACCATACCATACATTATGTAACAATTTTGGTATATGCCTTGGATTAGGAGATCAAACAGAAATGACATTACTGTAGGCTCACCATCAGTATGAAAAAGAATTGCTGAGCCAATTGTGAAAATAAAGAGATCACCTTTCCAGGAGACTATTTAAAAATGGGAGTAAGTTTAAGAGGATGATGAAGGAATTTTCAGGTGTACTGTAGAAGATACCCATCTCATGGACCATCATATGCTTAACAATTATTGGTAATAGCTTGAACCATTATTCATGGAAGATGATTGGATAATCTAATCATCATGGAATGTATGAGAAGCCTGTCCCAGAAATATGCTTTTCTGGGGACAATAATACAAGTCTAAACAGAAGGATGTAAGACAGTTTGACCTCTTTTAATTATTCTATAAGCACTCAATTATTATGCATAAAAAAGAAAATTACCTTCCCCATGGTTCAGATAGTCAGGATTAAGAGAAAAAGTAAGAATCAACACAAAGTCATCATAATTGGGAAGAAAAATTACAGTATTTCACAATGCTACCTGAAAGCCTGTGTTAGCATGAACATTATCAGAAGTATCATTGGGATTAGGCCCAAACACCTAGTGGAATCCAGAATTTTTTAAACAGCTGACCTTTAGTCACTACTCCAGTTGTTGGAATCATGTATACATAGGATAGTAAATGAAAGAAAAATGTATACTGTAATTTTAACTTAAGTATGATGTGTCAACCATTATGTTCATATCTCTCTCTTACTATATTAGCTGCCAACTGAAATAAAAACCAACATCTCATCCCTCAATTAATGCCATACATAGGGATAAAGATCGATGAGAAGATGAAGCCTTTAGAAAAGTCACACATTCCTCTTTTAATGTATACAAACAGGTCCAAATTATCCTTGATGTCAGAGGAAAGGAATTTAACCATGCTGAAAAGAATATCAAAAAAACATCCCTGTAAAGGGATATAGTCATAACTAACATTATTTATAGCAGTAATAATTGCCCCTCTCCATTGGATGGTTCAATACCTGTGGGTTATTGGAATGTTTAAAGGTTTATGTCCTTGTTTAAAATACTTCAGGAAGTATTTTCAGGAAATTTTTCTTAAGACAAATTATGAAAAGAAATCTAGAAATACTTTGCAAGGAGATATTGATCAATGTCAAAAGGTAGACTGGAAAGGAAAATTAACATCTGGGCTATGATTTATTCCCAACTTACTTGGAGATTCCAGAGGCAATGATTGACCTAGACCAGATGTACTTGTATATAAGCTAACAACGTTTACTAATAGAAAGATACTAGGGATTTCTTATCTTGCAAATAAATGTATTTGGCAAGAAGTGCCCTATCTGTCCAGATGTTACTGTAAATGAACCTAGTATTTAAGAATTTATAGAGAATGGATAGATAGGGGATGCAAGTTAGTTAAACAAATGGATGTAAATACTAAAGATCTCTATACACAAACAGGTTTATCTGAGAGCCATTTCATGCACACATAGTAAAGAGCTCATGTTTCAGCATCCCAGCTTGGGAAAAGTACAAATAGAAAGCTGCATCTGATATTTTTGGACCTCTCCAGAAAGAAAATGCTTGAGTTGGTGTTCTACATTGCTTGAATCCTTTGAGTAGTTCCTCAGGTTTGATATTGGAGAAGAGCCATGATTTGTGTGAGTCTGCTGTGACAATTCAATCATTTTAACGTAATGCAGCAAGGTTGTTTTAACATTAAAAAAATAATCAATGCCTAGATTGTATGGCATGTGAATATATCTCAATAAACCTGCTTAAAAATCAGTGTAAATTACTGCTTCAACAGAGTAATGGAGAAAAAATCTATAGTATCATTTCAATAGATATAGAAAAAGCACTTGAAAAAATAAAAACATAATCATGATAAAAATATTTATTTAAGAAAATTGATGTAGAAAAGCATTTCCTCAACCCAAGAGTTTATACAAAAGAGCTTACAAAAAATTTCATATTTAATGGTGAAATAGTAGATATTTTTCCTAAGATTATGATATTTGTTCTCACCACCTTACTCAACATTGTATTAGATATCGTAGCCAGTGCAATATAGTAAGAGAAAACAAAACATAAAGATAGGGAAGAATGGTTGTCTAACCAGAAAATCTAAAAACCATCTACAACAAATTTGCCATAACTAATAAGTAAATTTAACAACATCATAGGATCAATAATATTTCCATATGTCAGAAACTAATCATTGGTAAATGGAAGAAAAAAAGAAAAGAATATTATTTACATAGCATGAAATATAAAATAATTGGAAATTAATGAAATGTATACAGACCACTGTTTGAATAATTACAAAATTTTGCCAAGAGAAATTAAAGAAAAAAACAAACAAATGGAAATATATACCACTTTTCATGAACTCAAAGTCTCAATATTTTAAAAATGTCAATTATTCCGAAATCAACACAATCCAATTCATTATCTCAGCAGAATTTCGTGGAAATTATTTTAGGAATCCTGAAGTGATAAGAAATATGAAGCACATAGGAGAGCTAATAAAATTTTTTGTGGAGAAATTTAAGGAATCATGATCCTTATCTTAGGTAATACATAAAAACTGATTGAAGAAGAATCACAGACTCACACATAAAATCTAATATCATAAGGAAGTCTATGAGAAAAAAAAATTTTGTGACCTAGAGATAGGCAAAGATTTCTTAGCTAGGGTACAAAGGCACCAAAATAGGGCACACAAATAAAACAAAGAAATAAAACACCTGATGAATTGGACTCATTAAAAGAAGACATTAGGAATTTAAAATACCAAGACACTGATAGGATTAAAATATTTGTGACATATATCTGACAAACTGCTTATATCCACATTAAATAATGTAAGCCCATCAGTAAAAAAGAGAAAAACCCAATTTGAAAAGGAAATGCTCTAAGAACTTGAGATTTTAAATCACAAAAAATGATATACGAATGGCCAAAAATCACATGAAAACATCATTAGTCCCAAGAGAATTGCAACTTAAAGCTACAACTAGATACCACATGCAAACTATTATGGATAAAATGTTTGAAATCTCACCATACCAGTACTGGAGAGCCTGTGAAACAATGATAACTTGCATACATTTTAATCGAACCCTTTGAAAAAGTGTCTGGCAATTTCTTTAAAACTAAACAGACATCTCAACTATGATCAGATTATCCCAATCTTAGGTAATTATGGAAAATAATTGAACACACCTTGTGAAAATGAAGCAAACATATAAAGTATACAAAATATATTCACAAGAAAGTTCATAGCAGCTTTATTCATAATAGAAACAACTTGGAAATGTTCCAAACAAATGACCAAAAGGAGACTAGGTGAACAAGTTAGTAGAATCACAAAATAAAATTTTAGGCAGAAACTAATAAAACAAAAACTAACAATTAACTCATTAAAATCATGAGTAATTCTGAAACACAGAAAAGTATATACTAAATATTCCCATTTTTAAGAAATTCCAGGGTGGGAAAAAATACGGTAAAAATAAAAGTACAGCAGTGGTTGTATTAGAGGCATTTAAGCAGAGATTATCTGAGAAGATGCATGAGGGAAATTTCTGTGGTGAGGGCTATATATATATTTTGATAGCAGTTTGAGTTAATAGGTATAAATTTTTATCAAAATTCATCTAATGGTACAGTTAAGTTTGCTGAATTATACTCTATGCAAATTTTACCTAAAAACAAACACACAATCATTTAAACACATATTAAACTCCTGTTAATGACAAGCATGCTGAACTATTAAGGGGTGAAGTTTGCTTATTTCTTTAGCTAATGATGAAATGCATTTAGGTTTAAGCTGAACTGATGAATGGGGACATATATATAGAAGTCCAAATATATTAATAGATACGTGGCAAAATAAATATAGTAAATATTTATTGTATTTTCTTGGTGGTAGATACATGGGTGTTCACTGGAAAAGTCTTTCAAACTTTTTGTATGTTTTTATTTTTTAGAAATACAAAAGATAAATCTTTATCCAGAACAAAACTTTTAACAATCAATTTTACATTCTAAGCCACAAGGAAATAGCAAAACATAAAGCAAAGCAAAGACAGAAACTGTAAGAAAAGCAGTGTATTGTCTGCATTAAGAGGGAAAAAGAGTACCAAGATTCAGCAACGTGAAGTTAATGCCACATCCATTAAAATCAGGAAAATACAGGAATATCATCATTAATTTTATATTTATGAGAATTTAGACATTATAAGTATTATAATATATCAGGAAATGCAAAAGGTTATAGATCAATTATGGATACATAGACACAGATACATAGATAGATATAACTGTGTAATTTGAACAACACGGGGTAATTTAGTAATTATTAGAATTAGTGAAATAATATGTAAAGTTGTCAATAAATAATGATGAAATTGATTTTTTCCCAAAGCTTAGGTAACAAATTGAAAATGTAATTTTTAAAAAATATATAATTTCAAGTAGGAACCCAAAACTATAAAATAATTGTGAATAAACTCAACAAGAATGCTATAGGACCTATGTAAATACAACTATTAAATAATACTGATGGGAAAAAGCATAAAATTCAAGCAAATGAAATGATATAGAATGTTATTGGGAGAAAGATAAATCATTATAATGTCAGTGTTCACAAATAAATACACAAATTCAGTACATTTTGATAAAAATCATAATGGGTTTGGAGGGATTGGATTAAATATTGCATTTCATACAGTGGATGTTATCCATGCATATCCAATGTGAAAGTTGATTAGCTGTGAAGGAACTAACTTAGAGGATTGATAAGTAAAAAATAATAAATATTGCAAGTGTCAATGGGAGTTTTTCCAGGTATGCAAGACTGGCTTGACATTCAGAAATCAATCAAGGTAATCCCCGCATCACAGGCTAAACAAGAAAAATCATGTGATTGTACCAATTGATGCAGAAGAAACATTTAACAAAATCCAACACACTTTCATCATAAAAACTCTCAGTAATTTAGGTATGGAGGGTACTTCCTCAGCTTGATAAGAACATCTAAGAAAACCTACAGCTAATATCATTAATGATAGGAAATGGGACTCTTCTCCCCAAAGACTGGGTGTAAAGAAAGGATGCCCACTCTCATCACTCCCATTCAACATTATATTGAAAGTCATTGCTGGCTGTATAATGTAAGAAA
Source organism: Choloepus didactylus (assembly GCF_015220235.1). Classification (NCBI taxonomy): domain Eukaryota; kingdom Metazoa; phylum Chordata; class Mammalia; order Pilosa; family Megalonychidae; genus Choloepus; species Choloepus didactylus. Next base: position 66,100,306 of record NC_051308.1, on the reverse strand, counting down.
ATGAAATAAAATGTCTGCAGATGGGAAATGACTAAATAAAACTTTATTTGCAGATTACATGATTGTCTGTAGAAAATCACAAAGAATTGATCAATAAACTCTTGAACTGACCTAGGCAGAGTTTTCAGGATACAAGGTTGATATACAAAAGTCAATTGCTTTCATATATCCTAGCAATAAGCAAATGAAATTTGAAATTTTAAAAAATACCAATTTCACTAAAAATGGAATACTTACTTATAAAATAATATATATATATATATATATGTCCAGAATCTATTTACAGAAAACTATAAAAATATTATGAATGAAATCAAAGATTTAAACAAATGGAGAGAGTTACTATGTTCATGGATTGAAAGACTCAATGTTGTTAATGTCATTTTCCACAACTTTATAGTTTCAAAGCAATCCCAAGTAAAATTCTAGCAAGATATTTGTGCCAGTTTGAGTGTGTTGTGTCCCCCAAATGCCATTATCTTTGTGGTCTTGTGTGGGGCAGGTGTTTTGGTGATGGTTGGATTTGCTTGGAATGTGCCCCACCCAGCTGTGGGCAATGATTCTGATGAGATGTTCTCATGGAGGCGTGGCCCCGCCCATTCAGGGTGGGCCCTTATCGGTGGAGCTATATAAATGAGCTGACTGGGGGGGGGGGGAAGAAAGAGAGTGCAGCTGGGAGTGATGTTTTGAAGAGAAGCAAGCTTGCTAGAAAGGAACGTCCTGGGAGAAAGCCGTTTTGAGGCCAGAGCTTTGGAGCAGACGCCAGCTGCCTTCATAGCTAGCAGAGGTTTTCCGGACGCCATTGGCCATCCTCCGGTGAAGGTACCCGATTGCTGAGGTGTTACCTTGGACGCTTTGTGGCCTTAAGACTGTAACTGTGTAGTGAAATAAACCCCCGTTTTATAAAAGCCTATCCATCTCTGGTGTTTTGCATTCTGCAGCATTAGCAAACTAGGACAGATTTTGGTACCAGAGAAGTGGGGTGCTTTTGCTGCTGAGTCTGCAAATACCAAACATGTTGGAATGGCTTTTTAAATGGATAAGGGGGAGTTTCTGGAAGAGTTGTGAGGAGCTTGATAGAAAAGGCCAAAACTGCTTTAAAGAGACTGTTTGTGGAAATATGGACTCTAAAGATACTTCGGATGAGGCCTTGAACAGAGATGATCAATGTGTTGTTGTGAACTGGAAGAAAGGCGATCCTTGTTTTAAAGTGGCAGAGAATTTGGCAAAATTGAGTCCTGGTGTCAGATGGAAGGAAGAATCTGGAAGCAACAACCTGGAATACTTAGCTGAGGAGATCTCCAGACTACGTGTGGAGGAGGTACCCTGGCTTCTCCTTGCAGCTTATGGTAAAATGCGAGCAGAGAGAGATAAACTTAGAACTCAACTCTTGGGTTCAAAGAGACCAGAAGCTGATCGCTTTGAAAATTACAAGCTTCCAGGGGGTGGAATCCCAGAAGCTACAGCCCAGTGTGAGGATATAACCAAACATGGAACCCCACCGCCATTTCAGTACAAGCCAAGATTGGAAAAGGAGTTAAGCAGAAAGGATTTGTGGAAAGTCCTATTGTCTAATGGCTTTGACCCCTCTGTGCTTCATGTGAAGCCAACAGAATTTTTGCGAGATCTTTATAGACAGAGCCATTGCCGGTCTGGATTGGAGGAGACAGACAAGGAAAAAAATTAAAGTAAAAATCTCTTCAAAGACAGAGCCATGGAGGATGAGGTCTGGAGTCAGGAGGTCTCGGGCTGGGAGAGCGGAGCAGCCCACACGCATGGAAAGGGTGAGTTTGCCCTGGAGGTCAAGGGCGGGCTTTCCGCCTCGATGCTCTGGAAGAGTTTTGCCACCTCAGGTCCCAAAGAGGTTGGAGCACATTTCCAGGGAATTGGGGAGAGCCTGGCTGCCACCACACTGTTCTGAAGGGGTTGAGCGTGTGCCCCGGAGATGGAAGGGAATCTGGGAGCTGCCCCGATGTTTGAGGAGGGTGGGGCCGAGAAGGTGGTCTCCCCAATGTGTGGATATGTTGGAGCACTCACCCAAGCATTTGGAGAGGAAACAGCTGCGAAAAAGGCCCTTGAGAAGGGTTAGGCTCCCGCTCTCTCAAGCCCCACGGATGCAACATCGTTCTGTTAATGACTCTCAGACTTTGAAATCTAATGGAGTTTGTCCTGCGGGTTTTAGGAACTGTTTTGCTCCTGTTAACCCTGTTTTCCTTACTGTTTCTCCTTATGGCAATGGAAATGTTCATCCTATGAATGTCTCTCCTTTGTATATTGGAAGCTCATAACTTGTTCTAGGTTCACAGATCCACAGCTAGAGGGGAATTATGCCTTAGGACTGACCATGCCTAAATTGATTTTGATGGGATTTTGTACTTAACTTTTGTTACTGAAATGATTTAAGTTTTTGTGATATTGTGATGAAATGAATGTATTTTGTATTTGGAAAGATAATGTCATTTTGGGGTCCAGGGGGTGGAATGTGCCAGTTTGAGTGTGTTGTGTCCCCCAAATGCCATTATCTTTGTGGTCTTGTGTGGGGCAGGCGTTTTGGTGATGGTTGGATTTGCTTGGAATGTGCCCCACCCAGCTGTGGACAATGATTCTGATGAGATGTTCTCATGGAGGCGTGGCCCCGCCTATTCAGGGTGGGCCCTTATCGGTGGAGCTATATAAATGAGCTGACTCGGGGGGAAGAAAGAGAGTGCAGCTGGGAGTGATGTTTTGAAGAGAAGCAAGCTTGCTAGAAAAGAACTTCCTGGGAGAAAGCCGTTTTGAGGCCGGAGCTTTGGAGCAGATGCCAGCTGCCTTCATAGCTAGCAGAGGTTTTCCGGACGCCATTAGTCATCCTCCAGTGAAGGTACCCGATTGCTGAGGTGTTACCTTGGACGCTTTGTGGCCTTAAGACTATAACTGTGTAGTGAAATAAACCCCCGTTTTATAAAAGCCTATCCATCTCTGGTGTTTTGCATTCTCCAGCACTAGCAAACTAGGACAATATTTAAGGTTGTCAACAAATTAACTCTAAAGTTTGTATGGAAAGGGAAAGGATGTAGAACAGCCAATACTGAAGAAGAAAAGAAAATTGGAGGACTGATACGACCCAACTTCAACACACAGAATAGAGCCACAGAAATGAATACAACATGGTATTGGTGAAGAATTAGACACACAGATCAAAAGAACAGAGAAGAAAACCCAGCAATAGACCCCAAAAAATGTTGTCAACTGATTTTTGGTGAAGGAGCAAAAGCAATTCAATAGAGAAAAGATAGTCTTTTCAAAGATGGTGCTGGAACAATTGGAATTTCATACTCAAGAAAGTGAACCTAGATGCAGGTCTTATACCTTTCATAATTCAAGTCAAATGAATCATAGATCTAAATGTAAAATACAAAACTATAAAACTTACCAAAAATAGGGGAAAACATACACAAACTTTGGTTTGGTGATGGATTTTTAGATACAATACCAAAACATGATCCATGAAAGAAGAAGCTTATAATTTTGGCTTTATTAAATTTGAAAACTCTAATTTTTGTGAAATACACTATTAAAAGCATGAAAAATGAGCCAAAACTGGAGGAAAATATTTGCAAAATTCATATCTGATAAAGGACTTGGCTCCAAATATATAAAGAACCTTTAAAAATTAACAATAAAAAACAACCAATTTTTTAATGAGCAAAAGATATAAACAGAAGCTCACTAAAGAATATATGCAGTTGACCAGTAAGCAAATAAAAAAGATGTTCAGCATCATTTTTTATTAGAGAATTGCAAATCAAAACAATAAGGTACTCCTTCACATCTGTTAAAATGACCAAAATTTAAAATACTCACAATATCAATTCCTAGCAAAGATGCAGAGCAATAATAAGAAAAGGAAATAATTTGTTGCAAGTGAGAATGCAAAATAGTACAGCTAATTTGAAAGTTTTGGCAGTTTCTTACAAAGCTAAGCATAATATTATCGTATGATCCAGCTATCATGCTCTTGGATATTTACCTAAATGACTTGAAAACATGTAAATCAAAAACTTGAGCACAAATGTTTACCCTAGATTTAAACATAATCACCAAAATGTAGCAGCAGCCAAGATGTTCTTCAATAGGTGAATGTATAAGCTGTGATACATTCATAAAATGGAACATAATTCAACAGTTAATCCAAGCCATGAAAGGATATGGATAAATCTTAAAAACAAATTGTTAAGTAAGAGAAGACAGTTTGAAAGCCTACATATTCCATGGTTCAATTAGATAATTGTGTGGAAAAGGCAAAACTACAGAGATGTATAGAAGGCCAATTGACAAATGATTAAAAGATCACTTGTTTCCAGCGGCTGTGCGGAAGAAGATACATTGAATAGGAAAAGTACAAGGAATTTTTTAGAGTAGTGAAACTCTTTTGTATGAAGCTGTAATAGTGAATTCATCACAATATATACATTTGTCAAATGCAGAAAACTTTACAGCATGAACAGTGAACCCAAATGTATGCAAATTTTTTAATAATTTATTTAAGGTTAGGGTTTTAGAGTATGGAACGTAGAACATGATCAATCTAATTGTATGAGAAGGAAGTGGGGGAAAAGTTGCTGACCTAGGCCACTTTGAATATGAGTGAGTCTGTAGACTAAAGGCAATGGAAATTGTATATAAACACTGTACTTTAGTTTATAATGATGTTTGTCATGGAGTACAGTCTAACAAATTGGAGTCATTTATACATGAATATTGGAGTAGAACACTTATGTAAATGGATGGTGATGGGTGGGAATCAGTTTTCTCACTGAAGTGGATGGCAGGTTAGAGATAATAAAAGGGGAAAAGTCTGCAATGGTCCAGGTGTTAATAGGTTAGAGCTGAAGACATTATTATGAACTCATGTTTGTCTTAATATAGGTACAAAGGAAACACATAGGCATATTTATAGATAAGTGTATATATTCTGATTAGTATACATAGATTTCTTTCCTTATTCTGTCTTCTGAGAGGGCATAGAATCAACAACACCACAGTAGCAATGAGCACACCTAGCATTCAAATCTTGGTTTCTAAATACTATTCTCTAATAGAAAGAATCAGCACTCCTGAAAGAAATTGCTGATTATAAGACTGAGTGAAGAAATATGCAAGAAGAGTTTGGAGCATTGTGATTGCCCCAAAGTAAGAAAGTGCTTAGAAAGAAAAAAATAATAATTAAAATAAAAAGAAAAGAAAAACAATGATGGAATGGCAAGTGGACTAAGGGAGCAACTGAAAGAATGCCCAATGGCCAAATTGGGAAAAAAAATGATCAATAACATAAAGTAGTATTGGATTACATCCCAAAGTATAAAGAAATATCTGAGCCCATACTAATAAGAATAAACAAATTAATTAATAAATAAATGGGGCAGGAAAGACAAATCTGCCTTTCCAGAATTCCAAATAATTTATGTAGATACTCACCCTCACAGAGGTGGAGTGTAATTCCCCACTCATTAAGTGTGGGCTGCACAGAGTGACTTCCTTCCAAAGAGCACAGTAGGCAAAGGAAATAAATAATTTTACTGTGGATAAACCTAGCAAATGATACTTCAGCTAGATGAGCAAGATTACCATCAACACTGATAAGTCAGGTTCATAGCATGTTCCCTTGATAAGATGTGATAAAAATGGTCTTCCTTCCCAAAACACATACCTCTAGTCTAATCATGAGAAAAAAATCAGACAAATCCTACTTGAGGGGCATTCTTAAAACACCTGACCAGTACTCAAAATTCACAAAGTCATCATAAGCCAAGAAGCACTGAGAAACTGTCACAGCCAAGTTGAGACTAAGCAGATGTGACAACTACCTGTAATGTGGCAACCTGGAGGGGATCTTGGAATAGAAAAAGAACATTAAGTGAAAACAAACAAAATATGAATAAGTTATGGACTTCAGTTAGTAATAATATGTTAACATTTGGTTTATTAATTGTAACAAATATACCATACTAATGCTGCATATTAATAATAGGAGAAATTGAGTGTGGGGAGTGTAAGAATTTCCTCTAATCTCTTCAAATTTTTTCCTGTAAATCTAAAACTGTTCTAATTGTTTAAAAAGTTAAAAAAAAAAAAACTGGGAAAAAGATACAAAAAAGTTCTATGCTCCTGAAAGGACACTAAGTCTAGAAGGCTTTACAAATTTCCAAAGTAAACCTTTTTTTCTGGTTTTATTTAAATTCTTCCAATCCATGCAGAGCAGAAGTGTTCATCTGATTTTACCAAGCTCTCATAATTTGAAGCCTCAACCAGTAGACCTACACAACATTTAAAGGTAGCATATAGAGCATATAAATTATGAAATACAATGCAATAGTATTGAAAGTGCTGTATTAGTTTCCCATTGTCTCTCTCTTGTATAAGGACTCTTGTGATTACATCGTGCCCTTGTGATAAACTAAGATAATCTCCCCATCTCATGATCCATACATACTGAAATATTCTCAGTCCCCTTTTCCATATTAGGTAACATACTCACTGTTCTGCAATTAAGGCATGGACATCTTTGTGGGATGGTGATGATGATGGCATACCCATCATTGTATCTACTCTCAAGTAAATATGAAAATACTGGTATGGAAATAACTATAAGAAATAACCTAAACTGAAAAACCAACTTGTTCTTTGTCTAGGCCAATATGTAGGTTTGCAAATGGCCACATTCAATACCTATTTTAAGCATTTGTCTAGATTCCTAAATTACATGTCAACATTATGTTACTAATACCTATCTATCAAACCATGCTTTAAGCTTCTGAGCATAGAGCCTATGTCATATGTTTTCCCTTTTTCTATTTTCAGTGCTTAACAATGTCTGGAACAGTTTGAGCATTTACTAAATGGATGATGTACAGTAGAATAATGCTTTCATTCATTTTGCAGAACAGAATTGATATTTTATATGTACATAATTATTTTAATCTGGAGTGCTACAGTGATAAATGTGGTTTTCTTTGGTACAGGGAGTTGACTGCATAATATATAATTCTAGTTTTGCTCTCTAGAGGTGTAGCCTTGGGCAAGTTACAGAAACTCTGTTTTGAGTATCTCTCTAAAATGGTGATAATAACAGGTCCTAATACATAGAATAACATGAGGGTAAATGTGTAATATAGTTACAACATGTAGAACAGAGCCCAGTTCATAACTGATGCTCTGAGCTACTACTACTGACACTCCACTACTACTACTATTATATTATGATGATCATTATTTTAGGTAAGTAAAGTAGCAATACTTATTTACATTAAGTTATTTTCAAAGTAAATATATTATTATATTATGTTTATATTTTATAAAGCATAAAATTATAAAGATAAAACAGTAATTCACTTCAAATGTTTAAAAAAGTTTAAATGAAATTACATACTCCAACACAATTTTTGAATTGTGTTGAAAATACCAGTTGATATATGGCTACCACTTTATTGTGATTTCTGTAGCTATTGTGACTGTATTACTAAGACCTAAGGCTAGGAGTGTTCTCTATTTAATATTAGCTTTATTTTCATTGAAAGAATAATTGATTTCTTTAAAAGTAAAATCAGAGCATAAGTGCTATATGAATTTAAAATGTTATTACTTTTAAGAAAGCTGTATCACAAACAGAAAATGTAGAAATATTGTGAACTAATCTGCAATCAATTTTCTCAAGTTTACTCTGGCAGAGTTAAATTTTTGGTATTTGAAGACATTTACTACATAACATCCCCCAAGATTTATCCATACACTATATTATTAAAACTTGGAAGGTCTCTGAACATTTTGTTGTTGTAGATAAAGTTTCAAGACTTTTTTATGCAAAATACATTCCCAGGGGAGGAGCTAAGATGGCAGCCTAGAGAGGAGTGGAAGACTGTTATTCCCCCTGGAACAATTCATAAACAACCAAAAACCTAGTAAAGAACCTGGAATAACTGCGGACAGACAAACAAGACAGTCTACTCATCACACACCAACCTGAATTGGGAGAAATGCCCAAGATCGCAGCATAAAATCTGTAAGTAAAAACTGTGGACCCAAGCTGAGAGCTGAGAGCCCCTCCCTCATGGAAGCCTTGTGGTGCTAGAGAGCAGCACTCTCTGAACAACTGAGTGTACCTCAGCCCAGATCCAACTTGGGTTTTAATGTTAACTGCTCAATACAGGCAGTGAATCCCCAACAAGTAGACAGAGGCTTTTGGTGACAACTGACCTTGGGACAGTCAGGGGACATAGCTGTCTCAGGATGGGGAGCCCAGAGGGTTGGGTGCTATCTCTGGCTGATGGGTGAACCTGGAAGCTTTCTGTCCCTTTCTCTCTCTGTGAAGAAAGCCTCAGCCATTTTCAGCCTACAGCACTTTACAGTAAAGAAATCCCCAGCCATTTTAAAATCACAGCACTCTGACCAGCAGAGTCAGAGAAACAAAGAACTTATTGATATGCAAATGACCTCTCTGGAGGGAGCATAGCTTCCCAAGAGGAAAGGGAGGGGCCCAGCTCTTCTACTACCTGCCTTACATTTGGAACCAGACTCCAGAGCCTGGGGGAGGAGAGCTGCAGGCCACATCCCCTTATACCAGTCCATGATGGACTGACAGGCACACCTGCCAGGCAGAAAAGCACAGGGTGTGTCAATCCTCTAAGAAAAACCATAAGGAAAACCGGATACTGAATATCTCCTCCTTCTGTGACCTGAGCCTGTTCTTGTCTGCGAAAACCTGATTGGGGTGGCCTAGGAGGTCAGATGCCTAGACAACAGAAAACTGTAACCTACACTAAGAAAAACGAAGTTGTGGCCCAGTCAAAGGAACAAACTCACACTTCAACTGAGATACAGGAATTTAAACAACTAATGCTAAATCAATTCAAAAAGTTTAGAGGAAATATGGCAAAACAGATAAAGGCAGAATTTATGAAAACACTGGGCATAAATAAGGCAGAAATTGAAAGTTCAGAAAAAAAGCTAGCAGAATCTATGGAAATGAAAGGCACAACACAAGAGATGAAAGACGCAATGGAGACATACAACAGCAGATCTCAAGAGGCAGAAGAAAACACTCAGGAGCTGGAGAACAAAACACCTGAAAGCCTACATGCAAAGGAGCAGATGGAGAAAAGAATGAAAAAATATGAGCAATGTCTCCAGGAACTTAAGGATGAAATGAAATACAAGAATGTACGTATCACTGGTGTCCCAGAAGGAGAAGAGAAGGGAATAGGTGCAGAAGCAATAATAGAGGAAATAATCAATGAAAATTTCCCATCTCTTATGAAAGACATAAAATTACAGATCCAAGAAGCACAGCATACTCCGAACAGAATAGATCTGAATAGACCTACACCAAGACACTTAATAATCAGATTATCAAACACCAAAGAGAAAGAGAGAATCCTGAAAGTAGCAAGAGAAAAGCGATCCATCACATACAAAGGAAGCTTAGTAAGAGTGTGTGCGGATCTCCCAGCAGAAACCATGGAGGCAAGACGGAAGTGATGTGATATATTTAAGATACTGAAAGAGAAAAACCACCAACCAAGAATCTTATATCCAGCAAAACTGTCCTTCAAATATGAGGAAGAACTCAAAATATTTTCTGACAAACAGACAATGAGAGACTTTGTGAACAAGACACCTGCCCTGCAGGAAATACTAAAGAGAGCACTACAGAGTGACAGGAGAAGACAGGAGTACGTGGTTTGGAACACAGTTTTGGGAGATGGTAGCACAGCAATGTAAGTACACTGGACAAAGGTAACTATGAATATAGTTGAGAGAGGAAGGTTGGGAACATTGAGACACCAGAAGAAAGGAGGAAAGATAAAGACTGGGACTGTGTAACTCAGTGAAATCTAGAGTGTTCAACAATTGTGATAAAATGTACAAATATGTTCTTTCACGAGGGAGAACAGGAAAATATCAACTTACAAGGTGCTAAAAATGGGGAGGCGTTGGGGGAGGGATGCAATCAACATAAACTAGAGACTGCAGCTAACAGAATCATTACATTATGCTTCCTTTAATGTAACAAAGGTGATATACCAAGGAAAATGTGGATAAGAGGGGGGGATTGGGGAGCTATGTGAGACACTTGACATTGGTAGTGTTGTCTGACTCTTTATTCTACTTTGATTTAAGGTTATGTTTCCTTTTGCTGCTTCCTAGCTGTCTTTTTTTTTTCCTTTCTTTTCTCTTTTTCTTTTGTCTCTCTACTTTCTTCGACTCTCCCTCCTGCCTTATGGAAGAAATGTAGACACCCTTATAAAGATAGTGGTGAAGGTGATGAACACATAAATATGTGACTATACAGGGAACCATTGACTGTTTACTTAGGATGGATGTATGGCATGTGAACAAAACCATGTTAAAATAAAAATGGGTTGATGACAAAAGCTTGAGGGCAATATGTGGAGTGAAATAAGCCAGGCATATAAGAACAAATATTGCAGGGTCTCGCTGATAAGAACTAATTATAATATGTAAACTCATAGACATGAAATATAAGGTACCAAGATATAGGATGAGGCTAAAGAATGGGGAGCGGTTGTTTAGTATGAGCAGAATGTTCAACTAAGATGAACTTAAATGTTTGGAAATGAACAGAGGTGTCGGTAGCAAGAAGTGAGAACAACTAACAGTGCTGAATGGTGTGTGAAAGTGGTGGAAAGGGGAAACTCAGAGTCATATATGTCACCAGAAGGAAAGTTGGAGGTCAAAAGATGGGAATGTATAAAACTGAATCCTATGGTGCGCAATGTCCATGATTAACTGTACAAATACTAGAAACCTCTTCCATGAACCAGAACAAATGTATGACAATACAACTAGAAGTTAATAACAGAGGGGCATATAGGGAAAAAATATATACCTATTGCAAACTATATACTACAGTTAGTAGTATTTCAACATTCTTTCATAAACAGTTAACAAATGTACTATACCAATAGTACAGGTCAGCAATGGAGGGGGGTTGGTTAGGAATATAGGAGGATTCAAGTTTCCTTTTCTTTCTTTTTTTTTTTTTTCCTTTCATCTTTCACTTTATTTCTTGTCTGGAGTAATGAAAACGTTCTAAAAATTGAACAAAAATTAAGTGCGGTGATGGATGCACAGCTGTATGAAGGACCAGGGGCAACTGATTGTACACTTCAGATCTTTGGATAATTGTATGGTATGTGAACAATCTCAATAAAAATTAAAAAAAAAAATACATTCCCAAAGTCATCAGTACCAATAATAACCTCGAACTAATATAAAATATTCAGCGTGCATTTTGCCTATATTTTCCAAAAAGTTTCTATTATACATTCAACTTCAGGGAAGATGGTTTCCTTAGCAACTAACACTCTGCTACACATTTCTTTAACACAGCATTACTGAAAGATAATGGATAAGTTTAATGTGACCAAAAAGATGAGAATTTTACTCTCATTAAAGTGATTATCGATCATTTTTAAATGTCAGTGAGGTTTAACATCTGTTGGCACTTAAACCTAGTGTAGTGTAGGCTGAAGAAACATTTCTCCTAAAATTGTCACCCTTAAGAAGAATGTAGAGGATTTGCTGAAATTTTGAATGGGATTTCTCTTTACTGCCTTTATACAAAGCAAAATACATAATAAAGGAAATAAGCCTACTACAGACTAGGCTTAAACTATGATTATAAGTAAGGGTCCTTAAAAAGATGAAAATCAACGTGAATGTATTTTGTCTCTGTATTAAATATTTATTGCCCCGAAGCACATTTTAATACGACTGGAATATATATACACATATGGATAGATAAATAGATGGATAGATCAATACTTTAAATCCATATCCACATGTAATATTTTACATATTTTAGAAATTGTTTGTATAATATACTAACATATTGTTGTGTATTTACATGATTTTTATCAAGTAGAGTACTATTTAGATGTATAAGTATCTTTATTACCTTGAACCACTTTTTTATGTATATATCTACTGAAAACAATATAGCTTTGGACCACTAGAAAATTTTTTAAAACAAATTTACTCCATTCATTTTGAATCCTTAACAAGGAAGGCACATGGAATTTGCATTTGAAGTACTTTAAAAGGTGTTTTTTCTTTTTTTTTTTTTTTTCTTTTTGGTCAATGTATACATGTATTTGAGTGTCTTCCATTATTTAAGAAATCAAAATCACCAGAATAGATACCAATAATATAAATAAAAAGGCATTGATTCCATAATAAGCTTCCATTGTTTTTGGCAGCATATGCATTCATTCCACAAATATTTATTGTGTTTTATCTTTTTATTTGGCAATATGCTAAGAAATGTTTTCAAAATAATGATGCTATTGATTGATTGATTGTTGTCCTGGTTTCTTAAGAAATAAAAGACAAAAGATACTTTGGGAAAATTAAGATAGAAAAAGAATATAAATATTCACAAACATAGAGAAAAAGGGACATAGAGATGTAGAAATGAAATTTACCAAGAATTCACGAATGAGAATTCATCAAAAATTGGAATGGGAACCAAGAGGACAGAATTATTATTTTACTATGATAAAGTTATAAAGAAAAAATGTTATAAATGAAAAAAATACATATCTTCATCATAAATTAAGAATTTTTCCATGTAAAACAATGAACCATATTCTTCTCATTTTTTAAAATCTTACAGATCAAGACACTAAAATAGACAATTCAGGCATAAATTCAGGGAATATAAAAATTTTGGAAGACATTTGAAATCCCTGAGGGAATGAAAAAGTTGAGAAAATGGACATGAAAACTTCACCTTTCCTTTACTCCTTACATAATAATATATTTCAAACAATAAAATCACTAGAAGTATGGTGCTAAAAGAATTTTGTTTATTCAAAGATTTTTCTAAGCATATCATGTAAATCATAAACCATAAAGAACAAAGATAATTTATTGAAAATATATAATTATGAAATTGTGTAAGACAATATATACCATTAATAAAGTTGAAAGAAAAATAAAAACTGACAAAAAAAGGATTGAAACAATAATGACAATGTTTGTAGGTTTCCTTTTTATTAAAACAAATATATTATAAAACAAAAATAGTTGTGTTCAAACTGAGAAAACCAATATTAGAAAATTTTATGTCAAATCTTATAAGAAAAAATTCAAATCATCTTATCCAGGAGAAAAAATATATATATACTAATTACCATATGATACAAATAATATAATATATTTTCTCCTGCTATGTAAAACAAAATTATAAATATTTGAATACACTTGTATTTTCTGGAGTATGTCAGAAGGTATATTCATGTGATACAATCTTAGAGCATTCTGGCATTATCGTTTTACTATAGGAAGATGATGGTAATAGAAATATTAGTGATAAATGTAATAAAATTAGCAGCAACAACAAAAACAACTATAGTTTTTGCTATCTTATGCACTAGACACATTTCCAAGTACTTTATCATTATTAACTCACTTAATAATCAGAAACACCTAATGAAGTAGGCACTACTACTGTCTACATTTCTCAGACTAGGAACCTGAAACACAAAGTGTTTTAAAATGTTTGTGTAAGGTCACATAACTAGTGAGTGACAAAAAATGAGATTTTTATTCAGACATTCTGACTCCAGAATTTCTTTTGATTGCTATGAACTTGAGAGGAAATAAAATTTAATTAAAATGCAAAAACACAATGATCCACCTATGTACATATAACCTATGTACAATTACAAACATAGATCTATAATGTACATATGCATACAGTGTATTCACCAAAGTTTACAAAGAGATGAAACATCAATGCTTCAATGGACAGACTTCATACAAAAATACAAGGAAGTGTTAAGAGAGAGAACAATACAGAGTGATAATGTGCCCTAAAGACCACTAAAATAGGAAAACTGTCACTAGCCCTTTTGCTAAAGAAGCAAGGGTAGTAATGTTTTTACTAGAGTCCAGTGAGAACTAGAAGCACAAAGATGGAATGCATGTACTGAGAGAGAGACATGGCACTGATAGGTTAGGGAAGATCTACCCTGACTTCTTGCTGTTCTCCATTCCTTTCTTCTTCTTTTTTTTTTTTTTTTTTTTTTTTTTTTGCCTCCCATTGACCTAACCTCTAACCTAACCATAAGTCCTGGGAAGGTGTGATGAGGAGAGGAACTTAACAGTCCTTTGTTCCACCATTGACAATAACTTTTTTCCTTTTTTTAAATTTATACTATTAATATCACTTCATCTCCATCTGGAATCATAAAATTTCTTGTTAAAAAAGTTTTTATTAAAAGATATAGTAATATGATTTGTCTAAGGATTCTCCTTCCACAGTTATTTTAATGGACTGTTACCATTTCCCTACACAGGGTGATTTATCATCCAAAATGTGGTAATATCTCTGGTTCAGCATGCATTTTTCATTATTATTCACCTTGAATGTTTTCCACTGCAGACTAGACAATGCATGGATTACCTATCATATGACTATCAACTAAAATCATTTGTACTTATTACAATATGCATATTTGTACATATTACAATAAAATAAATAAAAGTGAAGCAAAAACATAACAGACTTGGTTATCCAAAATTGGTTATAATAGTAGCATAATAGTAATAATTTTTGCCTTAAAATGTATGTAACATTTTAATATACATACTAATTTTACATATTAGACTAAAACTTAAATGATCCTTTAGGTCTTCAAAATAAGTCAAGTTAGTAATTTTGAAAATCTTGACCACTGTTTTACAAAAGCAAAATTTCTTAGGTTGAAAGAAAAATGATTCAAAATACTTCAATTTAAACTTAACTATTATAATATTTACAAAAATCACTAATCCTAAGAATTACCAGATTACACTAGAGATTTTACAACTGTCAAGAAACTATCAATATAAAATGAAAAGGAGGTCATACAGAAGCAAGTAAAAATATTTGCAGTGGTTTAAGAATGAAGACACTGAAGTGACACTGTGTGATCTTGGGGAAGGAATTTAATATCCCTCTTGGTTTTCTCATAAATACAGCAGAAAACTAATTGTACCTACTTCATGTTTATTTTTTCTTATTTGGCTACTTCTTTTTGTTTTTGTTCTTTGTTTTACTTTTAAAGGGTCATAGCATATGAAACATTTAGAATAACCATGGATCTCATAAAACATTCACTACAGGTTAGTTGTAATTAAGGTTATTATACCCAGATATTTTAATGTAGAATTATTTTATTAATGATACTAAATAAAGTATATACATCTAATTTAGGACAGTGCTATTGATTTTGGTAAGTCCAGTACAATTTGTTGCATTTCCTAATTATGGGTTGTGGATAAATGTTAATAAAAAGTATTTTTCACCTTGTCTCCCTTTAAATCAAATCAATTCCTAAAACTTACTTAATTATGCTGTTCCTTCTAAAATAGGGTGAATGAAAACTTACTGAATATCTTGCACTCCTAAAATATTGCATTTTGTTCTATAACATATAAAGCTATAGGGGCATCTAATTTTACTTGAATTTGTATGTATGCATGTTTGTGTGTGTGTGTGTGTGTGTGTGTGTGTGGGTGTGGGTGTGTAGCCATCTTACTCTGTTGATACGCCACTGATATTCTTTTACATGAACATTTTGTATTTGAGAATACATGCAGATCTATTTGACCTGTTTTTCAACACAGCCACAGTATGTACACCTATATATGTGATTTCAAACTTAACATATATTTCTGATGAAATGGATGAATTATAAGGGAATATAGTATCAGGAATTTGTTTTGAAAAAAGAATGTGCAAAACTATGGCAACAGTAAAAAGATCATTGGTACTCAGGAGTTCAAGTCTGTGGTGAAAGAGGGTTGAATGATTAAAGCACAGGAGATTTATTTAAGGGCAGTAGAACTAATTGCAATGATACTGTAATTTTTTATATACTGCATATGCATTTGTCAAAACTCAGAATTTTAAAGCATGAATCTAATGTGTACACACAAAAAAATCAAAACAAACAAACAAACAAAAGGAACACAATGATGAAGGTATAACAAAGGGGCATATGAGACAAGTAAAAGAGCCTCTAATGATAAAAACTAGAATAATTTGAGCAATAAAATAAAGTACTGGAATATAATCCAAAGTATAAATATCCTCATGCATCCGTACTAATATAAAAACAATGAATTAATAAATAAATGGGGAGAAGAGACAAATCTTTAGTACAAAACAATCCTGTTTGGGATCATGTCCCTCCCACAAAAGGCATGTTCAGGTTCCAACACCTGGTTCTGTGGGTACGAACCCATTTGTAAGTAGGACCTTTGAAGAAGCTATGAGTCAAGGTGAGCCCAAACCGAATAAGGGCGTTCCCTAATCCCATATGGCCAAAGCCCTTAAAAGCAAAAGAAATCGGACAAGGAAAGACGAATCATGTAGAAGCAAGAAGCTGGAAATCAATGGAGCCTGGAAGAAAAAGATGCTGCCATGTCCATTGCCATATGATGGAAAAGCCAATGTACCACAAAGCTGAAACAACTTCAGGAAGAAGGAAGCCTTCTAGCCTTGAAACTGTGAGCCAATAAAATCCTATTATGTAAATATTCTGGCCATTAGGAGGTAAAGCATAAGTCACCACTCCTTAAATGTGGGCAGTGAACAGTGATATCCTTCTAAAGGGTACAGTATGAAAAGGGGTTGAAAAGAGTAACTTGACAGTGGAGAAATCTGATAGACACTATCAGGTGACTAAGATTAATATCAAAAGTGATAAGTCAAATTGATAGCATGTACCCTTGATATGTAGTGATGAAAGTGGTAATTAACCTATGTGATCTCCCTCCTCAAAACACATAACCCAGTATTATCACAGTTAAAATATTAGACAAATACCAGTTGAGAAGATATTTTACAAAATTCTGATCCCAAATCCTTGAAACTATCAAGGTCATCAAAAACAAGGAAATTCTGAGAAATTTTCACAGGCAAGAGAGGCCTAAGGAGACAGGACAATGAACGCAATGTGATATCCTGTTGGGATCTTGGAATATAAAAAAAAAATTATGTAAAACTAAGGAAATCTGAATTAAGTGTGAACGTTAGTGAATAATAATACCAATGTTTTTTTAACTGTAGCAAATGCACCATCCTACTGTAAGTTATTAATAACAGCATGAACTGTGTAAGGGGTATCCGGGAACTCTCTGTACCATCTTTGCAATTTTTGGTAAATTGAAACCACTCTGAAATATAACATTTGAAATAAAGATAACTCCCAGCATATGTTCTATATAACCCATATTACTCATAAAGGAACATTTTTATTGAGCCCACTCTATCTAAATCCATGCACACATTAAAGTCTCACCAAAACCTTAAAATGCAGCAAATTCTTTTTTGCATATGAGAAAAACTAAAGCTCAATGAGGCTACAGAGTTTGCTAAAGATAAATTGGTATTGAGTTCATTTATTTTTACCTCAAATTAAATGTTCTTTTCTACAACACTGTATAATAGAAAACTATTCTCCAAATGCTTATCCAAAACCATTGCACATTCCTTTGTCACCAAACAAATGTTCTATATTCCCCCAAAAGAGGGGCAAATATACATTACTGGATATTATAAAAAATTCATACCATTTATGATCAGAGACTAGTACAAAATGAGAATAGTTTAATAAAAGGGATCACTCAAATTATAGACAATAATAAAAAAACAGTATTTTTGAGCGAGTATGTACTCAGAGAGATGATCTACTTCTACACCAATATCTCCTTTAACAATGAGGAAACTGGAGTCCACATTAATAGAGAAAACTGTTTAATATTACGCAACTAGGTATTGAAGAGTTCTTAATCAGACATAGCTATACTGATTCCCAGTCTGGTTTGCAGTTATAAAACAATTGATATGTCATTGCCACTTTTACAATAAAAATAGTATGTTGAACTCTAGTGTACCTGAAAGTGATGGTATAATAAGATATATCTATCAATCTATTGCAAATCAATAGTTCAATACTATGCAAAAATAAAAAGAAATATAGACTCAACCATTTCACAGAAAACCACAGCCAAACCTGAACCTGCAAGTATGTGTATATGTGTATTTTCCAAATCATAATTAACTGTTTCTTTTCAAGTAATCATAAAGCTTTGCCCATAAATTTTTGAGCCAAGTAAAAGTACATATTTTCATCATAAAATATTTCAGTTGCCAATTATTTTACTCAGGAGTGAATAGCAATTGTTTTACTCAATAGTAGTAGATACACTTGGTTTGCTGTAATAATATGCACCTTTGGGGTTTACAAGTTAAATATTTTGGCAAGATTCAAATGTTTACTGTAGTATGACACTCAAAAAATTCGGGTTATATAGAAGAAAAGGCTGGTTTTTCCTTCATTGACAACTCAAGTTATCAAGATTAGTATCAGTTTAAACCCTCTTGAAAAGCTGGATATGCTTCCATAACTTACATCAGAAAATTCAAATTCCGACATCAATGAATCATGGTTGTATGAAACATCCCATGTTGATAAATTTGAAAGCATACTTTGAATATCCATTCAATGTCTACAATGTGGATAGAATGTGCAAACAAATAAATCTGTTACTGGTATCTATTTGCTGATTAATTTTCCTTCTAGGAAAAGTTTTAAGCACCTTTTATTTTCTCAAATTTCTGTCATAACTGGTACTACTTCCAGGAAATATACTGAATTAAACCCCCAAAGAGGCATATGGTGCTGAAAGGGCATTGATGATTTCTGTTTAATTTTCATCCAGTGTTCTTAGAGATTATCCCAGTGACTGACCTATTGCCTACTTCCTATAAATTAATTTATTCAAGAATGTCTTCGCAGGGAATTTTTTTTTTGAGTAAATCTTGTAGGCATTCATCAAAGCAGAAGTCAGAAGAGTCACCAATTCCCAACTCTAAAATCCATTAAATATGTGAAGATAATCTAGTTTCTTGAATTTATTAAGTCTCTTCTCAGTCATCAAAAGAACCCTGCCTCTGAGGCAGATGCTGCCAGCTGTTCACCAACTGCATGCCTTTTTCTTTCTAGGCACACAAGGCACTACTTTCTGGACTGAGATCTAGCCGATGGAAAGTGAACCAAAATTATATGCTTCATTTATGTCTGACTCATAAAAATCTCCCACAGGCTCACTTCATGCTCCTTCTCCTACCTGCTGGATGTCACAACCCAGGGTAAAATAGAAACCCACTTATTATAAAGTATAAACAGCAGAGCCTCCATATACCTCTGTCCTTGAATAATCACGTGGACAACCACTTCATCCAGTTTCCCACCCCAGCAACACACACACCAAATTTGAATACCTTGAACTGTTTACAGGAAAAAAGAAGTTCTATTATATGCAGATCACTGTATATTTTTGGTTCTTTTGTTACAACATTGACCTACTTTAAGAAATGCAGCCAGCAGGTTAAGGTTATTTTGAGGAGTGAATAGAAAATAGTAATATAGTGCTTTGCACAGTAACTGACACTAAATTTCAATAAATGATAGCAGGGGCTGAGTTAGTACATAAAATATCTTTATGCAAATAACAAAAAAATTCACTTTTCACTTTGGCACAGAAAAGAAAAATTCTTATCTGGATAACCAAATTATACCAAACTGAGCCAGCCCTTAGTTAAGTTACTTGATTTAGCAAAGGGATCTGAATTTCATCTCCAATTACACCTCTATTTGTTATATTTTTGAAGAAAGCAAACTGTATAACAATTTGGAGTCAGCCTTAAATAGTGAAAAAAAAAAATAGACATTAGGGCATGAAAACAATAAAAGCAGAAGTACAATTTCTTGAAATTGAGAGTGATGAGAGAAGAGATTTATGAAATGGATCACATTGTGAAAGATCCATTGAAGAAGTATATGCCTAAATAAATAAATGAATGAAAAAGTAATGGATAGTGGTGAAAACATTCAAACATTGCTTGAATTGCCATAGTTAACTCTGAGGATAATTAAATGAAAAAATAAAAAGCATGAAATATTGTTATTTGACCAATATCATCCCTACAAGTGTCTATGCAACAATCACAAGATACTACTTAGAGAACAGTTTATCCTAAGTTCAATTGAAATTTTATATCTCAAATAGATCATTGAAGAACTTCATCCTAACCTTCAAAATGGATCTGTGAAGAGTATTTATGCTGACATCACAGAACCTTTTAAATAAGACATTCTAAAATATATTGATCTTTCGTCAGTAAAAGCACATTAAGCAAAAATCATTAGGACTGCTTTTTGCAAAAAAATATATTTGTCATAAAGAAAAGAGAGCTAGGTATGTAAATTAAAAGTATCTTGTATTTAATAAATGTTTGTCAGGGAATGAGCCTGAGCCTGGCATCGACAGGTTGAGAATGCTTTTTTGACCAAGAGGGGGTTGAAGAAAGGCAACGGAATAAGATTTCAGTGGCTTAGAGAATTTAAATAGAATCGAGAAGCTGTCCTGGAGGTTACTCCTATGCAAGCTTCAGTTGGATTTGCCAGGTGACCTCAGTGTGGTGGGCCCAGCCCAGCACCCCGCCCCCCCCCCCCGAAACAAGCAAACAAACAAAAAAAACTAATCCTTTATATTTACATAATACCTTTAGTTAATAGGGAGTTTATGAAATAAGTGTTTGGGATTGCAGTTAAATTGAAGAAATGACATTTTCTGATGGAATATTGGAGTCCCTACATCTTCTCCTTGAGTAGCTGATACTCCTCAAGAAAAACAAAATACACTTAGTCTTTTTTTGGAACTGGCGCCTGAAGGGATTAACAGGTTTTGAGGTAAGCAGGATCTAGAACAGAAACTGGCTTTAGGCCCAACAGCTGGGGTATATTTGCACAAGTAATCTCTCCTCACCCATAAAATAAAAGTGGAATAATTATACCTGCTCTATTGTGTCCAAAGAGGCAGTGTTGGGCAAAAATATACACCATACTTGCCTGAACACAATTTGAAGGCACAGAAAGTCACTAGAAATGTTGGCAAATGTCCCTTTCTGAAGCAAATACAGATACTAATTAATATCTATATCAGCCTGTAAAATAACCAAAATAAATGAAATAGCATATTCAGAAGAGGCATATATAGAAACTAAATATTTATTTCAGCACTTAGAAGTTATATTTCTTCATTTATTAATATATTTCACATAAACATTTACTCATGTAATGCATGGTTTCTGTGGAGAGAGAGATTTAAGAAAAAGATCAAAAAGATAAAATTGTTCTGGAAGTCAATATAGGAAGTATATAAGATACTCTACTGACATTTGAGTTGTTAATATCCTAGTGTTCAGTGAAGGTTACTGGAAGACTTTGTTGATGATTTACAGATCAAATTTAAAATAGAATGCATATGGTTAGTTCATTGGGGGAGCTTATTAAAAATAGAGATTATCTTTTTCCACATTAGAACTTGTTACAGGACACATATTACGTGACAAATGTATTACATGTATAACAAATATACCAGATATTTCTGGTGCTGGTAATTCTAGGACTTGACCTTGAGAAAAGTTTCTTAAAGCTCTTTCTTTTCTCTGATTATACATTCTCATTAAGAAGCTCCATGTTCAATTAAGTAAATGTTATTTAATGTTATTTAGTGTTTAATAATGCTACAAATTATACAAGACACTGGGACTATAATAACAATTAAAGCATAATTTCACATCTTAAGGTGACTATTGGAAGAGTCAGAGACTTTTCTAAAAATTATGATTCTGCAATATACACACAAAAATATAATCACAAAGTAGCAAAGTAATTTGTAAGAGCAGTGATTTAACTTTGCAAGAATGAGGAGTGGTCAGAGAAACCAGAAACCTATTAGATTATACAGATAAGAATCTACCATGTAGACAATAGAAGAAAGAAGATTCAGAAAAGACAGAGAACATGGCAAGAAAGTGGTTACATGAAATGTACAGGGCTAAGCAAATTAAGTGTAATCTCATCCTAAACTGACTAGCAACCACCAGGAGGATAATATAGAGTTGTATTTAGAAGAAAAATATTACAAAAAAGAATGAAAGAAATAAAAAAGAAGATTTTTTAAAAATATAATTTGATATTTTGAGAATGCATAATTGCTCTTGAAGAAATAATAATATTGGGCTTTTTGGCATTATGCACTTAGTATTCTAACAAAAGGAACAAAGTGTTTTTGTATCTTTTCTGCTCTTAGACTGGTGCATTCCTCGGTGTGCACTGGTCAGTTACACTGGTGTAAGAGCAGCTCGACTTCTTCCTGCAATTTCATCTTTTTAAACCAAGTCTTAGTTTTCTCTTCCATAAAATGGAGGGTGATAATACTATCTACTTCATAGAACCATGGTGAGGGCTAAGTAAAAATAAAATAAAATCACGCAACCTGCAGTACCATGGCTGTCACATAGTAAGCCTTCCTGGTCATCAGTTGTGTTTATGAATGTTTTATACGTGATTGAAAACTGATATTAAATGCATGGACTCAGAGAATATTGCCATTCTAAAGGTACTTGGCACCATCTGCAGAAAGATGTAACATGTATTCATCCTCTTAAACCCACTCCTAATTGATCTCTGCACTCTCAACAGACCAGGATCTTAGAATTTGTCTCAAAGCAGCTCTCTGGCTGCCACTATTTATTGATTGGAGTCAACAAAACACTATGATTTGTCTGCTGTCCCATATTCAGTAAAACTGCCTTTTCTCACATGAGGAGACTAACAGCACTATATTTTAATTAAATTTATCTAAGAAAGATCCTTTCCTTATGATAACTAAAAGAATGTTTTGTTAACAATATAAAGGTGCAACAGAAAGTGAGGAAAAAGGGGGATTAAATGAAAATAGTATCATACTGACAATTCAGATCTATCTCTCTTAGTATTATTTGGCTCTAGATTTTTAAAGCAATTTCACTTTATTTTTAGTCAAGTATATATAAATATCATGTATCCTAACGTAAAAAAATCAAACTTACCTTATTTTTAGCCAAAGGATAAAACAAATCAGGGAAACACATGAGACTTTAGGCTAAGTAGTAAAATCAACTTCAGTGTTAAAATATCTGCAAAAAGTCAGTATATAAAACTTTATTATGTATTAAACAAAAATTTCAAACTATAAAATATGAAATATCTAAATATATCAGTATTAATATTAGTATTTAGCTTTCCATTATATCTTTAAGGAAATATTGGCCTTCTAGATATAAGATGTCTGAATCTTGCTAAGATAGATACTGTTTTGCTTTTATTTCTTTTAAGACATGTGTGACACAATTAGTTAAGAAAAGTGCCTAAGTAATTTCAAAGTACAAACAGTTTCAGATATACTACCATGTTTATTTTGTTGCTAGAACTGATCATACCAAAAATACATCTCTTATCTTCACAAGGAATTTCTTTCAAGCCATTTCTCTGTAGCAGCTAAGCAGTTGGCCTGGCTATGCTTACCACCGACAATTCATTAGTTGATCAATTCACCCCTTTGAAGTATCTTCAAAACACCATTTTTGGAGATGTTTTATATGTATGGTCAGTTGTTATTTTATTTTTGCTCTATGTATCAATGACTTTCATGATCTTTGTCTCGTGCATAGATAAATGCCTTCTATTTTTTTTATAAGTCTCTAGAAATATCTATTCTTGAATCAAACAAAGCCCAAAGGACTATAATAATATTTGCTTCAATATAGAGAGTGATATAATGTTAGTGCTTACCTTTTTTTGATACAGTATCTGGTTATCCCTGCCATTTGCCCTGTTATTTGCTCAAGTGGGGACTGTTCTTTCTCTCATAAACCACTCTCCAGAGCAATACTACTCCAAAATTAGACTTATTTTTCAATTTATAATATTTAATAATTTTAAATAACTTCTTCAACATTGTCTTTCTTTTCCAATATGCCTACTTGATCTAATAAATTGTAGCACATGATTCACTCTATTCCTTCGTTGTCCAAGTCCTTTTGCAAATGCAAATCTGTTAGCAATAATCTCAGGGCCATTGCCTGTTCTACCCTCCTGTCCTGTCTGCTTAGCAGAAGTCCAGCCCTACATAAGTCTAGTCATACACCATCTCCTTGTATACAGGGGAATACTGAGCTCTGCTATGAAACATTTCAGGAGAAGGCACGTTTTGGTCATGGTACCTTCAGGATCTACAGATTCTGTTAGGTGCTCAAAGCTTCACATTCTGCCTCAAGATTTCTGCCCTCTGGGTCCTTTCCTGGTGCCCCCATGGCTACTTTTAAAAGTTCTCCACACTTGTAATCATGTCTCAGTAGATAATTTTGACCCCAATTATACAGAGACAAAATTTACACCACAGTATAGGAACTCCTCAATAATCCGTTGTGAAATCTAAATCTCACACCTAACAAATTGGCACCTATTTGTTTTGTTCCCTTCCTCCTATTTTAGTGCACAGAAGGACCATTCCACTCTGCGCTAAGACTCATCTGTCTACCTTTGTAGTCTATCATTGCTTCCGTCTCAACATCAGCATATGGATTGTACTTTTTTCCCTGCATTTTTAATACAGACTCCTCTTTTTCCTCCTTTCCCTTTCTTCTTAAACCAAATCAAAACAAAACCTAATAAACCAACAACCAAAACATCTCTTTGACCCCACATTTACTCCAAACATTCTGCTTTCCGCATTCACCCTCTCAACTTACTCAGCATCCTCTTTCTCATTGATCTGCTGCAATCTGGGCTTAATCCCCACCCTAGAGTTAAACTGCTCTTGCCTAGGTCACATTTTCCTAATTTCTAAACACAACAGAAACATTTTACTGCTTATATCGGTTTACTTATTAATAGCAGTTGAATATTTGAACTACTGTCATAAAAGTTTTCTTTTGATTTCCAAAATAGTCTTCTTTTCTTCTCTGGCTGTTTCTTTTCAGTCTCTTTCATAGGACCTTATTTTTCAGTTTGCTTGTCTTCTTATTTTGTGGCTATTCCTCATGGTTCTATCCCAAACTTTCCTCTTTCTTTTTTCCTTTATATACATTTTATAAGTAACCACACACATTACTAAATAATTATTTGCTAAATCCTTCTATCCCAAACCCCAAGCCAACTCTTTTGTAGTTGTGTCTCATCTCAGAGAATGACATTACCAACCACCTGTTTTCACTAGTTGAAAATCTGAAATGCATCCATTTATTAAGAATCACAAGAATTCTTAGTGCTTTAGATTAAACAAGACATAACTACATAAATATGCTATAACGTTTTATTCAAATTTTTGATCATTTAAATTCACTAAAATATTTCAGATCCTCTAAATAAGATCCATCCATTAACACAAATTTCATTTCTTTTCTTATATGCATTATATAATGGAATTATTCATGACAATTCATATGAATATTGGCATACAGATACAAAGACTGGACAGCATAAATGTAAAATTCAAAAGAAAGTGATAATAGAATCACATAAATAAAACTTTTGTGTTTAGCCAAATCCTATTACATTATCCCACAAATCATGCATATCATCCTTTGGAATATAGGTTTTCTTATAAAAGAAAAACTGAATTCTTGTTTCTCATGGACAATTTAAATGTTAAATGCTAGTTTTTCTTTTTCTGTAGAGAAAAGCCTTTTATAAACCTAACAGATAATTTTGCCCAGGATACAAATACACCATAGTTTAGCATACGCTGTGTTGCTGATTTGACAGAATTTTATCAACAAAATGTATAATTCTTATCTGTTAAAAAAGTTAAGTGCTATAGTACTTTGCTGTAGATTAACTTTGAATTCCTAACAGCTTGAATTCAAGGAAAAGAGAAAGGCAAGCTAACAACAACACTTTCACCAATAAAGCAATACATTTCAATGTGAAAATGTTTATTATAAGGGAAAACTACAAACATAATCATGTTTGACAACTTAATTCATTCTTCTAATAAGCCTGGTTTTCTTTGTAGCAGCATATTTACCTGTGTACCTGTGTATTCTTTTCCTTTATTCCAACTCATAGAACAGATTTTTGAATGTGAAATATATATATATATATAAATTTTATATTTGAAGATATATGTGATATATGGAATCCAAAGAATTTCTTAACAGTGTTGATATGTTCAATTAGATTATCCACAGAGATGAAGTCATATCTTATTAGGAGAAATGCAAGAATTGCCTTAAGGTAGCTGACATTACTTTGAGAATACTGTGGGCAGAGACCCTTTGTGTTTTGATGGTGAGTAGGGATAGACAATCTTGAAATGTTTCTCAGAGTCAGATGCAGAGTCCATTTTGAGAAGTTCACTGACAGTATCCAGGAGAACAGCTTTGTGTTCCAGGATCTAAGGAAGAGGCTATTGAAATTAAGCACAGGAATGGAAAACATTATTTAGAAACATTTTTAGGGATAGCAAGTTAGAGATTTTTTCAGAGTAGTATTTGGAAGTGCAAGAAAGAAAGAAATCAAGAATGATTCATGGTTTCTTTTCCAGTTGGAAAGATAGAAGGAATTAAAGAGAGGAAAAAAAAGATTCTAGGTGTGCCAGATACTCTAAAGTAAAAAAAAAAAAAAAAAAAAAATGCCTTAATGTTGTAGAAATGAATGCTAAGCTCAAGAGAAAAGTTTTCCCAGAAAGCAATTCCAAAAAAAGAAAGAAAGAAAGAAAGAAAAGAAAAAAAGGAAGATTCACAAAGCAAGGAAAAGATAACCACTATCATAAGGAATATAAGTGCATATGCTGAAATAAACCAGATGGCTATAATGGCAACTTATGAAATCTGGCAACTTTGGTATTTGCAGAACCCATGCCAACATTCATCATCAAGATAAGGGTATTGGTGATGTGAGCTAAAAGGTCCAAAAAGAGATGTCACACCTTTGCCTTTGCTAAATTTTCAATGGTACTTTGTTACGCTCAACTAGACCAGTTAACATGCTGAGCATTGTGAAATCATACATTGCACTGAGTTATCCAAACCTGAAGTCAGTGAATGAACTGATCTATAAGTGTGCTTACAGGAAAGTCAATTAAAAGAAAATTTCCCTGACAAATGTTGTAAATATGCCATCCCAATACTTTCTTAGCAGGATAATGAAAATTTTGGTTTATTATTTATTTTATCTTTTATCTTTCAAAATCCAGCAATTTTTTCTTGATCTGACAGAATTAATACATTAATAAAATTACTATGATCATTAGTATGTTTTACTGCATTGTGAGAATGTTTTACATTCTAAAACATTAAGCTACCAATAGTTGTGTACTACAAAAATGCCATCCATGGCTTTCTATTTTATTTTCTATTTTATTTTGAAATTGTATTTCTTAAGTTGTAAAAATAAAATAACTTGCATCATCTTTCCTAGGAATTAGCTTCTTTACAAAGACATACTTCCACAAATTGCTTTAATAGATTTCAAAATTGCTGTCTCATCTGTTCAGGGGAAAAAAGCCACAGTAGGATCAATTTTTTAGTTCACTTATAACTCAAAGATATGAAACAGTGTGCTTAATTATGTAAATATAAAAGACAAATCACTGAACATTAGCAAGCAGTCATTCTGGAGAATAATAAAATAAACAAGTGAGATTCCTAGGTTAATAAAAATGTCATGTGTTATTAAGTTTGATAGCAGTGTAGATAAAAAGTACACTTGATCGATTGCTATTTTAGTCCTAAATCTCATTATTGTATATTAAAGTGTCAAATTAACATGTTTCTTCCTTGCTTTGCATGTAAGTCATGAGTTATTGATAATTTAAAAATACCTAAAGGACTGCTTCTGTTATTGAAATAAACTTTTCATCATATACTAATAAAGAGGTAAAATATTCAGAGATTCTTTGGTGAGTTGATTTCACTGACATTTCACTCTCCCAAAGCTGTAATTATGGGTTTTCTAGAATTGGCCTGCAATTTGCTATATAGCAATTTAAATGGGATTTCGTAAATTTCTGAAAACCCAGAAGATCATTCTAGTCTTATACTAAGAATGGTTTAATATTTTTGCCTTTACAAAAGAGTAATTAAAACAATACTTCAATGTGTTTCATGGCCTAGAGATAATGATCTATAATAAGGGACTTTAACACTGCTTTATTGAATATTGATTCATTCATTTATTGAGTAATTCTTAAAACACTAATTGATAACCTAGTATGACGATTGTGGCTCAAGCTAGGGCACTTGTCCTGTGGGAGGGGATTTCAATATGGAAACAAATAATCATGTTATACACATATGCAAATAGTACAGGCCTGAATGCTGCTACTGGGAAGGAGCAGCTAAATTTCTGGGAGGATACAAGACAGCTCTTCCAAGAAAATGACAATAAAATAAAGCTAAACTATTTCTTCTAAACTGTCATTCAATATTTTCTCCTAAATGATTAATTTATGTGCTTTTAAAAATATAAATGGGTTTATTAATTCTAGATTTTACTGATGTATTATTGTTACTCATGTAACAAAATGGTAGACTGCAGAAATACGTTAAAATTACCCCAAAGCAAGACTTGACAAGGATGAGTTCATGTCAAGAGCAAAACTTTTGGAAAAAGGGTAAGAAAGTACAGAGAGGCTCTAAGGGATATGAAATTTGGGGGACTTGGTGGTGGCACGAGCTGTCTGCTGTGCATCTTGAAAGTACCCCTTCATCCATAGCACACACCAGATCTTTAGCCAAGTCACATCTACAATGTGATTTGATTTCTTGGCAAAGAAAGAACAGGTCTCCATGGCTGGGTTTATTGTGAGGCAGTATCAGAAGGAACACAAAGAGATCTGTGAGATTAATAAGCAAGGAAATTTTCTGAAACCATGGTAAGAACTTGCCCAGAGTGTGAACCTAGAGATTTTGGACATGCTTATCTAAATATGATGGAAGATATTTCAAAATGACATGTGTAACAAATTGACATATTTTCCCATCTTCTGACATAAGGTTTCTTTATAAAATCATTGCCATGGCAATTAATTAATAATGTAATCCTCCCTTAACTTCCTGTTATATAAATGAGCTAAAGATGGCCCCTGCGTTTTGGCCCTGTATGCTGTTTACTTATTCATGGCAGCCTGGGACCATCAATCCAAAGCCCATAGGCAGGAAACTTAACTTCTTACATATCCAATTGATTTAAAAATAGCCTATACATTTGGAAATGAATAGTAGTGATTGTAACACAACATTGTGAATATAATTAACATCAATGAATTATATATTTGTGGTTTCAAGTGGAAATTTTAGTTTGTATATAAGTACTATACAACATAGAGAACACTAATGCACAATATGGACTCTAGTTAATAAGATAATTAAATTTCTTTTCAGAAATTTATGAAATTCCATTTGAATTGCTGTATAGCAAATTGCAGGCCAATTCTAGAAAACCCATAACTACAGCTTTGGGAGAGTGAAATGTCAGTGAAATCAACTCACCAAGGAATCTCTGAATATTTTACCTCTTTATTAGTATATGATGAAAAGTTTATTCCAGTAACAGAAGCAGTCCTTTAGGTATTTTTAAATTATATTATATAGTGTAGTACAAGGGTACTACACTAATGCAAAGAATAAATAATAGGGAAAACTGTGTATGTGAGGGCTAGTATGTGGGAACTCTATTTTTTGCATGAGTTTTCTATAAGCCTACAACTTTCCCAAAAGAAAAAAAATTCTTTACCACTCAATTAAAAAAAAAAGCCCATATAAGCAATTTTTAGCCATTTAGAGCTAATCTGCATTGCATGCTCTGAGTAATCACACCCAACATCTGCTAGGCATAGATAAGATGAAACCCTGTAGTTATCAAGACCTCAAACTGCTTCTGCCCCTCAGAGTCCCCAAGAGATTCCCAGCTGTGCTGCCTGAGCAGTATCAGTGAGAATGTAAACCCCGTCTCCAAAGTTCCTTCTTCTTCAGGAGTTTCCCTTGGCCTGCTTCATCTTCTGGGTAGTTAGTTGCAGCCAGCCTCTGAAAGGTTTCCTGCTGAAAGAGAATGCCCCACCAAGCAGTATGTTCAAGTGCTACAGGAATAAAGCTTGTCTGTTACTGCCATCTAGTAGTCAGATCTTTCTCCTGATCCACTCCAAAATCCTTGAACTCACTACAATTCCAAACCACTAGATTCACTCTAACAACAGAATAAGAGCTTGGAGCAAACACTCAGATGGAATTTCCATTGTACATACTGTTACGTCTTTACTAGAAAAAAAAATCCTTAAAACAGTAAACTGTCTCTTGAAATTGCATTGTAGACATAGTTATAAAACCTAATGTGTGAAGGAATTATAGCTATTTCTGGAATGGAAAATAAGATATTCATTAATTAATTAGTTCAAAATAGATTATTGAGTACTTAGTATGAACAAAACTGGCAAAGAAACTGTCAATGTGGGTCTTACATTCTAGTGGGAGGAAACAGGAAATAAAAACAAAACCTCTTAAGTAATCAAATTACATAATAATTTAGAAAGTGAAAAATACTTTAGACAGATAAAAATAGATAAGAGAGATCAAAAATATAATAAAGCTGCAATATATTAAGTTATTTAGAACACATTAAGAAGATGACATTTGAGCAATGAAGCAGAACAGGTAGAGAAAGAACCACATGGATATATAGGGGAAAACCACACCATTGTGACAGAATGCAAAAGCCATTTGGTGACAGAGTGGTTGGAGTGTTCAAGCAGCATCAAAGAAGCCAGAATAGCTGGAGAAGAATGAAAGAAGACAGAGTTAACAGGAGGTCAGATTATGTAGAACACTATAGGTCATTCTGAAATCTTTGTCTTTTACTATGAGTGAAATAGGGATCCGCTGAAGAAATGTGAGCAAAAGCTAGAGTATGATCTGAATTAGTTTTTAATAGGATCACTTTGATTGACATGTTTGGAATAGATTCCATGGGGACATGGGTGGAAGTAGGGAAAACAGTGGGACATTTTTAAAATAATACACCAAAGGGGATGGTGACTTAGACCAGGGTGGTAGTTGTGAAAATAGCGGGAGGTAATCAGATTCTGGATTAGATTCAGGAAGATAGAGCCAACAGGATTTTCTCATGGATTAATGATAATGGGGGAGAAAAGAGATAAAAGGATGACTGCAGTTGTTTGGCCTGCAAGGAGAAAACTGGAATTAACTGAGATGCTGAAGATTGTGAGTGTAGATGTGGAGGAAAAATGAGGAAATCAATGTGACATGTTAAATTTGAGATGTCTACCAGTCATTAGAGAGGGAGTAGCAGCTATGAAATTCCTTGGAGAACTTTGGGCTGAAATCAGTCTTAAAACCTGTGGAGTCAAGAAATAGATGACATCACCAGCAGTGTGATTGCAGATGGAGAAGTCCAGAACCTGGACACTCTAATGTCAAGAAGTCTGGGAGAAGAAGAATGAGTGAATAAGATGTAGACGCAATCCTTACTCACTTCTCCAGCTTCCATTATCATCTTGGTTATTTGGTGCTGGTCACTTAGGGAGAAGGTTGTTTTTGACTCTTTTAAAAATTTTCTTCACTTAAGGCAAGAATTGTGCAAAAGGAGGGAGCCGAGTGAATAAAGGATTTCTAGGAAGAGTCAGTGATCTACCATTTTAAATGCTACTTACTTATGGCTCCATTATGATTAGCACTAGAGTTCACCTTTCATAGCTCTATGGTTGTCATTGTGACTGTGGAAAGAGCATGTTCAGAGGAGTGTTTAGGAAAATATTGAGAGGATTTAAAAGAGAATGGGAGAAGAAAACTGGGAAACAGAAAGGCTAGAGAACTCTTTCAAAGTTTTGCTGCAATGGCAGGCAAATAAATGAACTATGAGCTTGTATGGGAAAGGGGGTCAAGTAAGAAAGGTGTGTTTTTAAAATAAGAGAGACTATAAATTACTCATATGGTGACTGACATAATCAAATAGAGAAGGAAAAAACTGAAGTAGAAAAGGGGAAAACTACTGGAATAGCATCCTTGAGTATGCAGAATAAGTTTCATACACAAGTAAATGGAATGGCCGCAGATATTAGTGGGGACAATTCAACAGTAGCTTCATGGGAAGGGGTTAATTTAGTAAAGTGGTTAATGGAAGTGCTCTCAAGTTGCTTCACTTTTCTCCTTGAGGTAGACAGCGAGGTAGATAGCAAGGTCATCAGTTGAGGGTGATGATTGGGCAGTGTACTTAAAGCTTTTAGAAGAAAGGAGAAGAGTGGAACAGTCAAATAGGAGAGTAGGGAAGTGAAAGGATAAGAGAAATAGACCATAATTGCAGGACAACATCACTGACTCTTTTGAGGTTCAAGGTAACATGTATAAACTGAAATCATTCTTGCTGTTTTAAATAATTATTCAGCCACATTCACCTGTCTTGGTGTAGGTATGTTACGGACAGAACATTAGAGTTATCCAGAGTTGCTAAGAGAGTGCAATACAGCTAAAGAGGGACAAGAAGTAGGGAGTGTATTCAAGAAAGTGGTTTTAATGATTGATCATTCTCAGCACATTTGAGTAGATTTATTTACCTATCTCACCTGTCAAGACAGAATTTTCTGAAAAGCAGATTGCTATTGTGTGGCTGCTTATCAAGCAAGAATTAAAATGCTGTAAAGGAACAAGAAACAAGAGGAGTTGGTAGGAAGTATAGAAGAGAATTTTGAGTAGTATTTAATATATGACTCCAAAATATTGTCAGAAAACTAGGCACTGGGGATATGGGGGTGGGGTGGGGCAGAGAATTGAGTGAGCTTAATGCCAGGTCCATCATGACGAATTATATATGGTCTCAAGTAATCATATTTAAGATAGAATGCATGACAGCATTTGAAAAAGATATGGTAACATGGATAGAAACCAATGTATTTTTCACTTTATGATCCTATGTCAAAGGGAAGAAGATATAATAACTGTATATGTGAATCATAGGAGACATGTATCAGTCATCCGTGCAATTTGAAAAAAATTACATAACCTGGCTCATTTACATTACATTTCAGGAGTGGCCAATATAAAACGCTTCCTGGAAAACCTTGCAAGTGACATGCTTCTCCAATCTTGCCCTCCTTACTCCCTTCCCACAATTCTTGCCCTTAGTGAAGACAAATTCCAAGAAGAATCAATACCATCTGACACCACATGGTTAAAGTGATAATGAAACTGGAGGAACAATTTCAACTTTGAGAGCTGAAGGTAATGCATGTTCCATTTGGTCTGCTGAGGATGGAAACAAATAGTTCTGCATTTCTTATTAGAAGGGTTATCCAGAAAAAAGTTGGTATCAGATTAAATTTAATATATTTTTTTCTATAGAAGCGAGCAACACCATAAACAGAACAGTTGTTTACTGATCCACTGGGATCAAGAAGATCAAGTGCAAGTGGTGTACTGAATTCTACACTGTATCAGGGGACTGGTTAGAATGTACTGAGGTTAGAATTTTTTTGTTACAGCAAGAACAATATTATGATTTTCCAGATGACAGTATTTAGATCTAGAAAGATTAAATAAGTCACATGGAATCATATATTAAGTGACTGAATCAGGATTCAATCCTACATAGTAGAATTTGCTCTCTTGTGGTTGGTTTATAAGGAAGAAAATCCTAGTCTGTTCCTGCAGACAGAAACGTCTAAACAAGGCACAGGTGACATGCAAAGCAATTCTGACTTCTCTAGTAGAAAAGCTCACTGGTACTGATTGCCCTCCTACAGAAGACACAGGCTCAGGGTAGGGATGGGAGACGGCAGAGCTGAGCAGTCAGGGCTCCCACGTTAAAATGCTGCTACCCAGTTAATACGCAATTTGATGAGATTGCTTTTGGTATGGACCCCAAAATTTCACAGCTACTCAAGTATCCCTAAATTCTTCTTGTGATGCAGAGCAAGCACTTCCTGGTAGTGCTAATAAATGAAGCCAAATGACAGAAACTGGTGCTCTAGAAGAGGGAATTAGAGCATTTCAAATTATAAAAACATGAGGTCAAGACAGAGGCTATACCACCCAATATGGAGCTCAGGGAAAGTTTTTTTGTTTGATTGATTGGTTTTTTTTTTTTTTTTTTTTTTTTTTTTTGATGTTGTTGGTTGATTTTTACAAGTTTTAGAAACATTGTTTTCCCCAGTCCTTTGGAGAAGGAAAGGTGGGCGGGGGGTGTAGCAGAATAATACAGATAAATATACTTTCTATGTTTCCTTCCTCTTCCCCATTCCTTATGGTACAGCACACAGTTGGAGCAGGAGACTGTTTTCCTGGGTTGGCTGTGCCTCACAGTGGCTCAGATGAAGTAATTTGGAATGGGCCAGTGAAATGATAGATAATTCCACGTTCCAAGGTTTGAAACCTCTACCTTTTCTCACATACGTTTTCCAGTTATTAACTAATTCAACACAGATGCCAAATGTAATTGGACTGCTTTCTGGAAATAAGAGTGGTGCTTACTGTCTGATTCTGGACAAAAGGCAGAACCACTTCACCTCACAGGACCAGGACCAGGTCCAGGGAGCACAGTCAGCACAGGGCTTTAGGAAAAATGCGCGAAAATTGAAAAGGATAATGTGGAGGGTGCTGAACGTACCACGTTGTGAAATCAGAGGTATCATCTAAGTTTGCCAATATCTCAGAGACAAAAAGAAACAAACAAACAAATTTTGGGTTATACTTGCTTCTACAAATTATTCAAATACCTCATTTTTCTTCCTTATATCTTTGCTTGCACTTCTGGGCATTTCTTGTTCATGATCATCTAAAGGAAGGGATAGAATGAGAAGTAGAGAATGTGAGATTTATGTCAGCCAATTCTGCTATTCCTAATAGCTCCATTAGTAACTTTCTGAATTAGAGGGTTTTTAAATAATAATTATTACCTTAGGCTACTGGATAATTTTTACTGACCTGAAAGCAGAAATGCAGCTGTTGAAGTGGCCAAACTATAATTTGGCATATAAGATAGGCATTAGGATTCATATTTGTGATTAATTAAACTTGGGTGCAAAAAGGTTGTCAAAGCAAGTGCCAACCTGTGTGGGAAGAATTTCTCAGGGAAGAATGGGGCTATGTAGCATCCACCAACTGTCTTGTAAAAGAGAAGTGCTGTCCATAGCAACTTTCAGAGAGGCGTGTTAAGTAATGTTATGAGTTTGCTTGCACAACACACCAGAGGTGATTGTGTGCTGATCAAGAGTATCAGGCTGTAAAACTATTTTACTTATTCACAAATTCTGGCTTCAAAATTTGTTTAATAATAAATATAATTCTCTTTCAGCCGACACACATATAGAGAAAGGATTTTTTTTTATCTACACATTCATTAAAAAAACAGAAATGGATGAAAATGGGAGATATAAGGGAGGCCTCTGTATGACAACTAAGCTTATTCAGGAGGTGACACTGCTATAATGCATATCTTTTCTTTGTAGTAATGTTTTACAAACACCACTTGATGTTTCAACAAAATAAAAACAAAGCAAATGAAAATCTGTAACCAGCAGTAATGAATTATTGGTCTAAGCTGGCTCTTACATTTAATTTGTTTCTAATGACATCCATTCTGTGGAACCAAAAAGTTAATCAACCTTAATCTATCTTAGGGTCACAGTGGAAAATTGGCACAAATGCTATATTTCCATTTTGCCTTCTCATCAGTAAATGGAACCCCTTCTTCTATCCTTTCCAAGGCCATTGTGTAAGTTAAACCATGCTAACCATGCTAACAGCTTACAGAGAATAGACAAGGCTGTCTGTAATATAAAGCCCAGAAACCATTATACAACACAGCTGTTACATTAGGTCCCAAGAAAGTATATAGGTTATTTAAAGAGAGATATAATTATTAGAAAAACAAAAAAATACAATTTATTTAAATATACATAATTTTCATTTTCTATATCATTTTTTAAATTTTTTTTATTAGAGAAATTATAGGTCTGTAGAAACACACATAGAAAGTACAGAGTTCCCATACACACCCCTCATACATGCAGCTATCCCTATTATTATCTCTTTACACTATGTGCCAGTTTGAATGTGTTATGTCCCCCCAAACACCATTATCTTTGATGTAATCTAGTGTGGGCAGACCTATCAGTGTTAATTAGATTGTGATTATTTGCACCCCCCAACTGTGGGTGATGACTCAGATTGGATAATTTCCATGGAGGTGTTGGCCCTCTCATTCAGGGTGGGTCTGAATTAAATTACTGGAGCACTATATAAGATCAGACAGAAGGAGCAAGCTGCCACAGCTAAGAGAGAGGGACATTTTGAAGAAAGCACAGGAGCTGCAGATGAGACAATTTCAGAGCAGACTCTTGCTCTGAAGAAGCTGAGAGAGGACAAATATCCCAAGCGCAACTAAGAGTGACATTTTTGAGGAACTGCAGCCTAGAGAGGGACATCCTGGGAGAAAGCCATTTTGAAACCAGAACTTTGGAGCAGATGCCAGCCACATGCCTTCCCAGCTAACAGAGGTTTTCTGGACACCACTGGCCATCCTCCAGTGAAGGTACCCGAGTATCAATGTGTTACTTTGGACACTTTATGACCTTATGACTGTAACTGTGTAACCAAATAAACCCCCTTCATAAAAGCCAATTCATTTCTGGAGTTTTGCATTCCAGCAGCATTAGCAAACTAGAACACACTAGCATGGCAACTTTGTTAAATTGATGAAAACATATTATTATAATTTTACATTAACTATATTCCATACTGTGCATTACGGTTCATTGTATTGTGTTTTTTTTTAATTATATTCAAATAACACATACACAACCTACAATTTATCCTCATAACCATATTCAAATGTATAATTCAGTGGTGTTAACTACATTCACAGCGTTGTGCTACCATCACCACCATCCATCACCAAAACCTTTCTACCATCCAAAATAATAAATCTGTACCAATTAAGCATCAACTCTACATTCCTTATCCACACCCTGGTATCTGGTAAGCTCTTTTCTACTTTTTGACTCCATGAATTTTCTTATTCTAATTATTTCTATTAGTGAGAGCATACAATATTTGTCCTTTTGTGATCAGCTTATTTCACTCAACAGGATACCTTCAAGATTCAACCATGTTGCAGCATATATCAGGACTACTTTCCTTTTTTATGGCTAAATATATTCCATTGAATGTATACACCACATTGTGCTTATCCATTCATCTGTTGATGGATGCTTGGGTTGCTTCCATCTTTTGGCAAATGTGAATAATGCTGCTATGAACACTGGTGTGCAAATACTTGTTTGAATCCCTGCTTTCAGTTCTTTTTGGTGTATACCTAGAAGGGGGGATTGGCAAGTCATGGTAATTTGTACTTGACAATTTTGAGAAACCACCAAACTGTTTCCACAGTGGCTTCACCATTGTATATCCCCATAATAAATGAACGAGTGTTCCTAATTCTCCACATCCTTCCCAACATTTATTTTCCTTTTTTTTTTTTTTAAATAGCAGCCATTCTAGTGCATGTGAAATGGTATTTCATTGTGATTTTGATTTACCTTTCCTTAATGGCTAATGATGTTGTGCATCTTTTCATGTGCTATTTGGACATCAGGATATCTTCTTTGGAGAAGTGTCTATTCAAGTCTTTGACCATTTTTTGATTGGATTGTTTGTCTTTTTTGTTGTTGAGTTGTAGGATTTATTTTTACAATATGGATAGTATACTCTTATTGGTTATGTGGTTTCCAAATATTTTCTTCCATTCTTCAGGTTGTTTTTTAAAATTTTCCTGACGAAGTCCTTTAAAGTGTAAAATATTTTAAATTTGATGAAGTCCCATTTATCTATGTTTTTATTCTTTTGTTGCTCAAGGTTTCAGTGTCAAGTCTATGAAACCATTGCCTAACAAAACTTCTAGGAGTTTTATACTTTAAGATCTTATATTGAGGTTTTTGATCCATTTTGAGTTATATTTTATATCTGTTATGAGATAGGGGTCCACCTGCATTTTTTGCATATGGATATCCAGTTTTCCCAGTTGAGTGGACCTGACATCTTTGTAAAAAATCATTTGGCTATAGATATGTCAATTCCCTTGATTTATAGGCCTGTCCTTGTGCCTATACCATGCTGTTTTCATTAATGTAAATTTTTTTCCATTTATTTTTTTCATTGAGATTGTTCACATACCATACAACCATCCAAAGATCCAAAGTGTATAATCAATTGCCCATGGTACCATCATACAGCTGTGCATCCATCACCACAATCTTTTTTTCAATTTTTAGAACATTTTCATTACTCCAGAAAAGAAATAAAGGCAAAAAAAAGGAAACTCAAACCCTCCCACATCCCTAACCACACCCCACGCCCTCCATTATTGATTTGTAGTTTTGGTATAGTACGTTTGTTACTGTTGATGAAAGAATGTTAAAATACTACTAACTGTATTACATAGTTTGCAATAGGTATATATTTTTTCCTATATGCCTCTCAATTATTAACTTCTAGTTATAGTGTCATACATTTGTTCTGGTTCATGAGAGAGATTTCTAATATTTGTGTAATTAATCATGGATATTATCCACCACAAGATTCACTGTTCTATACATTCTCATCTTTTAACCTCCAACTTTCCTTCAGGTGACATATGTGACTCTGAGCTTCCCCTTTCCACCATCTTCACATAACTTTCAGCACTGTTAGTTATTCTCACTATGTGCTACCATCACCCCTGTCCATTTCCAAATGTTTAAGTTCACCCTAGTTGAACACTCTGCTCATAATAAGCAATCACTCCCCATTCTTTAGCCTCCTTCTATATCCTGGTAACTTATATTTCATGTCTATGAGTTTACATATTATAATTAGTTCATATCAGTGAGACTGCAATATTTGCCTTTATGTGTCTGTCTTATTTTACTCAACATGGTGTCCTCAAGGTTTCCTCAACCCATTTCTTTTAAGATGGTTTTGTTCACATACCATAATTCCATCCTAAGTAAACAATCGTTGGTTCCCTGTATAGTCATATATTTATGTATACAGCACCATTGCCACTATCTATATAAGGACATCTCCACTTCTTCGACAAAGAAGGAGGAAGAGTCAAAGAAGGCAGAGAGACAAAAGAAAAAGAAAAGAGAAAGAGAGAGAGAGAAAATAAAAACATGACAGCTAGAAACCAACAAAAGGAAAGACAGCATTAACTTAAAGTAGAATAAAGAGTCAGACAACATCACCAATGCCAGGAGTCCCATACCCCTTCCCCTAGCCCCCCACATACCTAGCTTTGGCATACTGCCTCTGCCACAATAAAGGAAGCACAATACAATGTTTCCATTAATTACAGTCTCCAGTTTGCATCGACTGTTCTTTCCTCCCAATCCCACCCTGTTTTCAACACCTTGCAATTTTGACATTCATTTGTTCTACCCCATGTAAAAACATATTTGTACCTTTTATTACAAACATTGAGCACCCTAAGTTTCCCTGAGTTACACAGTTCAAGTCTTTATCCTTCATCCTTTGTTCTGGTGTCCCACATGGTCCCAACCTTCCTCTTTCAACCACACTCGCAGTCATCTTTGTTCAGTGTACTTACATTGCTGTGCTACTATCTCCCAAAATTGTTTTCCACACCTCTCATTCTTGTCTTTTCCTTTCTGTCTGCAGTGCTTCCTTTAGTGTTTCTTGTAGAGCAGGTATCTTGTTCACAAAGTCTGTCATTGTCTGTCAGAGAATATTTTAAGCTCTCCCTCATATTTGAAAGACAATTTTGCTGGATATAGGATTCTTGGTTGGTGGATTTTTCTTTCATTATCTTAAAAATATCAACCCACTTCCTTCTTGCCTCCATGGTTTCTAGTGAGAAATCCACACATAGCCTTAACAAGCTTCCTTTGTAGGGATGGGGCTCCCGTCTTGAATCCGCAGTTTTTACTTACAGATTTTATGCTGTGATCTCAGGCATTCCTCCCAATTCAGGTTAGTGTATGATAAGTGGATGGTCACATTTTGTCCCCCGACAGTTATTACGGGTTATTTACTGGTTGTTCCTCATTGTTTATTACTTGTTCCAGGGGAATTAACTAGCTTCCACTCCTCTCTATGCCACCATCTTAGATCTCCTCATTAATGCAACTTTGAAGAAAGTTTTAAAATTGGGAAGTGTGAGTTCTCCAATTTCATTCTTTTTCAAGATGGTTTTGGCTATTTGGATTCCCTTACATTTCCATGTAAACTTGATGACTTGCTTTTCCATTTCTGTAAAGAAGACTGTTGCAATTTTGATTAGAATTTTGTTGAATCTGTAAATTGTTTTGGGAAGAACTGACATCTCAGCAACATTTAATATGCAAATCCATTAAGATGGAATGCCCTTCTATTGATTTAGGTCTTCTTTGATTTATTTTTTTGCAATGTTTGTAGTTTTCCTTGTACAACTCCTTTACATCATTGGTTAAATTTAATCCTGCAAATTTGATTCTTTTAATTGCTATTTTATTTCTATAAAGTTTAAAAATCATGTGGCTATGTATATTTTTGGGAAAATAGTATGAAGAAAATATTGGAAAAGTGGTGGAAATGGATATAACTTGTTTAGCACTGTGCTTAGTGTGCTACAACAAATACCAAAAAATGCATTGGCTTAAACGATGGAAATTTATTGGCTCATGGTTTCAGAGGCTAGAAGGTTTTCTTCCTCCCATGGTCAGTTTCTTGGAGTTTCTTGGTTTTTCCGTCACATTGTGATGTCCTCTCCTTTCTCTTCTGGGTTCTGTTGACTTCCAGATTCCTCCCATGGCGTTCTCTTACTACTACTGAATTTCTTCTGTTTATAAACAGCTCCAGTAATCTGGATTAATATGCACTGCATTTCAGTTGGCCACACCTTAACTGAATAACATCTTCAGAAGGGCCTATTTATAGTGGTTCATCTCACAGAAATGGATTAAGAGTAAAGATTTGCTTTCCTGAGGTATATAGTTCAATCTACCACATTCATCATATTTTCATTATTTCATCATTAACTAAATATTATTACTAAGAAATTATTTTTTCAACATATGACTGAAGCTATTTTATTTTTTACATTTTTTTCAAGTAGGTTAAAACTCACAAGAGTTTCCAAAAATAATACAGAGTTCCCACAGACTTTTTACCCAGCTTTGCCCAATAATATTATCTTACATAACCACATTAGATTGTGAAACAAGGATATGGGTTTTAGTATACACTACAAACTCAGCAGAGACCCTATTCAGTTTCAATAGCAATTTACATGCAGCTTTTTTTCCATTTTTGTTTGTTGTCTTTTTTAATCGTATCTTTCATTGTAGAATATAACATACACACATAGAAGTGATAACTTTCCAAGTGCAGTTTAACAAGTAGTTACAGAGCAAATTTCAAAGAATAT
This sequence comes from Choloepus didactylus, assembly GCF_015220235.1. Lineage (NCBI taxonomy): Eukaryota > Metazoa > Chordata > Mammalia > Pilosa > Megalonychidae > Choloepus > Choloepus didactylus. The sequence continues at coordinate 66,058,949 of NC_051308.1, read as the reverse complement.
TATAGGTTACAGTTCCACAGTTTCAGTTATTTCCTTATGTGTAATTTGTTTGTCTTTGATATATAGTTCTATGAAATTTGTCACATGTATAGATTCAACTAACCATCAGTACAACCAAGATTCAGAACTATTCCATCACACAAAGAAACACCCCCATGTCACTCCTCATAGTCCCACCCTGCCCCAACCTTAACAATATAAACCACAGATCTGTTCTCTATCACTTCAACTTTGTTATTTTGAGAAAACCATATAAATAGAACCATTCATGATTTAATCCTTGGAATTAACTCTTTTAACTCAGTATAATGTTCTGCAGTTCCATCTACCTTGCTGTGTGTATCAAATAGTTCATCCATTTTTATTGTAGATTAGTATTTCATTTTATGGATATACTATAGCAATGTTCATCCTTTGTCCATTAAAGGACAATTGGATTTTTTGCAGGTTTAACTATTAAAAATAAAGCTGCCATGAAAATCCATGTACAAGTTTTTGTGTGGCCATAAGATTTCACTTCTGTAGGATTAATACCCAGGAGTGTTATTGTTGGGCCATATGTTAAGTGTATATTTAGTGTACATTTACTTAATAAGTAATTACCAAACTGTTTTTAAGAGTGGCTGTACATTATACATTCCCACAAGAAATGTACAAGAGATCCAGTTTCTCTGCACTCTCCTCAGCATTTTGTATTGTCAATAATTCTTATTTTAGCTCTTCTAAGGTGTGTATAATGGTATTTCTTTGTGGTCTTAATTTGCATTTCCCCAATGGTTAATGATGTTAAAACATCTTCTCATGTGTTTATTTGCTGTCTATGTATTTTTTCTGGTGAATTGTCTGCTCAAGATATTTTTTGCAATTTTCTTTGCCATCTATGTATTTTTTCTGGTGAATTGTTCTGCTCAAGATCTTTTTGCAATTTTCTCAGTCATTTGTTTCCTTATTATTGTGTTTAGAAAGTTCTTTACATAGTCTGGATGTAAATACTTTGTGACATACATGACTTGCAAATATTTTTTTCCCAGTCTGCATCTTGTTTTTTTCATCACTTAGCAAGATCATTATGCGGAGCACAAGCTTTTAATTTTGAAATCAATTTATCATTTTTTATATTGATCATGCTTTTGGTGGCATGGGTAAGAACACTTTGCCTTGCCTTAATAAGTACCAAATATTATCTCCTAATTTTTTTACTGTTTTGAGTTTTACATTTGAGTCTATGATCCCTTTTGATATAATCCTTGAATAAAACGTTAACTTTATGCTGGGTTTCTTTTTTTTTTCTTTGCTTATGAATGTCCTTTTGTTCAATACCGTTCTTTGAAAAGACTATTCTTTTGTCATTGATATGCTTTTCACATTTGCCAAAAATCAGTTGACTGTATTTGTGTCAGTCAATTTCTGGCTGCTATATTCTGATCCATTATCTATGTGTCAATCCTTTTGCTAATACCACGCTGTCTTATTTACTGTAGCTATATTTTAACTCTTACAGTGAGGTAATGTAATTTTTCTAAATGTATTCTTTTTTCCAAATTGATTTCATTAGCCTTTTTCATTTCCATGTAGAATTTAGTTTTTGCTTGTGTATATTCACAATGAATCCCAATGGGAATTTAATACAAATGCTTAAACCTCCAGTTCAATTTGAGGGCAAAGAATATGGTTATTATTTTTATTTTTCTTAATCCACAACACCATATGTTTCTCCATTTATTTAAATCTTGGATTTCTTTCATTTGTCATTCATAATTTTGATAGTCAGATACCATATGAGTTTTGTTGTATTTATATCCATATATATGTGTATATATGTGTGTGTGTGTGTGTGTGTGTGTGTGTGTGTGTACATATGAGTGAAAATATGCTCTTTGCTAGAAAATAGACAAATGATTGCTTTTGTGGGTTGACCTTGTATTCTGCAACCTTGTGAAACTCATTTATATGTTGTAGGATTTGTTGGTAGATTAACTAGAATTTTCTATTTTGACAATCATGTCATCTGGAAATAGGGGCAGTTTATTCTTTTCCTTTCCAATGTATGCTACTTTTCTTCTTATTTTGCCTTACTATACTGGCCAACCCTTCCAAAATGTTGATCAGGAGGGATGAGAGTGGGAATTCTTGTCCTCTTCCCAAATGGTGAAAACAGTCTTTCACCATTAAGTATATGGGTGTTTGTAAATGTTCTTTATCAGGCAGAGGTAGTTTCTTCCTACTCCTATGTTGTTGAGAGTTTCTGTCATGAATGGGAATTGATTTTTTTTTCAACACAGTTTTATTCACACATCATACAATCTATCCAAAGTGTACAATCAATGGCTCTGAGTATAATCACAGAGATGTGCTTACATTGCCATAATCAATTTTAGAACATTCTCATAGCTACACACACATAAAAAAACTTATGTCTCTTAAACCCCTTTACTATTGACACTTAGTTTCAGTGTGGTACAGTTGTTACAAGTAATGGAAGAACATTAATATATTACTGTTAACTATAGTCCATAGTTTGCATTAGGTGCATTTTTCCCATATGCCACCCACTATTTATGCCTTGTAGTCATAACATATACTTATTTTAATTCATAGAAGAACATTCTTGTATTTGTACTATAAACCACCTTCATCATCCACAACTAGGTTCACTATGTTATGCAGTCCCTTGTTTCATCCTCTAACTTTCCTTTTACTGATACAAACTTCCCCTTTTAACCACAATCAACATACAGGAATCACTATCATTTACACACTTGATAGTGTGCTACCTTCCCCTAACCATTTCCAAATATTCACAATCAATCTTATTTAAAAATGCTGCACAAAGTAAACATCAGTTCCCCATTGTCTATCTTCATTCCATCTTCTGGTAACCTATATTCTAGTATTCTAGATAATAACTTCATTAGCTTGCTCATTATATTTAGTTCATATTTGTGAGATCATGCCATATTTATCCTTTTGTGTCTTATTTCACTCAACATAATGTCCTCCAGGTTCATCCATGTTGTTGCATGCATCAGGACTTCATTCCTTCTTACAACTGAATAATATTCTATCAAATATATATATACCATATTATGTTTATCCATTCATTGGTTGATGGACACTTGGGATGCTTCCACCTTTTGGCAATTCTGAATATTGCCACTATGAACATTAGTGTGAAAATATCTGTTCATGTCCATGCTTTCAGTTCTTTTGGGTATATACCTAGTAGCAGGATTCCCAGATCATATGGCAGTTCCATACTTAGCTTCCTGAAGAACTGCCAAACTGTCTTCCACAGCAGCTGTACCACGATACCTTCCCACCAGCAGTGAATACATGTTCCCGTTTCTCCACATCTTCTCCAACATTTGTAGTTTTCTGTTTGTTTAATAGTGGCCATTGTAATGGATGTGAAAAGATATCTCGTTGTGGTTTTTATTTGCATTTCCCTAATAGCTAGTCAAGTTGAGTGTCTTTTCATGTGTGGTGTTTTTTGTTGTTCTTGTTATTGTTTTGTTTTGTTTGTTTTTTGTCATTTGTATTTCCTCTTTGTAAAAATGTCTGTTCTTGTCTTTTGTCCAATTTTTAATTGGGTTGTTTGTCTTTTTATTGTTGAGTTTTAGCATTTCTTTCTATATTCTAGATATTAAACCCTTATCAGATATGTGGTTTCCAGATATTTTCTCCCAGTGACTTGGTTGCTGTTCCACCTTCCTGACAAAGCCTTGAAGCAGAGAAGTATTCAGTTTTGAGGAGGGCCCATTTATCTATTTTTTCCTTTCCTTGCTTGTGCTTTGGGTGTAAGGTCTAAGAAACCATCACCTACCACGAGATCTTGAAGATGCTTCCCTACATTTTTTTCTAGGAGTTTATTGGTACTGCCCCTTATATTTAGGTCTTTGATCCATTTTGAGTTAATATTTGTATAAGGTGTGAAATGGGGTCATCTTTCACTCTTTTGGGTATGGATATCAAGTTCTCCCAGAACCATTTGTTGAAGAGATTATTCTGTCCCAGTTGAGTGGACTTGGAGCCTTATCAAAAGTCAATTTACCATAAATGTGAGGGTTCATTTCTGAACTTTCAATTTGATTCCATTGATCAGTATGTCTATCTTTATGGCAATAGTGTGTTGTTTTGATAACTGTAGCTTTGTAATATGTTTAAAGGCAGGAAGTGTGAGTTCCCCAACTTCATTTTTCTTTTTCAAGATGTTTTTGGCTGTTTTGTGCTCATTACCCTACCAAATAAATTTAATATTTGGCTTTTCCATTTCTGCAAAGTAGGTTGCTGGAGTTTTGGTAGGAATTTCATTGAATCCGTAAATAAATTTGAGTAGAATTAACATCTTAAAGATATTACCCTTCCAATCACTGAACATTGAATGTCCTTCCATTTAATTAGGTATTTTTGATTTGCTTTTGCAATGTTTTGTAGTTTTCTAAGTATAGGCCCTTTACACCCTTGGTTAAATTTATTCCTAGATTTTTGATTCTTTTTAGTTGCTATTGTAAATGGACTTATTTTCTTGATTTCTTTCTTGGAAAGCTCATTACTAGTGTATAGAAACAAAACTTATATTTGCATGTTGACCTTGTATCCTGCCACTTTCCTGAACTCATTTATTGGCTCTAGTAGCTATATCATAGATTTTTGGGGATGTTCTATATATAGGATCATGTCATCTGCAAAAGTGAAAGTTTTACTTTTTCCTTTCCAATTTGATGCATTTTATTTCTTTTTCTTGTCTCATTGCTCTGTCTAGACCTTCTACCACAATGCTGAATAACAATGGTGACAGTGGGCATCCTTGTGTTGTTCACAATCTTAGAGGGAAAGCTTTCAGTCTCTCATCATCAAGTATAATATTAAGTGTGTATTTTTCATATATGCCTTTTATCATGTTCAGGAAGTTTCCTTCAATTCCTATCTTTTGAAGTGCTTTTATCAGGAAAGAGCACTGGGTTTTGTCAAATGCCTTTTTTGCATTGATCAAGATGATCATGTGGTTTTCCTTTTCAGTTTGCTAATGTGATGTATTACACTAATTAATTTTCTTCTGTTGAACTACTCTTGCATACCTGGAATAAAACCCATTTGGTTATACTGTATAATTCTTTTATTGTGCTGTTGGATTCAATTTGCAAGTATTCTGTTGAGGATTTTTGTATTTATATTTATTAGAGATTGGTCTGTAACTTTGTTTTTTTATAGTATCTTTATCTGGCTTTGGGTATTAAGGTGTTGTTGGCTTAACAGAATGAGTTAGGTAGTGTTCCCTTCTCTTCAATTTTTTGAATGAGTTTGAGGATGATTGGTATTCTTCTTGGAATGATTGGTAGAAATCATCTATCAAGCCTTCTGGCTCCGGGTTTCACTTTGTTAGGAGGTTTTTCATGAGTGATTCACTCTCTTTACTTATGATTGGTTTGTTGAGGTCTTCTATTTCTTCTTGAGTCATTGTAGGTTGTTCGGTGTTTCTGGGAAATTGTCCATTTCATCTTAATTGACTAATTTGTTGGCATACAGTTGTTCATAGTATCCTCTTATGATCTTTTTTATTTTTTGGGGGGTCAGTGGAAATGACAACCCTCATTTATTATTTTCTTTATTTGCATCTCATCTCTTTTTTCTTTGTCAGTCTAGCTAACAGCTTGTCAATTTTATTGATCTTCTCAAAGAACCAGCTTTTGGTTTTATTGATTCTCTCTATTGTTTATTGTTCTCAATTCATTTATTTCTGCTGTAATATATTCTTTTTTTTTTGCTTGCTTTGGGATTTTTGTTTGCTGTTCTTTCTCAAATACCTTCAGGTGTTCAGTGAGGTCTTTGATTTGAGGTTCTTTCTTCCTTTTTAATGTCAACATTTAGAGCTATAAATTTCCCTCTCAGCACTGTCTTTGCTGCTTCTTTATAGGTTTTTATTTTTTAATGGCATTCCTTTTATTCTCAACTACTTTTGTTATATGTGCATTTAAAAATTCATTATGTAATGAAAATGATTTTTAAAATATATACTTCCAGTCTCAAAGGTAATTGGAAAGAAATGTATAACATTTCATGTTACAGCAGATATATTCAAGATTCCTCCAAAAGTTCTAAACCTCTCATCAAAACCATCACATTTTACTATTTTTAAAGAAGAATTAAAGGTAGCAGGTTTTATTCCACCTTTCAAAGTTGATTAAAGATAGTACTTCTACATGTAAAAATAATTTACACTGAAAAACTCAAGCAAAATCTGATACTTGTATCAAGATAACAAGAACAAATGAGCAATGAAAGTTTATTGAAGTCTCCAAATATTATTGTAAAGACATCTATTACTCCCTTCAGTTTTGCCAGTGTTTGTCTCATGTACTTTGGGGCACCTTGGATACAAGCATTGATATTTATGATTGTTATTTCTTCATGGCAAATTGCCTCTTTTATAAATAGTGTCCTTTGTCTCATGACATATTTACATTTAAAGTCTATTTTTGTCTGATATTAGTGTAGCTACCCCAGCTTTTTGTTTTGTTTTGTTACTGCTTGCATGTAACATCTTTTTCCATCCCTTCACTTTCAGCCCATTTGTATCTTTGGATCTAAAATGAGTCTCTTGTAAACTGCATATAGATGGATCTTTTTTAAAAAAATCCTTTCTGCCAATCTGTGTCTTTTGATTTGGTAGTTTAGTCCATTAATATTCAATGTTATTACTGTAATAGCCATCCTTACATGGACCATTATATCCTTTGGCTTTTATTTGTCAGATCTATTATTTTTCTCTCTTTTTATGCTTTCAGTTACCCTTACTGATAGTCATCACTTCTATACTCTCCTCCAAGCCTCTCTCTCCTGTCAGCTTCTATTTATCTGTGAATATTGTTGAAGTACAGTTTTCCAGATAAAGAATTCTTGGCTGAAAATTTTTCTCTTTCTGTGTCATAAATGTATCATACCACTGCCTTCTTGCTTCCATGTTTTCTGTAGAGAAATAGGGACTTCATCTTATTTAGTGCCCCTTGTATGTGGTGAATCACTTTTCTCTTGCCATTTCAGAATTCTCTTTATCTTTGGCATTTGACAGCCTGATTAGTGTGTGTCTTTGAGTGGGTTTATTTGGTTTTATTCTGTTTGGAGTATGTTGCACTTTTGGAATATATAGATTTATATCTTATATAGGAGTTGGGAAATTTTCAGCCGTTGTTTCATCCAATATTTTTGTACCCCTTTTCTCTTCTCTTCCTCTTCTGTGACACAGATGATGCTTATTGCTTTGTGTGTTCCATATTGCCAGTCATTTCTTTAAGACATTGTTCAATTTTTTCCATTCTTTTCTCTATCTGTTCTGTTGTCTGTTCAAATTTGGGTTCTTTGTCTTCTAGCTCACTGATCCTTTCTTTTGCCTTCTCAAATCTGTTATTGTATGCCTCTAGTGTATTTTTTTTTATTTCCTCTCTTATGTCTTTCATTCCATATAAGAGCTGTTATATTTCATTGTAAGCTTTTCAATTCTTCTTTTTTAAGAGACTCACCCAGTGTCTTCTTAATATCCTCTATCTCTTTAGCATTCTCCTTGATTTGATTTAGGAGATTTTTTGAACATTTTAATTAGCTGTTCCAAATTCTGTATCTCCTCTGGCTTTTTAATTTGTTCCTTTGACTGGCTTGTGTGTGTGTGTGTGTGTGTGTGTGTGTGTGTGTGTGTGTTTTCTTATATCTGGGTATCTGATTATCTTGATGGCTTTATTCTGAAGGTCAATTTCTATCTCTTACCTAGGATTTTGTAGTTTACTGGGTTTGTGTCTAAGCTCTTATCTGACAGTTGGTTCATGAGCATTTCCCAGCCAAAACAGGGCCAGGCACCACTGCAGAGGGTGAAGACCAGATCCAAAGGACCCAGTCAGGAAAGAGATCCAAAGGAAAGAGTCAGGAGAGACTCCAAAAAGCCTTTTTTAAATCTCCTTCCCCTTCACAGGGCTGCACTTTCCTGGTTTTCTCAGCAGATGAAGATTTTTGGGAACCTTCAGCCCTATGAAGGCAGGCTATTTTTGGCCCTTTGCAAGGTTCACCTCTGACTTGGTTGAAGAAGTGGCATGGCAGCACCTGACTGAGACAGGCTAAAATAGCAGGATCCAGAGGTCTAAATTAACTAGCCAATCGCTGAATCAGCACTAGGCTGTGTCCACCTCTGTACTTGGGTTGTAGGACTCCTGTAGCTGTCCCATTCTACAGTAGCCCACCAGGCAGTGATCAGACTGCCCCATGCTGCTTTTCTTAAGGGTGAGGGAGGAGTCACGGATGGAAGTATTCACATTCTCTGACTGCAGTTTCCCATTCTCTTCATCCCACACTTCCCTGGATGTTGCACAGAACTCAGCTGGCCCAGAGCCCCAAAATAGTAGATTCAGAGAGTATCTGCCTGTCTACTTACTGTTTTGGGGGTAGTAGCAGGCCTTGCAGGTCTCTCCCTATTCTTCCATTTTCCCAGAAGTCCTCTGTTGTCAAATATTTTTCTGCATTAATTGAAATGATCATTGGATTTTTTTCTTCTTTGGTTTATTAAGATGGAATATATTGATTGATTTTCAAATATTGAATCAGTCCTGGAATAAATGCTTTTTGGGCAATTATAACTTCCATTTTAGTCAAACTGTTCAGTTTCAAAACACACATGCTGGTTCTCTGATTATCTATTTAGATTGTTAAGCCTCTGAAATTCTATTCTGGTCCCTTCCACTTGTATGATTACCCGGATATTAGGACTCAACCACACATTCTTCTCAGGAGAGGCTAGGAAAGGAATGGTAAGCACCTCACTCACAGCAAAACAGGGATGGAAGACTGAGATGCGCCCACTCACTGAGATGTCTATAGGGCATCTCCCCATATGTCGGGTAGGATAGATGTAAGAGTTCTACTCACAGACTCCACCAGGGTGGGACATCCTCCTTTACTGCAAATTATAGTGGAAGTCAGAGTTCTACAAACATGCTCCATGGGGGAAGGGTACTTCCTCATTATTGCAGGGTGAATATGAAAGTCAAAATACCTCCATAGGCTTCCTGGGAGAGAGAGAATTTATTTTTACTTCAGGCAATCGATAGGAGTGGACACTGGGGTTGAGTGTACAAGCTTCCCATGGAAGGGATCTTCCACATTATTGGAGGAAGTTTGTAGAAGGTGGATTACTGCCCACAGTTTCTATGGAGAAAGAGCACCTCCCTTTTACTGCAACAGTGGGGTTAGAGGTCAGAATTCTGTCCACAGGCCCTGTGGGGAAAGGGAATTGTCCCACTGATATGGCAAGGAGACGGGAGTTGGAAAATGGGGTGCATGGAAGGCAGGGTTCTACTCACTGGCTCTGCCATGAGCACCCATTAAGATGGGTACTAAACATTACCACCAGAATTTTTAGTGATGTCAATGATTAGCACAGGTAGATATGATGAAAGTGTTGTTGTACAGAGGCTTCATCCCTTTCCTTGGTCTTTTGTCTAAAGACAGCAGATTCCTGTCTCTTCTCCATCTCTATCTGTTAGAATTTCTGCATTGCAGGCTTTTCTACAGTTCAGGCTAGGAAAAAAGAGTCCCAGGGAACCCACTGCTGGATCATTTCTGGCGTGTCAATGACCCTAGCCAATCTGCCTTTTTTTCTCTACCTTTCAGCATCTTTGAAGTGAAGAAAGCTTTAATGTTTCTCCCCTGTCACTTTACTATATGTAAGTGTGTGTGAGAGAGAGAGATAACCTAATCTGTGGATCTGAAACTTGACTGAAATCAAAAAAGTAATAATAATAATAATTTGGGATATAGCATTTGACTTTCTCTTTGTATCTACATAAAGGATAGGTGTTCTATTCTTTTTCATTTTTTTTTTTTCTTTCTGGCTGAATTGTATCTTACCCTGCTTCAGGCAATTTTCAAGACATTACAAACTCTTCTTTCTGATCACTTAACATTTTAAAATAATTTGTTTTCTCTTTCTTAGTTTTTATTTTTTTCTTAGTTTTTTTGATAATTATTCTGAGGCCATAAGCTGAAATCAACCTGAATAAAAAATTGCTTTAATTTTCCCTGGGTAGTGATCAAAAACTTGATCAAGAGTTTACATTTTTAATCACTCTAAGGGATAGTAGGATATTCAACATCCATATAAACTTAGCCATGATCCTGTCCCAAGAAGAGAAGTAGAAATGAAATGAATTTACTTTTTCCTAATGTATGAGTACCAATTTCCTCTGTAATAACAATGCTACCTAACCTCTCAAACTTGAAATATCAAACTATAGGTGAGGAAGAGTTCATAGAATACTTGAAAAAAGTTAACCAATATAAGGATCTATGTTAAATATCATTTTAAATGTCACTTAACATATAGGCATAATAGAGGTATTACCATATTTGGGCTAATAAATTCTTATGCAGCACTCTGTAAGCCTTAACTCTCATTTTAACATAGCCAGTTTTCATTTTGCTTTTTCTCAGTTCTTTTCAGTCTGCATCCAAAATGCTTAAGATGATCTTAAGTCACTTAACACCATCTTCTAAGAAAAGTTGATATCACACCATTCCCAAATAGTTTAGCAGGATCAGATAAGGAAAAGCAAAGATCTTCAATTTGTAAATGATTGCTAAGATAATATGTCTAAACATAGAGGAACAGAGCCTAAATCAACTATGTATTCAAGTAAGAGTATTGCATTGTATTTTTATGTACTTTCATGCTGTTTTCTTTTATATGCCAAGAAATAATCTCAACTTAATTCTTTCATTTTTACAGAAAAGCAATTTATATTACAAATTGAGGTTTTATAGAGTCATAAAAAAGTGCAGATATTATGTCTGCCCAATCTACTGCAATATAGTCTGTTAATATACATTACAGACGTAGAGTGTTTCCAATAAAGCTATCTTAATTTAAATGAAAACATAATTTCCTAATTTTCCACAAAAGTTACTTGTTAATATATTGAAATGGAAAAATGAAGCAGCTTTGTCCTGGCAATATTTTTTGTAGCTCAGAGAGTAGGAAATTTAAAATCAAAAGACAGATCAATATATTACCATGACTATCTCAGGACTTTGATGCAATGGTAGTGTCTGACTCCTCAAATTCAAACCATTCTACTCCATGTAAAAGAAGGAAATTATTTAGAGGAGCCCCTTTTGTGGTTGGACCTTGATGACAGTAAGTCAGTCATGGTTATCTGATGTACATTTTTACTTTGATTTCTGTATCATGGAAAATGTGGCCTAATGCTTTCCTTTAATGACATTCCTCTATCAAAATATTCCACTCCAGTCAATAAGACATGGGGAACATTTCTGAAGTACCAAGAGAAGTAGCAGTCAGAACTAATAAATGTGAATGATAAATCTTGGTTGGAATGATTACAGTAAACATCCTACAACTGTGAGGAGAATGAGATTTAGTGTAAGCCAGAATGAATGAGGAATCAGAATCCCTAAACAGGTAATTTAGCTACAGGATTGGACGGTCATAAATGTAATCCTCACTATAGATTTTCTCTTTTGTGATCCAAAATATGCTCAGTTTTTAAAATAATTTGTAAGTTTTATGTTCCGTTTAGTTGAAAGAAATCAAACTGATAGAATAAGACTACAACTTGAAAACTGGTATAGCAGTAAACAACTTGAAAATACATGCTAGCACATAAAAATGTGATGTTGAAAATACCACATTTCTGAATGCATAACTGATATTTGTGAAATGATATCTATGGGGTATATAAAGTGGAGGATACAAATGCTTCCAGGAAACAATGTGAAAAGCTGAAGGCAGAAATGAACTTAAAAATTGATAGGATTTGACCAGTGAGTTGAAAACATGTTAAATACAGAGAAAAGACAGTAATAAATGATAAAAAGAGAAAAGTAATCATAAAAAAAATGCCACAAGCACTAAGAAAATAGCTGCTGATGATATATACCACATGGTTTAGAATAGATTCTATGTATTTTTTCCAAAATAAGAAATTTGTTATATAGTGTTGATAAAATCCAAATATTGCAATTAGAATTTTTATATCTATATTGATATTTAATGTAAGAATTATTCCTAATCCACATATAGAGAGGCAGAAATTTTTTTTTCCATTTTGTGCTCTCTAATTTGAATACTTAACAAGGATTTTAAGAGTAAAAATTCGATTACTTCTGATGAAAGGGAAAGCCATCTACTTTTTTATGTGCAAATGGATAGCTCAGAAAATAAAATATCCACAAGATACAGAATTAAACCACAAGAAATAATTCTAATGGAAAGACAAATTTTTAAATATTATACGTTATTGTAAGTAACACAGTTTATAAACAGGTTTTTGTTTTACATTATAAATCTAATCTCCATTTTTGTTATAATCAACTATTTAACAGCACTATTTATTCTGTATTATCTTCAACAATTTAAAGGAGTGAAATTATACCAAATATCTCAAAAGAAAAATCCAAATGTAAAGGCAAAAATATTCTTCTTAAATGAATGGAAAGGAAGACAAAATCATGTGTGTGGTTACTGCACATTAATGAGCTCTCACTTTGTGTCATTATACAAAGCTGCCATGCAATTATGACTCCTTGGTCACATAATTACAGTAATTTTCTGACAAATCTTGATGAGAAAGTCACCTTTACCAAAGCTCCAGTAGACATATTATATTAGAAGTAAGGCAGACAATGAGTGTTATATCTCAGTTCTCAACTTCTAATAATTGACTTTCTGAGCTTTCATTTCAAGCAGAAGACAAATAAGGTTAATTTAGGGAGATGGAAAGAATAATTCTGATTTTTTTCCTGATAAACAAGCTATATCTCTATATTATACAGTGCTGGTTGACTGGTTTCCCTGTTATTTCTTTGCATAATCATTAATGATCCAATTTGATTTTTCTTAGCAACACCTTCCTTTCTTACAGATCTCATTCTATTTTATGTTTCTGTGCCATTTCTTATAGGGCTTTCTGCCTGGCATGACCTTCCAATAATTAAAGATTCACCTTAAGTAATTTCTTCAGTTGAGCTGGCTTTAACCCCAGGCTACATCATGTGCCACTCTGTGCTCCAATAGAACCCATCTCATTGCTTGCTGTATTATATTAGGAAGAAATACCTTTGTGCCTAGTTATCCCCCACTAGATTTAAAGATCCTTAATGATAATGACCCATTATTATTAAATTCTGTATTCTTCCAACTTTGCCCCTAAGAGTCTGGTTACCTTGGCTGCAAGAATTTGTTGAGATTCCTGGCAGATAAGCCTGACGAGATGGACAGAAATTGAAACTGTGGCTTCAAATGCCATATTGAGGAATACTTTAGATGTTATCCAAACATCTTTTCTTATAATTGTCTTTTTAATTTAATGGTCAAAAGATTTTGGCCATTCTAAAACACAGAATGTGAAACTAAGTTAACATTTGTGAAAAGACCATTTGCTTTGAAGTTGAACAAACCCATGCTTAAGTAAAAATGGAAGATTATAAACATATTATTTTTTCCAGGATCTATTTACATGATATGCTTTGGCTTTCTAATTATTTTTCTTTGAATGGGCTAGTTACCTTAATAAAATTGTTCATAGATAAATTTCTTCTATGGGAAAATATTAGAAAACAGTGATGATTGGGAAAAATGTTATTGTACACACACATGTATTTACACATATTTTTGGGAAGCTCTTGGAGTTTCTTTCAAATAATATTAGTTTGTTTTTTTTTTTTTAATTAGAGAAGTTGTAGGTTCACAGAAAAATCATGCAAAAAATACAGAGTTCCCAGAGGGAGAGGCAAGATAGTGGCATAGAGAGTTGTGGAATTTAGTTAGTCCCCTGGAGCAATGAATAAACAACCAGGAACAACTAGTAAAAAATCTGGAACAACTACTGGGAGACAACTGTGACTGTCCACACATTGTACACCAACCTGGATTGGGTGGAATGGCTGAGATCTGTAAGTAAAACTGAAAACCTGCACCAGGAGCTCCCTCCTCCCATGGCAGGCTGAGCTGCAGGACCTCACTGTGGGAGAAAGCAGCATTCTTGGAGCAAGCAAATAAAGGTCAACCCAGCTCCAACTGGGTTTTAATTAACAAAAGTGGACTGCTGAATAAAAGCTACAAACACAAAACCCTAACAAGCAGCAAAGTACCCTGAGGTTGCTCCCAGCAGAGAAGAGGTGGGGCTGATGGAAAAAAAATAATTTAAAAAAAAAAGGAAAAAAGTGGAGGCTTTTGGAGACTGACTTTGGAGAGCTAGAAGACACCAGTGCTCCAGGATAGGGACCCCAGAGGACCAGGTGCTATATCTGACTGAAGGGCAAAACTGGGGGCCATGGACCAGCTCTGAAAGGGGGCTTTCTTTCCCTTTTTCAATTTCTCAACCTGAGTGGCCATTTTCAATTTGCAGCACTCTGGCTCAGACAGTGGTGGAGTTACAGAGCTAGAGAGAAAAAGAGCTATTCAAATGCAGAAGATAACTCCCTAGGGGGTGTATCTTCCCTAAGAGAAAGGAGGAGGGGCCCCAGCTCTAGTGCTGGCCCACCCTTCAGAACTCAGACCTCAGGGCCTGGGGGGAAACAGTCAAAACAAAAATAAACTAGGCTAAGAATTAAAGGGGCCACACCTACTTAGACCAGTTAGGAGCAACAGGCAACAGATGCCACCTGCTGGCAGGTTAGGAAAAGTCTGTGAGGCTAGGGGCCTCACAAAAAAGTCTGTCAATATTCTAAGATACATCCACAGGGAAACCTGACTCTGAATAAAGCCCCACTCTGAGACCTGTACCCAGTCTGGTATGGGAAAATCTGATTGGGGTAACCAAGGGAACAAGATGCCTAGAGAACAGAAAACTACTAATTACATTAGGAAAAATGAAGATATTGCCCAGTCAAAGGAACAAACTTACACCTCAGTTAAGATACAGTTGAGATATTGGTTCACTTTAAGAAAACAATCAATTAAAGACTTTCAAAGAAATATGCTAAATTATATAAAAAACCAAGTAAATGAGTTCAGGGAAAATTTGGAAAAAGAGATGAAGGATATAAAGAAAACACTTGGTGAACATAAGGTAGAAAACAAAAGTTTGAAAAAACAACTGGCAGAATCTGTGGAAATGAAAAGCCCAACACAAGAGATGAAAAACATAATGGAGACATACAACACCAGAGTTCATGAGAGTTTTTCTCTTTCATTATTATAAATAAATGATATATGGGGTATGCTTTGTTCACTCAGGAACTGGAGAACAAGGCACCTGAAATTCTAGACACCAAAGAACAGATAGGAAAAAGGATGGAAAAATATGAGCAACATTTTAGGGAATTGAGTGACAACATGGAACACATGAATGTAGTGTCATGGGTGTCCCAGAAGAAGAAGAGAAGGGAAAAGTGGGCTGAAGCAAGAATAAAGGAAATAATCAATGAAAATTTCCCATCTCTTATGAAAGACATAAAATTACAGATCCAAGAAGCAAAGCATATCCCAAACAAAATAGATCTGAACAGACCTACACCCAGATACTTAATAATCAGATTATCAAATGTCAAAGACAAAGAATCCTGAAAGCAGGAAGAGAAAAACAATCCATCACATACAAAGGAAGAAACCATGGAGGCAAGAAGGCAGTGGTGTGATATATTTATGATAATGAAAGAGAAAAACTCTCAAACAAGAATCCTATACCCGGCAAAACTGCCCTTCAAATATGAGGGAGAATTTAAAATATTCTCTGACAAACAGACAAGGAGAGAGTTTGTGAACAAGATATCTGTTCTACAGGAAATATTAAAAGGAGCACTACAAACAGATAGGAAAAGACAGGAGCAAGAGGTTTGGAACACAATTTTGGGTGATGGTAGCACAAAAATGTAAGCACACTGAACAAAGATGACTGTGAGTATTGTTGAAAGAGGAAGGTTAGGAGCATGTGGGACACCAGAAGGAAAGAGGAAAGATAAATACTGGGACTGTGTAACTTGGTGAAACCTAGAGTGCTCAACAATTGTGATAAAATGTACAAATATATTTTTACATGAGGGAGAACAAATGAATGTCAACCTTGCAAGGTGTTAAAATGGGGTGGTATAATTACATGGAACTTGGAAGTGAAATATGGTAGGTTGTATGTGTTGGAGTGAAATAACAACACATTCCAAAGTAATTTGGGCAGAGAATAAAAATATATATGCAGGGGCCCCCTGAGGATCTGGGGGAAAATGTGGAAGGGTTGGACTTCCTCACCTGGATTGTTGCTGATGTTCTCACAAACATTGAGGACAGCTGGTTCAGTATCCCGAGCCCTCTATCTTGGGACTTGCCCTTATGAAGCTCATTACTGCAAAGGAGAGGGTAAACTTGCTTAAAATTGTGCCTAAATATCTCTCCCTCAGTATCTCTTTGTTGCTTGGATGTGGTCCTCTCTCCCTAACTAAGCCAACTCAGCAGGTGAAATCACTGCCCTCCCCCCTACTTGGGACCTGACTCCCAGGGGTGTAAATCTCCCTGGCAAAACAGTATATAACTCCAGGGATGAATATGGATGCAGCATCATGGGATTGAGAACATCTTCTTGACCAAAAGGGGGATGTAAAATGAAACGAAATAAAGTTACACTGGCTAAGAGATTTCAAACGGAGTTGAGAGGTCACTCTGGTGGATATTCTTACATAAGATAACCCTTTTCAGTATTTAATGTATTGCAATAGCTAGAAGTAAATACCTGAAAATATAAAACTCCAACCCAGTAGCCTTGACTCTTGAAGATGATTGTAGAACAATGTAGCTTACAATGGGTGACAGTGCGATTGTGAAAACCTTGTGGATTGCACTCCTTTTATCCAGTGTATGGATGGATGAATAGAAAAATGGGGTGAAAAACTAAATGAAAAATAGGGTGGGATGGGGGGGATGATTTGGGTGTTCTTTTTTATTTTTATTTATTATTATTATTATTCTTTCTGGTTTAAAGGAAATGTTCAAAAATAGATTGGGGTGATGAATGCGTAACTATATGATGATACTAGAGTGGTTGATTGTACACCATGGATGATTGTATGGTATGTGAATATAAATCAATAAAACTGAATTTAATTAAAAAAACAGAGTTCCTATATACCTCCCCATTATTAACACCTTGCATTAGTGTGATACATTTGTCAAAATTGATAAAAGAGGTTTCAAATGGAGTCGAGAAGTCATATTACTATGATTTTACTATTGACTATAGTCCATGGTTTAAACTAGGGTTCCCTGTTTGTATTGTACAGTCCTCTGTTTTGTTTTGTTTTTTTTTAATTCTTATTCTATTAACACATATACAATTTGTTTTTATATAAAATCTAATAATACCTTGCAAACTTGTGAACAAATAGTGAAAGAAATTTATTCTAATGAATATTACACACATACAAAGATTAATAAAAATTAGAAATGTTTTCAATAAAATGAAATTCTTTACCAATCATGATTTTCTTAACAACCATATTTATTTTAATTTTACTGTTTTTCCTAGTTTGCACATAATAACAAGCTTATGATGCCAAAAAAGCTTAGATTGCAAAAAACAAAACAAAACATAACAAAACTAACAAATAAGCAAACAAGGAAAAGGTTGCTCTCTTATTTAAGAAGTAGTAAAAATTTCACCAGATATTTCAATGATGTTTAAATAAATATATGATCAGAATGTGATATTTTACCCTATATTTAAAATTAATGTTTGTTTTAAAAAATAAAAATCATAAAGCACAGAACTAAGAGTTTGCATAAAAAGCTCAAATAACAAATTCAAACAGACTGTTTCTGTAAAAGTATAATAAGTCAGTCACTTCTTTTAGTCACTTTGTTTTTCATTTTACAATATGTATCACTGATCTTCTCAAAGTAAATTGTTTTCACAAGTGAATTTAGAAGGATTTCCACATCCGGTTGGAATAGAAAGTTATGAGGCCTTTGCTACCATGCAAACAATTAAATCAAGTCACATAAATTGCAAATTACTTTTTTCAGTTTGCTGAGGAAATAAGATAAATAAATGGAGGAGCTCTTAAGAACAACAGTATTTGAAGATGCTGTTGATCTTAATGTAACTAAAGATACAATAAAGGGCAGATCCAGTTTAACTAAAGATTAGATTGAGTCAGGCTGATAGAAGTGGCATGTCTATCTCTAGGGCTAAATATTAGCTACTTTAATCTCTGCTTTTCTTTTACACACACATCTAGCATGCAAATAAAAATTCTGCAAAAGAAAAATCAAGAAATTGTTACCCATTTTCAAGAGAGGAAATAGTTAATAGAGGCACACACATACATGGGACAGATATTAGAATTAGCAGAAAGGGATTTTAATATAACAACTGTAAAAATGATACAGGAACTAGTGGAAAATGTTGACAACATGTGAGACTTAGAATTTTAAATTAGAAATGGAAACTCTGTAAAAGAGCTATATGTAAATGACCAAAATTTAAAATACATCATAAATTTTAAAAATCATTGAACATGTTAAACGCAAACAGCAAGCAGTACAATTTAGAGAATGGGTTTGTTGAACTTGAAGACAGGTCAATACAAATTATTTGAATTGCATAGAAAGAAAGAAAGAAAGAAAGAAAGAGTAAATAAATGGAACAGAGTTTCTGAGCTCCATAGCCAATATAAAATTATCTAACATTACGCATTCTGGTAGCCTCAAAATGAAAAGAGAGAATGGTGAAGATGAGGCATGTGAACACATAATGGCTAAGTTTTCCAAAATTAAAATAAATGTGGTTGTTTAGCAAATCATGATTGTTAAAGAATTTCATTTTATTGAACCTGTAAGTTCAACAGCATTTACTGGTTTTGGCAACAGACCCATTTCTAAACCACACAATTAAATAGAAGAAATAATTTGTTACTATCAGAATGAATTGCTTCATTTTGGTCACATAAGTGCTACATATATTTCCATGAAGTCAAGGAACAGAAACCAAGTGAAGTTTTCTCATATTATTAATATATCAACCACCTGGTGAATAATAGTGGGTGTCATAACAGAAACTCTGCTGGGCTACTGTATTAGTTTCCTATGGCTGCTGTAACAAATTACAACATAGTGGCTTAAAACAACAGAAATTTATTACCTTACTCTTCCAAAATCAGTCTTAATGGGCTAAGCAAAGTATCACCAGGTCTTCATCATTTCTTGAGGCTCTAGGTAAGATTACATCCCTTTGCCTTTTCTAGCTTCCAGAGGCCACTTACATTTCTTGACTTATGGCTCCATCCTCCATCTGCAAACCCAATATAGCATCTGCTACCTTCTCCCTCTCTTTTTCTCTTTTTCTGTCTCTGAACCTCCAGCCTTCATCTTGTAAGGACCTTTACATTTGCCTTTACTCAAATTATCTATGAAAATCTTCTCATTTCAAGATCCTTAACTTAATTGCATCTGGAATATCCCTTTGCCATGTAAGGCAATATATTCATAGATTCCAGTAATATGGACATGGATATGTTTGGGGGATGGGGCATTATTCCTCAACCACAGCCAGCTATCAGTGCTATGAATAAATAACATCCTCTTATTGAGATGTGTACCATGCCATACAATGATATATCTATGTTAATTCTGACTTATTAAATAGCTTATCTGAACTCTATGGCCATATTTTTACTGAAATAAAGTTGTGTTCTGAAAATATGTTTTAACATAGTACAAATAATGGAATATTGCATAAAAAGCAATTTTTTACTGAATTGCAGCTCTTCACATTCATTCATGCTTCCAAATATTCTATTAATTTAACAAATATTTAATAAAATAGTCTGTTAATTTACATTCCTTCATGCTTTTAATTAGTCTATTAAGTTAATACATATTTTATTAAATAAAATTTAATTAATATTCAATTGATTTATTGATTTAATGAAATGTTCATGAAACAGTCATAAAAAGATATATGTTTTACAAATGAAAACATTTAAATTGAAAACATTAAAATTAGCCAAAGGCATATAGGTATTTATTAGGGAACTGAGATTCGGGCTCAGTCCTGTCTTAAATTTTTTCTGCTGTAATATGCTTCTTCTTATAGCATCCTCTATACAAAGTCATCCTTTTTTCCTGTTTTAGAAAAAAATGAAAACAATGATTGAAATATATAAACATCTCATAATATTTGTATATTTAGTGAAAATATAATTTTGAATGTTACATTAAAAAGGATATTGTTTCAGATATATCAATATTGACAAATGTCATGGCAGATTTTGGGACTTTGTGATTCCAAAATACATTTATTAGAAAGATCTTTTCACAACGTTATTCCAAAATGTTTATATATTGTGATTTTTGTAATTATGAATCATTTTATTGTGCTCTAAATCATGATGCTTTTTAGAATGAGCAACATTAAATAACTTTTTGAAAATTGCATTTATTTGTTCTCAGTCTTTAAGAAATTTGGAAATGGTAACTGTGGGCAATAGCCATAAGGTAGCATGATAGTAAGAAAAATTCAAGGGAAGAATCAGGGAAAACCATATATGCATAATTTAAAATGTAAATTTGTCATATATTATCAGTACATCATTAGTCATTCATCAAAAAAATCTCTCAACAAGATATGAAGAAAATGAGGAATGAAAATAAAGGTTTTTCACAAACTCATTTATAGAGGAATAAACGACATGTGGTTTCTTATCGAAATAGCATAATCAGTACATATTTTCAGGTCTAAACTATAGTACCAATAACTACTTTACTTAAAAACATATCGGAAGATGTAGCAGATTCAGAAAATACATATATCTGTCAAAAAAGAAAGACCTGCCTAGGTCACATATGGAAGACACATTTTACAGTGGACTCTGGGTCTGGAAATGAGTAAAAATGGTCAAGAATTTTTTTGTGAATGTGGTGCCAGAATAAGAAAGTTTTTCCATCAGTCTCCATGGGTAAAAACAGGTGTAATAGGAGAATGAAAGAAAGCTGCTGTAAAGTCATTGCCTAGGTAATATGTCACATATAACTATGAGCATTCCGGACCCGGAACAAAATCTATCAAACTTCTTACCCAAGAAATGGATTAATTAGTTGTCTCTTGCAGAGACTAAATCAGCAAATTTTTAGTATTGCCACAAAATGAGAAATTAGCTGTCACAATAAAAAACAGTTTTTGATTGGTGAACCAGAGTCCAGGATGAGGTAAGCATAGAACTTTAACAGAAGAGACAGGAAGAAAACTCATGAAGAAAGCTATGGCAAAAACAAAAAAACAAAAAAAAACTTTTTAACAAACGTGAGACGAGAGTAATTTATTAATTTATTGCACAAAAAGTGAGAATAATGAAACAATCAGGGCAGTTTTTTAAGTATGTTTATGATCTTCAAGGTGAGAAAGCAAGGAATAAGAGCTCTAGAGAAAAAATAAATCTTGAAACAAAAGGTAAAATGAAGCAAAAGGAAGAAGACGTGAAAAGAATTAAGTATGCATCCTAGGAATAGCAACTTTTGAATTTGTTTTTCAATTGACATTTCCTTACATTTTGTCTGTAATCAAGGCATTGCAAATAGAAATTTTGTCTCTTTTCTAAGTGATAAAACTCCATGTTCTTTTCTGATACATTTATTAACACTTTTCATATGACTGCAAAATTATATCAAATAGTAGAGTTCTGGTTGAGCATCCTTTCCTTATTCCCTAAAAGGATAACATATACCTCATATATACATTTACCTTATTAATATAATTAATAGTTTTTATGAAGGTTGGTTGCTGAATTTAATTAATTTTCTGTAATTATCAAGGTTTCCTTGACTTACTGAAATATTACTGAAATAATATTTATATCCTATAGAAAAATTTAGTTGGGTATAGATCATTCATTCATTAGGAATCTGAAATATATTTATGAATATTTTAAGTAGATATTGTTCTTTATTAATATTTTAAATAGATATTGCTCTTTATTCATAAATAGCATTTACCGTAATCATTTTGAGGAGATCTTGGTTTGGAATCAGGACTGTTTAAATTTCATAGAAGCCCAGCTATTTCTATGCTCTGGAATAGTTTTATAAAATGAGAATTACTATTTTTTAAATAAGGAAGCACCACATAAACTAAATTTGAACTTCACTCTATTGTGGAGGCAATTATTTGGATACTGAATGATTACAGTTATTTGTTCTTCCTTGGATTAATGTTCTTGAATTTTTCCTCTGCCTGAATATAATTTGTTACATGATTTTCAAGTTTACTGTATTACCATTGTACACATAGGCCATATATATTCATACACACAGACACACAAAATATATAACTATACACGTTTTAGCAATTCATTTTAGCTACTTTTTTCTTACTCTTTATTTCTGATTACATTTACCAGAAACCTTATATTTTAGTGTTTTAAATTTATCGGTTCCAGGACTGGTTAATCTATTATACAGCTTTGAGTTCTCTTTTGATTTGTATTTTGACTCATTAATTTCTGTGTTTGTATTTCTTATTCTCCTGTTACTGATTTGCTTACACTTTCTTCTAGTTATTTGAAGTAAATACTTAACTTTTTTCAGTTTCTTGTTTAATGTTTAAAGTATTTGGGGTATTTCTCTTTGAGAATAGCTTTAGCTGTATCACTTAGGTTTCAATTTTGATTTAATTATTCTTTGCTATATAAGTTATTAAGTAGGGTGCTTCTTTTATTACCTCAATTGGCAACTTCTTTTAACCTTTTATTTTTAAAATTTAAGATTTTCAATTTATGTGTTATGAATTTGTTATAATACATATTAAAATAATTATAATATAATTTGTTGTGTATTGATATTATAGATATAGAACAATATATTCTATGGGGAAATTTTTTGGGCTTTCTTAGTGTTCTAGTTTGCCAATGCTGCCAGAATGCAAAACACCAGAAATGGATTGGCTTTTATAAAAGGGGGTCTATTTGGTTACACAGTTACAGTCTTAAGGCCATAAAGTGTCCAAGGTAATGCATCAACAATTGGGTACCTTCATTGGAGGATGGCCAATGGTGTTCGGAAAACCTCTGTTAGCTGGGAAGGCACATGGCTGGCGTCTGCTCCAAGTACTGGTTTCAAAATGGCTTTCTCCCAAGACATTCCTCTCTAGGCCACAGCTCCTCTTCAAAATGTCACTCTCAGTTGCTCTGGGCATTTGTCCTCTCTTAGCTTCTCCAGAGCAAAAGTCTGCTGTCAACAGCCATCTTCAACTGTCTCTCACTTGCAGCTCCTCTCTCAGCTCATGCACATTCTTCAAAGTGTCCCTCTTGGCTGTAGCAATCTCACTCCTTTTGTCCAAGCTTATATAGTGCTCCAGTAAACTAATCAAGGCCCACACTGAATGGGCGGTGCCACACCTCCATAGAAATCATCCAATCAGAGTTATCATCCACAGTAGGGTGGGGCCCATTTCCGTGGAAACACTCAAAGAATTACAATCTAATCAACACTAATATGTCTGCCCACACAAGATTGCATCAAAGATAATGGCATTTTGGGGGATATAATGCATTCAAACTAGCACACTTAGCAACCTTAGTGATCACACTCATTGACCCCTGCCCCGAACACACATGCACATTTTATCTCTTGTATTGTCTGTTATTATGGTAACTAAATGCTAAAATGAATCCCAGATACAAATAGATTTACTAGTGGCCATGGTCCAACGTATCACAGTCCCTTTGGGCATCTTGTGGGAATGGCCTGTAGAGGTCAGAGCTTATAGACATGATATTCACTGCCACTGGACTGAGTTATAAGTAACACCCTTTTCCTGCATTGCAGCTAAGAATATGGTCCTTTCCCACTGACTGACTAGAAAGAATGTCTATATTTTCTACTTCTAAACTTTTTCCACACTCAGTTGCATTTTCATACAATGTCTAGTATATGAGAAATATTTATGAGATAGGTAAAAATAGAAAAAAAAATATTCTTCAGAACACAACCTGGCACATGAAAGGTTAGTACTACCGCAATAATCAACTCCCGAATTGTCCTACTACATTTTCAAATGTGCACTCGTATATGCCACAGATTTAGTTTTCAAACGGCTGAGGATTATCACTAAATCACAAACAGCTTAAGTCTCTATATTATTTTTTGCTAGTCCTGCTGACCCATGCTACATGAGCTTAAACAGAAAAAGGGGCTGTCCTTGTTTGCTAATGCTGCTGTTACACAAAATACCAGGAATGGGTTGGCTTTTATAAAAGGGGTTTATTTGGTTACAAAGTTACAGTCTTAAGGCCATAAAGTGTCCAAGATAAGACATCAACAATCGGGTACCTCCACTGGAGAAAGACCTTCGGCATCCAGAAACCTCTGTTAGCTGGGAAGGCATGTGGCTGGTGTCTGCTTGCTCCCAGGTTACATTTCAAAATGGCATTCTCCAAAATGTTGCTCTTGGGGCATTTTGTCATCGTTTAGCTGCAGCTCCTCTTCAAAATGTCACTCTCAGTTGTTCTGCTAAGCTCCTTCTGTCAGAGCTTTTATAAGGCTTCAGTAAACTAATCAAAGCCAAGGCTGAATGGGTGGGGCCATGCCTTCAAGGAAATTATCTAATCAGAGTTATCACCTACAGTTGGGTGGGTCACATCTCCATGGAAACAACCTAATCCAAAGGTTCCAGCTTAGTCAACACTAATACGTCTGCCCACACAAGACTGCATTAAAGAATATGGCTTTTTCTGTGGGACATAATATATACAAACTGGCACAGGGGCTGACACAGGTTCAAAGAGAAGTGAAGATAACTTAGAAGTGTTTCAATTTGCTCTCATCCTCAATCCAACTGGTAATCATAGACATTACATGAGTTTAGGTTATAGGAAACTTTAATCATCTTCCTAATATTTTCATACTTCCTCATAGAATTAAGTGCAATATTGGTTGATTAATTTCATCTATGCAGAGTGACCACATCAGGTCAGAAGAGTCCAGAGAAGCGAGATCAGTTTTTTATAACATTGATGAGGGAGAAGCTATGTGGTAACTCAAGGCTGTACCAAAAATCACATAACACATTTAATTATTGCACCACAGTAACATATTTCCATGTTCTACACCTAAAGTATCCCTAAGCATGGCTTACCATGGGTAGTAAACTAAAATTATTGCAACCTTGCAGAGAATCAGATCTTCAAAGTTGCCTTTTTAAAAAAAAAGATCAAAACTGAGGAAAGACTTGATTGTGCGAATCTGTTGTGTGATGTGCTTGTGCAATGTGCACAGCCCACTCCCAGTGTATCTGTTATTGTAGATTTTGAGAATTGCTATACATGGTTCAAGCCATAAGCAAAAGAAATATTTATTTGTTACTGATGTGCTGTGATGAGGGATTTCTTATTACAGTGCCAGATTTTCTTACTGTTGATTATCACACAATTTCAGCCTCTGTCATTCTTTTACCCACTCTTATCCAATGATAATTCTGGCTGACCAGTTTTGCCTTGACCATACTACAATATCTTAAAATATAATAAACTGTCAGCAGGGGCTCAAGTTAATGCATGAAATTGGCACCAGTGCAAGGGAAATAATTTTCCACAGCCTACCTTAACTATCTTGTTCAATACAAATTGGTTGGAAACTTACATATCAGCAATAATTTTAATAGTGTTAAAGTAGAAAGTCACTATAATGTGAATGTTTTATGAAAAGACTAATTATAATAAACCAGCAACTGAGATGACGTAACACTCATTCAGTTTCATAAAGTGAATAAAAGTGGCCAAAGACATTTAAATAAAATGTCAAAACATTGATATCACTTGATACTCCATATATATTGTATTATTCCATATATTATTTCACCTTCATTATTAATTACTTCATTGTCAAAAAGTCAAAACACATGCAGTTATATAAAACCTCCAAATGGATTTCTGTTTATGAAATTTTAATGGGATTTTGCTTTATTTTATGTGCCATTTGACCAGTCTATGTCATAATTCTTTTTAACTGTAGATTCGGACTTTAGTCCTTTCTGCAAAAATATGATTTAAATATTTATTTTCATTCTTCTCATTCATTTCACATTGGCAAAATGTGACAAAAGACAAACCAAATAGGAAACAGAAAAATAAAACATCAGGATCACAAGTTAAATTAAGAAAAGTAATAAGTAATTTATAAAATATTTGAAAGTGTTCTACCAAAAATAATGAAATATTGTTTATACCAAAATGACAAGAAGTTCACAATGAAGCTCTGCCAATAAGACTACTTATGTGAGGAAAATAAGATGTTTATTTTACTTTTTATTCTCAAGTTACATAAATATTATAGTTATAAGAAACATCAATGGTGGCAATTAAAATAGCCAATTTCTATTATACAAAAGGGAAGTCAGCAATGGGTCTCAAATGTGATGAGATTTCATGAAAACAAAATAGAAAACATGAGAATCTTTCTTATTGGAAATGTACTGCATTTAGCACTGAAGCCCTGAGTGTGTATGCTATCATTTATATTTTTGCCTTAACAACACCTTTGCAGATTTTTATATACTTCTAATATGAAGTTCTCTGAGTATATACAAAAGATGTGTCCCAAATAAAACCCTACCTAATGTTTGTAGAAGAAATAAAGAAGTCAACAGAATTGATTTTATGAGCCTAATGTCAATCAAATGAGTTGGCTGGGAATTTAATAATTTTCAAGAGTATTTTTTTATTGAAAGTTTTGACCTTGTAAGAAGACAGAATATTATGCAGGAAAAAGTAAAATAATTGTATCAAATTTGCCTTCCAGAATATTGGCCATGTTATAATCCCCATACCCTACTAATTGCAACAAATGCATGTACACATACAACAAATAAAAAGCTGATTCTTCAAAGATTATTTTACAATGAAATATTAATTTAATACCTTTAATGCATATATTTTTGGAATGTTTTGGTATTTTTCTCATGATGAAGTACATTTGTTTAAAGTCCATGTATAAATGGAAGTGTAAAGAATATAGCAATCGTTCAGTTAAAGATTTAAATTTTATATGTCTTAAGTATAAAAATGTCAAAATATTTTTGTGTTAAAAAGGATTTAATTGCTGAATTATCAACTTCTGAGTTTGATCTCAAAGGAGACTTGGAAAACCTATTTCTTTTTTGAATTAGTCTGAACAATGAAAGGAATATGTAAAGAACTAGAAAAAGAAGATACTGGGTGACTAGAATTCCAAAAGTAACATAACAGGCATTTGTTGCTCAATGCCAGCAATTTATTAATGAGAAATCAGATTTTCTACATAAAGATATTAACTGGAATTATTCTCCCAATAGTCAGTCTACATGTTGTCTCCAAACCCCTAACCAATTTCCAAAAAACATAATCAAAAGAGCAAAACACATACTCACACATACAAGCATTTTTCCTGTGTCTGTGTGTAAAACAGTCTATTGTGTTTGATGTAAAATGCTTAAAATATAGTTCTCTGAGCACCAAAGTATTAATCTGTTAAAAGCTGTTTTGTATGTACATAATACTGTTTCTCTTTCTCTTTGATTTCTTCCTCAAAACTTTATTCAACACTGTAATGGTTTGAAGATTTACATACCCCAGAAAAGACCATGTTCTTAAAGCTAATCCATTCCTGTGGGTGTAATCCTATTGTGGGTGTGAACCCACTGTAAGCAGCATCTTTTGGTGAGTATGATATTAAGTTGAGATGTGACCCACCTTCATCTTCTTAATGGAGTCCTTTATAAGAGATGAAATTCCTGCATATAATTTTAATATATTATTTATAGTTTTGGATAAAATATAAAATTTCCCACATAAACATTAGCCAACAATATTGAATTGAGAGCTATGTATGCTCTATGATATACAGATTTTTAAATCAAAGCAATGGTTTACCAGTTAAATACTACATGGAAGGAAAATATGGTTGATGCTTATTTTTGATCAAAGATATGGAATTGGGATTGCACACATACATCATATTTAAAGAATAGAAACAGAAAGATAAATCCTTGGTAGAGGACAAAAAATAATGGGCATATATTAAGGAATTCTTAGACATCAGCAAAGATAAATTTTAAGTTTACACACATTGGTATCCCTACTGCTAGCTACCTGCCTCTGTTCAAGTTTGACATCTTCTGAATCAATATTTAGAAACACTTTTACAAAGGACTATTAAGAGCACTTCTCATAAATAGGTTTATTTTACACTGAAGTCCCCTTATGAAGCCACACCACCTGACTTCATCCTGCTTCACATGACCCTCTCAAGCTGTGAATTGGTTGTGCCTTTGTTTAGATAGTTCTATAATTCAAAAAACCCATTTAGTTCACAAAATGATTGTTAACATTAAGTTAACTTTTGCATAAAATAGATCAGCATAGAATCCAACAGGAAGATGGCTCTGAGAAATATTTATCCCTCACACCATTTTCCATTTCCCTTTTGGGCTCTGCTATTCCCTTGGTAGTTTTCAAATAAAATCCACAAATTTTTCTATTAAAGTTAAAATCTCAATCATTTTCCATGCAAACATGTTTGGTCTAATTCTATGTTAATACATACATAACACTGCCATATGTATTTAAAGATGCTTCAGAGCAAAATATTAGGTGATTACATGTTTAACAGCAATTTTTTTAAAATTAAAAATGTAAATTTTTTGCAAGTCTACTTGTAATAATTAAATGAAATTACAACAAATGGAAAAATGAATTTATGATACCCTATAAAGATTTTTAAAGATTTTCCTCATTAAAAATGAAGATATTTTGGTTTTTCAACATACACAGTTCAATTATTTTTAGTACAAAAATAATTCTGATTAACACAAATCTAAGTACTCGTGGTGAGAACTATTCTCATCCCAGAGAGTTGAAAAAGAGAAGGAACACTAATTTGCAAATTACAACACTGACAAAATAAAATAGGGTAATTTGAACTGCAAAATATTGAGATTTTAAATAATCAAAAAGTTCATAATAAGACAAGAAGATATTATTTAAAGCCAAAATTTTTCAAGCATGAAATTACCTGTTAACTTCATAGAATACATCAAATGAAATGATTTGTCAATCACAGAAAGTTTAGACTGTCATTTATAATGCTTAAAACAAAATAGATGTACCAGAAATTTTTCTGATTTATGTAGGGCATAATGGAAATGTGAACAATTTAGCACTAAAATTGAACTTCCTAGGCTTTTTCTTAGTGTAATGTCCATGGCTGTCTAGAGATTTGCATCAAAAGATCAAAATGATGAGGTGATTATGCACAGATTCAAAATTTTAATCATGCCATCTGTAGGTGGTCTCAATAATGAGATCTCTATTGCCTAAAGGAAAAGAACATCAGCATGCTGGTTTTCTTGCAAAATTAGAGGAAATAGTACTTCTAAGGACTGTTTCTGCAATCATAAAATTATCTTGTGCTATTTCTCTCAAAAATTAGCTCTTTTTACTCATGAAAATAAATACCTAGAAAATAAAACTGAAGTTATTTCCATGGAACTTGCACATTACATGATTAAATACATAAATGTGTATCTGAAATTTTACAGATTCCACAGCTCTCTGCTCCTAAATTTAATCTTAATTTACAATGACTTTACTATTAGACATGTTTTAAAATACATATAGAGGAAATGGTAGCCAGAGTGCACACTCTCCCTCAATTTCCTCCTGAGTTGCTTAGTTAATGAAATGACCATAATAGACTGATCATAAGATACTGGAAGGGAAACAGATAAACCTGAGGTCTAATGCCCTGAGAAATATGCATACTTATAGATTATAATTTGCTGTGCTGTAGTGAAGACTAAGCCAGCATATTGTAAAGCATACTGTCTATCCTGGGTCTCTTGTGGCAAAGATCCCCAATCCATTTAATGGTTAAAGTGAGTGTTCCTGTTGCTATAGCTGTCATTATGCAAAGTACCAGAAATGGATTGGCTTTCATAAAAGGGGGTTTATTGGGTTACAAATTTACAGTTCAAAGGCCATAAAAGAGTCCAAACTAAGGCATCAACAAGAGGGTACCTTCACTGAAGAAAGGCCAGTGGCATCCAGAACACTTCTGTCAGCTGGAAAGACACATGGCTGGCATCTACTGGTCCTTTGCTCCCAGGTTGTATTTCAAATTGGCTTTCTCCAAAATGTCTCTAGGCATCTGTCTTGTGTTGGCTCCTAAGTTCTTTTAAGTACTCCAGTGAAAAAATCAAGACTACCCTGATTGGGCAGGGTCCACAACTCCATGGAAATAACTTAATCAAAGTTCTCACCCACAGGTGAATGGGTCACATCTCCTTGGAAACATTGAATTAAAATGCTCCACCCTAATCAAAAGACTAGTAAGCCTGCCCCACAACATTACATTAAAGAACATGGCTTTTCTGGGGGACATATATCCCCACTGGCACACTGAGTATATTCTCTGAAGAAAAAAAAGTAGTGACAGCAATTTAAACTACACAAATGATTCAGAGTTTGCAAGACGAATTATTTATTAATAATAATAATACAAGTTGTTGCATATCAATGATATCCCCCAGTCATCTATGAAAATAAAATTCAAAACCACTTTGGAGGGACATTTACAAAACTTAGGTACCCAAAAATCTTGTGCAATATAAGTATATATTCTATTTTGTTTAAAACAGAAATAGTAGCAATGGGTGATTACAGCATATAGACATTTGAAATGAATGACAGAAAGGTCACAAAGGATGGAAGGGAAGAATTAGGAATATTTTTTACAAAGTACCTGTACTACACATGAAGCAGTATAATGTTATTTGAAAATGAATTTAGATTAGTTAAAACTATTAATTGTAAGTATAAGGCAACTGCTACATTTTTTAAAAAGAAGTATAATTGATTCAAAAAGGAGATAAAATTGAATCACTTAAAATGTTCAACTAAAACCAGAGAAAACAGAAAAAGAAGTCTCTGGCAATGAGTAGAAAACAGTTACACATATGATTTATATTAACCCAAATATATCAATAATTAATTTAAGTGTGAATGATCTAAATATACCAATTAAAACATAGAAATTATCCAAGTAGACTAAAATAAACAAACAAGACCTATTTATAATAAGGTCTATAAGAAATCCACTTTAAATATAAATCTTAGATGGATTAAAAGCAAAAAGATGGACTTCCTCTTCCAGAAAAATGGAGTGTCGTAATTTTCTCTATTTATCCTGAGCACAAGTAAAATCCATGGACACTGTAGGAAAAACAAACAAGACTCTGGAAGGTGTAAAGAACAAGTCAGACTAGCTAGGGACCTTGCAACCCAAGAAACAAAATGGTGGTGAGGTCCCCCATTTTCCTTTTATTTCACATATTCCAGACTTGGAGCCTGAAAAGTCTGCAACCCAGAAATGCCAAAGAGCATGCACACACACACACACACACAGTTTGATCTAAAGATGCAAGAATGAAAGGACAACATCACAAGATGAAAAAGTTTTTAGATAATAACTGCTCTACTCTAGTAAAATACCACAGGAAAAAAAAACTGACATGTTCACCTCCACTCATGGCAGAAAACACTAAATGGAGAGCCTAGACTTCTGCCAATAAGAGTTTGTAATAAAGTACCTCAACACCACTTTCAGGGTGGTGTCAGAGACAGATAAATAGGGACTTTGGATTTCCATCCCCACCTGCTGGTCATGAGGTTCTTCTCACACTGAGGTGTCAGAGGACACCAAGTGTGTAGTCTGAACTTCCATACCCACTCAACAATAATTTGGCACCTTTGCCCTCTGTGATCAAGTGGTGTCAGAGGAGGCCTCAAGGAGACGCATCAGAAACAAGGTCACCCAAAGCAGTGTCAGCAGACACCATATGGGGAGCCCAATTCTCATCCCTGCCTAGCACACTCCTTGGGTGTCAACTGAGAATTAGTAGTGAACCTGAAATTCTACCTCCAACTGGGGACAATAATGAGTGTGCAACTCTCTTCCCCTTTAAAAGTGCTGTAAGAAAAGACCTGTGTGAACAGAAGATACAAATATGATCTAGAGTCTACAAACATAGTACAAAAATGCCAAGTTTCAATCTTGTCATATTAGGAATCAGGAAGGGAAGATCTAAAAGTGAATGAAAGGAGACAATAGATACCAACACCAAGATTATAGAGATGTTAGAATTATCTGACAAACATCTTAATGATTTTTAAAGCAACCATCAAATATGTTTCAAGGAGCAATTACAAACATGTTAGAAATAAATGAAATAAATAGAAAGTCTCAGCAAAAATGTACAAGATATAAAAAGAACCAGATATAAGTTTTAGAACTGAAAATATTCAGTAACAAAAAGAAAAAGAAAAGAAAAGCTCAGTAGATGCTGAAAGGCATAATGGAAGGGGCAGAAGAAATAATCAGCGACCCGGAGTTTAGGAAAATAGAAATCACCCAATCTAAACAAAAGAGAATAAGATACTGAAAAAAAAAAAAAAAAAAAAAAGAACAGAAACTCAGTGACCTGTGGGGCTATTTAAAACATCTAACATCTATATTAGAAGTAAAAAGAAAGGGAGCAAGGAAAAAACAAAATACTCAAAGTAATGGTGTAAAATTCCCAAATATACATAAAAACACAAACCTACAGACTCAAGAAAGTGAATGAACCATAAAGAGAACACACATAAATAAACATACAATAAGACACACAATAATTAAAGTTCTGAAAACTAAAGACAAAGAAGACCTTGAATGCATCTGGAGAAAAATAACATTTTGCCTATCAGGAAAGACAATTAAACTGATAGCGAATTTCTCATAAGCAGCCTCAATGGCCATATCACTTGATGAAAAAAAAATAATTTGACACAATCAAACCCCATTCATTAAAAAAAAAAAAAAGCCCTCTCAAAAAAACTAGGAATAGAGGGGAAGTTTCTCAACTTGAAAAAGAGTTATCTACAAAATACCTACAGATAATATCGACAGTGAATGACTGAATGCTCTCTCCCTAAATTCAGGAACAAGGCAAGAACATCTGCTCTTAACACTCTTATTCAACATAATCTTGGAATTCTGAGCTCTGCAATAAGGCAACAAAAAAGGAAATAAAAGGAATACAAGTTTCACGTGAAGAAAGAAAATGCCTGTATTTGCACACGACATGATTGTCTAAATAGTAAATCTCAATGAATCTCAAAGAAGTGGTTACAACTAATATGTGAGTCCAGTAAATTTGCAGCATACAAGTTAGAAAAATCATTTGTATTTCTACATAAAGAAATGAACATGTATACTGAAATTTAAAATGCAGTACTGTTTAAAATTGTTCAATAAATGAAATATGTGCAAATATACAAAAACATACAGAACTCTTATGTTGAAAATATAAAACACTGATGAATACAATCAAAGATCTAAGTAAATAGACAGAAGAACTGTGTTTATGGATCAGAAGACTCACTATAATAAAAATGTCATTTCAACCCAAATTGATATACATGTTTAATACAATTCCCATCAAAATCTTAGTAAGATTGTTTGTAGAGACAACATTAGTTTAGAAGGTGCCAAAACAATTCAAGGATAGCCTTTTCAACCAAATAGTGCTGGAGCAATGAAACATTCAAAGCAAAGAAGACAAACCTCAACCTAAATCTGAAGTGTTAGACAAAAATTTGCTCAAAATTGACCATGGACTTAGTGTAAAACATAAAACAATGAAAGAAGAAAAAATACAAGAAAATATTTGGGATATAGTACTATGCAAAGAGTTTTTAGATGACACCAAGAGCACAATCCACTAAAGGAAAATTGATAAACTGGGTTCCATCAAAATTTAGGAAAAAAAAATACAAAAAAGCATTCTCTTTATGAAAAGTCCCATACAGTCTGGGAGAAAAATTTGCAAAGTAAATATCATACAAATAACTAGTTTATAGAATATACAGAGTATCAAAACTCAGTAAAAATGAATTAATCCAATGAAATCATTAGCAAAGAAATGATATACTTAACAAAAGAAGATACATTGATATTAAATCCATGAAAAGAACTTCAACATCATTAGCCCTCAGGGGAAAGGCAATTAATACCAAAATAACATAACAATATGCATCTATCAGAATGGGTAAAATATAAAACACTCACTATACCAAATATTGATGAGGATGCTGAGAATCTGGATAACACATACACTGTGGTGTGAATGTAAAATGATACAGCCACTCTGGAAAACAGCTTGGAAAACATGCAATTAGCATGTCATCCAGAAATTGCACTCCTGGACATTTACCACAGTGAAATGAATAATTACGTTCTCAGGCACTGGTACACATTGACTTATATGTGCCTTTATAGCAGCCTTATTTGTAATAGTCAAAACTGATGCTAACTCAGATAACTTTCTATGGATGAATGGTTAACTGTATTACATCAATACAGTGGAATGCTATTTAGAAAGAAAAAAATGAACAATTGATACATGCAACAATCTGGATGAATCTTCAGAGAATTATGCTGAAAAAGTCCATCCCAAAAGATTGTCTACAGTTTAACTCCATTTATATAACATTCTTGAATGGCAGTTTTATATAAGTGGAGAATATTAGTGGTTGTCAGGTATTAAGGAAGAGTGGAGGCGGGAGATAAAAGGTGTAGCTGTAAAAGAGCAACATACTGGACTTCAGAAAAAGTAAGACTTCAGAATAAGGACAATTATCAGGGATAAGGAATAACATTAAATTATGATGAATGGGTCATGTTCTCATTTGCTAATGCTGCAGAATGCAAAACACCAGAGAAGGATTGGCTTTTATAAAAAGGGGGGTTATTTGGCTACAGAGTTACAGTCTTAAGGCCATAAAGTATCCAAGGTAACACATCAGCATTTGGGTACCTTCACTGGAGGATGGCCAATGGCATCTGGAAAACCTCTGTTAGCTGGGAAGGCACATGGCTGGCTCCAAAGTTCTGGTTTCAAAATGGCTTTCTCCCAGGACATTCCTCTCTGGCAAGCTTGCTCCTCTTCAAAATGTCACTCACAGCTGCACTGCGCTCCTTCTCTTTGAGTCAGCTCATTTATATGGCCCCACTGAGCAAGGCCCACCCTGAATGGGTGGGGCCATGCCTCCATGGGAATATCTCATCAGAGTCATCACCCACAGCTGGGTGGGGCAAATTCCAAACAAATCTACTCAGCACCAAAATGTCTGCCCCACAAGACTACATCAAAGATAATGGCGTTTGGGGGACACAGTACATTCAAAGTGGCACATTCCACCCCCTGGACCCCAAAATGACATTATCTTTCCAAGTACAAAATACATTCATTCCATCACAATATCACAAGAACTTAAATCATTTCAGTAACAAAAGTTAAGTACAAGATCCTATCAAAATTAATTACAGGCGTGGTGGGTCCTAAGGCATAATTCTCCTTTAGCTTTGGATCTGTGGACTTAGAACAAGTTATGTGCTTCCAATATACAAAGGAGAGACAGGCATAGGGTAAACATTCCCTTTGCCATAAGGAGAAACAGTAAGGAAAACAGGGTTTAAGGGACCAAAACAGTTCCTAAAACCTGCAGGGCAAACTCCATTAGATTTCAAAGTCTGAGAGTCATTTACAGAATGACGTTGCATCTTTGAGGCTTCAGAGAGTGGGAGTCTAACCCTTCTTAAGGGCCTTTGTGGCAGCCCTTTCCTCTCCAAATGCTTAGGTGAGTGCTCCAACATATCCACATATTGGGAAGACCACCTTCTCGGCCCCACCCTCCTCAAACATTGGGGCAGCTCCCGGATTCCCTTCCATCTCTGGGGCACTTGCTCAACCCCTTCAGAACAGTGTGGTACCAGCCAGGCTCTCCCCAATTCCCTGGGAATGTGCTCCACCCTCTTTGAGGTTTGGGGTGGCAGAACATTTCCTGAGCATCGAGGCAGAAGGTCCGCCTTCGACCTCCAGGGCAAACTCACCCTTTCCATGCATGTGGGCTGCTCCACTCTCCCAGCCCAAGACCTCTTGACTCCAGACCTCAACCTCCATGGCTCTGTCTTTGAAGAAATTTTTCCTTCAATTTGTTCCTTGTCTGTCTCCTCCAGTCCAGACCGGCAATGGCTCTGTCTATAAAGATCTCGCGAAAATTCTGTTGGCTTCACATGAAGCACACAGGGGTCAAAGCCATCAGATAACAGGACTTTCCACAAATCCTTTCTGCTTAACTCCTTTTCCAATCTTGGCTTGTACTGAAATGGTGGCTGTGTTCCATGTTTGGTTATATCCTCACACTGGGCTGTAGCTTCTGGGATTCCACCCCCTGGAAGCCTGTAATTTTCCAAGCCATCAGCTTCTGGTTTCTTTGAACCCAAGAGTTCAGTTCTAAGTTTATCTCTCTCTGCTCACATTTTACTATAAGCTGCAAGGAGAAGCCAGGGTACATCCTCCACAATTAGTCTGGAGATCTCCTCAGCTAAGTATTCCAGGTTGTTGCTTCCAGATTCTTCCTTCCATCTGACACCAGGACTCAATCTTGCCAAATTCTGTGCCATTTTAAAACCAGGATCGCCTTTCTTCCAGTTTGCAAGAACACATTCATCATTTCTGTTCAAGGCCTTGTCAGAAGTATCTTTAGAGTCCATATTTCCACAAACAGTCTCTTCAAAGCAGTTTAGGCCTTTTCTATCAAGCTCCTCACAATTCTTCCAGAATCTTCCCCTTATCCATTTAAAAAGCCATTCCAACATGTTTGGTATTTGCAAACTCAGCAGCAAAAGCACCCCACTTCTCTGGCACCAAAATCTGTTCTAGTTTGCTAATGCTGAGGAATGCAAAACACCAGAGATGGACTGGCTTTTATAAAAAGGGGGTTTATTTGGCTACAGAGTTACAGTCTTA
Source organism: Choloepus didactylus (assembly GCF_015220235.1). Taxonomy (NCBI): domain Eukaryota; kingdom Metazoa; phylum Chordata; class Mammalia; order Pilosa; family Megalonychidae; genus Choloepus; species Choloepus didactylus. The sequence continues at coordinate 66,022,086 of NC_051308.1, read as the reverse complement.
AGGCCATAAAGTATCCAAGGTAACAGATCAGCAATCAGGTACCTTCACTGGAGGATGGTCAATGGCATCTGGAAAACCTCTGTTAGCTGGGGAGGCACGTGGCTGGCATCTGCTCCAAAGTTCTGGTTTCAAAATGGCTTTCTCCCAGGACATTCCTCTCTGGCAAGCTTGCTCCTCTTCAAAATGTCACTCACAGCTACACTGCATTCCTTCTCTTTGAGTCAGCTCATTTATATGGCTCCACTGATCAAGGCCCATCTTGAATGGGTGGGGCCACGCCTCCATGGGAATATCTCATCAGTCATCACCCACAGCTGGGTGGGGCATATTCCAAGCAAATCTAATCAGCACCAAAATGTCTGCCCCACAAGACTACATCAAAGATAATGGCGTTTGGGGGACACAATACATTCAAACTGGCACAGGTCAATTCTCCAAGGACATATAATAACTCTAATTGTGCATGCACCCAACATCACATCCTCAAAACATATGAGGCAAAAGTGATAGAACAGAAAGAAGAAATAGAAAAGATCACTATTATAGGTGAAGATTTCAATTCCTCCCTCTTTTTGATAATTTATAGACCAAGCAAGTACTATAAAGATATAGTTGACCTGAAAGCACTGCCAATCAACTTGATCTAATTGGTATTCATAGATTCTTCCATTCCATGACAGCAGAATACACATTCTTCTAAAGTTTGTTTCGCACATTAACCAAGATAGACCACATTCCAAGCTAAAAAATGCAACTTAACAAATTAAAAATAATATAAATCATTCAGAGTAGCCTCAGATACAATGAAATTAAATGAGAAACTAGTAACAGGAAGATAGATGGAATCTCCCTAAGTATTTGGAAATTACAATGCACTTCTTCGTAAACCAGGAGTCAAAGAAGTCTGAAGATAAATTTAAATGAAAAGAAAGTTACAACCTATCAGAATTTGTGATACAGCCAAAGCTTTGCTTAGAGGGAAATTCATAGTATGAAAAGCTATATCAGAAAAGAAGAAGGATATAAAACCAATATCCTAACCTGTCACAGTTTATAAAAAGAATTATACCCAAGACAAAGTAAGGTTTAGTCCAGGGATGCAAGGCTGGTTCAACATTTGAAAATCAAGCAGTGTAATCAAAGGCAAAGAAAATAAATCTTATTATCACATCAATTGATGCAGTAAAACCATCATTTTTTCTGCTTTTTCAGTTTTGTCAATTGATTGACAAAATCCAACAACTAAAAAATATCAGCAAACTAGGAATAGAGGTAAATTTCTAAATGTGATAAATTACACATAAAAAAAAAACCTGCGAGTAACATCATACTTGCAGGTAATGAAAGACTGCACGGTGCTCCCCATGGCCAGTAACAAAGCAAAGAAGTCCTCTCTCACCACTCCATATATTATTAAACTGTAAGTCCTACCAAGTGAGACTGGAAAAAGAAATATAATGTACACAAATAGGAAGCAAAATAAAACCAATTGTGTATTTACAGATGATATGATTGCATATGTAGAATATTTAAAAGAATAGAGAGGGAAATGCACCCTGAAATTATTAAGTACATATAGCAAGATTTCTGGGCACAAAGTAAATACACAAAAGTAAGTTGATTACCAATATACCAGTAATGAACAATTGGAATTTGAAATTTAAAATAAATACCATTTATAATGCCACTACCAAAAGAGAAATACTTAGGTATAAATGAAACAAATACGTGGATAGTGACAAAACAATAAGGTAAAGAATCAAAAGATTGAAGTACATGGAGTGTTTTACAAGTTCATGGCTTGAAGACTCATTAATGTTAAGATTTCAATTCTACCCAACTTGATCTAAAGAATCAATGCAATTCCAATCAAATCTGGCAAGCACTTTTGTAGATTTGTACACACTAATTCTAAAATCTATATGTAAAGGAAAAAACCTAGAATAACCATCAAAATACTAGAGAAGAAAGCCAAATTTGCAGGACTGATCCTATTCAATATCAAGATTTGCTGTAAAGCTACGGTAATACAGTAATCAAGACAGCATGGCCTTGGCAAAAACATAGACTAATCAATGAAACATGATTGAGTGTCCAGAAATAGACCCAAACAAACACACTCAACTCATCTTTCACAAAGGAGCAAAGGTAATTCAATTGAGAAAAGGCAGTCATTTCAACAAATGGTGCTGGAACTATTAGAAGTCCATATGAAAAAAATAAAAAATGAACCTGGAAGAAAACCTTACATAAAAATTAACCTAAAATGAATCACAGAGCTGAATGAATGAATGAATGAATGGAGAACTATAATCTTTCTAGAAAAAACCATCTGAGAAAATTGAGTGACCTTGTAGTCAGTGATGAGATGTTAGACAAAACACCAAAAGCATAACAAAAGGAAACAAAAATTGATGTTGACTTCACTAAAATTAAAACTTCTGCGAAGACTATGTTAAAAGAAAGAAAAAACAAGCTGTAGATTGGGTGAAAATATTTTCAAAACACACATTTGATAATGGACTATCATCCAATATGTACAAATCCTGTTAAAACTCAACAATATGAAACAAAAATTGGACAAAAAAATATGTCACATTAAAAAATGAACAAAAGATCTGGAGAGGTAGTTCACCAAAGAAGATACACAGCTGATGAGTAATCATGTGAAAAGATGCTAAACATCAATTTTCTTTAGAAATTTGAAAATTAAAACAATGCAATTTTAATAAATACCTGTATCTCAGACCCATAATCTAACAACACCTTTTGATGGTGAGGGTCTGGAGCAACAGGAATTCCCATTCATTGCTCGTGGGAATGCAAAATGGTATAGTGCTTTTGAAGGCGCTTTTGATTCAGTTGTTTCTACTGACTAAACATAATCTTACCATACAATCCAGCAATTGTACTCCTAGGTATTTACCCAAATGATGTGAAAACTTATGTAAAGTGAAAATCCTGCATGTGATCATTTATAGCAGTTTATTCATAAGCACCAAAAAACTGGAAGAAAAAAGTGTCCTTTTGTAGGTGAGTGAATCATAATCCAGATAACAGATTGAATATATGTATACCCTCACTGGATATCTCTGTCCAACCAACATGTACTCATAGCCAGGTAAAAGAACCAGAGTTTCACAAAGTAGTGTAAAATTTGAACTCTGCTAATAAATTTTGGAGCATTCTCTTGATCTAAGAATCAGGTTTAATATGCATGGACAAATGCTTTAATAGAAATTTCACGATTTTCTTCCTTGCCTTTGAGAAATTACATCAAAGTTTGAGTTACCTTAGTATATAGTACGTTCTGTATAGTATGTTCACCATGCACAAAAGCACTTGCATAAGGAAATAGACAGTAAATGCTATAATTAGTACAAGCATATTAAAATGTTAGTATGAGACAGGACTTAATATAAATTTTTGCTATGAGACCACATCTTCAGAAATTTAAAAATAAGACTTTACTATTCATAAGAACAGTATTTCTGGAACAAAGGAGAGGGGCACTTTCCAGGGCCTGAGACCACCATTCCCCATTTCCTTAACCCATGAAAATTATAGTTTTTAAAAATATGTGATTATATATTTTAAAAAATCCAACTATTTAAACAAGCAAAAAGGGCCTCCTGACACTCACAGAGATGAAAGAAATTCTTGTAATTAGACACAGTTAATGAGATGGACATCTTTTTGATAGCCATCATGATAGGAGAGGGTGGCAAAGTAGTTATAAGCCAAAAACTTCCAGAAAGGGTATTTGCAAATAGTCCTTTAACATACATTTAAAAGGAGTCACAGTGTTTACTCAGTAAAGTCTTAGCAATTATTTTTTTTTTGCAAATTTATTTTTCTCCAACTGTAATTATGAAGCGCTGTCTTATTTTGAGTGGTGAATTTATTTATCAGAGTAAATGAAGAAGACAGGCAGGAATATTTCATTCCTGAGATTCATTATTGAAAAAGAAACTAAAAAAAAAAAAAAAAAAAAAAAAATTGTTCTTGTCAAAGTAACATCCCACCTTTGTAGGTGAAAAAGATTATAAACTTTCACAGATCTTGTTATACTCAACTGGAAATAAGTCTAAAGTACCCAGATGAGGAGGCATCAACATTAAAAATAACAATCTCCAAATCCTCAGAGGAAGTTTGGTCAGCTTACCATAGCTAAAGTGTCCCTCTAGTGAACTTCCACTCCCAGAGTACCGTTTCTAAATAAATTGGTGACAATATAAATTCTTGGTTGTGTTTTCAGTTAAAAGATATAAAGGTAGTATTGTTTCTTTGAGTTTTGCCTCTAGAACAAAGGCCCTATAAAGAATCTACACGGAGTCTGAAAATTATGGCTTGTTACTATCAATTTGAAAATTAAGAAATGTAAACACCAGGAGGAATAATATTAGGAACAATGTTACTTCCAATTGTTTTTCTGTGTTTATATTATTTAATTTAGGTTTACTTAGATCCTACTATATATTGATCACAATCCTACTTGGTCCTACAGAGTTCTTTAATTTTCCTTTCAGATAATTTGAGAAGATTGTAAAGCATAAGAAATAACAGAAATGGATTGTTTTGCTACTTATAATTTCTCATTCTGTCACAGATTTTCATGACATACTGTATGGCCATGTGAATCTTATTATATTGCTGTATATTAAAAAATGTTCTAGAGTTATCGAACTTTCACTGTGTCTTGAACTGCTCTAAACAGTTAAGTTATACAGTCACAACCAAACTAAGGGGAATACCCTATTATTATCTTAATTTTCATAAGATAAAACTGAGATGGAGTTCAAGTAATTTGCTTAGGTTACACAGCTAGTAAGAGGTGGAAGAGTTGAGATATGAACTCTGCTTGTACCCTCACCAATGTGCTGTACCGAATGTTAAAATCATCAGAACCTAAACAGCCTTATCATGGGATAAGTTACTTCATAATTCTGTGCAAAACAAAAGAAAGCAAAAGTGAGAAAAGAAACACATCTTATCTCTTTGCAACTAAAAATATATCCCTTGTCATAATCATGACTTAAATTTGAGCAAAATGATTTATTTTTGAAAAATCAACATTATTTCAAACATTTTTATATTTTTGAATTAGAATACTTTGCTTCTGCATAGTTGATTATACATTAATTTCAGCTTAAGAATCTCCAATTATACAAATATTCTTATTTAATTTTAATATGTTTATATTAGATGTTTAGCATATAAGGCAATTAAATAAATTTGAGTTGGAAAAATTGTGAAAGGGTATTATTGCATTTAATTTAGCTTTACTCATTTTACTATGATTCCTTAAGTTAAAAATATTAAATGAAATTTCAACATGTTTATTCATTATTATAAATTAGTCAACTTGCTAAGATATATAATGATATTATAAAAAGATGTTTTTCTTAGCAGAAATCAAATTTAGATCCATATATCTATTCAATCCTGACAAAGCCTCAATCAGGAACTCTGAGAACAGATGAAATAGTTCACCTACAGAATACAAGAGTATAAAATTATCTCATGCATTAATAAGAAGGCTTTTCTTTATGGCATAAAAATTATTTTGTGGGTATATGGCTGTGAAACAATATATTTTATTTCTCCCAAATAGAATCAAATGTAAACAAGGTAAATTAAGTTAAATTTTAGTTTTTGTTGTGCAGAAAAAAATATTAATCTTTCATTTGATGAAATCATGACTTTTCATTACTTGCATTAATGACTCACATTCTGTGAATGAGTCATTGCCCTTAAGAAGCTATATTTGATCTATAAACATCTTAATCTGTAGGTTAAGGAAAATGTTAATACCATATGACCTAAATTACATTTTATGATCTTTTAATTTATAGTAAGTTTAATTTTCAAGCATGCTAAATTAAAACAAAGGGTCCTTAGATTATCTATATTTATCTCCACTTGTATAAAAATTCACTAAAAGTGAAAGTATAAAAGCATTTTGATTTTTTAGGGCAACACCATGCCATAATTATGATTGAATATTAGTTTTGGTTTATCATATAAAAAGATGAAGACATTGTACAGAATTGTTAATTTTATGCATCATAGTAAGAGAAAATCTCATCCACCTACTTTTAAAAAAATGTGATAAAGAGGTATATCCCTCCTACTCCACCACTGTACAATACCACTACTTTCTGAGACCAAGAGACATGCTATCTACTCCATTCTCAGGAAGTCGGAGAAGCTATAGTTATTCCCTCCAGGGGGTGGAAGAGGGACAGTGCACAGGGCCAATGTTAAAGGTCTATGCATACTTTAGAAAATAAGTTTGTCTTTGAAAGTGACTTATATTTGGTTTTGCCTAAAACTTTGACGTAAACTCTAGAATTTCAATCTAGAGTGAATTGAACCCATACAAAGTGAAAGATTAGAAATGAGAAATCACCAAATGTATAGTCTGCTGGGACCACAGTAACTACCGATTATCTCAAGCAGGTAATATTATTAAGGAACAGCTTCTTTGACCTGATGTTGAGGACTTGAAGTAAATTAACGTATTTGAACCTCTCACTGGGAACATGAAAATGCAAGCCCAAATTTTCTTCTCTTTTAAAATGTATATACTGAATGAAAATGATCATGATTAGAATAGAAGAGGGTGGACATTGTATGGTGGTAGTGGATCTCAGTAGGAAAACACTGCCTAGGGTCCACTTCAGTAATTTGTGAGAACATATTTTAGTAATTTAAATTGTTAGGGGCATATTTAGTAATTTAAATTGTTAGGGGCATCACTTGGATTTAGTAGTCTGGGGAAAAGGATGCTAGAAAACTTGTGAAATGTTTACAATGACAAAATTTGAAAAAATGAACCAACTTGCAAAGGCATTTAAATAATTGCCAATCATTTAATAGACCTGCTATATCTGCTTTTTTCTGTGCCTACTAACTGATTCCTTTCTACATGTAAAGAGAAGACATTTTGATGCAATTTTAATATACACTGAACTTTCTAGCACTGCAATCACCACACAAATTCAGGGAAGAATGTTATATTTTACTATAGCGTACATAGTAGTAATTCATTAAATACTTATGAAATTGATTGAATAAGATACAAGGAAAATAAACTTCAACACTGAAGTCCCTTGTCTGTAGACTAAATAACATAAATCTGTAAGAACCAAATATGTACAAAATGTATTAAAGAACATACCATATGTTTTTGTGCTAATAAATTTACTTTTTAAACCCATACCGGAAACTGAGAAACCTGAAGGGAGGCTTATTCAAATTATGATTTCCAGAAGTTACTGTGGAGTGAGTTGCTATATGATAAGCTGTGGGTACATGGGCCAGAGCACAACAGAAACTTTCAGCAAATGATTTCTTTATTACTTACACAGCTCAAAGGTTCAAAAGAGCACGGGAAGATCCCATCGTGACCAGTCTCCCAGGGAGGCCAAACTGCCCAGGTTGGGGTCAGTGGGTGGCAGCTCCTCACACCCCACTTCATGACTGAGAAGAGAGACAAATCTGTGCTTGAAGGGTGCAGTGTATAGACATATGACATATGACACAGGGTTTCCTTCCCTGATACCAGGTGGGGCTTCTTGTTCCCGGTTTCCAGGTTCTAGCCATGGTCAGGCCCTTTCATTAGATGTAACACATCCCCCAGGGTTGTGGAATAGAAACAGACTGAGACATGATCACACAATAGAAATGGAGGCGAAGCATAGGTAAAGGCTGGAAGATGCCTGCTGAGCATGTATCCATAACTTCTTGAAAAAATAGGAGGATTTTCCTAAAGATATGCACAGGAGCAGAGATTCCTGTACATTTTCACTGGCTCCTATTTCAGCCAAGCAAGTAAGACACAGGATCCCTGGGAGAAACTGTGTGAAGGGTGGGGGGGAGAGGGAACTTGAGAAGCTGCTAGAGCTGGGTCTTTCCTTCTCTTTCCTTCTCATTCTCTGCATGACCCTGAAGCAACTTAAGTGGAAGTCAGGGGGAAGGGAAGAAGAGAAGTGGAGCAAAGCAAGCAGACAGATGTATGATATCCCCTCTTACCTAGACCTGGTTTCCATGCTGCTTGTCAGGCTGAGACAGGGAGAAAGATTGATAAGAAACTTTAAATCAGGTGAAAGTTTAGAGATTTTTTTTTATTCTAGACTATTTTTTACATGAATAGAAGTGTTCAAGTGACCCTCCTCACATTTACCTAGCCAAAATGAGAGATTATAAATTTGCTTTATATCAATTTATGCCTTTTTAACTTGAAATTAAAAAAAAAATATTATCTTCATTAGTCAAAAATATTTCAAGGACATCTATAACAGGTTTAGACATTTTTGAGCCATCAGCACATAGATACTAAATATATCATTCACAAAATAAAGTGTTTGTCCATTGCAGCTCTTCTCTAACACATGTAAATATTGTGGTGAACAGGAAGATCATCATGAATCTGCTGATTTGGCAGAACACTGCTCATAAATCTTCTTGAAAAGGGACCGGATTTGAACCATGCATTAAGGTTTTTCACAATGTAAGTATGCTGAAACAACTAATAATCACAATTTCAAAACAAAACACTTGAAGAATCAACTCCCTTAAATAAAAAATAATAACAATCAACATTCTCTTCTCAAATACTCTCAACAATTAAAATAAGTTCAAATCCATTAAGTATTATTTTTCTGTGTACTTTTCCATGCAAGAATTACAGGGGAATAGAGGAAAATACATTAAAAAGGCTTTCTTGATAATGCAGTTAACTTTCCCCTGGCAAAGAACAAAGAGGAATTATATATTTCTTGTCAATCTCAGAAGTGGTGACTTAAGGAGTTGATCTATGAGTAATGTGACGAGAATGAAAAATCTTTCACGTTATTGAAAGTCCATCGGCCAACGGAAACCAAAGTCCCACTTGAAAACTAATCTGCTTCTTCCATCACAGCCACATTGTATTTGTAGGCAATCATTTTCTTTATTTTTTATTAGTTATAATTGGTCGATCTTATATCTTGTGACAAATGGTGATGAGCCAGTAAAATCTAATCAATTGGTTCTCTTCATTCCTAAATTGCAGGGATACTGTCATTATCACTGTGCCATCAGGACAGCACCTTTTGTATCTATAATATTCCAGTTAGTGGCAGGCTGTATAATAACATAAAGTGATTGTTCACCTTGATGTGTATGTATAGATTTGGTGATATACATCCCATTAACCCAAACAGGGGTCTGTTCTAAAATTATTTCTCTCCAGAAAGAGTGAGGCAATAATTTAATAAACTTTTGCCCATTCAACCTGACTGAAGACCAGACTTTATGGCCTCAGGAACAGGGAACGCCAGCAATGCTTGTTCTAAAGACCAGAAGTCCAAACCACTAAGGATCATCCATCCACGGACAAGCACTGGATCTATACTGGCAGAAAGCAGTATCTGTGAGTCAGACTTGCTTTCAAGTTCATACCCTATTAAAACACAGAGGCCTTAAACTTGTGCTGATATGCCACCTTCCTATCATCATCATCTTCTATCTAGCTGTTTCCATTCCAAAATTCCACCGTTTGGAGACTGGGTATAAATAATTCAGAACTCTACATCAGCTGCAAGTTGCATAGCCCCACAACAAAACTTGATGGCTTCATAGAGAGGCTTTTTTTGCCGACCAGTTCTTGCTTTCCTTTGGAATGGTTTCAGTAAAGACGCTTCATGATGGAGTTTTTAAATCCATAGAACCTACATAAAAACAAATGCAAATATCCATTTACATTTACATTGGAAGCTGTTCTGAATGTATTTCGCAGTGCTTTGGAGACTCAGCGCCAGCGGGGATGAGTTACTGGAATCCACGGTGTCTCCCGCTGTATGTCCGCAGCAGGGAGCATAGCAGGGTTGGGTCGAGAAGTGCATCCGGCATCCACAGATCTCACCCGGCAATCAGCAGTGGCCTCGTGGCTTAGGGAGGCAAAGTCAGGTATGCGGGGCCAAGGCTCACCTGTGAGGGCGGGGCGACGCACTGCTGGCAACTCACATCTCCACCCATAAAATAGACTTTCAAGAGCTATAAGTGATGAAACTCCTTTATCCTAATATCCTGTCGAAGAGAGGTTAAGGAGGATCCAACAGTAATGTAGGAAGAAAAAAAAAAAAGATATTTGCTATTTTGTCTTATTGAGTTTAGTCAATTTAAATAAGCTAGCTTCAGTAGTAATAATATTAATACTTATTATTTTGGAATGCTTGTTAGATGATTTTATTGATTTTCAAGGTATAAAGTCTCTTCTGAGAGGACAAGAGGATACAAAACTCCAAATAGAGATCAGAAACTTTAAAGGCACAGCATGGTGATTCTGTAATTAGCTGAGAAAGTTCACGGTGTGTGTGAGGAACTCGTGTGATTGGAGTGAAAAGCATCCGTGTGATGAATGTGGTAGAGCAGGAAGAGATGAGAAGGTGGCAGGACTTCAGTTTCATGGGTACAGGAAAATTAAGCAGGCCTGAAATCTATCCCAGCTTGCAAATGTCAGATCCCAGGAATGTTCAGAGATGGCCTGTTAGGAAATGACCCATCTTTCAGTTGCTTTAGGCAATGCTGGGACAGATTTGGACAAGTTCCCACATTGGGGAGGAAGCAGGTGTAAAAGTTCCTAAGGCAAGATGTACTCAAAGGACAATCATGTCAACTGATTTTAATTTATTTCAGCCCATAGCAGCCCAACAAGGTAGCAAATAGTAAGAAACCCCAATGGCCTCTCATGTCATAAAAATGACCACAGGAATACAAAGTTACCCACTTTCTAACACTTTAAGGAAAGACCCAGGTTGAGATTCCTATAAATCCCTAACGGGATTCTCATTCCAATTGGTTTGTGTGCTTTCAAGGGAATTTAATGGCAAGAGAAACCTGAACCATCAACAAAGAATATTTTGTTGTTTCTACTAATCTATGATGTCATTTACCCATGCAATTTTGACATTTTCTTCTCTAGGAAATGCAAATATTACTATTGATCCTACTGTTATTACTAGTATTTCTACTATTACTAATAATTATAATAATGTGTACTTGCAGAGTCATTTTAAGTTTTTAATATAGTAGCCCCTAAAAATGCTTAGAACAGTGTCTAGTACAAAATAAGCATTAGGTAAATGTTAGCTTTTATTATTGTTTCAATTTATCAGTGTTATTATATTAAAGGAGTGCTTATTTTTGTTTTTCTGCTAGTAATCTGCTGTCATTTTTTAAAAAATTATCATAATCATTTGAGACATAAAAGTGGTTAGGTCAAAATCATGACGTATCTTTGGATATTATCTTCTGCTAGGAGATACAAACAGGTTTAAATTTAAGGAAAAAGACTCCTGAGGGCTTGCAGGTTGTATTATATGTAGGAGTGACTATGAGCAGATAGTGTAGCCAGAAAATAACTAATTAAATAATAATTAGAAGCATGATTAAAACCATAATTAAAATGAAGCAGTGGAACAAAATCTGCAGTGGCTGAGATGGATTTATCAGCTATTGGGAAATGAGGACTAACCAAGGAGATGTGCCAGATGAAGCTTCTGAGGGTACCCTTTCCATATTGGCCAGGCCGTGAGCTTCCTAAGAGTCATGACTTTCCTATAGTTTTCAAATATGTTTAAGATGTAGAATATTGCCTGATACATAGTAGTAATTCACTAACTGTTTCTTTAGCAAACTGAAAGTTTAATGGAGCCATTAATTTATATCAAATATAGGACAAGATAATTTGAAAAAAAAAGAAACTAAATTAGGTTTGGATATTTTGAATAAAGGATGAGTTGGGGAAATCCAAAATAAATAAAATATACAATCATAAAAATGACAACAGATAGTAAAAAATATTGATTCTTGATATCACCCTCATATAGTTAAAGTGATTAAAGTGGATCAAATGAAATTCAATGTATTTCCTTCAGTTGTAAGATTTCAGATTCCAGTCTCCAAAAACAATTTTATTTATACCCACTGTCAAGCCCTTAAGACAGTGTCACTTATTATAGGGTTCTTGTTATTGCAAGAGCTTACTTCTAGGTATCAATTTCTGTTTTAGTTAATTTTTGCTAGGTTATGCTAGAATAACAAGCAACAAATGACCCTGAAATCTCAATTTATTTATCGCTCAGCAAAATGTACATGAAGCTATTTGGGACATGTTATTCTATAGCAGAAGTGATTTAAAAAAGAGATTAGTGAAAGATGTAATTTCTCTTAAGTTTCTGCTCAGTACCAACACATTGACATTCCACTCAAATGTGATTAGTTCAAGCATGACCAAGCCTGCCAACTGACAGTAGAATACTCCATCTTCAGTGATTCACATGGGGTAAGATGCATAACCCTCTTAAAGTGAAGAATGAATATGTGGACGCAAAATTTAATCACCATTAAGGCCCATGTATTTCTGTTCCCCACTCTGTTCATATTAATATAGAGTGCTCAGTTAGATGTTTTTTTGTTTGTTTGTTTGTTTTTGTTTTGTGTGTGTGTGTTTAGGGAAATTGTTTTTAAAGATCAGATCTGGCATTCTAGGACACAAGATACTATTTTTTCTTTGTAAAGGACTGACTTAAAGTTCAAAATTTCAAGAATCATACAGTAGATCAAAGAGTATTTTCAATATATCTCTATATTTTCTAATCAAGATATCATTACTCAGGATTAATAATTACATTTCATATATTACTTGCACAGTTCAACCCTCTGCTGGTATGATTTTACCTTCTTGAGTGGATTAAAATGTCTGAGACCCTGTTTTGACCAGTTGAAGAATAAACGTAAAGAAAGATGCCGATTTCTAGCCTAGTTTCTTACACATTACTTGGTAATCACTATTTTTCTTCAAAGTGCTCTGTGCCGTCATTCATAATCAAGAGAATTGAAATTGATATTATCAAATTCCTTTTCCTTTTTTATTTTGAGTCATGAAAAATGAACTCCTGTTCTCTAAAAGATATAATAAAATGTAGTAGCATAAGAAAAATCCGATGACATAGTATAAAATACAGTGAATTTCTCAAGCTTTGTTGTTTACTCTTGTAGTTTTTATGTAAATTATATCTTGGCACCAGAAAATCTAAAGCCTATTTATGAGATGCTTGTTTGGTCACAATTCTCAAGTCGTATTTCACAGATTGAAAAGTTACTGCTAAAGAGTGAATGTTAAGGTTATCTCCAGTAAAACAAAATATTCAAGGGTCTCTCCTATTTTTCCCCCAGTTATTAGTAACAGTTAGAAAATCTGCCTATCTATCTAGGTACAATACAACCTGAGAATGTGTAAATCATTGATTTGGGTACAATATAAGTGAAGGAGAAGGCTGTCCATGTGATCCAGCAGTATCACAGGATGAAGAAGTAGTGGAATCCAGTTCAGTAGGGACAGTGCTCCCAGGCTACAAAGAATAGCACTTTTATTCCATCAGCACAGTGACTTCTATTCACAGGTTTCATTTGCAGATACACTTGCCTCAGACTGGGGTTTATTTCCAATGTTATATTCTCTCAATCTTGCATAGTGACATATGAAATTGTTCCTTTTCTCTTTAACCCATTTTAAGATGTTTTACATCCCGAAGTATGCCCAAATTCACTTTAGCCTAATGAGTCCAAGTATAATTTATCCATTGTTGTGTATCTAGCCCTTATGTGAGTGACACAGAACTTTAAATTAGTTGCAGACTGTACTATTTTCCTTCAGCAAATAAGTTGTTTCTAATATTAAGTTTTCCATTGCCCTTTAAGCCATGGCTATTATAGGGGTAATGGCAATGGCATTGGTCGATTTAATTAAATTTACAAACATAATAGCTTGACTGATTATTTCCTAATTATCAAATAGTTTACTATTATATCTGCATTCTCATGCATAGAGTGAAGTCAAATATTTTTCTACAACTTGCAAAAAGCAGGAAACCAGAAGTCAAAAACTGAAACAGTAACAGAAATACATTTTGGATAAGGTTATACATCAGCCACTGCTGATAATTATGGCAGCTAAATTTATGCAACTTATTGGAAGAATGAAGGTGAACTGACACTTCTGAAGGATGATATAAGGGCATTGTAGACTCTCAAGCAAATCTCAGTTCTTTCCACGCAATTGCAGATAGAACCCAAATATACTTTTAACCATACCACTGAACTCTAAGCAACTTTTAATATTTCTGATCTGGACAAATGACTGTACACATTCATTAATTTTAAAGCACCTTTTTCCTTTCCTTAAAATCTGTAAAAGCAAATATAATTATCCTGGTAGTTACACTAAAATTATTAACATTCCTGCATTTTTACAAATAATTATTAAAAAGAATTCATCACACTTCCTAGCTCCAGTATTGCCAAGTACTTCATTAAAGTAGCTCTGAACAATAGTCATTACAGGGTCTCCTATCACTCAGTTTCTTTCAAAAACCATAAATTCACTATGTATATCTCTCCACAAGTAAATCATTGAAAAGTTTGTCTATTATTTCATTTATTTATTCTTTCCCTTCATTTCTTCCTTAAGCTCTCAGTCTCCAATACTATCCCATTTTTTCCTACATCACCACACAGTTAATCTGAAATAAATTATTTTTCAATATGTGTATTTATGTGTATTTATGCCCTCTACTTGGCATGACTTGGTGACATTTTGGGGATGTATAGCAATGAATATCTAGTCCCCATGATGATTTCACTGTAATTCTAAAATTACTGCCAAGGTCTTTAAATTGCAATGCAGTCATGTGTGAATTAAACAATACAACTAATTTATTGCAGCCACTAAAAAAGTATAGAAACTAAATATGAAAATTCATGATAAACTGGCAAATATTCTACAGACTGAGACTCTTTAAAGTGAATGATATCAACAGCATACCATTAAATATAGATAAAAGTAATTGAACACATATACTGAAAACTCACCAGATAATTCAGAATTATTGTCAAAAGCTCAAGGGCATGGAAAATAGATTGATGATATAGATTATTCTTTGTGTTTTTTGTATGGTTTTCACTCATAATTATTTAAGATTTACAGAGGAGAGTCTTGCATACATTATTTGCTCTTTCTGTATTGGGTTGGAAGTTTACCAGGGGCCTAAGGAAAAAAAAAAGCATGTCTATTCACAGAATACAATACAAAGGTTCAATTAAATTGATGCTAATTTTAATGTTTAATGGTATTTAGCTGATTTTGATTTCTCTAAATATTGTGGAGGATTGAAGGTTAAAAACAAAACAAATCTTCTTTATATATCCTCTATCTGTGCCTCATTCTTTAACACTGTACTTCCTCTCCTCTGATGTAAAATCCCACTTTTCTCTGCCAAATCATTTTATTGTGTTATTTTAGACTCCTCTTCGTGATCAGCAAAATTCAGACATCCTCAGCATTTTCAAAAAGTAGTCTCATTGGCCTCCTGCATTAACTGAACATTGCCAGTTCCATGAGACACAGAGCTCCCTTAAGTAGATTCTACTCTTGCCCTCACATTCAGCTTTCTTCAGAGTTGGAAGCAAAGACCCCTTTGCTTCTTGCTCTGCAGTTTTTATCAAAATCTGTTACTTATCTACCTTCTTGGAAAAGTCCCCTGAGAATTATGCTAGACTCCATGTTCCCAGCACATTGAATTGAGTGTGTAAAAAATAGACTACAGATAAAATATAATCTGAGTGAAATAAATGGTATACAGCTGTCCCACTCTCTAAAACTTTTCAAAATTGATCCCAAATCCAGCTTTCTCAACATTTTCATGGCTTGAAGCCTTGTCACAGCCACCAACATATATTATCTAAACTGTTGTCAAAGTTTTCTAACTGGTCTGTTTATTCCTCTCTTTGCCACAAAACATAGTTTTACCAGCTAGAAAGAATTGTTTATAGTTTTACTGAGGCATAATTGAAATACAATAAACTGCACATGGTTAAAGCATATAATTTAGTGCATATATATATGTATATATATACACACACACACACACACCTGTGAAACCATTTCCACTATCAAGTAATGTGCATATCCATTACCCCAAAAGTTTCCTTGTGCCCATCTTTTATTACTAGCTCCTGTACCCCAGCCTCCTGCTTCCTGGCAACCACTGATCTACTTTCTGTCATTATAAATGAGTTTGCATCCTATAGAATTCATATAAATGGAATTATGCAATGCAATGTCTTTTGATATGTCGCCTTGGCTAGTTAGAACTACGGTTGCAGAATTTCCTTTCCAGTTTCCACTTAGAGAGGACTGCAAAATCTTTTGGGTGGTTTTATCCCCCAGCCTCAGGTAATCCCTTGAAGACCACTAGGGGCCCCTCTGCAGATCTCTAGAGTTTCCTTTTTTTGTAGCTCCCTTCGGTCTGGAAATTTCCCCTGTGAGCTTAGCGCATTTGAACTTACTAGATGCTCACTTCTGTATTCTTAACTCAGGAAGAGCCCTGAGTTCTCAACTAGGTGCCCCCACCCTGAGCTGCAGCCTGGGAACTCTCTCTGTAGGGCTCAGATCCTGTTTCCCATACCTCTGACATCACTGACCTTCATTACTAATGTCCAATTCTTGAAAAGCATTGATTCATATATTTCATCCATTTGTTGTTGTTTCAGTCTAAATGGTAATTCCAGTCATTGTAATTTAAGGATAAATTAATATTCTTTTAAATGCAATTTAGTTAAAATAACTCCCCTTCTTAAATTACCAATAGCTGATGAATACAAATAGAATAAAATCCAAATTCTTATTACCATAAAGTTTATATGATTATTTATCCAAACTTGTCTACCATAATTTATAAAATCTAACTATGCTTTTTATGGCTTTAAAACAGACAACTCTCTTACTTCACTCATTGTTCTCATACTCGCTGTTCCTTTTACGTGGTATGCTCTTCCCTCAGACTTCCACATAGTTGTTTCCTTTGTTCATTTGTTTTTAGTTGCAGTCTTCTGCTTTGAGCCACGATGGAGCAGTGTGTATCAGATTAGCACTCACGTATGGACATATACCAACTAAAAATGCTGCATACAACATTTGAAACTGATATTTGGAGGCATCAGAGAACACCAAGACTTGAGGGGCCACAATCCCAGAGAAGAGAGAATCAATTATTCTCTTATGTCATTTGACAACTTTTAAAAGTGGCTGTATCATTTTTCATTCCCACCAGTAAGTGTAAGAGTTCCAGTTACCAGCACTCACATTTGCAGTGTTTTTTATTATAGCCATTTTAACAGTGGTATTTCATTGTGGTATTAAATTGAATTTTCTTATTACTAATGACGTAGAACATATTTTCATGTGTTTATTTGTCATCCATATATCCAATTTGTTGAAGTGAAGCAGGAGATCTTTAAAACATGATGCTATATTTTAATACACTTAATGGAAACAAGACAAAAGAATTCTCCAGAGCTATGAATCTAGAAAAGTTATCTTGACTCAACTTCCTTCTTCTTAGTTCAGGAAAATTATATGAAGGTAAAAACAGAAAATGATCATGGTTAAATATCATATTAAATTATTACAAGGGTAAAATAGAGTATACCAAATAATAACATTCTTAAAGAAAATAAATGCATACCAGAAACACATACTCATATATCTAAAAAAGAAAAAAATAATCAAATGTTACATTATATTTTGACAAATCAATGTTAGAAAACACTCAGAAATTAAGTGATAGAATGTAAGAAAAATTGAAAGTAAGGGAAGAAATCATTTTGGAAATAATGGTTAAACAAGATGGAATACACAGTGAAGAAACAGATAAAATCTTAAAAGAAACAGGTTGAAGGATAAAGCAAGAAACAGCAGACATATTAAAATATACATTTCAATAGATATCTTAAAGAAATTACAATAATTAAAACTATGTATTGAAAAGGCACAGTATACCTAAGAAAATAAATTTCAGGCATCCAGCACCAATATGTATTCTAGTGACGGTAATATACTTTAAAGAAAATGAAATAAAATTATTTAAACATCAAGGCAAAAACAGAGGTTACTTCTAAGTTAACAGATATGATAGACATCTGACTTTTTGACAATGAATGACATTTTTAAGGTACTCAGTAGACAATAAGTGTAAGTCAAGCATGTTATATCAAGCTAGACTGAACCTCAAATTAAAAAGCCAGATATAAATAATAATAGTTATTAGTAATCTCTAAAGATTCTGAGAATATGTTTCCCATGAGCACTTCCTGGGAGATTTGCCTAACAATCGAGCTTCATGCAAACAAAATGACTAGAAAAACATCGGCATAATTTGTTGGTAAGCATTAATTGTATTCACTTGTAGAATCAGGGCTGAATTATAGTTATAATGGGGTGTGGGATAATATGAATGTGTGATACTCCAGGAGACTACAAACTTAGGAGTGTTTCCCCAATCATGCAGAATTTTTCCTACAAGAAACCCACCAGAATCCCATACGGAAAAATAGGAAATTCTAAGAAAGCTTGCACATGAAGTGACTGGGTGCTGGCAATCATAGAATGAATATAACAATGGAATCCGATGGGGAATGGCAGGCTGCAAGAGACAGACTTGCTCAGGTTGCAGCACAAAGGCAAGAGCCAGGGCAAGCTGGGAGACACAAACAGGGTATCAGTAGAGGAAACTGAGTTTCTGATGTACTAAGGGAAAGAATAGCAACAACAATCTTCAAATTCAGCCCAACTACTGCATAGATGAACACAAACTTACACATTAAAGAAAAGGCAGAAATATATGCATTTCAGTATCTGCTGTTCTGTATAAAATTTCCAGTATTCAACAAAAAACTCTGAGGCAAACCAAAAGGCAAGGGGGAAAAGAAAACATGCAGTCTAAAGAGACCTGGTAATCGTCAGAACCAGACATGCATAACGCAGATGTGGGAACTGTTAGAGAGGAAATAGAAATAACTAGTAATATATCAAATGCTCTTATGGAATAGTTAAACAGCATGTAATATCACATGGGGAATTTCAGAACAAAGATGGAGACTAGGAAAAAGAGTGATATAAAAATGCTAAAAAAGAAGCATAAATAAAGAAAATGACAGTCGTGAGTAGCCCACTGAGTAGTGAGTAGTTGGAGGTTCAAATCCTTGGGAGATGCTGGAAAATCCCAGAAATGAAGAATTTACAAAATGGGGGGCCATCAAATCCTCATACAAACATCCCTCAAATTTCTGATGATCCTTGATCTGTGTAGTCACAGGAAGACAACCCATGCAACCCAAAGGAAAGCAATAACGAGGATTCTAAAGATCTATTTGAATGAGACTGCCGCAGCTTCTCAGGTCTGCAGTGACATGCTTTAGTGTTCAAGTCCATTGAATTGTAGTAAATACCTGAGTCTTTTAGACTAAAGAATATATCCCAGGACTAAGGGCTACACGACTGACAGAGCAAAAAGAAACAGATCCTTCTTAACAAAGAGTAAATCCAAACTTCAACAAAGTGCAAGATCTCATGTTCTGTAGCAGGGACATAGAGAATGATGTGGAATAGGCCCAGGACCTAAGAGTTTCCAATTGCTAGAGATTGTTAATACTCAACCAAGAAAAGTCTGTTATGCCAATATCAAAGCCCTGTTTGGAATACAATGGAACCCTCACACTTGAGATGGGAATATCTATGTAGATACCCAAGAAAATGTTGAACTCTTGTTTTCCTCTGAACCCTTAAGTCCAAAAAATGTCTTATACCTCCCTTTTAAGAGCTGTCACTCCACATTTACATGGAAGCAATGAAAAGGCTTCTCTCCTATAGGACAACGTTTCCCCTCCAGATCGGTCCCATCCTTCCCTGCTGCACATTAGGCATATAACTATTAAATTGTATGTAATCCAATTAGGAATATGCTGAGCCTCATCAGAAAGGAAAGAGAGTATAGTTAACATGTACCAACAGGAGCTGGGGGAGTATAGTATAACTGGATTCTGAGAATGTTCAATCCAGAGGGTCAGCACATAAGGTTGAATAGGGCAGAATTTATTTACTTAGGAGTAATTTTTGAAGATACAAGGTTTAATACTTTGTCAGAGGCCCCAAGAGATGGTATAAGCTGGCCACATTGCTGGAGAAAGCAATGGCCCTGGCAGATAGTGGTGGAAGGAATTCAAAGACTCAGAGACATGGGATTGCTTGAGTGGTTCTCCTACATAAGGTCAGAAAACTCACCAGATAACTGTACTCCACAGGAAGTACTGGAGGATACACCTTTGCTAAGGCCATTTTAAAAAAATGCATAAGAAAGAGACATTGGCATCCTTATATCATTTAGTATTTGCTCTCCTCAGTAAGCCAAGGATGATAGTGGGAGAGGCAATTATAGAGTTAGGAATAATAATAACACTGAAGATGATAGGACCCAAAAATACAGAGGTCCAGGAGCTGTGCTTAGCCACCAGAGCCAGGTGGATGCAATTATTGTAATAAGCAGCAGCGACAGATAGGCAGTCAAGAAGCCTAATCCACAGATGCTGATGGAGGTGGTAAAGAGAACACAGCACCCCTAGGGGGCAACATGGGTAGGCAGAAATCCTGGGCTACAGGACTGTGAAGCATCATCATGATTTCCTGCCCAGACCCCACAGAACAAGAAGGAGACCTGCAGTACAGTGGCATCGAACATTAGTCATCCTTTCCCCCATAAAGCGCTCACAACCATAAACTTGGATAACTGCATTGGGGAATGGAAACTACCTAAATGTTTAAAGAACTGTTTTTCAGATAGTCTGAGAGAACATTGATACCTGGACACCTAAAGATCATCATGCTCCTCTGTTAGACTGGAGATTTGGGAGCAAGTAAGGGGTTTATTGATGGACATGTTTCAGCTAACAGTGCGCCCGCTGGGTTCTGAGACCCACTTGTTAGTCATTTCTAAGACCCGGGAATATTTAATTGAGATTGGCATATTTAGTAGGTGTTGCAATCCCCAAATCAGACTCAGCCTGTGGCATATGCATAATCAGAGTATTACCAAATGGAAGCCTCTGAACTGTCACTACCCCCTCACCAAGATAATAAATCAAGAGTAATATATTTTTGCTAGACCAGCTTGATACACCTTCAGGCAGACGGTATGAAGCCACTGACTTGGTGAATATTTTTTTTTTTCTGATCAGAAACAGCATTCACTAGAAATGGACAATATAAATGTACAGTTTTCTTTTTTTTTTTTTTTTTCTCCACAGAGCTTTGTTAACTCTCCTGCTCCTGGTCATCATCTAGTCAGAGATAATTGAATCTTCTGGATATTCCTCCAGACATCATAAGATCCACTAAGTTGATGACAGGGTAAGAAAAAAATAGAGACTGTGCATATTTGGACTTCTTCCTATTGGTGATATTGCACCATGTAAGGATTCTAAATAGAAAAATTATGTGGTCAGAATTGCACTTTAAATAGATCACATGGGTAGCTGCATGGAGAATAGATTTTATCAGGACACAACATGAGACAAAGAACTGGTAAGACAGACCCAGAAACACCACTGGTGAATGTTTTGTCCGTCAGAGTTCTAGTCAGTCAAGGGTCCTGGCATACTCAATTGCGATGAAGAGGAAACAGAAGGCACATGCAACTTGGATGAAGAAAGTTTAATGAAGAAACAATTTAAGAAGAAGTGTGTAAGATTATGGAAACCCATAAGGTATGCTGAGGCACTTAAGGATTCCTAGCAGTATCCATTACCAAACTTGCACTGGGGCAAGAGGAGGGAATAATGTTAGAGGCACTTGGATGACAGCTAGAAATGTGGGAGAGGGGTCACCAGAAAGAAGCTCTAGTCTTCGAGGGCCAAAACCATTGTCAGAATCATATGAAAGAAGGTAGAGAAAAAAATACTTATTTTCACTCTCTAATTATTAGGCAAAATGGACACCATAAAGATTATAAAACAAAAGTGTTTGTTTCTTACCTATTTCTCTTCAGCATGATGTATTAAGGAAGGGCCAGCAAGAGAAACTACCAGCTGCAAAAGTACAACAGGACAACAGGAAAGTTCAGCAAAACCCGGAGGAAGGACCACATTACCCGAGGAGATCTGAGGACACAGACCAAACAGAGGACTAAATGTAAGACATTGCTGCCTGGGAAGTGCGAGTCCCTGGCAGCTCTCCTCTGCCACTGCATAGTCTGTGTTATCATGAATGGTGAGAGTGGCCTTAGCAATGAGGTATCTCTTTTTCCCCCTATGTTGCTAATGGAAATTAGGTTCGTTGACACTATCCTAATCATATATCCTTTGTACTTTGCTGTTTCGAATGTTTGCAAGCAGTAATTAATATAATATAATACCTTATATCAAGGGTTGCTTGATAACACCTACACAATAATCGCTATCTTCAACTGAGTGGCTACTGTGTTTAAGTCAATATAATAGGTTCTTTACATTCATTATCTGATTCAATCTTCATCACACTTTGAGGCATGTATTAGTAACTATAGTAGTTGCAGGTGGGAAGAATAAAGTCCAGACAGGATAAAGTCCAGAGAGGATAAATAATTAATGGTCATATAGAGAGTAAGTATTTAAATCAGGATTGAAACCCAAGATCATCTTATTCAAAATGTTTACATTTGATCATTATGCTTTTATGGTCAGATTATTCAATGCAATTGGAAAGATAAAAATCTCACCCAAAATAGTGACACATCCCAAAGTAATTTGGACAGAGAATAAAAATATATATGCAGTGCTCCCCTGAGGAGCTGGGGGAAAATGCAGAGGTGTTGGGCTTCCTCACCTGGATTATTGCTGATGTTCTCACAAACATTGAGGATTGCCAGTTTGGTGTGCCAAGCCCTCTCTCATGCGACTTGCACTTATGAAGCTCATTACTACAAAGGAGAGACTAAACCTGCTAATAATTGTGCCTAAGAGTCTCCCCGCTGAGTGCCTCTTTGTTGCTCAGATGTGGCCCTCTCTCTCTCTAGCTAAGCCAACTCAGTGGTTGTACTCACTGCCCTCCCCCCTACCTGGGATCTGACTCCCAGGAGTGTAAAAACTCCCTGGCAATGTAGGATATGACTTCCAGGGATGAATCTGGACCTGACATCGTGGGATTGAGAACATCTTCTTGACCAAAAGGGGGATGCAAAATGAAACAAAATAAAGTTACACTGGCTGAGAGATTCAAAATGGAGTCAAGAGGTCACTCTGGTGGGCATTCTTATGCACTATATAGATAACCCTTTTTAGGTATTTTAATGCATTGAAATAGCTAGAAGTAAATACTTGAAACTATCAAACTGCAACCCAGTAGCCTTGACTCTTGAAGATAATTGTATAGCAATGTAGTTTACAAGAGGTAACAATGTGATTGTGAAAACCTTGTGGATCACACTCCCTTTATCCAGTGTATGGATGGATGAGTAGAAAAATGGGGACAAAAAACTAAATAAAAAATAGGGTGGGGGGATGATTTGGGTGTTCTTTTCTGCTTTTATTTTTTATTATTATTGTCACTTTTAAAAATAGATTGGGGTGATGAATGCACAATTATATGATGGCACAGTGAACATTTGATTGCACGCTTTGAATGATTGTATGGTATGTGAATATATTTCAATAAAATTGAATTTAAAAAAATAAGTAAACCACGGAGGATTTAAAAAAAAAAAACTCACCCCCCAAAATAAAAATAGCTATGCAAGTCAGTGCCTAATCAAATGAAAACAGTTTTTGCACAGGATTCAAATGATTCACCAGATACTTTTCATAGTAATAGGAAGTAGAAAAATTAGCACTGCTATGAACAATCAATGAAATATTAAAGAACAGAGATATATTTATCTGGACCTTTAGGAATGGGGATATTGTATAATAATGTTCGAAGACAATAAATAGCATTATAGATCAATTGTCTTAGACATTCCCCTTCTTAAAAATGATCTTAACTGAGAAACAATTTTATCTCTGTGATTTCATGTTTTATTGTATTTATATATCTTTTATTTTCTTACCAAAATTATTTATTTAACATTGGTGAAGAAGAAAACAATTATAATGCTAGCAAAACTGGGATTTTCTAATTATATGAAAAGGAAAAAAAAAAAAAAAAACTACTCTATTTCCAGCTATGTCTTATTTTATGGACCTGAATAAAATTCAGTCATCATAGAGATAGGTTTGGTCCAAAATAATCATACTGCTTCCCTAAATAAAAGATTAAAAGAAATTATAATTATAATTGCTATTTAAAAGAAAAGGTAAAAGATAAACGGCTGCATTGAATAATACAAGGCCTGATTCTGATATTTTTATGAGTAAGATTGTTTTCAAAGTTGAGATTACTTTTCCATTCCTTTGTCTTCACAGCTACCTGACAGCTGATTTGTGAGTTGTGTCACAGTTGGATGGTGTGCACCCATCTAAGAAATGACAAACATAAGACCTCTTGGAACAGATGGAAGGCACCCATGGATAGTTTCATCTACTTAGGGGATTGGTAAATTAACTGAAGAGTTTGGGTTCTGATACTGAAATAGCTGCCTGCTAGAGTCACTGCAGAAATCGTCAATGACAGCTGCTGTCTTTAAGGATTCTAAACTCTTAGAGATGCCTGAGTTCTCAAGACTCTTCATTTTATATTTGGAAAATAAGTCCCAGAAATAACTACTTGTTTTTTTGTGTGGTTGTTTTCTTTTCCTTTTCTTTGTTTTTAATTTTAGTTAAAGAGTTTTCTTATACTGAAAAGTAAGAATCTTGGTGTATGGGTGAGAATAGAGGGAATACATTGTGGATGGGGAAAAGAATGGGATATTTATAAAATCAGTTTACAATTTCAAGACTGCAATTTCACAAATTTTATATTAAAATTTTCTCATAAAATCATTTCCTTCTATTATTAAAAAAAAAAGTCAATTTTCACCATCTGGACACCTGCCTGACCCATATTCCTAATTTAAAGTAGTTCAGGATATATAATTTGGGATCTCTTTGACTCCCATCATTTCCTTTCCTCTGCCCAGAATGCCAAGGATTCTTTTAATCCATCCTTGATTTATTTTTTTTAAATTTCATGACCTTATGACTGCATCCAGATGTTCCTTTTTGATTATTAATTTTTATTGCTGTTGTTTTTATTTATTGTTTATTGCTGATCTTTTATCAGATATTTTCCTCAAATGAGAAAAGTAATCCCCTGAAAGTTGAAAATATAATTTTTTGGATTATTGCTCTTATAAGCTATATTTATACTAATATTTCATATGCATATAGATCCCATATAAAATTGAATTAGTAAATTTTCATAATTTATCTCTATTCAGTGCCTTTTAATGAATTAGGACACTGATAAATTTTAGCCTACTTTTCAATAGTTTTTCTGACAAAGCTGCATATTTACTTAGCATCTCAATTAATAATATGGAAAGCCAAATAGCACACTAAATAATTTAATAGATAATGCCAACTTAGAGTAATTGAAACTGAATAAAAGGCAGTGATATAAAAGTATTATACTGATGTAGAAATGTGAGAAGGAAATTTTTTTAAAAAAATTTCAACTTGAGAAAATGTGGTTTCTTAGAATATGTCACTGAGCTTTTACATGTCTGTGACTTTATTAAAAATGTTTGTGCTCATTTAAATCCTGATTAGAATCCCACAGAGTAATGAACAGGTAATGATTGTTTACTTTAGGCTTTGAAAAATTGGCAGCCTTTGGCTGCAGTTCAAAATACTTCAACTGCATAAAACCATATGGAGTAAATTACAGCCAACCTTCCCTATGCTGACTGTTTCTTTTAGGTTGCATTTAAGGTATAATTTATTTCAAGACACAACTGTATTTTTCTATTTGGGACAATGTATAACATTTTTAAGACAAAATATCCAACTCACCGTTTTTGAAATTTACCTGTTTTGTGTCAATATTAATCATATTTTTTGCCTCAACTTCCCTATGGAAGTTTATTTAAGGAAATGCCAAGGAACTCACATTTAATTTACTAGCATTTGCCCATCATACTGATCTCAATCAAAAGCATTAGTAGACATCTAAATGAGTAACATGCATCTTAAGTTATTGAGATAGAATTTGAATGAATAATGTGTCTAAATAATGTAACTAAAATATGCAGAATGTATTGGAGAGGAGTGAAAAAGGGAAAAAAAATGAGGCTTTTACAATAGTTCAGAACTGAATGACATTGGCCTGGGTTAAGGTGAATATAGTGGCTGTGCTAAGAATGGGATAGGTGTAGATGCAATTATAATTTAGAGAGAAAACTCAATGGGACCTTGTGACCTGGTTACTTCATTTTGGAATCCAGGTGTTTCAGTTTCCTAAAGCTGCCAGAATGCAATAAACCAGAAATATATTGGCTTTTACAACAGGATTTATTAGTTTACAAATTTAGTTCTAAGGCCATGAAAATGTCCAAACTAAGGCATCAACAGGATGATACCTTCCCTGAAGAAAGGCCACTGGCATCTGGGGTTCCTCTGTCAGATAGCAATGCATGTGCCCAGCATCTGCTGGACCTTCTCTCCTGGGTTTTGTTGCTTTCAGCTCCTGGATTCAGTAGCTCTCTCAGCTCCTCTGGGGGCTTTCCTCTAAGCTTCTCTGGGTATTTCTTCTCCAAGCTCTCTGGGTTTTTCTGTCTTTTATTATCTCATAAAGGACTCCAATAATAGAATAAGACCCACCTAGAATTGGGTAGGTCACATCTCAATTGAAATACACCTAATCAAAATGTCCCACTTACAATAGTTCTACACCCACCATTAAGAATAGATTAAAAGAACATGGCCTTTTCTAGGGTACATAGCCCCAAATCAGCACACTCCACTATCTGGACTCCAAAAAGATATGTTCTTTCCACATGCAAAATGCATTCATTCCATCACAATATCACTAGAGCCGTAAATCATTTCAGTAACAATATTAAGTACAGGGTCTCATCAAAACCAAGTACAGTTGTGGTCTGTCATAAGGCAAAATTCTCTTTCAGCTGTGAACCTGTGAAACTTAAAAAAAGTTATCTGATTCCAATATACAAAGGAGGGACAGTCATAGGTTAAATGTTCCTATTTCTATAGGGAGAAATTGGAAGGTAAAAGGGGCCACTGGACCTAAACAGTTCCAAAAACCTGAAAGGCCTACTCATTAGATTTTAAGGTATGAGAGTCATCTATAGATGACCTTGAATTGGATAGGACTCCAATAATGGAATAGGACCCACCTTGAATTGGGTAGGTCACATCTCAATTGAAACAACCTAATCAAAAGCTCCCATATAAAATACATGTACTGCTTGAGAAAGTACTTTTTCAAGGGCTTATACAGTAGCTTTGCTCTCTCCAAACACTGGGGTGAGAGCTCCAATATCTCCAAACATTGAGGAGATGGCCTTGTTCCCTATTCCACCCTCATCAAGCAGCAGTGTGACACCCAGACTCTCTACCATTTCTGGGGGCACAGTCTCTTCACTCTACAAAGAGTGGGGTTATGGCCAGGATCTCCCCAATCCCCAGGGAATGTGCTCCACCCTCTCTGGGGCCTGGGGCAGCAGCACTCTTCCTGAAAAACAGGGTGGCCAAGCTCCCCTCAATTCCCCAGGCATCTGAGAGCCCTTGGGTGGTAACACTCTTCCTGAGCAAAGGGGAGGAAGGTCTGCCCTCTGCAAACTTCAGGGTAAACACCATTTCCACATGCATGAGTGGATCTACTCTCCTGGCCTGAGGTTTATTTGCCCTGGACCTCAGCTTCCATGGTCTGACTTTGAAGTCATTTTTCCTTCAATCTATCCCATTTCTGTCCCCTTTAGTGGAGGTTGGCAGTGTTTCCATTAATATAGATCTAACAAAAACTTGTTGGTTTGCATGCAGTATACAGGGGTCCCAACCATCAGACAGTAAGACTTTCCACAAATCTTTCTGGATAACTGATCTCCAATCACAACTTGAACTGAAATGGCTGACTGGTTAAACTATCACATGGGACTCTACTCTCTGGAGACTCACATTCCAAAAATTTAGAATTTTCCAAGTGATCAGTTTCTGGTTTCTCTGTACCCAAGAGTTCAAGTCTCAGTTTATTCCTTTCCTCTCACATTTTACTATAAGCTGCAAGAAGAAGCCAGGCTGCATTTTCCACATTTAATTTGTAAATCGCTTTAGCTAAGTATCCCAGCTTGTCACTGACAAATTCTCCCTTCATCCAACACCAGGACTCAATTTTGCCAAATTCTCTGCCACTTTAAAACAAGGGTTACCTTTCTTCCAATTGGCAATGACACATTCACCATTTCTGTCTAAGGATTCATTGGAAGTACTTTGAGCATCCACATTTCTACCAACCATCTCTTCCAAGTAAACCATCTCTTCCAAGTAATCTAGACCTTTCCTATCAAGCATCTCACAATTCTTCCATAATCTTCCTCTTATCCACTTATAAAACCATTCCAGAACTTTTGTTACTTGCACTTCACAGCATCTCTCTTCTCTGGTACCAAAATCTGTTTCAGTTTGCTAAAGCTGCTAGCAATATACTAGAGATGAGCTTTTATAATGGGGATTTATTGGTTTATAAATTTACAGTTCTAAGGTCATGAAAATGTCCAAATCAAGGCATCAACAGGATGATACCTTCTCTGAAGAAAGTCCACTGGGCATCCATGATTCTTCTGTCAGATAGCAATGCACATGGCCAGTATCTTCTGGTCCTTCTGTCTTGGGTTTCATTGTTTTCAGTTCCTGGCTTCAGTGGCTCTC
This sequence comes from Choloepus didactylus, assembly GCF_015220235.1. NCBI lineage: Eukaryota > Metazoa > Chordata > Mammalia > Pilosa > Megalonychidae > Choloepus > Choloepus didactylus. Next base: position 65,993,370 of record NC_051308.1, on the reverse strand, counting down.
TCACCTACTCTGGGGGCTTTTTTCTAAGCTTCTCTGGGTAATTCTCTCTTTGAGCTCTTTTGGTCTTTTCTGCCTTTTATCCTCTCATAGATGACTACTGTAAAGGATTAAGTCCCACCTTGAATTAGGTACATCACATCTCAATTGAAACAACCTAATCAGAAGTTCCCATATAAAATAGGTCTACATCCATAAGAATGGATTAAAAATATATGGCCTTTTCTGGGTTACATAACAACTTAAAACCAGCATATATGGTAATTGGGAATGCCAGAGGAGAATCTAATTCATTGTAAAACATGGAGTGGATTGTATACACACTTAATGTGAGGCTAATGCATTCAACTGAAGACAGTCTGCATGAATATTCAGAATCAGAATCTGAATAAAGGATCACAACTAGAGATTCATATTTGGAATACAGAAGTAATATATGAATCTATAACAGTAGATGAGATACAATAATAACAGAAAGCATAATGGAAGGGAGCTGAAATCTACGTGTTCCATTTATATCAGGAGCAAGAATGGAGTCAGTAGAAGATAGATAAGAGACACCAGAAAGATGGGAAGAAAAGAGAAAGTGTAACCTCAAAAAATGTTGAGAAAGGGACAAGAATGAAGGAAGGAAGGAACAAGAAGGAAGGAAGGAAGGAATAAAAGAAGGAAGGTTGGTTCTTTTAATTTAAAAAATTCTATAATAACAAATTGTATCTTAGTTTGAAATTAAATTTGTTAAGTTAGAATTTAAAAAAAATACATAAATATGAAAACTTTTAAAAATATAGGATATTTTTACCTGGAAGGTAGTTGAACAGTTTGATATTAGATAAATGCTAAGCTTAAGCTGAGAAAATATAATAATGTATTTTTTAATTGTACAGAATAGCTAAACAAATATTTTTAGGTTGTAAAAGATAAGTAAAAGTAGAAACAACAGTTTATGTATTCTAGTGAAGACAGCTTATAAAGTTCTTTTTCATATTTAACCAAGACCCACCCCTTGCTTCACTCTCAAAACCACTTTGACCCCCAAGGACAGTCATAACCAAATATATAAGGATTTAAAAGAGCAGAATAATAGAAGTGGCTAAGGATCTTTATGAAGTGATGGACATATTCTATATTTTGATTTCTATGATGTTCACACTACTGTATGCATTTGTCATCAAATTCTCCTCTTAAAAAGCAGTGAATTTTATTGAAAGCAAAATTTACTTCAACACATCTGATTTTAAACAAAAAGTAAAGATCATGTGCTATCAGACATGAAGAAGAATGGTTTCTTAAAGAATTATTTAATTGTAGATGATAATTAGGAGGGTTATCATTATCAGTGACCTTGCACTCAAGTTTCTATTGATTTAATGATTTTTAAAAAATATGAAGGCATAAATACATGTTTTTTGTTGTTGTGCAGTTATATCTGAACTTCCCAGAAGATTTTTTTTAATATGAAAGATTTGGGGTATGTCCTTAATGATTTTCTAAACATTCATGTTATTTGATCCTTTAAGTTTCTATTTTTATTTAGTGCTTTCCTTCATGGCCTGAAAGCAAACTGCCTTTATCTTCATCATATAGGTATTTTTATAATAAATGAAATGTCACAAATATGATAGAGAGCTTTAGAATATAGTATCACATAATTTCCTTAGACCAAACTTTATCTCAAAACAATGTCTCCATTGCTCCATGATAGCTGGGTATGAAATGTATCATTTTATTTGACTAAAAATGCATTGTCATTTTGATTACCCAGAAAACCTGTAACATATTTTGAAAAGTAATTCTATCTTTGTTTAATTGAAATAATTATACTAATATATAGTTTTATGTATAAGAATTTGAATGGTCCTTTTTAAGATTGGAGATTAGAACTGCATTTTATAATCATTTTCCTTAGTAGCTAATAGAATGAAAAGAGACAGTCCTTAAATTATTGGAGCAATGTACTGAACTATTAGCTAAATATGCTGAGGTTAACACAGTATCTGATCCTAAAGCTTAATGTAAATTTCTGTATTTCCTTTACAAACTCTATTTTCTACATGCTTTGAAATATCATAAATTTAATTTACCTGTCCTGTTTACTTTTTGTGCTTTTTTTCCACAGAAATAACAATTATATTAAATGTTGAAATAAAAATTATTTTTTGTTTACATTTGGAATTGAGATGTCCAATTTCAACTGTTCCTGTAAAGACCTAACAGGAAAAAAAAAATACCTAAAAACATGAAGCTACTATTAGGCTAGCTGTACCTAAAATCATGAAGTTACATTTAGGCTAGCTATACCCAAATTTCATGTTGGCTTTTTTCTTCAGTTTTCATCTCAACTATCAGTACTTCATAGTTTAAAAATCAAACATAATTGATATTTGAACATCAATTACTAGGAAATGCTAATAATTTATTTTCTTTCAAAGATGAGTCATTTGATATTGAAAATAGATTTAGCACTTGTCCAGGGATTGTTATATGGTTAAATATAATGACTATTACTACAAAAGCTTCATAAAGCAGACCAAGATTGGGTTTATTATCATCAACATAATTATTACAAAGACCCTTCATTTATTGCCTTTTCCACTGTGGGCTTTCTTTTATTATTGGGGCAGTGTGGGAAAGGTTTTTTCCTAATTTATTCCACATTTTATTTTCAGCATGAATTGCTTAACCTATTGAACCATAGGCCTTCAGTGAATTGATCCCTTCACTTGAGGTATTTACCATTCCAGTAAATTAGGTGTACCTAATAACCAGCTGTCGACCTCCAGATGCAACAGAGTCAAGCTGCATAAATTCCCATCTTTCAGACACATATATTTTGATGCCTTTCTCTAAGAACTTGGTCTACTGCTGCTGTAAATAATTTCATGCTGTGGAAATTAATTTCATGCCATCTTTGTTTTTATTTATTTAAGCATAAAGAATATTTGTGATAATAAAAACTCAACCATAGTAATAATACTGCCCAAATTTTTAAAAGAGGATGTTTTGTCAAACATATGTTCAGAATTAAAATTAACACCACTACAATTATATATATATAACAAGTGAGTAGCATCTTTTCTTAATAAAACATCTCTATATCCCAGAGTACTTTGTCTATTCATTTAATTACAGTACTGTTTTTATTTTAATTTTAACTTTGCCAATGAATAAAGAACGGCAGGAACATTTTTAATAGCTGGAAAGGTCAATGTTGGAATACTGTTGATTGGAAAAATGGATAATATAAATGATTCTGGCAAGCAAACTTATTTACCAAGGAAAGACTATTTTCTAATATTAAAATTAAAATTTCCTTAAGTTCTTGGGGGAAAAAAAATACAACACACTCACAAACACTCACACGCTGCATAGTTTATGTGTCCATCAAGATAGAAGAAATAAAATAAGAGAGTAAATGCAGTTTGACCCCCAAACTGTCAGATATATTCATTTTAAAAATGACTACCATCAATCTGTTAAAGCTGAGTTGAGGGAGAACCTACCTAGGCAAAACATGAAAGACAAGGGTCAGCAGAAAGGACTTAAGTAATTATTGAAAGGAACTGTATCTTAATTTTAAAAATTGATGATAATACACTTATAAATAGGTTACTCAATAATAGCAAAAGCTGACTGAGACAGTTAAGGGTCAATTGGTATTTTCTCAGTCAGAATGATAAATGGAGGACAAAACTCTATTGACAAATGCTCTAAAGTGGTTTTATGATTGATAAAGAAAACATGATGTGAAACATGATATTATGCATGTATTCTTGCTGTTTATGGAAACATTTAACAATTATTGTGTGAATAGTTTAGCAAAAATTAAAATTTTAGCACAGCAGTGATTATCAGTGTCATTTTAAATTAGGGGTTAAAAAATTAGGGTATTTTGCAAAATTCCTTTTATCAATTCTAAAAGAACAACATTAATAAAATAAAGCAAACATAAAATAGTAAGCCTCCTTATTTCAGACAATTAAAAAGAGTAGAGGCAGAACCTGGACACATTAATACAGAGAGACAGACCTTTGTTTCCACCACAAAATCACCTCTCCCCACACATACAGCATCAATGGTTCCCTCGTGAAGTATAAAGAGAAAACCCGACTATATGGGAACATTAAAGGAGGAGGTCACCTTCATTTCACAGGTGAAAATTACTTAAGAAAAACTAGGCTAATCATGTCTTGAATTGGGGAGAGTTCATTTTTCCGGGTGAGCCATAATATTTATATCTGGATATTGGTAATCACAAAGTTATCATGAAAGACACAGACTGACTGTCCCAATAATAACTCCTCATTAACTATATCTTCAGGTTTAAACAGTGAGAAGCCAGTAGCCAATGGACAAGTTAATTTTCATGCAAATCAAATCAAATTCAGATGTTTGATCACCATAGAAATCCACTATGGCCCTGTGAGTAAATAGCAACATCATCTTGCAAGGGCACTGACCACAAAATAACAGGTATGGATATAGGGTAATCTAGTATCTCTCCACTCATTTATACACCTTCTTTAAAAGGATGTCTTTTTTAAATTAGAAAGGCTGCAGTTTTACAGAAAAATCATGTGGAAAGCAGAGTTCTAATGTACCCCTCTCTCACACATAGTTTTCCCTACTAACATGTTGCATTCATGTGGTAGCTTTGTTGCAACTGATGAAATAATATTATAATTATATTATTGACTATAGCCCATACTTTACATCAGGGTTAACTGTTTTATAAAATCCAATTTTTTAAAAAACATACACATTCATACTACATATATCCAATGTAAAATTTCCTCTTTTAACCATATTCAAATATATACACACATATAAAAAATTCAGTGGAGTTAATTACATTCAGTGTTGTGCTACCATCACCACCAACCATTACCAAAATTTTCCTTCACCCCAAACAGAAACTTTGTACCATTTAAGCATTAATTCTCCATTCTCTACCCCCACCCTGGCCCCAGGTAGCCTGCATTCTAGATTCTATCTGTATTAATTTGTTTACTCTAATTATTCCATATCTGTGAGATCATACATTATTTGTCCTTTTGTATCTGGATCATTTCACAACATGATGTCTTCAAGTTTCATTCATGTTATCACATGTATCTGAAAATTGTTCTAAAAGAACATCTTTTAAATAATATATGGAAAAATAAATTATTTATGATAACATATCAGATTGTATAAGAGGAATCCCTTTCAGGCCACATTTCTCAGTCATCATGATCCTGAAGCTCATAGTTTAAGAGCTCAGAATGACATTTCAGCGTGTGTTGCTATATAGTGCATCATGGAAAGACAGGCTCAGACATGACCAAAATTTCCAGCAAATGGGCACTTTATTACTTATAGAGCAAAAAGGGTCCAAAAAGCAAGAGAAGAGATCCCATCATGGACAGTCCCCCAGGGAGGACAACTTCTCAGGTGAACTGCTCAGGTCAGGGTCCACAGATGTGAATCCACAAGCCTCCCAAGGGGAGGAGTTGCTACCACTGAGGAAAAAGCTACATCCAGCAAACTTTGTGCAATCTTCCCTCCATGTCAAACAGCTGGGGCTGCTTTTTCCCAGTTTGGGGGTTAAGGCACAGTCAGGCATTTCCATTAGACTGAACTTAGCTCTGGGCTGTGTAATAGAAACATATTGAAACACCTACACACAATAAGCAAGAGCAGAAAAGGAGAGGATAGACAAGGGTTGGGAGATGGTGACTAGACCTAACTGCCCCAGCATACAGTTCATAAAAAAAAACCACATGAATAAAATTAAAGAACCATGAGTTTCTTATAAGCTCAAATTCTAGGTAGACACTACTAACATCTTGGTGAAATCCTATAAATATAGCAAATGTTTACTCCTGCCAAAGAAAAAGACTTCACCCCAACCCCCAGGAGAACTCTAAAGCTAAAAATATTGTTTTTAAAATAGATGATATTTTAAAAATCATACGAATCTGTGTTTTTCACTCTCATGATATATAAGCACACATTTTAAAAATCAATATAACTTTTTCTTTTCTATTAATAATTATGTGTTCTGAGGTATCAGATAAATACTGCAATTGAGATATTTTCAGCACACCTAAAATAAATTGGCTATGTTGGACTTTATAAAAATTAAATGCAAAGTTGGCAGCATAGGGAGGTGTGAAATTTAGTTAGTCATCTAGAGAAGTCAGTAAACAGCCAGGAACAAGTAGTAAGTAGTCTGAAACAACTGTTTGGGGGATATCCATGACTGGACACACATTGTACACCAGTCTGGAATGGGTGAAAATACTGAGAACAAGCATAAGAGCTGCAAGTAAAGCCACCAAAACAGCAAAGTATGGTGCCCCTCCCCCACAGGCATGGCAGACTGAGTTGGAACACTTCCCTGAGGGAAAAAGCAGCAGTCTCTACCAGGAGAAAGGAAAGGTAGCTCAACCAAGCTCCAATCACAGTTTTAAGTAACTAATTTGGACTACTGAATACAAGCTACAAAAACAGATAAACCTGGAGCAAGCAAGAAAGGAACCCTGAGGTCTCTCTCAGCAGAGAGGAGGCAGAGCCAATGGAAAAAATATATAAATGAATAAAAACAGAGGCTTTTGGAGTTGGCCAAGCTCAGAATACTGGAAAAGGGCTGTGTCTCAAGGAAAGGAGCACATAGAGCTGGATACCAACTCCAGTGCTTGACTGGTGAAACTTAGGGGCTGAGGACTGACTCTGAAAAGGGGATTTCTTCTTTTTTATGTTTTTAAACTATTCTAAGTAGCTAATTAGAGAAAGCCTCAGGAATTTTCAATTGTCAGCACTGACTCAGGTAGGGGCGGAGTTAAGATAGGTCTGAGAGAAAAATTAAGGAGTTAAGTGAAGAAAATAATTCCCTAAAAGGTATATCTTCCCCAAGAAAACTGAGGGCCAGAGCCCAGCTCCAGTGGTGGCCCTCCTTCAGAGAATTCAAACCACAGGGACTGGGGATAAAAAACAGAAACCGCTTAAGCTTTTCTTCTCTGATAAATCTTCAGTCTAAACCACACCACTGACGTGAACAAGGTCTGCTGAGAATTAAAGGCACCACACCACTTTATGCCGGTGGGGAGCTGCAGGCTGAAAATCATCTCCTGCTGTGCAGGATAGGAAAGCCACAGAGTCTAGAGGCCTCACAGGAAAGTCTGACAGTCTGCTTGGTTTCATCCTCAGGAAAATTTGATACTGATTACACCCTGCTCTTACTGGGGCCTGACTGGTCTGGGAAAATCTGTTTGGGGCCATTCATATCTGGGCAGGCCCAACTCAGAAAAAAGTTCCATATAGGCAGGGCAAGAATCAGAATAACAAGGGCTGAAAAATTCTGATCAGTTAAACAGAAGCTATGCTAGAGGTCTAGAATAAGAAAGCATAAGAATAAGGGAGCACTACAGGGAGATAGGAAAAGATAGGAGAGAGAGGTTTGGAGAAGAGTGTAGAAATGAAGACTATCAGTAAAGGTAAAAAAAAGAGAAAAAAATACAAATAAGACAGGACATAAAAAATCTAAAAGACAAAATGGTAGATAGTAGCACAATATTGTAAGTACATAGAACAAAGCTGTGTGTGAGTATGGTTGGAAGAGAAAGGCTAGGGGCATGATATCTTCAGAAATGAAGATAGAAGATAAGGACTGAGACTATATAAAATAGCAAAACCTAGACTGGAAAATGATGGTGATTAAATGTACAAATATAAGAATGTTTTTACATGAAGGAGAACAAATGAATGTCAACATTGCAAGGTGTTGAAAATTGGATGGTACAAAATACAATAGATGCAAATTAGAGTCTATAGTTAACAGTAACATTGTAATATACTTCCATGAAATTTAACACAGGCAATATACAAAAACTGAATATCAATAAGAAGGCAATGTAAGGAAGGGATATGGGATTTTTGGTGTTATTGTTGTTGTTTCTCCTTTTTGTCTTATTTTTTTTTTTCATTCTTTATTTTATTCCTCTTCTTTCCTTGTGGGAGAAATGGAAATATCCTCATATAGATTTTGGTAGTGAATGTGCAACTAGGTGATTATACCAGGAACCATTGATTGTTTACTTAGGATGGATTGTATGGTGTGTGAATAAAACTCTTTAAGAAATAAACAGAAAGATAAAGTGCTGGAGAAAATGAGGAGAGAGGGATGTACCTATTCACTGTTAATAGGAAGGTAGAATGGTGCACCCCACCTGGAGGGCAGTGTGGTGTTTCCACAGGAGGCCAAGAATAGCATTGTCATTTGATCCTGCAACCCCATTATTAGGTATATACTTGGAAGACACAAATGGACATTTGCACACTGGTATTTATGGTGGCAGTATTCATGATTTTCAATAGATGGAGGTGGCCTAAGGGTATATTGGCTGATGAATGGAAGGGCAAACTGTGGTGTATGCATTCAATGGACTATTGAGTGGCTGCAAGAAAGAATGAACTTCTGAGGCATGCAGCTAGATGAATGAAACTTGAGGACAGTATGTTGAGTGAAATAAGCCAGAAAAGAAAAGACTAATATTATAGTGGCTCACTAATATGAGCTAAATATAATTTGCAAACTCTGATAACTGAATTATAGAGCACGGGTTATGAGGGGAAGGATTATTGGAAAGGACTCTAGATTAAAAGCTCTTACAGCAGTCACATATATTTCTGAATTGCTATGTTTATTTATAAATTCTGAGATGCTGAGCTCTTTATGTATAACCTGTTCATTCCCTGGAACTTTGGGTTTCTATGTGACACCTAAGACTCAGACCTAGAGATCTGCATCTGTGAAAGTCAATATTACCCCATATAGTAACTGCTAAAAAAGCTGAAAAAGGAATCAGACTTCAATTAGAGATATGAATGAAGCTGATCTGGTTAGGCTTAAGGCAATCAGACTAAAGGGTAAAGGAGAATATTGACTGTGTCTTAAAGCTTTAACCTCTGTGTGAGACCAAAAAAAAAGATGTTTATTTGGTGCAAAATTTATATTTTCTGTAGCACACTATCTAATTTAAATTGTATGGTCAGTTTATTTGAACACCATAATTACATGGAACCTTGAATAGGGTATGAGAACTTGTTGGTTTCTACAGGTTAGTGTGATGCCCTTATATACCCCAGAGTAATTTAGGCAAAGAATAAAAGTATTTGTCCAACCCCCTTAAGGGACTGGGGAAAATTTTAGAAATAATACACTTCCCTGCTTGGGGCATTGGGGACTACCAATTTAATAGGCCAAGCCCTTGGTCTTGGGGCTTTCTCTTAAGAAATTTGTTCCTGCAAAGAAGAAGTTACGTCTACTTATAATTTTGTCTAAGAGTCACCCCCAGAGAACCTCTTTTGTTGCTCAGATGTGGTCTCTTTCTCTAAGCTGACTCTGCAGGTGGACTCACTTCCCTCCCCCAATGTGGGACATGACTCTCAGGGGTGTAAGTCTCCCTTGCAACATGGGACTTGACTTCCAGGGATGAGCCTGACCCTGACATCATGAGATTGAGAAAGGCTTTTTGGACCAAATGGGGGATAAAATGAAACAAAATAAAGTTTCATTGGCTGAGAGATTTCAAATAGAGTGAAGAGGTCATTCTGGAGGTTATTCTTATGCATTATACAGATATTCATTTGTAGTTTTTACTGTATTAGAACAGCTAGAAGGAAATACTTGAAACTGTTGAACTGTAATACAGTAGCCCTGTTTCTTGACTATGATTGTGTAACTATATAGCTCTTAATGTGTGGCTGTATAATTGTGAATACCTTGTGACTGACCTTCCCTTAATCCAGTGTATGGACAGATGAGTAAGGAAACAAAGACAAAAAAATAAATAAATAACTAATAAGGGGGTAAGTGTTATGGGATGTTTTGAGTGTTCTTTTATATTTTTATTTACTATCTCTTACAAAAGATATAAAATTGCAGATCCAGGAATCACAGCATATCCCAAATGGAACAGATCTGAATAGACCTACTCTAAGACACTTAATAATCAGATTATCAAATGTCAAAGACAAAGAGAGAATCCTGAAAGCAGCAATAGAAAAGCAATCCATCATATACAAGGGAAGCTCTATAAAACTATGTGCAGATTTCTCAGTAGAAACCATAGAGGCAAGAAGGCAGTGGCATGATATATTTAAGATACTGAAAGAGAAAAACTGCAACCAAGAATTCTATATCCAGCAAAACTCTCCTTCAAATCTGAGTCAGAGTTTAAAACATTTTCAGACAAACAGAGAGTTTCTGAACAAGAGGCCTGCTCTACAAGAAATAGTAAACGGAGCACAACAAGCAGATAAGAAAAGACAGGAAAGAGAGGTTTGGAGAAGAAAGAACAAATAAAGACTATGAGTGAGAGTAAAAAGCGATAGAGTGAAAATAAAATAAATTAAAATTAAATATGAAATGGAAATTCCAAAAGTCAAAAGGGGAGACAGTAGATATTATATTGAGTGAAATTAGCCAGAAACAAAAGGACAGATACTTTATTGACTCACTAATATGAACTAACATTGAAGAGCAAAATTTGAGAGTTAAAGTTGAGAACACAGGTTATCAGGAGATCAAAAGACAATAGAAATTGGACATTTGATGCTGAATGAGTTCATAAGGGTAAACAGGATTGATTGTATAGATCCAGAAATGGATAGCATAATGTTATGTGATGGTAGCGCAATATTTGAAATACTCCAAACAAAAAGGAGTGTAAATATGGTTGAAAGAGGGAGGCTAGGGGCATGTATGACACCAGAAGGAAAGATAGACAATAAACACTGGGATTGTATAACTTAGTGAAACCTAGAGTGGTAAATGATGGTGATTAAATGTACAAATGTACTAAGATTTTTAAAAGAGGGAGAACAAATGAATGACAACATTGCAAGGTGTTGAAAATTGGATGGTACAAAGGAAAAAAAATACAATCAATGTAAACTAGAGTCTGTAGTTAATGGTAACATTGTAAGATGCTTCCATTAATTGTAACAAAGGCAATATACAAAAGCTAAATGTCTGTAAGAGGGGGTTATAAGGGAGCTATATGGGATTCTTGGTGGTGGTGGTGTTGTCTGACATTTTCATGTATTTTACTTTATTTTTATTTTTCTTCTATCTTTTATATTTTATTCTTCATTTTTTCTCATTTTCCTCTCCTTCCTCTTTGCAGGAGTGGAAATGTCCTCATATATATTGTGGAGGTGAATGTATAACTAGTTGACTATACTGGGAATCATTGATTGTTTACTTAGAATGGATTGTATGGTGTGTGAATAAAACTGTTTAAAAAATAAACAGAGGGATACAAGTGCTGGGGAAAATGTGGAGAGAGGGATGTACCTTTTCCCTGTTGTTGGGGAAGTAGAAGGGAGCAGAAGCTTATCTGGAGGGCAGTGTGGTGGTTCCACAGGAAACTAATTATGGGGATGCCATATGGTCCTGCAACCCCGTTATTGGGTATATACTTGGAGGAATTGAGAGCAGGGACATGAATGGACATTGCACACTGTGTTTATGGCGGTAGTAGTCATGATTCGCAATGGATGCAGGTGACCTAAGGTTACTTCGACTGATAAACTGAATGGTGAACTGTGGTGTACACATTCAATGGAATATTGAGCAGTGGCAAGAAGAAATGAAGTTGTGAGGTATGAAAGTAGAAGATAGTACGTTGAGTGAAATATGCCAGAATCGAAAAGATAAACATTATAATGCCTCACTATTATGGACTAATTATAATGTGCAAACTCTGAGAATTGAATCTGAGTGCATATGTTATATGGAGGCTTATGGTAAAGGTTCCTAGATTGTAAGCTCTTACAGCAGTCACATCTATTCATGAGTTGTAATGATTATTTCTAAATTCTGAGATGATGAACTGTCTGTGTATAACCTGGTCAGTCCCTGGAACTTCGTGTATCTGTATGACACCTGAGTCTCAGAACCAGAGTCCGGCAGCTATGAATGTCAGAATTACCCCATATAGCACATGTTATAGAAGCTACAAAAGAGATCAGACTTTATTTAGAGATATGAAGAAAATGAACTTTGTTAGGACTAAGGTAAACCAGACTAAAGGGAAAAGGATGATATTGTCTGTGTTTTAAAACTTCAACTTCTATGTGAGAACAAAGGAAGAGATGTTTATTTGGTGGAAATCTATATTTTCTGTAGCACAGTATATAATCTAACTTGTATGGTTAGTTTATTCAAACCCCATAATTACATGGAACCTTGAATAGGGAGTGAGATCAGGTTTGTTTGTATAGGTTAGCATGAAGCCCCAACATATCCCAGCATAGTTTGGGCAGAGAATAAAAATATATTTGCAAAGCTCCCCTTGAGGGACTGGGGAAAAACTGGAAATATTAAACTTCCCCACCTGTGGAATCCCTGATATTCTTGTAAGCATTGGGGACTATCATTGTCATAGACAATGCCCTCAATCTTGGGCAACCAAATAAACCCCCTTTATAAAAGCCGATCCATTCCTGGTGTTTTGTAATCTGGCAGCATTAGGAAACTAGAACAATGATCTTGTAACCATATAGCTTATATAGTGTGACTGTGTGATTGTGAAAACATTGTGGCTCACACTCCCTTTATCCAGTGTGTGGTTGGATGAGTAGAAAAAAGTGGGACAATAATATTAGGGGGAAAGGAGTAGTTGATAGTTTGGGTGTTCTTTTGTACTTTTATTTTTATGTTTGTTCTTATTTCATTTTTATTTCTTGGAGCAATGAAAATGTTCAAAAAATTGATTTTGGTGATGAATGCACAACTATATGATGATGCTATGAACAACTGATTGTACAGTTTGGATGATTGTATGGTATGTGAACATATATCTCAATAAAACTACATTAAAAAAAGTTGGGAAGCAAGAATAATGCCAATGCCCTTTAAAATGAGGACCCTATGATAAATCATATACTTTAAAGATTCCTTGTGGGGGGGGGGGGTTCAAAAGAGTCTATTACACCCACTATCCATAGGTCTTAAGATAGTAATCAAACTTCTTTCCTCTTACTCCCTCTTAGCCTCAGGTGCTCCTGTTGACCAAAACCAATCAGAAGGCAAGGAAGTCTGCTTGATGGAGAATAAAGCAATTCATTTCTCAGGCCAAATTTAAAATTGGGAAATGTAATATGGAAAAACAAACATGATTATCTTGCCCAGATGTAAGGCTTATCTTTATAACTATAGTTATAAACTATAGTTTTTATTTAAACTAAACTTTTTATTGCAGTTATACACTTGTTTTTTGGTTATGGTGAAAGATTTACCATTTGCCATTTATTTCATGCCTTGTCATGAGAATCTATTTTCAGATCTGTTTGAACAGGATAGCCATCCTACAAAAATTCCCTTCCTGTATTCAATTTTGAATTGCATATAGAATAATTGAATTGAGTTACCTGAGGTTATTTTCGAAATTGAATATGAGAAGTAAAGTTAGGTAAATTAATGGTTCTATGTTAGTGCGAACATGTGTGTGTATACTTGACAAGTCAAAGGGTGGACAGTGGTAGACATCTCCAATTTGATATCATTTTACAGTTTAAATCCATAGAAATGAATGTCTTGGTCTGGCAAAAAGACATAGACTAAGTGGACATAAATGCTCATGGTGCCAATGGCTTCTACCATGTGGAGGTACTCGATTAATGAATAAATGAATGAGGCCACAGTATAAATAGAGAAAAAAACAAAAGCTGTAGGGAATATATTCCACTTCTTTTTTTTCAAAGTCCCTGTTTCTAGTAATGCTTATGGCCAAACTGTCTCTATGACTATTCTTGGGTTCACTAAACATTTTAACTAAACCACCTATTTAACAAAGCTAGTTTAAGATGGATACCTGCCCCTTATCCATGCAAAATTAAAAAATAATTTACAGAATATAATTTAACAAATATCCCTAATTATAATTACACTTCTTACATTTTCAGAACACTAACAATGTATTAGATCACCCCTAATATATCTGCAAGAAAAAAAGTGATAGTTGAGCTAATTGGTTAAGTGTTTTAGTCTTTGACTTGCTGACTTTCCAATTAAAATTAAAAACGATTTCATTTGAAATAAATACTCAACAATCAGAAAGTATTTATAGAAAAGTTTGTGACCTCACAAAGAAGCATACATTTTGTTCTCTTAAAATACATGAATAAATATTAGCATCAGTTTCAACAATCTTCCGACAGTAGGAATGCAAACATAGCAGGTAGAAAAGCAGAGCTTCTGCCACTTTTGTATATAGAAGATGATTTGTTTATCTTATTAGCAAAATCAACTGAGTGAAGCCAAACTGGATGTGCCTGAAAGATTCTGTTGGTGCATTTTCTTTCCTAGAATGGTGTATATATGATTCTTGCAGTAGACTGAAACTAAACCTTTTGTTTGTATCAGATTTTCCTACACACATTAAGATTTGCATGTAAATCTAAACTATATTGTTCAGTTGAACATCATAGGAACCTTCATAAATTTTTAAAAAAATACTACTATATATTACAGAATTCTACTAGGAAACACAAAAAGGTTCTATTTGTGAAATAAAAAATAACATGTTTAAAAACTACAACTTAGCAGGAAAATTAAACTTGAATATTTAAAAATTTTGTATATTTTGCAAAATAATTTTAAGTGATGTGTTTTCCAAGTAGCAATGGATAACAGAATGGTCATCTATGTTTCGTGATTAAATGAGATTTAATATACGGAGTGTGGGGATATATAAATATATATATATATATATATATATATATATATATATATATATATATATATATCTCCAAGTAGGAATGAAACACAAATGTGCATTAAAGTTGGTTTATAGCAGTTTAATCCAAATTAATATCCTTCAAATTGCTTTTGTAATCTTCACTTCTGGGTAAGTGGAAATGTCTTGTATCAAAAGCCTTCTTGTGATTTATCAAATATGAAAGGAATTTGGAAAGCAGCTGTTTGGAATTTTTGGAGAATAATCGAAGTAGCCAGGACTCAAGGAGTTCAGATCATGAAGAGAAGAGGAATGCATGCAAGTCTGACATTCTCTGCTGTTTTTATTTCTTTTTAATAAATGAGCTGATTCTTTTAAAGACAAGTTAATTTACTTTTTAGAACTGAAAAAGTAATTACCGAAATTAATTATTCATTAGATAGGTGAACAGAAGTTTAAGTAGGAGAGGATTAGTGCAATGGAATTTAGATAAGTAGTATGGAGTCCAAACATAATGGATTGATAATAGAGAAAAGAGCCAAAGAAATTTGTGTCATGATGAAGATGTTTAAATTACATATAATTGGATTTCCAAGAAAGACAGGAGTGAGAATACTACAAATGATATGTTTTTAGGAATATTTGCTAATAATTTTTCATAACGGATGGAAGACACTACTGGATCTGTGACACTCAAGATCTGGATAAAAAATGGTCTTCCAATATTTATTACTTTTTTGACACATGCCCTAAATAGATAAGAATTTTTGTCATGCGTATGTTCAAACATTCAAAATTAGCTAGCTGATCAGATAAATGCTAAATCTACTACTTTTGTTTTCATATTCAATCCTGTCCTTCTATTGCCAGCTTATATTTTTATGTCTATGTATCTTCCTTAAGTCTCTCTTGAAATGAGACAATATGTGGAAAGAAATTACCACATTTGCAGGCACAAGGCATTAGTAATTAATAGACAACAGTTGTCATAATTCTAATACAATTATCTATATTGAAATAATATATAACCCCATTCAATCTGTCTTAAAATTTAGGGAATTTATTTTGGCTCCTGTGTCTTAAAACTTCAGAATTAGGCTAAGTTCAGAACTGTTTTACTTAGAACAGTAGCTAAAATGTGTAAATGAAACCAAAAGACTGAGATTTATGGAGAACTAGTTACTAGTTTAAGTGTCCAAAGCCATCAAAAATTCAAGCTGTCTGGACCCTAGTAAAGATCATGCTCTTAACACTAATCCATTTCTATGGGTGTAGACCTATTGTGGGTAGGACCTTTCAACTGGGTTAGTTAAGTTGAGGTGTGCTCCAGGTGGGTCTTAATCCTCTTACTGTAGTCCTTTATAAGAGATGAAATTCAGAGAAGCACAGAGAGACAGAGGCTAAAAGAGAAACACACAGAAGTTCAGAAAGAAAGCCACAGACAGAGCAGCCAGAAACTTGAAAGCAAGGAAACCCAGGAGAGAAGGACCAGCAGATGCTGCCATGTGACTTGCCATGTGACAGAGGAGTCTCAGATCAACAGCAGCCTTTCTTCAGGAAGAAAGTATTGTCCTGTTGATCCCCTTGATTTGGAAATTTTCACAGCCTTGAAACTGTAAACTTGTCGGTTAATAAACTTGTAGATTGTTAAAACCATTCACCATTTCTGCTATATTGCATTTCATCAACTTTAGCAAACTAAAACAGGAGGTAAAAAATAAGAGAGTATAAATATATCACATTATGGTCCTGTTTTAAATGGAGGTAGCCCAGGAATATTTAATGCAGAAAGGAAAAGGATAAGCTGGAGAAAGTGATTGGATGTAAAGGGAGAGGATTGTGATCCCCATCCTAGAATACTGGAAAAAAATGGAACTTTAAGAGAGTTTACAAAGCAGAAATCATGCTTTTCCAACTGATAATTGAAGCATGTAAATGCAAAATTTGAAAGTAGGTTAATTATGATCAGAAGGTAAGATTAATATTAGGAAATCTAACACATAAAGGGCTTAAACAACTGGACTAAATAGTATGGATTTTAAATATGGGGTCAGCACTTAACAATCTCACATTCCTAAAAAACTAGTATTGTACACTAAATAATTAGAATTTCCATCCAGGAAAAGACATATATTTGCAAAATGTGAGCTGTAGAGCACAAACATTAAAAATAATCCAATTTGCTAGAACTAAATTGCAACAAAAAAACAAAAGATAATTTATTCTCCCTCATCCCAAAGCATTCCTGTCTAAATACAAGATTAGTATGCTTTCACAGAATAGTAGAGGCTGTGCCTATAAGTCAATATGGAATGGCTTAATCATTAATACAAGGATTGACAAACAACATTGAGTCCTCTATCAAATTAGAAAGCATGAACTTACAACGGGCCAGATTTTTAAGAAGCTGTTTTCTCATTGTGGTTCATTCATTTGGGGAACTAACATCTCAATTGACAGGCTAGAGGGGCTTTAAAGTGCTAAAGGAGGGTATTTCTGGAAAAATGCTGTAGTAGTTGTAAGTTTTAGATCTTCCTGATTCCCATATTAAAATAGACAAGCAAATAGGTAGCAAAAACAATAACTCATAGACGATATTTACAATACTAGTTGACAAATAACCAAAAGTCACAAGACCAGCATGTTATTGAGGCTGATTTCAGAGAAAAAACTAATTGATGGGATGTATGATGAGAAAAGGGAAATCATAAAATAGCTAAAAAAAATTTTCACTGGAAAGCCCAATGTGCCAATAAAAAATAAGAGCTAAAACCATAATGTTTTTCTCCAATCTGGGAGTAGAGTAGTTGAATAGCTCTGCAGTAAGAACTAATGGTCTAACTCCTATAAAATCTCTGGGCTCAGGGTTCCCATGCAGGGATGGGACAAACACAGAGGAGAAACTGCTAGGAGTGGAATCAGAATTGAGTAGCACAGGGGCAATAAATTAAAGAAAAGATTCAGATGAACATGATAGAGGAAACAGCCAGGTAATCACAAAAAACAATTCACTAATTTTATACTGCACACACATACTACTTGCAGGCACACACATAAGAGGACAGCATGTATTTTAAAAGGCTGTCATCCGCTAAAATCTTGGGAAAACTAAATTCACATTAAAAATGAAAAACATAAACGTATCAATGGCAAATGCAATAAAAATTTCCTAAAATACAACAAGATAAGAAGCAAAATAACATCCCTACAGCTGATGAAATGTGTCAGAAAAACATTCCCCCATAAAGAGATTGATTAAGTAACATAAAATATAAAAATGAGTTAAAAGATATTAAGAAAATGATATGACCTTTTAAAAAAAACCTGTAAAATGCAACAGATAATGTAAGAAGAGGTGGCAAATATTAAGAAATATGTAAATTAAATTAGGACTAAACTAGAAGTATGCAAATACAACAGATATTGCTTTAGGAACAACAAAGGTGACAAGTAGGCAAAGTTTAAACATT
Organism: Choloepus didactylus; assembly: GCF_015220235.1. Taxonomy (NCBI): domain Eukaryota; kingdom Metazoa; phylum Chordata; class Mammalia; order Pilosa; family Megalonychidae; genus Choloepus; species Choloepus didactylus. Next base: position 65,975,177 of record NC_051308.1, on the reverse strand, counting down.
CAAAAATAAATAGAAGAGGTAAAATTAATTCGAGAAAAAGTGATAATATGGATGATAGGACAATAAGATCCAGTAGAAATATTATAGTAGCTCTGAAGAGAGAGAGAAAACAAATAAAACGAAAAGAAAAAAAATTGCTGAAACTAATTCAACAAAACTTTCTGAAGTACAAAAAGATTTTAAACTACATATTGAAAAAGCATATATTCCTAAGAATACTGACCTAGAATAACCAACAAAAAGACATATTATAGTAAAATAATTGACTTTAAAGAAAAGGAAATAAATAATTCGGGCATCTAGGCAAAAAGATTGAGGACTCAAATCTAAGAGTCTTCCACTGGCTAAAATTTGGACAATTTGAGCTTTAATGAAAAGAAGTGCAATATGCTCAATCTCTGGATGTGAAATATTACAGGAAAGCCTTATCACTAACCTTCGGAGGATGAAGGAAACAATTTATTATCCTCAAATCTGAATATTAAAAGAGAGAATACAGTATATCCTGCCTTTCCTACATGAATTGTATTGCTGGGCAATCAAATAGTAGAAAAAGAAAAGTATTTCCTTATTAAATTATTATAGCAATAAATGAAAAAAAAATAATGGGATTATAATACAACACTTTTCACTCCTTGCACAAATTAATGGATCTGGGCACTGAGCGTCAGTGAAGGTGTACAAAAAGAGAAACCCAGACATTATGGACCTCTTTGATGAAAGAATACAACAAAACCTTCCCATCTTGCCAAAAGGATGCAATCTGATCCTGAACAAGCCTCTGGATACAGCTGATAATTTGGAAGTATACAGAGAACAGAAGGATATGTTGGACTTCACAATGAGTATACAATTTACAGAATCATGAATGTGGGAAACTGCACATATCAAAAGGCCCAAGTTCTTCCCCAGTTAAATGTACATATTCCTTGATGAATGCTTTAGGTTCATCATTTAACAGAGAAGTTTTCCAGCATTGTACCATGTTAGTAAATTATTTTACTGTTACTTTGTATATTTACCTACAATACAAAATTAATGAAATAAAAAACTCAAAATGATAAAACAAGGGAATAATTTCAACACTTCTTTAGCTTCCTTGTAGACCATTAGCAGAAAAAAAAAAACACTCTAAACTCATTTTTTAAGCTTTTTTGATGGGTAACAGCATTTTGCAATCTTGAGGCCTTTTCCTAGGTACAATATTATAATTGGAATTGAATTAGTTGCCTATTCAACATGGAGACAAGGCAGCTTATTGTAATTTCAAATAAAATGGTTGAAATCACTTTAAGGATTACAGTATACAAACTATGAAGGTAGTTTGGGACACAAAAATTATTTAAAATGACAAAAAATAAGAACTGAAAAGGTTTCAGTATTTTTAAATAATGACTGCATTATTCCTATGAGTATCAAGCATCACTGAATATTAGCTCATCTTTAAAGGCTTTGGGAGGATCTGAGGCAAGATAGAAAAATTATAGTTGTTATTAAATCCTGCTAAAAGTTGCTAAAATAATCTGTAAAATACTGTTGTAATGCCCACTCTGTTCAAGACGTTCAAGACTGTCCTCACACAGAAACTCTGAACAACCAGCAAGAACTGGTAGAAACATCTCTCTCAGCTCCAGAACACATTTAAGGAATTGTAGTAACAGGGTGAGCACAGAACCAAGAAAAAAATACTTAAAGGTGGTAGAGATCTTGAGGTGCAATGGCTGGTCTCTCCCCTCTCCTCTCACTGGCTGAGTGGAGCTGGCCCATGCTCCAAACACAGATCTTGGTCCTGGTTCTGGAGAGAGTTGAGTAACCCTCGTGCACTTACTAGGAGCATGTATGTTGGGCCCAATCTGTCTGGTGGTAGCCTGAGGAACTTACCATCTCAGAACTTGCCCTGCAGGTAGAAGGAGCTCACAGAACTCTCCTACAGAATGCTGTGGGAGAGCAGTCGAGTCATGCTGCTGGCTGTAGGACATCCAGTGAAGCTCCCAGGGCCATGAAGAAGCTGTTTCCTAGGGAAGTAGGGACATTTGGATCCATGTAAATGTGGGAATTTCTAGGGCCACATGCATGCCTACAACAAGAAGCATGGGCAGAAAGGATCAGGGAGGTCCCAATGCTTTGGCCTGGAGCTATTCTCTGAACTCATTGTCTGAATAAGTCCTGAAGAAAAGAACTAACACAAGTCAATATGCCGAAAAGATGTTTTCTGTTTTCCTTTTTTTTTTTTGGGGGGGGGGCAGGGAGGGGATGGGGTTGTTACATTCAAGGAAAGCTTTGTCTTAACACTAGCTGAAAACAAGCTTAAGAAATAGATGCCTCAGGATCTAAATTTAGAGGTAACACATTAAAATATAAAAATGTCCAGGTTACAAAACATACAAGGACAGGAAGTGATGCCCTAGGCAAAGGAGAAAAGCATGAGAGACCACCAATTAGAAGGATGAGACCTGGTGCATACCAGACAAAGAATTTTTTCAAATGGTCCTCCATATGAGCAACGAGCTAAATGAAAACATGGACAAAGAATTAAAGGAAATCAAGAAAATGCTAGAAGACCACAAAAAGAATAAGAAAAGACAGACAGAAATTATGAAAAGGAACTGAACAGAGCTGAAGACCACCACAATAGAAATAAAAAATTGGCTAGAGGTGTTCAATAGCAGGTTGGGACTGGCAGAAGAAAGAGAACCTGAGGATAAGAAAATTGAAATCATCCAATCTGAGGAGAGAGGGAATAAACAATGAAGAAAAGTGAACAGAGCCTGAGGTAACTGTGGGACACTATCAAGTATACCAACATACACATCACAGGAGTTCTAGAGGAAGATGAAAGAGAGAAAGGAGAAGGGGTAATATTCAAAGAAATAGTGGCTGAAAACTTCCCAAATTTAATGTAAGACTTGAATATACACATCTAAGATGCTCAGAGAGCTCCAAACAGGATAAAAGCAAATAGACCAATGCAGTAGCATGTTATAGTCTGTTCAATGTCAAAGATAAACACAGAATTATGAAAGACTGCAAGAGAGAAGCAATGTTTCAAGTTCGTGGGTGCCTCAATAAGATTCAATGACAATTTCTCATTAAAAACTACAGGAGAAAGAAGACAATGAGATGTCATATTTAAAGTCCTGAAAGCAAAACATTTGTCAATAAAGAATTCTATATCTGGAATAACTGTCTTTAAAAATGAGGGAAAGATTAAGACATTCCTAGATAAGCAAAAGCTGAGGGAGTTCATCACCATTAGACTGTCCTTACAAGATTTGCTAAAGAGAGTACTGCAGGTTGAAAGGAAAAGACAATAGACAATAGACTGAAGCCACATGGAAAAATAAAAATCTCCAGTAAGGGTAACAAAATGGGTAAAAATAAATGCCAATACTGTTGTGTTCTTGATTTGTAATTCCATTTTTTACTTCCTACCGGCTCTAAAATGCAAACACATAAAATGTAATGAGTGGCTTTGGACCCAAAATGTATAAAGATACAATTTGAGACAAGTACTACATAAAGGTGGGGTGAAGGAAGGATAGCAGAACATAGTTTGTGTATACTATTGAATTTAAGTTTGTATCAAAGCAAAGGAGATTGTTACAGATTTAGGATGTTACCTTAAAGCCCCATGATAGCTACAAAGAAAATATACTAACTCATCGAGACAGAAATTAGAGTACAGATTGCCCTGGATGGGGGACAGGGTAAACAAGGAGTTAATGCATAATGGTTGTAGGGTTTCTGTTTTGGGAAAAAGGAAAGTTTTAGTAATGGAAGGTGGTGATGGTACTGAAATATTATGAATGTGATTAATCCCATTGAATTGTATGCTTGGGAGTGGATGAGATGGGAAAACTTATGTTGTATATATGTTTCTGCAATTAAAAATAATAATAATAATGATAATAAAGCAAAACAACTAAAGAGGCAATGACAATTGAATGCAATACATGATCCTGAATGGGATTTAGCAAGGTAGAAGAAAAGGCTCAAAGGGATATTATTGGTACATATGAAAAAGTTTGAATATAGACTATGAGCTTTATATAAATGTTAAATTTCTTGTACTTGTTAACTGCAATTAAAGTGGTTATTATAAGTGAATATCCATGTTCTTAGGAAATACGTATGGCAGTATTAAGTATTCAAGGAGCATCATGTATGTGACCTAAATGCATGTATTCAAAAAATAGATCTATTAGATAATAGATGATAGATAGATAGATAGATAAATAGATAGATAGATAGAATGATACGGCATATGTGGCAAAATTTTTTAATTGGGGTTAATGGTATGTTGGAGTTCTCTGTATGGGGTTTGTATTATATTTGCAACTGTCATAACTTTGAAAATAGTTAAAAATAAAAAGCTAAAAAATGCAATTGTATGTCTATTATAATATCAGAGAGCATCAGGGATGGCTTGATTTTAAATATCTGAAAGTTTAAAATTTAGGAGATGGAATTAATATGAAAATGTAAGTCTGTCACTTTAAAAACTGTAATATAGCGTCTGTACTCAAAATTAAAATGATTAATTTTGCCATTGTCTTTATACCCCTTTGCTATTTATACCCCAGTATAATTTAGCTCTGCACATTTATGAGGATTTTCCCTTTCTTTTCAGTAAATAACATTTGTACACATATACATATATATATAAGTTAGGGTGATATACAAATATGCACTAGTTTTTCTATATTTTTTAATTAATGGCAGTCAGTGCACATTACACATGTCTGATGAATAATTTCATATTCTTACTTATTTTATATATATATACACATATATATGTATCATGACTACAATTGGAAGTTTTATATTTACTTTAACTTTATATAATTTAAGGATGAGTTACTAAAAATGATTCACCTAAATACATAGGAATTCACTGGGATATTTGCATCACTAAGAATGAATTAAAATTATTCTTCATGTGAATATAATTTCCCAAAATAATGCAAAGTAAGTTGAATAGCCTTCTATGATTGAAGGACACCTGAGTGTGTTTGAAGATAGTATAGCTTTGAAGAAGAGAAGGAAATACCTTTTGCCTTGTAGATTTACAAAGGAAAGAAAAATTACTGCTTACAGCGTTATACTTGCTCTAGTGCAAACAAACACAGAACAAGAAAATTGGATGTTTTTACAATATAATTGACCCAATTCATCAATAAACACCTTGACAAAGGAAGAACTTCAGACTTTTAAACTCAAAGTCATAAGAAGTGATTTTTTTTTCCCATCAGAAAACTTAAATACCTAAGAAAACAGTATCTGTCCTCTTTTAGAAAACACTGCCATGATCATCTCTCTAAATGAAACCATTGAACAAAAATATTCCAAAACCTGTTTGTAATACTAAAACAGATAAGCTTTTGTGAAGATTTTTGTAAAACATGTCAAAAATATGTAAATTATATAGAAGGATAACACCTTTGTCATTATTATATTAATATTTTGCAAGTATGTTTAAGATTTAAATTAATATTTGCATCCTTACTCATTATATACTTCCTGATACCTTCCATTAAGTAATTCTATGAGTTTGATAGATATTTACTTTGTATCTTTCCCTTTTTTGACTACACTTTCTTATTTCCAATCCCCTTTATATATTCCATCAAAATTATCAGCCATATGTAGTATGAAAATAAGTCACCATTTAGCCCTGGTTTATAATACCTTATAACCCTATCCAAGCATAATTACAGATAGTATCCTGTTTCACTCAAATGTTTCCCAGTTGTGTTGATAAAATTCATAAGCAACTACCACATTCTTAAATCAGATTTTAGAAATTTTGCCACATTTTTCTAATGTGCTTGAATTACATTATTTAAAACTCTACCTAATAATATTCAATAATATTTTATTAATATTCAATAATAAAATTGAATATTTTAAATATTTTTATTTTATTATTTACCTAATAAAATTCAATACTCAAGATGTTTCTTGATCTGAACCTTACATTTCATCTAAGAAAAATACTTGGATAACTTTGACCTTACAGTTTTTTTCCAGTCTCCAGCACTTGTTGTATGCTAATCCATGAAGCTATATCAAGATTCTCCATCTTTAAACTATCATTTATTCCTAAACACTTATTAAAACTTCCCTCTTTTATAGATCTTCATTTGCTAGAGTAGATATCCAAGGATGTGATAGCCAAATACTCATCTGAATTTGTCACCACAGTCTCCAAGCATAGTGATTCCATATATGCCTGCAATACTGTAGCACATATATCTCATAGTTTAGATTTACATGTTCCCTCTTTTAGAGTAGGACCCTATTGTGTCTCAAAATACATTTAAGAGAAATTTTAAGATTATGTAAGTTAGAGAGAATAATAAACAAATAACCATATTTTTGTCACCCAAAATTAACAGTTTTAATAATATCAATGTTTCCTTAAAATAGCTGTTTAAATGGATGAAACTAATTATTTCAGATACATTTGTAGTGGACTTTGACCATTAATTCTTTCTTTCACACCGTCTACCCCCCAAACAAAAGACAATTAGAATCAATTTCACATGTATCCTCCCAATCATGTTATATATATACATAACATAAAAAGAAAGAGAATAAACAACGATTTGTGTTTATGTTTGAATTTTTACAATAGGTTTTTATAATACTATTGAGAAAAAAAATTGCCCTTATCAAACAATCTTTAATATTTGAACTATATCTTCATTTAGTGGTGGGCTGACGCTGTGTAGTACTGGCTTGAAACAGGCAATTGCTACACTTTCACATTGGTAGCTTAGAAGCAGCTGTGGTAGGAGTATTGGCAACATCAAATTAACAAACACTGCAAATTATGACTTTTCATTTTAATCAGAGAGTTGGTAAACATATATGCCACTGTCTATATCTCTATCTCTGTGCCATCTTTCCATTTAACTGTTATATTTTATTTTATAAATATGCCAAAGCTAAATTAGCCATCATCACCTTGTTGATGGGATTTCCTTCTTTTCCTTTCCTTTCCTTCCTTTCATTTCTCTTCCCTTCTCTTCTTTCAATTTGCTATTATAGACAATACCACCATGTGTGTATTTCCTGGGCACACGTATGAGTTCTATAGAATGCCACATTGGCTTCAACATGAACAGTACACTATTCCTCATTTCTTATATCCCTTGCAAAACATATTTTCAGACAATATATTTTGATTATTTCGTGCATTAAATATTGTATTATGCTTTCATTTCTCTTTCCCTGATTATGTTAAGTTTGGTCACCTATTATTCATTTATTTTAAATTTATCCTTCCTCTGTTGCATGTAAGGAGAAAAATTCCATAGTGGCAGTTCCATTATCTATAAACATATACAGTGTAACTCTTCCTTCTAAGACTGAAAGAATTGCTTGAAATCAGAATATTTTATTAATTCTGTTTTGTTTTTTCATTGAAAGATAGTGTCAGTTCATGAAACATATGCTTGCTATTCTTCATTACTTTGAAAATAATATTATGATTGTTTTTCCTTTCACTGTTCACTTATTCATTCAATTAATATTTAATGTTCACATTCTATGTTAGGCAATATGCAAGATTTTCAGTTGAAAACAAAACAAAACACAAAAATTAAACAGTGACCGAATGAAGCTTTCCAATGTGGTAAAGTCAGGTTATAAATAAGATACATATAAAGAAAATATACTCTATCGTTAATAATGATAAGATCTTAGTATAAACACAAAGCAAGAAGACAGATGCTGTGAAAGGTTATAATTTTAGATAAAGTGGCCAGAGAAAGTCTCGCAAAGAAGGTGACATTTGAGTAAAGCTTGGTAGGATGTAAAAGCAAATCACATATTTAGGAAAAGAGTGTTCTAGCAAGTTCAGAGTGACATTGTTGATAACCTTTGCTTTTGAGGCTTTCAGCAGTGTATTACATCACCTCCTCTTGGAGACAAAAATTTTAAAAAATATTAAAAAATAAATAAAATGACTTATGAGATATCAAAAACCTAACCCTAAGAGGGAGACTGCTTATTCTTCATTAAAATGAGTATATTGGAGAAATAAATTTCTCCTGTGCCTATACTCATTTATTTTGTTTTAGCAATAGATTGTTCCTTCAGGTTTAAATGGTTACAGCATTAAAACTAGTCTCAAATTAAAATATAATTTTAGTCCAAATGGTTAAGGTCAAGTGAAGTATAAACAGTTATTTTTAAAAGATAAAGCCATGTTCTTTTTCATCTACTCCAATCAAACTTTCTGAGAGGTTCCCATTATTATCACTAGGCATATTTTAAAGAAGTTTATGTAGACAGGAAAACAAACATATCCAAGGAGCTAAGCTTAAAGTCTTGTTTAGATTGAATAATGGAAGAGGAAAACTTTCCCCCCACAAATCGAAATTTTCCTCTCATTTCTCATTGTGACTTTCACTTAAATGGTTTGAACTTATCCTTCCCTTTTCCCTGAGAATAACTGTCTGAAGTTAAGGATAATTAGGAGATAAGAATTCCCTTGGCTGAACACCTGAGCATTCAGGAGTCTTGGCATCAAATCAAATTTGCTGCTAAGTTTGTGCTGCATGTGTACTTCCACTTTTATTCAGTGAACAACTCTCTCCTCTAAGTGCCTTCCTATAACCCCAGATGTGGGAGCTGGTATAGATCTGGATAACCTAGCTTGTACCAGAGATTTCAGTGTACCCGGGCTGTGCTCTTGTGTTTCTTCTTATTTCGACGGATGACTCCATTTCTAGGTGAAAATGGATTTATACATCTCAAACCTACCTTGTGACTGAGACACTGCTACTTGCTCCTTGAGCCATTTAAACTGTCTTTTAGCCTTCATCTCTGCCTTTTGGTATACTACATTACTTTGGTTATAGAGCAAAGGGCTCGTTGCCTGATACGCACAGAATTCAATGCCATGAATTGAGGAATTCTGACAATTCGCCTGGGAATTTGAGGAAAAAAAGAGTTTTATGGCAAGGTCATCCAGCAAGGAGAAAGGAGTTAAACTCAAATCTGTCTCCCCAATCTGAGAATTAAAGGAGTTTTATGGAATGGGAGCAAACGGAGTTGGGGTCAGTGACAGGGATTTAGGCTGGTATATTTTGATTGGTTGTTTGCAAGATTGTTTGTATATGGTGGAAATATTCCCATGGGCCACATTTAATCTTCCTTTTGAGGGACTTCTCACATTTTATTTGTTTTCCATAACTCCTCATCCCCATAATCTTTGTCTTGGTTTATATGATCTGCAGTTAAACAAGCTCAGAAGAAGTTTATAAGAGCAGAGAATATCTCCAGAAACCAGGTTTTCCTGCCTCTGGTTTCACTTTGAGCTTAGTGGTATAACCACTAACTGCTTATCTGTACAGCTTTCTACTGCCTATGTCATACTTCCCATCACACTTTTATCAACCTTAATATTTTATTCCTCCATAACCTGAGGTTCATCCTAATGAACATGTTTAATTTTCAGTTTCCTATTTCTGCCTGTCTTTGATCAGATACAAGATATTATATTTTTATCCAATAACTTTTACAGGATTTGTAAATATAAAGAAGAGTAATCAAAGGGAATTCTCCTTTTCTTCCCCAAAGTATTACAGATTTTCCTAAAATCCCCCCTCATATTAATTGCCTACTTGAAATAAGAAAGTTATCGGGAAACAGAAATAGCTTGAAAACAGTATTTTCTGGTTAAAACATAACATTTAGTATACATATGATTAGTTTGCTTTTCCACATTATTTTCATGGTTATAAATATTAATTCTAGTTTTAAAAGTGTGTACAAACACATGTATTACCTGATGGATTTTACAGATTCACATTGTAAATAACATAAATACTATATCATGTTTTCTTTCAGTTATTTAGAATAATGAAAAAATGTGGTAAAATAAGATTCAATATGATGTGTTCTCTGTTTACCTTAGAATGGGTGAGGATTAATGGGTGTTATTTTCATCTATGTTCTATTTGCACAGGAGTTGCACAGGAGCTCTATTTTAGAGGGAATAGAGAGAAATAATAATAATTGGCTAATTGAGGGTAGGCTAGTTTTATTTATAGGTTATAAGGCAAATAAAAATTCAGTGTTAAGCAGTCATAGAACACTATATTAATAAATGAATGCGTTCTTAATTCTATATGAAGTTTCCCAAGTTAATTTACTTTTGCTTAATGGGATAATTCACAGAAATGACTGCAACTTCACAAAGTAATTAAAGGTTGATGTGTCAAGTCTTCCTTTTGGCTTGCCCAGTAACCATTTCCCCTTCTTCTATACTAAACAAACCATGAGTTTTTTATAGCTGCAGTTTTACCACTAAAAATTCTCACCTGGCTATTCCTCTTGAAGCACTGTCATGGTTCTATTGGATAGCTATAAGAAATTCGTTTGCACAGAATTCTCTTACAAAATTGTTGCTTCCCCCATTAAAAAGCAAGAACTTTAATGGAAAAAACTTTTAGCCTTTGTCCTATTTGCCCCAATCTCCTTAGTCCTGGAATATGATAATGGTGACTCAAGTTGTAGCCATGATTTTGCAACCATTAGAGGGCAACATCATTAAGGTATCAGAGGAGAAAGATGGAAAGCCTCTAAATCTTGATGGAAACACTGAAGCCTACAACAGCCTTTAATGGCTTGCAATTAATCTTCTTTTTGCATGAGAAAAATAAACTTCTTACTTTTGTGAAAATGGAAAGGTTAATGACTACACTAACCACCTCAATTTGCTTGAGCTCTCACATTATCCAGGAGAGGACCAAGTCAACTGGGAAAACAATGAAATTCTCTTCTGCAGTTATGGCAACTGCAAGTTTTCCAGAAAGAACCTGTTTATGCTAATTGCAGAAAAATCCACTGGCAAACATCCTCCCTCTGTGGTATCTGAACTGACTAGCCCTCTCCAAAGACTCTCCTGTGACGAATATTCTGCCTCCATGGTGTCTGAACTGACCAACTGTGTCCAAGGACAGCCCGCCTGAAACCACCCCCAACAATGCCTTACCCACTGCCAAGGCAGCCCAATCCCCCAAAAAACCCATATAAGCCACTCCCTAAACCCCAACCCATGAGCAGGTGCTTCTTTCTGGCTCTGCCCCACATGCATATTTGCTCCTGCTCAATAAAACTTCATTCTTGCCTTTGTAGCAAATCCCCTGGTTATTTCTTTTGGCAACACAATAAACTTATTGCTGCATGGCCAAGGAAATTGCAGCAATAAAATTTGATGACTTTAGAACTAAGCTTGGGAAGCAGAAATCATAGACTCTTCCTGGTATGTAGAGACAATTCCTCTGTTCAGCATTAACACTTAGTTATGAGTTTGGATTCAGAAAAGATAATACACAGAAGAAAGTTTATCAATTTCTGAAACAAACTGAGAGTTGAAAAGCAGGAATGAAGAAGTATGGGATTCAAATTTCTTAATCTAAGATGTTAACAAAGATAAAATGTCTAAAGCACAGGGGTCAAGATGCAGAGGGTTAAGCACATTATTTAAAGTGGTAAGGTTAACCTATAGAAGATATGATTACTGTTAAACATATAACGTGTTTGTATGGATCATGAGATAGCACTGAGTAGGTGAGCTTATATCTAAGTTTGACATAATGGTGTCTTAGTAAGTACTGTTTGAAGTCCTTGGACAGTATTTGGAAGCAGAGGAGAGCCCAAGGCAAACTGGAAAATGAATTGTGGAAGAATATAATTCTGGGGGTGATCTTCTTAGACTTCTTTAATTTTAAAATGTATACACCTATGAGATACCATTTCATAGCCATTAAATTGGCTATTATTAAAAAATGAAAAATGACAATTTTTGTCAATATGTGGAGAGATAGGAAATCTCATACATTGTTGTGTGAATGTGAACTTGCACAAGCTGTTATTGAAAATACGAGGCAGTTCCTCAGTAAGTTAAATTTAGAATTATCACATGACTCAGCAATCCACTTGTGGGTATATATGAAAAAGAATTGAAAGAAGGGATTTGAACAGATATCTGCATTCTGATGTGCATAGCAGCAGCATTCACAATTGCTAAAAGATGTAAGCAACCCAAGAGTCCACCAAGCAATGAATGGATAACCAAACTGTAGTAGATGCATACATTGGAATATTATTTAACAATGAAAAGGAAGGAAGTTCTGATACATGCTGCAACATGGAGGAACTTTGGAGACATCATGTTTACTGAAATAAACCAGACACAAAAGGACATATACTGTATAATCTGTTTTATATGAAATAATCAGAACATGCAAATTCAGAGTCAGAAATTAGGATACAAGTTACTAGCTGGAGGAGTGGAGATGGAGAATGGGGATTTAATGTTTAATTGATGCAGCATTTCTGTTTAGGGTGATAGAAAAGTTTTGGTAATGGATAGTGGTGATGGTGGTACAACATTGTGAATGTAATTAACACCACTGAATTTCATACTTGAAAGTGGTTAAAATGGGAAATTTTAAGTTGTGTATATGTTACCATATATATTTTTTTAAAACCCCAGACATAGAACTGTAAAACACAAAGAGCGAACCCTACTGTAAACTATGAACTATAGTCAATAATATAATTATAATAATATCAGTTCATCAGTTGTAACAAAGTTAACACACAAATGCAAAATGCTAATAATAGGGAAAACTACGTGTGTAAGTAGAGTATTTGGGAACCTTGTACTTTCTCCATGATTTTCTGTAAACTTACAATTGCTCTAATAAAAAAAATTTATTTAATACCTAAACTTCTACAAATTAACTTCTGATTCACTTTTCCAAAGCAATAGTGATATTACTAACTCAAATGATTAAATGATAGACAATAATAAATAGACACAAATACTTTATATATATTATATTAGTATACATGTATAAACACACACACACACATATATATGTGCATACATAATTATGGGTGTAGTGGGACCTCTTTTACGTGACCAATACGTTCCAAGACCCTTCACGTAAGTTGAAAATCACACATAATAGCAAACAGCTTTATTTAATAAATATTTCTTATATGAATATACCTAGCACACATTTTTTTTTTTTTACAAATAAGGCAAACAGAAACTCTAGGAATAGTAAGTAAATAAAATTAATCATAGAAATAATTTTTTAAGATTTTAATTCTCTCTTTCCCGCTCCTTTATGTTTTTCCATTGCCAACTGCATATACCTGAGTTTGCATGTTGAGTTCACATAAAATGAGGTCCTATTGTACTTGTTTAAATAAACAAATGTATATACAAACATATGTATGCACGTCATTAAAATAGTGAATCGTTGAATCTGCTATATGGAATTGTTATGATTTTTGTAATCATCATTAGGATTTTATACCAAATACATAAAATAACCTTATTTCTCTAGAGTTACTCATGATGTTACTTTTTATTTTTCTGGTGCTTCTTAACCTATTAAAGCAGTGGCATAAAAATTAGGGTGGGAGATCTCATTGGGCCACACTATTTCTACTATACCACTGGAAAGACCGGGTTATGCAAAAAATACCTAAGTTTTGTTGAAATGTTTAGGACTAGAATTGGTTTGTTTTGCTTTCTTTTGGTTTTGTAAGTTTGTTTTAATTTCCCAAACACCATTGACACCTAGCAATTGAAGAAACTGCAGTCTTTTGTGAGGGTGAGAAGTGCTCAATGTCCTACTCTCAGCTTACTTCATGCCATCTCCTTTTTCTATTGATCAAGACCAGATAGACAATTGGGGAGAGGGGGAGGTTCAGACATAAGTTAATTGCTAAAAGGTTCAGAAAAATTCTCAAAAATTACTGTATTCAGGCGCACAGAAAAGTACTTCACATATGATAGAAAGGCCAATACCATTTGTAGCAGAGAAACATCTCTGTTAATGCAGGAACTTCACAATAATGTCAATTTGTGGATTCAATATCTTAAATACTGATGCTTCCTTTTAAACTGCCTAATAGAAGGAAAATGTGGCAGTGACTCATAAAACAAGTTCATTAAATATGATCAGATATTTGGAAATATATTTTAAAAAAGGAATATTACCATGTCTAACAATAGAAAGAATGAACATTTCAGGCGTAGCAGTATTTGCATGAAATGATTAATAACTACAATTTAATATTGGACTATGTTGAAACTGTGCAGAATTTTCTGAATCTTGCTGGTGAATAAGGTAATGTGGTCTGAGGAATAAAAGGAGGCAAACCTAGAAGCCATCAGGATTTGGTTGGCTTAGATTTAATACATGGGATCTGGTTGAGAAACCAGAGCTGATGCAGATGTAATTGTACCAGGTAAAGGGAGGCAGGTCTGCCTCATCCTTCCTCACCTAGAAAACAAGTTAAGTCATCCAGTAGAAAATCAAATTTACTATCCAGACCTGCTCAGAGTTTTAGGCTGGAGACTGTTAGCACTAATTGCTATGCCAATGGCAGTCTGGCGCAATGATATCACATTGCCATCCTACCTAAGTATTCCTTCAGTCTCAAACATCAGAGATCCAGGAAATCCCTGGCATAGAAGGACAGCTAGTGGCCAAATGCAACTATGAATATATTTGCCAATTACAGAAGATCAAATCGTGGAAGAAGGAAGGAGTGACAAACTTTTGACAATGCTGTATTTTATCCATAGAAACTTACTTTCCCCCAGTTTCTTCCAGGCAACAGATTCAGAGGACTCAACAAAACAAAACAAAATGAAAAAAACCCAACAAAGCAAAACACATACACAGTAAAAGATGACAACTACAGATGTACAGATACGTGTGTGTGTAAATGTTGTTCATATGTATGTTTCTCTTCAGCAAAGTGAGTGAAGGAAAAGGGCTATAAATAAAATGAACTTCTAAGAGTCATGGCTAAATATTGGATGTCATTGTGTAAATCCAAAAGCTAAATGGGTGAAGCTGAGGGATCAAAGTCTTCTTTGGCATATTGATAATACTTTTTAACTTTCCAGGACAATCTATGAAAGATCTAAAACAAAGATGAGTATCAGTTTACTCTTCAATGTAATAATTAGAAATGAATTTCACAAAATATATTTCATGGTGTTAACAATTCTATATTTATATATGTAAATGAGTAATTTATTAAGTAAACCATTAATTTAGGAAATATCAACAAAAATCCATCTGTTCAAAAATTAGATTGGGGTGATGAATGCACAGCTATATGATGGCACTGAGAACAACTGATTGTACATGTTGGATGATTGTATGCTATGTGAATATATCTCAATAAAATTGAATTAAAAAATCCATCTGTTAATTTGTTATTAATCAAATAATAAATTAAATCTGAGAGGAAAATAGAACTATTGTCTATTTCAGAGGTTAATATTTCTTTCACCCTTTCCTCCTTCTTTTTTACCTTTTCCACAGAAACCCTTACTCTAAATAAATCTTACCCAGAATTACAATTAAATAAAAAAGGCAAAAGCATCTTTATTTGAAATGGACATGGCAGTTGTACAGAAACTTACCACCCTTTTGGCTCCTCTTCTTTCTCTCCCAGTAGGTACTCACTGGTTTTGGAGGGAAGGGTGTAATTTCTTTAAAAGAAGAAATAAATTAGTGATCTCATTAAAACTGTTATTTTATAAATGAGGAAACTGAGGCAAAGAGAGGCAAAATAACATTCTCTTCTCTAGGCTGTAGATATTGGATTTTGGAAGAACTACATTCAAGATATTAAAGGATTGATTGAAATCAATTTCTTAATACTTTCTGCAATGAAAGTCTGAAGGGAAAATGATGTACCGATAGTAATAACAATGCACTGAACATTGTAGGATAGATTTGTGCTTTTTAATACATTAGATATGCTTTTAGCTTCACCCTGAAGTCAAATCAATTTAAATTTTGTAATGGGTGGAGTTCAATTATCAACATTTTCCTTTTATCTCTTGCATTTTAATATCTCTACCCCACAATAGTTTAAAATTATATTCACTCAATCTATATTCATGTGACCTCTAGAGTTTTAATTTGAATCGACAGCAATAAAACTACAGACTTAAATTACCAACATGCATCAATAGGAGGAAATTCAATCTGAAGAAGTACTGGAAAAATTTATTGAATGTGTGTTTTATCTAATGCAAGTTAGCTAATTATACTATTACTTGAACCTGTTGTCAGCCAGTTATCTTGAAAATTTTAAAAACATACAATGAAAAGGTTTATCAAAGTGGCACTAAAAATCTTATTAAATCATTAATTAAATAAGAGCTATTTTTGTTTCCTTAGTTATATTTTTATATCAAATATATGTAATAAAATTCACTGGTTAAAGGATCAAATATGAATTTATTATTTAAAAAGTTAGTATAAGTGTTTAGCAAGTTGTTTTTCTACAAATACGTATTAAGTGTTATTTTGTTCAAGAAAATATCTAGGTGAATCAGGCTTTTGGAAATGTACTCAAGGAGAATGCCTAATATCATAGGGGAAAAAGAACATGTCTGAAAATAATTTTGATACCAGGGAGAATGTGAGAAATGCCTTAAAGGAAGTGTGAATTAAATCTATAAAGATTCAAGGGGAGCCATTATATCTGATTTTTGGGATCGGGTAAAGAATCACAAAGAAGGAGGCACTTTGTTCAGGACTTGAAAAGTAAATGTGGAGTTGGATAATGATATAGAGAAAAAAGAATATTTTGGTAGTTTATAGCTCTCTCAAGGTATGAAAATCAGTATAGACACTAAAATTAGTTCAGTGTGTTCTAATGTCTGCTTTTCTCTTCTTGTTTATAAGGAAGTGAAAAACTGCAGAACTGGAAGGGAGTGAAGAAATAAACCTATCTACTTATTTTTTTATTTTATAGATGAATAAGTTAAGGTTCAAAATGTCCAAGTGATTTTCTGAAGCTTACATAGATAATCAAAGCCAGATACTGTCTTGCAGATAAGGCAGAGAGAGCATCATATACTTAGGATTTCCAGAAATTATACATGTAACTAACTCAAGTCTTTTGGATGTTCTCTGCTTGAAACCCCCACTGTCTGCCTAAATCTTTCTGTCTCGGTTTTGATAATGCTTCCCTAGGGAAATCTTCTGGTATCCCCCCAAGACTTCAGTGGCAGAGCCTCCTCCCACGTGTTCCCTTTATACCCCACACTTAACCCCATCAGGTGATTGTAAGTCACCACTCTGAATCTACATGATTAGTTTTTCTTCTTGTCATTAGATTCTATCTTTTTGGGTGGCTGGAACTCTGCCCTTTATTTGTTGTCACCTCAAAACCCTGTCATATATTTACTACATAACAGGAACTCACTAAACATTTTCTTAATGCATACACAGTTGCACAATTGTATACTGACTTATATTTTTCTCACTTTGTTTTTAGGGCACTGCTTTGTTTCCCAAACCAGATTATTTGTAATCTAACAAGGGCTATAGCTCCTATCACAGACACAATCCCTGTCAAGTATGTTCAAGCCAGACATATGGGTTGACTTGTATAAACCATGGCCTTTATGGAATATGTAATTTCACATATACTTCATTCACATTATATTCAATTAATAATATATATTTAATTATAATTGAGTGTGTTATTGAAATAAGTATTTAGGCAATCAAATGGAATTATCACTAAATATATTTATTCAATTAAATATTCTTTTTTTCTCATCAAAGTTAATATCTAATAATAAAGCTCAACCTACTTATTTCATGTTCAACCAAATAATTTGAGTCACATTCAGCTGTATATATTTTTATCAACTCTGTAACTAATTGTCTCCATGAATAACATTTAGTTTTTACTACCTTTCAAGGCTTAGCAGAATAATTAATCTAGGGGAATTTCTATTCAGTGTGAATTAGCTGAATATTGAATTTAATGTTAAAACATCATTACTGAATCCATTTATGTATAGTTTTATAATATTATAGCACTATAGAATCCTGGAAAACTCACAGAATAAATTTAAATGAGTATTTTCGTAACATATTGATAATATGCTTTGGCTTCATATAGTGAGAAAATGTCTGCACACACAGAAATAAATGACAAAAATGATAAGTTTGCAAGGGAATTAAAATTTCTAGCTTATAATATTTAGCCCTAGAAGAACTATTTAGTATCACAGTTTTGTTGTTCAGTTCAAATTTAACTGATAATTTTCCTGCTAAACAACCTCTTTCTCTGAATCGGGACACTAGTTTACAGTGCAGAGTCATATTTTCCATATAAAAATTTTTGATTATATGAAGATCTATCATATTCATAAAATATATGTTTTAAAATTTTGTTACAATTTAAAGTGTGTATCGTAAAGGTCTGCTTTTTCCCATACATATTTGCCATTTACCATTACTTGAAATATTTTTTATTTCATGATTGATGCTTCAGTGTTTTGTTTTGAAATGTGAAATCCAAATTATTATTTATATGATATTATCTCAACTTCATAAATATCATCCAAGTTCCTGTAACACATGTAAATTAAAATTTTAATAGCAGATGACTAGTAGATGACTGCCAAAAAACTGTAACAGAGGTCTAGCTGGTTAAAGAAGGAAAGAAAGAAAAATAAGAAAGAACTATTAAAATAGGAAAGAACAAAACTAGTTTATGAATATTTGAAGACCATTAGTGGTGTACATAAAATATCAAAGAAAATCTAATTTAAAAATGGAACTGATAAAGCAATTTCAGCAAAGTCATGGAATGTAAAATCAATATATGAATATTAATAGCTTTATTGCACACAAGCAATTCTTAATCAGGAAATATAATAGGAAAATAGCTTAGGCATATAATAAAAAATGCAAGAACTTGGAGAAATTACCAAAACTTATGTGAGATAAGGAGAAAACCTTGATAACTGGAGAAATATATAATGTTCATGTTTGAGAAGACTCAATATTGTAAGATTTTAATTCTCAACACAATAATTTATATGCTCATATGGCATATGGCAGGTGCTCAATATTGTTTTTGTTGTTAAAATACTTTTAAATGATAATATTTAAAGGTTTTTTTTAAAAAACATGTAAACATAAGAGCATAGTTATTAATTAATGAATTAATGTCTGGAAGTCTAACACTGGGAAACAGGTAACTTTGATCACTTAGAGAGAAGTAACATTTTTTACTGGTGTTAAGATGTTAAAGAGAATTTTTCTTACCTATCTGATCCTAAACTTAGAGAAAATAAGGGCAAGGAGTAAACTGCAGAGATATAGTCTCAACCTACCTTTTTAAAGATACTATTGAAGCTGAATAGAAGTAGTTCACAACCATTGGCATTTACACTTCTTCATACTGAACCCTAGATTAGACTAACTCGCCTATGGAATCAGTTAGGGTAGGCTAACTGCTTTACAACTAGATCAAAGATATTTAATGGCGCTGACACATTGTAAGTCTATTTCATGTTAACATAGCAGCAGAGGGCAGATGCACAGATTGCTGATGCTCTACTTCAGGCACGCATTAAGGAAATCGGGTTTATAGGAATAGTATCATCTTCAACACTTAGCTTCCAAATTGTCCTGGTCATCATCTCCAGAGCAACCAGCACAAAGGGAAGAAAGAGTAAAGAAGAGTGAACATTGGAGTTTTTGTTTTTGCTTCTGTTTTTTTTTGTTTTGTTTTGTTTTGCTTTAGTTTTTTGGTCTTGGAGGTTGCATATTAATTCCACTCACCATCCTCTGCTGAAAAAAGCATTGACAGCATCGCTCCTAAGCATAAGAGCAGCTGGAATTTTAACTAGCTCTGTGCCTGTGTAGGAAGACAAGAAGGGTATGGATTTGGGGGGAGCTAGAAGTCTCTGCTACATACGCATGGACCCATGCAGCAGTCCTCATTCTTGGTCTTCACAGTCAAGAACAGAAAAAAAATACCTTCTATAGAGAGATTCACTCCCAAATTAAACCAGAAGGAAGGAGCTGGACTACAAAACCCAATTTCTACTTTCAAACTTAACAGCAGATTAATAATAAGTAGAGATAGGCCATGATTATTTTCTTTAATGACATTTCAGCCACCTGGAAGGAAATATCAGGAGTGTCTGAGAAGCTTCCTTATCATTTAGAATTTTTTGCTTGTTATTTTGTATTAATATTACTATTTTATAAAATATTTTTTTAAAAAATGAAGTGAAACCAAATTAGTTTGTCTTTAAATTTACTATTTTATAAAATATTTTTTTAAAAAATGAAGTGAAACCAAATAAGTTTGTCTTTAAATTAAGTGTATTGAAGAGAACACCATTATTCCATTTCTTTCTTTGGTAAATAAGGTAACGAATGATACCTAGAGAGAGTGATGCAGGGGGGAAAGAAACATTTTCCAAAAGTAAAAGCCCTCCATTGGCAATGGAAAGAAAATGCAATTATTATTGCTGTGTTAGTGGTTAATACTTAATGCAAAGTCAAATCCATTGTTCTTATGTATGATTTGTCCATAACACACAAATTCATTGGCAGTTAGATATAATTTTGGTTGTCAATACTAGACAACCTCCTCCATACACACAGTAGCTTAAAAAAGTGTGAAAACAGAATAATTAATGACTGCACTTTTACCATCTTGATTTGCTCATGCTCCCACATTATCCAGGCAAGGACCAAGTCATCTGGGAATCTGATAAAGCAGCTCCAGCTTGACCTGTGATCCCTTGAGTACCCAGTACATTTCTGCAGCTATAGCAACTGCAAGTCTCCCAGAAAAAAACAGTTTAAATTAATTTCAGAAAAATCCTCTGTCAGTCATCCTACCTCTGTGGTATCTGAACTGGCTAGCTCTCTCCAAAGATCCTCCTGCTGACAAACATCCTGCCTCAGTAGTATCTGAACTGGCCAGAGATGTCCAAGAATACTCCACCCAAAACCATACCCGACAATGCCCGACCCCTTCCCAAGGCAGCCCAAGATCCAGATAACCCGTGTAACCCCTGAGCAGGTGCTTCTTTCTGACTCTGCTCCACATGCATGTTTGTTTTTGCTCAATAAAACTTCATTCTTGCCTTTGTAGTGAGTCACCTGGTTATTTCTTTCATCGGCAATTAGAAGCCAGGGACTAAATGAAACATGATTCAGAGTATGATTGCAGAAGAACTAAGAATATCTTAATTCATTATTTCTAAATCAATATTTGACTTTCCTCACAGCTGTGCCATTGCAATTGTGATGGGAATGGGAAGGAGGGGAGATACTATCTCTATATGTGAACAACAAGGTAAGAATGTTTCCAGGGTTTATTAAAATCCAAACTTAAGGAGCAATCTATTGGAGCCCTGAGCAAAATGTTTGACTTGCCATCACATATATCATAAAAGGCAAGATAGTTGTTAAAATGTGGCATTAGCAAATGTATGTTCCATGGTCATTACTAATACACACTAAAGTATAAATCTCATTTGAGAATTTCAACTATTTGAAAGGAATTAATGATAATATCACATCTAAAATTTTAAATTAAGAAATGGGAAAGAGTTTCTTTTAAAAACTATATCTGCATTTCAATGACCCTTGAAGTTTTTTTTAATCAGTTTATTTTCTTTTAGAAAACTATTTACTCTTCATAATACTTACCAAATTTTATTTTCATAAATTGCTGTATATCAAACCTTTATATTTCCCTCATATAAAGTTTTGACCTATAAAGCAAAATTTTATTTTCATAAATTGCTGTATATCAAATCTTTATATTTCCCTCATGAAAAGTGTTGACCTATAAAACTAATTTATACAGAAAACTGGGTTTTCTGTATAAATATTGAGTTCCTATGTATTTTATATGCAATTAGAAGAATATAATTTTTAATGTGTAAGAAATATTTATTTTGAATCATGTTGACATCACTTTTGCATTATACAATCTTAATTTGTACCTAATATTTATTTTCCCTTATTCTTGTTCTTTGTGATACAAAATTCCAAGCTGTTTTAAAAATTCTAAACATTAAATAACTTTTTTTCAGAAACACTTCATAAACAGTTATTAGCCAGATTCTGAAAACATAAATGCATATTGCTCTGTTATTACTGCCTTTAACTTCCTTGAAAGCAAAGATTGTCTTTTTCCAATCTGCATACTCAATGTCTAGCCCCTGGTGGTTGGTCAGTGAATGTTTATGAATGAATAAACATTTCTCAGACCTCATTAGCAAAAAATATAAACAGAGCTCCTGCCTTCCAGAATCTTAAAATGCCCTCAAATATAATTTGAGATGAATGCATTAAAACAGTATGGGTAGTATAAAAAATTATTCATAGTATTTTGAATAAAAAGAAAGCTATGATCTGTTTCATAGGGAGAAAAAAAATTAGTGGTGATAAATATCACTGTTCTCTAGCAAATGTCAAAACTGCAAGAACATTTGCTGGAAAACAGAAGTCCCTAGATTATCAAACACAATGTAAACTGAATATATATTTTATATAATGTTATTTTAGATTTGTGTGTTACTGACCTGTTTAGAGTGACATGGAGTTAGTCAATGTTTCTTAGTGAGAGAAAGTTTCCTGAACATATATTAAATCTTTTTGGAAGTGGGGGAAAAAAAATTCAAAATGCTTTTCTTCTAAAACTGAGCTCCTTATCCATCTTTGCATAAGAATAAAATGAATTTTCCATTAATAGCAGGATCTGTAAAAAGCAGGTCCTAAAGATTAAATCAACCACCATTTCATTTCCTACAATTGAGGATTCCAGGACATATGATTAACAATAAATAAGCAAATGGATTAGCTAATTAATATGCATAGTGTTCTGACCATCAGACTGTATATTTAATAAAGTCCATCATTCATTTGTTCATATAGTGCATATTAATTTAGTCCTTAAGCTTGGTCAGGCAGTATGCTAGGTACTGAGAATGAATAAACATAGGCAGGAACCATTTCATCAAGACTTACGCAGTACTGTTAGAAAGACAGATACATATAAAATAATCACGCAAATAAGTGCCAAATAAATCTTTGAACAATGTACAAATGAGAATAAGATGTTATGATATTTTAATAAGTGAATGCTTCAATTAGCTGAGGACATCAGAAATAGCATTATAAACCATATGGCATAATATAGTTTTCTCCTTAAATGTGTTAATAACTAAGATTATTTGCATGCTCATTTGTTGAGTATGTCACTGAACCAAGTACGTTGAGAAACAAAGATAATTTGAGGTACAAAGAATGTATCAAGTATTACAGTTGAAACCAATGCTTCTTCACTTAGGTGCACATCTTGCAAACTGATTGGGCAGGTTAGCAGAAATCTATTTTCATGGAGAAACTTTCAACCCAAAGTATTTGCTGTTCTAGGGTAATTATGATTCTAAGTACTATGTGATGCTTGTCATTCAACTTTGTCTTTTGGCTGAGTCTTTTAAAGTATACATGAGACTACTGGGAGACAGTGCAGTATGACAAACAGAAAAAAGTATTTCACTGAAAACTATGATGCTCCCAAGCCAAGTGACATTTGTATGACTGTGTCAAGAAAGGTCAGGCAATGAAATGATCCTGTGATTTGACAGTTTCCATTGAAAATTTAGTTCTAACATAAATGTAGAGCAAATCTATTTAAAAATCCTTTAAAGTTGCCTAAAACAATTATTTTGCTAGTTCCCCATCTCTTTTCCAAATGTGCAACTCCCCCTGAATTTACAGCTAATGAAATTTACTGCTGGTCCCACCAGTACCTCAATTCAACCGTAAACTTGGATTTCATCTCCTTCTTTTCCTCCTCTCCTGTTGCTTGAAAACTACACCAGTCACTAATGAAGAGTCTTCCTCTTCTATATCCCTCCAAATCCCTTAATATTTCTTTTAGTCCTCAATTTCACTTTCTAAATTTTCACCAAGACCAGTAATTCACAAACTATCTGTGATGAAGCACCAGTGTTCTCCAGTCACCAATTCACTATAGAAAATAATTTGGTAAAATACAATAAAAGGAACAAAGGAAATACAAAAAACAAAGACTAATAAATTGCAAACTCCATTTTTATTAGATGCAAGGGACATAAATTCACATCACAGTAAATTTAATCAGGACAAATATAAAATGGGAAGAAAGAAGTGTAAGCATTTAATATATTGTTCATAGAATGTATACATATAATTGTAGATAATCACTTTCACATTTGATACATTTTGCCTCCTTCAGGTTTCAATAAACAAAAAGCAAGGAGCAAAACAGTGATTCCCTGTATTAAACACAAATATGCATAAGTTGGACAAACACAGTGTACATCAATATTTTGAGATTTAATATGATAAATGGACTTGTTTCTTGCTTGTTAACTTAACTAATTTAGGTTAAGTTGATGAGATCAACACTCTGAGACAAAGATGGATACCTAAATCCTAGCTTTGTTTTGTTTCAGTAACATATTAACACAAATCAGTCTCATAGAAGCATATTGACAGGGAATGGAAGACGTTATTTTAAAGCAATTTTAGCAAGCTCCGGATATTTATGTTTAACTTTTATGCACAATGAAGCAAGTGTTGCTGCATTTCCAAATTCATATTTAATCCTCCATCCTGTTTCAAGAATTTTTCTTCCATAATTATACTTAAACTATTGTTCCATGGAAAAATGAATACTAGATTTTATACACTTTGTAGCAAAGTTGTCCAACTGACCTTAAACTATTGACATTGTAATGTGGTCCTACTGCAGGTATCTAACAAAAAGCTTTTGGCACATGCAGCTCTTTAAATGCTATTAGAAATTGCTAAAAGATTACTCAATTTCTATTCCATGTTGTTTCCTTAAGAAATAGTCTGTGGACCAGCAATAATCCATATAACACACTGTGAAAAGCACTGACCTCCACTACAACTTCAGCTTTAGTTTTCCTGCTTTCCCCATGGTACCACTTTCAGTGATCATGAAAACTGCAATTAGAGTTTCCATACTACATCATTTTACTCCCCAGCTTCAATGGCTTGGGCTCTGTATAAAATAAGGTGACCTCTTTGGTGCAAGGAATGCAGGTAGAAAAGTGGTGGAATTTACGCTATATTAAAAGAGAATTATGGAAGGGTCGCCTCTCGCCGCCGCTCGGCAGTCTGGGGATTTTGTTGGGCAACCGGCCGCCTCGCCCATCTCGGGGGTCCAGGGTAAAGGAGCAGCAAGGCTAACTCTTGCAAGCAAATCGAAGCGGACTGATGGTCTTAAGGGGTCCCGAACGGCACCCACGGCTTCAGAATCCACTCGGAGGGTTTCTGTGAGAAACAAGCTTCTGGTTAAAGAGGTTGCAGAACTTGAAGCTAATTTACCTTGTACTACATGTAAAGGGCATTTTCCTGATCCAAACAGGCTTCGTTGCTTTCAGCTAAAGGTAACCCCAGATGACGGTTACTGTCAGAGCCGAAATTTTCAGTTTGAAACTAACCTTCTGATTAACCTTCTGATGCATACAACATGGTGCCTCCCGAAGTAAAGTGCTTGACCAGAGTCTCTGACCCCAACATCACAGAAACAGAGGAGATATGTCTTAAGTTTGCTGCATGAACACCCTATCGATGGCACTGGCTGGGGTCCCACACAGACGTTGAAAGATATGGTTTGGGGATGAAACTCTTTATTTACTAACCTTTTGAATTTTGATGATCCACTGAATACTGAAGCTGCAGAACGTCATTTGTGGGACAAGGAGGACTTCCGGAATAAAGTTGAAGGCTACATTAAACTTTACACTAGATGATACCAGGAAAAGATCGCAGGACACGGAGTTCGTGTTATATATGCTTCTCTCTAACCTAAAACAAAGTTAACCTTCCTCTCCCCAACCTCACGTCCCTCTCAGTTCCCTCTGCATTGTACTAGCCCATGGCCACGTTTATGAAGAAGAAAAGCTGCCTAACTGCCCATGTGCGATGGGGAATTCAACTTAAATACAGCCAGGTAATGTGTTTTGGGTTCTAGAGAGTTGTGTGCTTACCTTGACACGTCTACTTTTCTGAAACTGTACTGTATAGGCTGTTGATGAAATTCTTGAAAAGTTTTAATGAACTCAGAATTGAGGCTAGAGCTTACTTACCCTTTTCCCAGGCAAGCCAATTTCCCAAACAAATGAGGCTAACGATGTGTTCAGTGTAGCCACAGATTGGCCATAAGAAACTTGCTACAAACGGGGAGCCGACGCAAATTCTCTTAGCTTCTTCCAGAAGTGTTGGCCCTGCCTAAATGCCCCAAAGCTTGTCAGAATGCTTAGAATCATTTACTGTATCTCTCTTACTGAAACGCATATCTTATTTAATGCAAGTATATTTTGGAAGAGACTTGTAATTTGTACAATTTAATGCTGTAATTTTTTTTTTTTTCTATACTCATTCAGTTTGTATTTTCCTTGTATAAAGCAGACAGAAAGATGTTGGGCCAAGCAACTATTGAAAAGAAATACAAAGAAAATATGAAAGACAAATTATCTGTGCTGTCCAAATGCAACAAGAATCTAGCGTCTAAAAATCAGAGCTCTTACTTTCAGGTCCAGATGTGGCAAGAAAGTTTTGGAGCCTGAATGGTAAAACACAGGGAGCCCTTTCTCACATGCTGCTCAAAGGAAGCCTGCTGGCGGCGTCCCAAACCAGCTGGGAAGCCTGACGGTCCAGCTGCTGGAGGGGCTTGCAGACCAGTAGGCGGTGCCCGGGGAGCTGTTCATCAAAGAGCCACACCCTTGAAGCCTTGCCGTCTTGAAGAAAGACCTCGGCCCCCCAGTGTCTGGTGCCATCTCAAGCTGTACCTGTGGCCTTCCGCTGTGTTTACTGTGGCTCTGGCTCTGTCTAGGGGCCGAGCCTCCTGCGTCCTCGCAGACTGAGACTCTGCAGCTGGGTAGAGCCACACCTTGTTGGGCTAAAGCACTTCAGAGTCAGAACACTGAAGAGAGGCTGATGGACCCACTCTTGAGTGTAGACATTTGAATCAGTGAAATCAAATAAATGTATGGTTTCATCTGAGAGAGAGAGAGAGAGAGAGAAATTATAAATACAGCACAGAACATGAAGTACTATATCTCAGTGCCACTCCAATTCTTGACCAGGAAGAGAAGTAAACATCTGACAGAATAGGTTAATTTCTTGAATAAAGACAACTTTGAACCATGCTTGTTGCCCTTGGAAGTAGGAACAGAGCAATCTAAGAAGAAAAAATTATGTACCATTAAATTATAAATTCTCCATTATTATATCCATGCTTTGAGCAGTCATGGATCTTCCATTCTTCCATTACTTTCATTTGATCCTCTGTTCCATGACACTTATTTTTCAGGTACAAAGTACTTATAGAAAATTGAGTGGACTATGGGATAGGGGGTCAGTGATGGGGATCATTATATGAAAAACCCTTTTGCTTCCTTTGAGTTGACTAGTATAAGCTATGCTAAAATTTCTTGTCCTCCATGATCATTAACACCCTGGAATCATCAAACATTTAAGGTAAAATTTAAGGAAATTTTGGATTTACCTCAATGGCATGATGCTTCCCTGTGCTGACTTTATTCTTATTTGGGGATTGAAGAGAAATTATGGCAGTTTTTCTATATCGTAGTTGTGGTAGATATATTTCATTTGCCCCAATAGATTCTCTTCCACGCTTCTACAAAGTTGTTCTGTGCTCTGCAGGGCAACCTTTAATAAAGACAGTGTCAGTAAGTTGCCTTGCCCACCAGCTCCCTTTTTGTTTGTTTTTGTTTTTTGTTGTTGTTGTTGTTGTTGTTGTTTTTTGTTTTTTTTTTTTTTTTTGGCCAGCAAAAGTCTACAGGAGATGAAAGAGGACAGTGTATTTATTCACTCCCCTGCTTCCTTATCTGCTGTGATGCTGGGGGCAGGGATAGAGGTGGGTGAGTGAAGAGAGCTACAACACACCATGTCTCCAGTGAAGCAACTTTCCTTTCAGTTTTCTTTTTTGGCCAGATTCCAATAATTGCTTCCTGTCATCATCCCTTCAAGCCTAGGGATGGTAACATTTCCCTGTTGTTACTAGTCCTTCTTGTGGGTTCCCTATACTTTGCCAATATCCCATACATAGTTAAATGCTCCATGAATCCCCCAATTTATTATATCTATGTTCTGCCAGATCACCAACTGATGCAGAAATTGGTATTGAGTGGCCTCAGAAAAATCAATGCCTAAATTGGATTATGCAATAGGGTGGCCCACATATATTAAAATATTCAGAATTCCTTATACATTATTATAAAGCTATGATAATTAAGACAGTGTAACATTAACCCAAGTAGAGAAAAGTAGACCCATTGAAAAATGAGTCTAGAAACCAACCAACATATATACAACCACCTGATTTATGACCTGAAGACACTGCAATTTAATGGGGGGAATAATATTCTTTACAATAAATGGAACTGGGTCAATGGGATATCTTATGAAAGAAAATAAAATGTGACCCCCTCTGCTTCCCTCACAAAAACAATCTGATATGGATCACAGACTTAATTGTGAAAGTAAAAAACTGCCTTTATAAGAAGGCATCTGAGAACTTCGAGTAGAAAACATTTTTTAATAGGACATTAAAAAACACTATATATACTGTATATTGATGCTGACAAAACATAATTGTAATGCATGAATCAGAAAAAAAAATACTGGACTATGTATAAAGAACTCCAACAAAGCAAAAATAAAATGACTGAACATCCAAACACAAGGGTGATGCAAACAAACACTTAGGAAAGAGGATATCAAAATAGCCAATGAGCATGTGAAAAGCCAGCAGATATCAGTTTTCAAATATATGCAAATTAAATGCAGAGAAATGTCATTGAACACCAACCAGGGTGTCCAAAATTTAAAAGACAGTATCAAAATTGTGTTGATATATACACAACCATGTGATGATACTGTGAACACCGACTGTATACTTTGGATAGACTCTATGGTGTGTGACTATATTCCAATAAAACTGAATTTACAAAAGACAATATCAAGTACCACTAAGGTTGTTAAACATCTGCAACTCTTATGCATCACTGTGGGAGTATGAATTGCCACAAATATTTTGGGAAACTGCTTGGCAATATCTTAACACATGTATATACCAAGAGCCATTAATTCTACTGGTGAATATAGGTGCTTATATTCACTAAGAGACAGGTAAAAAGGTACTTAGAAGCATATTCATTATAGCCACAAATATGAAACAACCTAAATGATAACTGACATGATGACATGTTTGTTATATTTATACAAGAAAAAGAATATTTTACCGCTATATACAACCCCACATACGAATCTCACAGGGGAAAAAAAAAAATGATGTGTAAAAGAAGGCAGGTACAAAACAATACATATTGTTTAATTCTTTTTACATGAAGCTCAAAAACAAGCCAAATTAATCCACAGTGATAAAGGTCAGAATAGTGGTTTCTGGGGCTGGGGGTGGAGGAGAAGTAATTATGAGAGGCCATGAAGAAGCCTGACACTCTGCTGTGAATGTTAATATTTTGATTTGAATCATGGTTAATTGGATTTATAAATACGTAAAGTTCATCTAGGATTTGTAAGTGTAATTACTGACTCTATGCATGTTATATTGCAATTAAAAAAATAAAATCCTGATTTTCCCATTGGCTTCCTGGTTGTATTTGGGAAGTTCAGAAAACCAGGAGATGGAGGTTGGAGAAGGAGGTTGTCGTGTCATGACTGTTTATGACTGTCCTGCTTTCCCCCTGCTGAGTCTCCATAAACTGACAGGATCCCTCGGCACATGGTTCCAGCTCCTCTCAATTGTCTCTTTCCATATTTTAATTTTTTTCTCTCCCCTCATACTTTAAGCTGGGGTAATAAGCACATCCTGCTGTTTTATCTTGGCTATTGAACTATCCTATGATTTCTCACCGCTTTTCCTGAACTTTTGTAAATATTTCTGATATTAATATCTCCATAGATTAACCAATTTTAGTGTGCCTTATCTTTCCTGCCAGGAACTTGCTATAGTATCTATAATTAATTTCCAAAATTTAAACAGATGCTTGCAGCATTCTATTCCTGTGATATATTATTAAAGATACAGAATTTGATTTTTGTCATTTTGCTCAAATTAAATAGGGTTAGTAATCTCACTCCGAATCCTATCTGATTTACGATCTGCACTGTTCAGTTAGTGTTCATCTACTGTTTTCAGCATTTATAAGTTAATAAGATAAATCACTGACTAAAAGTTGATTAAGTAAGAATAGCTTTAAAATTGTTTTCTGATTTATGGATGCTTTATTTTTTAAATGCATGTCTTTGAAGTTGGAAAAAACAACACACTTTATTAATTGAAGTAATCAATTAGGATGATTTCATTTTCTTCATTATATGAGAAAAAAATGAAGAAATGTTTTCTCCTGAATTAAGATGCTTCTCAACATTATACTGTTCAAAATACTATTTCACATCTTCATTTAAAGATTTAGCTTAAAGAATACGCACTAGAAAACAGAAGCAATAGTTGTAGGAGGACGATTTCTCAATATATCTACAAGGTCCACAGCAGTAGGAAAACAAAACACAAATGATCACATCATCTAGATGTCTCCAGACTAACATTAGATAGTGTAGGAAGGGGGCTTATTTTTTAAAAATATCTTATCTTCTTTTCTAGTGAATTCTAAAGGCACATAATTTATGTGCTAGGTATTCTCATAGTTTCCAGGTATGACAAGATGGATGAGAAATGATCTCCACTAAGGATAAGCTCACAAGCTTCTCATTTTATGGCAAGGCTTTGGAACCTCTTAAGTTAACAGAAGAATTAAATTTTCATTGACTGTTTGTAAAACTGCTTTAGAAGAAAAAGAATCATAGAACAGTAAATATGATAGCATAAAATAATCAAAGGACATACTTAAAGCTACTAGGAAAAGCATTAAAATTTTAAAAGTTAGAAAAATAATGTGGAAAAAATTAACCTATGACTTTGTATTATAATTTAAAACCTGGTAACCTTTCATCTGCAGGTCTACTCTCTCATTGCTATTAAAAACCTTATATTAGTTATCTTTACCTCAGTCCTAAGAAATTACATTCAGTTTACTTTTGATGTTATCAAGAAAAAAAAATTCTTTTTTTTTAACTGCTTAATGGGAGGCAGAGAGCAATCATTGTAGACAATATCAATTATTCCATTCTATATTATTAAATGAATCAAATTTTAGGGAGGGCAGTAATATGCCCAATTTAAGTACACTGTTTTCCATCTCCCATTTCACCATGTGCATAGGTTCTGGCTAATGAGATATAATCAGATAGGTTATGTCATTGGCCCCAAAAAACAGCCACCCTTGTTTCCTCTTCCTACTTTCTGTTGCATGGAATGTGAACTTAATGGCTGGAGCTCTAGCAGATATTTTGGATTCTCCAGGATATAAGTCACACCTTAAGGAGAGTAAGACAAATATAGGAGGTCATAAATCCCTGACATGTGTTAAACACTGCATTTTCTAACTCTGATATGAAAGCTGAACTATGTAAGCATTTAAGTCACTCATTTTTTTTAAATAGCCACTGAAAGTAATCTATACTGATATAAATGTAATATCTATTTCCATGTAAAACTAAATTTATTTTCTTTTTACCAAAGAATTATTCAATTACAAAATTTTTTCTAATACTAAATATATACAAAATAAAGAAATATAAGTAAGAAATAAACACCAGTGTACTCATCACTCAATTTAAAAACCTAGTATTACCATTACTTTGATGTCACTTGTAAGATGCCTTGACCATTCCTCCTTTCTGATCTCCTCAATGAATGATATAAACTGGTAGTGCTGCATGATTGTTTCATTGTATGTTGAACCAGTTGTTGAACCAATTGTACTTTGTTCCCTTGCTACATTTGGCCATTCCTAGGCCAATGACATACTACCTCAACTGTTATCATTTTAAACTTTATTGCTGCCCTGAGGCTCCATTATGTTGGTGATGCCTAAATATTCTCTGCCCCTCCAGGACTTGTAAATAATAAACCACCTTTTTTCACACATTATTGCTTTTGACTCCCTATTTGTGTTGTACCTGATCTTCACCCAAGCCAAATTAAAATCTTAATCAATTCAGAACAATTGCCCATAACCAGCAAAAGTAGTCCCACATATTGTTTCACTTTTTGAATGAATGCCTTGATGATACTTTAGCTTTTGTTCTCTGACATAAATTTCTAAATCAGCTTGCTAGTATTTCATTACCATGAATTTTATGGGATTTCATTAACCTATGAGTGGATTTTAGGAGACTCTTGATCTTAATGCTGTTCAGTTTTCTGTACTATGAACACTGATTATTTATCCAATTATTTTTGGTTTCTTCAATATTTTTTGACAAAGTATTAGAATTTTCTTCTTAATGGCAATGCATGTTATTTTTTCAGATTCAATCCTAGGCATTTCCATGATGCTACTGTGAATAACATATTTTAAGAATTGCTTTCATATTTTTCAGTCACAATTAGTTTTTCCTAAAACCCTCTTACAAGAGTTCCGAATTTCAAATTAAGTGTTCTATATTTTTAGCAATTTTTAATACCTTTATCACTGCAGTCCCCTTCAGAATTTAATAAAAATACAAATATGATCTATCAAATGTTATGATAGGCCTTCCACTTCTGGCCAAGATGGAGTAACAGGAACAGGATTTACTACTCCTCTCCTGAAATAAGTTAAAAATGATCAAAATACATAAAACAACAGTTTTACACACATTGGAATCAGTCAATGAAGGACAGTAATCCCTGAGAAAAGTGAGACAAACGAGATGAGCCCTATGATTGCCCCAGACTACTGCTTTGAGAGTTTCCATGGGGGTAAAGCCAGACAGAGCTAATTGATCTTGGTGAACAGAGAGTTCAGGGTGACAAATATGGCCTTAATTCGCAAGGCAGATTACCAGAGAGAAAAGAGCTGCATAGTGAAAGAACTCTGGAAATCTATAGAGAACACATCTCAGAGTATTCAGTAGAATATCAATGTATGCAAATAAGTGAGGAAACAACTTATGATTCCGGAAACAACCACTCTGCAGAATTAGAGGAAATGGTACTTGCAGTTCACAGAAGTGCTGAAATAATGTCTAGTTCTATCAGCCAGATTGGAAAACCTCATCATTCTTGGGGCAATTCACAAGACTTTTGTTTCAATACTGGGGAATAATTAGCCCTAGACTAAATGCTATGATTCTATATGACAAATGTTAAAGCAAAAACTGTAAGGATAAAACTGTTTTCAAAATAACTAAAGTGCACCGTAGAAGAAAGTTCAGCTGCATTTATGAGAACACAAAAATATCCATTAGCTAAGAAGGTTAAATTCACAGGGTCTGGTAAAATTAAAGACTTCACATGCACACTAAAAAAAAAAAAAAGAAATTTAACAATCAGACTTGCAACTCAAAAAACATTAAAGGAAGTACTTCCGGGAGAAGTTAAACAAAAATGAAAGGGGAAAGGGATCTGTACAAAATGAAGAAAGAGGAACACTAAGTACATAGGTAAATATGTAAAAAAATTTTCTCACTGGAAAACCTGTGATAAATATTCAACTGTTTAAACAACAATAATAGCAATAACATTGTTATTGTTATTGTGAGGTTTATGACAAGCATAGAAGTAAAATGAGTGACTGTATTAGCACAAGGGCCAGAAAAGGAAGTATGAAAATACATTATTGTAAGACCCATTTTACTATACATAAAGACATATACACTTATAAGTTAAATATGCACATTATAAATCCAAAAGCAACCAAGAAATAAAAACTGACAAAATAAACAAAATGACCAAAATTTAAAAAGACAGCTAATAAGCAAAAAGAACATAAAGCAAAACATTTTTAAAATATTAATACTAAATTCTAATGGTGGCAAAAAGGAAGAAAAAGGGAACACAGAACAAAGAGAACAAATAAAAAACTCACAGCTAGATGACATATTTAAACCTAATTATATCAATAACCATCTTAAATGTAAATGGTCAAAACACACCAATTAAAATGCAGAGTTTGTCATACTGGATAAGTAAGATGTATTCATATGCTACTTATGAGAAAATAACTTTAAATATCTACACACTTGTAGACTAAAAGTGAAAAGAATGGGAAAAGATATGCCATGGTACCACCAAGCAAAGGAAACTGCAGTGGCTGTACTAATATCAGACAAAACAGATTTCAGAGGAAAGACTGTGAGAAATAAAACCATTATTTAATAATAAAGGGGTAATTTCATAAAGAATAAAGAAAAATGCTAAACATTTGTGCACCTAATTAACAACCCAATATAAAAATGACAATATTTGAAGTCATTTCATCAGAGATCTGTTGATGGCAAATAAACACATTAGTCATTAGGGAAGTCTAAATTAAATGTCATAATGAGATGTGATTACTCACCGATTAGAATGGCTAAAATTTAAAAGGACTGGCCACACAAGTGTTGGTGGAAATGGAGAGAAACCGAAGCTCTCAAACACTACTGGTGGGAACCTAAGCTGTTACAGCCACATTTGAAATCAATTTGACCATTTCTCCAAAGATAATCATTTTTTTGATCTAGCCATTCTTATTCCTAGGTTTTTACCTAAGAGAAATGAATACATATGCCCATACAGAGATTTGTACAGGAATGTTCATAACAATTTTATTTGTAACACCTAAAAAGAGGAAATACCAAATGTTCATGACATGTGAAGGATAAACAAACTGTGGAATATCTATATAATGAAATACTTTTCAGAAATATAAAGGAATAAACTATTGAAACACACAACATGGATATACCCCAAAATAATTATGCTAAATGAAAGAAGATCTACAAAAATGAGTTTATCCTAAATGATTTCATTCATATAAAATTCTAGGAAACGCAAAATAATCTATAGCTACAAAGCAGATCAGTGATTGCCTGGGGGCAAGAAGGGGGAACAGGGAGGGACAGGAAGGAAAGGATTACAAAGGAACACCAAGAAACTTTTGAGAACTTTGGATATGTCCATTATCATGATTGTGGTGATGGCGTTTTATTTATATGTAAGCAAGTTTTAGCTAGAATCACTTTCAGATTACACGGTTAACATAAAAGTCTAGTAAAGAAAACACAATAGATTGATCCTAACTGGTAAGTAATCAGAATTTTCCTTTGCATAATTGTTAATTATGCAGTGTACTTAATTTGTACTCTTTATTATTATAACAAATACTAGCTATTGAGCAATATGTATTAATCAGCTTGCTAAATGCTTTATATGCTTTGCTGCCATTAAAGGGAGACCTAATAGCACACCTACAAAGTATACATTGTTGTTCTCATATTATAGAAAAGAAAATTGCAATTATGGAGAGAGCTTACACTATTCAGAAAGTCAAGAAAAAGCAGCGTCGTGGTTTAAACTTTGGTCACAGCTTGGGGGATGTATTTTATTTTTGAATTTGCATGGAAACAAAAATTTAAAAAAATTAAGAATCTAAAATGATATAATACCAGCAGTAGGATTTTAATTACTTAGAACATCATGTAATTTTGCATTTTAAATAGTTCCTTTCTAATTCTTTTCCTGTATCCTCCCTCATAAATCCTACCATTGCTTTTCCTCTCCTTTTAAGCAATCTATCTCATTTACCTTCTTGCTTTATACCACCTATTCCTTTCCAGGCCCAGCCTTCTCGTTCAATAAACTTGTGAAAATCTTTAATGAGAAATGATTGAGTTAAGTAATACTTATATATTGATAAAATATGTACATGGCTAATATGCACCTAGACTATTGATTTTCTTTTTTTTGAAATCCCATGTAAAAACTATAAGCTTCCAGGCTAGAAATTATCATTAAGAGAATATTATAAGTAGACTAAAACTGTTCAGAAGAGAATGAGAAAAAAAACTTAATTATTAGAGATTGTTAAATCAATAAAGCAAACACTGAAAGACCCTTTTTTTTTAATCAGAAAAAGGAAAAGCTGGCTCTAGTTCTTATACAGGCATAGAACAAAACAATTAAGATGTGAGTGATTTAATTAAACAGTAATGTAAAATATGCTAGTATTTTTGTTGAAAAAGTGCAATTTGGCTGACAGTGAAAAATATCTTCAATAATTTTAAATGACATAGGTTTGAAATGTACTCTATATTTTAACAATTTTTTTTTCATTTGTACTTCATTCAATTTTTTTATAAGAGGCATTATGACAGGTTTGGGGATTCTCATATAACAATTTCTTTCCTGAAATTCTTACACTCTAGTGGATGGGGCAGACAATCCCAAGGACCTGTCCATAAATTATGGAAAGGGCATTGTGGTAGTCTGTATTTATTTACTCCAAGAAAAGCATGTTATGCTATTAATCTTAATACTCATTCTTGTGTGACCCATTTTAAATAGGACCTTTTAAACATGTTATTTTTAGTTAAGTTGTGGCGAAGTGAACCAAGGTGGACCTTAATCTGATTTGCTGGAGGCCTTACAAAAAAAAAAACAAAACAAAACCAAAAGAAATTACAGAAGAGAGAGAGGAGGGAACATTGCCTAGTGACAGAAGACAGAAATACAAGTCAAGGGACTCCAGGGATTTCTGGCAGCCAGCATCAAAACTGTACAGACTCTGGGAGAAAGCAAGCCTTGCCAATATCTTGATTTTGGACTTCTAGCCTCAAATCTTAGAACCAATAAATTTCTGCTGTTTAAGCCAACACTGTTTTGTGGTATTTTTGATAGTGGCTCAGGCAAACTGAGACGATTATGATAGGATGTGCCCAGATATTTGTGGTTTACTGAAGAGTTACCTATCAATCATCATTACATGATTTCCATCATCCACTGAATTTAGGGGAGATACCAGATCTAGGAGATAAGTAATGATTAAATGTGTAATACAACACCTTTGATTTAGAACTCTTAGTTATGACATAGAAGCCAACTTTCCTAAATTGATTTTTTTTTTTCAAATTGCTATCTACCCTGCTCTGCATAGCAAACTTCCCAAAATCTTTGCCAGTTCATCTGTTTTGACCTCACCTTGCTTTCCCGTCTACACCTTTGTCTAACTTCTGACCAAAACACCTGCCCTTCTTCACCCCTTTAGGCTACTCTCTATTGTTACTTGTGAGTAAATAAATCTCCTGTTTCAGTCTGGCAGTGAACCATAACATATGAGGGAAAATTGAAAGAATTGACAACACTTGTTTCAACAGAGAAGGAAAGGTTAGTACAAAGAAAAAGAAATCGGGCATATTCTACGTAACTGTGAATCATGAAAAGAATTAGAAACAACTAAAACAAATTATGAAGATAGGATTTAACTAATAGTATGGCAAATATTGAATGCCAATTACTGTACTAGATTTTTTTAAATATTTAACTAATGAAAGATAGATATTATTATCCATATTTCATAAATGCAATGGCAATGGACACAAAATTGCTTTTTAAAATTAATTGAAGTAAACAAATTTGAACATCTTAAAGACATTAGTAATAGAATTAGTCTTTCTAGCTGAAGCTAAGGTGATTAAAAAAGATAAATTTGAAAGATACATGTGCTGTTTTAAAGAAATTGTATGAAGAAAAATTACATTTTAATAATATAAATCATATAAAGCAAAGTTATGCTTTTATAATACTAAAATATGCTGGCCCCACTGTCTGAAGATGGAATGGTCTGTTTCAAAGGATAGTAATTTCTTTGTTCTTTGTATTCTATAAAATAAGTTAATATGCAATGTATCATCAATTAGTTTATATTTAAAATAATTTCCAATTTTTATATGAATGATTATCTGATCATCAGTGTTCCTAGTTCAGAAGCACACATTAATTGATAATCAATTACATTCTAGACACTTAGAAAGTAACAAATACTAGATTCATTAATATAATCTCACTGCTCAGGACTTTCAGCCTTAATTGGTTTGTATTCTTTATTGAGAAAATTGACTCGAATTTAAGTGTTAAGCTTGAATCATTCAGCCAAATGCCATTCCCATATTTTATTTCTCTTACACTTCTTCATCTGCATATTTTTCATATTTTTCACTTATGGATGGATATAGCCTATCTACATGAATCGTCTTTCTCAGTATCATGAATTCTTTGAAGTTTCCCTATCTTAAGTTAGAAATCTCTCAGTTTCACTGTAATCCAAGGACTCCCCATAAGCCAAAAACTCTTATGATTTAAGCTTTGCAATATTTATTCGTTTAAATTTTTCCTTCATGTCTAATATCATTGCTTACTATATAGTGTATAAACCTGCCATTTCCTGTCTATGCCAATTATAATATATGTACACATATGTGAAATTAAGCAACTGTTTGCTTTTACAGCCTGTCCACCAACAAATTCATTGAAGAACCTCCTTTGCTTCCTGCCATCTACCTGGTAAATACTGTCTCCCTGTTACAAAGATGATACAGCTCAAATTGCATAGCTCATCAATTCAGACTCTCCACAATCTAACCAATCTTTTAAACCAAGTGCTTCCTATTCCCTAAAATAAAGCCTCTTTTCAACTCTGTCAATTTACCCCATAAACATGATATCTGAATTTAAGCCTTTTTGTTACATTTATCTTGAATGTCTTCCCATGGCCCTTTGCCTAACTAAATATGCCCTTCACATTCTTATTTAAATTTCACTTCAATTATCTCCAATATCAATATTATACTACACCAATGTTCCTTTGTCTGAGCTCAGATTATATTTTTTATGTATACCTAGACTTTGGGCCCTTAATTATATACTGCTTTAAGTTGTTAAATGACTAATTCAAGTCTTTATCTCGTTTATCAGGTTGTAACAAATGGACCTGCTTTTCATTTATTTTAATTTCACTCCTACAGAATATAATTAATTTGTTATCCAATCAGTAAATACTAATTTGCTTAATGATCTTTAGTGGTACAGAGAAAATTAAGCCTATCCATATTTAACACACTATATAGTTGACTGTCTTTTCTCTCCACATTTCCTTCAAAAAACTTTCGCAATAAAGGCGATCATTTTAAAGCTAAATTTGTATAAGATAATCATACTTTGTAAACATTTATATCATATTCAAAATGCTGTAAATGGCTTTGATTTTAACATAGCCTATATTCTTGCTTTTATTTTTTGACATTTCTCTAGATCACTTATACTTTTCAAGTTATTTTTTTTTCTTCCATATTCTGTAGCCTCACTGACATCCAGTGAATTGCCAAGATCTATACTTTCTATGTTGATAATAATCTTACTGGCTTTCCCCCACATATAGCCCAAGACAAAAGCAAACTATCAGTCTGAACTTCAACACCACACATTTACTCTAAACTCAATTCAAATGCCCATACTCTCAATTCTTCAGATACTATTGATCTATATCTATCTGTATCTATATCTATATCTATCTAATGTTACTGTACATTCCATTTCATATTCTAGTCTATATATCCCATCAAATTTCTACCTGTAA
Organism: Choloepus didactylus; assembly: GCF_015220235.1. NCBI lineage: Eukaryota > Metazoa > Chordata > Mammalia > Pilosa > Megalonychidae > Choloepus > Choloepus didactylus. The sequence goes on along the minus strand of NC_051308.1, from coordinate 65,935,762 downwards.
TTTGGACATTATTTGAAATTCTAATCCTGTTCTGAAGCCATACCTGATGTTCCAACCAGATTGGGATAATTCAATATTTAAATTCACATTTGTGGCTAATCATGTTTAATGGCACTCAGCATTCTCACCTGTCCCTTCTGTTCCCCTTGTATTATCTTATTGAATAAATGATGTTGAATAGCAAACAACTCACTGGCATACAATACTAAACATTTACAAATGTGTGGACTGATCTGGGCTTGACTTGGCCAACCTCTTTCTCATTCATCTGCAGACAACCGCAGGTCATAGTGTTAGCTCTGCTGGTCTACATGGGTTTACCAACATATCTGGTGGCTGGTTGAAGCTTACCTGCTACTGTGTGGCTCAGAATAGACAAGTAGAGTGAGTTGGCTGTCCTCCACATGTCTCATCCTCCACCTTGCTAGACAAGAAACTACATTGCAATGACTTAAAGCTTTATTTCTAAGACTCCTTGTTACCCTGAGTACAATTACACCAGGTGCAATTTAAATTCTATGAAAGATTTATTCCTTTCTGGTTCATATCCAACTGATGTGTTCCATTGTCTAAATCTTACAAATGTGATTTAAGAAGTTCCTATAAACTTAGGAGGAGACTGATTGCTCTGTATCCATGGTAATATGTAATCCCCATGTAGTTCAGTTGAATGACAACTTGCCTCAGTGAACAAATTTGTAGTGTCAGTCCCTCACTTCTGCAATTCAGCCAATTAATAAGAGAGTCACACCAGTGAACAAGTCCGTGAGTGCCAAACAGTGAACTGGAGTAACAACTCTACAGATGATGTCATCTCACATATCTAAAAATCAGCCAACCTCTGAAACTTCATACATCCCAAAATCCTAAATAAGAAGCGCTGCCTGCATGTATTCAGCTTTGTCTTTTTATTTTAGATATTGAGTGGTAGTCTCACTATTATCAGTGAGAAGTAGCTCTGTAGTTCCTCTATGCCTCTAGCTGAAGCAACATCAGTCTCTTGACCTCTGGATTGCAGCTAACTGTGAATTTGAAACAAGAAGCCTAGGGTTGGCCTCCTGTCTTTCTTCCTCCATTGATATATCAATTTTATAAACATACACAATCTCTGCTTTAAATCCCTTTCAACCTGAAAAGTCCAAAGCTTTTTTTTTTTTTTTTTAATTTTTTCTGTGCTGAATTCATAAGGACAAACCATGAATTACTTTTTTTACTTTCTGGTACATTTTATAACATTTTGTCTTTTATTATAACTAGCTATATATTTTATCCTAATAATAAAATAACTTTGTATTGTTTTTCTGTTTGCTTCCGGTATGTCCTAAGACAGTTTTCTTGTCTGTATTGGGTGCTTAATGAATATGTGTTAAATTTAGGCAATATACATTATCTAAAACCTGAAGGTATTACATGATAAAGAGTTTTAATTAGTTAAGTTTTATGTTCATAAAAACATCCTTTACAAAAGTTATCCAAAATTGTTTCATGTATGATTATTTTCACATTCACATATAAAGAGTACTCTTTGCACATTGTCATTTTCTATTTTATCTCAGGTAACCAATTTCTCTGTAGGGGTCTGGCACTCTGTATATCTACTGAAAATTAAGCAAATACATAATTTGACTTCAGTTATACTTTATTTTTTCTACCACTAAGACCCTTATCTACATGCCAGCATGAACTTTAAAATGCTTTATCCTGAGCCAGAGATGCATTGCCATCTGAAAAGATATCCTGCTTGGTGTTGCTGTAGTTTCTAAAAGGAAACTGTCATTATTGCTTATTTAATTCTCTTATTAGAAAATCAGGTAATAGTGACAGTTTTAAGTAGTGTTGGACGGTCATATACATGTTTTAGAATTAATATTTATATAGATTTTGTGGACTGATCAAATATTATCTTTTTAATTTTTTTTCTGATTGGATTACTATTTTTCCTTGCTTCTTTTCCTCTCTTATTTTTCTAGGCAGCTTTAAATAAATTCTCTCAACCAGTCTTCTCTTAAATTCTAATGCCCTCTTGTTGAGTGTCCGAGCTTCAGGCCCCATAAAAATTAAATCCTGTTATCTCTGACATCTATGAATCAAATTAAGAAGAAAGTTGTAGGTCTTCTCAGTCATTTAGAAAAATAAATGGTTGACATTCTCAATATAATTCTGGTCCACTTTACATATATTCACCCTTTCCCACAAGTTACATTATAGAGTAATTATAGAAAAATTTAATTATAACTAAATATATAGCCACACAATTACATTTTAATTCCTTCAAGAAGATATTTATCCTAATATAAACGTGTTCCAAGCATGCCTTGTTGAATTGCAGTTCATTTTATTTAATTGTGGTTAACTTATTTTATTACACAAACACACATATATGTGTGTAAGAGAAAAATCTCAGCTAATCATGACTTACAAATGAAAGCATAAGGCTAAGGTCATCATTTTTGTCAAAACAGTATAAAATTTTGTATCTCTTGTCTTGAAATATCAGGGGCAGCAGTGGTGGGCAAAGAATTCCACAACAGACAGAAAGATTATTTCAGTTAGTAAAAACTTTAAAATGCAGTAGTAATCACAGCAAAAAGGTGTTTTCTTTTTGGCTGGGTAGACGATATGCTGTGAAGTGTCTCCTAGGCATAGCTCAGTATAGTTTTCTGTGCTAAGGAGGCTAATCTATGTTACAGGGAGCGGATAATCCAGTGAAAAGAAAAATGTTTGACTCCCAGAATGGTAAAAACAAAACAAAACAAAACAACTACTTTAAGATCTTCTCTGTTTATATAGAGAAAACTATAAATTAATTACAAGTAGATAATTATGATAAAATGTTTCCAGAGGATAAAATGAGAGTGAACATCTAAGTAGTAGATGCAATGTGGACTTCCACATTGCAGAGAGTACAATCACCAAAACCCATCACTGCAATTGTTTAATATTTGGTTAGACTGCCCCACTGGTAACAGCTTATGTTTCTGTTATTTACATCCTCAAAAGGAGGATGTACAATTCAGTTCTATGCTATATCTTAAGAGCAGCTGATGAATCTTACTTTTAACCAAATTGTCTTTTATGAAAATAAAATGAGAGCCCCAGGCAAGCAATTTACTATTGACAGAGGCATTTTTGGCATGCTATCTTTGGGTAGCAATTTAAAAGAAGATGTATCAAAAGTAGAGTGCAATTATTAATTCAATCTGTCAAGTTTTAATGCTTTGAATAAAACTATTAATCCAATATTGCATGATGTTTTGACTTACAGGAAGCTAGGATTTTTGAACTAGATAATGTGCCATGCATGTGATAAACATGTCACTTAATTCTCACATTACTTCTATGAAGTTGTGGCAAGAAATACGTGCACTTTTTAATGAAGAATGTGATTTAACCTGCCTAAAGTAATATTATTATTAAATGGCAAAGGCAGGATTTGAATCTAGGCAGTCTCCCGAGTCTCTGTTCTTATGGAAAATTGTATTTTTTCTAAAAATACTCACTGATTCTCCACCTTTTGAATTTAAGAGTGGCCTTGTAATATATCTCGGTCAATTAATTTGGGTAAAAGGGATACACGTCACTTCCAATTAGATGTTTTAAGAGCTAATCCATGAATAGCATCTCATCTTTCCCCCTTTCCACGAGACTGGTGAAATTCTAGATGAAGGTCACCCAGTCCGCCTAGATCCCAACATGAAGACAGTGTAGAGCAGAATAATGGTCAGTCTCAGGTGCACACACAGGATACAGGATAAAAACATTCACGGTTATAAGCCATTCACATTTTTGTATTGTTTGTCACTGCAATTAAATTAACCCAGCTTATTTTACTTGATACAGTTCATAACCACTACACTGTTTTGTTTTCCAAGATATAATATACATATGCCCATTGACAAATAACATTAGTTTTTTAGTTGATAACTGTGCTGGCTTGAAACTGTTATGTATCGCAGAAAGACTGTATTCTTTAATGCAATCTTGTGGAGGCAGACCTATTATGGGTGGGGTCTTTTGATTAGATTGTTTCTTTGGAGATGTGACCCACCCAACTGTGGGTGAGATCTTTTGATTAGATTATCTCCTTGGAGGTGTGACCCCGCCCATTCAAGGTGGGTCTGATTAGCTTACTGGAATCCTTAAGAGAGCTCAGGGGCTGACACAGACACCAGATGCTTATAGATGCAGACAGAAAAATGGTTGGAAATGCTAATCTAAGAGATGATGCCCAGAGTTTGTCCTGGAGAAGCTCAGAGAGGACCCCAAGACACTTAGAGAGAAACGCCCTAGGAGAACAAGCAAGGATGCATAGGAGCTGAGAGAGAGAAGCTAAGAGAGACAGATGCCCAGAAATGTTTTGGAGAAAGCCATTTTTAAACCACTACCCAGGAGCAAAGAACCAGTAGACCAGCCACATGCCTTCCTAGCCAACAGGTGTTCTGGAATTCATCAGCCATTCCTCAGTGAAAGTATCCTCCCATTGACGCCTTAGTTTTGACATTTTTATAGCCTTAGAACTGTAAATTTGTAACCTAATAAATCCCCTTAATAAAAACCAATCCATTTTTGGTATTTCACATAATGGCAGCTTTAGCAAACTGGAACAGTAACTATATCAGGTGTTCCAGTTTATTAATGCTGCCATTTGTAAAACACCAGAGATGGATTGGCTTTTATGAAGGGGGTTTATTTGGTTACACAGTTACAGTCTTAAGGCCACAAAGTGTCTAAGGTAAGGCTTCAGCAATAGGGTATCTTCACTGGAGAAATGCCACTGGCATCCGGAAAACCTCTGTTAGCTGGGAAGGCACATGGCTGGTGTCTGCTTGCTCCCAGGTTGCATTCCAAAATGGTGTTCTCCAAAATGTCTCTGTATCAGCTTCTTGGGGCAAACTCTGGGCTAGTACCGCCAAAGCATCAGCAAAACTCTGCTTTCTATGGCCATCTTCACAATGTCTCTGTAAGCTGCAGCTCCTTTTCAAAATGTCACTCTCAGTTGCTCTCCAAAATGTCACTCTCAGTTGCTCTGTGTTCCTTCTGTTTGTCAGCTGTTTTATATGGCTCCAGTGATTTAACTCAGACCCACCCCGAATGGGTGGGGTAACACCTCCATGGAAATTATCCAATCAAAATCTTGCCCATCATTGATCGAGTCACATCTCCATGGAAACACTCAATCAATAGGATCCAACCTAATCAACACTAATACAGTCTGCCTCCACAAGATTGCATCAAAGATAACGGTGTTTTCAGGGACATAATACATCCAAACCATCACATTCAGGTAAGGAGGTTGCTAGATTACTTTATTTGTGAAAACAATACAAAATTATTAGCCCATACTAACTAAGGTGAACATTGAGATACTACTTCTTGATTTATTGATCTTAGAAAGAGTCAAATAAATGGGTTTAGCTAAAAAGATATATTCATGTTACGAGGTAAACTAAGAATGTTTAAGCAATCCAAAGCAGTCAGATCAGGCTTTACAACTGAGTCTCAGGAACATAAGTGACTCATTACTGCCTCTCATCGTGTATCATCTTGGTTCTCTTTCATAGGACACATTACCAGTGCACATAATGGTTTCCATTTCCAGTGAGAGATTGGTTTACATTATCAGTTTTGGTTTGAAAATTTCCTGGAAAATACTAGGGCTTGGGCCAGTTGCATCACTCTGGCCTATTCAGCTGCTATGAAGGATGAAATACTCTTGGTGACCCATTTTAGTGCGGACCTCCCAACCCTCCTACACACACAAAGAGAACCAACCATTGTGCCCAAACAGGTGTGTGGGTGCACATCAAAGCACAGCAGCACTCACAGTAGTCATGTGAATGTTGGCATGTTCCCAGGTGAAGAGAAGATCTTTAACCAATATGCACAGTATTTTGCAATTTCATCAAAGAGTAGTTTTGCAAAATTTGTTGATAATGTAGAAGTTTTCTCATTGTGGTAAATCATGGTTATTTATGAATATCTTGTCATTAATGGGAACTTTATGATTTCATTTGGTGAATGGGCAGCTGACTTCTGACTAGTCTTCCACTGCATATAATTCTCCACTCCCCTATTACTAAAAATAAAAACCAGTATTTCTGGGTTGCAATTTTTGCAGTTAACAATATCTTTCCAGACCCACTTGCAACTATAGATAATCTTCTGACCCAGTTCTGCCAAAATGATGTAAGTCACTTGAAGGAGCTTCAAAGAAAATATCTTAAAAAGTATTTATTTGGTTTTTGGCCATGTCAGGTTTTTTTGTTGTTGTTTGTTTGTTTTTTGTTTTTTGTTTTTTACCATTTCAACCTGGAATGAGGATGCAAAGCCTGGAGAAAGAATGGGCCTTTTGAAATTGTGACAATGATTGTGAAATAGCATTATAGTGGAAACTAAATTATTGACGGTAAACTTTTAACTATCCTCTTCTCTGGAACTACAATTTTACAAATGTTGGAACACTTGAAATGTTTTCAAAGATTTCTGAGGGTTTGTTGTTTTTCCTTAAATCTTTATCTTTTTGTCCTCCAGATTAGATAATTCATTTATAATCAAGTTTACTACTGTTTTTTCTTCAATCTCAAATCTCTTCTTTATCCTCTAGGCACCTAACATGCATCCCTAGTTTAGGAGTCGTTAAGGAATAAGTGAGGAGCTGTTGCTGCTGCTGCTGCTGTTACTATTTTTAATCTAAGCCACTTTGCAGCTTTCTCACTTCCAAAATCTCCCCATCAGTATTCTAGCTCCTCAGCCAACTACCTTGAACCAAGACAGTCACTTCTAAGAGTATGGGAATAGCATAAGGTTAAACAACAACAAAAACAAGAAAAAACTCTAACAAACAACCGTTTTTACTTAATGTAGTAGCAATATTTCATGACGATACACTTCTCAAGATACTGTCTGGCTCTGGTCAGTTTGATAGCTGATTTTGATAGTTTTGTTGAATTTCATACTTGTGTTCTACTGATGGGAATCACCTGACTATCTCACACTACCATTATTAGAAGTATTGTCTGAATTACTTTTTTTTTAATTATTGGAGATGTGAGTTTACTGAACAATAATGCAGAAAATAGTATTCCCATATACCACCCTATTATTAACACCTTGCTTTGGTGTGGTACATTCGTTACAATTGATGAAAGCATATTTTTATAATTGTAATATTAACTGTAATCCATGGTTTGATTTAGGGTTCGCTGTTTGGGCTGTGCAGTTCTATGACTTTTAAAAAAATTATTCTAGTAACATACATACAACCTAACATGTCCCTTTAACCATAATCAAATTTATAATTCAATGGTATTAATTAAATTCACAATTTTGTACCACCATCACCACCATCCATTACCAAAACTTTTCCAACAACCAAAATAGAAACTCTGCACCTTTTAAGCCTTATCTCTCTATTCCCTAACCCAACCACATCCCTGGTAAACTATATTCTAGATTCTGACTCCATAAGTTTATTTATTCTAATTATTTCTTATCAGTGAGATCATACAATATTCGTCCTTCCTTTTGTGTCTGGCTTATTTCACTCAACATGATATCTTCAAGGTTCATTTGTGTTGCTGCATGTATCAGAACTTCATTCCTTTTTATGACTGAGTAATACCCCATTGTGTGTATATACCACAATTTTTTATCTATTTATCAGCTGATGGACACTTGGGTTGCTTCCACCTTTTGATAATTGTGAATCATGCCACTATGAACATTTTTTCCATACTTTTTTAAATGAGTTACTTTTTTTAAAAAAAATTTCAACTGCTTAGATTTCAAATACACACGTTGGAAAATATACATTTTACCAAATATAATACTATATTAGGGAAGATAATTCCAGTTTAAATATTGTTTATCATTTGTTTGTAAAGAGGAAATAAAAAGACTAATGTTAAAAACAAAAACAACTTAAACTTTAGCTGTTGAACAAAATGTGTGGTTATTACAATTTTACATACAATGCTTCATATAATGTTTGAATGAATAAACCTTTTCTACTTGCTGCTTATCCTTCTGAATCTGCTCATTAGGACTCAGAACTATTTATATGTCCTATCATAAAGTGAACAGTCAAGTACATCAATTGATCATGTTTTATTCATTTGGTATGAGAGAGAGAGAATATTCCTTCATCACATCAAAGATAGAAAGTTAATAGTTATACAATCTGAAATAATTAGGGATATAGTTTGAAAAGAAAAATAAGTATGTAGGAAAATCATAGTAGTTTATATTATTTGTTCACACTTATTTATTCTCTCTTTGTCCCTTCCATGCCTAATATATTTCCCACAAGATTGAATTAGAATATGGATTTTTGATATGTTTTGACTAATGAGGTGTGAGGACATGACATTTGCTATATCTGAGCAAAAGATAATGCACTTTTGCAGTTTCGTTCAACTTCCTACTCTTGCCACTCACCATAACAACAAATTGACCAAGATGGTTGCTATTACTTTAGATTGAGTTCCAGAAAGGGGATACATGTAGAGCCGAGATCAGCCAAGCCCAGGAAACTGAAGTAATTGGCCCATAGCCTGCATGTAATGTGAGCAATGAAACAACAGTTGCATTCATAAGCCACTGGATAGTGGTGGGTTTTGTTAATATAGCAATAAAAAAAAAGACTAAAAATACTTATAACCTGTGTTTCCTTTAATATTTAAAGTACATAATAAGTACATTCTGCATCGTACCTCAGCAAGGTAAATAATAAGAATCTTTGAAGTGAAATGTCTAACTGAGAATTTGGAAATATGGCATGTTTGGGTGCAGATAAATTATCACTAAATTTGCAATAAAATTGTTAAAGATTTCTATCTGACCATTGGCTTGCAATCCACTTACATAATGGTGAGGAAATTATAATGATTTTATCTAGATTTCTATGCATTTTTTAAATTCAATTTCATTGAGATTGTTCACATACCATACAATCATCCAAAGTGTACAATCAATTGTTTGCGGTACCATTATATAGTTGTGCATTAATCACCACAATTATTTTTTCAATTTTTATAACATTTTCATTACTCCAGAAAAGAAATAAAAAGAAAAAAGAAAACTCAAATCCTCCCATACCCCTAACCACCCTCCCACCATTGATTCATAGTATTTATATAGTATATTCGATACTGTTGATGAAAGAAAGTTAAAATACTACTAACTGTACTACATGGTTTGCAAAAGGTATATTTTTTCCTATATACCCCTCTATTATTAACTTCTAGTTATGGTGTCATGCATTTGTTCTGGTTCATGAAAGAGATTTCTAATATTTGTACAGTTAATCACAAACATTCTCCACCACAAGTGTTCTGGTTTGCTAATGCTGCCATTATGCAAAATACCAGAAATGGATCGGCTTTTATAAAGGGAGTTTATTTGTTTACAAAGTTACAGTCTTAAGGCCATAAACTGTCTAGGGTAAGATATCAACAACAGGTACCTTCACTGGAGAAAGGCCACTGGCATCCGGAAAACCTCTGTTAGCTGGGAAGGCACGTGGCTGGCATCTGCTTGCTCCCAGGTTGCATTTCCACTCCTCTCTCAGCTCCTGTGCATTCTTCAAAATGTTGCTCTCTTAGCTGCAGCTCTTCCAAAATGTCACTCACAGCTGCACTGAGTTCCTTCTGTTTGTCAGCTTTTTATAGGGCTCCAGTGATTTAAGTCGGACCCACCCTCAATGGGTGGGGTAATATGTCCACAGAACTTATACAATCAAAGTTCTTGCTACAGTTGATTGAATCACATCCCCATGGAAATACTCAATCAATAGGTTCCAACTTAATCAACACTAATACATCTGCCCCCACAAGATTGCATCAAAGAACCTGGCAATTTGGGGGACATAATACATCCAAACTGGCACAACAAGATTCGCTGCTTTATACATTCCCATATTATAACCTCCGATGTTCCTTCTGGTGACATATGTGACTCTAAGCTTCCCCTTTCCACCACATTCACACACCATTCAGCACTGTTGGTTATTCTCACAAAAATGTGCTACCATCACCTCTGTCCATTTCCAAACACTTAAGTTTAATCTAGTTGAACTCTTCCCCATTCTTTAGCCTTGTTCTATATCCTGGTAACCTATATTTCATGTCTATGATTTTACATATTATAATTAGTTCATATCAGTGAGACCACACAATACTTGCCCTTTTGTGTCTGACTTATTTCATTCAACATAATGCCCTCACAGTTCCTTCATCAACCTATTTTTATTGTTTCTTAAATATGGTTTTGTTTACACACCATACATTCCATCCTAAGTAAACAATCAATGGCTCCCTGCCTAATCACATATTTAAGCATTCACCACCATCACAACTATTTATATAAGGACATTTCAATTTTTTCCATAAAGAAAGAAGAAGGAGAGACAAAAGAAAAAGAAAAAGAAAAAGAAAGAATAAAAAAAATGACAGATAAAAGCAACAAAAGGAAAGATAGAATTAAAATAAAGTATAACAAAAGAGTCAGACAACATCACTAAGGTCAAGAGTCCCACACCCCTCCCTTAAATTCCCCTCTCACAGGCATCCAGGTTTGGTACATTGTCCCTGCCACATCAAAGGAAGCATAATACAATGTTTCCACCAACTATAGTCGCTAGTTTGCATTGATTGCATTTTTCCCCAATACCATCCCATTTTTAACACCTTCAAGGTTGACATTCATTTGTTCTCCCTCATGTAAAAACATATTTGTACATTTTATCACAATTGTTGAGCACTCTAGGTTTCACTTAAGTTATACAGTCCGAGTCTTTATTTTACCTCTTTCCTTCTGGTGTCCCACATGCCCCTAACCTTCCCCTTTCAACCATACTCACAGTCACCTTTGTTCAGTGTACTTACATTGTGGTGCTACCATCACCCAAAATTGTGTTCCAAACCTCTCACTCCTGTCTTTTCCTATCTGTATGTAGTGCTCCCTTTGCATTTCCTGTGGAGCATGTATGTTGTTCACAAAATCTGTCATTGTCTGTTTGTCAGAGAATATTTCAAATTCTCCCTCATATTTGAAGGACAGTTTTGCCAGATATAGGATTCTTGATTGACAGTTTTTCTCATTCAGTATCTTAAATATATCACACCACTTCCTTCTTGCCTCCATGGTTTCTACTGAGAAACCCACACATAGTCTTATCAAGCTTCCCTTGTATGTGATGGATTACTTTTCTCTTGCATCTTTCAGGATTTTCTCTTTGTCTTTTACATTTGATAATCTGATTATTAAGTGTCTTGGCATAGTTCTATTCAGATCTATTCTGTTTGGGGCATGCTGTGCTTCTTGGATCTGTAATTTTATGTCTTTCATAAGAGATGGGAAATTTTCATTGATTAATTCCTGTATTAATGCTTCTGCCCTTTTTCCCTTCTCTTCTCCTTCTGGGACACCCATTACATGCACATTCATGTGTTTCATGTTGTCATTCCATTCCCTGAGATGTTGCTCATATTTTTTTTTCCATTCTTTTCCCTATCTGTTCTTTATTGTGTAGGATTTCAGGTGTCTTATTCTCCAGTTCCTGAGTGTTTTCTTCTGCCTCTTGGGATCTGCTGTTGTATGTCTCCATTGTGTTTTTCATCTGTGTTGTGCCTTTAATTTCCATAGATTCTGCCCCTGGTTTTTTCAAACTTTTGATATCTACTTTATGTTTGCCAAGTGTTTTCTTTATATCCTTCATCTCTTTTGCCATATCTTCCCAAAAATCATTGACTTGGTTTTTGAATTGGTTTAGCATATCAGTTTGAAAATCTTTAATTGGTTGTTTCATTAAAGTAAAACAATATCTCAACTATATCTTAGTTGAGGTGTAAGTCCGTTCCTTTGACTAGGCCATATCTTCATTTTTCCTAGTGTGATTTGTAGTTTTCTGTTTTCTAGGAATCTGGTTTCCTTGATTACCCCAATCACATTTTCCCAGACAAGTAGGGGCTCATTTCTCAGAAGGGGCCTATATTCAGTATCAGGTTTCCCTGAGGGTGTGTCTTGGAAGATTGACAGACTTTCCTGTAAGGCTTCTAGCCTTCCCAACAGTGGTGCCTGTCAGTCTGTTGCTCCCTACTGGGGTAATGAGGTATGGCCCCTTTAATTCTCAGCTTAAGTTGTTTCAATTTTGACTGTTTTCCCTCAGGCCATGGGGTCTGAGTTCTGAAGGGAGGGCTGGCACTAGAGCTGGGCCCTACCTCCTTCTTCTTATGGAAGATACACCCCCCTAGGGAATTATCTTCTGCATTTGAATTACTCCTTTGTCTCTCTGACTCTGTTAACTCCATTCCTGTTTGTGTCAGAGCACTGTGAACTGAAAATGGTTAAGGCTTTCTCCACTGAGCCACTCAGGTTGAGAGAGAAAAAAAGGGAAAGAAAGTTCCTTATCAGAGCCAGTCCATGGCTCCCCAGTTTTGCCCATCAGCCAGATACAGCAGCTGGTCTTCTGGGCTCCTTTTCTGGGACACAGAAGTTCTCTGGCTTTCTAAGGTCAGCTGTCTCTGAAACCCTCTGTATTTTTTTTTAATTTTTCTTTTCCCTCCGCCCCACCTCCTCTCCACTGGGAGTCACCTCAGGGTATTTTGCTGCTTGTTATGGGTTTGTCTATGTTTGCAGCTTGTATTCAACCATCCACATTTGTTAATTAAAACCCCAGTTGGAGCTGGGCTAAGCTTTATTTGCTTGCTCCAGGAATGCTACTTTCTCCCACAGCAAGGTCTTGCAGCTCAGCCTGCCATGGGGGGAGGGGGCTCCCAGGGTGTTTCTGCATAATTATGGCTTTTATGCTGCAATCTCAGCCATTCCACCATCCCAGGTTGGAGTAAAATGTGTGGACAGTCACGGTAGTCCCCCAGCAGTTGCTCCAAATTATTTACTAGTTGTTCCTGGTTGTTTATTAGTTGCTCCAGGGAACTAACTAAATTCCACACCTCTCTATGCCACCACCTTTCCCCTCCTCAATTGCTATGTATTTTTATTGCAGCTAAAGGTTTAGCACATTTATATACTCTCATTGGGAATTTGTATGATAAATCTAATAAAGTTATGGTAATTATAAGTTCATGACTCTTAGTAACAATAACTTAGGCTCAAGGTATCTCTTAGGCAGTGGAATAGAGCAAATAGTAAACCCAGAAAAAATAACATCTCTAAAGTGAAATGTTTAGCTTAAATATTTCAAATATTTCAAAGCTAAACATTACTTAAAAGGTATTATCTCAACTTTTTTGTGTAAGTTTCTTTATTTATGATTTTGAGAAGTGCTGTGATAGTCCCAAATAGTTACATTGTAAAAGGACAGGAATGTAAACTACATAATATAAAAGGAACAGATTGTGAACTATAAATCAGGGGATATAATTCTTCATCATGGCTGTTACTGACATGTTTACCTGTTTATGAGCAGGTCTCTTTCTGCCTCAAAATTTTCTTTTGAAAAAATTTCAAATCAACAAAGTGGTGGAAACAAAATACTACAAATAAATCTCATATAGCATTCACCTTGATTGCCCAATTGTTAGCATTTTTCCATATTTTTTTCCCTCTTTGTGTACGTGTGTGTGTGTGTGTATGTGTGTGTGTGTGTGTATTCAACTTTCTTTATACTAAATCATTTTAAAATGACTTACAAACATCCTGGTCATGCACTCTTAACACTTCCTTATTTATCTCAAAGAACAAGGATGTTCATCTACTTAATGACAAATGTTGATTCAAGAATACAACATTAAAATAGTCCATCTCTATTAGAATATCCCAGATTGTACAACAATGTCCTAAATGTCTTCTTTTCTGAGTCAAGATGCAAGTACTTCCTTTTCAAACTACAGCAATTCTGCAAAGATTTTTGTTTTTTGTTTATGATTTTTTGAAGAGTACAGGCATGGAGTCATGATTACATGTGCGCTAAACCTATTTGATGGGTACACAACACAGTTAACATTGTTTATCTCCCAAGACATCAAAACCAGGAGGCACAAAATATCAGTTGGACATGTTTTGGGCGAGGCTATACTTGATTACATGCTCAAAGTGAGATATGCCAAATCAGATCATTATAAATAATTCTGGATCCTTTAGAAAATAATCAGTACTCTGGGACATTGAAATAGGTGATTGTCCTATTCCCTTACAATGTTTTACTCAAGGGTTTAAGCATCCACTGATGATTTTTGCATGACCTTGTTACATTAGGATTTGCAATACTCTGATTTTCCAATTCTAACATGCCTCCTGTAATTATTAGTTGGCATTCTTCTGTAAGAAATAGTTTTTCTTTTGTAATTTTTTTTTATTATTTCTCTCTCTCTCTCTCTCTCTCTCTCTCATGTCTCTCTGGTTTGGTTGTTTTGGGGGATCACTGTGGGCTCAGATTATTTCTAATTTAATGTAATGATGCTTTTTTGATGCTCCTAATTTCCCTCTTTTGACCAAGCTGACTGATCTTTTTGGAGTGTTATCATCAGTCTTTAAGTACTTCCTTGATTTCTGACATAATAACATGTTCCAGGCATGCATTGTACTCTTCCTAACACAGAACAATAATTGGCCATTTCTTCAAGGTCTCTGATTCTTTTTGGTGGAGAATAGCATTGAGAAAACAAAATGGCATAATAGAGGCACATGATAATAGAAAGATATCATTGATTTTACATCTTTTTCAGGGAACAAAGTTATGAGATATATTAAAAAACAAGTGAGTTCCTACTGTCATGTCCAAATCATTTCTAATGTCATGTGGTTCTTCCTCATATTCTGACATTTGACTTCCGTATATTTTTTCTTCTCCAGTTAGAGCCCCATTTTGCTACAATACCAATGTATTTAATCATTTGCTCTGTCCTGAAATAAATAAGAAAAATAGATTTACGACAACTCTATACTGATAAGAACCCCAACAACCAGCCAATTACATATAATTCAATATTGCATTTGGATCTTTTGTCCTTATAATACCTCACACATTAATTAGATTATTACTATATCACACTAAATAAAAAGAGAATGCAGTGTTCAAAAGAAAACGTTTCTGTAGTTACTTTATCCAGTAAGTATTCAATTCACTTAGATTCAATTGCTTCTGTTTACATACAAGTTTAAAGATTAGGTTTGCTTGCACCCATGCACAAATTCACATACTCATGCAGCACACAAAGTTAATATAGCAATAAACCTAGTGGACTGGTTACCAAAATTATAGCAGTAGCTACTAATATTTGAAGTGAGAAAATCAATGATTTTTAAAATGCTATATAGTTAACAATCCCCTTATATTTTTTAATATTTCAAAATTTTTGTTAAAAGTTTAAAATAGTATAAAATAATATGATGACTATCTGCATACCCACCCACCAGAATTAAAAATCATTTCATTGGGTCATTTAATGTCTAATTTTCAATATAAGAAAATAAACATGAGCCCAAATTCTAAATATATATCCCCTTAGAAGAGCAATGGATCCATAACTGTCTGATAAATAGGGGCTGATGAGGCTACCTTAAAGATTCTATATCCTGGAGCTGACAGTGATATCTTGAAATTCATATCTAGTGGAGTAAAGAGCTAAAATCTCTTTAATCAGAGGAAGTTCAAAAAGATCCTGCCTACTAGTGCATGCTAAAACTTCTACTACCTCTGCTATGGGATGTGGCTAACATGAACCTGTTGCCAGGATATGTTAGGACTCATGTATGTTAGGACATAGCCAGGAACTGAGCCAAGTTTCTCACTGGTTCAGAAAGCGGCTCTGCAATATCTCCTTGAAGGAAAGACTTAAGACTTCATTCCAAGTCGTGATATTGACATGGGAAGCCCATGGACCAGGTGAAGCCACAATAAATTCTCTCAACTTGAAGATGTTAGAATGAACAGAAGGAAATATAAAATCTCATGAAGCTCACATACAAATGAGCCTGCAAATTATGCCCCAAAGATTATGTGGAAAATTAAATCATGAAAAATACCATATCTTTGGAGAGTACAGAGATAGGGTCTATGTGTATCTAGGGAGTAAGAAAGAGACTGAACAAATGACTTTCTAGTATATTCATGGCCTACCAACTTTTGTTGCCACTCCATCTTTTTTTTTTACACTTGGATCCCAGGACCAATCCCTAAATGGAAAAAATAGATTTCCCTTTCTTCTTAAGTAGAATCTGTCACTTCTAAACAAATGAGTCATAAAGATGCTGAAAGAGAATAAGATTATACTAAAACTAATAAACCAAAAAAAAAAAAAATAACAAAAGCAATGTGTGAATATATTTGCGAAAAGAAAAAGCATTATATCCAATGATATCTTTGGCTTGCACTTTGCAAATGGCATTATGTATAGATTATTTGTAAAGACAAAAACTATTAAAGGCAACACATAATAATTAATATATTGAATTAGTTAGAAAATAGAACTGCTATAAATAATTCTAAACATAAACAACTTTGAATTCATAATCTAGTATTATACTAAAAGTTTCTACATTAGTTCTCCTCTAAATATATTCTATAGTATATATTAATGGTACCATACTTCTGCTTTAATTTGGTGAGGCAAGAGACATGCATCATGATATTATATAGTCTACAGAAAATGCACATTTTGTAATAGAATTAGACCATGATTCCTCCCTTAAAATTATAATGAATTTATCAATTTTCTGAAAATTACACAGATGTCTATAGCAAGCCACCTTGAATCCGATTAAATATATATTGTACATCATACACTCCTAAAACTTAATAAAATCTATAAAACCATAACATAATCCAGAGTACAAAGAATCATAAAAAGAAGTAATAAAAGCCACACTAATTTTAAATATATGAGTAGAATTAATCAATACAGTATATTAAGATTTTCTTTTCTAAGTGTTGTATGGTGAAGTAAAAGGCACCAATAACTATAACCCCAAATGTGAGTAATGAGTTATCTTTTTAAAGAAATTTATTCTTTACAACAGAACAAAGCTTTATAGGAACAGTTTTGCATAAAACTAAACCTCTTTTTAATTTTAATATAGAGAAATATGTGAGTAATACTTCACAAAACAATGTCTTTCTGTTGAAACTAAGATATTTTTCAGAAATTATAAATATGGGACTACATATGTGTTTTGGATTAAATTGCATACCCCTAAAAGATATGTTGAATTTCTAATCCCTGGCACATCAGAATGTGGCCTTATTTGGAAATAGAGTCAATATAGATGGAAATAGGTAAGTTAAAATGAGGTCATAGTGTTATAGGGTGGGCTCTTAATCCCCATATGACAGATAACCTAATAAGAAGAGGAAATTTGGACACAGACGGACATAGGGGAGAATGTCGTGTGATGACTGAATCATGGAATTCCTTGGATTGCTGGCAAGCCACCACCAGAAGTGAGGAGAGACTTCAGAGAAAGCATGGCCCCACCAACCTTAATTTTGGACTGCTGGCTTCCAAAACAGTGAGAGACTAAATTCTTGTTTTTTGTTCAGCCACCCAGTTTGAGGTCATTTGTTATGGTAGCCATAGGAAACCCAAACAACATATAAACTCATTATCTTATAATCAAACATTGGTTGATTTGCACAATTCATATTCACAACAAAATTTGAATCATTGAGAAAACTGTTTATTATATATAATACAAAACACAAAGAACCTGTATGTTTGGCATTTGTATAATAAAAATTGAGCATTTTTCATCTGCTTCTCCATGGACATTTTTCATACTAAGAGGAAAGAGACCTTATGGCCTCTTTTGTTTATGATTCCCTGGAAGATTTCATGTCAAATTCTCTAAACTGTGATTACTCAGGCATTTTGGAGAGTCTCATTCTTCTAAGTGACTGTAGCTGAGATAATTTTACTTGCTAGTGTATTATCTCTACAGAGGAAAAGAAAGCAAGTAGCAGCGAGTATTGCACTTTCCTCTGTGAGGTTATAAATACAATGGTAAGAAAATAAATTGCCTTCTCTCTGCCATCTTTTGATGTACAGCTTAACGGTGGGTGGCCATTCTCTGACCATCGGTTGACTGCCTTTAGAAACAGTTTGTGGCAGTTCAGTAGAGGGACTCCTAGGAATTGTATAATTGGAGCAGAGAACAAGGACTCTACTAAGTGTGATACCCTGAGGAAAATCTGAGAAGTCTGGAGTAGTCAGACTGGGCTATTTATTACAGAAAAATAAGAGAAATAACCCAAACTGATCATTTTCTTATACGTTCCTCCTTGGGTACAGAATACCCTTGTGTATTTATCAACTTAGAGACTTTTTATAGTTAGGCTGTTACTGTCTTCACTTTTATAATTCATTTATCTCATATAGAAAGTTGAAAACAATTTTATCCATGGTTTTCTGTATATCCATTAGACCCTTTTGAATAATATATTTTTCTTTACCTTCACTCCATATCTTTTTCCTCCACAACCACTAACCATCCACACCACTCAAAATTGGCAGAATTAAAGCAGACAAAAACAATGAAAAGGATAAGCATAACATCACCCCTAAGGAATGAAATATTGACTGCTATGTATTTTTCCTAGGCTAATTTCTATGCATATTGCATATGTTGTTTATCTCATTTGAAACCTCCTGTTTTAATTTGAGGAAATTGAATTGTAATTGAAATATAAGCAAGTACCAGCTAGTAATAATTTCCATAGTCAGGCTTTGAACTGTAATAAGTCTGACTATAGAATGTATATCCTTGTCACATAAAAGAAGTTATTTACAGAACACAATATTTTAATATGTATTACTAAACAGAGATTTGAATATATTTATATGTATATGTATATCTTTATGGTGATGAAAATATTCTGTATCTTGAATGTTTCAATGACAATATCCTAGTTGTGACATGTCCTACAGTTTTGCAAAAAGTTGCCATCAAGGAAATTGGGTAAAAATTATACAGGTATTATTTTTTAAAACTACATGTGAATTTATAATAATCTCAAAATTAAAAAATTAATGAAAAATTCGTGATAAAACAAATAGAAAAGGAATAAAATTTTAGCTTAGATCTTGTGAAGCAGACATTCTAGTTCCTGTAAGCCCATGTATTATTTCTATAACATATCATACATTATGCACCCTGCATAAAATAATATTGAGGATTGCTCTCATGTATATAATAACTAAGTTTGCTTCTGTGATAATTTTCTCTTTCACTCAAAAATATATCACTTTAAAAATGACTTCGCAAAGTGCTTAAAAACAAAGAATATAAAACAGAACATGTGTGACTATCCATAGAATACAATTGATTAATTTATTTTACAAATTAATATCTACCTATATTACCATTAGATAACAAAAGAGCTAGATAGCAACAAAGATAGTAGAATTAAGAATGAAATTGTGAGTTTGGGGCTTTTTCTAGGTTTAACAAATGTATTATAAGCACAATATTTAATGCAAATACAATCCCAAAAGAGAGCTAAATTGGCTACTATATTTACACAGATGTTAGTAGGATAGTGGGAAAATCCATATGGATGCAGTGTTTCACAATATCCTTCAATAATAGACTAGTTGATTTATGATGAGTTTTTGACAGTCTGCAGATAACTAGGACATTAAATACTAATAATGAATTTTGTAAATGCAGTATATTGGCAAAAATGTTTTTGTAAAATCTTTTTTGATGGTTCAAACCTACTGTTAATTCCTTGAGTTATGTTCCAAAATGTCAAGTACTTAAGTCTACAAATCATCCATGACATACCTTAAAAATAAAATATACACTATTAATTTGAGATTTAAACCATTCATTTGTTTTTGAAAACTGTCATAGGGGTTGTTTCAGTTAGGTAATTGCTCTATACATTCTCCCATAATGTATTATTTTTTTTCTAGGACATGTATCTCTAAATTTTGAGAGAATGACTATTCTTTCAAATATATGACCAAGAGGACATTTGTAATATGCATACCCAATACTCAAATCCTGTGTTTAGAAATCAAATTGAATTAGCTTCCTAGTATACAGAAAGCTATAAAATGAAGGTATAAAAGTAGAAAATCCCCAGTTCTTTTCCAGTGTGGATATTTTATGAGTCTCTTCAGAAATCTGAACTATAATGGCAAAAATTGGATTTATATTTTAAGGATAGATTAAGTGGCATATCCAATAAAAACCTTTGAGACACTAAGATGACACTAATTCTTAAAGCTATGATCTATATGAAATTCAATAATTAATTATTCTTCTAATGAATATCCATCTAAATTTACATTACATGTAAATATGATACAAATCAATGACTAATAAATGCAAAATTATGTTGCTTTATCTGCCAAACAAGTGTTATTTGTGTGGTGATATAAGGAAATATAATTTAGGAAAGTTATGCCAATTGTAAAAATTAGGCAAAAAATGCCAAATTGGAGAGATCACAATGAATCAATTTAAGACATAAAATGTTACTCAAGTTTTTATCACTGTTTTAAGTATTCGGATTCCAAAATTAATATAATCTGGTTTTCAACACCATTGAACAGAGCAATAAGTAAAGAAAAAACAGCAACATTGAAAAACAACAGCAACAACAACAGAAAGCAACAAAAATTATTAGAAAAAAAGAGATGTGCTAGTATAGGACAATAATATTAAAAAAGAGAGCACGTGATTCTGTCTGTGAGATAAATAAAGATTATCAAAGGAAAAGACATTTCAAGGCTTTTATCAAGTATGAGTAGAATTTTATTAGCAATAAATTGTATGTGATACAAGACAACTTGATGGTCAGTGTGTGCCGGTATAAAATCATATTAGTTATTAGTAGGCAATACGTGTTTAGTTTTGAATGAAATTAAATCTAAATATAGTTTTCTCACTGTGCCAGTTTGGATGTATTGTGTTCCCCAAAATGCCATGCTATTTGATTCAATCTTGTTGGGCCAGACATATCAGCGTTGATTAGGTTGGATTCCTTTGATTGAGTGTTTCCATGGGGATGTGACTCAATCAACTTAAGTGAAATGTTTGATTGTGTAATTTCCATGGAGATATGGACCCCATCCTTTCAGGGTGGCTCTTAGTTAGATCACTGGAGTCCTACATAAAGACCTTACAAACAAAGGGACCTCAGAGCAACTGAGAGTGACATTTTGGAGTAGCTGCAGCCAAGAGAAACATTTTGAAGATGGCCATTGAAAGTAGACTTTTGCTACTCCAGAGTTTGCCTGGGAGAAACTAAGAGAACATCCCCAGAAACCTAGAGAGAAATGTCCCGGGAGAAAGCCATTTGGAAACACAACCTGGGAGCAAAGGAAGAAGATGCCAGCCATGTGCCTTCCCAGCCAACAGAGGTGTTCCAGATGCCGTTGGCCATTCTTCTGTGAAGGTACTCTGTTGTTGACATCTTAGCTTGGACACTTTTATGGCCTTAAGACTGTAACTTTGTAACCAGATAAACCCCCTTTATAAAAGCCAATCCATTTCTGGTATTTTGCATAATGGCAGTATTAGCAAACCAGAACACTTAACAACCATGAGGTAACATCTAAAACAGTCTTGTGGGCATGCAATCCATTTTAGACATCACTAGAATACGGAATGTAAATGAACATTTTAGTTCTGTCATTAAATTCATGTAAAATATTCTCTAGTTAGATAAAGATGTTAGATGACTTCTTACACATGAAATGTCCCTCACAACAAAATGCTTCTGCTTAAATATTTTCTTGTTTTCCTCCTAATGCATCATACATAACAAGGAGGGTATAAAAATGCTTAAAGAAAAATGTTTAAAGAAAATAATGACATAACGAACACTCCTATATGTACCACTGAAACCACTCGTGATACAGCCATGAGTCCTAACTAAGATTTGGACCAAAATGTGCTTATCAGGATCTCTTCCTCTCCCATAACTAAAACTTTTTACTGAGCTTGTTTTATAGGCAGTTAAACTTAGCCACAAGTCAGAAACTGGAGCATGCACAGACCCACAGATGCTTGTCCTTCAAATGATCCCTGAAATAATAGGGATAAAAATCAGTTTTCTCAGAACCAAGATTACAGGGATAAGGAGTTGTTGGAAGCAAATAAAATGTGAGGAATCCCTCAACAAGGAAGATAAGATCTGGTGCATGGGCATAATTCTACCATATATAGACAGTTCTACAAACAACCAATCAGAATATGCCAACCAAATCCCTGTCACTGTTCCCACCTCCTTTTGTTTCCATCCTATAAATCGCCCTTAGTTTTTGGATCAGGCAGACACATTTTAAACTTGGCTCCTGTCTCCCTTTCTGTCAACCTCACAATAAAACTCTTTCTATTCTCAAAATCTTAGTGTTACCTACCAGAATGGCCATTATCCAAAAAACAGAAAATGACAAGTGCTGGAGAGGATGTGGAGAAAGAGGCACACTTATTCATTGTTGGTGGGAATGTAGAATGGTGCAACCACTCTGGAAGACAGTATGGAGGCTCCTCAGGAAGCTAAATATAGATTTGCCATATGACCCAGCTATTCCATTGCTGGGTATATACACAGAGGAACTGAAACTTAAGACACAAACAGACATTTGTAAACCAATGTTTATTGCAGCATTATTCACAATTGCCAAGAGATGGAAACAGCCCAAATGTCCATCAAAGGACGAGTGGATAAACAAACTGTGGTATATACACATGATGGAATATTATGCAGCTGTAAGACAGAACAAAGACTTGGATCATGTAATAATGTGGATGAACCTTGAGGACATTATGTTGAGTGAAGTTAGCCAGAAACAAAAGGACAGATTCTGTATGGTCTCACTAATATGAACAGACATTAATGAACAAACTTTGGGAGTTCAAAGCTGACAACACAGGCGACCAGGAGAAAGAAAGAGGGCAGAGACCAGCCATTTGATGCTGAAGGACTACAGAATGTTTAGGATTGATTGCATAGATCCAGAAATAGATAGCATAATACTGTGTGATGGTAGCACGGTATTGTAAGTACACTGAACAAAGATGTCTGTGAGTAAAGCTGAAAGAGGTGGGATAGGAGAATGTATGACACCAGAGGTAAAGATAGATGATAAAGACTGGGACTGTATAACTTGGCAAAAACTGGAGTGGCCAATGACTGTTACTAAATATACAAATATAAAAAATGTTTTTGCATGTGGGAAAGCAAATGAATGTCAACCATGTAGAAATTTGAAAAAGGGATGGTATTCAGGAAAAAACATAATCAAAGCAAACTGGAGTCTATGGTCAAGAGTAACATTGTAATATACCTCCATTAAATGTAGCAAAGGCAATATGCCAATGCTAAGTGTATATGAGAGGGGGATATAGGGGAGTAATATGGGATTCTTGGTAGTGGTGTTATTTGCTGTCCTTAGTAGTATATTGTATTGTATGACATGTTATTTTTCTTATTATCATTTTTTCTAATTGCTGAAAAAAAAAAAAAAACAATTTTTCTTGCAGTAATCAGTATGTTCAAGTGCTGATTGTGGTGATAAATGTACAACTTTATGATGATACCATGAACAACTGAATGTACACTGGATAAATGTATGGTATGTGAATACAAGTCTATAAAATTGTAGGAAAATTATATATAGGAGTAAAAGTGTTGGAGAAAACACGGTGAGAGGGATGATGCCTCACCAATATGGACTAACTACAATGTGTAAACTCAGAATTGAATCTTAGAACATAGCTTAATGTGGACACAATAATTGTAATAGTCCCTAGATTGTAAGCTCTTACAGCAGTTAACTCTATCCCTGAATTGTAAGGCCTGTCTCTAAACTTTGAGATGCTGATCCCCTAGTGTATAACCTGATTGGTCTCTGGAACAATGCATATCTCTGAGACACCTGAAACTCAGAGCTAGAGCTCGGCAGATATGAATGTCGGTATTAGTGCATACAGCCACTGTCAAAAAAAAAAAAAAAAAAAAGAACTGAAAAAGAGCCCAGACTTCAATTAGTGATATGAATGAAGCAGGTCTGGTTAAGACCAGGGCAAGCCAGGCCAAAGGGTAAAGGTTGAAACTGATTGTGTTTTAAAACTTCAACTTCCATATGAGACCAAGGGAATAGATATCTATTTGGTACAGGATCTAAATTTTCTAAACGGTACAACTCTACAGTCGATTTGTTTAAACACCACAACTGCATGGAACTTTGAATAGGAAGTGAGATATGGTAGGTTAGTATAGGCTGGAGTGAAATAGTGACACATCCTAGAGTAATTTGGGCAGATAATAAAAAATATATTTACAGCCTCCCCCTCCCCAGCCCCGAGGATCTGGGGGAAGGTGTGAATGTGTTGGACATCCTCACCGGGACTGGTGTTGATGTTGTCACAAACATTGGGGCTGGCGGTTTGATGTGCTGAGCCCTCGAGCATGGGACTTGCCCTTATGAAGCTCATTACCACAAAGGAGAGTCTAAACTTGTATGTAATGGTGCCTAAGAGTCTCCCCCTGAGTACCTCTTTGTTGCTCAGATGTGGCCCTCTCTCTCTCTAACTGAGCCCTCTTGACAGGTGAACTCGCTGCCCTCCCCCCTACGTGGGACCCGACTCCCAGGGGTGTAAATCTCCCTGGCAATGCAGAGTATGACTCCCGGGGATGAATGTGGACCCAGCATTGTGGGACTGAGAGTATCTTCTTGACCAAAAGGGGGATGCAAAATGAGACGAAATGTTTCAGTGGCTGAGAGATTCCAAATAGAGTCAAGAGGTCACTCTGGTGGACATTCTTATGCACTATATAGATAACACCTCTTAGGCTTTAATGTATTGGAATAGCTAGAAGTAAATACCTGAAACTACCAAACCCCAACCCAGCAGTCTGGACTCCTGAAGCCAATTATATAATAATGTAGATTACAAGGGGTGACCGTGTGATTGTGAAGACCTTGTGGATCACACCCCCTTTATCTGCATGGATGAGTGGAGGAATGGGGATAAAAACTAAAGGACAAATGGGGTGGGATGGGGGGATGATTTGGGTGTTCTTTTTTCACTTTTATTTTTTATTCTTGTTCTGGTTCTTCCTGATGTAAGGAAAATGTTCAGAGATAGATTGTGGTGATGAACGCATAACTATGTTATCATACTGTGGACGGTGGATTGTATATCATGGATGATTGTATGGTGTGTGAATGTATTTCAATAAAATTGAATTTAATAAAAAAAAAATCTTAGTGTTGCAGTATTGGATTCTGGGCACATTGGGCAGTGAGCCCATTGCATAGCAACAATTTGGCACACCAGATGGGACTGTGAGGTCTCTGGACCACCTGCCCAAAGCTCTATGGCATTGGCAGGGAGTGTGAACCCTCTTTGCTCACCCTGAGTGGTACCACTCAGACCAGTTAGTCTGGAGGTTCATCGATTGGGGCCCTTACCACTCCAGCCCAGTGCTTCAGGCCCCTCGGCACCTTGGCTTCCAAAGAACAAGACTTCCATGCTAGTAAAAAGGACAGTCCCAGAGACAGAAGATTGGAAATAGGTCACCTGCCACCCACAGGATAATTTCTGTGCAACTAGGGACACCAGATCACAGGTTGGTCAACTGGAGCACAGGCTATATGCTAGGTAAAAGAAGTATCCTATCCAAGGACATAAACAAAAACACTGTCCCAAACTCCTGAAACATCCCCTTAGGGTGTCAGGTTTTATTTTATTGTTCCCATACAGAATTATCACCATGGGTAATTCTAATAGCATACTAGACTGCAGTCCTTGAAGATGTATTTTGCATAATTGGTCTCTGTTCAGTTGTGAGCCTATGAAGAAGCAAAAGAAGGTTTTCTTTTGTAATACAGACTGGCCCCAATATAAACTAGAATCAGAGGAGAACTGGCTATATAGTGGTTGTTTAAATTATTACACTACTTTGAAATTATAATTATTCTGCAAAAGGGAAGAAAAATGGGATGAGATCCCATACATTCAGTCTTTTATGTCTTTATATCAAAATAAGAACTTGCAGAAATAAATTTAAAATTATGGTTCAGAGGGAAGGGATTCAGGCAAAGCAGTCCAAATCTGAGTCACCAGACTCACCTAATTTTCAATTAGAACTGTATTGCCAGATTCCAAACCAGATGATAGTCTTCTATCACACTTGGTGCCTCCTTCAGCAACCCCACTATAAATGGATGAAGCTAAATTAGACACACAGAGAAATCCACTAATCCTCCAGAGGCCACTAATTCAGCCTTATACCCTTCATCTCCTACTAACCAAAAAGGAACCATCTCCCCATCCCACACCCAACATGGTACTCAATTCAGCCCAGGGGAATGCTCAATCCCAGGTAAGGCAAGTGCCACTCAGACAAGTCCCTGCAGGATGGGATTACCAAGGCAAATTTACAGGGTTTGCATTCTCCCTTCCCCAACTCTGGCCTGTATAATTGGGAAAATAATATGCCTTCCTATTGAGATGACCCTAAAAAGATGGAGTATCTCTATACTTCTATTTTGGTATTCATAACCCCACCTGGGTAGATATTCAGGCCCCCATGAATACCCTCCTCACCCCTAAGGAGTACAGGATGGCCATTTCAGTTTGCTAAAGCTGCCAGAATGCATATACCAGAAATGGCTTGGCTTTTTCAATGGGGATTTATTAGGTTGCAAATTTATAGTTCTAAGGTGATGAAAATGCCCAAATTAAGGCATCAAGAGGTAGATATCTTCTCTGAGGAAAGGCCGATGGCATGCAGCGTTCCTCTGTCACATGGGGAGGCACATGGTGATGTCTGCTGGTCCTCCTCCTGGTTTCTGGTTTCAAAATGCTTGCTCCAGAAATGTCTCTGAGCTTCTCTTTTAGCTTCTCTGAGCTCTGTGAGTTTCATCTGTCTTTTGTCCTCTAATAGAGGACTCCAGCAAGGGGATTAAGACACACCTTAAATGGACCAGGTCACATCTCCATGGAAACAACTAATCAAAGGTCCCACCCAATAATAGGTCTGCTCCCACAAGAATGGATTAAAAGAACATAGCCTTTTCTGGGGTACATAACAGATTCAAACCAGCACAATGTCTTTTGAAAAAGTCCACCAGGAGGCCAATAGACTGTGTGAATTGCAACCCAACTACCCTATTCATATAGCAGTGACCTTCCCAAGGACTGATCCCAGAGAGGACCCAAATGAACTCAGGGACTGAACAAAATTAAACTGTTACGAAGTATGTGTCATAGTAAGGATGCAGAAGGGAGCCCCCAAACCAAAAACAATTTAAAAGGTTCAGGAAACACAACAAGGACCAAAAGAAAACCCATCCACTTTCTCAAAAGAATGTTTGGGGCATACAGTTAATACCCTGACCTGGATCCAGAACACCCAGATAACATGAGACTAGTTAATTTGACCTTCGTCAGTCAAAGTGCTCAAGATTTAAGGAAAAACTACAAAAATTGGAGGGGGCATTTAGAGATGCCTGTGTCTCAGCTAGCTGGCTTTGCACTCAAATTCTTCAACTTTGAAGATCCAGGAAAAGCAAAAGAGGTCAAGCCACCCTGCTAGCCAAAGCCATAAACCACAAGTATGGGACTGAGAAGAACCTTGATGAGAGAACTCAGATGACCATGGGTAAGACCCTTCCCACCCCCAATAATCTAAAAGTTACCCCCACTTAAGCACATGACAGTGTGCCTATTGCAAACAAGAAGGGTACTGGAAATGGGAGTGTACAAATTGCCCAAGGAGGAGTGTTCCCATTTGCTAATGCTACTATTATGCAAAATACTAGAAATGGATTGGCTTTTACAAAGCGGGTCTATTTGGTTACAAATTTATATTTCCACAGCCATAAAAGTGTCCAACCAAGGCATAAACATGAGTATACCTTCACTGAAGAATACTGATGGCATCCAGAAAACCTGTCATCTGGGAAGGCACAGGCACATGGCTGGTGTCTGCTCTGGGGTTCTGGTTTCAAAATGGCTTCCTCTGAGGATATTCTCCCAGGCAAACTCCAGACTAGCAAAAGTCTACTTTCAATGGCCATCTCTAAAATGTCTCTCTAAGCTGCAACACTGAGCTCCTTCTGTCTGCACTCTTATAGTGCTCTAGTAAACTAATCAAGACCCATGCTGAATGGGCAGGGACACACCTCCATGGAAATAATCTAACCAAAGGTATTACCCATAGTTGGGTGAGTCACATCTCCATGAAAACAACCTAATCCAAGATTTCAACCTGATCAACACTGGTATGTCTGCCCCCATAAGATTGCATTAAAGAACATGACATTTTGGGGGACAAAATACATCCAAGCCAGCACAAGGGGGAAAAAGAATTGCTCTCAATTCATCCTATCAAATGCCCCACACTGAGGGCTGGAGAGGCCAGGACTGATGGGGCCCAAGGGCATCTTTCCACCCCACTGTCCACATCAACATTTCCCACAAGGAGCCTCAGGTAACTACAATGCTGGGAAAGAAATTTATTGACTTTCTGGTAGATACTGGAGCTACTTACTCTGTTTTAAGTGAAAATCAGGGGTCTCTGTTTCCAAAGACTGCAGCTATTACTGTGGTTTCTGGGCCAGGGCCCACAAACCTTTCCTACAGTCCCTCTAATGTCAACTAGGGAACACAAATTTAAAGCACAGCTTCCTTTACAAGCCCGAATGCCCTATGCTGCTACTAGGATGGGATCTGTTAACCAAACTGAGTGCTCAGGTGACTTTCTCTTCAGAAAGCATAAACACTGAGGTCCTCCCAATCAAGTATGTGCTCTTTGAGTTGCTTTCCTACACTTAGACGGAGAGACACACCTTAAGATCCCAGAGGATATTCTCCTAAAGGTGAGGCAGAAGGTGTGGGGTTATGGACTGCCAGGGAGATCCAGAACTTCTGAACTGATAAAGGTAAAAATTCACCCCAACACACAAAAAAGCCCCCATTTGAAGCAGTACCCCTTGAAAAGACAGGCCAGGGAAGGCATAGAACCATTGGTAATTTTTTTTCTCTGATATCAGTTAATTTGACCTTGCCAATCTCCATAGAATACTTCTATTTTGCCTGTTGCAAAACCAAGCACTAATGAGTACCAACTTATGCAGGAGGGACTATTAATCAAAGATTAGAGGATACTTACCTGGTAATGCCAAACCCTTACACATTACTTATCATCTTATCTGGAAATTTCTATTTGTTCCTGGTACTGGATTTAAAAGATGGCTTCTACTGTGTACCAGTGAGCCCAGAATCCCAAGAGCTATTTGTTTCAAATGGGAGGAAACCAAAATCAATATAAAGCAACAATATTGCTAGACTGTGCTCCTGCAGGGATTTAAAAATGCCCCCCTCCTCTATTTGGAGAAACGCTAGCTAGAGATTTCAGAGGGCATCAACTTCAAGGAGTAACTTTACTACAATATGTAGAAGATACCCTGATTGCCATTACCACAAGAAATTTCAGATCAGAAAACTGTCCTAACTCTGAACCTCCTGGCAGATCAAGGATACAAGGTCTCCAAGAAAAAAGAGCAAATATCACAGCCTACTATGAAATATCTAGGATTTCACTTGTCAAAAAAGACAAAGGAACTTGTTGCCAACAAGAGAGAAGCATCAGCTAGAGTAGATGTACAACCACTAGGAGGCAGCTCTGAGGGTTCCTAGGAATGGCCAGATTTTGCCAGATTTGGATTCCAAATGGACTTATAGCCAACCCTTATGAGGCCCTTAAAGGAAAGGACAATGAGTCTTTTAAGATGGACTACTGAATACCATTAGAAATTTTATACTATTAAAGAAAAAATTTTTTAAAGCATAGCACTTGGCCTCCCAGACCTAAGGAAACCTTTCAATCTATATGTGCACAAGTGATAGAGACTAAGCTTTGGGGTATTGACACAAAATTTAGGCAGCACATGAAGGTCTGTGGCCTACCTTTCTAAACAATTAGATACAGTGACTCAAGGATGGCCAGCATGCCTCTGAGCAGTGGCTTCCTCTTGCAACCTGCTACAGGAAGCCAAAAAAGTTTACTTTGGGACAACCAACCACAGTATACATCCCTCACTGTTTAGTAAACCTCCTTTTAAAAAGGGGGGTTTTTGACTCAATTCTGGAAGGCTAGACAAGTACAAGTCCATATTGCTAGGTAATCCTAATGTTAAATGGAAAGCAATTACCTCTACTTCCTAATACACAAGAAGAACCCATCCATGACTGTATACAGGTAATGGAGAAGTCTATTCCAGCCAGCCTGACCTCATGGACCAAGCTTTGCAGGATCTGAACCTAAAGATAGTCACTGATGGGAGCTGCTTGATGAACCAAGGACTCCAAAAAGTTGTGTATGCTCTGATACCTCTCCAGGAAGTTCTAGAAGCAAATGCACTTCCTGCAGGTACATCTGTTCAGAGTGATAATGGAGGAGATTTATTGCTAAGGTAACCCAGAAAGTAGCCAGAGCTTAGAAATACATTAGAAGCTACTTACTTCTTGGAGGCCACAATCCACAATGAAAACATAAAAGATGACTCATACCTTAAAGAAGACTTCAACAAAAATCTGCCAAGAAACTAACTTGACATGGGACAAAACATCACCAATTGCACTGTTTTGGGTAAGAGTAGCTCCCTAAAGCAATCTCCAATTGAGACCTTATGAAATGTTATATGAGGGACCTTTCCTTTAGACTAAGTTTTGTTTTAATCTAGAAAACAATCATTATAAAAGAACTAAACACTGAAAAGTGTATACAATATTTAAGTTTTATTTTATCTGCTATTCACCAATATGTTTCTTGCTGCCTTATGTTTCCCACAGATGCACCTCTCCATTACATAAATTCAGGAGACTGGGTGCTTCTTAAAACCTGGAAACATCACCATCCAGGAGATCAATTATAGCTTCAATGGAATGGGCCTTATGAAGTTTTACTGGTTACTCACTCTTCTGTTAAGTTCCAGGGTATAAGACCAAGGATTCACTAGGCCCAAGTAAAACTAGTACCTGTCAACTGATCAGCCTATGAGAACCAAACAGGAGACAGTCTGCATGAACAAGGGGAAACAGCAAGACCAAACTGTCCAAATATTGGATGGGCCCCAAATCCCAGTGAAAACTACATCTTTGAAATACTCATGTAAACCCCATAACTGACCTAAAACTATCCATTAAAAAGGACCCACAAGATAGGTAATGATAGAATCTTTGTGTCCTAGCCTAACTATATTTGCCTGTCTTGTTATCAGTTTTTATTTATTAAAGAGCCTTTGTAAACTACCTGACAGCTTTAACAATTATCTTTGTAGTCATTAGAACTATTAGAACGTCTGTACCTTCAAACCTCCCTCATCTAGAACTCCATAAAAATTTTAACATGTATTATCCTTCTCATTTACTACCTTCCACCTCTAATTTTCCATCACACTCTCCCACATCCATTTCAAGAATCAGTTCAATAAATAGCTGAAAGAGCCAATAAATCTCACTGTTGTTTCTGTATATGTAATAACAACTCCGAACCAGAGGCTACCTTTATTGCTGATCTTGCTCACTTACACATCTGGCCACTTCTCAATGGCACCTGGAAAGACTACAATTCTTACTCATGGGAAAGTCCATCCACTTGAGAATGGGCCAAAATCTTTAAGTTTCAGGAAACCCCTCACCACTGAATTTTGGAGGTTCCCAATAGGTAATATTAAGATACTTAATCAAAACCTTTCACTTTGCATCTGTAAACCTGCTCATGATCATTGCTTATTTCTCCAATGTGGAAACAGTTCTCTACTCCCTTTCCTGTGGTTCAACCAAAAACTATAGCCATCTGACAAGTATCATTAGGGCATATCCCTATACAGTTCTGCAACTTTACCCTAAAGTACCAGAGCTGGGAACTTGATCCTTCTAAAGTTGTCTTCAGTAGCACTCTCCAGAATACTCAACTTACCTCAACCCCAACATTGCTAATGACAGACAAACCTTTCAATTTAATTGTGAACTTGTCCCTGTATGGTGCCCTGTCCCACTATTAACTCCACCTACTACCACCAAACCCAAGGACTCCTCCCATAAGCTATAAGCACTAGTTACTGCCTCCACCCTCGCTCATATTCCAGGACTTGGGTAGAGCAAGAAATATTCTTTCTCTATTCCTCCTATCAGGTAGATGAAGCTAGTGGAAATCTATACCACTACCCCTCCCTCACCAGAGACTGATCTTCTGACTCTCTGAATGTAAATAGCTCTGATGACTGCACTGGCATTAGCCTATTATCTCAACTCTGACTTGCTAACATACCAACAGAACAACACTTGAACCTTGTGCAAGACAATGTGGATAAATGCTTCAAACTCAAATTCCCAGATTTTTATGCCTCTCTGTTTGTCCTTAGAAGTCACAGGATATTTCTGGTTATGTGGAAACAATATATATATATATATATATATAGCTCTCCCTTACTCCAGGCTTGGAACCTATGGCTTTGTCTCCCTGATGCTAGATATACATTATTGGAAAGTACTCAACTCTTTTCTAATCCTGAATCTAGGGTCTCTTACTTCCTATCCGCTTTTCCACCTGAGATGACAGAAGTGTCGCATCATCCTCAACACACATGAGGTAAAACAAGGCACTGGCTATGGCATCCTCCATCTATTCCTTCCTAATTATGGCTACGAAGGCTTAGAAATGGCCATTAGAAATATCTCATTACAGGTTCTACAATAGATTCAGCCATACCCAATCTAGCCTCCTCAAACTACAAAAACAGGTAACACCTTTAGCAGAAATGATTCTCCAATATTGAGGAGCTTTAGATACTAGTCTTGCCATCAAGACAGCATCTGTGCCTTTCTCAGAGAAGAATGTTTCTATATCAACAAATCTGGACAGGTCATACATGATATAACTAAACTCTGAGAAATCTTCACCACATTCTGGAATTGGGGGATTTCTAAGTCATCTTGGGACCACATCACCCTCTTTACTGATCATTTCTCCTCGTTCCCTGATAGCTTAGGCAATGTTCTCTGATCCTTTTTGGACTATTCCTCTTTTTCACGTTATGTCCCCTACTAATTACTTGATGCTCCACGTGGGTAACAAACCACACATTGCTCTCCAAAACTATCTCAGCCCCAGGAACCCATGAGTACCTACAACTTCAGGCCAAGCATTTCCATTCCTTGAGCCCTGAACAATACCCTTAACCAGCAGGAAGCAGCCAGAGAGTCACCATCCCACATCCCTCAAGATTGAGGAATGTTCAAAACTGAGGACCAAAACCATGGGCAAGATAGCTGGGAGCCCTAATTAAAAATCAAAATTCAGGCCAAAATATGCTCATCAAGATTTCTTCCTCTCCCATAATTAAAATACTTTCCTGAGCTTGTTTTTCAGGCACTTAAACTTAGCTCCAAGTGGGAAACTGGAGTGTGCACAGGCACACAGCATCTTGTCCCTTGAATGACCCCTGAGACACTAGGAATGAAAGTTACCTTCCTTGGAACCAACATTATAGGGATGAGGAGCTGTCAGAAGCAAACGAAATGTTAGAGGTCTCTCTCAACAAGGAAGATAAGATCCAGACCATGGGCATATTCTACCATATGTAGACAGTTATATAAATAACTAATCAGAATATGCCAACCTGAACACCCATCACTGTCCCCACCTCACTTTTTTTCCATCCTATAAATTTCCCTTAGTTCTTGGATCAGGGAGACAGATTTAAACTTGTCTCCTGTCTACATGTTGGTCGTCTTCACAATAAAACTCTTTCTTTTCTAAAAATCCTGGTGTCACAGTATTGGGTTCTGTGCATACTGGGTAGTGAGCCTACTGCTTGGCGACATAATCAAACTATTGAATTAAACAATTACCAGTGTTGTAAAAGTGTACTATATGTTTCTCCAAATCCCAACTACTATTATTTCCCAGAGAAGTAAACTCTGTGCTAAATTTGAAGGACTGTGCTGGTTTGAATCTATTAGGTCTCCCACAAAAGCCATGTTCTTTAATGAAATCTGTGGGGGCAGTCTTTTGATTAGAATGGAACCTTTTGATTGAATGTTTCCATGGAGATGTGACCCACCTAACTGTGGGTGGGACCTTTTGATTAGATCATTTCCATGGAAGTGTGGCTCTACCCATTCGGGTTGGGTCTTGATTAGTTCACTGGAGTTCTTAAGAGAGCTCAAGAGCCAACACAGACCCAGATGCCTGGAGAGCTAGGAGATGCAGATAGAAGGATGCTTAGAGATGCTAAGCTAAGAGATAAAGCTCAGAGGTTGGCCTGGAGAAGCTAAGAGAAGACCCCCAGATGCTTAGAGACAAATGCCCCAGGAGAACCAAGTAGAGAACTGAGAAAAGATAAGAGAGAAAGAAGTCCAGAGATATTTTGGACAAAGCCATTTTTAAATGCATCCTGGGGGCAAAGGACCAGCAGACACCAGCTACATGCTTTCCCAGATCCAGCTGACAGAGCTGTTCTGGATGCCATTGACTATTCTTCAGTGAAGGTATCTTCCTGTTGGTGCCTTAGTTTGGGCAATTCTATGGCCTTAGAACTGTAAATTTGTACACTAGTAAATCCCCTTTAAAAAGCCAATCCATTTCTGGTATTTTGCTTTCTTACAGCTTCAGCAAACCAGAACATTTACGTTTTTTAAAATTAGGTTACCACATATGTACAGCAAGTTATATAAATTATATCATATTGTTAATATTTTTCTGTTATTTCTTTTTAATACTATTTCATTATATAAATATACAACCACTTAATTATTTATTATTACATAATAAAAACAATGATATTGAAAGATCCTGAAAAAAAAAACTGCCTTTTGAAGAAAATGTTAATAAGTGAGTGAGAAGAATATGGCAGATATGGCAACACTCCTATCCTGTTATAACCTAGGCCCAAAAATAGTCAAGAATTAATCTCATCAGCCAAAAGTTGGTCCAAATATTTATAAATTATCATGGAGGCTATTTGAATTCCATATAGTTAATGATGATTTCAGTGATAAGTATTAGGAACTAACAATTATAGCACACGCATATAAAATGTGAATTAATATACAACTGTGCATAATTAAATACATTTGGAGAAAATAACTGAAGGCAACAATGGGGTAATTAAAGGCTTTTTTTTTTTTAAAGAAAAGGGTAGCAATAATCTGATCTAAATTTAGAAATTTCACTGTGGAGTAAATGCAGAGGGTGAGGAGGGCTGGAGCCAGAGATACAAGTGAGGATGCTATCGTAGTAATGATGGCCATTTGGGTATGGACTAGAGTAATAAGTATGGAAAAATTGTTTAAACATGCACCAAAGAATTAAAATGCAAGGAAAGCAATTTACATTCAAATAATTGCATGTTTGTATTTATATAATTGGGCACAACATGCTAGAATAAAGAATAGAGTTAGACACTTGACTCTAAGAGTAGAATCACCATACATGCGGCAAGTATAAGTGTAGTCTAACATGAGTGATAGTGTCATCCAATTTATATTTTTCCTAAATTGTGAACAAATTTTGAAAATGATGCAATTCAAATACTTTTATTTCAATGTAAATGGTAATTGCATTCCTATAAAAAGCAATGTATATTAAAATTGTGAAAAAATATGTTGTTCTGTAATTTAAATGAAGTTAGGAATTAAGATCAAATAATTATAAACAATTTTTCACTTACATGAAAAAAAAGTCATTATCTGGAACTCACTTGAGCATATCGAGTCTAGAGCACCTATTCCTTGCCAACTCAATGCCAACGGTAATCTCTGATTATTGTGAGCAGCCAAAGGCCACCTCAGATTTCCAACATGGTCCCAGGTAATGTTACCATCCCTGTGGGGAATCGCTGCATTAGTTAGCAAATAAAATTTATGTGATTTAGTATTTTTGATGAAAAGAATATGGCACCTAGTGATTCAGCTAGAGTGAAATATCAAAAGACAAGAAATGCTAAACATTGAACATATCTTCTCAGACAACTTTGATTTTGAGTTTTCCATGTGTATTCGTTTCCTAGGGCTTCAATAATAAATCATTCACAATCGGGGTGACTTAAAATGGCAGAAATTTATTCTCTGACAGTTTCATAGGCCAGAAGTCTGAAAGGAAGTTGTTGGCAAGGTTGTTCCATTCTGGAGGCTCTGAGTAAGAATCTGTTCCACACCTCTCTTCTAGCTTCTGGTGGCTTCCAGCAATCTCTGGGATCCCTTGGTTTATGACAGAATAACTCCAATGTCTACTTGCATCTTCACATGGTCTTCTTCCATGTCTCTATCGTCTGTGCTTCTGTGTCCAAATTTTCCTCTTCTTTCTCTAACAAAGACAACAGTCACTGAATTTAGGGTCCATCCTAATCTAGTATGAGCTTACCTTAACTTGATTACATCTCCAAAGACCTTGTTTTACAAATAAGGTAACATTCACAGATATCTGAAGTTAGGACTTCCTGATGGGTGTGAAAGTGGATATGATTCCAGGAGTTGCCACAGTCATTTGAACTATGAGAACAACTACCATAGGTTAATTATGGCAGACAGAAAGTTCCATTCTAGTGGAGCTGCCACAATCAGCCACAGAAGAGTAATCTCTGTACTTTTAGCTTAAGATAATTTTTAAAATTGAGGTTTTATGCAGTTTCCAACCAAATAATGATAACCAATAAAATCTACATGGGTTTACAGTGAACAGTATTCCTTTTGAGTTTGCAAGGTTTGTGTAAACCATGAAGAAATGTTTTTACAAATACCTGCAGGAAACAGCTATTTAAATAATTTGACATCTGTCCATATTTATAAACTTCAGTTTCCATTTGCTTAGAGCATTTATTCAGAACACATAAATGAGGTGTGACAGAAACATGGTAGCTGTTATTGATATACAGATTTAAGAGCTGGTATTTTCATTATGTTGCAATAAACCATCAAAAACAATCAGGGAGTATTGCTAAGATAATGTCATCCAAAATGGGAGACAATTATTAGGCTTATGGGGATATGTGTGTGTTTATATTTTTCTAATTAAATAAAACACATAGCATCCTGGCTATTAAATTTTAGGTATGGTTAATCCAGAAAATTTTCAGAATATAAACATGTAAACTAATGATAGTGTTTCCATTAAAAAGTTAATTCATTTCTAAGAGTTAAACAAACACTTAAACCATGGGATAGTCTCTACAAACTCAAATCCCCTATATTTCTTCTTTGTCTATCTGCTTTTTTTTTTAACTTTCTATTTGGAAATAATTTCAAACTTCAGACATAGGCAACATAATATAAACCACATACAGAGAATTCCAACATATTTATACCCCCTCAGGTACCCAGACCCACCACTTTTAACATTTTGCCACCTTTGCTGTTTCATACAATCATCTCTCTCCCTCCCTCCCTCTCTCTCTTCCTCTCTCTCTCATCTATATGTCCATATCTATCTATCTATCTTCTGAACATTTGAGAAAGGTTGTACACATCATAATCCTTGAATACACAATATATATATATGTGCATTTCCTACAAACAAGAAAATTCACCTAAGCAATCACCTTAAGAGCAGTTACTAAGTTGAAGAAATTTAATGTTGATTTAAAACTTACATTCTATATTCCATTTTTCCTTATGTCCCAATAATATTTTTTGAGCCATTTCTCCTCCATTTAGCCATCCATTATCATGTATTGCACTTCTTGTCATTAACTCTTTAGTTTCTCTTTTTGTGTTTGTGGCAACACATATACAACATAAATCTTTCCATCATAAATGTGCCAAGCATGCCATTTATGGGGATTAATCACATTCACAATGTGACCCACCCACCTGTAGGTGAGATCTTTTGATTAGATCATTTCCAAGGAAGTGTGACTCCACCCATCCAGTGATTAGTTCACTGGAGCCCTTTAAGAGAGCTCACAGAGAAAGGAGCACAGAGAAGCTGAGAGAGACATTTTGGAAGAAGTTAAGATACATAATCCAGAGTTTGCCCTTGGGAGAAGCTAAAAGGGAATTCCCAGATTCTTAGAGAGTAACACACCAGGAGAACCAAGCAGAGAGCTGAGAGAAGATAAGAGAGAGAAGCCCAGAGACATTTTGAGGAAAGCCGTTTTGAAACCAGAACCCAGGAGTAGAGGACCAGCAGATGCCAGCCACATGCCTTCCCAGCTGACAGTGGTGTTGCTTTCTTCAGTGAAGATATCTTCTCATTGCTGACTTAGTTTGAACACTTCTATGGCTTTAGAACTGTAAATTTGTAACCTAATAAATCCCCTTATAAAAACCAGTCCATTTCTGGTATTTTGCATAGCAACAGCTTTAGCAAACCAGAACAATAAGTTTGCATCTTTTCTGATATTTTTTTGTTTGGAATGTCTTAGGTCTGAGCCTTCTCACTGATGGCTTCTAATACTTTAACCTCCTCCTCTGTCTGGTCCACCACTTCCTTTTTCCTTTTATGTTTTGCAATCTTTTTTGAAACCTAGACATTTTGATATTTTAATTGGTTGTTGCTGAATTTAGACTCGAAGGCATCTGTTCCTTAAACTTTATCCATTAGTGTTAGGTAGCTTTCCTCGAATAACAAAAGCTAACCAAAATAAAATAAAACAAAAGAGAAACCACCTGTCCTAGCCCTGGCAGACTGATCTGTGTGAGCGCTCTCCTTCAGAGCCCATCCATACAACGAGTTTAGAAAGTTGCTCCAGGCCAAAGTGTAGGAGCCTTTCTGGCCCTTTTCGTGCATTCATCTTGCCCTAAGAATCCCCACCTACTTGGTTCCAAATGTTCCCGCTTCTCTAGGAAACAGTTTCCACATGGTCTGGGCATTGCATTATATGTCCTACAGCCAGCAATTCTTTGCCCCAGGCAGCAGCATGATTTAACTTCTCTTCTATGTTTTTTGTTTTTGTTTGTTTTTTGTTTTTGTTTTCTAGTCTTAGATTCTTATTCTAGCTTCAGTGTGATAATGAATCTATGGCTCAATAAATAATAATTACACATATATTTTCAAAAACCTCTAAATACAGAACAATATAAAATTTCAATAAAGAAAACAAATGCTTCTCAACATTTGACTTAGATAGCTCAACTTTCAATAGGATAAGGAAGAGCAGTTTAATGAGCAGCCTATGGAACAAATATGCTATATAAATCAGTCTTTCACTCACCCAGAAAATTCTTGTTGCTGGTTTAGAAAGTTCTTCTGTTTCCCAAGTGCAGTTATTTCTGAAAGTTTGGGTTAGTTTTTTCAAAACTCAGAGGATTTAACATAATATAAATGATGGATAGCAAAGCAAGAAAAATAAAGTTACACCATAGTCCATTTCATTTATATCTGCATATACTGTTGGGTACACATACATACTTTATAAAATAAATGTTTCCTTGGGAGGTTTTCAGTAGCCAGAATTGATGTAATTGTGCTTTTTGTGAGCCCTCTTGGTATAGCTTGTTAAGGATTATTGTCTTGGAGTATGGAGTTAGAAATTATAAAACCTCCATTTTTACTTCACATTTGGTTAAAATTAAAATTGAAACCAGAGGTCACACATTTTTTTTAATAGCAGCTACTTTGAAAGAATGGGATTTTTTTAAAAATATTTAATACCAGCGATTACACAATAATATAAATAAAGGTAAAAACTGGAAACTGAAAATATGAGCATTAGCCAAAGATGGATAATAATAACTTCTGGTTAGATTTATTGTACCTAACCTGTATCTTTACACCAGAATATTCAGTCTTGGTTAATTTTGTTGGCAAAAAGTTCTCCTTTAAGTCTGTATTTAATATTTATCGTTGTTGTTATATACCACTTGTTCCGGAGGCCATGATGCTTACATAGAGGTCTATTTAATAATTTCTATTTAATAATTTGTTTTTATTAGAATATTTATTTTGGATTTACTCACTAACTTTGCAGTTTTTAGCTCCTGATAATTAATTCTCAGATGTTGTAATAACTAATGTAAACAATAAAAAAAAAAAAAACACTGTTCAGAGTCTCTTGGAGTCAGGAGAAATGTCTTTTGAGTATCAATTGCTGTGTTTTGTTGTTGTTGTTTTATTTTTTTTTTTAATTATGAGTATTGAAAACACATTTTTAAAACACCATGTGGATCTCCCAATTTTGTTTGGGATTACCTGAAATTGCAGACTCTTGTTGAAATTTAGGTTATTATGACTTAAACTTTAGATTCATCTGAAGAGAATATAAAATGAAGATTCTTGGTCAACAGCCATATTGACTGCTGGAAATCTCTGAGCCATTGGCCCCAAATCTGAACTTGTACAGGCTCTCAGGTTCATTCTGAGTTCCACTGAAGTTGAAAAAACGATCGTTTTAAAAGGCAAATGCTTCTTTTTCTTTTTTCCCTGTCATTTCCTTCTGTGTGGACCAGTGCTACTTAAACACAATAATTTTCTCCAGGACAAGACAGATCACCCCATTCACGTTGTGGCTCATAAGCTATGTGTATATGTGTCTGCATTTGTATTTC
Source organism: Choloepus didactylus (assembly GCF_015220235.1). Lineage (NCBI taxonomy): Eukaryota > Metazoa > Chordata > Mammalia > Pilosa > Megalonychidae > Choloepus > Choloepus didactylus. The sequence goes on along the minus strand of NC_051308.1, from coordinate 65,895,289 downwards.
CTTTCCTTTCTTTTTTTTTTTTTTTTCCTTTTCTTTTACTGCTCCTTTTCTACCTCCTACCTCTCCTTTATTGACATGCCTACCCAAAATAGTCATCTAATCTGACCACCACTGGGGAAAACTCATCGAGTGGTGTCCTGGGTTTCTAGTATGGAGACTGAAATGCTGTCACTAGTCACAATAGACATTCCCTTCTGCTTTGGTGAGTCCTATAACCACACCTAATCACACAAAGATCTTTATCATCATTAAATCATCAATAAAAATTATTATATTATTCAGTAGACTAATGAAGAAACAGCTTGTATCCATTCAGATAAGGATATTTATGTTAAGCAACCAAATCTTAAGATTTTAACAGTGAATAAAATATTTCAGGCCTTATTATTACTAGTGTGTTGCTTACATATATATTCATCAAACTTCTTATAAAGATATTTTAAATTATCACAAGTTAGCATGAAAAATCTTAAACCACCTTCTTTTACATAAATTTTTCCAATACTGATACTTCATATTTTATCTGATTAATTCTTTAAATTGTATGTCTTTACACTAATTTTAAATCTCATGTTTATAATTTTATTTAAGAAATATAAACTTCAATCCCTATTGGAAATTAATGCTTTTATATAACAAATACCATTTTAATTACTAAAGATAATTTTTACTTTCCTACTTTCATTTTTTTCTGTGATTTTTCTTCACCTTTTTATTCTTCATTTATAATTTAAAAAATAAGTCCTCATTTCTTGTTCTTTAGTCTTATTTGTCCATATTGATTTTTTAAAAAAACAGGATCACGAGAAACACAGCCACAGTGGTTGTAGCAAAGAAAAGCAGCTCCCATTATGAATTAAAAAGTCCTTCCCTTAGGGACTTAGCACACAGTTCTTTTGCTTTTTCTTAATGGTTTTGCAAGACAATAATAGTGCTTTAAAAAAAAATCACTATGATTCTGGAGACTGTTTATCCCCACCCAACTGTATTTCTCTTTGCAGTTGGAATGCTTTTTATCAATAAAACAATTATTTCCTTTTATTTCAGTCTGTCTAATCATTAAACAGAGTGCGACATCGTCAAACCCCTTCAATAAGTGCAATGAAAATTACAAAAGTTAACAAAATGCTTTTGAAAAGACCTTAGGTGTGAAGTATTTTAAGGACATGTTCCATCAAACTTTCAAACAAGGATGCTACTGATGTTTTCATTATTAGACAACTTGAAAGTGAGGAGAGGTAAATCTAGGTGATTCTGGTGCTTCACATTTTCTCCTTTTTTAGTAACCTTAGTAGCTCAGTGGCTGTGAGTTAAATCAGGGAGCTATCAGGCTGATTCCAGTTTCTGAGCTCAAAAGAATCCCTGCTTTTTCACAAGGTTACTCCTGGATCAGGGACATTCACTCTTATATGTTTTCAGATGTTTCCTACTCTCATCCCTATATATATGTAAATTAGTATGGACAGAGTCTCACCACTGGGACACTGGTCATGGTCCATGCAGATCTTTTCTGGGATAGGATTTGGGGGGTTTTATGTGCTTTCCTGATGTTTTACTAATAACTTCTCCCCCAAATAAATCCATTTTATTCCTGCACTGTGTAGTGCTAGTGGTGTGTACTCTGATCCATTTATACAAATGAAAGGAAAAGCCTAACTTATCCAAGACTGGTCTGTTTAGTCAAGCCTCCTGGAGCATAAATTAGCTTCCTACACAATAGGACCAGCGAGGATCTAGACTCACAAAGCATGGAGATTTAAGCTCCAGTGATTAAGTCAATCATTCGGACAGAATTCTGGGGTGGTGAAGCAGGACCAGAGACTGAGGTTCCAACATGTCACACAGTAACAACTTCAAGGCAAGAACCCAGACCCTAATAATGTCAGTGGAGCTACTGGAGTTAAAAGCTCTACAGTCTGAGGTAGAACCTGGGGTGTTTCTCAGAGTGCAATGGACACCTACCACTGCTCTGACAGCCTCTGTAAGATTCTTCCAATAAAAAACTGTACTGTGTCAGGGATATATGTCACATGGTCATTCTCTACTGTTTGCTTGACACAGATGTCCATAAATTTTTTTTACCAACATGTTAATTCGATTAGAGTTTGTAGCTATCACAAACTGAAATAAATGTCTAACAATGAAAAATGACTATAGTAAATAATTGCATATCCATATATTAAAATGCTATGAAGTCATTAAAATGATGTTAGATATACATATTTATTTACTTCTAAATATAGTCAAATTCTATTAAAGAAAACATTAGATGGAAAACTATTATGCATTATATGAATCCTTAGGTATAAAACGACGGAGAGATATGTACCAAAATACTTAACATTTCTATATACAGATTTCTATTTTATTTGCATTTTCTAATATTTAAAAATAAACACATAATACAGGTAAAATTTGGTGAGATTTGTTTCTAATGATATTTTAACTAACGTTTATTTTTTAAGATGACCAATTGTCCTGGTTTGCCTGGAACTCTTCCAGTTTCAGCACTGAAAGTTCCAAGAAATTCCCTCAGTCCTAGGCAAAATGGATAGACATAGTACAGTGAATGTGCTCCAAGTCATGGAAAGCACTTAACAAATGTGTGTTGAATGACATCCTTCTGAATTAATAGATCAGTCATCTCTGGGAACTAAAGTAATAGGATCAGAAGTAGATCCAGTAGGTCCTAATTAGTGTAACACCTGTGGCACAGAATACTGTAGCATTTACAAGACCTCTTCTTTCTCGAGGACACATAGCTATGCTGCACTTGCTAACCTATCTTGCTTTGAAATGTGACTGTGAGGTGTGACAGTTGACTGAGTTCTGGGCAACAGAAAGTGAACAAAATGATGCACTCCACACCGAGACTTAGCCCATACAAATCTCTAGTAGGTTCCACACTGTTTGTTTCCGCATATGTTGGCCAGATGCAGAGAGTCTAACAGGAATCTGAGGACCCAGGGGATGGCAAAGCCTCAAGATGGAAGGAGTTGGGGTCCCTGAATGGCTGTGCAGAAGGTGACGTGAAAATCAGAAACAAAAATTAGACTTTGCATGAAATGTTAGTAGTTTCAGCCACTGAATTTTAGGGTTTGTTTAATTCAGAAATGAATGTTTTTACATTACATAGTATTTATAGTTTTTTGTATGTTATTTTACACAATTTCAGCAAACTATGTAATTTTCACAAATAATTTATATTTACCCATTCATAATAAGTTCATTTTTGCTGGGATTTTTTTCCTCAAATGATTTAAAGATAAATGCTTTGTTATAAAATTACAGTCAAATTTCTGATGGCCAGAGTGAGTAGAACAGAAAAGTAGTACTTTTGTCTTTACAAATGATGATTCAGAAAGATTCTTAAAAATTATACTCAGGTATTTATATGTATACTCACACACAATCTCTTTTTTATGTAAATTGTTTAAGATAGTTGAATGAAATAGAAGCTAAGATCAGAAAATGAACTGGAAACAAACCAAAAATTTATGTTGTTTTTATTTCATATTCAAACCTAAAGAAAATTTTAAACTTTCAATGAGTTTGTGCTTATAGGGCAATTGGGACTTGACATTTTCTTAAGAGCAAACTGACTATCCTAATTAAGATGGAAAGATTTTTTTCTAATTGAAATATTTATGATTGTGCAATCTAAGAGAACATGTAGTGAGAATTAATATATCATTTGTCTTCTTTCACTTTTCACAAAATGTAGCAATAATTGGACCTATATTCTTATTTCTGGATGTCTATAAAAGTGACTTTGGAAACATTTTTATTTAACAATGATAAAATTCATTCAGATTTTTTTCAAAGATACTCTGTTCACAGAGTATATTTACAATTTATCTGGCCAATTAGATCAAAGTAGACAGCTAGACTGGATAATTTGTACAATCTTCATCTAATAAAGAAATCCATGGACACTTAGCTCTAGAAGTGTTTACGAGGCCCATTGGAAAAAAAAAAATAGCTATATTAAAAAGGCCATAATAAATTAAATTAAATGATTGTAAATTACCCACCTGGATATACATATATCCTAATATAAGTGTTTGACAACTCCTCTTTTTCTATGCTGTTTGAATTTAATTTTAGGATTTGATTTCCATAAAGGCTAGCCTTTTTGACCTTTGTCAAGCTGTCTAGCCAAAAGGTTGTCTGCCTCATTTCCATTGATAAAATGAACATGCTTTTGAAGTTGAACTAGATTATTTTAAGGGCAAAAACTGAATATAACTGTGATCTGTGATTTTCCAACTAGCTAGATTTCTAAGACTTTGCAAGACTGTTCAACCAATACAAAGGATTTATATGTATAAATATATTTATTTATATATATTTTACCTTTTAAATTTTAATTGGTTTTGTTTATTGAAATTAATAAAACAGCAAATAAGTAATTGACATTTTCAAATTGCATACTGTAAAATTAATCAAATGATTTAATCCAACAAAATCTAACATAATGTAATAATAATAAACTTGAATGACAGGTGTAGCTGTTGCTTGTTATGTACTATATATATTTTATATTTCACCAGGATGAATAATTGAGTTGATTTGTATTCTATAACAATAACATTTAATTCAGAGAAAAATTTGCAAAATGCTAAGTCATGACTTTCTATGTATAGGGCAATTTTATAAAAAGGTTGAGCTCTTAGCTGATTTTTCATTACAAATATATTTAGTTCACACAAGACCAGCCTATCTATCTTCAAATAATATTATTATACTTCACTTTCAGTGAAAGAATGTTATAACTGACTACTTACAGTTCCCACTCTCCCATCTTTTGTGTTATTTTGTCACAGAGTTGGTTCTATATATGTTAATAGCCCCCAAATCCATTGTTACTATTTTTGCTTTAGGTAACCAAATATTGTTAAAATTACTGAAAATAAAAAAAGTAAAGTTGTATTTAATTTGACGTTTTTATAATTTCTGGACCTTTTCCTGTGTGCGTGTGTGTGTGTGTGTGTGTGTGTGTGTGTATGTAATCATTCTCCTTATGCCTGAAGAACTTCTTTTACATTCTTAGCAGTGAAGAACTGATGTCAATACATTTTCTGAGCTATGTTTGAAAAATTCTTTATTTTGCCTTCATTATTGAGAAAGGTTTTTGTTGCACATAGAATTCTGGATTGGTAGATTTTACTTTCGTTGTCTTCCTCCCTCCCTCCCTCCTTTCCTTCCTTTTCATTTCCTTTCTTCCCATCTCTGTTTTTTCCTTTCTTCCTTTCTTTCCTTCAAGGATGCCACTCCATTGGCTTTTACTTTTCATATTTTCTAATAATTCTTCTGTAAATCATATCTTTGTTCTTCCGTATGTATTGTATCTTTTTCTCTGGCTGACTTTAAGATTCATTCCCATTCTCTCTCTGTCTCTCTGTCTCTATCTCTCTCTCTTTCTCCCACCGCCACCACCCCCTCCTTGATATTTATCCTCCTGGTGGTTCTCTGAGTTTCTTGGATCTGTGCTTTGCAGTCTTTCACTCCTTTTTTGGAAAATTCTCAGCCATTATGATTTCTTCAGATATCTCTCCTGACTCATTATCTCTTTCTTCTTCTGGGACTCCAATTGCACACATGTTAGATAATTTAATATTGTCTCTGAGCTATGAAATATTTTGTTCCATGGTTGTGTTTTTTTTCCAATTTCTTTTCTCTTTGGATTTCAGTTTGGATGGTATATATTGACCTAACTTCAAGTTTTCTGCTTCTTTCCTGTGCTGTCCCAAATCATCTGCTGATCCTTTCAAAGGAATTCTTCATCTGTGAGACATTTTTTTTTACCCCCTGAACTTCTGCTTTACTCTTTCTTATAGTTTCCATCTCTCTGCTTAAATTCCTCACCTGTTCATACAGGTTGTCCACTATTTGTGCTAGTTCCTTTTACCTAATAAACATAGTTATTTTAAAATCCATTTGTGTCTTCTGGGTTAGTTTTCATTGTTGTTTTATCCTTTGCAATATGTTGTTTTCAATTGATTTTTTTTGCATTTTTTAAATTAAATAATGGACATCATTTGTAAAACAGTGGAAACTGAGGTAAATATTCTTTACACCTGGAAATGGGCATTTTTGTCAGGGAGGGGATTTAATCAATATAGTCAGAAATTGTGCTGGGTTTATAGTTTGTGGTTGCTTTAATTACCTTTAGTGCAGCATATGTTCTAAAGTCCTTTAATGATTGGCCGCTCTTACCTATGTTAAGATTGGGCATAGGAGTCCTGAAGGCTTTTTTCTCAGTTTGCCGCTGCCCCTTAGCTTTCAGCTGTTCTGGCTCACCTGTACCACAGATAAGATGTTTTTCATTCTCTTGCCCATCCCCTGGAGGTAGATAATTGTTTGTACTCACTGCAAAGCTTGTGGTAGAGGTGGGGATGTGCTCTGTTTTTATGGTAAAACTAAAATGTTTGTGGATACCATGCTCCTTGACCTCAAGAGTGAGATTTTCTCAGCTTTTTTCTTCTCCCCATCATATGTCAGTCTGTATTTCTCTTTGGTCTTGGGTAGGAGTTGCCTGGACCCTCTCCAGTACTAACAGAGTATTTGGTAGGTTTATCTGTTTGATTATTTTTTTTTCCTCATTATTAGGATGGAAGCAATATTGCCTATAGTATTCTATATCCTAAATCACCAGTTGCCCTTTAGTTTTATTGTTTTTCTCTGGTTTTAGTAATTCATTTATAATGTATCTTGGTGTGATTTTTCTCCATGCTTTACTTGCTTAGGAGAATGTTTAGCTTTTTGGATCTGTGGGTTTTGTAGGCAGAATAATGTCTCCTCAAAGACATCCAAGCCTAATATCCAGAACTTGTATATATGTTAGGTTACATGGGAAGGGGTCATTAAGGTTATGTGGAAAAGGAGAATTAAGGTTATAGATGAAATTAAGGTTGCTAATCAGCTGACCTTAAAATAAGGAGATTATTCTGTATTATCCAGATGGATGCAATGTAATTTCAATGTTCTTAAAAGTGGACACAGGAGGCAGAAGAAGGGTCAGTGTCAGGGTGATGTGATGTGGGAAAGATTCAACTGGCCATTAACGACTTTGAAGATGAAAGGAGCCCATGAACAAAGAAAAGCCTCTTTAGGATGGAAAACATAATAAAATGGATTCTTTCCTAGAGCCTCCAAAAAGGAACATGGCCCTGCCAGCACCTTGATTTTTGCCCAGTTAGGCTCATTTGAGACTTCCTACCTCCAGAACTGTAAGATTCTGCGTTGTTTTAAGCCATTACATTCATTCTAGTTTCTTGCAGCAGTAATCTGAAACTAGTAGAATTGGATTATATTTTTTATCAAATATTTTAAAATATATACACTTTTCTTCAAGTAATATAGCCTCTATTTCTTCCTTTTTAATTTATTTATGTATGTATTTATTTATGTTATTTTTTCTGCCCTCTTTCCCTGACATTTTTCTCTCCTTATGAGATTTGAATTATATGATAGGAAGCCAATCAGTTTTAGCTTACATCTCATTGGTGCTCTGTTCAGATTTTTCTTTTTCATTTTGTAGCCTATTCCTTCTCTAAGATTCATTCTGAATCTTTTTTATCACTGTGTCCTTTTAATTCTGTACTGTCCAAATTACAGTTATCCCATTCAGTGTATTTTCATTTCACATATTGTATTTTCCACCACTAGAAATTTCATTTCTCTCCTCATCATATTCATGTTTTATTCCACCTTCTTGAACATATGGAGTACATTTACAATAGATATTTAACATCCATGTTGCCATTTCATAATCTGAGTTATTTCTGTGTCTGTTTCTATTGAATGGTTTTTCTTCTTGTTAAAGGACATATTTTCCTACCTATTCAATGCCTGGTAATTTTTGATTGCATGCTATATATTGAGGATTTTACTCTGTTTGGTGCTAAATTTTGTTGCAATTCTTAAAATTTCATTGACTTTGTACAGGTAAAGTTACTTTACTTGAAGTACATTTTGCTGTTTAGAGACTTGCTTTTAAGCTTTATTAGGGCAGGTCAAGAGCAGTCTTTAGGACTAATTTTTCACCTCTAGTAAAACAACTATTCTGAGCATTCTACAAGGTACTCCATGTTTCAGGTTTTCCAGTCTGGCTGATTGGAACATGAACTATTTGTCAATCTGCATGTGTTCCAAGGATGGTTCTGCCTACTTTTTTCAGTGGTCCATTCCCTGATCTCACATGGTTTCTTCACAGTCACTTAGATCAGTACCTGAACCCTCAAAAGGGCACTTCTATGGATCTTCTGAGTTCATTCTCTCTTTCTCTCTCTCTCTCTCTTTAGCATCCCCCTCTCCTCTATTTTGTCCTCTAAATTCCAACCATACAGGCCTCTCTGAACTCTGAACCAAGTTTTTTTTTGTTTCCATGTTGTCAGGGATCTGTGCCTCCTGCTGTCCAGAGTCTGAAAACTCTTTTCCCTTTATTTTATTGATGTCTAGTTATTTAAAGGAGGAAGTTAATCTCTGTCACTATTACTATATCATGGTTGGAAGCCCAAGTTCAGAAATGCAAGCCAGTTTCATTTTTCTCTGGACTCTATTTGCCCTGGGAATATAAAATAGTTTCACACAATCTAACAGAATTAAATTAATACTAAAAATATCTAATCATTTCCAAAGGTCTTACTGTATTTCTATCCCAACATAATTATTCCATTTTTTAAATGAAATTCTAGATTAGAAACTGGATACATCTACTATTCTAGTGTCAATATATATTTGCTAAATTATGTCACATAATAAATTATAAGTCCGAGTGTGTCCCTTTCTAAGGAAGAGCAGAAAATGATATAGAATGATGCTTTAAAACTCTTGTATGAATGTACACAATGTTCATTTACTCTGCTAATAATTTAAACCATGAATATGTACATAGAAAAGTTTACATGATAATCTTTATTGATTATTCTTTAAATGTAGATATCTAATAGGAGCCATCAGCAAAAGTATTACACTGCAAAATTATAATAGCCATAATGAGTAAGATAAAGCTGTTATACTATAATAGCTATTATTATATTTCAGTCATAGCCATTACCAATAAAATAAACACCAAGTGTGACTACAACATGTCAAAAATCTCATTTTTAGGTTAGTTATCTTATTAGGAAGATAGGAACAAAATAATGCATTTAAGAGATACAATTGGCAAATAAAATAAATGATAGTTAAAACCAAGTTTTCTTTATTCTGAAGTTGTATTAGATTCAATTACAGAACTTTGACTTAGGTAATAATCTCATTGATAAAATAATCTTACAAAACTGACATTACTTTTGTAAGGGTACTCCCTATTCTTATCCATGTACTTCAATAATAAAAGGGTTTATAAAAATATTCAGAAATTCATAAACTAGTGGTACACACAGAGAGAATAATTGTTTATAAGAAACAGTGTTTCATGAATATTACAAGGAAATTATTTATGGGGGAAAATTCCTTAGATTTGTTCGAATCTTTCTGTAACTGTTAATTTTAATTATGAGTGCATATGCAACCAAATTAAGGAATTAATCAAATTAACTCATTGGAATTTTTTTTTAAAAGTCAGACTACTTTCTAATCAGAACCTAAAATATTGCCAGTTGAATGAACATTTCTATTAAAGAAACATCCAGCCAAACTATCTAATTGTAATACCTAAAAATCTTGAACTCTTTTCTTACTGCAAAAGGTTCAAAAGCATTGGTGATGTCTAGATTTTTGTCAAATATCTAATATTGCTGTAAACCTAAACACTGATTTGAATAAGAGGAACTGATTTATTCTGACCATAAAACCCAATGACTATTATACTCCCCCTGTTCCTGTTTGCTAATGTTGCCATTATGCAAAATACCAGAAATGCATTGGCTTTATAAAGGGGGTTTATTTGGTTACAAAGTTAGAGTTCTATACCCATAAAAGTGTCCAAAAAAGGCATAAGCATGAGTATACCTTCACTGAAGAAAGGCCGTTAGTATCTGGAAAACCTCTCTTAGCTGGGAAGGCATGTGGCTGGCATCTGTTTGCTCCCAGGTTGTGGTCCAGTACCTCTCTCAGCTCCTGTGCATTCTTGGTTCTTTCTCACAGGTCCTTTTCAAAGGCCTACATGGCAGCATTCTGGGCTTAGTTTCTTAGGATAAACTCTGGACTAGTATATTCATAGTGTCAGCAAAAGTCTGCTTTCAATGGCCATCTACAAAATGGCTCTCTCAGTTGCAGCTGCTCTGAGGTCTTCTGTTTGTGAGCTCTTTTATAGGACTCCAGTGATTAAATCAAGACCCATGCTGAACAGGTGGGGCCACACCTCCATGGAAATAATACAGATTTACACCTACAGTTGGGTGGATCATATCTCCATGGAAACAACTCAATCCAAAGGTTCCAACCTAATCAACACTAATACGTCTGCCCCCACAAGATTTCATTAAAGAACATGGCATTTTGGGGGACCTAATACATTCAAACCAGCATACTCCCCTTTTTTGTTCTTGTTCTCTTTTGTGTTCGTGAAAATCTGTATTTTCAAGTGAATTCTTAATATTCGCTCGAAGTGAGTATTTGTGTTTCTAGGCTGCTAGAAATGAAATCAGGAATATTATATTGAAAATACTGAGAGGGAGGGTGGAGTTGGGGAGAAATGAGTCCAAGTTAAAAACGGAAGGTGTTCTCAAGCCTGAATATTCCTTCAAAACTCGGGTTTGTCTATTCTTTGTAAAGATATCATTTTTGAGAGATTCATTTAGAAATACCTTTGCTTAAGGAAAATGTCATCATCAGTGCTAGCTAAAATTTGCAAGCATTTACATGTCATTATTTAGAGGGAGTTGGCAAAGTTTTCATGGTTGAAAATGCATTATTCTCGGAGTTACAAAAAGTTTTATTATTCATAAATTTTCTTATCCATATAATCTCATTTAATTCTAAAAGTCTGTGTCTAACATCTTGGGTGTGCAGTCTCTCTATACATTGGATCATTCTCTGGGGGGAAGCAAGCTGCCATGTTTGAGCAGCTCTATGGAGATGCCTATGTGATGAGGACCTGAAATCTGTGGCCGGTATCCAGAGAGAAAGTATGTTCTGCTAACAACATATGAATGACCTTGGAAGTGGATCTTTCAGCCTTGCATGAGTCTCCAGATCATTGTAGCTTCAGGTGACAGATGGATTTCCATCTTCTGAGAGACCCTTAGCCAGAACCACTACCTAAGATGCTCCTGTATTCCTGACCCTCAGAAACTATGAGATGGTAAATATTTGTTTTAAGCTCCTACACTTTGGGGTTATTTTTTATGCAGCAATGGATAACTTATACAATCCATAATTAATTTATAAAGAGAGAAGTAGAGAGGGATTAAGTGACACCCCCTCCAAGATTACTCATGCAGTTAATGACTAGGTAGACACTTTTGCTTGTCTTAAAATAACAATTTGCCCTACCATATCCCTTATAATATAAACCCAATTATGTTATACCTCAGAGAAGAATGAAACTTTAAACCAGGCAATGAACCTTGATTGATCTAAATCAATTATATTAATCCATTCCCCTTACATTGATTGCTTGAAACTGTAGAGAATAATGTGTGGCAAAATACTGGTCAAAAAGATGAGAGGGAAGTCTGCCAAGGAGCATCTGAGTAAAGTTTCCTCTGATAAAATAATATGCTTGGGTAGAAAATCTCCTTACATTCTACTTCACATTATCATATCTGCATCAGATACTTGAAGTTATTGCAGTCATTTTGGGGCTATAGGGAAGTAGCAGACTTAATTAGAAAGTCAGAGTAAAAAAGATGCAAAGAATTTAGGCTTTTGATGGTGCCATATATGTAAAATGATGAAATTCTGAAATTACTCTACAACTGTTAGATAATACACTTGGCACATTGTTTAAGCCATTTCCATTTGCTTCTTTTGTTACTCACAGCTAAGAGTATCTTCATGGATAAAAATGTTGGAATAATCAATCAAACCAACTTTACACGACTCTGTTTCACTTTTCTCAATCAATTCTTTTTCTTGAGGTCTGACATTCTCCTATTGCAGCAAATAATTGAACATTACTATAAAATACAGATGTTGCATGCAAGAATAGATATATACAGGTACTATATGTCATGAACTCATCAAATAGCTTATTTTCATGTCTGACTATTACATTTCCAATACATCCAATAAATGATGACATATTTTTATGCAGCTCTATTTTGGTTGTCTGTTTTGTGTTTTGCCCATTTTCCTTGTGTGCTTTACTCTTCTCTAGTCATTGAATTTGACATTATATGCCTAGGTTTGGTTTTCTTTGTTTTATTATGTTTGGAATTCAGTGAACTACTTGGATCTATAAGTTAATGTTTTCATCAAATTTGAGAAGTATGCCTCTATATTATTGTTTTTGCTTTCTCAAGAAGTCAAGATCTTTGATTCAGTTTCCTGAAATGCCAACTATAAGACTCTTACAGATTTTAATTCTGTTATTGCTTTTCCTCTTTGATTTTTCATGATCAAATACTCTCCTCATCATCTAGGCATAAAATGGATTTCCACACATATGTATTGGATACACAGAAGGAGAAAAGGGTCAGATATGGTACAAAAAAAATAGGTGAGTTAATACAGCTGAAAATATCACCTAAGCATATATCTCAGTTTATGATATTTAGATGTGTTTTTTCATATATGGTCTCATACAGATGGATTTTAATGAGTACACAAATATTGTTAGATTTTTTTTCTTGTATTTCTTAATTCTGGTAGTAAATATTGTTTTAAAACAACAAATGTCCACTTCATCTTGGGTGCACTGTTCTTATACCTGTCTATCTTGGAATACATTGTTAATTCTTCATCAAGTGTTTGGCTAGAAAATGTGGCTAGTCTCTGCATAATAAAGTTTTTGATGTTCTACTGAAATCTTTTAACCTCAGGGAACATAGTTAGTTCCTCATTCATTAAACTGACAATTTACATCAGTTCAGATTGTACCAGAGAATGTCAATGATGTGAAAATGACAAATCAGGCCATGAAAGAAAATATTCCATGTTTTCATGAGTTATTTAGATTACATTCTTTGTAAGAAGGCATTAGAACCACCTAAATGGTTACATAGATTTTAAGATTGTCCTAACAAGAAAGTGGATGATTATTACATTTATTCGGATAGCCCAATACTGAATTAAAGTATGTATAACTATGATACTTAAAAATATTTTAGCATTTCATCTACTCAGCTTTAGAGGCTTTCCCTATGAGTGAAATGAAACAGTTGTGCTATGAAGGTCCCAAGTTGTGAATTTTACCAACAGACATTTTGAGACTAGTTATGTCTACTTTGGTGTTTTTTTCAGTGCCAGCGTGGAGTGGTATTAAGAAGTTTAATTACTTATTTCATACAGAAGAACTTGAGTCTGAAGTTTGAGTGTGAAACCTGAGCATTCGGGACTGTTTTCAGTCTTTAAGTATCAACTTGCTTCACCTACCATTTGATGATAGAAGAGGTGGGATTCCTTCCCTGAGATCTGCTACCAGATCCTGATAACATGCTTAAGATTTTCCAGTCTGCACACTCCTGTTTTACAGTGGTGAGACCCTATGAATGCATATCATTTTTTTTTATTTTGAAATAAATTCAAAGTTATAGGAACAGTTGCAAAAACAATACTAACCCCATACAAAGAATTCCATCATACCCAGACACCCCTCCCCCTGATAGCTCAATCCACCAACTTTAATGTGCTGTCACATCACTATTTCTTTCCCTCCCTCCCTCCCTCCCTGTCTATCATCCATCATCTATTGCTCTGTCTTCTGAACATGTGACAGCAAGCTGCACACATCCTTGAACATACACTATAATTCACGTATACACTTCCCATGAACAAGAACATTCTTTTATGCAATCCCATTAAGCGCAGCTACAATGTGCAAGAGATTCAACAATGATACAAAGCTTACATTCTACATTTCCTTTACCTTATGTCTCAACTGTGTTCCTTTGAGCCACCTGTCCTCTATGCTCCAATCCCATCCAAGTTCATCCTTGGCATTCAATTGTCATCTATTTAGACTAGTTTTTTTTTTTTTTTTTTTAAGTTGTGGAAACATATATACAGCCTAAATCTTTCCATTCCACCCCCTCCCTAGCCTTCCATTAGTGGGATTAATCACATTTAGAATGTTGTAATGCTCTTTCCCACCATCCATTACTAGAAATTTCCCTTCACCTCAAACGGCAACTCCACACTCATTTCTTAACTCCCCATTGCCCCTTCCCCCATTTCTCTTAACCCAAACTCTACATTTCATCTCTATGGTTGTATTCTCTGATAATTCCTTTGTGTTTGCTATGGGGGTTAAAATTAACCTCTTAAATCCATATCAATCTTGTTTTTCTTTGATACCACCTTCACTTCAATAGGACACATAGACTATGTTCCTATACTCCTCCATTCCCCCACCTTTATATAGTTGTTTAAAATTGCATATTTTACACTGAGTTCAAAACCAGTGATTTGTCATTAGAGTTCATGTAATTTAGATCATGTAGGAAGTAAATAGTGGAGTTACAATTCAAAAATTATTGACTTCTATTTGTATTCCATTGTGATTGGAGAATGTGCTTTGAGTATATTCTTTTTTTTTTTTTTTTAATTTCTTGAGGCTTGTTTTATGTCCCAGCATATGGTCCCTTCTGGAGAAAGATCTGTTATCACTAGAAAAATGAGTGCCCTGGTGCTTTGGGATGTAAGGTACTATATATGTCTGTTAAAATTCTCTATATCTCTTTCTCCTTTCTTTGTTTCTCTGTTGGTAGGGCTCCCTTTAGAATCTGAAGTAGGGCAGGTCTTTTATTGGCAAAGTCTCTCAGCATTTCTTTGTCTGTGAAAAATTTAAGCTCTCCCTCGAATTTGAAGGAAAGTTTTCCTGGATAAAGTACTCTTGGTTGGAAGTTTTTCTCTCTCAGAATTTTAAATATGTCATACCACTGCCTTCTCACCTCCATGGTGGCCGCTGAGTAGTCACTACTTATCTTATGTTGTTTCCTTTGTATGTGGTGAATTGCTTTTCTCTTGCTGCTTTCAGAACTTGCTCCTTCTCTTCAGTATTTGACAGTCTGATCAGAATATGTCTTGGGGTGGGTTTATTTGGATTTATTCTATTTGGAGTTCGCTGGGCATTTATGCTTTGTGTATTTATATTGTGTAGAAGGTTTGGGAAGTTTTCCCCAACAATTTCTTTGAATACTCTTTCTAGACCTTTACCCTTCTCTTCCTCTTCTGGGACACCAATAAGTCTTAAGTTTGGACATTTTATTTTATCTATCATATCCTTGAGATCCATTTCGATTTTTTCAATTTTTTTCTCCATTTTTTCTTTTGTTCTTTCATTTCCTGTTCTGTGGACTTCTAGGACACTGAGATGTTGTTCAACTTCCTCTAATCTTGTATTGTGAATATCCAGAGTCTTTTTAAATTGGCCAACAGTTTCTTTTATTTCCATGAGATCTTCTATTTTTTTTTATTTACTCTTGCAGTGTCTTCTTTATGCTCTTCTAGGGTCTTCTTTATGTAGCTTATATCCTGGGCCATGGTCTTCTTGATGTCCTTTAAATCCTTTGTCATGTTTTTGTTCCTTGATTGTAGTTCTTTGATTAATTTTGCTAAGTACTGTGTTTCTTCCGATATTTTGATTTGGGTGTTTGGAGTTGGATTCTCCATATCGTCTGGTTTTATCATATGCATTAAGATTTTCTGTTGTTTTTAGCCTCTTGGCATTTGCTTTGCTTGATAGGGTTCTTTCAAGTTGTAAAAAAAAAGATACAGATCTAATTTTTCAGAAACACAGTTTGTTGGCGTACACTTTCTCTAACTAACCAGCAGATGGCATCTGCGAGTCACCTATATGCCTCCAGTCAGTTCTCCCCAACTCTGTCTCTGTGGTGCATGGAGAAATGATTCTTGTGGGGTTCAGTTGGAGAACTCAGTTTGGGTGTGTTGCTGGAGCTGTCCGCCCTGAATGTGGGGCATGTGTATGGGTGGCCAGGGAGGAAGGGCAGTTTTAATATTCAAATCCCCCAGGTTCCTGGAGATTCAAGGCTGCCACAAGAGTCTAAGACTTCATTTCAGTTTTGCCCCAGATTTTCTGTCACTGACCCACATACCACTGACATTGACATAGCGTCCCTGGGTTTTCCAAGTAGGCCTCCCTTCTCACCTGTGATCTTCCAGGACCTCTGCTGAGAGAAGGCTGTGCACGTCATCCCTCAAGCTAAGCCCTGGGCTGCTGGGCCATGCAGGATCCCTGTCTGCCTGATGCAAAGATTAGCCTATAATTCTTGCCTGGTGTAAGTTCTGAATGAAAGGCAGGCAGTAAAGCTGGGCCCCACCCCCTTCCTCTTAGAGAAGATAGACGCCCTAGGGGGAGGTCATTAGCATTTCAATGGTCTCTCTCTGCCTGTGCCACACCCTTGTCTGGGTCACGGAACTGGGAATTCAAAATGCCCGAGGCTTTTTCCACTGAGTTGAAAAGGAACAGAGCTAGTCCGAGGAGACCCTCTGGCTTTCCAAGGTTAGTCGTCACCCAAAGCCTCTGTCTACTTGTTGGGGATTCACACCTTGTAGTGAGCAGTTCACACTTGTTAATTAAAACCCCAGTTGGAGCTCAGCTGAGCTATATTCGCTTGCTGGGAGAAAGCTTCTCTCTGGCACCACGAGGCTTTGTAACTCAGGCTATGGGGGAGGGGTCTCCCAATTTGGATCCACAGTTCTTACTTACAGATTTTGTGCTGTGATCTCGGGCATTCCTCCCAATTCAGGTTGGTGTATGATGATTGGACATTCATGTCTGTCCTCCTGCAGTTATTCTGGATTATTTACTAGTTGTTTCTGGTTTTTTTTTTTTTTCAGTTGTTCCAGGGGGACTACTTAGCTTCCACTCCTCTCTATGCCACCATCTTAGATCCCTCATTTTATAATATTAATCTTCTCCAAGAGGTACACCAGATGCATCTTCTGGTTAAAGTTTACACTCAAGTTCTGAAGGTTTGCCCTTTTCATTTAGGATATTATAGCATATTTTCACTTCCTGTTACTTCTGTTGGAACATTCTTCTTCCACATATTTGCATGACACAGCCTCTTTTTGTACTTTTAGGCCTATGATCAATAGTCACTTATGAAAAAAAACCTGGTCTCACCACCTGATAAAATATGGTAATTTCATCCTCTGGCACTCTCTAGCCCCTTCCCCTATTTCACTTTACTTTGTTGCACTCAGAGCCTTACATTTATGTTTATTTTTTTATTGTATGTTTTTCTTCTTCCTCATTAAATTGGAAATTCCATGACCTCAAAGAGGAAGCTTTTCACTTCTGTATACCCACTGTCTAAAATAGTGTTTGCCATGTAATAATCAAATATTTGACAGATAAATGAAAGAAATAAAGAATAGATGCTTAATTTTGGAGGCAGTAGAAAACTCCATCTTAGATTTCTATGAAAAATGCTTTCTGTTGTTGCTGTGGTTAATTGCTGACAGTTCACAATTTCAGATCTATCAGAAAAATGTTTAAACTTGACTAGCACTATTCTATGCATTGACCTAATTAATTCCATTTTGGTTTTTGTGAGTTTCAGAAAAGAAAAAAAACATCTAAAACCTTACCTTGATATTTTGTAGCATTTTATCCATTGATTGAAATATTTATTGATCAGTTTTTCTGTGAATCCAATGTTATTATAGTAAACCTTTACAGATTAGTATACATTGTATTAAATATTTATTATTAAACATGTAATATCTACAGAAACTGACATTCCAAATTTAATGCTCATCATCAATTCAGTAAAGACTCACTTCACATACTTTATATAATTTCATTTATACATGGGTAATGTCCCTCTAAAGCAAATGAGTCTGCATGAAGTTTCCACTGAAATTGGTAAAACTTTCTCCAAAATCAATTACTTGTGTGAAGTGGGTGCTCAGTTATTTGTTAAACTTGGTAATTGAAACATTAAATTAATTATTTCATATATGATACAGTGATGGTATGATAAAATGATTATTATTATATTACTAAAAGTAGGATAACTGCTATTTTTTTAAAAAGACAGAGACCTGTTACACAATAAAAGGTTATTTCTCATGAGAGGAATCTGTGGTCAAGCAGCTCTCTGGGAGAGAGTCTTCTTCCATTTTGAATCCCTTAAATCCCTATCCTTCTCTCTCAGCTTCTGGAGAGAAAATATCAGGCTGGAGAAAGCACAAGCTCATTTAGCTACTTCAGTGAACAAGCAGTTCATTGTCCAGAATTCACACACAAAGCCACAGCTACCTTCACAAAAAGACAAAAAAATATAACCTAGCTGCATGCCCATGACAAACAGAACACAGATATTGGTGAGCACAAGAGCAAACTCTGCCACACGTATAAAAATTGTATCTGATAGCTCATTTGCTGAAATATCAACAGTGGCTATCACTAGACATTAAGTTATATGTGTTTTTTATTTTTTTGTTTTTTGGTACTCCCAAAATATTCCAAAGTCAATGCTTATTACTTTTAAAAGCAAATACCTCTCTCTCTCTCTTTCTGTCTCTCTCCCTATCTCTCTCCAAATCAGTCAAAGTCAAATTCTCTTCTACTCATAGTTCTGTTTTAGCTTTGGAGTTACTTCTCATGCCCTACAGAAGTTACTCTAACTTCTTTACTTTTTAAGTAGGTGATAAGAGGAAAACCCTCCTTGTTCATAGTTATATCTAAACTGAGCCATTTTCCCTTGATGTTGCTAATTGATGCCAGAGCATATAGGACTGACCGTCATCAAACTTGCTCTGAAATGCAAGTCTCTTTTATTACCTGAATTTACTTCTCTGCTATATATATTTCTGTTGAGACTTATCTCGTTGAATACTCATACTACTAGTCTATGAGCGCCTGGTAGAAAAAAGATTATTTTATGGGATAATACATCTTGCAAAGGTTTGCCAAACTAAAAATTCAGAGGAAACAGTTTCCACAAGACTGCCCTCACTTCAGACAGAAGCCACAAGTTTGAGGAACCCCAAGACTACCTTCACTCCAGATCAGCTGACTACAAGTTTGGGAGTCCCCATGACCACCTTAGTTTCATTCACTAGAACATCTCAGAGAACTCAAGAAAGTGCTATACCAATCACAGTTTTATTATAGCAAAAGGATACACTTTAAGTCCAGTCAAGGGCAGAATCACATAGGGCAGAGTCTGGGAGGGGTCCAAATGTGGAGCTACTGGTATGCTCTCTCTGTAGAGACATGGATGATGTTATCTCCTGCTGGTCAAATGTGTGACAATACTCACAGGATTTTGCTGGACAGGGAAGCTCACCTGAGCCTTTAGTTTCCTGAGTTTTTATGGGGCTTGATCACACACTGCCTATGTGGCTGATATTCAGTCTCCTGCCCCCCTTGGAGGTCAGGCCCTTAGTCTCCAGTTCCTGTGAGATCAGAAGTGATAGAGCCTGGCTTAAAACACCCATTGTAATTCAAATCATCAAACTATCCAGTGGTCAAAGACCCATGGCAAACAAAGACACTCCTATCAGGAAGGACTTTCCAGGACTCTAGATGTCATCTCCCAATAGACACAGGTAAAAGCTGGACCTCTCTTTGGGTAAGATTAACTCTTCACTACTCAGATGTCTAGGGGCTAAATCAGGTGCCATTGTTTTAAAAAATGGGGTTGCTATAGAGTAGATTATATAGTAGCCTTTCAATAAATACTTTTAGTATAAAAAGATAAAAGATCTACAACTTAAATCCTCTTTACAAATTGTTCCAGTTTGCTAATGCTGCCAGAATGCAAAATACCAAAGATGGATGGGCTTTTATAAAGGGGGTTTATTTGGTTACAAAGTTACAGTCTTAAGGCCATAAAGTGTCCAAGGTAAGGCATCAACAATAGGTACCTTCACTGAAGGATGGCTGATAGCATCCAGAAAACCTATGTTAGCTGGGAAGGCAAGTGACTGGCGTCTGCTTGTTCCTAGGTTGCGTTTCATTTCCTTTCTCAGCTCCTGTGCATTCTTCAAAGTGTCCCTCGTGACTGCAGCAAGCTTGCTCCTTCTGTCTGAGCTTATATAGTGCTCTAGTAAATTAATCAAGGCCTAAGCTGAATGGGCAGGGCCATACCTCCATGGAAACTATCTAATCAGAGTTATCACCTACAGTTGGGTGGATTACATCTCCATGGAAACAATCAAAGAATTACAATCTAATCAACATGAATACATCTGCCAACACAAGACTGCATCAAAGAACATGGAGTTTTGGGGGACATAATACATCCAAACTGGCACACATATGAAAATAATCATTTTGTGTATTAACTCCTACAGTGTAAATATTGTACCCCTACCCCCAAATCTTTTAAACAGGTAACTGGTTTGTATCTTTTTTTTTTCTGTTCAGTTCTGAATCTCATGCAAAATTTCTGTGAATTTGTCCTCTTAGTATTAGTAATGAAAGTTTCATAAAGCTACAATGAGTTGTCATCAGAACTAAAATTGAGAATTCATAATCTCAGTTTTGATCTGGCTGTAATATGTCAAAATTCCAAGAATTAGTCCAATATAGTCTCTAAAATTCAATTAACTTTTTAACCATCTAATTAGATACACAATGAGTCATATACAGACTATGGGTTCAGAAAGATCCTCTGCTTTCTGCTTATAAGTAGACAATATTCTGCTGCTTTTATTATTCTCTCTTATTGTAACTCTGACAGAGAAGGAATTTTTATACAATAGAACTTCATTAACTTTGAAAACTATAATTACTCCTTTGCATAAAAAACTCATAAATCCTATTAAAGGAAAGTGTTGAAAATACAAACTTCACAATGAAGTAAAATTAATTTTATTTGTTTAATCTCATATAATGTTGACAATTAGTATTGTTTTTGATAATGTTAAAAATTATTTTAGTTTTTGTTTTTAGATGATTTCTATAAATTTCTAAATAAGATTATGATTAAGGCATGTTGAAAATAAATTTACTGTCGTAAAAAATAAAAATAAGTTAAAAGAACAGACATCCATAATTAACCACTTGAATTTACTTCTGTAAATGGATGTTTTTGTTTTAGAAAATAATGTCCACTTTCATATTAAGGTAAGAAATGGGTACAAGTCACTCCTATAATGCATTTTCTAGTTATTACACAATGATCTATATGATTATGATATAAATCCAGTTGTCTGTCTCAATATATAAAGACAATTCTTATTTTATGTAGGGAAAAAACAAGCAACTTGTTACTATTATGACATGCTTTTTTTGCTTTGGAATCCTTTCAATTTTTTTTTTTTTCATTTTGATTAGTCTGTTAAATAAGAGTTTTCCTTTTTGTATTTTAAAATAGCTTATGATGTAAATTGTGTTTTAAGGATAAAAAGTAACTTAAATTACAAACATAATATGTATTCAAAATAAGTAAAGCCACAAAACAAGATAAGAGGTATATAACTTACATGGAGATGTAAGTTAACATCAGCTAAAGAAAAAGACTTTGTAAGGGAGAAACTAGGTTGAGGAGGGCAATAATTAAAATTTTAAACCTAGAATCTCCAACATATTACACCAGGATGCAAAGCTGATAAGATGCCAGTGGACCTCTAGGAAGAAAAAATGGAATGGACTTTAAAACATTAGTCATTATCCAGGATGACATAGCTACAGCTCAAGATTAAAAGTGAGGAAAAACTCCCATGTCAAATTTTCAAATATCTCAGAGCCAAAAAGAACGCACCATTCAGTAGGAGTTCTGGGCTAATTACTGATTTTTAGTGAAACATCGTGTGTATTAGTGCTATGTATTACACACAGGCCTGAGAGAGGCATGCTTCTTTTTAGAGGAAGTTAAGTAATTGGAAGATTGCATATGAGAGTGACTCTCTTCATACTCTCATTAAGCTTAACAATTTTTCTCAACTAATTAGCAGAAAAATAGTTCATCATTACTATAAAAAGATGCAATCCTGCACTCATCATTTGGATATATCTCCATATGCTTTCTACTGTTTCATTTACCTATGCTCCTTTCTTTTCCATATCATACTCTTCAAAAATGATGTTTAAACATTTTACAGTCATTTAGTATTGCTCCCTTCTTTTCAAAACTTTTCTAGGTATTATCGCATTTTGTTTTCCCAATGTATTTTAGAATTATTGCAACTTCAAAATATTGAATGCCCTATTGCTATTAATATTGATTCCACATGACATTACCTACTTGTTTAGTAAAGTAAATATGTTAGTAAATTAACATATTGATTATATTGAATCTTCTTATTGATGAGTAATAGATGTTCCATTTAATCGGTTCAATTCTTTTTTTTTTTATTTCTCAGATGAGTTCTTTAATTGTTTTGATCAGTTCCTGCATATTTCTTTTTATTTATCCTGGGGCATTTCATCATTTCTATAGTTAGATCAAATAGAAACTTTTCTTCTATCGTGTGTTCTAAACTGTTGTCCTTTATAGAGAAAAAAATTATGCTTCTACATTTAGCAACCAGATAGCTTAATAAATTTTCTTATTTACTTTCAATGTATAATAGTCAATGATATTAAAATGGTAATAATTTGCATAATCTAGCCAATGTTAATATGCCTCATTTATTTCTATAGTTTAATTTCACTTGCTGCTAATTCTGTAACAATACAAAAGCAATTGAAATAGTGGGCTTGGTAATTGCAAGGCATTTAGTTTAGGGGTTAGGGGCAGATTTCTTTCACCTGGAACTCTCTCAAAATATTTCCCTCCCCCTTGTCACCACTTTCTGAGTGGATTCCTGCTTATTTATTTTCTCTTTTGACCCCTCTCCATTACTGGAGATAATTCAAGCAAAACTTGAATGACTTTTTATTTATATTCTTCCAGTTTAGAATATTGAGTCACTCTTAAAACCCTACCGCTAGCTTCTGCTGAACAAGGCCATTTCTGATCCCTATGAATATATACATATATAAAAATCCCGGTCTTCAAGAAAAATTGCCTTAATACTTCAACTAATTAGAAAGAGAAGGTAAAGAGTTGCTTTGATGTCTAAATAGAGGTAAGTCATCCAGTTAATAATAATAATGCAATATTTTTATGTGTTAAATGTTAAACTTCACATATTTTCAGTTTTCTGAAGAAAACTTTGAATACATGACCTGCTGAGAGAAGAGATCACACTGAAGTGAAATTAATTAATGTTTCCAGGAGGCCTGTGGCCTATTTAAATAAATTACTCATTTAATTAAAATATTATTATAATATTCATAAGTTGGCTAATATCCAACTGAGTAGCAACCCTTCTTACATATGATAGAGTACCAAAAGCATATTGTTAAAAATCTCTCAAAAAGAAAGAAACTTTTCTTTTTAACTGTAAACAACCACTTCATCAATCTCAAAAGACAGTTTTAGACAGTTTTGGCGCCAAACCTGGAACACAAGATTTGAACAAGGTGCTGCTCGGTGGGTTCCTGGATCCCTGAGTTGGGACATTCGTGAGTCTCAGCTCCTTGGCTGATGAAGAGACTTACCTCTGAAAGCTGGATGAGAGGATTTCTTCCCCCCATACATCCAGGTGCCTGAGGGCTGCTGCTGTGGAGGAAAACAGGTGGTGCCCATCAGCCTGTAACTCCAGACTGGTGTAAGGAGGTGTGGCCTGTGGCTGTTTACCCCCAGGCCTGGGGTCTGGTTCTGAATGGAAGCATTGGATGCTTACTGCTCAGACTGTCTGAGAGTGAAAAACCAGAGGAAAATGGCTGATGGCAGAAGTTTGATGATGCAAACACTGGAATCAGTGAGCTTCAATGATGTAGCTATAGACTTTGATGCTGAAGAGCGGGCCTTGATGGACACAACCCAGAGAAACATGTTCAGAGATGTTATGCAGGAAAGTATCAATCATCTGGTGCCAGTGGGGTATCAGCTCTGCAAATCAGAAGTGGTTTCCCAGTTGGAACAAGGAGAGGAACTGTGGAGAGAAGGATTAGGATTCCTTCAAGGACAGAATACAAGCAGACAAAATGAGCACAGAAAAAGAAGAACTGATAAACATGCTATGTATCTGTGATAAGGACAAATCTACTATCCAGTTAAAGCAGATTTTTAACATTGGAGAGGATCCCTTTGAAATTAATGATTTGGGAGATTTAATTCACTCCACATTGTCTGACATAGAAACAAACCCCTATCTAAATGAACAATTTCAGAAAGCTATCAATACCAGTCATTCTTCAGTAGAGGTAAGCAAATTCATTATGGAAGTAACCGCATTCTTCCACATGTCTGCCATCTATGCGGGAAATCCTTCACTCGATGTCATACCCTTAAGGAACATGAGAGAAGTCACATTGGGGAGAAACCATACATCTGCCATCTATGTGGGAAATCCTTCAGTCGATGTCGTAAGCTTAAGGACCATGAGAGATGTCACACTGGGGAGAAACCATATGTTTGCCATCTTTGTGGTAAATTCATCAATAGTAAGTTTAACTTCACAGAACATGTGAGAACACACACTGGGGAGAAACCATATGCCTGCCATCTATGTGGGAAATACTTCAGTCATTGTGGTAGCCTTAGGGAACATAAGAGAATTCACACTGGGGAGAAATCATATACCTGCCATCTATGTGGGAAACCCTTCCATCATAGTAGTAGCCTTAAGATACATGAGAGAGCTCACACTGGGGAGAAACCTCATCTTTGTCATCTATGTGGGAAAGACTTCACTAATAGGTTTGGCCTCAAACAACATATCAGAATGCACACAGGGGAGAAACCATACATCTGCCATCTATGTGGGAAATCCTTCAGTCATGGTAGTAACCTTAGGAAACATGAGATAACTCACACTGGGTAGAAACTGCCCATCTGCCATCTATGTGGGAAATCCTTCAGTTATCATGGTGGCCTTAGGCAACATGAAAAAAACACACTGGTGAGAATCAAAATGTTTGCCATCTTTGTGGTATATACTTCACTCGTATTTCTATCCACAGACAACATATGAGAAAGCACAATGTGAAGAAACCATATCTCTGCCATCTATGTGGGAAATCCTTCAGTAAATGTGGTAGCCTTAGGGAATGTGAGAAGTCTCACACTAGGGAGTCACCCATATGTATACCATCTCTGCAGGAGATCCTTCAGTCGAAATGGTAAACTTAGGCTACATGAGAGAACTCACACTGGGGAGAAACCATATGTCTGCTGTTTATCTGGGAAATCCTTCATTCAATGGTGGAACCTAAGCAACATGAGAGAACTCACACTGGGGTGAAACCATATGTATGCCATTTATGTGGGAAAGACTTCAGTTATAATTTTAGTCTCAGCTGACAGGTGAGAAATCACACAGGGGAGAAACCATAGGTCTGCCATGTATGAGGGTATCATTCAGTCAGTGTGGTACTCTTAGAGAACTTGGAAGAACTCATACTGGGAAGAAACCATATGTCAGCTTTTTTGTGGGGAAGACTTCACTGATAGACTGATCCTCAGACAACATGAGATATTAACACTGGAGAGAAAACATGTCTGCCATCTATGTGTGAAAGCCTTTAGACATAAATCTGCCAATAGGAACATCAGAGAATTCATTAAATATGTTGTGCGTGTGGAACAGTTTTCAGACACAGCTACCACCTTTAAAAAGTAAACAAAACAAAACAACTCACACTTGTGTAAATCTCTGTCAATGTAATCAATGTCTAAATGCCTTTATTTACAATCTATCCTTAATAATGTGATTGCTCTATCCTGGGAGGAACACTATGTAATTACCTATAATAGATTTCAGCTCATCTCCAGCTCGGTGTATACAAGCATAGCTCAGAGTAGAAATAACTCCAAACCAGAAAACTGGATAGGAAATACATTATCAGTAGGAACAAACTCTAAGAGAACTCAAGGAAATAATTATTGATGGAATTATTACTCAATGAAGAAATGTGTGATATCCCTAAATTACAGAGCCATGTGTGCAATATACATGAAGTTTCACACATTTTATACATTATTCTCTGTATTTATATGGATTGAAGAAAAGTCTTGGGTAGCTTTGAATCTATCCATCAATGCTTAATTTCCCATACTGAGGAAACATCAACCCTAAAATCAAATCAAAATGTGTTCAGCTGGAGTTCACCTCAGGAATATCAGACTGGGGAAAACATCTACCAAGAATGCTTCACAGAACAATTCAACCATGATTTCAGAGTTTTGCCTACTGAACTATTAATGAAAACTCAATTAAAATGTAGGATTGTGAAGTGATCTGGGAGTGCTGAATGCAGAATTTTGTAATGAGTTGTAGGCAATGAAATCAAAGTTTTTCTCAATGTACTTGCTAATAATTTTGAGGTAAAAGCTGTACCTGAAAATTCTATGATGTTGGTCGGCTTCAATTTTTTCACACAATTATAAATGTAAATATAATGACTCTGTTAAACCAGGGAACTTTGAACATTAGCTGAATAATGTACAGAACAAGATTTTGTGTCATAAATCTTATATGCTCTGAACAGGTATGAATATAGCAATAATGAACAGAATATAAATAAATAATAATTTTGGATTTAAAAAAAAGACAGTTTTAATAACCAGTAGGCACTTTGAGGACAGTATCTGCTAGAAATTAAAACAAAACTTTCCGCTGAGAACAAATGTCAATAGAGAAACAATTTACTGTGAGCTTATCTCAATGGGCAAATGCCAGCAGTCTTATGCACTACAAATATTCTTATCTCACAGCACTTCAGCAGTTCTCTCAGTGGGTTCAATAGAGGCATTCTGGGCTGGAAAATGTTTTGTTATATAGAAATATCAGACATTCAGAATCTGATTGAGGCAGAGAAAATACTATTTGTTGTTGTCACAATCAGCCTACCTGCCAAGCAATTCTCATTCTACACTGTCAATTCTTTGACCGTTACCTCCATTATCCTTTTCATTTGCTTCTTTTCTTCATAAAATTGACTGAAATCTGTTTTATCAGTGACACCTCAATCCCCCATCATTGTCTTATTTATTTTTTCAAACTACTATACAATTATTTCAGTGTTGGGAAGCAAACGTATGCTAAGTTCCTAGTCTACTAGTTTGAATCAGATTTTTTTTTTTGAGATAGAAGACTTAAAAGTAATAAGGAACATACAATTAATGACTATAGTAACAATTTTATATAACACAGATAGACTGCCATTTGTGTCATGTGGCCAAGGCACTTACAGTCATTTGTATTCAGCATATTTAATTCCAAAGTTATGATATGAATGAATTTATAAAGTTAAATTTTACAAATAAGAACTATAAAATAATACTGCATCATGAAATAGAAATAGATATACCTAAAATATTTTTAAATACCCCAAAAATTCCAAATTAGCTAAATATCCTAGAAGGTAAAAAACTTGAATATGATGGTACTCATTAATTAATTATCTTTTCATATTCACTTGAGCACTATTCTCTGCCTATACATTACAATAATTGTTCAAAGTCTAGACAATTCAATAACTCAAGTGAACATAAGTGAATTAAAATATATGTTAAGGTTAATTTTATATTTCTAATAATTCTTTGTTTAAAGTGAAGTTATGATTAGGTTGAAAGTTAAATTTATATTCTTTTGTATCTGCTTGTTTGGGTAAGGTTTAAACTCTGGTAGATTAGATTAATTATTCCAAATGTCCCTTTTTTTCTTTGGGGACACTGTGTCCCCAAATTCTCACATTTAATATGATTTAAGTCTATTTTTTTTAAGTTTTGATTGCAAAGTTATTTATATTCATTTCAGTTACTCTATGTGGTCATCTTCGTCTGCATCTTTGTCCCTCATGCCCAACAACCTGCAAGCTTTGCCCTGTCCCTGCCTCTCATCTCTAGATTCTCTGCTATCATTAGACATTGGCTACTCAAAAGTGCTCCTTCTCAATAAGAACTTAAGGACTCAGATGCATCTGAATTCTCTTCCAATGATTAGCAAATGGTAACAACTGTTTAGTGGTTGATTTGCAAATTTATTAAAATATTAAAATTATTTTCAAAAGAGACCAGGAATGGCAGGTCTGCATTGTAATTATCTCACAAAATAGTAGTTTTTCATTTTAAGAGTTAAAAACTCTGCAAATCCATGAGATATTGAGTTTTTCCATTGTGTAATTCTTTATTATATGCTTGAAATTTTTACAATACAACAAAAAGCTGACTCTTCCCCTACTATTATAGTCATGTAATAGTGTATGATTCAGTTGCATTTGGTATATTCACAATGTTGTGTAACCATCTCCGGTATCTAGTTCCAAAACATTTTCATAACCCAAAAAGGAAACCTCATACCCACTAGCAGTCACTCCCCGTTCCTCCCTACTCTCAGCCCCTAGCAACCACTAATTTGCTTTCTGTCTCTATGGATTTGTTTATTCTGGATATTGAATAATTTTTATTGAGAAGTTTCTATTATTGTATAGAAAATTAGTTGGACACACATATACACACATGCACACAAAAATGAGTGCAAAGCATCTTTGATTTTTATATGCAATCATTCAAATAACTTGTTATAACCAAAATCTTACCTTTTTTAAGGCAAGATGCGAGAGGTAAGATGTTTGACATCAAATGCATTTTTTAAATTTTACTTGATAAATACTCTCATTATTAAACAGTCTTTCCACAGACTATCATCATTTTAAATTATAATTTGAAAATGTATATGCTCATTATTAATAATCTCAGATAAAATAATCATCATTATTCTATGCATTTGAGTATACTTAAGAATATTGCTCTTTTTATATAAGGTTTATAGTCATGTAAGCTACTCTTCCTTTTTTTTAGCAGTATTCATATCAAAATCAAATAAATTTTTTTCTGAGCAAGACTTGGAAATTCTAAGAATAGTGATCTTGGTTTCTCTGAGAAATGTAATGATATATGTTAAAGATTATCAGAAACTGCTTGAGATCCTTGTCCTTTCTCTCACCTGGAATTCTCAGTCAAAGAAAACATTAGCATAACCATGATAATTTTACAGAAACTAAGCAAATTTAATGCAGTTTAAGGAAATCTGGGTTGTAGCCTATGGGATGAGAGTACATAAATGTGTTGGAAGAATGATGAATATATTGCCTGTTATTGTAGTTACACAGTGAAAGCATCCTTAGCCCT
Organism: Choloepus didactylus; assembly: GCF_015220235.1. Classification (NCBI taxonomy): domain Eukaryota; kingdom Metazoa; phylum Chordata; class Mammalia; order Pilosa; family Megalonychidae; genus Choloepus; species Choloepus didactylus. The sequence goes on along the minus strand of NC_051308.1, from coordinate 65,866,070 downwards.
TTCTCACCCAGGAATTTACCAAAGCAGCTTTTGAATGTTTCCAAAGAGCAAATCTGACAGAACAAAACTGATATTTGGGAGGGTGCTACAATATCCTCCCTTGCTGATTGTCTTTTATTCTTTGAAGGAAGTAAGCTGAAAACTACTTATGAATGCATTTGCCTGGCCAAATAAACAAACTTCAGGGTAGAGATATTCATCATAGCATAGACTTATAAATTGAAAAGTTATAAATTTAGTGAGAATATGATGAAGTTCAAGCTTCAGGAAATCAGACCCTCTACCAGAGTGACTATTATGCAGACAGGAACTGTTTTGAAACTCCAGAGTCCAGTAGAACAGGCATCCAGAGAAGGGAGGGAAGAGGTTGGTAATTTACAGTAAATACCAGGAAATTGATATTTCTGCATGGCAGTTACTGTCACCCATCATCCACTTTTGCAGCAGGAAGCATGGAGTCCAGTCTCTGGTGTAGTTTGCTGGTGCCAGAGAGGGAAATAAAATCCAGTTCCCAAGATGGGGGTGGAGGGGAGGCAGTGTGATTGCTGATTATTACTTTTGATTAGCTACTTCAGATCACTGGGGTCCCAGATGTGAGAGTGGCCACTGTTCCAGCCCACCCCAGGTAAACTCAGTGGAGTATGCTTAAAGTCAGAAAACTTCCTCACAGCTGCAGAGGAGAGTTGAAGGGCTGCATTTGCGGGACAGCTGCCAAGTCAAGAAAGTCCAGCTTTTGGGAGCTGTGGAAGAAGCTCCTGGAGCCCTTCTTGGCCTTTTTTCATTTCCCTCCCTACAGCAGTTGGAATTAGAAGCTAACAGTGCTCCCTTTGTTGGTCCCTGGCCTTTTTCTGGCTGGGAAATACTGATTTGGGAAAATCCTTTCAGTGTGCCCCTCTGCTCAGAATTTGCCCTCTAGGTAAAAGCTGCTTGAGAGAAGAAAGCTATTAGACTCTATTAGAATAGCTAGAAGGAAAGAATTGAAATGAGGGAACTGTAACACATAGCATCCTTTGAAATTTGTTCTATAGTTACTTGTTAAATTGTAATTTGAAAGCTATACTTTTTGTATGTATGTTATATTTCACAATAAGGAAATAACTGAAACTATAGTACTATAACTTGTAACAACTTTGGAAATTTCCTGTATATCTAAGTGTTAAAGCATACTTTGGAAGATATTACCTTTTTGTATATATATTTCACAATAAGGAAATAACTGAAACTGTGGAACTGTAACTTATTATATTCTTTGAAAATTGTTCTCTAACTACTTGTTAAATTTCACTTGGAAAGTTATCACTTCCATGTATATATGTTATATTCTACAATAAAAAATGATTAAAAAAAACAAGAAACAATTGAGGCAGGTAGACTGGGGCAAAGGCTGGACTGTTTCATTTCCTGCAGAGGAATAACCAAGAGAGAGAAAAAGTCTGTTTGCTGGGAATTACAGGGGGCATTCAAACTCATGTAAAAGCTAAGACCACTAGCAAGCACAAGCCAAAACAAGATACAGATACAGAAAAGACAAGGAGGACCCTGAAGTTTGCATTCATCTTCGGCTGAACCTTCCTGATAGGAGGGCTGAACTTTGAAGGAAAGAACCAACCAACACAAAGCCAATTTGCAAAAATGGTGAAAGGTGTTTTCTGTGTGGATTTAGTTGGTTTTGTAGCTCCTGACACTTAAGAAAACCTTTGTCATAACACAAGCTGGATAAAAATTCAAGAACAGACATCTCAGGGAATAAATCCCAGAGTTAAGACTTTAAAATATTAAAATGTACAGTGTGCAACAAAATATTACAGATAAAGTAAGAGGAAATGGATTGCCCATTCAAAGGGCCATCAACTTAGTGAAGAATTTGAGTCATTAACCAAAACTCCCCAAAAAAGAAAAACCCAGGGCCAGATGGCATCAGAAGGAAAATTTACTAAATATTCCATCAGGAATTAGCACCAATTCTGCTCAAACTCTTCCAAAAAATTGAAGAGAAGAGAACATTCCATAATTCATTCTGAGGCCAACATCACTGTCATACCAAGGCCAGATAAATGTATCACAAGAAAAAAAATTACAGACTAATATCTCTTACGAACATAGATGCAAAACTCCACAAGATAATAGCAAACCAAATCCAACAGCACATTAACAGAATTATATACCATGATCAAGTGGAATTTATTCCAGATATGCAAGGATGTTTCAACAGAAGAAAATCAATTTATGTAATACATAATATTAATGGGGAAAAAAAACATCGTCATCTCAATTGATGCAGAAAAGGCATCTGACAAAATCCAGCACCTCTTCTTGATAAAAACACTTAGAAAACTAGGAATAGATGGAAGCTTTCCTCAACATGATAAAGGGCATTAAATTAACAACCCACTTCCAACATTATACACAATAGTAATGTTAATGTCTAAGATCTGCAACAAAACAAGGGTGCCCACTGTCACCGTTGTTATTTAACATTGTACTAGGACATCCATGTTGCTGCATATATCTGAACTTAGGTGCTCAATCAGTAATGCTTCTGTGTTAACCTGATTAAATTGTTATTCAGCTAAGTTTAATGGATTTTGTGTTGTATTCAATTATAACCTACTGTGTTGGGATTTTTCAATGACATGCTGTCTATTTATGAGGGTTATTCTCAGCTGATTTGCTGCAACCCTGAGGTTAACTTTAGACATACCTGAGCCATGATGCTGACTCTTGGCCAAAGTCTAAAAGTACTAATCAGTGATTAACATGGTTCTGTACTAGAATTTGAAGCATACTATGGGGCAGCTTATACCAACCTATTAGTATATATCCCCACACACATTCACATGCCACACACAAACCACACATGCACACACACACACACATTTAATACAGAATTAATGCGAGTTTCTGTTATCTCCTTTAAGTTGTTGAACCAGGTCACACAGCCAAGTTTTGGCTATGTAACCAGATGGGATATAAAATACCCATCCTCAGATGAGACTGTGGTTTCCCTTATACCAAGGTATTTTACACCTGTCTTGTTGATTCATAGCCCAGAGATAAAGTGTGTTCTATATAAATGAGGTGGGAATTTGGAAAGTGTACTTGGATGTCTCATTCTTCCCTGATGACTGCCTGTGCTTTTCTCTTCCTGCTAAATAGCATCCTTCACCTTTGTGTATAATTTGTGGAATCTTATGAGCACTTCCAATAATTCAACAAATGCATAATTAGTGAACATGACATAGGATACATAATTATTTGCTGAACAAGACCAACTTGACCAAGGATGGAATACAATTGTAATCAATAACAAATTTATAACTAGATAAAGGAAATTAGTACAATATGCTATATTCTTTGGTTTTCATTGTATTTCTATTATTTCCATTATTTCTACATGAATATATCTTAAAAGATACAGTAATCCTACATATTTTACTTTAATTTTAAACAATCATTAATAGTAATAATAGATATTCACATCTGAACAAACACTAAATGATAAAGTCCATTTATTGTCAAATAAACATTTTAATACTTTTCTAATCAAAGTCTTTCAATTTTTTTTCAAATTTAGTTAATAAAATTATTCAGAAATCAGTTTAGAATTCATTTAGTTTGGTGTGTTGCCTTGTGGATTGTAATATTGGAAAACATTGTTTTCCTCTCATTTCATTCACATCTTTTCCTTTCTTTTATTGGGTTCACAAACTAAATCAGTTTTCTGGTTCAAAACTAGTTACCATCAAAAGAAGCAAAGGAAATTACCTGGAGGATGAGTATTTAGTTGAAAAGAGAGTTTTAAGGAGGAAGAATTTAACAATCATTGTCTATAGAACATAGTGGAAGAGTAGTTGGATTCTAGAGACAAGACTATCTGGATTTAAATCTGGTCTTCTACTAAAACTATCTAAGTTCCAGTTTTCTCATTTATAAAATTATATTAAATTATTTTTGTGAGATAAAATAATATAAAATACACCAAGCCTGCACATTGTCTGATCTATAGTAAGCAGTTACAAAATGGTAGTTATTATTCTTTATTATTATAATTTTTATTCCAGGTTTTCTCTGATTTCTGGAAAGAGGCTTCACTCTAGCTAAGTCCATCCTTCTCATTCCTGTTTGCCTCATAATTCAACTTCCTCTATTCTTTCTTCCCTACAATTTTTCACCATGCGTTCTTCTTTGCATTTGTTGCCATGCCCTACATCCTGAATAAAATGATTATTAAATTCCTTTCTTTTCTTTGTAAATATAATTGATGAGAATTTACTGAAATTAATCATTATTATTGCTAAAGCTGTATTATTATTTTTAATATAAAAAAGAAATTTTCTTGTTAATCTGTAGGTCTTTGTCATTCTTGTCAGTTATGACACTGTTTTTATTTAAGAAACAGTATCTACTGCAAAAAAAAAAATGAAAAGTAACAAAGTATTCAGTGATTTTGTGTACCAATTATATGTAATCTTTTCTACTTGCCATACATAACTTCTTTGAGTTCACATATCTTTAAAATAATAACTATAATAGTATTGTCAAATGGTGCCAGACATACACTAAGTGCTTTAGCAATAGTAGTAATTTCTGAAGTAGAAGCAGTAGTAGTAGTAGTAGCAGCAGTATTACTTCAGCAATAAAGGAAAAAAAAAAAGACTGCATTCAATACTCATGCAAATGCAATTAAAACATGTTTAAAATACTTCTTGTGGTGTTGCTTCTGCAGGGGGTGCAGGATTGGGAGAAGAGGACAGCTGCTTCCCACCAATTTCTAATTCATTACAATATCAACCCTTTGAAAGAAAGGGCATTCCACACAATAAAAAGAAGTCTTCTTTTTAAAACTGGGTGTTGCATAAGTTGTGTAAGTTTAAGTGGATTCATCAGATTCCCTTTGAACTAGTATGAATAGTATGAGCTTCATTAGGCTTACAAGGAGCTGTTAAAGGGCTGCCTTAGAACCCAGGGACTGTGGTGGCTTACTTAATTCAAAGCACTGGTTTAAAGGGACCACTCCATTTTCTAGTGAAGTGAGACAAAACTGCTCATACTGAACAATCTGCTTATTATTGTGAGCTAAAACGGGAAACCACCTCATCCTAAGGAAAAGATACAGTTTTAATGTTATTTAAGATTGTTCATATTGTTGCATGTTCTGTTAATTTTAATCTGGAAATAAGACTGTCTTAGAACAATATCCTAATCCTTCTAAACTTGTAGTATGTGGAAAATGTGTTTTACTTTTTTAGACAAGACTCAGTGAGTCAGAAATTTAAAGTGAGGGACTAACTAAAGCATAAGTACTTATAAAGTATAAGTATAATATTTCTGTTGTGTAATATTGTATAACCAGGACTTGCTCCTTGCAATTGGATAGCTGAAAAATTAGGAGGGGGGTTAGGGTGTTATTCATTTGCAAGCAAATGCATTTTTATTTTTCAAGGATGGCACTGAGGAGCTTAAACTTTCCATTTGTATCTACTTTCAGGAGCAGAACTTAGTTTAGATCACAGTGGTGTTGGTCAAGTAAAACAATTCCTTGAGTTGTGAAAGAAGGGGAGCACACTCCGTCCTCAGTGTCCATGCAAAAGAAAGTTTTATTCTACTCATTTCTACAGGTCTTCCTAGCATACAAGGTAGTTTCCTACTTGACTGTTCTCAGGTACATTTTTTCTAAAGCCATGAGGTGTATTTACATATCTTTAGTTTTAAGGGACAATTTCTTTGGGTGCTAGACAGGAAACAGCAGGGGCATGAGCAGGAGGCAGGAGACAGGAGCACAGAAGGAGCCCAGCAAGAGCTCAGAGACTATTCCCTCATCTAAATTGCAGTCCGCTTTCAGACATGCAAGGCTTTTGGCCTTTTCCCATTCTGGAGCCCACCTTCAGGCTTCCAGATTTTGGGAAATGGGCCCTATGTATAATCTATCAAGCCAGGGGACCTTCCGTGTCTCCACATTGAATATCGACAAAAACACAAAATCATTTTTTTTAAAGCAGCATTGAAAGCTGTCTAGTCCAATTCATGCCCAGTGCTAGCTTAACACCTACTAAATATCCAGGACATTGTTGTTTAACTACTATATGAACACTGCCAGAATTCACTACTTCACATCATAAAACATTCCATAATTATTCTTACGGAAAATAAAAGTAGTGAAACAATGCAAAAATATATAATAACATAATATATATATTACTCTATTTCTCCAACTTCCCAGCTTCCATTGACCCTCATTCCTCTGAAGTAAACATCTCTCTCTCTATATATATATATGAGTATATATCATATATATATGATATATGTATATATATATCATATATATACAGATGATACTTTATATTTCCATCTAAGAACACAGTGTATCTTTCCATTTGTTCATTTTTGTTATGTAATATTTTATTAAATTTTATAGTTTTTTTTCTTATATAAATCTTGGGTTTTCTTACTGAATTTATTTCTGGTTCTTTTAGGATTTTGTTTTTAACTAATGTATAGCTTTTCTTTTCCATTTCTTCTAATAATAAAATCAGTGTTTTCTTTATTTTAAAGTCTTCTAATATATTTTCACAATCCAGAGGAAGTATCCTTTATCCAGGAACCTTGATTTAGATATGTTTGTGTCTTTGTGTGTGCAGGTTGGAGGTATTTGAAGAATGTAAGAAGAGATTGTGACATAGAAGAAAAAAATGCATTCATTCCACATATAAATGATTGTAAACAACTATGAAATGTAAAGCACTCTGCTAAATAATGTAAAAAGTAAAAATAAATATAAGATATTGTTACTCATTCCAGGAGTACGTTTCCTATTACTAGGGTTAATAAATACACATAGGCATAAAAATAAGTAGAATATGCTATAGTCATTTGAATGGAACAAACACTTTAACATTTATAAGAATTCTTAGGGGACTGATTCAACAAAAGCAACAAATACACTTTGTATCTAACATGTGCTAGGGTTTAAATAGAATCATCTTCCTGAGTCCTCATAAAAGGGCTGCTAAATAGGCACCACTCTCCCAAACCTGGGTGGTTAATAGCATCCCAGGTTATAGCCAGTAACATCAAAGCTACATGATGATTACATTGCACAAAATAATCTAGGCAAGCTTCATGATGGAAATTAGTTCAATGTTAAACAATAGACAGGATTAAGTTAGAAAAAAGGGAAAAGGGAGAAAATTTTATTTACAAATTTAATCATTTTTCTGTAAAAAATATATTATTGTACTGTATCCTGATAAATTGCAGTAGATCCTGTGAGTTTAAAGTTAAACAAACCACAAAACTATCTACAAGATTGTGATTCCTAAAGGGCAGGAGTCTGTTTTAACAATCTTCCTATACCCATGTCCCATCAGAGGAAATTCTTATTAAATGTTTGGTGATTGACTGAATAAATTTACTTGACAAATTACTGTGAGACAGATATGAAACAAGAAATTGTCATGAAATGTTACAGGTTAGAGTGTGGTCACAAAGGAGGCATTAGTCATTTTATTTAAAGAATTCAGGAAATGTAACAAGTGAGTTGAATGTTCATGAATAAGTAGGTGTTGGCAGGTAAATAAAGGTATTTAAAGGAAAGCAATAATGACTCAAAATGGTGCCAGAGGTGCAAAGTATGGTGTCCAGCTTTACTATAAACATTTTGGCAACATTGGAGTACAGAGAAAGAAATAGCCTTGGGAGTTTGAGTGACCAGTTCATGGAGGGCATAGCATTCAAAGAAGTTTAGGCTTCATGCTGTGGGAAACCATGACCCACTGAAGAATGTTAAGCAATGGAGTACTATGGTAAGTCTTGCATTTTAAGAAACAGCACTCTGGCAGCCATGGGGAGGATGAATGGAGAAGTGCAAGGCAGGAGGCAGGGGGTAATTATAGATGTCATGACCAGAGTTCAGAGAAGAGTCTAAACTAAGGATTTAGCTGTGGGGCTGAAACTGAACAAATGAATAAAAGATGAAAACCACAAAATTGGAACTAGTGGGAATAGGGATGAAAGCAAAGGAATGATTGCAAGATAACTACCAAGTTTATCTCCTGAATAAATGAATGGAGAGAATGGTTTTTAAGCAAGAAAGTAATAAAAGAAGAGCAGAGAGATAACTGTAGAAACCTTGAGTGGAGTTGTCAAATAAGCAGTATTATAGAGAGGACTCAAATCTCTTTTATTTTTTCTTTATTAAAGAAGTTAAGGGTTTACAGAAAAATCATGCAGAAAACAAAGCTCCCATAGACACACCCCCACCTTTTATTAAAATCTTGCATTAGTGTGGTGCATTTGTTATAATTGTTGAAAGAATATTATTATAATTATACTATTAACTATTGTCCATGGTTTATACTAGGATCTAGGATTCACTGTTTGCGTTCTACAGTCCTATACTGTTGATGTTTTTAAACTTTTATTCTAGTAACATAGATTCAAACTAAACTTTCCCATTTTAACCACATTCAAATATATAATTCATGGAATGAATGTGGTACTACCGTCAACATCATCCATTATTAAAAAAATCTTCCTTCACCCCAAATAAAACTTTATACAATTTGAGCAGTAACTCCCCATTCCCTACCCCCAACCCAGACCCTAGTAATCTATATTCTAGTTTCTGACTCTACAAATTTGCTTTTTCTAAATCTTTCATATAAGTGAGATCATAAAATGTTGTATATACATATAATGGAATATTATTCAGCTATATAAAAGAATGAAGTTCTGTACATGCAACAATATGGATGAACCTTGAAGACATCATGTTGAGGACTAAAATTTTTGAATGTGCTGTGTCGCTATGTGCTAAGCAAAAAAAAAGAAAAAAAAAAAAAACCTTAAAAATTGCCTATGTATAGGTAGTATTCAAAATCATGGGAGAGGAGAAGTTCAAATGGGTCAGGAATAGAAGAAGGTAATGGGAAGGAGCCTGGGCATAATTACATATGAGAATCAAGCAAAAAGAAAATACCCAATGTAGGAGATCACAAAACAATAAGAGAATACATTAAAAGGCAAACTATGTAATAATGGCAAAGCCTAAAGGAGAACAAATTTAAAATCTCTCAAGGCATCTGCTGATCAAACCATTGGCAGCAATGATGACTACTAATAAGACATCACAAAGTGGAATTGTGTATGAAGAGAATATTTGAGTTTTTTTAAGGCTAGAATCCAGTAACATCCAATTGATTTGCCAAATTCCTCCAGTGCTTTTTTTAGAGCTGCTATAGGTTTACAGTAAAGGCATGCAGCTGGTACAGAGTAGTTCCTACCCACCCCCTCACACATGTAGTTTTCCCTATTAGTAATATTTTGCATTAGTGTGTTACCTTTGTTACAATTGGTGAAATATTATTATAATTATATTATTATTTATATTCCATAGTTTACATTAGGATTCATTCTTTGGTTTGTAGAGTTCTATGTGTTTTCTTTTTTTTGGTTTGTTTTTGATTTGTATTCTGGTAACATATATGCAACCTAAAATTTTGCATGTTATCCACTTTCAATTGGTTCATTGGTGTTAATTACATCCACAATGTTGTGTTACCATCAATACCATCTGTGTCGGTTGGGTGTATCATGTCCCCCAAAACACCATGCTCTTTGATACAATCTTGTGGGGGTAGACGTATTAGTGTTGAATAGGTTGGAACCTATTGATTGGGTGTTTCCACGGATGTGACCCAATCAACTGTGGGCAAGAACTTTGATTGGATGGTTTCCATGGAGGTGTTACTTCACCCATTTAGGATAAGTCTTAATGATAGGACTGGAGTCCTATAAATGAGCTCACAAACAGAAGGACCTCAGGCTGAGTAACATTTTGGAGAGCAGCTGAAATTGACTTTTTGGAGAGCAGCTCAGCGAGACATTTTGGAGACAACTACTGAAAGCAGACTTTTGCTGACACTTTGGGGATGCTAGCCCAGTGTTTGCTCTGGAGAAGCTAAGAGAGGACAAAACTCCCAAAGAGCAACAATTTGAAGAAAGCACAGGAGCTGAGAGAGGAGCTGGAACATAATCCAGGATCAGCAGATGCCAGCCACATGCTTTCCAAGCTAACAAAGGTTTTCTGGACGCCACTGACCTTCCTTTGCTGAAGGTATTCTTGTGTTGATGCCTTAATTTGGACATTTTCATGGCCTTCAGACTGTAAATTTGTAACTGAATAAACTCCCTTTATAGAAGCCAGTCCATTTCTGGTATTTTGCATAATAGCAGCATTAGGAAACCGGAACACTACCTGTAACAAAATTTCTTATCACTCCAAGCAGAAACAATGCACCAATTAAGCATTAACTCCCCATTCCCTTCACTCACCTGATCCCTGGTAACCTGTACTCTAGTTTCTGACTTTATGAGTAGGCATGTTCCAATAATTATCACTAAAGTAGCATAGAAGAGAAGATGCTTCAGCATTGGAGATGCCTAAGTTATCATTTTACTAAGTAAGTTGATTAGCCATTCCTAAAAAATGCAAAAAAAAAACAATAATCTTTGATTAAAGGGCAAGATATATTATACAAGTGAATGCAATAGAAGTCCTGGATCCTGAGAAGTTAACATCAGATGAATCAGATGGAATAAAAATAAGAAGTGGATGATGTGGTTGTTTTGGTGACACAGTATTCAGTGGAGTTATGGGGACTGGAACCTAAGATTAGTGGGTCAAATAATGAAGAGAGAATTATGAATTTTCAAATGGAATTGACACTATATTTTGAACAACCTGGTCTTGAAGTGATGAAGAGAGAAGGAAGACAAATACCAAGGGATTGATGTAGAATTAAGTTATATTTTCAGATTAATAATCTTAAATATATTGTGAGCTGAAAAGAATTGGCAAAGAAGACATGGAAATTATAGAAAAAGAATTAGTTCTAGTAAGATACTATGGATAAAGATCTGGAAACAAGGGTGTTAAATTTTACTTTCTAAGAAATCTAAGAAACTATAAAAGATGCCTGTGATTCTATGATCTAAGTATATCCCCTGCCACCCAAATTGAGCTCTTGGCCATCCCACAATTTTAATGGACAGTCAACTTCATAAATGGTCACTCTGTTTCCAGTCTTATAGCTCTACAATCCATTAACCACATAAACAAAGGACATTCCTTTAAACACAATAAAGATACTATTTTTCTGCTTAAAATTTTTGAATGATACCCTGATGTTCTTAGGGTTAGGCACAAACTCCTTAACGTTGTTTGTAAAGCCCTCCCTGATTTTGCCTCGACTCTCTAAACAGCATTATTCTTAGCAACTCCACTCTTAGAATTGTATCTTCTAGCCATACATATATTTCTTTCAGGATCAATAAGAAGCCATGCTCTTGGCTGCCTCTGTATCTCTGCACATTCTATTATAACTTCCTGGGACACTCTCTTCATTCCCTCAACCTCCTAAACTAGACTAATTCTTATTTTCTGGGGGTAATATTTGAGAATAGAAGATTACGGAGCAGATATATTTGGCTTCAATTTCTAAGTCTTCCATTTGCTAGTTACAGCACCAACCAACACCTTATTGTGAACATTAAAATAAATTAAATTAGATTATGAAACACATTACCTGGAACAAGGAAAGCATAAAAAAAAATTTGGCTAGTAGTAGTAATGCTATTAATACTAATTGGTTTTCTAAAACATGCTGACATTTATGGACTACAAAGCAGAATTTGACCTCGATAAAGTATTAAAATTGATTTGGGCTGTTTGATCTCTTAGTGAATGTGAAGAAAATTATATAGTGCGATTGACCTCATTCAAAAAATAATTCAAATATTCACCAAGTGCCTTGTTCTCTCACCTCTCTCTGTAGTTTAAAATATGAGAAAATTTTTTTTTAATTTCTTTCAGTTACTCTCAACTGTGCTATGGTACAAAGTTAATAAGAGAAGCCATGAAGAAATACCTACTTATCTCAACTCAGGCCTGCACTGTTCATGACTTCTCAAATCATTTCATCAGAATCAGTAAAAGAAATAGCAACACCATTTGTTGGATGGAAACATAGTAGAAATGGTTTTCTCCAATCCATTAAAAGCATTGTATACATCAAGCTGTGATTTCTGCAAAGATATTTATACAGTAGATTACCCTTTCATTGTGTGTCCCAGGTGAACTGTTCTAGTTATAAAAAGACAGAAATGTGTTTGTGCCAACCATAATGACAACTTATTTCAAAGAGCAGAAATAATGATGAGCCCAGACTGTCCACTGCAGCTGGTCTAAATTGCTACCTCAAAAGCTATCATTATTAAGGATTATCAAATGGTTCAGTTTGCCCATTACCACAAATAAAGAGATACTTGCTCAAGCCACATTCTCTTAGATGGGAAATAAAAAGTAGTTATTTTCTTTAAGGAACCCACATCAATTCCACCACAACAAAAATTTAAAATATGAGGATTTTTCTAACATTTATGCAATTATTTATTCTACAGCTGTAGAATTTTCCTTTGACAGAATGAGGGAGGCAAGAAAATGCACTATTGTTAATATTTGTAATAGCTAAAATATACTTCTATATACACAGTATATGAGTATGTTCACTTGTAAATAATGTTATATTGGATTTTGTTTAGGTAACAAAGTAAAGTCAAATGAATTAGTAACAATCACGCAGCACAATGGTTAAAATAGGACCGAGAACAATCAAATATAAAAAAAAAATTTTAATACAAATAACTACCTTATGAAACAATTGCTTACTTTCATGTTTATTTAAACCATTCATTCTCAATGGGAGATATAACTGCCCCCAGGAATCATTTAAAAACTTCTGGGGCAATTTGGTTGCACAGTTATTTTGGTAAACTACTACCATCTAGTGGGCAGGAGACCTGGATGCTAGACATTCTCTACTGCAGGAAACAATTCTTCTCAACAAAGAATTGATCCACCTAATTTAGCAATGCCCTAATCCACCAAGCTAGCACACATTCTAGGTCACAAAATAAACCTTATTAAACTTAAAGGATCAAACCAGAAGTCTCAAGTGCAAAGAGAAAACACTTTGAACTAATGAAAATGAAAATGCACTTAAGACAAGATTAAAGGAACATCTATAATGTTATATACATACATTAGAAACTAATAAAGGTATAAAATCAATAATTTAAGATTCTACCTTAATGAATTAGATAAAACAAGAAGGAACCAAACACAAGGCAAACAAAAGGAAGGAAATATGAAATAAGATTAAAAATTTATCAAAATTGAATATGGAAAAAACAACAGAGAAAATCCATAAAACCAAAGGCTTTAGGGAACAAAAAAACAATAAAATTGATTAAACTTTTAGTTGGTTTGACCAAGAAATAATAGAGAGAAGAAAAAAAAATTGCACATCAGAAATGAAAGCTTGAATATCACTTCTGATATGATAAACCTTAGAAGGATAATGAGGGAACATTACAAAAAACTCTATGCATAAAATCCAATGACTCAGATGAAATGGAACAATTTTTTGAAAGTTCCCAACTGCCAAAACTCACCCAAGAAGAACAAGATAACCCAAGGAGTACTACATCTACTTTATAAAGTCAAATTTGTAGCTAAAATCTTTAAAAGAATACTTTAGGGCTAGACAGTTTCACTGGTGATTTATATCATGCATTTAAGGAAGAATTAATACAAGTTTTTGACAAAGTCAATTTAAGAAGATTTAAGAAGAAATAATGGTTCTCAATTCATTATACAGGGATCACTGGACAGAGACAAAGAAGAAATGAAATACAGACCAATATTACATATAAAAATGTATGTTTCTAAAGAAAATATAGCAAATTGAAATTATATATATATATATATAATTGTATTACATATATATATATATATATATATATATATATATATATACACACATATACATATATATAAATGATACCACAACACAACCAAAGGGTTTATCTCAGGAATGCAAAGCAGGCTCCATAGTTGAAAACCAATTAATGTAAGCCACTATATTAACAGACCAAAAAGAAAAACAGGTTCATAGTATTAAGTAAAGAAAAATTGTTTGACACAATTCAACATCCATTCATGATAAAAATTTTCAAAAACTTAGATTAGAACTCCCTCATTCTGTCAAAGGAAAATGACAAAAACTTACAGCTAACATCAACAAACAAAACAAAATGTTTTGTTTTATTCCTATAGTCAATATTTAGGCAAAAATACCCTCCCTAAACATTCCTATTCAATATCATACTCCCATTCAACATCCTTTGGAAGGTCTAAGTGGAATTAGACAATAAAAAGAAATGAAAGGCATTCAAATTGGAAAGGGAATAGTAAAATTATCTTCATTCAAAGGAGTGCCTGATTTTCTACATAGAAAATTCCAAAGATTTTCCAAAATAAAAAAAAAGCTCTTAGAGCAAATAAGTAATTTTTTACCAATTTTGTAGGATACAATACCACAATAAAACAAATTGTTTTTCTACATGCTAGCAATGAACAATTGAATACCAAAATCAAAAAGCATATAATTTAAAATAGCCTTTCAAAACACGAAATATTTTGGTGTAAATCTAAAAAATATATGCAGTATTTGCATATTAAAAAACGCAAAATGCAGATAACAAAAATTAAAAAAAAATAACTAAATAAATGGAGAGAGATGCCACATTCATGAACTGGAAGAATAAATACAAATACAATAATAATTCTACCCAAATTGATCTCTAGATCTAAGGCAATCTCAATCAAAATCACAATAGGACACTTTGTAGAAATAGACAAGCTGATTTAAAAATGTATATGGATAATTAAGGAACTAGAGTAACCAAAATGATTTTACTGAAGAGCAGAATTATAGTACCTATACTACTCAAAATTAAGACATAATATAAAGCCACTTTAAGAGTGTGATATTAAGGAAAAGTTAGCCACATAGACCAATGGGTCTAAAAACAGAGTCCAGAAATAGACTCACAGAAATATGGTTTATATTTGACAACACCAAAAAGGAAATTTAATTAAGAATAGTATAGTCTTGTTAACAAATGGTGCGAACACAACTGAATACCCATGTGCAAAAAGTAAATATTGACCTACATTTCACACAGTATACAATATTTAACTCAAAATGGATCATAGACCTAAATATAAAAAGTAAAACTAGAAAACACTTAGAAGAGAACATAGGAGAAATTTTTCTTATTCATGACAGCAAAAACATATCCATTAAAAAAAATAAAACAGTAAATTTTACTTCACCAAAATTTAAAACTTTGCTCTGCAAAGAATATAGAATATAAGCCAAAGGCAGGGAGAAAAATATTTGCAAATCATATATGAGAAAAATTATTTGTATCTAGATTGTGTAAAGAACTCTCAAAACACAATAAGAAAACAAACAGCATAATTTTAGAAATCATGTCAAAAGATTTGACAGACACTTTACCAAAGAAGATATACAAAAAGGAAGTAAATGAAATGTTGCTCATTTTTCATTTGGGAATGCAAATTAAAATCACAATGAGATACCAGTTCACCCCTACTAGCATGGCTAAACTTATTTTTTTTTTTAATAATGACAATACCAAGTCTTTGTGAGGATACAGAGCAACTGAAACTCTCATGCTCCAGAAAAAGAGTTTTGAGTTTCTTACATAATAAACATAAACCTGTGACTGACCCAGACTTTCCACTTCTAAGTGTCTGTCCTAGAGAAATGAACACTTATTGTTATGCAAAAGTCTATATGGGAATGTTAATAACACTATTATTTGTAATTGACAAAAACTGGAAAGAGCCCAACATGACTCATTAGGTAAATTGATAAACAAATTGTGGTATTTATTGATACTATGGAATAGTACTAAACAACGAAAAGAACAAACTATTCATATATGCAATAACTTGGATGAATTGCACATGCATTATGATAAGAGAAAGAAGCTAGTCTCAAAGCTTTCAAACTGTATAATGTTTGAAATAGCAACACTATTGAAACGAAGGCGAGATCAGTGGTTGTGAAGAATTAGAAGTTGGGGAGAATTTGTCTGCAAAAGGATAGTATGGGGATTTTCTCTGATGTATTGGAATTGTTCTTTATCTTGCTAGTGATTTTATTACAAGAATTTATTCAAGAGTTAAAACTCATAGGAATGTACATAGGAATTCTACTGGATCAAAATTTTAAATAATAATAAATAATCAAATAAAGAGCCACGAGGGGAGATATACATTATCTAATACATAATAATTAATTTTAGGTATATAATTTTGAAATAAAGGAAATAGAGATCAATTTTAAGGTATTAGGTATAATTAAGGAATAAATTGGGACAAATGAAAAGTAACAAAATAAAGACACACCTTAAACAGAGTTCTAAAAGTTAAAAAAATCACCTCAGTAGACAAATAACTTATAAAATCATTTCAGTTGTAACACTCTCTAATTTGTAGTCATTTTTTCTCTTCTGCTTTCTAGCACAATAGTTGTCCATAAATATATAGAAAAGTGTATATTCTAAAAAATTCCATGTGGTGGGTTTTGCCATGAACTTTGTTGAGCTTTTTCCTGTGTTTGAGAGACTATGCCCAGAAGGGAGTTTACTATGAAGCTAATGAGGCTTAAACTTCAGGGTCCTTCAATTATACGAATCGTTTTTAATCCTTATACCCAATTTATATTCTTTCTTTTTTTTAAATAAGAAATTCCAGAAATAATGTCTAGATACATCTCTGTCTGTATATTATTGTAATGTCTGAGACAACTTACATAGTCTCAATTACAGATAAGGCCCTTCTCCCACTATAGGATACTAAATGTCATAAATACCCTTGCCAGCACTTACAATTATATATATATGGGCTCTGCCATCAGATCAAAGCCAGATTTTGGAGAGCTAGATATGACCTCAACTTTCACAACTCCAGTAAGACATCATGCACAGGAATTACCTCCCTCTTGGTGCTCTTGATGAACAGGATCAGGGCAGTAGAGCTCTTGCTTCTTTCAGAAGTTGTAGCTGGGGTGTACATGGGATGTATTCTAGGTTGCAAAGTGGCTGGTAGCAAATTGAAGCATTCAGTAGTTGGTGGGAAGGGCAGGAATTTCCTTTGCAGACCCTTTCTTCAGATTTGTTGTTGTTATTGTTCTAATTCTTGGGCTTTGTTTGTGATTGGATGCATTGAGCCTGGTTGTCAAGCCTCCCAGCTCTTATAGAAGTTACCCAATATTCTTTTAATCAACTTTGATTCTGCTTCACTCATACAGCATCAATTTCTACAGCTTGCAAAATAGAACACCTAGTCATATGCTCCATTTTTTTTCATAGCTACCTAAGGTATGTGAAAACTGCTAAAGACTTTACAAGGGTAGCTATTAAATGGAAGAAATACTTTTATAGGCTACAGACAAATATCTAAAGTTTGCATCATTGTTTTTGTACCTGTTCTATGTGAACCTCATTTTCCACATCTGTGAAAAAGAGAGCAATTAGCCCCTACGATTGTTAAAATAGAGAGAACGCTTTGTACATTGTAATGTTACAGAAAAAAAAAGGCCTTTTCATCTGAACATTCTGTTATAAAAACTCCCAAATTGAATGCGTTTTTTTTCTTTTTCCCCCTGGAAAAGTCATGATGGAAAAGAAGTTAATTATAAGTTTTCAACAAATACTGCTTGTGCTGAATCCATGGCTAATTAAAATGTAGGAGAATTAAATTCTTAATGATGGTAGCTTAATATATATATGAATTAAGACAAGGAAAATTGTCAGAATTTTATTTCAAAGTTTTTTAAGAGTAAGAGAAGAAATTATCTTATGTCAAGTTAAAAAATTAGCTCACTGTTTTATATAGAAAGATATAAAACATGCAGAAGCAATGAACACCCAATTGACAAGATATGGAAAAGTGAATATGAGTGGAGTTGTGCTATTGATTTTATTTTTCAAGTTATACAAATGAGCCCAAGTTCTGGAAAAAAAATTACCAGACACTTAAGGTTTTAAGCATGAGAACAAAATAAATCCAATTAACAACTGCTGTTTTGTTTAGAGTTTTCTCTTGGGAAATCTATTTCTATCACTTTAATGAAATACTTGAAAATTCTCACTGTTGTGCATTTTGTGGTTATCTAATTAAAACCTTATGAACAAAATTGAATTTAAAATATTTATATCATTTGCCATTTTCACTCTGATAAACTTTCAACAGAAATTGTAAGAATTCTAAATTCTAAACTTGTGGAATACATGAGTTTTTAAACAAGTTCCAAATCTTCTACTTTGCTTTCCTTTACATTAAATATATTTTCAAAACATGTTTTTGCTTCAAATGGTATAATATGTGTCCATCTTACAGTCCAGAGAGATATGAAACAACATACAGAAGTAGTCAACAAATTGAGAAATGGATGTACATATAGAGGATTACTTTCTCTCTTCTATAGCACTTATTGGAAAGGAAAGTTTTAAAGTCACTACACATCTAAGCCTAGTGCAATAACGTCAGAATTTTTCATTTTATATGCTTTTCATCCTCAGAAATTTTAATTTTTTACAATACAAATTGGCTGTGTTATTGTATACACTATGGTTCAAGAAAAAACATTAAGCATATTTTGGAGAATAGTGATAACCCAAATTTGAGAACTTCTACATTAAAATGGTCATTTCTAATCCAATAATTTCTCTTCAATGCTAATCAGTTTAACTAATTTTTCCAATTATATATGGAGATCAATATACTCTATACTCACTTAAAATAATAAAATTTTGAAATAAAACTTTAAGCTTTGAAATTCAAAATGAATATTTCTTCTAAAATATTATTTAATAATAAATATTATATATTCTATTGAGTTCTGACACTGAATAAATAGACTCATTTAGAAATTGATAATACCATAATTGGTATACTGTTATATCCACAGACTATATTATCAGTCTGATAAATTTAAAAATTCAGGAAGTAATCAATAAACAATTTATTTTTAAAACCATCCCAAACTCAAATTTACTTAAAAAATTTTAGTTGTTTTGTTTATAAATCATTCCTTAAATGGCAATAAGCCATCTGAGGTTGGGACTTCATTATTTCCCTGCTACAGCATGAGGTATTACAAACATCATTAACACATCCATTCCTGGGGGAAACCTGGAAGGAAATAGCTCAAAATTCTCATTAGTTTTTGGAGGTGAAAATTGTGACAAGCTGAATAAATAAATAGTGATAATTACATTTTTAAATATTGGCATGCTGCATTTTACTGCCAAGAGAAAAGAATGGGCTGAAGGAAAAAAGTCAAAAATGCCACTCATCTATAATTTATCCAGTTTTATTACAATTTGTTTCTCAATTAACGAAGGCATGAAAGATTATAGAACAAGAAGAAAGAAATATTTGAGAAAATATTATTCAAATAATCCATGAATATTTACACACAAAATACACTTTATTTGCATCAAACTAGCATAAGAAAGGAAAAAAAAAGTATGTTGGGCATTTGCACTTAGTGAATCTTGAAATAAGACCAGGATCTAACATTTGCAGACCTGGCTTAAATGGAGGACCACACATCATGCGTCTAAATATTTAAAATCTGTAAATCAAGTCATCAAAACATTAAATGAAATATGTTCTAGCCTCCAACCTTGAAAATCATACTTTTGTAAAAACCTGTAAGGCCAGGTTAGGATTTAGAATTCTTGGATTCTTCCACTATGGACATATCATTTTAATTGCTTAAGGGAAGGCACAGCCAGAGAAGGACCAGAGAGAGACCCTCTTTAAGTCATATAATACTGCCTGAAAGATTGGTTTTATTTATTTATCTTAATAATTTACTGGAAAACTGTGAGGAATTAAAGAAGAGATATATTTCATGGGTGCTTACTATTAGGGTTAAAAGAAATGAATCAATCATATTTAGTTTTGTAACATGGAGGTTTGATTTATACTTTTATCACATCATCCTTATTTTAAAACCCTAGAAATATAATAGGAATATAATCAAATTTGTTTAAAGCCTACTAAGAATTACAATATGCAGAAAAAATAAGAAAATTAATAACTAAAAAATTGAGATAAAAGGACAATCTGAAAGAGATGTGGATAAATCTATATAAAATGGATTAAATAACAGTATGAAAGGCATTAATTACAGATCTAATCTGACTGTAGAAATAGTGTCAAAGCTACAGGAGGAAAGGGTTAATAACTCAATTCCAGCCTTAAAGACAATTGAAGAAATATTTATCCTTAAACAAACTTCTCAAAATATTAATTGAAGACATGTACCAAGTTGGAGACAAATGAGCATCCTACTGAGGTGGTTATGTGTTGATTATTAATTCAAGAATGTTTTCAAGTTTTGATAACTGATAATAATTTTTATTGTATAATGTCATTTAAGGACTTCAGTAGCACTAAAATGGAAGTTAGTTACACACCCCTTCTGGTGAACTATGACTATTCAGATACTTAAGCTGGGAGACACTGGACGCTTCACCTTTCCTGTGCTGATGTGATTGGCACTTACATCAGCTCTTGTCTCAAAAACAAACACACACTGTTATTTGGCGACAATAATATTGGGTGTCATATTCACATGTATGAAGCCTCCTTGATGCTGTGGGCTCGCCAGGCTGCTGTGTTCGCTTTTCTGTAATTTTTCTTATAATTGGTGCTGGGTAACAGTACTGTGAACTTGATTGACAATCTGAACCTGAAACCCACTCCTGTCATCATTTTTGCTTGGGAGAAAATCCTCATGATGATAGACAATAACCACTCTTTTGAGACATGGGGCATCACCAATGCTCTTGATGGCACAGAAAATGATATTTGGAGAAAAGTATCAGAATCAGCTGTCGGTAAAAAAATGATTCAGAAAAGTTGACTTGGTGCATGCATTTTAGAATACTTCCTTTATTTTACATTTTTTTGTTATTTTTGCAAAAATTCCTAAATAACTAATAAAATAGTTTGTTCAATGGAAATAAATAAAATACTTAAGTAGTAACAAAGCATTGTTTCATAGTTTAACTGCCAGCAGATTTCTTTTCATAGTGGTACTGGAAATGATAGGGTCTATAATGGGTCATATTTTTGAGTTAATGAAATATGATATATTCAATTTACAAATACTTTTTGAGTATATCTTGGTCTTTGTAGGGTACAGTGATTACTGATGAGTTTTTCATTTTCAGAACTTTCAGAAAAAGTTAGGTAAAAATCTTTGTATATCTTCGAATATGCCCTGGTTTTCCAGCCCTGCATTCTTTTGGTGTCTCTGTAATTATTTTGTCTCCTTCAAGACTTGACACATTTTATACCTACTGTATAGGACAGCTTAAATCAGTCAGGTTTATGGACTAACTAGCCTTGAATTCAAAGAACCATAGTTACAGACTGAGTTTTGATTGACGTATTAGAAAATACCTGAATTTTCTCAAATACGGAAAACTAAATAATGGCAGAAAGTATAACCAAAAACATTAATACACTGAAAAATCAAATATAATACCTATGAATTCAAAATTACTCAGGCTAATTACAATATTAAAATTTGCATTTCTCATCTATATTCAATATCAGTCTTTATTATATATTTTTCAACGATCAAAATCAATTAAAAAATGAATGCGAATGACTGGAAATGACCCTTATTTTAAAGTTTAAAATATATTAATAATGCACATTTTATTGATGAATATTTGAAGCAATAGTCTATGTTAAGAAAATGTTACCTGATGAATATAAATTATCTTACTTTACCAAATGAAAAATGCCTTTGGATTTTCAATGGAAGGCTGCCCATTCTCAGTGGAAACAAATGAATAATACTGCCATTTCAAAGTATTTCTGCCATGTTATCAATTCAAGGCTGTAAAGCTATTTCAAAATTTTTAAAATCAAACATATATCTATTTATCCATACAACATATTTCTTGCTCTTAAAGTCAATAGTTCTTGCTATTATTTTGGGTTTTTTATGTTACACTCTCATAAAAATGAAGAATACTTTCCTAAACCTCTTATTTTTCATAGCCTCTGTATTTTAAAGGCATGGAAATATACAACTGCATTAGATTAATTTGCAAATGCATTCACTCAAATCAAAAGGAACTCATTTTAATTCTCAAAGCCATTTAATTCCTTATGGAGGGTAAAATTGTAAATTTTTTAAAAACTACAATGTATAAAAAAACTAGCTCCACAGTAATTAAACCACATAAACTGTCCTTTGAATCTTTCAATTCTTAGACATTTCTTGCTGTAGAGTGTATGCTCACTTGTTTCTAGTTAAATAGCTTATTGATTTACTTGGGTTGCTTAGGATTAATCAATAGTCAACTGCAACGCTGACTTAATTTTGGTGACCTATGTGGACAATCATGGAGAAAAATCTTGTAGCTTGACTCACTGATGCATGACAATTTTCACAACTATATTAATTTGATCCAATAGTAATACCATGGCAGGAACAGAAGCTATCATCAGAACCACAAATTAGTTAGGTTTTCAGTAATTTTCTTAAACTTTGCCTATATCAAACTGGGGAGTTAAATTGGGAGTTCATGGGAATCACCACACCCACATTTCAAACATATCAATCTGACTATATTAACTAAGGTTTCATCAATTATATATTTTTAAAAATTTTAATTTGTCACATAGTGGAATTCCCCTTGTTTCTGTTTGCTTAAAATTGTCATAATAGCCTTTTTTTTTTTGAATCATGAATCCATTAAGCAGATTCTGTATTTTTTAAGTAAATCCATGACTACTATTCATGCAGTTACAATAAAATGTGTTTGAGAGATTATTGCAGTAGTTAAAAAATGTCTCCAAAATTCCTTGACACTCTAACATTCAGGTGTCTGTATCGTATTCCTTGAATCTGGGCCAATTTATTATTGCTTCAACCTATAGAATATGGTAGAAGAGATGCTATGTGACCTCTGAGTCCATTTAAGCAGCAAAGCTAGTGATTCCTATACATATTCTTGAGTTTTTGCTTGTTACACATTTAAGAACTTTTGAAACAAATAGAAAGAAGAAAAAATGGAAATATACATCTATGAAATACTATGAATCATGCTTCATGGAAATGTAGCTATTTCTACATGTAAGTACTGAATACAAAGAAATCTTCATTTAACAAATTAGGAAGGCAATTATTGGAGAGCAGGGGGAGATGGTGTTACTTTTAAAAAAATGTATGATGTTGATAATTTTATATGGAATCTTTTGGCATGGAGGGCTGATGTAAAGTAGCAGACATGATCATGTGAAGTGAAGAACTTCAGACACTAATAAGCTAGAGGTGTGGAGAGATCATGTATGTGGATTTTTTAAGTCAACAAAAGTGATGATAATTTTAATGGTGGAGAGTGATAGTAAGCCAGGTGTTATGAGTTAGGGATACTGACCAGAATAATAGAACATGATTGCATCAGGATGGATTTGTATGGAATGTATTTCCCAAAAATCTTTCTTTCTAAGAAAGTGCATCATGGGGAGGGTCTGAAGGTGATAATTCAGCACAAGGCATCCAAACTTCTCCAAGTCTGGAAGTACAAAGATTTTGGAAAAAAATAAAAGTCATTTATTGAGTGAGTCACAAGTATTCTTGTTTGCCAAAGGGAGGGTGGGGGAGGTTTAGATTCAGATAGAGCAAAAAACATCAAAAGAAAGATTCAGCAAAGGGATTGAGCTTTCCAGGGAGTTTTCTCTAACAGACCTTGAATTTCAGAAGAGTCAGTGGATGGATTTCATAGGACTGATGGGTGATTAAGTCAGAACATGGCACACCCAGAGAATTCAGGGATAACCATCTAGGAGATGAGAGGGATTGTGTTCTCTGGTACGTGTGAATAGATCAGTCCTGGTGATCTTGGAGGAAGATAATCAATTCTAAATTATTATTCATTCTTGGCACTGCTTTCTAAGGCACTTTCTGTTTGTGGCCTGGAAGGTGGTAATGAATAAAACGATGGTAGTGTCATAAGGAGAAATTGGCATCTTTGAAGTACCTGTCAATCATATGCAGCCAGAGTTGAGGCCTGTGCACCAGGCACACTAGGAGCTTTTTTGTTGTAGGACATTTAAAACTTGTTTAAAATTTAACATAAAAATCCCACAACTTTTGGAGTCTTATTTCTTTTGTTTACTTTTCTTTTTTCTTTGCCATTTTTTTTCTTACTTAAAAAATATTTCAAACTGTTTCACTCACTGTGCTGGTTCGCATCTGTCATGTACCCCCATATTAATCCACTCTTCTGAGGGCAGACCTGTTGTGGGTGGGACCTTTTGATGAGGTTGTTTCCATGGAGATGTGACCCTGCCTATTCAAGGTGGGTCATAATTAGTTTACTGGAGTCCTTAGAGAGCTCAGGGAGGGAGAGAACTCAGAGATGACACAGACACAAATACATGGAGATGCAGACAGAAAGATGTTTGGAGATGCTAGGCTAAAAGATGAAGCCCTGAGTTTACCCTGGAGATGCTAAGAGAGGACCCCCAGATGCATAGAGAGAAAGCCCTGGTAGAGACAAGCAAGGTTATATAGGAACTGAGAGAGAGAAGCCCAGAGACATTTTGGAGAAAGCAACAGAAATGAGAAGCTAACCCCAGGAGAGGCCCAGCAGACTCTGGCCATGTGCCTCCCCATGTGAAAGAGGAACCCCAGATGCTATTGGCCTTTCTTCAGAGAAGGTTTCATCCTATTGATGCCTTAACTGAGATATTTTCATGGCCTTAGAATTGTAAATTTGTGAAATGATAAACCCCTGTTATAAAAGCCAATCCATTTCTGGTATACTGCATTTCTGCAGCTTTAGCAAACTGGAACGCACACTTTCCTAATTTTTAGGACAATTTTATGGTTACATCAGTGACATTAACTTGAAAACAAATTATAATAACCTTGTCATAAACAAAGACCAGGAAATCAAGTGGCAAATCATGTCAGGATGCTTATACTATTACAGATGTTCTCAACTACATAAAAGTCACTGAGGAGCTTTTTGAAAATATACATTCTGGGGCCCAAACCCAGATACTTCAAATTAGTCACTACAGGATAGGACCCAAAATTTTAGAATTATACCAACCTCAATAGGCAAATCTGATGCAAGTCAGTTGACCAGATACTGAGAATCCCCACTAAGCACTGTTAGACTGTGAGGCATACAATAGAAGGAGATTATATGTGACCAAACTAAATTATAACCTTGCTTGAAAAGTGACAATTTTGTTTCAAACAGTTTTAGATCAACATGTGATAGAATGAAATTGGTTTCTGTTCCATGTGTAAACACACTGGAAAATGGCCTGGTCTCTCTATCTCAGTGCTCTATCAGGGGTTCTCTTATAGAGCTGTCAGAGCTTCCTATTGCTAATAACCAATCCTTTACTTTTCAGTAAACTAAGAAAAAGAGGAAAACTGGAAGGAGTTGAAAGCATGGAGCAATGGAAGAAATAGAAAAAATTCACAGAGAAATCCTATGACAAATGTGTCCTTGAGACTGTTTAAAAACTATAGACATCATTCTATAAATATGTAATTGAAAAATCCCTCTCTCTTTCTATAGTGCTATCTATAATACAGGACAAAACAACTTAGGCAGCATGAGCATATTTACATAGAGCACTTACAGAAAAACTGTAGGTCATATCAAAGTCAGTATAAGCCATAGACACCAAATTTTGCATGCACACGTCAAGGTACTCTGAAACCAATAAAGATCTCTTCACTCTGGAGTTTCTCTACATATTTATTTGTTAAATGTTGCCCAAAGAAATCGTCATACTGATTTGGCTTCATTATCCTTGGGAAAACCCCAATTGAATATTTCAGAAGTCCTACAAGTTATTTTCTCAATTGTGTAAAAATAGACTATAAAATTGAGAATTATAAGAAAATGTCGTATTGTAAAATGTGTAGCAAAAGTAAGGAATTATACAATAAAAATGTGACTTTTTCATTCATGACAGATTTAGCATCAATATATCATATGTTTACATTATCTATAGATAATTGCATTGTTAAGAAGCTGTCAAAGAAAAATGAACTAATTGTTTAAGTTATTCTTTTTCCAATCAGCACATGTTTAAGTGCCTATTTTGTCAATGTATGTTTGCATAACAAATAACACAGGGCCCCTAACTTTGGGTTTTCTCAATTAAGTCAGGGAGATAGATTAGTAGGCAGATGATAAAAATATAAGTTAAAAGTTGCATGACAGAGAATATCGACAGGTTATGGACAGGAACCCAAAGAAAGGAAACTGAGCCTAAAATTAGGCCCTCAGGAAAAGGTTAAATTGGAAGGATAATTAGAAGTTAGCCTGTGAAGAGACAGGGAAGGGATGAGGGTGAGCTTTGAGAGCAGAAAGTTTTTTAATATAGTCATAGATACATGAAAGAACAAGGCACATTCTCATAGCTATAAGTTTCCAAAATGTCTGGTGTTTAATGGAAAAGGTAAAGTAATTAAATGAAAGCAGAAGGGAGTTAAATATGATTTTTGATTACGAATGACCTTGCAGCCAATGCCTAGAAATTGACAATTCCTCCCAAAATCTACAGGGAACCATTTCTAAACTTCATATTCCTGGGGATTGTTTCCCCTTGTATCTGTGCTTGTTATCTCATTTTTATGCCTATTTTAACTCATATCAATAATTCTGACTTGCACTGAGTTTTCATAAGAAACCCATCTATGCAAAACACATCTATTTATTATTATAGAATTTACTGAAATTTTGGGAGAAAAAATATGTGAAACAGGGTCATTTCACATATTTAACAGCATACTGCTACTTATTTCCTCTGCCACCTTTCCTCTCTATATCTCACCTTTGCCTCCCTCTGTTATGCAAATTTTTTTCACTTGAAAACTTGGTTCAAATTCTCCCGGAATCTAGAAACTCACAATGTACCTCAAGAAGGGTTATCAATGTGCCGGCAAATACAGGTGTCTACTTAAAGGAAGTATTTGAGCCACCTGCTCGGAGAATACTTTTTCACACTAATTATTATGTATTATCCTGATGAGAATATATACTACAAAAATTTATTGTTGTAAAAATTGCCCTTGTCCTCTCTGTTACCCTTAAAATATTTACATCAGTGCTTGGTGTACTTAAAAACTGTGTAATAACCTGACAACTATTTCTTCTTAAAAATAAAGTAAAAGAATGCATGGGAAACAACAATTTCCTTTGCAGAGATAAACTTTAACTCTTTGTTCTTATAGGATACTCTTGTTCAAACTCACAAAAAGAAGTTGTACCAATGAAACATTAATATAGTATATTTTATATGAACAAACAGGCTTCTAGGCAAATACACATGGGTCCTCATATCTGGTAAACTATTTACTCTTACCTAATTTCAGAACCTTAGTTTCTGTCTTTGTAAAATTATATAATACCTACACTCTAAGATGATTGTAAATAAATGGCAAGGTATATGTGATGTCTAAAAATGGGAATCCTCAATAATACCATCCAAATAACACTCTCTACCCCCAAATTTAAGCACATCACAAATGCACAGAGTGCATTTTAATGCACATATTTCAGGTAAATAAAATATGACATAATTGGATATATATCCAAAACAGAGTAATCAATTCCAAAGTATACTTCATCAAATTAGATAATGCAGTTTTCTAATTCACTGCTTTAAAGATGAAACAATCAATAATATACTAACATATCAAGACCTAGTCATTCTACATATACAGAATGACTAATGTTTTCCATTTTCAACCCTGCAATGATACTTACCTGTCAATAAACCAACAGATTGAAACTATAGTAGTTACATGAGTTAGAGCTATTTTTTAGAGAGGCTAATTATTTTAATTCTAGGCTTCAAATTTGCCTGTCTAAAACTAACCACTTTCCATTATTATTACAGGTTCATTTCCATTTTAAGGTAGTGGCTATCCATATTCTCTTTCACTCTCTGAACAGAGTGTTTGAGGGTATTTACTTCATTTATTTTGCATGTGCTCCAGATGCCAGTTTCTGCCACAGCTCTGCTTCACTGTTTACAGATGAAGAACTGCCTAAGAAACATCTAATTCTCTAACAAGCTAGCATCTGTGAAATGCATATATTTTGAAATAGGCTACCACAAAACACAGTGCAATGATACATCATATTAAATAAATGTTTATTCTGACTTGATTTGGATTAGTATTTCCAGAAAGCAAAAGCAGAAACTCAATGATAGACTTTCAATCTCTGAGGTCTTACAAACCTCTGGGCAATGATTACATAGGTGATCAAGAAGTAGAATCTGGTTGTTATAAAACAACATTGCTTTTTAAAGGATTATAAATGTCATCTTCATAAGTGCTTTTTGCATCAAAATTATTTGGATGTAAAAAGCCATTAAAAACTAGAAAACAGAATGTTTCTCATTATTGCTTTCTGATTTCATTTTCTAGAAGAATACAAAAATTTGAGATGTACACATTTCAATTAAAAATCAGTCACCATATCAAGAACAAGGAAACTCCCAATCCAAATGATAAAAGACAATCAATAAATGCCAAAACAGAAGACAGAAACATTAGAATTATCTGACTAGGATTTTAAAACAGCATTGATAAAAATGATTCAACAAGCAATCATAAACACACTTCTAAAAATTATATAATAGAATATCAGCAAATAAATCAAGTCTCAGCATAATAATAAAAGATCTGAGGAAGAATCAAATAGATACTTTGAAACTTGAAAATGCAATAAGCAAATTTCAGAATACCATTAGGGACTCAGAGAGATGGGAGAAAGCATGTGGAACTAAAAAGTACTCAATGAAATAATAGCTGAAAATTTCCCAAATTTAGCAGAGGACATAGACATACACATTCAATAAAGTGAGTATAAACCCAAATGAATCCCCACTGAGACAGATCAAAGTCAAAATTCTGAAAAATAGAGACAAAAGCAAAAACCTTTAAAGCACAAGAGAGGAATGACAACTTTCTATAGGGGAAAAAGAACTATTCTAAAGACAGTGGATTTTTGTCAGAAACCATGAAGTTCAAAAGGAAGTGGCACATTTTCCAAGTGCCGAAAGAAAAGATCTATCAAACCATAATTCTAAATCTAGAAAAAATATCCTTCAGGATGAATGGGGAAATCAAGAAATCCTCAGATGAAGGAAAACTAGGAGAATCTGTTGCCAAAAGACCTATCCTAAAAGAATGGCTAAGGTATGTCACCTAAACAGAAAGGAAATGATATAAGAAGGAATCTTGGAATATCAAAAAAGGAAAACCAAAAACAAGAGTAAAACCTGAGAAAGTACAAAATATTTTCTCTCTCCAATTTATTTTTCTAAATTGTATATAATGATTGAAACAAAAATTATATCACTGCCCAAGATCATTCTATCTATATGAAGAAAAAAATTTTTAAATAACTATATTATTAATAGTGGAGAGTAATAGGTAGTAATCAGTGTTCTACAGTTCATACAAGCTAGTAAAATGACTGCATCAGTTAGAATGTGATGCATTATTTACATGTAATGTAATACCTCAAGCAACCACTAAAACAGAAATAAAAAACAAAAGCAAAAACAAAAAACAACTACATGAAAAGAGCACAAAATAAATTAAAATAGATTTAAGTAACATATAGGAAGGCAAGAAAAGAAAACAGAGGTGAAAAACACATTAAAGAAACGGCAAGTATAAAACAAAATGGACTTATGCCCTAACATATCAATAATTATAATTCTATGTAAATGGTCTAGTTTCATCAATTAAAAGACAGACCTTGGCAGAGTGTATTAAAAAACATGACCCAACTATATGCTTTCTATAAGAAACTCACTTTACTTGTAATTATAATAAAATAGATTGAAAATAAAAGGATAAGGAAAGTTATATCATGAAAATATTAATTAAAAATGAGTAACAATATTAATATCAGCTAAAAAAGAATTCAGAGCAAGAGAAATTACCAGAGACAGAAAAGGGCATTACAAAGTGGTAAAAGGATCAATTCACAAGCAGTCCTAGCATCGAAACAACGGAGCTGCAAAATACGTGAAAAAAAATGTGAAAAAAAACTGATAGAACTTCAGTTCAAGAAGAAATAGATAAATCCACAATTATAGCTGGAGACATCAATCCCAGCCTCACAACAATTGGTAACGACAAAATCCAGCAAGGGTATAGAAGGACTCAACAACACTCTTAGCCAACAGGATCAATATTTGCAGACTACTCCACTCCAAAACAGCAGAATATGTATTCATTTTGAGTGTCATGGAACATATAACATAATTGACCATATACTGGGTCATAAAGCAAACATCAACAAACTACATGTGATCTCATAGCATTGTTTCTTAAGAACGGTATATGAATCTATAATTATCTCAAACAGAAGCTTAAATTAAAATTATTATGGACAAATAAATTGCTGACTTGGAAAAAATTATGGTAAAATATGAATCTTTTCAGTTAAACAAATATTGAGAAAATTCTTTGCCAAAAACCAGCATTATAAGATACATTAAACCGAGTTTTTCAGGCACAAAGAAAATAATTCCATTTCAGATTCTCAGAATTCAGCCTGGTGGTGCAGAAAGGAGTAAATAACTCCCAATAAGATAAAATTAAATTAATTTCCTATTAAAAACAATAATATGACTGTATTTAGAAGTAAAAGCCATGCAACAGTGGCAAAACAATGGCAGAGAAAGGGTAAATAGAGGTAATATATTGTAAATTCCTTGCTTTGTTCTGAAAGCAGTGAAGCATCAATGTATAATATAATTAATAGTTAATTATGCATGCTGTACTTTTTAGTATAACCATTAAAAGAAGGTATAATAAATAAGGTAGAGGGGGGAAACTAGCCAAGACAAAAATAATTTTTCCTAGAGAAGGCAGGAAAGGATGGGGTGAAGAACAAGGAAAACTTGGGTGAATAAAAAATGAATAGTGTTATGGTAACTTTGCATTCAGATGTGTCAGAAAAAAATGTAAATGGACTAAATATTTCACTTAAAAATAGGAATTATCAGACTGGATATAGAAAGGAAGTATAAGAGTCAAGAACTTGAATCAAGTTTATTGTGTAATCACTGAAAAAATATAAGATGGTCCAAATGCACTAATATCAGACAATTCATGCTTTAAGGCAATGAGAATTATTGAAGAAAAAGAGAAGGATTTTAAAATGATAAAGGAGTAAATTAAATATGAAGACAATATAATCCTAAATTTCTATGCCTCTAATAAAAGATCATCAGAAAAACAAAGTGTCAACTGATGTAACAAAAAGGAAAATAGTATAAATAGTCCCTCACTGGAAATTTAATATGTACTTTCAGTAACTAATAAAATAAACAGGGCGCCAGCCTGCCACATGTTTGGCTGGACGCCCTATCTTGCAAGATTGTAAATAACTTCTTTTCTCCTCCAAAACCGAGTGAGCGTTTATTCCCTTACAGGTACCACTTTATTTCCGACAACATGGGGGCTCGTCCGGGACCCAAAGCTTCAGAGGGGGACCCCCAAGGTGGACAAACGGAAGGCGCGTCCCGCTGATTGAGCGGTCTCGGACTCCGCCATTGGGGTCCCATCTCCGGCAGCTAAAGGGCCCAAGACCAGACGCTTGGATCTGCTGGTTGTGGATGAGAAAAGGGGGAAAAGGAAAAGTCTGCCTCTGGTTAACCAGGCAACTCCATGCACAGACCAAGGCACCGTGGACTGCTGGGTCAGACCCTGCCTCTTAAATTTGCTGCCCATCGACATCAACCCGGCAGCTAGGTTCTGATCCAGTCATGGAAAGAATCCAAACTTCAACCAATCTGGGAGGAACCCTGTCAAATCTTGCTGACGACTGAGACGGCAGTCCGAACAGCAGAAAGAGGCTGGACTCATTATACACGAGTAAAGTGACCAGTGCCTGAACCAGACGATAAGTATCCAGCAACTCAACCTAAATCCTGGAAAGTGACTGCCACCTCAAATCCCCTAAGGATCACTCTAAATAGGCAGCCATTGAAAAAACATACTAGGAGGGAGGAAAGGCTGGATTAAACCCTATGTTTGCATTGTGCTCTGTGTATAGCTTAATAATGACATTGCTTGTACTGATCATAATGTTCTATATTCAAGAAGTAACAGGTTCTGCTAAGCTGGTTACAAGTGTAGTCAAAGCTTAAAGTCTCAAACTGTACAATTTGATGGTTGTCAAGTAATTAGCTGTAAAAATCTAAAACATCAGCAACAACTGAGGGAGAATATAAGCATTTATGTAAGCAGACTGTTTAAATAGAGAGCAAAATTATTGGAGGGTGAACATTTGAAAGTATAACTTATGAGTCATCTAACCCCTGTTATTCTTGAAACACTGTTTGGTAAACCACACAGTATGAGGGAGGGTCTTACCCAGGTTGAAGGAAAAACCATTAAGGGAAACTTGGCTGGAGTTTAACTCTCCAGTTCAAATTGACCCCAAGGTCATTAGAATACTTAAGGCCAAAGACTTAAAGCAAACCATAGAAATAGAGACAGGTTATGGAAATACAAATGCCTGGGTAAAATGGGTCAAATATACCATCCAGAGTCTAAACAGAAGTGACTGTTATGCTTGTGCAACCAAACAACTCACTGTTCAGATTATGCCCTTCCCCTTGGGGATGAAAAAGTGTGAAAAGGAGTTTAAATGTATAACACTCCTCTTTCAAAATGCTACTCCTGGTGAAAGTTGTAGTACGTTGTCCTCCCTTTTCCCTCCAGTCCAGAAGGGAAGTGTCAAAGCCATACCAGCGTCCCACCTTGGTCCCGGAAACCACTCTGCCTGTCTCTCCAGAAGGGAAGAAGGGCTCCAGGATCTTGGTACCATGGCTTTGTGTACACAGGTGTGGAATGTGAGCAAGGATAGTACTGGCAACTTCTCCAGCCTAACTATACCCCGAGCAGACCTCTGGTGGTACTGTGGGAAGGGCATCCTCTGGCCAACACTACCTGAAAGGTGGGGAGGAACCTGTGCTCTGGTTCAATTGGCTATCTCATTTACCCTGGCATTTGAAAGTAATAAAGTACCAACCCAAGGCAAAGGAAAAAAAAAAAAAGTACAAAATGTACCTGGTTTCTTCAATAAAAAAATGTTTGTAGATAGTATAGGGGTCCCCCGGAAAGTTACTAATAAGTTTAAAGCTAAAAATCAAGTAGCTGCAGAATTTAAATCGTCCTTATTCTGGTGGGTCACCATCAATGAAAATGTAGATCATCAGCTAAAATTTATCAACTATACCAGGAATGCCATTAAAGGAATAGCAAAACAGTTAGATGCCACTAGCTGAATGGCATGGGAAAACAAAATGGCCCTAGATATAATGCTAGCTGAAAAAGGAGGCGTCTGTGCTATAGTTAGGGGAAATTGTTGTACATTCATCCCCAATAATACTGCACCTGATAAAACTATCACCAAAGCCCTACAAGGCTTAACAGCCTTATTTCAAAAACTAGCAAAAAAATTCTAGCATTAACAACCCACTCACAAAATGGTTGGAAAATTGATTCGAAAAATAGAAAGGAATTGCAACGTCTATTTTAATTTTCCTTATCATTCCAGCCAAAATGTTTATAACAGCTGAGTACTACATCATCCCAAGTGCCCAGAGGCTAGTTCAAAAACCCATCAAAACCACTCAAATCAAAAATAAAAAAATCCCTATAATGAGAAATATAAAAAAGCCCTTAACTAATTTGAGAATCTAAAATGTAAAAACTAAAAGAGTTTAAAAAAAGAAAGAGGAGGGAATCTGTAAGAAAGGGATAAGTTTAGTTTTCACATAGAGACAGCATGGAATAAGGGAAATGGAGGCAAAAGCAGTTTAAACAAGCCCCGTGATAAAGAGAAGAAAGAATCTGCCAGCCCCTTATATGGAAAAGTAACCATAGTTACTGGAATGTAAAGAAATATGAGGTAAAATCAGAGGGGGGAACTCACAGCAAAAAGAAAAAAAAAAATTTAAACTAAATGAACTCTCTGGGATAGGCTGATCAGTTCAAAATCTCAATAATGAGCTAGTTGGCTCTCTTGGATAGGCTGTACAAATTAAAATCTCAAAAGATGAATTAGTTAGTGTTCTCAGATAGGCTGTAACCTCTGTAGTACCCAGTCAATGGGGAAACAGGGGAGGGACTTGAGAATTAGGAGTAGGAGATTTAAAAATCACCATTCTCTTCCTCTGGCGCGCCAGCCTGCCACATGTTTGGCTGGATGCCCTATCTTGCAAGATTGTAAATAAATTCTTTTCTCCTCCAAAAAATAAAAAAATAAAAAACAGTAGCACAGCAGATCTATAAAATAATTTACAAAACAGAGTTATCAAAGGTAAACTAATGACATATAATGACCACTAACCCCAAAACTGCAGAATATAGTGTATGCCTGGTGACTATATACTATTCTTCAAAAAGGATAAACCAATCACTAGCTTTGATTTAACTTAGGGTGTTTTTAGAAGATGATAGACAGATAGACAGATAGATAGACAGATAGATAGATAGATAACTAGCTAGCTCTTTAGCAATATACTTGTAAGGCTTATAAAAAAATTAAATAAGAACAAACTTATATGTGCTTTAAGAAAGTTTTAGAAATGTTTGATAGAGGTTTGAAGGTAAAGACTGTTTTTAAACTTCCATTTGTTTCATAAGCTTTATAAAATATCATATACCCCCAGAATTCTAATATACTAGAAAATTCCCTGTGGAGTGCAATGAAAAGATTTCTATGTAGTTCATATGTCTTTTTTTCTGACTAATGGAAAGCAAATGAAATGATGAAAAAGTAGCATTAGAGTCAGTCACACACCATAAATTGCCTTTTGTAGTGTGTCATTGTATAAAATGACTTGATGTGCCCCAAGGGAGAATTCCATTAGAACACAAACCCTTTTCATTCAGAACCTTAGCTTCATATAGCAGGCTAGAGAGAAATGTGTAGTAACCCCTATATGAAGAGCTTTATATTATAATAGATCAAGGCAATGATAGTTGAAAATTAAAGTGAAAAATTGTCATAAAAATGGAAAATGGCTCTTCTATAATAGTCGAGAGGATTGGCAGATTTCTAAATTCTTATTCTCTATTATTAGACCACTTAAAAATACCTACTGATTACCATAAGGCACATGTAAACTCTATGTTACTAAATGAATAGCAACAATAGTTGAGCTCACTAGTCATTCAGAGTTAAATTTTCTCTCTCCATAATCTCATTATGAAGGCTTAGTTTTACTTTTACAGTATCTCAAAATAGTGACATATCTAGAACCATGCTGAATCCCAATAAATTATGCATTGCACAATGCATTTGTCTGATTCTAATGATTCTCCCTCTAACACAAGTGCATGTGGGCACACATAATCCTCAAACTCCATGTTACTCCAAACACAAGGGGACTTTTTACTAAAATTTGTCAAATTTACTAATTTATAAAAATATTTTACTGCCAGTTTTTTCCTCTTAATATCTGCATATTTGATTTAAAAACTTTTATAATTAGCATAAACAAACAAAAAAGAATGAAATGCATTTTTAAATTCATGCCATCTGTTACAGAATACTTACAACCCATTTAATGTAACTTCTGTTCAACTTTGCAAAATTATACAGATGAGCTTGCACACTGTACACCTCAAGGAAGCATCATTCATATAGAATATAACTTGCTTAGCTACATGCCACAGCCTTGGTGTTTTGTTTCATTTTTTCTCTTTTAAATTATTTAGTTTTCATTATAATGGCTAAGAATTTTCATATTGACAATGATGGAAATGTGTAAATGAAATAGAATTTAATAAACTAAAAATAATGTCCATACATTATGTAAAACATTAAGATGTTAGCTCAGTTCATCATTTGTCATTGTTTGATCCTTTCATCACCTAAACATTGCATAGAGTTTATCTTGATGCAAATTTTTAAACCATTTTTTCTTTTATTGATAGCTGTTGTGTTGCAATACCATCCTTTAGCTATTGAAATATGAAAAAATAAGATTATAGTAGTAATATGAGCCTAAACTCACTTCCCATTCTGCTAACCACTTCTACTTCCAAACCATTTCTACTTCTTCGTTTTTCTAAGAACTCAAATCCTTGGAAGAATATTTTCTCATTTTCCCCCTTTGCCTCTGCTTTTGGCTGTTACCTCTAGTGACAGTTGTCATAACTTGAGTGTCTGGCCTACTATCTCTTTCTCCACCACTGATACTGTGATTTTGCCCAAACATTGTTTCAACACAATAATTTTGTCAGCATTTCATAAACAAAGCACAAATAATCCCTCCATCACCTTTTCTTAGATTCCCACTCTCATGATCATATTCTTGCCAAGCACTATCCAATAGAAATATAATACAACCATGTTGAGAATGGTGCAGCAGAAACACTAAAAAAGTAAAAAGAAATTGGTGAAATTAATATTGACAGTATATTGTGAGTAAACCAATACCTCTAAAATAGTTTGGATGTTGCTGAAAATGCATCTGTAGACAAATGATGTTACACACAATATGATCCCATATACCCAAGACTAAGAAGAAAGTTCCTTGTATATGAACACCTGGAAATGAACAAGATCTGAGGAAACAGAGAGAATTAAAAATAAAAAATAATCTATTTTCAAGTACTCTGCTAAAAGAGATTTTTGAAACAGGAAACATGTGAGTTGTAAAAATAATGTCATTTTTCTGCCGAGGTGGAATGAGATCAATACTTAATACACTATTAAGAGAACATTTTAGTTTTCTCTTCCTACTGTAATATAATTATTTTTCATGATCCATTTTCTAAAAAAAAAGAGCTTATAAGCTTACTGAGGTAATTTGAAGCATGCAAATTATGCCAAATATGCTCCCTCATTTCCTCCATTTCTGTTTATAATCATTTCATATATTTCACACAATGTCAGTATTTTCAATAATCCATTTTTGGAAAGTTGTAGGTATGATTTTTACTTATTTTTTACTTATGTTTTCCCTTTAGTATAACTGACAACCATTTCCTCTTTGCTTCTTAGCTGCTGTAAGATAGGATATATCCCAGAACTGAAAAATGTGAGGGAAAGGGGGC
The DNA here is from genome assembly GCF_015220235.1 of Choloepus didactylus. Classification (NCBI taxonomy): domain Eukaryota; kingdom Metazoa; phylum Chordata; class Mammalia; order Pilosa; family Megalonychidae; genus Choloepus; species Choloepus didactylus. Next base: position 65,828,952 of record NC_051308.1, on the reverse strand, counting down.
ACAGAGTGAGTGAGAGAATTTAAACAAATCATAGGAGCTGGGGAGAAAATCCTGCACAAAAAGAAAAAGAACAGATAAAGATTTCCAGAGAACAAACAGAAAAAAAAGAAGCTTTCTCCTGGAGGTAAAACAATTGCACAAAAAGTGCAATCTTAAAAATTATATCACACATCCAATGCAAAAAACAAATGATGAAAAGCTGAGAAAATCTGAATAGTTAAATATGGGCTATGCTAAAGGTCCAGAATAAGTTGGAAAAAACATCAAAGAGCCTTAACACAAAGCTAATCAATGGTAAATGCCTAGACAAGAGGGAGAAAATGACCTTCAGAGTTAGCACATCAAAATAATCATATGTGTAGAAATCAGCAAAAAATTACAAGCCATAGTAAGAACAAGAAACTATGGCTCAATCAATGGAACAAATTAAAATTCCAGAGGGGACACAGAATTTGGGATTACTAATCAAAGTTCAAAAAAGTCTCCTAAATCAGTTCAAGGAGATGAAGGAAAATGTGGATATAGAGATAAAGGCTATTAAGAAGACCATATGTGAGCATAAATAAGAATCTGAAAGTTTAAAAAGACACTGTGCTGATTTGAAACTGTTATGGACCCCAGAAGAGCTATGATATTTTAACCCAATCTTGTTGGGTGGAAACTTTTGATTGAGTGTTTCCATGGAGTTGTGATTCACCCAACTGTGGGCAAGACCTTTTGATTAGATTATTTACATGGAGGTGTGGCCCCACCCTTTCAGGGTAGGACTTTATTAGCTCACTGGAGCATTTAAGAGAGCTAAGAGCCAACATAGGTGGTGCCACTGATGCTTGGAGATGCAGACAGAAGGACATTTGGAGATGATAAATTAAGAGATGAAGACCAGAGTTTGCCCCAGAGAAGCTAAGAGAGAATCCCCAGATGCTTAGAGAGATATGCCATGGGAGAAAGAAGCAAAGATTCACAGGGACTGAGAGAAAAGAGTGAAGACAGAAGCCCAGAGACATTTTGGACAAGGCCATTTTGAAACAGAACCTGGGAGCAAAGGACCAGCAGATGCCAGCCATGTGCCCTCCCAGCTAACAGATGAGTTTTGAACACTATCAGCCTCTCCCCAGTGAAGATATCCTCTTATTGATACCTTAGTTTGGACACATCTATGGCTTTTGAACTGTAAATTTGTACCTTTATAAAAGCCAATCCATTTCTGGTATTTTGCATAATGGCAGCATTAGCAAACCAGAACAGACACATAACAGAAATTATGGGGATGAATCCCACAATAATGGAGATTAAAAATACACCATAGGCATAAAACAGCAGATTTGAACAGGCAGAGAAAAGAGTCAGTTAAATAGAAAACAGGGTAACTGAAATCATAAAGTCAGAACAAATAGAGAAAAGAATAGAAAAAATTAAATTAAACAGTGCCTCAGAGATTTTAGTGACAGCAGGAAGTGTACAAATATATGCAATATGGGTGTTCCATAATGAGAAAAGAAGGGAAAGGGAGCAGAAAGAATATTTGAGGAAACAGTGGCTGAAAATTTCCAAACTCTTACGAAAGACATAAATATACATGTCCAAGAAACACAACATACTCCAAAAAATAAGCCCTAATAGACCCACTCTGAGACACTTACTACTAAGAATGTCAAATGCCAAAGAGAGTATTCTGAAAGCAGCAAGAGAAAAGTGATTTGTCACATATAAGTGGTCTTCATTAAGACTAAGTGTCAATTTCTCATCAAAGACCATGAAGGTACTTAAGGTACTGAAAGAGAAACACTGCCAGGCAAAAATTCTTTACCTGGAAAAACTACCATTCAAAAAATGAGGGAGAATTTAAAATATTCCCAGGTAAACAGAAGCTGAGAGGGTCCATCAACAAAAGACTTGCCATACTAGAATTATTAAAGTGAATTCTGCAAGTTGAAAGGAAAAGACAGGAGAGAGAGACTTGGAGTAGTGTAAAGAAATGAAGATCCTCAGAAAGGGTAAATGCAAAACCCAACAGTACTGATTCCTGAATATACAACTCTACTCTTTAATTGCTAAAAGAGTCAAAATACAGCTGAAAAAGAAAAAAAGGTATGTTTCATAATAATTTACATGCAAAACATAAAAAGGTAATGTGGGACAGAAACAACATGAAAAGGAGAAACAGAGAGCTATGAGGGCAGAGATTGTGTAGGCTACTGAAGCTAAGTTGATATCTTTTCATATTAGTAGGTTATAGACATAGATTCTGTAACACAATGAAATTATTTTTAAAATATACAGAAGAAAATGAGAAAAGGATCAAACAGATACAACACAAAAGATCAACTATACAGAAAACAAGGTTGCAATAAAGGAAAAGAGAGACTACAAAATGATATGATATAAAAATCAAAGGACAAAATGGCTGAAATAAGTACTGTCATTACAGTAATAACACAGAATGTTAATCGAGTAAAATCCCCACAGATTGAAAGACTAAATAAAAAAGCAGGATCCAAAATATTGTTTACAATATACTCACCTCAGACACATAGACACAAATAGATTGAAAGTGAAAGGATGGAAAAAGGTATTCCATGCAAATAGTAATGAAAAAAGAGCTGAGTAGCTGTACAAATATAAGATAATATAGACTGTAAGTCAGAAGCTGTTAAAAAAGGATAAAGAAGGATACTAAATATTAATAAAAGTGTCAATCCACCAAGAAGAAATAGCAATCATAAATATTTCTGCTCCTAACTACAGTGCCCCAAAATACATAAGGCAAACATCAGAAAAAACTGAAGGCAGAAATAGACATCTCTACAATAGTTCTAGAAAATACACCACTCTCATCATTAGATGGAACGTATGAACAGAAGATCAAGAAGAACTTGAAAAACATGATAAGCCAACTAGTTCTAGCAAACATATGTTTCATCCCAAAAGAACAGGATATTCATTCTTCTCAAGTGCACATGGATCAACTCCAGGAGAGAACATATGTTGGGTCACAAAACAAGGCTCAATAAATTTAAAAAGATTGACTCTTACGGAATGTAGCTGGAAATCAATAACAGGCAGAGAACTGGAAAATCCACAAATATATGAACATTAAATAACACCCGTTAAATAACCAGCAGGGGAATGGAGAAATTGCAAGGGAAATCAGCAGATATCTTAAGATGAATGAAAACAAGAACACAACATAACAAAACTTATGGAATGCAGCAAAGGCAGTGGTGTGAGAGAAATTTATAGCCCTAAATTCTTGCATTAAAAAAGAAGAAAGCTAAAATAAAATTCCTAACTGCACATTTGGAAGAACTAGTAAAACAACAGCAAACTAAACCCAAAGCAAGAAGAAGGAAAGAAATAACAAATAATCAAACAGAAATAAATGAAATAGAGAATTATAAATTGTTGCTCCCCAATGCTTGTGAGAATATCAGTAAATCCCCAGGTGGAAAAGTTCAGCATTTCCACATTTTCCCCAATTCCTCAAGGAGGCTTTGCAAATACATTTTTATTCTCTGCCCAGATTGCTCTGGGATGTATTGGAGATTCACACTAAACTGTAAAAACCAACCAGGTCTTATCCCTTATTCAAAGTTCCATGTGGTGTTTAATAAACTGACCACACAAGTTCAATTATATAGTGTGCTGCAGAAAAATGTAGATTTTGCACCAAATAAGCATTTCTTCCTTTGGCATCAAACAGAAGTTGAAGTTTTAAAACACCATCAATATCATCCTTTATACTTTAGTCTGACTTACCTTAGTCCTAACCAAGTGCATTTCAATCTCTGATTGAAGTCTGATTTCTTTTCCAACCCCTTTAACATCTGCTGTATGGACTAATGTTGATATTTATAGCCACCAAACTCTGGCTCTGAGTCTCAGGTGTCATGTCACACAGATACCCAAAGTTCCAGGGACCAACCAGGTTATAAACAAAGAGCTCAGCATCTCAAAATTTAGAAATAGCCATTACAACTCAGGAATAGAAGTAAATGCTACAATAGCTTACAATCTAGGAATAACCGATGCTCTCAGGTTCAATTTTCAGAGTTTTCACATTATAGTTAATCCATATTAGTGAGGCATTATGTTTGTTTTTTCATTTCTGGTTTATCTCACTCAACATGCTGTCCTCAAGTTCCATTTACGTAGTTGCATACCTCACAACTTCATTCCTTCTTGTAGCCACTCAATATTCCATTGTATGTATACACCCCAATTCACCATTCTGTTCATCAGTCGATGTACCCTTGGGCCATCTTTATCTACTATGAATCATGAATATTACAACCACTACCCTCACTGTGCAAATGTCCATCCATGTCCCTGTTCTAAGTTCTTCCAAGTATATACCCAATAACAGGGTTGCAGGACCATGTGGCAATCCCATACATAGCTTCCTGTGGAACCACCACACTCCCTCCAAATGGGCTGCACTTATTTACTCCCCTACCAACAGTTATTAGGTACATCCCACTGTCCACATGTTCTCTAGCACTTGTATCCCTCTGTTTATTTTTTAAACAGTTTTATTCACACACCATATATTCCTTCCTAAGTAAACAATCAAAGGCTCCCAGTGTAAACACATAGTTATGCATTCACAACCATAATCTATATAAGGACATTTCCATTCCTTCCACAAAGAAAGAGGATGAGGAGTAAAAAGAAAAAAGAAAAAAGAAAGAAAAAGAAAAAAATGATGACTAAAAAAATAAAAGATGAAATAAAAATAAAATACAATACAGTGATCAGACAAAAACACCAATGCAAAAAATCCCACACCCCTCCCTCATATCCCCCTCTTATAGACATTTATCTTTGGTATATTGTTACAATTAAGGGAAACATATTACAATGTTACTGCTAACCATAGACTATAGTTTGCATTGATTGTTTTTCCCCCAATATCATCCCATTTTCAACACCTTACAAAGTTGAAATTCATTTGTTCTCCCTCATGTAAAAATGTTCTTATATTTTTACATTTAATCACAATCATTGACCAGTCTAGGTTTCACTAAGTTATATACTCTCAGTCTTTATCTTCTGTCTTTCCTTCTGGTGTCATACATACACCTAATCTTCCTCTTTCAACCATACTGACAGTCATCTTCATTCAGTGTACTTACAAAATCGTGCTACCATCACACAGTATTGTGCTATCCATTTCTGGATCTAACAATAAATACTGTTGAACATTCTGTACTCCTTCAGCATCAAATGCCTGACCTTTACCCTCCTTCTATCTTTGGTGCCTTTGTTTCACTTCTAAACTCTTCTCCAAACCTCTCTCTCATGTCTTTTCCTATCAGTCTATAGCACTCCCTTTAGTAATTCTTATAGAGGAGGACCCTTGTTCACAAATTCTCTCAGTTACTCTGTTTACCTGTAAATATTTAAAACTCTCCCTAATTTTTGAAGGACAGTTTTTCTGGATATAGGATTCTTGGTTGGCATTTTTTCTATTTCAGTATCTGGAACATTTTATACCACTGCCTGCCTTCTCACCTCCATGGTTTCTGCTGAGAGATCTGCACTTCATCTTATTGAGCTTTGCTTGTGTGTGATAGATTGCTTTTCTCTTGCTGCTTTCAGAATTCTCTTTGTCTTTCACTTTTGAAAATCTGATTAGTGTCTTAGATGAGGTCTATTTGGATCAATTCTGTTTGAGATCTGCTGTGCTTCTTGGACCCATAATTTTGTGTCTTTCATAAGAGTTGGGAAATTTTCATTGTTTATTTCCTCTTATTCTTTCTGCCCCTTTCCCTTTCTCTTCTCCTTCCGGGACACCTATAACATGTAAATTCATGTGCTTCATGTTGTCATTCAGTTCCCTAAGATATTGCTCATATTTTTCCATTCTTTTCCCTATCTGTTCTTTTGTGTGTAGGATTCCAGATGTCCTGTCCTCTAGTTCATTAATCCTTTCTTCTGCCTCCCCAGGTATACTGTTGTGTGTCTCCATTATGTTTTTCATCTCTTCTACTGTGCCGTTCATTCCCATAAGTGGTGCCATTTGTTTTTTCAAGATTACAAATTGTTTCTTATGATCAATCACTTAGTGTCTCCTTTATATGCTTCATCACTTTTGCCACATTTTCTTTCAACTCATTTATTTATTTAGAAGATTTGTTTGAACATCTATAATTAGTTGATTCAACTCATGAATCTCAGTTGAGGTGTTAGTTTATTCCTTTGATCTACTGGGCCGTATCTTGTTTCCTGGTGTGTCTCAGGATTTTTTGCTGTCCAGGCACATGAGTCTCTTGATTAGTTTATTCTGGAGGTTGTTTTTTCTCTTCTTTTTTTTGCTGATTTTCTTTGATCTCTCTTTTCTTTGTTTCTCCCACTGGCCAGTTGTCAAATAGGCTCTGTCCCCTAATCTTCCTCCCCATATCAGGCACCCACTGTAGCCTGCTACAGGGATGGGAAATATGCACCTCAGCAAGCTCACTGTGTGTATAGTACAAATCTGCTGGCTTCTAGTGGTGCTATGTTTTCCACTGGCCAGCAAGACCTGAGTTTGTTTCAAAGCCCTGCTTTAACAGTTGGGTCTTCCATATTTCTCAGCCAAAAGAGGGCCAGGTTTCCATACAGGGCATATAAACCAGCTCTTGTGGTCCTAAGAAAGGGTCTGAAGCATGTTTTTAAAAGTGTTTCAATTCTCTTGCCTTCCAGACTGTCTAGCAGATGGCACTGTTCAGTAACTTAATCATCCTCACAAGCTGCTTTGCCTCTGAGTGCAGTCTGCATCTACACAGGTGAAATGAAACTGAGGAATTCATGTTCCCTCACTTTGCCAAGCAAAATTTGTTTGGCTCAACATGGGGCTCCACCTGTAGCAAAGTACTCCCTTAATTGATCTAGTACTCTGTCCATCCCCAAGGCAAGGAAACAGCCATTGGCTGCTTCTTCCCTCAAGGGTGGAGTAAGGGCTTTCAGACCCAGGGCTGGAAACACAGTCTCTGTCCATGTTGTCTCAATCTGTCTGTCCCTCACTGACCTGGGTCTTGAAATGTCTTCCCCTATCCTCTGGGTCTTCAAATGGTGGGGGTATGTAACTGCTGTGAGAGATAATACATTCTGTGACCATGGTGGGAGGGGCCCTGTCTATTAATTTTGTGACTTTCCCATGCTGAGACTGAGTAATGGGGAGGGGATAGGATTGGCTTGTCCAGGATGGAAGATTCCTACCTGATATTTATTTCTTCTCTTTCTTTAATTCAGCATGTGCAGGGCTGTCCTCCAGTCTACATCCTCCTCTAGAGTTTCAAACAGCTCAAAATTGTCCTTTTGTTTTGTTTAATCTCTGGGGAGAAGTTTTCAGTAGCTGTTTATGTTGCCATGTTGATGACATTACTCCAACCAATTGATTTTTGACAAGGCTGCCAAGTTCACTCTGTGGGGAAAGAAGAGTCCCTCACAAATGGTGCTGAGAGAATTGGATATCCTTATGCAAAAATTAACTCAAAATTTATTAAAGACCAAAATATAAGAAGCAGGACTATAGAGCTACTAGAAGAAAATGTAGAGAAGCCTCTTCAGAATCTTCTGTTAGGCAGTGTTTTCTTAGGCTTTACACCCAAAGCACAAGCAACAAAAGAAAAATATAGATAAATAGGATCTCATCAAAATTTAAAACATATGTGCATCAAAGGATTTCATCATGGAAGTGATAAAACAACTTACTCAATGGAAGAAAATATTTGGAAAACACATATCTGATAAGAGATTAATATCCAGAATATATAAAGAAATCCTACAATTCAACAATAAAAATGCAAACAACTCAATTAAAATATGAGCAATAGACTGAATAGACATTTCTCCAAAGAGGGTATACAAATGGCTCAAAAGCACGTACATGAATAGATGATCAACATCATTAACCATTAAGGAAATTCAAATTGAAGCCACAACAGGTTATTATTTCATACTCACCAGAATGGCAACTATTTCAAAACAGGAAGTTAGAAGTGTTGGAGAGGATGTGGAGAAACAGGAACACTCATTCATTGTGGCTGGGAATGAAAATGGTGCAGCTGCTATGGAAGACAGTTTTGCAATTCCGCAATAAGTTGAGTATAAAATTACCATATGGAGGAGGTGGGGCAAGATGGCAGAGTGGTGAGGTGTGTGTTTTAGTTACTCTTCCAGGGAAGTAGGTAGAAAGCCAGGAACTGCGTGGACTGGACACCGCAGAGCAATTTGAGTTTGGGTATACTTCATACAACACTCATGAACATGTGGAACTGCTGAGATCAGGGAAATCTGTAAGTTTTTGTGGCCAGGGGACCTGCGCCCCTCCCTGCCAGGCTCAGTCCCATGGGAGGAGGGGCCGTCAGCGCTGGGAACGAGAAGGAAGAACTGCATTGGCAGCTTTTATCGGAAACTCATTCTACTGATCCAAACTCTAATCATAGATAGACTGAGACCAGACACCAGATAATCTGGGAGCAGCCAGCCCAGCAGACAGGAGATAGGGATAGCAAAAACAGCAAGAAAAACCCAAAAATAAAAACGGAGGCTTTTTGGAGTTTTGGTGAACATAGAAAGGGGAAGGGCAGAGCTCAGGCCCTGAGGCTCATATGCAAATCCAGAAGAAAAACAAATCTCTCTGCCACCTGGACCTTTCCTTAATGGCCCTAATTGCTTTGTCTCTTAGCATTTCAATAACCCATTAGATCTGCAAGGAGGGCCCTTTTTTTTTTTTAAGCTTTTTTTCCTTTTCTAAAACAATTACTCTAAGAAACCCAATACAGAAAGCCTCAAAGACTTGCAATTTGGGCAGGTCAAGACAAGAGCAGAACTAAGAGAGCTCTGAGACAAAAGGCAATAATCCAGTGGCTGAGAAAATTCACTAAACACCACAACTTCCCAAGGAAAGGGGGGCATCCTCTCACAGCCATCATCCTGGTGCACAGGAAACACTACTGCCTGTCACCAGCCCCATAGCTCAGAGCTGCCCCAGACAACCTGGTGTGACGGAAGTGCTTCCAATAACATGCACACACCACAAAATTGGGTGTGAACATTAGCCTTCCCTGCACCCTCAGCTGGTTGTCCCAGAGTTGGGAAGGCAGAGAAGTGTGAATTAACACACCCCATTCAGCCATCCTTTCAGTAGACTGGGAGACTCCCTACACAGCCCTGCAGCCCAGAACCACCATGAGGAGATGGCACTCACCTGTGACATAGCACAGTCATCCCTCAACAGAGGACCTGGGGGTACATGGCCTGGAAGAGGGACCCACTCTCAAGTCACAGGGGCCATATGCCAATACCAAGGCCTTGTGGCTCAGCAGCAGAGACAAACTGTGGCAGGACTGAACTGAAGGATTAGACTATTGCAGCAGCTTTAAAACTCCAGGAATACCAGGGAGATTTGATTGTTAGAGCCACCCCCCTTCCCTCACTGCCCAGACAAATGCCCCATATACAAGGCAGGCAATACCAAATACACACACAAGCTTGGTACACCAATTGGACCCCACAAGACTCACTCTGTCACTCACCAAAAAGACAAAGCAGGGGAGAACTGGCTTGGGGGAACAGGTGGCTCATTGACACCACCTGCTGGTTAGTTAAAGTATACTCCACAAAGCTGTAGATCTGACAAATTAGAGATAAGGATTTCAATTGGTCTACAAATCCTAAAAGAACCCTATCAAGTTAAGCAAATGCCAAGAGGCCAAAAACAACAGGAAATTTTAAAGCATATGAAAAAACCAGGCGATATGAATAACCCAAACCCAAGCACCCAAATCAAAAGATCAGAGGAGACACAGTACCTAGAGCAATTAATCAAAGAACTAAAGATGAATGATGAGACCATGGCACAGGATATAAAGGCCATCAAGAAGACCCTATAAGAGCATAAAGAAGACATTGCAAGAGTAAATAAAAAAATAGATGATGTTTTGGAAATTAAAGAAACTGTTGACCAAATTAAAAAGATTCTGTATACTCATAGTACAAGACTAGAGGAAGTTGAACAATGAATCAGTGACCTGGAAGATGACTGAATGGAAAATGACAGCACAAAAGAAAGAATGGGGAAAAAAATAGAAAAATTGAAATGGAGGTCCCGCATATGATAGATTATATAAAATGTCCAAATATAAGACTCATTGGTGTTCCAGAAGGAGAAGAGAAGAGTAAAGATCTAAGAAGAGTATTCAAAGAAATTGTGGGTGAAAACTTCCCAAAGCTCTAAATACCATAAATACATATATCATAAATGCCCAGTGAACTCCAAATAGAATAAATCCAAATAAACCCACTCCAAGAAATATTCTGATCACACTATCAAATATGGAAGAGAAAGAGCAAGTTTGGAAAGCAGCAAGAGAAAAGCAATTCACCACATACAAAGGAAACAGCATAAGACTAAGTAGTGACTACTCAGCAGCCACCATGGAGGCGAGAAGGCAGTGGCATGACATATTCAAAATTCTGAGAGAGAAAAATTTCCAACCAAGAATACTTTATCCAGCAAAGCTCTCCTTCAAATTTGAGGGAGAGCTTAAATTTTTCACAAACAAATGCTGAGAGAATTTGCTAACAAGAGACCTGAACTACTGGAGATACTAAAGGGAGCCCTACAGACAGAGAAGCAAAGAAAGGAGAGAGAGACATGGAGAAAGGTTCAGTACTAAAGAGATTCAGTATGGGAACATTAAAGGATATTAATAGAGAGAGGGAAAAATATATATGACAAACATAAACCAAAGGATAAGATGGCTGATTCAAGAAATGCCTTAACGGTTATAAAAGTGAATGTAAATAGATTAAACTCCCCAATTAAAAGATGTAGATTCACAGAATGGATCAAAAAAAAGTGAACCATCAATATGTTGCATACAATAGACTCATCTTAGATACAGGGACACAAAGTAATTGGAAATGAAAGGATGGAAAAAAACATTTAATGCAAGCTACAGCCAAAAGAAAGCAGGAGTAGCAATATTAATCTCAGATAAAATAGACTTTAAATGCAAGGATGTTATGAGAGGCAAAGAAGGCCACTACATACTAATAAAACAGGCAAGTCAAGAAGAAGAAATAACAATCATAAATGTTTATACACCCAATCAAGGTGCCAGAAAATACATGAGAGAAACACTGGCAAAAGTTAAGGAAGCAATTAATGTTTCCACAATAATTGTGGGAGACTTCAACACATCACTCTCTCCTATAGATAGATTAGCAGACAGAAGACCAATAAGGAAATTGAAAACCTAAACAAACTGATAAATGAATTAGATTTAACAGGCATATATAGAACATTACATCCCAAATCACCAGGAGGCACATTGTTCTCTATTGCTCATGGAACTTTCTCCAGAATAGATCATATGCTGGGACATAAAACAAGGCTCAGTAAATTTAAAAAGATTGAAATTATTCAAAGCACATTCTCTGACCATAGTGGAAAACAATTAGAAGTCAATAACCATCAGAGATTTAGAAAATTCATAAATACCTGGAGGTTAAACAACAAGCTCCTAAACAATCAGTGGGTTAAAGAAGAAATAGCAAGAGAAATTGCTAAATATATAGATATGAATGAAAATGAGAATACAACATACCAAAACCTATGGGATGCAGCAAAAGTGGTACTGAAGGGAAAATTTATAGCACTAAATGCATGTATTATAAAGGAAGAAAGAGCAAAAATCAAAGAATTATTGCATCAACTGAAGAAGCTAGAAAATGAACAGCAAACCAACCCTAAACCAAGTAGAAGAAAAGAAATAACAGCGATTAAAGCTGAAATAAATGACATAGAGAACAAAAAAAAAATAGAGGATAAATAACACCAAAAATTGGTTCTTTGAGAAGATCAACAAGATTGACAAGCCCCTAGATAGACTGACAAAATCAAAAAGAGAGAAGACCCATATAAACAAAATAATAAATGAGAAAGGGACATTACTGCAGATCCTGAAGGAATTAAAAAAATACAAGAGGGTGCTATGAACAACTGTATGCCAACAAACTGGATAATGTAGAGGAAATGGACAATTTCCTGGAAACATATGAACAACATAGACTGACCAAAGGAGAAACAGAAGACCTCAGCCAACCAATCACAAGCAATAAGATCCAATCAGTCATCAAAAAGCTTCCCAGAAATAAATGCCCAGGGCCAGATGGCTTCACAGGGGAATTCTACCAAACTTTCCAAAAAGAACTGACACCAAACTTACTTAAACTCTTTCAAAACATCAAAGAAAATGGAGCACTACTTAACTCATTTTATGAAACTAACATCAATCTAATACCAAAACCAGGCAGAGATGCTACAAAAAAGGAAAACTACTGGCCAATCTCCCTAATGAATATAGATGCAAAAATCCTCAACAAAATACTTGCAAATCGAAACCAAGGACACATTAAAAAAATCATACACCATAACAAAGTGGGGTTCATTCCAGGCGTGCAAGGATGGTTCAGCATAAGAAAATCAATCAATGTATTACAGCACATTGATTGTAATTGGAAAGGGAAAAATCAAATGATCATCTCAATAGATGCTTAAAAAGCATTCAACAAAATCCAACATCCCTTTTTGATAAAAACACTTCAAAGGTAGGAATTGAAGGAAACTTCCTCAATATGATAAAGAGCATATATGAAAAACCCACAGTCAGCATAGTACTCAATGTTGAGAGATTGAAAGCCTTCCGTCTAAGATCAGGAACAAGACAAGGATGCCCGCTGTCACCACTGTTATTCAACATTGTGCTGGAAGTGCTAGCCAGGGCAATCCGGCAAGACAAGGAAATAAAAGGCATCCAAATTGGAAAGGAAAAAGTAAAACTGTCATTGTTTGTGGATGATATGATCTTATATATAGAAACCCTGAGAAAGCGACGATATAGCTACTAGAGCTAATAAACAAATTTAGCAAAGTAGCAGGACACAAGATTAATGCATGTAAGTCAGTAATGTTTCTATATGCTAGAAATGAACAAACTGAAGAGACACTCAAGAAAAAGATACCATTTTCAATAGCAACAAAGAAAATCAAGTACCTAGGAATAAACTTAACCAAAGATATAAAAGACCTAGACAAAGAAAACTACATAACTCTGCTAAAAGAAATAGAATGGGACATTAAAAGATGGAAAAAATTCCATGTTCATGGATAGAAAGGCTAAATGTCATTAAGATGTCAATTCTACCCAAACTCATCTACAGATTCAAGGCAATCCCAATCAAAATTCCAACATACTTTGCAGACTTGGAAAAGCTAGTTATCAAATTTATTTGGAAAGGAAAGATGCCTTGAATTGCTAAAGACACTCTAAAAAGGAAAAACCAAGCAGGAGCAGTTACACTCCCTGACTTTGAAGCTTATTATAAAGCCACAGTTGCCAAAACAGCATGGTACTGGCACAAAGATAGACATATAGATCAATGGAATCGAATTGAGAATTCAGAGATAGACCCTCAGATCTATGGCCGACTGATCTTTGATAAGGCCCCCAAAGTCACCGAACTGAGCCATAATGGTCTTTTCAACAAATGGGGCTGGGAGAGTTGGATATCCATATCCAAAAGAATGAAAGAGGACCCCTACCTCACCCCCTACACAAAAATTAACTCAAAATGGACCAAAGATCTCAATATAAAAGAAAGTACCATAAAACTCCTAGAAGATAATGTAGGAAAACATCTTCAAGACCTTGTATTAGGAGGCCACTTCCTAGACTTTACACCCAAAGCACAAGCAACAAAAGAGAAAATAGATAAATGGGAACTCCTCAAGCTTAGAAGTTTCTGCACCTCAAAGGAATTTCTCAAAAAGGTAAAGAGGCAGCCAACTCAATGGGAAAAAATTTTTGGAAACCATGTATCTGACAAAAGACTGATATCTTGCATATACAAAGAAATCCTACAACTCAATGACAATAGTACAGACAGCCCAATTATAAAATGGGCAAAAGATATGAAAAGACAGTTCTCTGAAGAGGAAATACAAATGGCCAAGAAACACATGAAAAAATGTTCAGCTTCACTAGCTATTAGAGAGATGCAAATTAAGACCACAATGAGATACCATCTCACACCAATTAGAATGGCTGCCACTAAACAAACAGGAAACTACAAATGCTGGATGGGATGTGGAGAAATTGGAACTTATTCATTGTTGGTGGGACTGTATAATGGTTCAGCCACTCTGGAATTTAGTCTGGAATTTCCTTAGAAAACTAGATATAGAGTTACCCTTCGATCCAGCGATTGCACTTCTCGGAAGATTGGAAAGCAGTGACATGAACAGATATTTGCATGCCAATGTTCATAGCAGTATTATTCACAATTGCCGAGAGTTGAAAACAACCCAAATGTCCTTCAACAGATAAGTGGATAAATAAAATGTGGTATATACACACGATGGAATACTACGCAGCAGTAAGAAGGAACAATGTCGTGAAACATATGACAACATGGATAAACCTTGAAGACATAATGCTGAGCAAAATAAATAAGCCAGGTACAAAAAAAGAGAAATATTATATTCTACCACTAATGTGAACTTTGAAAAATGTAAAACGAATGGTTTATAATGTAGAATGTAGGGGAACTAGCAATAGAGAGCAATTAAGGAAGGGGGAACAATAATCCAAGAAGAACAGATAAGCTATCATGGGTAAATTTAATGTTCTGGGAATGCCCAGGAATGACTATGGTCTGTTAATTTCTGATGGGTATAGTAGGAACAAGTTCACAGAAATGTTGCTATATGAGGTTACTTTCTTGGGGTAGAGTAGGAACATGTTGGAAGTAAAGTAGTTATCTTAGGTTAGTTGTCTTTTTCTTACTCCCTTGTTATGGTCTCTTTGAAATGTTCTGTTATTGTAAGTTTTTTTTAATTTTTTTATTTCTTTTATTTTTTTATACAGTTGATTTAAAAAAAAAGTTTAAAAAATATAAAATAAAATAAAATAAAATAAAATTACTGTATTACCTGGCAATCCCTCAAAGAATTGAAAGTATGGACTCCAATAGATATTTGTACATCAATATTCATGGACACATTATTCACAAAATTCCAAAAAATTGAAGCAACCCAAGTGTCATTCAACTGATCAAAAATGCAGTATATACATACAATGTAATATTATTCAACATTAAAAAGGGGTGAAGTTCTGGTTCACGAGATAGCATGGATGAACCTTGAAGACAGGTTTTGAGTGGAATAAGCCAGACACAAAATACAAATATTGTATGATCTCACAGATATTAAATAATTAGAATAATCAAACTTGTAGAGTCAGAATCTAGACTATAGGTTACCAAGGGCTGAGTTGGGGGTAAAGAAAAGTTGACATTTAATTTGCAAAGAGATTCTATGTAGATTGTAAAGTTTTGGAAATGTATGATGGTAATGTAGCACAACATTGTGAATGTAATGTTTCTAGAATAAAAATTAAAAGATAAAACAAAGGACTATATAACACAGTGTGTCCTATTGTAAATGATGGCCTATATTTAATAGTACTATTATGGAAATATTCTGTCATGAATTATAACAAATGTATGACACTAATGCAAGGTGTTACTAATAGTGTGGTATATTAGGAAAATAACTCTATTATAAACCATGGACCATAGTTAATACAACAATTAAAACATTCTTTCATGAAATTGTGACAAAGGTACCATGCTAATGCAAAGTGTTAAAAACAGGGGTGGGTATATGTGAACGCTGTGCTTTTTACATAATATTTCTGTAAACCTACAATTCTATAATTAAAAGAATTTTATATATGTAGTAAATTCTGTATAAAATGTGTATATGTATACCCATCTATCTCCAAGCCTGAAGGGAAAAGATGAATTGAAAAGAAGGAAGAAAAGATTAGCAGGTAGTCTGTAGCTCATCCTACCTATCCTGATGATTCCTAAAGAGAAAAGAAAATCAAATAGTGACTTGGTCAAAATTATTTGTAAACATACTAATCAGTCTTACTGATGGCTTCTAATAGAGAAATAAAATGAAGAATCTTAATCTATGGAATGCTTTTCACAGGGTGTTCCTGGTCTGTCTGGGTTCTTATGATAAACAAACCTGGAATTTATCTATTTATGGGCATGACAGGGATGTGCTGGATTTGGCTGAAACTGAATCACTAATCACCAATTGTATGCACCCCTGCCAACTCCACATTCAGTGAGATCTCATTGGCAGCTTAAAATAAGCCACAACATGAATATTTACAACAGAAAAATTGGCACTTTAAGGGATTTCCCCTCGACCCAGAGCAAAACATTCAATATGTAAAAGCATGTCATTTTCATTGCCCACCCCCTTATATATATTTCTATTTAAAAGAAAACTTCTCCAACTTTACAAAAATCCTTTCTTCTTTCTGTCTGAACTAAAATATGAATCTTCCCTTATGTCATTGTTTTTCCTCGTCCAGAGACGTTACTTTTCTTGTATCCATGAATCTAATGACCATGGGATATGGCCTGCTAGAAAATGTCAGGTTCAGCTAATATATATTCATCTAATATATTCCAGCTAATTATTGGAATATAAAATGGAAATACTTCCAGAAAAAAATAGCTCCCTGTGCTGGTTTGGATATATGTGACCCAAAATGCCATGTTCTTTAATGCAATCTTGTGGGGGCAGACTTATTAGTGTTGATTAGGTTGGAACCTTTTGATTGTTTCCATGGAGATGTGACTAGCAACAACTTTATTAGGGTGTGACCTGTTGACGGGATTGTTTCCATGGAGGTCTGACCCCACCCATTCATCTTGGGTATTGATTTAATCACTGAAGCCCTAAAAAAGCTCAGAAAGAGAAGGACTGCAGCTGAGACAGACATTTTGAAGATGGCCATTGAAAGCTGGTGCTGACTTTTTGGAGAATGCCATTTTGAAACGCAACCTGGGAACAAGCAGACACCAACCACGTGCCTTCCCAGCTAACAGAGGTTTTCCAGATGCCAATGACCTTTCTCCAGTGAAGGTACCCTATTGTTGATGCCTTACCTTGGACACTTAATGGCCTTAAAACTGTAACTTTGTAACCAAATAAACCCCCTTTATAAAAGCGAATCCGTTTCTGGTATTTTGCAAATGGCAGCATTAGCAAAGTGGAACACTTCCTTTCTGTAAAACAATTTTCATTTGCATCACTTAAGGAGCCATTTTGCTAAATATGGAGCAGAGAATATCCAAATAGACAAGAAAGGATGTGGGAAGATGTTATTGAGATTTTTCCACTTCCTTCATTCTTTACCTGTGATGTATTTTACGTGTATCATTTGAATTATTAACAAATATAGAAAAAGGGTAGCATCTCTTATTCTTGCAGTCACATTTGACGATCTGACTCACAGTATAGTCTCAGCCAATAATGAAGAGCGAATGTACTTTAATTTTTATTCTTATTATTTTTGTGTGTGTGGTAATGAAAATGTCAAAAATTAATTTTAGTGATGAATGCACAACTATATAATGGTACTGTAAACAATTGAATGTATGCTTTGTTTTGTATGACTACATGGTATGTGAATATATCTTAATAAAAATGAAAAAAAAAGAGTGAATGCATTTACTAGCATAGGATACTGCTTCCCCTTCTACCCTGCAATTTCACCAACTCATCCCCCCTGCCAAGTTATAGAGAGCAAAAGAAGCATGAATCTGAGAAATTATAAACTATTAAAAAGTAAAAATTAAAAAAAAATTCCGTAAAAACCCCCCACCCCACAGATATTAAATGGTGTTACCTGTTGTGTATGTGCATTGAAGAGTGATGGCTACAGTATAGGACAAATGCAGCACTGAGAGGACAAGTTGGAGAAAAATATTTATATTTTGTTCTTACCTCTGCACCAAATTGTGTCAATCACTGCCAGATTACTCATAAGAATCACCAATCTAGCATGAACAGCACTGTCCTCTGGTGACTGTGTGATAAGATCAAGATACTGCTGAAGCCCAATGAGGAGAGAATTTGATGAAACCACCTGTGAGCTGACCCTTCGCTCATCACTGGCAATGAACTCTGCAGCCATCTTCCCTTCCAAAATTCCATGGCTATTTTGTTGTGCATGAGTTCTTGACTAAAGGAGTTTCCTAAGGAGATGCAACAAAGGAAAATATTTATGGCATGGGATTTCAAGGATAGCTGAGTGAGGAGCTCAGTAAATCTTTTTCCAGAACAAGTAATAAAATAGGCAAAGTTGTCAAAAACTATCATTCAAAGGAATCATTTAAATACCCTAAAAAATAACCACATTTGTTTTATAATATCAATACCTCTTAAGGCCAGCTTTCCACACCATCCCAGTACTCTCCCTCCTTAAGCAGCAAGTTTGATCATATAAAGTCCAGAACTGTTCAAACTTCTGAGTCTTTGAGGTACATTAATGTATATTTCTCAGCATTATCCAGTTTCCCTTCCTTCCAGGGCCTACATGGAACCTGTGACTATTCTGGCAGGTCTAGTATGACCATAAATGATGTGCAACACTTCAAAGCAGAGGCAATGAAGACACCTCTGTGATTCTCCAATTTCTGCTCCCTCCTGAAAAAATCATGGTGGAAACCTTGTGTTGGGAATACAGGTTCACTGAGTCACTGTCTGAGTATGGGTGTCCTGGAGATTTACCTGGTCTTGCAGAGGGTTTTGCATGAATTGGAAACTAATTTTATTGCATTAATCCAGGTATATTAGCAGATTGCTACCTCTCCAGGGGTTGATATCTTTTCTGAATCAATATACTTCCTGTCTTGGTGATCTTCTCTCAAGCCTCTGATGCAGTTAAATGCCTCTTTATTTTCATGCTCTTTCTTCCCTTAGTTTCCATCAATTTTTGAGCAGCTTCACATAGATATCATAAGCAACAAGTCATAGGCAATCAACAAATTAAAATATATATTCATCTTCCCCCAAAACATGCTTTTACTCATTAATTATCCCTACCTAATAAAATACCTAAAATTGGCAAGTCAAGTTTTCCTTCCCCTTGTGCTTCAAATCTTATTTCACAAATTATTTTAAAATATACCACTTTCATGTTTCTCATGTGCACTGCTATTATTTCAATCAAGCTCCATAGAATTGCTGCTAAAAGAAATGCAATAATCTTCATACCTGCCTCCTAGGTTAGAGGCAAATGGTATTTTACATTTCAGAAAGGTCACATCAGAAAAAAATAAAAGTATTGACACACTGGTGGCACATATATAGAACTGTACAGAAAATTCAAGGAGTGGCAACTCTTTTCAGGACAAAAGGCAGCTTTACATTCTAAATTCCAGGAGGATCTCTGTTGTCCATTTCTTTGGGAAATACATTTTTCAATAAGTGTTTTGGATAAAAGCTTTTTCAGATGTTGCAAAGATTCACAGAACATTTTTTTTGTTGTTGTCGTTATTCACTCAAGTTTGGAGGCCTAGGGATTTCCTAAAGGATTGGACACACACAAGCTATTGCTGTACAGGAATGGAGTTTACTTGGCATCTCAAAATTCTCTAAAATATTTAGGATACTTCAGGGCTTATTTGCTTTTGGTCTATTTAATGAGCTTAAGTTCTAGAGGTCCAGGTATCTTGTCTAATTATTTTCCTTTTATTTCATTATTTCTGTGTCCTGACTATAGGTTGTTCTTTCTGTCCATCTCTACCTGTCATCTCCATGTTTCCCACCATCATTTCTCCACAAGCAATTCAAAACCATAACCTTAGAGGGAAGGGCAAGCGTAATTTATATTTTCTTTCCAGCTCTAATGCAGCTGCATTTTCAAACTTAAGCCTTTTTCCTCTCCTTTCTTTATTTAGATGGTAGTATCCCACTTCTCCTCATCTCTTTTCCCCACCAAGGGCTTAATCACTAGAACTCGGAAAGATCTGAGAAGATTAAGGTTTTCTTGTTTCAGAAATCTTATGTCCTACTCACTCTTGCCTCAATATTCCTATCATACATAACTTGACATGGGGCAGAGAATTTACTTTTTTCAAAATTTCTCAATCTCCCTTGTTATGAGAATGGTCCGTTTTGGAGTTCAGATAGAAATGACCTCTCTGAGCAAATCTGTGATTTCTTTACTTTCTGCTTTTAAACCACATGCCTCGTGTCTTATAGGTCATTGCTGGTAGACTTCTTTTGTTTTCCCAAGCTCCAAAATGCTACAGCTATTGCAGGTAAATGGTTTGAGTCCCACTACAAAACAGTCCACAGGGTAAGCAACCATTTTACCATTGTAGAAAAAGTATAGTATATCCATTCCCTATCAGAAGATTGTGACCATCATTGCCCTTTGGACTACTTCTTTGGTTCACCTAATTCCACATTTCAAGATCTGTTGTTTATCATACTGACATCATTTCTTTTTAACAATTTTATATAAAACAGCATGTTTTGATTTGAAAGTAACAGGGCACAATTTTAACTGGCATAAGCAGCAAGAGGAGCAGACTTTAGAAATGGATGAATCAAGGTCCCCTGTGAATTTTTCTGTTTATCTCTTAGCTCTGTTCTCTGCCATATGTTCACTTTTGCCCACATGATAGCACTTTGGCTTCACCTGTTCTAAGTAACATCAAAAATGTCCAGAGGAATCCTGGAATTTTCCTGACCAATCCTTACAGCCTGGAGGGGATAAAGAATATTGTCTTCATATTTCGTTCCTTTGAAGTGGGGGCTCCTTTAGTTTCCCAGCTGCTAAAACAAAATATCATACAAAGATTTGACTTAACAGGAATTTTTTACTCATGGTTTTGAGGCTAGGAGAAGTCCAAAAATGAGGTGTCAGCAAGGTGATGCTTTGTTTTCTTCCCCAAGACTGGAATTTTGGGGTTGACTGCCAGCAACCTTGGTTCCTGGCTTTCTGTAACATGATAACATGTCTTCTCTTTCTTCTTCTGGATTCTATTGACTTCCAGCTTCTGGCTCCTCCCCATGGCTTTTCTCCTTCCATGTCCAATTTCCTTTGTTTATAAAGAAGTCATCAACGTTAGAATAAGACCCACCTCACTCAGTGTGGTCACACGCTAACAAATGATGTCTTTAAAGCCCTATTTACAAAAGGGTTCACACCAACAGGATGAGGTGTTGGGACAGGAATATGCCTTTTGTGGGGTCCGTGATTCATTCCCCAACAGGGATCAAAGGGGAAACATTTCCTTTTGATGGCTTCTTCCAGCAAAAAACAATCAAATATAATGGTGCTGTAGCTTAAATGGATAGGGTTTTGTAAAGGAGTCCCTGGGCACTATTAGAAAAAGGAAAGAAGGTGAATTCTCTGGTTAAGGCAAACACAGAATGCACTCTGTGCCTTGATTTGTGTTTTCTATATAATGAGGTATAAACCATCATAATTTACTTGAAGAAAGTTAGATAGATTACTCAAATTCATGGAAATTAGCATTGTGTTAAACAATTCTGTAACATATTCAGACTTCACCTAAATTTTAGTGTTCTAATAATGGATGCTTTTAATATTTGATGTTTCAGAAAATAATTTAAAAATTATTCTAACGTGTATTTTGTTTTATTTTAAAATGTCAGCATTCATTTTGTCATTCTATAAAGAATGTGTTAAAATAAATGCAAATATATCTCAAGATTATACCATAGTAGGCTGGCAATAAGTGTTTACTGAATAGATGAATGAACTAAAATTGCTTTTGCTTATTTTTAATACAGTAGTGTTTAACCCAAGTATGAAATTGTTTTTATCTTAATTGCAAAGAGAAAACAAAACTCTGGGGAAAAAAGTGAATTACACCACAAATGGTTTAGTGAGGATCATGTACAAATGTTACTTTAATAGAAAAACTCAAAATACTTTTATAACTTTAATAAATTTAATAATGTCCTATTTGTGTCTGCATATCACACGGCAATAAATGGTAAAACTTTCTCTTGGGGACTTTTTGGGAACTGAGAGGAATGGAGTGAAATCTATTTTTAACTTGAGGTTTTTTGTTGTTTTTTTTTCCCCTAATACAGATTGTTTTGTGGTCTAGAGCTAGAAAAGCAACTAATTACTGGAGAGGTAAGAAAAAATAACAATACCATAAAAATGATGCATTGCTGGTAAGGATAATTCCCTACATAAACAGAATAGTCATTAGATCAGCTAAAATATATTGTGGCTTTCTTTATTCATGAAGGCTGTGTTGCTGGTAGTTTTAGATAAGTTTAAAAATCATAATTTTAATGAAAGTAATTTATATACTGCAATGGCAAGAAAATTCATTTTAATTGGAGAACATAGACAAAATATTTCATTTTCCTATGCACACACTCATTGTTTTTCAGTTTCCAAACATCATTCTGATCAAGAGGAGTTCAAATGTTACTTCTTTCACTTACTGTAGGAAATTGACAGGATTCAGCTCTTTTAGTTATAAATATGTAAATGCTACCTGCCACTAAATTTTCTACTGAATGAACCATGTCTTAATATGTTTTGCATGCAATATTGCTCCCCATGTTACTTTCAGGGTAGTACACAGTACTGATAATGATGTGAATAGATGTCTTTGGGATTCTGTCAATATAGTCACTGTAAGTTGTAGCTGCAGAATCTAGCTCAAGTGTCTCCCTATCTCCAGTCTCTTAATCCTATCCTCAAAGACTCTTTATACAAAGTTGGTACCATTCACATGTTATACAGATTCCGACTTTGGAGATGGGTGTATTTTTCAGCCTATTACAATCATTAACTTGAGAAAAATAACACTTTATTCTGTTGATCAAGTATAGTACAAATTGTAGTGAAGTGGATCAAAATAAGGAAAATTAGACTATATTGTATTAAATACAATAAGTTGACTAGTGCCTGAAATACAGTTTTGAAAGTATGAATAAAGAGAAACATGTATATGAAACTATGAAGAAAAAATGATATTTTGTATTTTATTACCTTTTAAGGTTTACAAATATCATGCAATTACTTTACCTAATCCAAGATTCACAAAACTATTCACTGTCTAGCCTTTGCCTTCTTAATGTTAACAATTAATAAATGAATAAAAACTACTATATGAAAAAAATGCTACTAATAGGAGTGGATTGTACAGGTGAACATTATGAAGGCAGAAAAATAGAGGAATGGTTGAAATCTATTGTTTTAATTTAATCCTCAACATATCAGAATATATACAAGGTTAGGCATTATTATATGGATATCTTGGAAGAGGAATCTTGGGCTGTGATGGCTAACTTCATGTGTCAACTTGGCTAGGTTATCATGTCCAATTGTTTGTTCAAGCTAGTTCTGGCCTGATTGTTATTGTGAAGGTATTTCATAGATGGATTTGCATATATATAGTCAGTTGATTGCATCTACAGCTGATTGCATCTACAATCAACATAGGAAATTGCCCTCAGCCATGAAGGGAAGTCTCCTCATCCAATCAGTTGAAGGTCCTAAAGCCAGAACTGAAGATTTAAGAAATCAGAAAGAAGAATTTATATCTCTAATTCAGTCAGCCAGCTTCTCCTGGGGAACTCAGTTTTACCTTCATTGGAGTTCGCAGTTTGGCCCCTGCCCTATGGAATTTGGACTTGCCAATTTCCATGGTCACATGAGGAAATTCTATAATAAATCTCTTAATATCTCCTGTCAGTTCTGTTTTCCTGGAGAACTCTGGCTAGTATACTGGATTAGAGAGTTTAAATGATGTTCCTTTAGTTCTCAAGCCCAGTACTGAATTTTCTATTTCAGGAATGAAAATATTTTGTGGTGCCTTAAAATATAAGTATCCACAATATCTCTATTTCAGGTCCATTGCAATATCCGCAACACCTGACATAGATCAGTCCCACAATAAATACCAAATGATTGAATAGCAGAGGGAATGAATGATTCAACTACATGAGGACCTGATTTGGATATAAGATTCTGAACTTCAATCTGATTCTGCAGGGATATGAGATTTTAGAAGGTCTTGTGGAGGAGGTGAGTGTATTTTGCACGTGCAAAGGATATGAATCATTGTGGATCAGAGGACAGACTATGATAGCTAGCCTCCAAAATGATGCTTATAATCCTCTCCTCTTGGTTTTCACACCCTTGTTTAGTTCCCTTCCACATTGTACTGAGGTTACTCTTTCTGAATAATAATATCATACAGCAGAATTGATATATCATTTCCAAGATAAAATTGTAAAAACACTCACTGTAATCAGTGAACTAAAGCCTCAGTTAACATCCAGCAGTGAACTGAGCCTTGTAGAAATCATGCAAGTGAGCTCAGAAGTGAGTTCTCCAACCTCAGTTGAGCCTTCAGATATCTGCAGCCCTGGCTGACATCTTAGCCACAAACTTATGAGAGACCCTTAACCAGAATCATCCAGCTAAGCTGCTCTTGTATTCAAGACCCTCATAAAATGTGTGGAATGATAATTGTTTGTTTTAAAACCATTTAGTTTCAGAGTAATCTTGTTACACAGCAATAGACAACTGAAAAATGAAAATGAATATGTATGCATATATGTAAACAATTTTTTATCTAAGGTCGGTATAAAGTGCATATAAAAATAAATGTTATACAAAAAGTATAAGGATGGTTCAGAAAGGAAGTGTAATCGTGGGCCCTTAGTTCTGATAAATATTTAAACATATTATAAAATCACAATACTTAAAACAGTGATTCTGGTGTATGTCTAGAAAGATAAGGCAGTGGACTTACCCTTTTATAAGGATACCAGTCATACTGGATGAAGTGCCCATCCCACTAATTTTTTAACCCACCTAATTCCATCTATAAAAACCCTATTTCAAAATAAGGTCATATTCTGAGGTCCTAGGGATTAGGACTTCAACATATATTTTTGGAGGCCACAATTCAACACATAGCAGCAAAAAAGGATTAAAACAAAATTAACATTTCAAGTGATTGGGAGAAATATGTTTGTTAACCTTGTATTATGTTATGTTAGCTAGAAATATGGAAGAATAATAAAATTCGATTCTGCCAAACATCTTACCAACTTAATTTAAAAATGTATCAAAGATTTACTGTAAAAAATTAAACTGTAATAATTTTTAAAATACAGGGAGAGGACCTGTTGTTTCTTTGTTGTTTTAATAATATTTTTAAGGGTGGATGTCTTTTGCAAAAGAGCACAAAATAGAAAATTAAACATATTTTTATAAAGAATTCTTAAAATTATAATAATTGATTTAAAACTTTAAAGAGAATAAATTTGAGTGTAAAATTTAATCCTGCCTTTATGGCAAAACACACTCACTCATTCAGTGTAATCAAGGCCAAAGACAAACAACAAATTGAACTAAAATATTTTCAAGTCATTCTATAAGAAAAGTGAAAATTGTAATACTATTAAAATAATAATCTTATAAAATTATAATATTACTTGCAAATAAAAGACTCAAATATTGATAATTTTCACATAATTCAAGTTCTATACAAAGGGCTTCTGCAAAGTACAGTAATGAATTTCAACAACCCTACCAGGGAAGTAAATGAAAAGAATTCTTAACAATCCAGTTATGGAAAATCGAATATAAATCACTCAATATACAAAAAGATGCTCCACTTTAATCACAGTAAGAGAAATGATAAAATTAAAAGTACAATTTTTCACTTACATTTACAAAAGTTGATAAATCACTCTTTTTTTAGGTTATTTTTATATGCTGATGGGAGTGAAAATTCAATGGAAAGTCTTTAAGAGTACTTATCAAGACTTTTTTATTAACTTTATGAAAAAATATAAAAAAAAAATTTCCAAATAAAACATAGCAAAGGAATAAGAAAAACAAATAACCTTAAATAACTTCATCACTTCCAATATGCTCCATTAAAGAGAATTAGAAAACTAAATGCTCTAGTGTTGAAGTATATACAAGGGAGATAATTAAGTAGAAAAAGCAAGCACAGAACAATGTAAGTAAAACTCTTCTGAAACAAAAATATATAAATAAATTTTGTAAAACATAGAATAGAGTACAAGTGATAAACAGAGAGTGTCTCAGGGGCTGTCCCTGGTGTATGGAACTGTGTACTAAAGGAAAACATTAAAAATTAAATAAATATTTCAAACTAAAAAATACAGAATATGTAGGCTTTGAATATAATCCTCAAGTGCTAAATAAGCAAACAGGGTTCTGGATTAAAAGGAAAAATAAAAATACATTTCTTATAAGATTTTTGATGTAAAATATATATATTTATACATCTATTAAAGTATAGTCTACAAATAATAATTCTTATAAATAATTCTCTACAGTAAAAGAGAGATTGAAGATGTGGCCCATAAAGCACTTTTCTACATGAAAAGTTAAATTGCAAAAAGTAATATAATTTTTTTCATTTTTAAAAGGAAAACAAATAACTATTTAGATGATTTATTAATGAATGAAAGAAGTCTTTCATTGCCACTAATTAAACTTTGAGAAGTTAAGTGTTACTAACACCTAATACTTTGGTGATAAAAGTGTCAAAAAGAAATGAAATGAAAGAAATAAGAGACAGAAATGGGAATTTACTTTTCCACACATAGCCGGTGGCCTAGATCATTTATGCCATCAGAGAATATCATAATCTGCAGGGATGTTAATTAATTTGAACATTTTTAACATCAGTCTTTTAAACTGAGTGTTTTTGTGACTCTGATTTCAGACATGCTGTTAGTACATTTTAGCTTTCTACTTGAGATTATAGTAGTATAATGAACCAAGATATTTTGAAAATTCATTCTATGCATTTGCTTCATAGAAGCCAAAAAAAAAAAAAAAGAAATAGAAGAAAGTATCACAAATATAGGGGTTACAGCTATAAAAGAAGTTTGGAGATGTTCATTCAAAAGAGCATCTTCAGGAATATTTTATTTGCTACACCTTTTAAAGATTTAACTGAAATTATTCTGTAGTAAATTTAGCAGAATACCATATAATAGGTGTGGGAAAGTGCATTATAGAGCTTTTCATGCATTTACTAAATATAGCTGTTGTGAAATGAATTATTAAAATTCAAGATTCTAAATTTTTATCAGAGTGATTTTAAAAACAAAAATAATGATAAAATATGGATTAAAAAATACACTTTACAAGGGAAGCAATGACTACAAATTAGCATAACAGATCATCAAATGATGACTAGTATGGGCAAATTGCACTGAGATATATTTGTATGAAGGAGGTAATTTTCTCAATTTCTTTTACTAGTGTTTTAGTCCTTCATGTTCTTTGTATTCTTCTTGCTTATAGACATTCTATCTCCTCATTTTTGTATCTTTTAGACTAAATAAACAAAAGAAATAAAATTGTGAGTTCATATTACAGCTCTTCTCCTGGCTCCATTTCCCATAGTTCCCAAGGAGCTAATTGAGTGTGACACCCCTTTTCTGCTTGGCAGCAACTGCCTTCTGCCCACATGAATCCACCATTGTGGTTTCACCTGACTCTTTTGGAAGAATGTCCTCTCTTAGGGAAACCAGGCCAGAAAGTCATTTTGATAATAAATTCAAAGTTTTGCCACCTCTCCTTTGAATGTATGAAGTCTGGAATGGTTACATTAAAGCATAGTTCTTAGTATATAATAGTATACTACTTGGGGGGTTTATTATGTATTTAAAAATTCCATATGGTAGAAGTATGATTCTCAAAGTACATTCCCAAGACCAACGGAATCAGAAATTCTGAGGGGGGCCTAGAAATCTGTGATGTAATAAGCTCTCCAGGTGATCCTGAAATATGCTCAAGTTTTGAAAAATAACTTTAAAAACAAAAAAGTAATCTGGGATAGCAGGAAACACCTGAGCTCTAAACTGAGAAATAACTAATTGTGAATACTTGCTCTGCTAGAGGAAGCATTTAACTAAAATTGTTTACAACCTTTGCCTCTATGTATTGAACAACTGTGTTGAAATCGTGTTTCTAATTACCAACTGTGAGACCTCAAGCAAGATACTTAAGATCTTTGTTCTATTTTTTTTTCTTCTGGAAGAAATAATAATAGTAGCCTGCTTTGATTATTTAATAAGGGCTTAATATATAAAATTTGTTATATTTTGTTTTTCATATTCTTCATTTTATATGCTCTCAGATAGATTGCTTAACCTTTTGAGGCCCAATATCTCATCCACAGAATATTGCCAAATAATGCCCACCCTGGGAGACTACTACACAAAACAAATATGAAAATGTCCCCCCAGTCAGTGCTTTTCAAACTGTGGGCCAAAGGGCCAGATTTTTGTGTGTTTTTTATTTTTATTTTTATTTTTATTTCAGTTTTCATGGACCAATGCTTTTGTAAGAGAAAATAAAAATGAATTAATAGAAAAGTAAAAATAAAAAGACAAAATTCAAGATAACTCATCACAGTGAAATTTCATGGTAATGTCACATGGTTATAAAAGTGTTTAAACACTTTCTGTCAATGTCTGTATTTCTCTTGGCACCAAACCATGGACCACTTTAAATAGATCTGCAGAGTTTTCTGCAGTTGACTCTCATAATTGTTTTGCATCATCCAGTACAACTTTCCCCTTTGCTCAGTCTGCCAACCATGCTGCTTAAAACTCCTCCTGGAAGCAGGCACGTTTGGACTCAGGCCCTTTGCACTTACTGATGCCTGTTTGCAGAACTCTTTTCCCTGGATTCTACATATTTAGATCCTCATTTTCTTTAATGGAATATTAATTTCTCATTGAAAGCTTTTTTGAGTACCCTTCCTAAATTTGTCCCCCACATACCACCCCATATGCCCCTTTTTCTGCTTTTCTTCATTCTCCTTTTAACTTATCATTAATGTATGTATTGTCTGATTCAGCATATAAACACTACACAGGGTAGGGGTTTGTGTCTCTTTGCCCACAGTAGCTAGAATAGTGCCTGATATATGGTAAGACAAATGATCCTTGAATGTATGAATGAATGAACAAATGAATGAGTGAATATTTGAATAATATGTAGATCCTTAGAGAGTCAATGAGATTATGATAGTTAGTATGTGAATTCTCAGTAGAAAAACACATTTTAACATGATTAGTATAATTAAAATATACAAGGCTCAGTGATAACCATAAATAAATTCCCTGAGACAACATACTTGTCAAGAACTATACTGGCTCTAAATTATTTTGATTAACATACATTCCCCTAGAAACATTCTATTGAACATTAAGATTCAATAAAATCCCTTAGGAAATGATAACTCAGTCTAGTTTTCAGGAGTGATGCAATTTCTAGTTTTAAATGAAGTTAACTGTGTCATTTAAATTGTATTTGCTTACAAGTAGAATTTCTTAAATAGATCATCAGGGAATCAAAATAGCTGTATAACACTGATTTTTATACTTCAGTATTTGCAAGGGATAAAATTAAGTAAAAACCAACCAAACAAAACACCTGGGCATAGGTATAACACTCCCTTTACTCCATAAAACCTCCTATTCTCTTTAGAAATATTCAGGTATGTTCCAAAATTTTACAAAATGTATTCCTCTTAGCCCCCTAAAACTTCATCAACTCCAAAAACATTTATTGTCCAAGGTCCAAGTGAGTTAAAAATTGAACATTTCTGGTATCATGACACTTGAAAATAAATTTTAGAGGTCAAATATTCCCTCAGGTGTTATTTAATCCAAATGGACTATTTTAAAAAGAAGAAACATGGATTTCAGAAAGGAGATACCATTTATAAAGTGCCAAATATTCAATGAAGAAGTTTCTCTTCACTCCTAAACCAGTGATATTTCTAATTATACGATAATAGACTGACAGAGCCTTATGAAGGTACTCATACAGTAAAAATAAACCAAACTTCCCTTATTCCAACTGAAAATGTGGTGAAAAAAAAATCATTGAAATACCAAATGCATATTTAAATATTTTTTAAAGAAATAAGTGTTTATTCCTTTGCTGGACATTTGAGATAAAGGTAAATCCTTTGAATGGGGCTTTGTCCAAGGATTGGCAAATTCTTTCCCCCATAAAAGACTGATTTCCAATTTGTATTTCTTTAAATTCAAGTGAGAACTTAAAAACTCTTGTGAAGTAATATGAACAGAAAATTATTTAGAAATTTATCATCCCATTGTAGCTTTAAAGAAGCCTTACAGGGACCTAATAAGAAAAAGGATACATATTTAGTAGCTCATTTATTTTTTATGTTTCTACAGCTTTCAAGTATGTATCCTTAAAACACATTCCTTCCTTTTAATGCTCATGTCTGATTTATTAACAATATCTTAATTATTTAAAAATAACAAAAATAAAACCAACATAGAAAAGCTTGGAAACAAATCTTAATGACTTCATGTCAGTTTTAGGGAAAAGTTCATCAGCATATTAGAAAGCCCTACTAGCCATGAATATTCAGTATCCAATGAGAACCAGAAGGTATATTTTAGTGTGCAAATATTTCAGTAGGAGCACTACTGTACTGATTAACAAATCTGTATGGTGCTCATCTCAGCCACTGAAGTTAAATATCAGTGCTGAGATCCTAGAAGTTGGCATATCAATTTAGAGAATGTATACATTGCTCCATTGCTGCAAGGATGCAGAGCAGGTATCAGTGTGGTGGTGATATGAAAGATCATTAACTTTCAAAGGTATCTGTACAGAACCACATCAACTTCATTAAATACTGACATTTAGTTAATATATTTTATTTATTATTTACTCATATGCTATGTTCATATGCTATAGAAAGGAGCTTATTTTCCATAAGTTGATCTACTCTCCTTTTGAAGCAAGGTGGGTATTTACAAATTAAATCAACACAGATATATCAATTGATATATTCATGAAAACTGGAAAATCATTTTAATAATTTCCCCATTTTACCATCTACTAGACCTTGTGCATGCAAAAGGGACAAATTTAATTTCAACTGTATCTGTTTTTTGTTGTTCCATGGTAGACACTAATGAACACTGAAATATCAATAGTGGGGCAGAGGTAAGGGAAGATGGTGAAGGGTTTAGAAGAAGTGGAAGTTGATAGTCAATTCCCTTATCAATATTCAGTATTTTCTTAAGTAAAAGGCTGTATTTTATATGTGTGTGTATGTGTAGAATTGTTTTTAAATAGTGTCCTTTTATCTCTTATTATATTTAAGTAAATTAAGATGGCTACTTGTCAGAAATATTTACATGACTGCTGTTCTAATATTTACTCTCATAAAGAAGGTATGCATATTTTTAAAAGTTCATTGAGTTTGAAATTTAGATTTTAATTCTGTTTTATTTCAAAATTCATGATGGTTTTGATATTGCATTTTTCTCAAGATCAGGAAGCAGATGTTATTTTTTCTATAAAACATTATAGTAGTGCATTCATTATAAATATCAAAACTTAACAGTGAAATTAATAATAATAAAACATTATTATTGATGTAATAATGGTTATATTTTTCCAAGAAAAAAGTTAAAGATAATATTTTCTGATGAGAGCATGAACTCACCTTGAAAAAATCACTTTCTGCAGTAACCAATTTCTGTGGCAAGATATGACTTCAATAGCTAATGATAATGTTCTTTAGTAAAGACTAGGGAGAAAAGACCAATGCAAAGCTTTCTTCTAAATCATGTGGAAAACTGGCACAAAACACAGCTTCTACAAATAGAATTGCTTTCAGAAAGAATTCTTTGAAAAGTTAAATTATATTTTTTCCTAAACATTATCATTATTTTCAGAATAGTGTTTTTCCCTTTTTGGACAATTATATCCAATAATTAAACATTAATAGAATAAAAATATCTGTTTTGTGATCTCTCATTTGGCATTCTAGAAGCATTCTACCCAGAGCTGGAGAGGAGAATCGCAATTCTCAGTGAATGACACATCTTTTTCAGCATTAGACCAAAATTATTTTTTGAGAACAAAATAATTTGGTTTCTATAAGCACTGATACAGCCAAGAATATTAAAATAATCAATAAGCAGTTTGCTGCTGATTAGCATCCATTTGTCAAGTCTCCTAATAGACTAATGTTTATTCTGTGTTCTTTCATGATAAGCTTCTTTTTATGCTTCTTTGATTTCTCTAACAGAATGTCAAAAAGCCCTGTAGGTTGTTCCTGCAAAATGTACTATTTACTAGGAGAAAATGGTTGCACTAAAGAAAAACATATATTCTAAACATTGGCTTTAAATATGGACAAAGTAACATAAGTTTTTAAAAATATTACAGAGGACAATTAATGCAAAAAGAATTAGTAACAAAAAAGCTATTGTATAATCCTCTCTCAAGATTCACAGCAACAGAAGAAAAGTCACTCATTGAGGACACCTTAAGAAAAGATAAAATGAAAAAATGCGAGGTAAAATATAATTTAGAAAATAATTCTAAACGAAGTCTTTGCAAATCTGTTTTGAAATGTGTCCAATGTGAACCTGTAAAGGAAGGAAATTCTCAGGTTACATGGCTAATATTTTAGGCTTAATGTAAGTATTTTATATTTTCTTTGTTATTTAAGTCCTACCATTTAGGTTCAGATTATGCAACTACTCTCTTCAAATATCTGAACTCTGATGCAGTAGTTTTACCATAATATAGCTTTTTTAGAGCAATTTATTCATTTTTCAATACTAGCTCTATTTTTATATAGGCTATTATATCTGTCATATTGTAGTTAAGTTTGTTGTTTCTCTAAAATAGTTTGTATTTATCCTATAAATATTTTTGTGGTTCTTTATTTCCAGTATAATGCTTCCTCAGACCACTAATTATTATTCCTAGGGCTTCCATCTCAGTTTCACCTTCCTCACATATTTATTGCTTTGCCCTCTGCCCCCCCCCAAAAAATATATGTATATGCACATATATTGCTTAAAGAGTGTGCCAGTTTGAATTTATTATGTCCCCCCAAACGCCATTATCTTTGATGTAATCTTGTATGGGAAGATCTATTAGTGTTAATTAGACTGTAATTCTTTGAGTGTTTCCATGGAGATACGCCCCACCCAACTGTGGGTGATGACCCTGATTGAATAATTTCCATGAAGGTGTTGGCCCGCCCATTCAGGATGTGCCTGAATTAAATTTCTGGGGCACTATATAGGATCGTACAGAAGGAGCAAGCTGCTACAGCCAAGAGGGATACTTGGAAGAAAGCACAGGAGCTGCAGATGAGAGACAGTTTGAAGATGGCCGTTGAAAGCAAACCCTTGCTCCGGAAGAAGCTGAGAGAGGACAAATATCCCAAGTGCAACTAAGAGTGACATTTTTGAGGAACTGCAGCCTAGAGAGGAACATCCAGGGAGAAAGTCATTTTGAAACCAGAACTTTGGAGCAGACACCAGCCACGTGCCTTCCCAGCTAACAGAGGTTTTCTGGACACCATTGGCCATCCTCCAGAGAAGGTACTCAATTGCTGATATGTTACCTTGGACACTTTATGGCCTTAAGACTGTAACTGTGTAACCAAATAAACCCCCTTTTATAAAAGCCAGTCCATATCTGGTGTTTTGCGTTCTGGCAGCATTCATAAACTAGAACAAAGAGCATATGAAAAGCCAAGTGGGATTATTGTGAAAATATTGTCCTTTTCTTTATTTCCCATTGTTACATTTCTGAAATTGTGATGTGCTTTAAGCTCAAAGGAGAAAACACGAGCCAGCTGCTAGAGGGATGAACTGTGATGTAGTAAGCATCATCTATAAAAATTTAAATTTAACCAAGCCTAGAAGGGATGTGAATGTCTTCTGAATTTTTGGTACTGGTATTTTGCCTTCTGACTGAACTATCCCACGTCAGATAATTCATGTAGAGAAGGAGAAAATAGCTCAATCTTAGACTAGGTAATAGCATGTTTAAAGTGTCAGAGGTTTCTGTGAACAAGATTCATCTGGTGGAGGATTCTTAGCAGAGCTCCAGCTATCTATTTGAGAAAAGTTTCCAGCCAGCTTTCTGGGAAGCTATTTAATTTCTTTTGACATATGAGTCAAATGGGGGGGTGGGACACTTTAGCCAAGCAAAAATGTCATATGTAACTCTGATATTCTTCCCATGACTTGGAATTTTATTATCTGTCCTGAATGCCTGAAGTGATCTCTATTCTAAATATTGGGCATTGGTTGTGAATAACTTAAAAGAAACTTTAGACTTGGGTTTGAAAAAGAGCTTAATTTGAATTCTGTTTTTTTACATAACTTTTAGTTGGCTCTGACTGTATTCCTAGAACTATTTACAGTGTGCTCTATTTATAAATACTTTCAGCTTTTGAAACAACCCTACAGAGTAGATACTATTATTTGTCTTTGTTTACCAATGAAGAAACAGATGTGCTAATAGTAAGAAAACTGCTCATAGAACATAAAGACAGATATCAAAACCCAGTCAGTCCGGTTCCAGAGTGCATGATCTTAACAAACATTTGGCTTTACAAGACTGAGATCTGAGAGAGGGAAGAGGCAATAGGAACTGAGGAAATGGTGGAGCTGTGGAGAAAAGGAGATGGCAGTCTTTAAGGTTCTTGGTTGATATAATACCCATGGAAAACATTCCAACAAAACTAGCTGTACAATTGCTTGACAACTTCATGCATAGTAGCATCTATCTTGAAAGTACATCAGCAGTCACTAATCTTAACAACATATAAGATTTCTCATTTATTGAAAATCACTCAACTTCTGTAATATTTTTGCCACAAACTTAGTTTCCTCCAAAACAATATACCCTGAGAGTCCTCAGATCACCAATATCTTGACAATTTATTCCTTCTCAAGCTTTCAACATTGTCCTCTGCAGGTTAGTACCTTGGTTCATCAATATGTTTACATTTATATTTGCCATCCATTTTCTTTCTGAAGATTTTCTAAGAGCTCTACTCCTTTTCAAATCAAAGATAAATCTGCCTACTCTATATATACATTATTTCACACAGAACACTGATTATTCCTAGAAAATAAAATCCATTATCTCTGAAACTTTTTCACCAAAATTTTATAGTCACCATATCCTACCACTCCATTATAGCTAAATTGATGTCCACTCATATGACCACAGAATTCCCATCTCTCATTACCCCTTTTGACAGGCCTGTTTTTTCTTCTCCTTTCTCAATTCCCCTAAAATGGAGTGTGGAATTCCTGGAATGACAATGTGACAAGCTTGGCAAATCCTCTCCCCTAAGAAATATAATAATCTTGTCAAAACTACCAAAGAAAAGCGTTTAAAATCTCTGTAAATGGACCAAAGGCAGCACAGCAAACTACAACAAATATACACAAACTTGGTAAGAAGCATGGGAGGGAGTGCATTTGAGGGAGTGCATTCTCTGTTGTGAATGATCTTTTTTTTTTTTCTTTGTGAACAGTAGCAGTAATTCAGTGAAGTTCATTCTCTCTAATCTCTCTAATCCTCACCATTCCCCACTCCAGTGGCCAGCAATCATGGGAAGCTAACACCTTTGTGTTGCCATTAAAGGCAGATAACCAGAAGTTTAATAGGGAGATTCAGGAAGAAGAGAGCTGAGAAGGCATTGCTAACAGTATATGGAAGGCTGTGCACATGTCAAAGACTATATTCTCTCAAGAGTGACTGGAAAGGATATTTCCAGGCATTTGTCCATGTCTGACAATGCGATAACTAAATTCCTGAATTTTGCAACCACTCCATAAGCAACCCACAGATCCAGTGGTAATGTTGAACACGTTATGGGCACAGAGGGTTTAAACTCAACCACTCACCGATAAATGGGTTATCACTGAGCTATGTTAACACAGGAGTGACCCTTAGGAAGGGAGGTTCACAAAGGAAAACAAGGGAAAACAAACAGAAGAGACATCAAAAGCAGCACCTAGTAAGGCAAACAGACTTCACATAATTAGTCCAGCCATGTCACTACACAAACAAAGATATAAACAAATAGCAACTAAATGTCTCAGATGTGGTAGAGGGTCAGATTATAGAATTGTTACAATATATTATCTAAAATGTACAGTTTTCAGGAAAAATGAGACATTCAATGTAACAGGAAATGTGCCCCATGTACATACACAAAAATAAGAGAATGTACATTTGAGAGGACCTGTATGTTGAATTTAGGAAAGACTTCAAAGCAGCTACTATAAATATGTTCAAAGAACAAAACAAATCATGTTTAAATAACCAAAATAAAATATGATGACATCAAACAGAGAAGTAGAAAAGTATATAGAGGTAGAAATTATTTAAAAGTACCAAATATAAAGAGAAAACCTTTAAAGCAGCAAGAGAAAAAATGGCTCATCATGTTCAAAGCATTGAAACTAATACTAAGAGCTGACTCCTCATCAGAAACAATGGAGGCCAAAAGGCAGTTTTGTGGCTTATTCACAGGGCAGAAAGGAAAAAATAAAACTGTCAACCAGGAATCCTATATCAACAAAACTGTTTTTCAGAAATGAAGGCAAAATGAAGATGCATCTATATATACAAAAATTGAAAAAATTTGTTGCTAGCAGACCTCTCTTAAAAGGAATACTAAAAGGAATTCTTCAGACTGAAATACCTTCTTATTTTTCTTCATGGATTTTCCTCTGTTTATCATTTCTTCATCATTTTTTTTAATCAGTTTTTTTAACTGTTTGGACTCTCCATTTTGGGTTAAAAAAATGCTTAAGCCCTTATTTAATTAAAACAAATCCCAAAATAAATTTCTCAATCCTATGCCCATCAGCATTCATTTAACACATTACCTCTTACTTTGCCATAGAACTGAGCTTCCAGGAAAAAAAATAGGACATGTTCATTATCCTGTTTCCTTATTTTTTAAATTATTTGCTACTCACTGCAATGTAGCTTCCTCTTTGATGAATGTTCCAGTTTGCTAATGCTGCCAGAATACAAGACACTGGAAATGGATTGGCTTTTATAAAGGGAATTTATTTGGTTACAAAGTTACAGTCTTAAGGCCATAAAGTATCCAAGGTAAGTCATCAACAATTGGGTACCTTCACTGGAGGATGGCCAATGGTGTCCGGAAAACCTCCGTTAGCTGGGAAGGCACGTGGCTGGCATCTGTTCCAGAGTTCTGGTTTCAAAATGGCTTTCTCCCAAGACATTCCTCTCTAGGCTGCAGTTCCTCAAAAACATCACTCTTAGTTGCTCTTGGGGCATTTTTCCTCTCTTAGCTTCTCTGGAGCAAAAGTCTGCTTTCAATGGCTGTCTTCAAAATGTCTGTCTCAGCTCCTGGGCATTCTTCAAAGTGTCCCTCTTGGCTGTAGCAAGCTCCCTCCTTCTGTCTGAGCTTATATAGTGCACCAATAAACTAATCAAGGCCCATGCTGAAAGGGTGGAGCCACACCTCCATGGAAATTATCCAATGAAAATTCTCACCCACAGTTGAGTGATCACATCTCCATGGAAACATCCAATCAAAAGTCTCCAACCCAATCAACACCAATAAGTTTCCTGCCCACACAAGATTGCATCAAAGATAATGGTGTTTTGGGGGACATAATACATCCAAATCAGCACATTGAAATATGACTTTTTTACAATTTGATCTATGATCTCTCTGCAGCCAGGCCCCTTTTCACCATCATCTTACAGGATTTGCGTATCTCCTGCTTCTTGATTCCTCTCCACTTTGTCCCTGTGACAACATTCAGTGTGGTCTTCTCTGTATGACTATTCTCTTTTAGTCTGATTTCAAAGATACTTTTCCTAAACTTGTTTTTTAAATATCAATGTTTGCAAAATTTTTGTTTTCAGTTCTTTAGTAATTTAATGCTTGCATTCAATTAACACATAAACATATACTGAACCCTTATTTTGAGACCAGCTCCAAGTCTATATTTAGCATATAACTATTAAGCATGTCATGAGTAGCTCAAGATTAATAAATTCAAAATAATATTCAGTAAATATGCCCTTTTGCATTTTTTTTATTTTAAAAATGTCACCACTAACTCCCAAATTTCTCACTTTTAGTGGTTCACTATAAATTGCAATAAACCTACACATCAAACATATTTTCAAAATACTATATAAATTGCAAATTACAGTTACTCTGATTCATCAACTTTATTTGCAACATTCATTTGTGCTCCATTTATGTCCATTCTACATCCTTAAGAACTCTCACCCCATTCCTCTATTGTCTTATGATTTAGCCTGTTGATGTGATGGGTTTCATCAGTTGATTTCAGAATGTAGAAAAATCTTTGTACCTGGAATGAATCCCACTTGGTAGGGATATATAATTCTTATTCTATATTGTGATATTAGATTTTATGTACCTTGTTTAGGATTTTTACATTTATGTCATGAGAGATGTTCTGTAGTTTTCCTTTCTTGGAATATCTTTGTCTGATTTTGTTATAAAGCTGATGCTGGCCTCTTACAATGCATTAGAAAGTGTTAACTCTGCTTCTATTTTCTGAAACAGATTGTAGAGAATTAATATCATTTCTTCCTTAAACTTTGGGTAGAACACTCTTTTTTTGGAGGGTTACAAATTATTGATTAAATTTATTTAATACAGGTAATATAATTAAGATTTTGTATTTATTTTCTCTGTGTGAGATTTGGCCAGTACTCTTTCAAATAACTGGTACATTTCATTTAAGATATCAAATTTGGGGGGCATAGAGTTGTTCATAATATTGCTTTCTTGTCCTTTTAATGTCCTTAGGATCAGTAGTGATGGTTCCCCTTTCATTTTTCATATTAATTTTGTGTTTTTTCAAATAACCAGTTTTTGGTTTTGTTAAATTTCTCTACTGTTTTCCTGTTTTCAATTTCATTGATTTCTGCTCTAATTTTCATTGTTTGTTTTATTCTATATGCTTTAGCTTTATATTACTCTTCTTTTTCTAGATTCATATGGTGGAAGCTTAGATTATTGATTTTAGAACTATTTTTCTAATATATTCATTCAATACTATATATTTACCTCTACACACTGTTTTTGCTGCATCCCACAAATTTTGATTAGTTGTATTTTTGTTTTAATTTAGTTCAACATAGATTTGAAATTTCTCTTGAGATTTCTTCTCTGTCCCATGTGTTATTAAAAGTGTGTTGTTCAATCTCCAAATATTTTTAAATTTCCTAATTGCCTTCTGTTTTTGATTTCTATATTAACTCCACTGAGGTCTGACAGCATGCTTTGTATGATTTCCATTGTTTTAAATCTGTTATAGTGTGTTTTATGGCCCAGGATGTGGTCTATCTTGGTGACTGCTCCATACAGTCTTGAGAAGAGTCTGCATTCTGCTCTTGCTGGATGAAGTGGTCTCCAACTAAATCCTGGATTTATCTATTTCTGTTCGCAGTTCCATTAATCTTTGCTTCATGTATTTTGTTGCCCTGGTGTTAGGCACCTACATATCAACATTTGTTATGTCCTCTTACAAAACTGACTCCTTTATCATTGTGTAATGCCACTCTTTATCCCTAATAATTGCTCTTGCTTTGTTTGAATTAATGTAGCTACTCCTGTTTTTGTTTTTGTTTTTGTTTTTTTTAAAGCATGCTGTATCTTTCTCTGTACTATTACATTTACATTTCATCTTTCTGTAACTGTTCTGGATCTGTTTTATCTCTCCTCTTAGCATATTCAATTTGCTAAATAAAATCTATTTTACCTGCATTTGTTCTTTCTCTAACAACTCTTCCTTTGTTTTTGTAGATCCAATTTTTCTAGCCTATATCACTTTTCTTCTCTCTGAAGAAATTTTTTTTAAAACATTTCTTGCAAAGCAGATCTGCAGGTGATTCAGTTCTGCAGTTTGTGTTTGTCTGAGATGTTCATGTCTCCTTTACTTTTGAGGAATAATTTCACTGTGTATAGAATTCTAGGTTGGTGTTATTTTTCATTAAGTATTTTAAACATTTAACTCCACTCTCTTCTTATGTGTGGTTTCTGATGAGATGTCCATGGTATATTTTATCCCTGTTCCTCTATAGATAAGGTGACCCCCAAAATTTCTTTCAAGTATTTCTTTGTCTTTAATTTTCTGCAGTTTGAATATGATATGCCTTGTTGTTGATTGGTATTTATCCTGCTTGGTATTCTCTGACTTTCCTAGGTCTGTGACTAGGTATCTGTCATTATTTTTGGAAAACTCTGAGCCATTATTACTTAAAATATATTTCTATTCCTTTATTTCTTCTTCTGCTATTCCCAATTACATGCATGTCACACCTTCTGTAACTGTCCCACAATTCTTAGACATATTGTTCCAGTTTTGTCATTCAATTTTCTCTTTGCATTTCAGTTGGGAAATTTCTATGGACATATCTTCAAGCTCACTGATTCTTTACTTTGCTGCATCCAGTCCCCTGATAAATCAATTGTGGTGGTTCAAAACTGTATGTACCTCAGGAAAACAAGTTCTTAAATTTAATCCACTTCTGTGGTGTGAAACCATTGTAAATATGACATTCTGATGAGATTACTTAAATTCAGTAATTTAATTACTTAAATCCAGCCCAATCAGGATTAGTCTTAATCCTATTATTAGAGTCCGTTATAAGCAGAATGAAATTCAGACACAGAGAGAGTAAGCCGCAGAAGCAAGAAGCTGAAATTCAACAGAACTTGGAAGAGAATGGGGAGGCCGCCATGTACCTTGCCATATGACAGAGGAGCTGTGGACCAAGGATCACCAGAAGCCTGCTCCAGAGCACCAGTCTTTAGCTAGAAAGCCTCATCATGATGACACTTTGGTTTGGACTTACTTTAGCCTCAAAACTGTGAGCAAATAAATTCCCATTGTTTAACCAGAACCATTTCATGGTATTTGCTTGAGCATCTGAAGAAACTAACACCCAATCAAAGGCAGTCTTCATTTCTGTTACAGAATT
Organism: Choloepus didactylus; assembly: GCF_015220235.1. NCBI lineage: Eukaryota > Metazoa > Chordata > Mammalia > Pilosa > Megalonychidae > Choloepus > Choloepus didactylus. The sequence continues at coordinate 65,788,186 of NC_051308.1, read as the reverse complement.
TTTGACTTCTAGCCTTTCCTTTTGAGTGCTGGAATCTCTACAGAGCCCCCTTTAGAAGTGTTTTAGACAAAATGGTGTACTTTTGTTGCCATAGTAACCATGAGGGGGATCTGGGTATCTTCTTTCTTGATCCCATAACTTCCTATTTTGAAGTTTCATTCTTTGTTTTGGTGGAGCAGAACCACCAGCAGCTTTCTCAAACAGTGTGCATAGGAGATGATAATGTTGAAACATTGTATGTCTGAAAATTTTACCCTGATACTTTTACACAAGTTTTGAGGATACACCCTTTTAGGATGAAGATTGTTTTTCATCAATATTTTGAAGGCATGTCTTCAGTATTTTCTGGCTTCCAGCATTTATGTTAAAAAAAAAAAAAAAAAGCCTTTCTGATTACAGATGCTTAAATGTAGGGTGATCAATCATCCTGCTTTGCTTAGACAATTCTGTTCTAAACCAATTGTCATGGAATATGTTCACTTCTCCTTTCAAATGTGGAAAAATATTTAAGAGATATACAGACATTTTATTTATGCAATACCCTTTTCTGCTCTAAAGCTGTAAAATAAATCAAGTATATTCCTCTTTGTTCAAGTCTATTTTCTTCCATTGTGCTTTGCATTTGTTGTAATATTTCAATCAAGCAACAAATCTTTTTAAATCCTGGCAATTAAAAATAAAACCTTGAGAGCACATCCTCTGTGTTTTTCTGTATTCTCTGTTCTGTCCATCTGACACCGATGTTCAGCTATTGGATTTTCTGGACTGATCATCAACTTTTTAAAATATAATTTCTCTGCAGATTTTTTTTTTTTTTTTTGCTTTATCTTCTAGGAAATGTGTACAGGTTTATTTTCCAAACATTCTAGTTACATTTTAATTTTATATTTTTAATACCAAAGATATCTTTCTTATTTCTGGTGGTTCATGCTGTTCAGCATCATATTTTTGTCCCCTATATGTTCTGAACTGTACCACCTAAGGTCTGAGATAGTTCCCCACCACTCCAGGCTCCAGTGTTCCTCTCCCTGCTAGTCTTCTCTGTCTCCTTTAAGGAATTTTACCTGTTTGTTGATTTGTTCCTGGTCTTTAATATATTTGTATCATCTGTCGTGATTCTTGGCTCTCTGCTTGTAAAGGGATGAGGCATTACAAATGTGATTGGGAGAGGCAGGGCAAGATGGTGGATTCATGAGGTGTATGTTTTAGTTACTCCTCCAGAGAAGTAGGTAGAAAACCAGGAACTGCATGGACTGGACACCACAGAGCAATCTGACTTTGGGCATACTTCATACAACACTCATGAAAATGTGGAACTGCTGACATTAGCGAAATCTGTAAGTTTTTGCGGCCAGGGGACCCGCGCCCCTCGCTGCCAGGCTCAGTCCCATGGGAGGAGGGGCCATCAGTGCTGGGAAGGAGAACGGAGAACTGCAGTCGCAGCTCTTATCACAAACCCATTCTACTGATCCAAACTCCAACCATAGATAGACTGAGACCAGACACCAGAGAATCTGAGAGCAGCCAGCCCAGCAGAGAGGAGATAGGCATAGAAAAAAAACAGCAAGACAAACACAAAAATAAAAGCGAATGCTTTTTGGAGTTCTGGTAAACATAGAAAGGGGAAAGGCAGAGCTCAGGCCCGCAGGCTCATTTGCAAAACCCGAAGAAAAACTGATCTCTCTGCCCTAATTGCTTTGTCTCTTAGCATTTCAATAACGCATTAGAACTGCCAGGAGGGACCTTCTTTTTTTCTTTTTTTCATTTTCTAAAACAATGACTCTAAGAAGCCCAATACAGAAAGCCTCAAAGACTTGCAATTTGGGCAGGTCAAGACAAGAGCAGAACTGAGGGCTCTGAGACAAAAGGCAATAATCCAGTGGCTGAGAAAATTCGCTAAACACCACAATTTCCCAAGAAAAGGGGGGCATCCTCTCACAGCCATCATCCTGGTGAACAGTAAACACTCCTGCCCGTCACAGGCCCCATAGCCCAGAGCTGCCCCAGACAACCCAGTGTGATGGAAGTGCTTCAAATAACATGCATACACCACAAAATTAGGCATGGACATTAGCCTTCCCTGCACCCTCAGCTGGTTGTCCCAGACTTGGGAAGGTGGAGCAGTGGGAATTAACAAGCCCCATTCAGACATCACTTCAGCAGACTAGGAGCCTCCCTACACAGACCAGCAGCCCAGAACCACCCTGGGGGGATGGCACTCACCTGTGACATAGCACAGTCATCCCACAACAGAGGACCAGGGGGTGCAAGGCCTGGAAGAGGGACCCATTCACAAGTCTCAGGGGCCACATGCCAATACCAAGGACTTGTGGGTCAGTGGCAGAGACAAACTGTGGCAGGACTGAACTGAAGGATTAGACTATTGCAGCAGCTTTAAAACTCCAGGAACACCAGGGAGATTTGGTTGTTAGAGCTGCCCCCCTCCCTGACCCACAGACACACGCCTGTTATACAGAGTGGGCAACACCAACTACACATGCAAGCTTGGTACACCAACTGGACCCCACAAGACTTACTCCCCCACTCACCACAGTGGAAAAGCGAAGGAGAACTGGCTTGAGGGGAACAGGTGGCTCGCAGATGCCACCTGCTGGTTAGTCACAGAAAGTGTACCCCACGAAGCTGCAGACCTGACAAATTAGAGATAAGGATTTCAATTGGTCTACAAATCCTAAACAAACCCTACCAAGTTAAGCAAATGCCAAGAGGCCAAAAGCAACAGAAAAATTGAAAGCACATGAAAAAAACAGGTGATATGGATAACCCAAGCCCAAGCACCCAAATCAAAACATCAGAAAAAATACAGTACTTAGAGCAACTAATGAAAGAACTAACGATGAACGATGAGACCATGGCATGGGATATAAAGGACATCAAGAAGAGCATGGAACAGGATATAAAGGACATCAAGAAGATCCTAGAAGAGCATAAAGAAGACATTGCATGACCAAATAAAAAAATAGATGATCTTATGGAAATTAAAGAAATTGTTGACAAAATTAAAAAGATTCTGGACACTCATAGTACAAGATTAGAGGAAGGTGAACAACGAATCAGTGACCTGGAAGATGACAGAATGGAAAATGAAAGCATAAAAGAAAGAATGGGGAAAAAATTGAAAAAATCGAAACGGATATCAGGGATATGATAGATAATATAAAGCATCCAAATATAAGACTCATTAGTGTTCCAGAAGGAGAAGAAAAGGGTAAAGGTCTAGGAAGAGTATTCAAAGAAATTGTTGGGGAAAACTTCCCAAATCTTCTAAACACCATAAATGCACAAACCATAAATGCCCAGTGAACTCCAATAGAATACATCCAAATAAACCCACTCCGAGACATATTCTGATCACACTGTCAAATACGGAAGAGAAGGAGCAAGTTCTGAAAGCAGCAAGAGAAAAGCAATTCACCACATACAAAGGAAACAGCATAAGACTATGTAGTGACTACTCAGCAGCCACCATGGAGGCAAGAAGGCAGTGGCACGACATATTTAAAATTCTGAGTGAGAAAAATTTCCAACCAAGGATACTTTATCCAGCAAAGCTCTCCTTCAAATTTGAGGGAGAGCTTAAATTTTTTACAGACAAGCAAATGCTGAGAGAAATTGCTAACAAGAGACCTTCCCTACTGGAGATATTAAAGGGAGCCCAACAGACAGAGAAACAAAGAAAGGAGAAAGAGACATGGAGAAAGGTTCAGTACTAAAGAGATTCAGTATCGGTACATAAAAGGATATTAATAGAGAGAGGGAAAAATATATACGACAAACATAAACCAGAGGATAAGATGGCTGATTCAAGAAATGCCTTCACGGTTATAACATTGAATGTAAATGGATTAAACTCACCAATTAAAAGGTATAGATTTGCAGAATGGATCAAAAAAAATGAACCGTCAATACGCTGCATACAAGAGACTCATCTTAGACACAGGTACACAAAGAAATTGAAAGTGAAAGAATGGAAAAAAATACTTCATGCCAGCTACAGCCAAAAGAAAGCAGGTGTAGCAATATTAATCTCAGATAAAATAGACTTTAAATGCAGGGATGTTTTGAGAGAAAAAGAAGGTCACTACATACTAATAAAAGGGGCAATTCAACAAGAAGAAATAACAATCATAAATGTTTATGCACCCAATCAAGGTGCCACAAAATACATGAGAGAAACACTGGCAAAACTAAAGGAAGCAATTGATGTTTCCACAATAATTGTGGGAGACTTCAACACATCACTCTGTCCTATAGATAGATCAACCAGACAGAAGACCAATAAGGAAATTGAAAACCTAAACAATCTGATAAATGAATTGGATTTAACAGATACATATAGAACATTACATCCCAAATCACCAGGATACACGTACTTCTCTAGTGCTCACAGGACTTTCTCCAGAATAGATCATATGCTGGGAAATAAAATAAGCCTCAATAAATTTAAAAAGATTGAAATTATTCAAAGCACATTCTCTGACCACAATGGAATACAATTAGAAGACAATAACCCTAAGAGACAAATGAAAATGAGAACATAACATACCAAAACCTATGGGATGCAGCAAAAGCGGTACTGAAGGGTAAATTTATAGCACTAAACGCATATATTAAAAAGGAAGAAAGAGCAAAAATCAAAGAACTAATGGATCAACTGAAGAAGCTAGAAAATGAACAGCAAACCAATCCTAAACCAAGAAGAAGAAAAGAAATAACAAGGATTAAAGCAGAAATAAATGACATAGAGAACAAAAAAACAATAGAGACAATAAATATCACCAAAAGTTGGTTCTTTGAGAAGATCAAAAAGACTGACAAGCCTCTAGCTAGACTGACAAAATCAAAATGAGAGAAGACCCATATAAACAAAATAATGAAAGGTGACATTACTGCAGATCCTGAGGAAATTTAAAAAATTGTAAGAGGGTACTATGAACAACTGTATGGCAACAAACTGGATAATGTAGAGGAAATGGACAATTTCCTGGAAACATATGAACAACCTAGACTGACCAGAGAAGAAACAGAAGACCTCAACCAACCAATCACAATCAAAGAGATCCAATCAGACATCAAAAAGCTTCCCACAAATTAATGCCCAGGGCCAGATGGCTTCACAGGGGAATTCTACCAAACTTTCCAAAAAGAATTGACAACAATCTTACTTAAACTCTTTTAAAACATTGAAGAAAATGGAACACTACCTAACTCATTTTATGAAGCTAACATCAATCTAATACCAAAACCAGGCAAAGATGCTACGAAAAAGGAAAACTACCAGCCAATCTTCCTAATGAATATAGGTGCAAAACTCCTCAACAAAATACTTGCAAATCGAATCCAAAGACACATTTAAAAAAATCATACACCATGACCAAGTGGGGTTCATTCCAGGCATGCAAGGATGGTTCAACATAACAAAATCAATCAGTGTATTACAACACATTAACAAATCAAAAGGGAAAAATCAAATGATCATCTCAATAGATGCTGAAAAAGCATTTGACAAAATCCAACATCCGTTTTTGATAAAACCACTTCAAAAGGTAGGAATTGAAGGAAACCTCCTCAATATGATAAAGAGCATATATGAAAAACCCACAGCCAGCATAGTTCTCAATGGTGAGAGACACAAAACCTTCCCCCTAAGATCAGGAACAAGACAAGGATGCCCGCTATCACCACTGTTATTCAACATTGGGCCAGAAGTCCTAGCCAGGGCAATCTGGCAAGACAAAGAAATAAAAGGCATCCAAATTGGAAAGGAAGAAGTAAAACTGTCATTCTTTGCAGATATGATCTTATATCTGGAAAACCCCAAGAAATTGACGATACAGCTACTAGAGCTAATAAACAAATTTAGCAAAGTAGCAGGATACAAGATTAATGCACATAAGTCAGTAATGTTTCTATATGCTAGAAATGAACAAACTGAAGAGACACTCAACAAAAAGATACCATTTTCAATAGCAGCTAAAAAAATCAAGTACCTAGGAATAAACTTAACCAAAGATGTAAAAGACTGGTACAAAGAAAACTACATAACTCTATTAAAAGAAATAGAAGGGGACCTTAAAAGATGGAAAAATATTCCATGTTCATGGATAGGAAGGCTAAATGTCATTAAGATGCCAATTCTACCCAAACTCATCTACAGATTGAATGCAATCCCAATCAAAATTCCATCAACTTACTTTGCAGACTTGGAAAAGCTAGATATCAAATTTATTTGGAAAGGGAAGATGCCTCGAATTGCTAAAGACACTCTAAAAAAGAAAAACCAAGTGGGAGGACTTACACTCCCTGACTTTGAAGCTTATTATAAAGCCACAGCTGTCAAAACAGCATGGTACTGGCACAAAGATAGACATATAGATCAATGGAATCAAATTGAAAATTCGGAGATAAAACCCCAGATCTATGGCCGACTGTTCTTTGATAAGGCCCCCAAAGTCACTGAACTGGGTCATAATGGTCTTTTCAACAAATGGGGCTGGGAGAGTTGGATATCCATATCCAAAAGAATGAAAGAGGACCCCTACCTCACACCCTACACAAAAATTAACTCAAAATGGACCAAAGATCTCAATATAAAAGAAAGCACCATAAAACTCCTAGAAGATAATGTAGGAAAACATCTTCAAGACCTTGTATTGGGTGGCCACTTCCTAGACTTTACAACCAAAGCACAAGCAACAAAAGAAAAAATAGGTAAATGGGAACTCCTCAAGCTTAGAAGTTTCTGTACCTCAAAGGAATTTCTCAAAAAGGTAAAGAGGCAGCCAACTCAATGGGAAAAAATTTTGGAAACCATGTATCTGACAAAAGACTGATATCTTGCATATATAAAGAAATCCTACAACTCAGTGATGATAGTACAGACAGGCCAATTATAAAATGGGCAAAAGATATGAAAAGACAGTTCTCTGAAGAGGAAATACAAATGTCCAAGAAACACATGAAAAAATGTTCATCTTCACTAGCTATTAGAGAGATGCAAATTAAGACCTCAATGAGATATCATCTCAAACCAATTAGAATGGCTGCCATTAAACAAACAGGAAACTACAAATGCTGGAGGGGATGTGGAGAAATTGGAACTCTTATTCATTGTTGGTGGGACTGTATAATGGTTCAGCCACTCTGGAAGTCAGTCTGGCAGTTCCTTAGAAAACTAGATATAGAGATACCCTTCGATCCAGCAATTGCACTTCTCGGTATATACCCGGAAGATCGGAGCACAGTGACACGAACAGATAAGTGCATGCCAATGTTCATAGCAGCATTATTCACAATTGCCAAGAGATGGAAACAACCCAAATGTCCTTCAACAGATGAGTGGATAAATAAAATGTGGTATATACACACAATGGAATACTACACGGCTGTAAGAAGGAACGATGTGAAACATATGACAACATGGATGAACCTTGAAGACATAATGCTGAGTGAAATAAGCCAGCACAAAAAGAGAAATATTATATGCTACCACTAATGTGAACTTTGAAACATGTAAAACGAATGGTTTATAATGTAGAATGTAGGGGAACTAGCGATAGAGAGCAATTAAGGAAGGGGGAACAATAATCCAAGAACAGATAGGCTATCATGGGTAAATTTAATGTTCTGGGAATGCCCAGGAATGACTATGGTCTGTTAATTTCTGATGGGTATAGTAGGACCAAGTTCACGGAAATGTTGCTATATTAGGTTATTTTCTTGGGGTAGAGTAAGAACACGTTGGAAGTAAAGTAGTTATCTTAGGTTAGTTGTCTTTTTCTTACTCCCTTGTTATGGTCTCTTTGAAATATTCTTTTATTGTATTTTTTTTTAATTTTTTTAATTTTTCATACAGTTGATTTAGGAAAAAAAAAGTTAAAAAAAAAAAAAAAAAACAAGGAAAAAAATATGCAGAGCCCCCTTGAGGAGCTGGTGGAGAATGCAGGGGTATTGGCCTGCCCTACCTCGATGGTTGCTAACACGCCCACAGACGTAGGGGACTGGTGGTTTGATGGGTTGAACCCTCTACCACGGAATTTGCCCTTGCGAAGACGGTTGCTGCAAAGGAGAGGCTAGGCCTCCCTATGGTTGTGCCTAAGAGCCTCCTCCCGAATGCCTCTTTGTTGCTCAGATGTGGCCCTGTCTCTCTAGCTAAGCCAACTTGAAAGGTGAAATCACTGCCCTCCCCCCTACGTGGGATCAGACACCCAGGGAAGTGAATCTCGCTGGCAACGTGGAATATGACTCCCGGGGAGGAATGTAGACCCGGCATCGTGGGACGGAGAACATCTTCTTGACCAAAAGGGGGATGTGAAAGGAAATGAAATAAGTTTCAGTAGCAGAGAGATTCCAAAAGGAGCCGAGAGGTCACTCTGGTGGGCACTCTTACGCACACTTTAGACAACCCTTTTTAGGTTCTAAAGAATTGGGGTAGCTGGTGGTGGATACCTGAAACTATCAAACTACAACCCAGAACCCATGAATCTTGAAGACAATTGTATAAAAATGTGGCTTGTGAGGGGGGACAGTGGGATTGGGGGGCCATAGGGATCACACTTCCATTTGTCTAGTTTGTGGATGGATGAGTGGAAAGGTGGGGAAAGGAAACAAACAAACAAACCGACAAGGTCGCCCAGTGTTCTTTTTTACTTTACTTGCTCTTTTTCACTTTAATTATTATTCTGGTTATTTGTGTGTGTGTGGTAATGAGGGTGTTGGGGATTGATTTTGGTAATGAATGTACAACTATGTAATGGTACTGTGAACAATCAAATGTACAATTTGTTTTGTATGACTGCATGGTATGTGAATATATCTCAATAAAATGAATAAAAAAAAGTGATTGGAAGTTCTTAGCCAATGGAAAAAGTTTGTTCACTGAGGGCTTCACTTTGGGATAATGTCTTAAGCCATTTCAATGGGGCACTTATGTTGCTACTTTTTGGACATTTGCAGGGGTTTAGGGCTGGTGATATTTGCTAGAAAATTATCTTCTAATATCGTATGGGATGACTCTATTTGCATATCTTCTGGAAGACTAATAATATAAAAAGCCCGTGAGGTCCCAAAATTCATTTTGTAAGTATTTCCACAAGTTCTGTATTGTCATTTTGGGTCAGCAACCTCATCTGTTCTTTAGGTTCCCTGCCCCATTTTCCTATGGTTTAGCCTGTTTATTCTTTCACAAGGAGAGAGGCAGTTGCCTGGATTCACAGAACAAGAAATATGGGTTTCAAACCAGTTTCCAAATATACTTTAATCCAATCTTCTCTTTTTAATGACATTTTTTCTTGAACTCCACCCCCCTCAAACACACACCTTGTTAAACCATTGCTTAGTCTTCTAGAGGGTCTGTTGGCTCTAATTTTGATTTCTTGTGTCTGAAAATCCTTTTAATATTTATCCTTTTGATTTATAGTTTATTCTATTGTGTTTTTTTTGTTGTTTGTTTTTTTCCCCTCATCTCTTGTTCTTTTGGTCTTTTTTGATTTAATGTCTCCTTAAACTTTCTTTACTATCACTTTTGTGGGATTTCATGGGGAGCAGAGTTAAATATATACATTAAAGCCACCATCTTTTTAGATTTGTTATTCACTTTATAATGCATCTTATGAATGTTGCCAATGTAAAGAAAAAGCAGTCAATTTGTATAGATTGATCATATTTTCTGAACAGACTTTAAAATGCTGATTGTAATCCTCTTAATTTCCCTGTATCTCCTTTTTGGTTTCCATATTTTCTGCAAAGAGTGGTAATTTTGCTTCTAACTTTCTGATAAGTACAGGAATTCTGAAACAGTGGTGAATGGAAGCAGCAATGGTGGGTCTTCTTGCATTTTTCCTGATTTGAAATGGAATCAGTTTCAACACAGGGCATTTAATGAAGTTCTTGATAGATATTCTTTCTCAGTTAAAGAAATGTTTTTCTTATATTTTGCTAAGGATTATGATGAATGGGTGTTGAAATGTATCAAGTACCTTTTATGTAGTTCCAATGATTATTTTCCTTTAATCTGTAAATGCAACAAATAAAATTTAAAGATTTTCTGTTGAAAAATTTTATTTTATTGAATACTGAATAGCTATAAAAGAACACTTACAAAATATAAATAAATAATATACATAAAAACTGGACAACTGATATCTCTATACCTACCAATGACTTAAAGACAACAGATGATGATAGTTAATTTTAATTAAACTGTGTGCCCCTCTGGATCCAATTTTTTCCTCCCTGCTTAAATTTAATCACCTTATTCCTGTACAATACTGTTTACATTTTAAGTAATATAATGCTTCGTTTTAAATTTTGAACATTATACAAATATAATCACACTATATATATATGTTTTCCTCTTAATTCTTTGATTTTTCTTAATCTTCTGTTTCTGATAATTATACATGTTTTCTATGTACTTGTAGTTTGTTAATTTTACCATTGAGTATTTGTCCTTGTATTACTGTATCCATCCTGCTGTTATTGACATTTGGTTCATCTCTATCTATTTAATCAGAGAGAGAAAGACAGACAGAGACTGACAGACGAAGACAGTGAGAGACACAGACAGAGACATAGAGAGATTATAACTTGAAAGTCTCTGAAAAATCTAGTCACATCTTTTATTGCTTTATAATAAAATACAGGTTTCATTTTAATAACAGATGATACTTAATAGATATTAAAAGTTGTAAATAAGTCAAGAAATTTAATTTGGAACAAAAAATGCATTGGATTTTTCTTGGGAGGAGGGGAGCAAAACCATCATGAATCACAAAGTATTTACTGAGTAAACTTATAGTACCTTGAAGTAAAGTTAAGGTTACCTGAATACTTCAAATGCTCTTTCAGGTAGAAGAAAAGTTATTTAAAGATAAGAAGGAATAAATTCAAACTTCATTTAATGACATTTATCAGTACTTGATGAAACAACTAATTTTATGAAGGACTTCTGTGGGAAGACAATTAATTACATTTTTAACACATTTTTTATTGTGATTGTTCAAATACCATACAATTATCCAAAGATCCAAAGTGTAAAATCAGTTGCCCCCAGTACCATCATACAGCTGTGCATCCATCACATTTAATTTTTTTTCAATTTTTAGAACATTTTCGTTACTACAGAAAAGAAATAAAGACACACAAAAAAAGGAAACTCAAATCCTCCCATATCCCTAACAACCACCCCTCCATTGTTGATGCATAGTATTGGTATAGTACATTTGTTACTATTTATGAAGGAACATTAAACTACTACTAGCTGTAGTATATGCTTTGCAATAGGTATGTTTTTTTCCCTATATGCCCCTCTATTATTAATTTCTAGTTGTAGTGTCATACATTTGTTCTGGTTCATGGAAGAGCTTTCTAATATTTGTACAGTTAATCATGGACATTGCCCACCACAAGGTTCACTGTTATATAGATTCCCATCTTTTAACCTCCATCTTTCCTTCTGGTGACATACGCGACTCTGAGCTTCCCCTTTCCAACATATTCACACACCATTCAGCACTGTTAGTTATTCTCACAAAGTGCTACCATCACCTCTGTTCATTTCCAAACATTTAAGTCCAACCTAGTTGAACATTCTGCTCATAGTAAGCAACTCCTCCCCATTCTTTAGCTTCTTTCTATATCCTGATATCTTATAGTTCATGTCTATGAGTTTACATATTATAATTAGTTCCTATCAGTGAGACCCTGAAATATATGTCCTTATGTGTCTGACTTATTTCACTCAGTATATTGCCCTCAGGTTTTCTTCAACAACCCATTTTTTTTAAAGATGGTTTTGTTCACACACCATACATTCCATCCTAAGTAAACAATCAATCATTCCCTGTATAGTCACATATCTATGTGTTCACCAACCTCACCACTATCTATATAAGGACATCTCCATTTCTTCCACAAAGCAGGAGGAAGAGTCAAAGAAGGTAGAGAGGCAAAAGAAAAAGAAACAAAAAGAAAAAAAAATGACAGCTAGGAAGCAGCAAAAGGAAAAATAACATTAAACTAAAGTAGAATAAAGAGTCAGATAACATTACCAATGCCAAGAGTCCCATACCCCTCCTTTATGTCCCCCTCTTACATGCATTTAGTCTTGGCATATTGCCCTTGTTACATTAAAGGAAGCATAATACAATGTGTCTGTCAATTATAGTCTCTAGTTTACAATGATTGTATTTTCCCCCAATACTGCCCTATTTTTAACACCTTGCAAGGTTGACATTCATTTTTTCTCCCTCATGAGAAAACCTATTTGTACATTTTATCACAATTGTTGAACACTCTAGGTTTCACTGAGTTATACAGTTCCAGTCTTAATATTTAATAGGTAAAACTTGGTAGAAGCAATTTTTTTTCTACTATGTACCTTAAAAAATGCACTGGAAACCCTGTATATATATGTCCATTTCATGGAACTTATACTAAATTTCACTATTCCAGAAACTTGTAAAAGATTTAGCTGCCATATCTTTGTGTTAAGTATATGCTACCGATCCCATCTATGATTTTATATAGAGTCAATTTTGAGGAATGCAAACTCCTGCAACTTTATAATTGTCCTTATGGGAAAGCATCATCCCATTTGCAAGAACTGAATTATGATGCAATTTTGAGGAATGCACTGGAGTTACAAATTTAGATTGCATATAGATTGGAATTTATGTTTACCTTTGATTTTATGTAGTTAATTGTTTGGTGCTTCTTTGCTGTGATGTGAACAAGGAAAACAGGTTTAAATACAAGTCAATGTATAAACACTTTGAAATTGACCTCTAAAGTCATTGTAATAAAAGTGTTGGAGCTACTTAAATAGTTACAAAATATCATGCATAATCGGCTGTATAATAAATCAATTTCATTGAAATATAGCAATTACATAATTTTACATGCAAATTAAGTTATATTCATAGATACATGCTTTAGCTGCATTTAAACCTTTTCTTAGAAAGTTAAATTTATTTAAAGCTACTCTGGGACTCATGCTTTTTTATATGTTTGGGCACCAATTTTGACTAAAAGAATAATTGTTTACACATGCTCACATTAGAATTTAACCTGCGTGAATAAATATGCTTATTAGAACTAGCATATTTTATTTTATGCCTTGGGAATAATGCATGCTGGAATTCACTTATCTTAAATGTGAGGAATAAAACTTGTAAACCATGACATATGTCCAATATTAAGAGCAAATTGAGCTATAGTTGGAAAAAAAGATGATGATATTATACTTAAAAATCTATGCAGTTCTATAACGCATGGGAGGCCAACTTTCAGTCTCCAGCATTAAGTACAGAGATGCTGACACAGTGAGGATTACACTGTAATATGGAACACAATGATTAAATGATGTGCAAACTTCCTATCAGAATAGTATGCAGGATACTGGAACATATGGCTCTGTACTTTTTTTTCTCAATAACTACATTTCCTGGCCAGAGATTTTTGTTGATTTGTACAAAATATCTTGATTAGAATCCTCAGCCATCTGCTGTAGGATGGCAATGTATGAAAATGTCAGCAAAAGAGCAGAGCTAAAAACTTATTTGTGGAAAGGATTTGAGGCCACGTAACCATGAGTAAGACAGTGTGTTCAGCTTCAATGTGGTCAGGAGCTAATTTATGTTGAGAGAAAAAAAGGGGTTGAAAACATGAAAAATGTCTACTTCCATTGAAGCAAAAACAACCAAACCTATCTCTTTTTTATTGTTCATAGCGCATGCAGCTTCATATTCTTTCTCACCCATGAGCACTAAATTGATTTACATTCTAATAATCTAAAAATGGTCTGAAATAGTCTGAAACATGAAATTAATAATTATTTAAATTTTTAATAAAGAGTAAATAGCAATGAAAAGTAAAATAAAGAGTAAAAACAGTAATTTTATTCAAAATATACACCATATTTTAAAAATTCATTTTGGGGCATTCCATAATCTTGGCAAACTGATAGCACCATGTCATTGAAATTTTTCTTTCATTGGTCATCAGTTCTGACTCAAATTTTCTGTCCAATTATTTTTTTTTTCATTTGCATCTTGTTTTATTTTGTTTGTTTGCATTTGATAGCATCCCTCCCCTGTTGCTCTTTCTCATTCTTGTCCATTACCTTTCAATGGTGTGTGCTCCCAAAGCAAAACACATTTCTGGCTTTTCTCTCACTTCTATAACCCACCCTTTTATATTCCCTTGTTGACAATGCCTCTTATTGTCATTTATCAAATGTATAGATTTCCACAAATATTCTAGCCTTTACATTCCTGTTATTGGTATTTTTATTTGTCCCTCTCATGATTTCAACTAAAACTTCCAGAATTGTCTCTGAAGTTTTATAATTCAATGGACAGTAGTATGTTTGATGTATCAGCATATATTTTGGAACCAGATTCTACAAAAATAAACTTATCAGCCCTCTCCAAAATATTTTTTCCATTTAAATAATTAAAGAACTATCTTTAAAAAGCTTAACTTTTCTTCCTGACTTTTCTATTTTGATAAAGGTAAGCAAAATAATCTTAGTCCCAGAAGAACTAACATTAAAATGATTCAAGAGTTTTTGCAACTAGTAAAATGCATACACATATACATATACATGTGCTTATGATAATTTCAGTAGAAATTACCAGGAACTCACACTCTGTATGTGGTGCAATTGGCCCAAGCTCCACTTGGTTTAGACAGTAAAACAATTTAAGTGGGGACCCTGTTGCATCAGTATTCTATTTAAATTGGTTGAGTCCAGTAAAATAAGTGGGTATAACAATACTCTAGCTAAAATGTCAGGTTATAAAAATAAAAACATTAAAAAAGGAAGAAGAAATAAATAGAGAAAATTAATTGGTAAGTGCATAGTGAATTTGAATAACATGCACCAAACTCCCAAGTAGCTCCATCCCTAATTGCCCTTAAAACCCAAAAGAACAAGGGATGGAAAAAGAGATCAGCTTCCCACTCAGTGTACTAATTGGAGAAGCCTCCTTCTTTTTCTCCATCATGTACTCTTATGTATGAAACTGGCCTAAAAGTTGCTGCTTGACTGTGGCTCTGATTTGGGTTCTGAGTCTCTTTTTTATACTGATCTGCTTGCAACTGATGCTGTCGTTTTTCTCAAATCTTACTCTCGTATTGCGTCCACACCAAGGAAAGGCAACCTGAGTCCTGAATTCTAGAGATGTGACTGTGGTCCCAAGTCTCTATTCTTGGCCAACTTCTTTGTATTCAGAACATAAACATTATGTTGCATGTTCAGCAGTGAAACATGCACAAGTGTTACCATATTTTTGTCATAAAGAATTGAATTTACAGAGAGATAGAATGAGTTTCCCACTCTGAGGTTTGATCACCCGCCTAAGAATATAAGCAATAAAGGAGATCCTATAGTTTTATCTTTACTGACAATGGGAATATGTGACTCTCACCAAGCCACTGAGGAGAAGAAATCTTCAGAATGTCTAAATTCTTGTGGCCAAAAAAAAGTGATCTAAAAATACAGCAGAAATGTGTTTAATTTTCTTTGAAATTTTTGGTGAAATCCTTTGTACATATATATTATTTCCTTTGTACAGATTTCCTCATAGAATCTGTCCTTTGCCAACACTGACTAGAAGAAAGTTAATGTAAGCAAAATGAAACTGTCAACAATAGTTGATAAGAGTAACTGAGTGCCAGGAATTTTGTAAAACATTGTCGTACATATCTAATTGAATCATTGCATCAATACTATGAGGAATATATTTCACAAGAAAACTGAAGCCTAGAGGCATTAAATTACTTATCCAAGTCCACAGAATAAGTGGCTCATGTGGATTCAAAAGGTAAGTGTGATGAATATATGTGTATGCATACTCACACACCCTCATATGTAATCACATACTTAAATTCTAAATATATATACACAAATTTATACTTAACACCTAATAGCCTTAACATATAGAACCATATAACATAAATATTAAAATTGCTGCTATACAAACAATAATATCAATAATAATTTTTGATTAATTTAGATAACAGGAAACTTTTTATTATTTTCATAGTTTCCTTGTGCCCTTGTAATTCATTCCTCCTCATCCTGTCTCCAAGCAACCACTGATCTGCTCTTTGTCACTACAGATCAATTTGCATTTTCTAGAATATTCTATAAATGGAATCACAATGTTTACTCTTTTTTTTTACTTCTTTTATTCAGCATAATTGTTTTGAGATTAATTCATGCTGTTCATGTACCAATAATTCCATTTTATTGCTGAGTGACATTCCATTGAATATACTACAATTTGTTAATCTATTCAACTGTTGATAGACATTTGGGTTGACTCCAGTTTGGAGTTATGATAAATAAAATTGCTATGAACATTATACTAGTCTTTTTCTTTTCTCATTGTAAATACCTAGGTGTGGAAATTTGATAAATGTATGTTGTGATTTTTAGCAGAACCTCCAACATGTTTTCCAAATAAACTGTAACATTTTGTATCTCCACAAGTAGTATATGACAGTAACAGTTACTTGTCCTTTGACAACACTTGTCATGTTTATTTGTTCTTTATAAACCCTCTGCTATTGTCTTCTGAAAATTAAGAGCATTGAGAATTAAATGAGATAATGTTTTTAACTTGCTTAGTGTGTCTGTATTCAATAAATAGCAGTTATTGCGATTATTACCCTGCTCATAGTTATAGTTAGCATTTAAAGAAATTTCATTGCCAACAAAATCAATGAAAACAGACCCAGAGTCATAGATAACATTTATTTGGGTAAAAATTTTAGCAAGTCAGGACTAAAAGCAAACAACAACAAAAAACACAAAATTATAAAAGTTTGCTTTCAAACATGCTAACCTGGTCTAATTTATTATCTCCTACAGCACTACATTTCTGAAGAAAGAGTCATCTTTCAGTATTTTGAAAGGAAAAAAGTAAACTCTTAAATTGTACCCACAGACAAATAAACTTTCCTGAATGCCTGAAACAGAAAGATAATGCTTGTGAACAAAGGGCTGGACATATACCGAATATATTTCTGGGAAAAAATGGAAAGACCTCAGAACATGGATCTTAGAAAGCTGATACGATGAACACATAAGTTGCTAGAGAAATAAAATTACCTAAAATAAATATTAAATCTAAAACAGTGTTTCTCAACCAGGGGTGATTTTGCCCCCAAGGGGACATCTAGCAGTGCCTTAAGCTCTTCGTAGCTTTCACAACTGGGACAGAGAATGTTACTGGCATGTAGGGGATGAAGGCCAGAGATTCTGGTAAACTTCCAAAATGCCCAGATTAGCCTGCACAGCAAAGAATTAACTCTTGCCACATGTCAACTGAGAGAAATCTTGGTCTAAATAAATGCTTTGAAATCAGTTATGAGGCACTGGACTTATATAAAAATAATTATAAAAGAGATATCATATGAAGAAATCATTTGACATAATAGAGATAATCTAGATTTGGAACTTCTGGTTGTATTTTCAGTTATTCATAAGTGCTTGGGGAAAGGAATATTTGAAGTAAAGTTGTTTAATATCACATCTCAAATAACCTGAGAACTTGAAGTTGCTAAAATGAGTTTAAAACCAAAAATTTCACAAAATATAAGCCATTACTTCAAGTAACAACTACTTGAAGTAAAATATCATGCATCAGTATTATTTCAGAAGAGTGAGGGAAAAAATTGGATATATGGAAACACATAACAAAAAATAAAGAGAAAAATAGATATTGTATAAAAAAGAAAGGAAAAAGACAAAATACATCTGCTTTAACTATAAATATAGTTAAACACAAATTCAGAATATATCTTATTCATGATAAATTTAACATGAAAATCACAAAAATTGTTAAATTTAAAGTAGGGTCAAAAATCAAGTAAATTAACACACAAAGTAACAGGGTTCAGATTTGTATCAGCCATATGTGAGACAAGGGTAAAGAGCACCAACTACAAAAATAAGTGATGCTTTATGTAGGCAAAAACAAAAAGTCTGTAATACAGATGAACCTATGATAACCACCTAAGTGCAAAACAAACAAGCAAACATAAAATATTCTAAAAAAAATTTACTCTTCTTTCAATCCTTGTTCTGGTAAGCTAAATGTAAAGAAGGCTATTAATAGTTTTAATAATCTGTGTATAGATTCACATAGATCTCTCTCTTTCTTGAAAAATATTTTCAACATCTTCTTTCCTCCAGCAGGGAACGATGACTAGTTTTCCATGTACTTGGGTCACTTTAAATGCCCTTCCAATGTTATTAAGTAAATAAAACCTCAATAAATAAAAACAATACTTCCACTGAATTCTCCGAATACAGTGGCATTGAGTAAAACTTTACGTCGAATGGCTAAAAAGAAATATTATACCACACACCAAAATTAAGGATACAAATGAACTTTTCAAATTAGTTTTGTGTCAAAGGGAAAATGAAAAGAGAAATTGTGGATTTTACTAAAAGGTAGTGAAAATTAGAGACAAATACCGAAATGTACAAAACAATTGAAAACTACAGACTGAAAATGTTATCTTTAAATCATTATATCGTTAAATCAAGGAATGTAAAGGTAAATTAATGTGTTTAAATCATAAATCATTTTTATATTGAAAAAGAATATAAAAAAATTAATTACCTTTAATTTTGTTTACCTTGCTGGTTAAATTAATTAAACTTCTAAATCAAGATACACAAACTTTATACAAAACAAAAAATGCAACAGAAATTAAATAAAAATCATACAATATAGATTACTATATTAGTGTTCTGAAAAAGTTTGAAATCAATGAATAAATGTAAAATCCACTGACACAACTAAACTGTGGAAAGGCTAAGTAAAAATGAACAAATAGAACTAATAACAGAATATAAAAAATGAGTTAGGCATAATGACAAAAATAGAGAATTTTTTTAAACCATAAAATCAATTCACACCTAACTTCAACAGATGCATCATTTCTTAGGAAATAATAGATTTCCTAAACTAACTCAGAAAAAGGAAGAAAAATATGAATTCATGTATAAAGATGTAATACGATATATTTTTAAATCAGTATTATCAAAAGTCTATTTGCCAAAGTATTTTCCAGTTAACATCTACTAGGTTTTCAAAGAAAAGATTATTCTTATGTTAGTTAAATAGATTTCTCATATTTTGTGACTAGCATTTTGACAACCATGTATAATGAAAACATGACACCACATTTTCTAAAAATTTGTTTTTTCCTTTGGTTAAGAATGCAGATATTTTAAATATAATTACCTATTAATAAACTTTGATGGAGAAAATATTTTTGTGTAAGCGTTCCATTAACCAATTAAATTACTTAATTCTTTTTTTAATATTTCCATTTTCTCTTTTTAAAACAGTGACTATATTAGCCAGCATGCATCAGATTTTTAAATTTATTGATGTCATTTTTAATTTATCCATTTTAGTTCATGGCCAATACATTTATCTATTTGATTTTTCCAGATCAAAATTTACTACTGCTCTATTTCACCATTTGGAGGTTTGTAGTTATTTTAATTTTACATTAATTACATATCCTTTTCATATTCATCTTTAATGGAAGTAGATATTTGGGAGTTTGTTGTATTTCTTAGGAAATTTTTAAGAATATTGCCAAGCGTGTGTCTACTCTATTGTTTTTTTCTCTGTTCTTTAGATTGCATGATGTTGGAAAAATTGACGGAAAACTGCAGTGCAAAAATATATGCAAAGCATAGAGATGTCTATCACTAGTCTATCATCACTAGTCATGATTCCGGTATCACTGCTACTGGAATTACCCTCCTGCCATACAGAACTATAAAACTGGACAAAATAGGCAAGTGGCAATTATTTTCAGATATTGTACAGTAAGTGGCAGAGGACTACAATCCATAAGAAAGGAAAAACACAAAGTATCCTCCATCTTCAACTTGACCCTCTTCCGCGGAACAATTTTCAGACACCTACACGGGCAGCACAGAGAGGTAAAGCCCAAACAGGTCACGACGATCCCACTGAACTAACGCGGTAGATACTGGAGTTCTCAGTAGCAGAAGCAGGTAGAACGAGTGGAGCAGGGTACTTACTGTTGAGAAAGGAAATGAAAAAAGGAGGGACCCAGAAATATGTGTGATTATTCTCCATGGTACTTGACTGAGAGCTGGACTACAAACATGCGGAGCAAGACTCCACAAGCCTTAAAAGTAAATGGCTACTACAGGGTTAAGAGCAGAACACAGCAGAGATTGTATGATCCTTGGGAACATTAAATTTATGAACATACCAGAGTGAAGCTATCTCCAGGGTATTCATCACAGGCATCAGAAAAGCCATGACTTAATAGAGACTCTAAGCTTATCCTAAAAAAGCCTAAACTGAGCCTCAACAGGATAGAGAACTGCCAGGGAATTAATTAATTATCAGAACAAAATTCAACTCTCATGTAAGGGAGACATAATCTGACCCCCTATAGCATATTGTTCACAATTTTCTTCAAAAAATCAAGTATTACTAGTCAAAGAATCAAGACAACATGCTCCATATTCAAAAAATATCAATTAAAAGATTTCAAGATGACCCACTGCTGAAATTAATAGACAAGGATTTTTAATGCAGCTATGAAAATTATGATAAAGGACTTAATGGAAAGCATGCTATTAATGAGAAAGAAAATGGAGAAGTTCTACAACAATAACATCATAAAAATCCTATAAAAATTGAAATTCAAGCATTGGAAAATAAAATATCTGACATTAAAAATTAATTGGGCAAACTTAAAGGAGATCAAAAACGGCAGAAAAAAGATGCCATATATAGGATATTATAAACACACACACACACCTAAATTGGAGTCCAAAAATGAGAGGAAGAGAGACAGACACAGAGAAAATGACGTAGGGAAATGTATTTGAAGAGAAAATAGTTCAAAAAGTTCCCACATTATTAAAAATATAGATATTCAAAGATACAAAAAGAACAAACAAACAAACAAAAAAACCCACCCTTGTGCATACCTTAGTCAAACTCTTGGAAAACAAAAATAGATTAAAAAATATTGAAGGCATCCAGAGACAAAGATCCTTTACTTACAAAAGTAAAATGAAACAAATGATGGTTTACATTCCATTAGAAATAATGAAAGTAATAAGCCAAAGGAATGGCATAAAGTACTAAGGTAAAATAAAAGCTATTAACCCAGCATTCTATATCCAGTGGAGATATTCTTTAAAATGTGATTCAAATCAAATAATTTTAAGATAAAACGAAAGCTGAAAGTGTTGCCAGCAGACCTATGAGAAATTATGCAAAAAAATCTTCACACAGAAATAAATTATAACAGATTGCAAAATCAGATGTGTATGACAGAATAAAGAGCATCAGAAAAGGTAAATCTGTCTGTAACTACAATGGATTAGGTTGTTTTTTTCTTCTTTAGTATAGTTAAAAAGTAAATAACTATTTAAATAAAAAATAATATTGCAAAATGGGGTATTTAATGTAATTATAAGTAAAGTATATGACAAGAAGAATTGATAGAAGGCATAAAGATTGGAAAACAAGACATAATTCACAGACAACGCGATTGTGTATTTTAAAAATCCTAATGAATCTACAAAAAATTCGAGTTTGAATAACTAAATTTAGTAAGTTGCAAGATAATGCTCTCTATAAAATAATCAATTATATTTTAATATAGTAGAAAATAATTAGGAAACAAAGTTAAAACTAAGTTTCAATTGCAGAAGTATCAGAATATGAAATATTTAAGAATAAATTAAACAAAAGATATGAAAAATCATTGCACTAGGAACTAATAAACATTCTGGGAGAAATTACAGACTTAGGTAAAATTAGATTTAAAGAACTCTGAAATAGGGGAACAAGTTGGAAATCATGCAATATCTAATTGGAAGATTTATTATAATACTAAAGGTAAAAAAAAAAGATAATGTGGCATTGGAATAAGGATAGACATATAAATCAATGGAAACGAATAAAGAGTGCAAAAGTAGACAAACATGTAAGGTCAATTGATTTTCAAAAAAATGCTTAAGCAATTAAATTGTGAAAGAATAATCATTTCAACAAATGTAGGATCCCCTACATGTCCATATGAGAAACTCAAAGTAAAACTCAGCTCCATCCTCAAATCTATATGAAGTTTAATTTAATAAGAACCATGGACTAAAATGTATATTTATTTGAAAATGACAAATGTATTTAAAAATGCCAACTGTTGGCAACTGTGTGGAAAAATTGGAATTCTCATATGAGGCTTGTGGGAGTAAAATGATTCGACTACAAAAGGAAAAGAGTTTGGCAGTTTCTTAAAACTTACATGTGTGACCCAGCCATTCCACTCATAGACATTAATCCAAGAGAAATGAAAACTTAGGTGCCCAAAAAGTTTACATATAAGTATTTATAACAGTTTAATTCATAATAGCCCCAAACTGGAAACAACCCAAATGTCTGACAACAGGAGAATAAATAAGCAAGTTTTGGAAATTTTATTAAATGAAATACTATTCTGAAATAAAAATGAATAAAGAAAACTCTGATACACACAGCAGCATGAAATAACTTTATGGATATTATTTTGAGTGGAACTAGTCGTGCAAGAAGTGTACATATTGGATTATTCCAGTAAAATAAATTTCTAAGAACAAACCTGAGGGATGGGAGGACTGTTGACTGCAAAATGCATTATACAGAACTTTCTGGTGATATGGAAATATCCTCTTTATATGGACAGTGATTACTCTGGTGTATATATTTGTCAAAACTCATTTAACTTCACACTTAACTTATGTGTATTTTTATAATTATAAGTATACTCACTAAAGATTATATATAGGTGTAAAATATAAAATCAGAGTCAATTTTATGAGGCCGAAATGATGAGTTTAATTTA
Source organism: Choloepus didactylus (assembly GCF_015220235.1). NCBI lineage: Eukaryota > Metazoa > Chordata > Mammalia > Pilosa > Megalonychidae > Choloepus > Choloepus didactylus. Next base: position 65,765,254 of record NC_051308.1, on the reverse strand, counting down.
CCCAAAGGGTAAGCAGATGGACATCTCTATCACTCATATTGTAAGACTAGACATGATACAGTAAATTCTTAAATTTAAAATACTTTAGGCCAATTTCACATCATAGAGATGGAAGCTTTTTCTACTGTGAATCTTGTTCATGGGTAGAAAGAATTAAGATTGCTTTTGGATAGAAAGATGCCAAATTCTTCTAGTTACATAATCAATTTTATTTAATTACGGTAATAATCTCAGGCATGTGTTAATTAGCACTTAAAAATATCCTTGAATATCACTAAAAATCCATAATTGAGAAAAGGCCAAGAAAATTATAAACATAAAAAGTAGTGGGATCACCTTTTCTCTAGAAAATTTTAAACATGTTATAAAATGAATATAATTAGAGTAATGTGAATCAGAAGAAAGCATATACAGATAAATCACTGACAAAAAGTGCCCCGAAACAAACTTAATTTTGTTTTTTACATTCCTCTAAATAATTCCAGGTGAATATTTACATATAAACTTATTCATATATGTACTAAAAGAAAATTGATGCTAATTCTTATTTGACCTCAGGATGGGCAAGGTTTTCAAATATGATTTCAAAAGAACAAAGTTTAAGTGAAGTCAGATATGTATGACTTTATAAGTTAATTTTTTTAAAATTAAAACTTTTAATGAAAAATTATGGAAAATGTATATAATATATATAATATATAAAGCACTACTATGCTAACTTAGAGTAATTTCTTATAAATAAAAATAGAGAGGGTAGCAAAAATGGACAAAGGATGATAAAAGAGCCACAAAAGTTTGAATATGAACGATCAGAACCTATTTAAGAGTTCTAAATTCATATGCATGCAAAGGTATTCAAATTATAACAGACATTTTTATAATTTATAAATTTGTTAACAATCAAATTAAGAAAGATTGAAGAGTAAAAGTGACGTCCTCTGCATGTCTGTATTATTTAATTCATGAAACTTTCAAAAGTTTCCAAATTATGATTTTAAAAGCAAGCATACAAACAAATCTGTTCAATAATAGCACACAAAAATGGACTAATAATTCACAAACAAAAGTTAATGGAATTTCCTTTTAAGTTCTTATTACTGATAGTCTTAAAATGAATGTATGCTCATTCTGACAAATCCTGGATTAAAGTTTCTTTTTGTACTATTTATATAAATAGTAATAATTTGGCAAGTAAATTAATAATGTAAACAAGGTATGTGGGAAAAAATGTTCTACTTAAGGAAACAAACAATTTTCAATTAGATGAGAAGCAACCATTTGCATACCAATTATAATTAAAAATGAGCCTTATTTGTGACTTAAATAGAGTTTGGCAGAATTTCTACTTGGCAATATTGGCACATTAGCTTTAATTGCTGGACGCCCTGGGAATGACTGAAATGCTCTCTTTAAAAATAATCTGCATTCAGATTATTATTATTCTTCCTCTCGTTGGGCTGAATGAATGACATTTCATTATGTTTATGTTAGCAATTTCTATCGATTTTTCTTTTACAGAGGGAAATCCCTATCTATACTACTCTGGAATGAGCATTTTTCATTATGAGGAAGTGAGCCCACTGTTACCAGAAATATGAAAGCATATGCTAAACAATTTAACAAGTAAGAAAGTAATAGGCTGTAGAAAATAGAATCCATACACTAAAGTTCTATTGTTTTAGATTTTATAATTAAATAAAGTTCAGGTTGCACGATTGCTGAATTCAACAATATTATTTGAAAATTTGTTTTAACCAATTATTTTGGTTTATGAGACACCACTCTCCTGAATATAAATAATATACCCATGTCACACTTGTCCAAGAAACTCTCATAACAAATGCAGGAAAGATTTTCTACCTTTTATTGCCTTCCTTAAACGAAGGCAGCAACTCATAATCCCCTTAGAGACACTTCCAGTGACAAAGAGGTTTGTAGCATTTTGAGATGATATAGTTGGGAAGTGATTATATTCAGAAAGATGTTCTCATTTCCTTTCAACTATCTCACTTTGCATAACATTCTTACCTCTGGGTCAAGAATGAGAAGTTGTGATGGAGAGAAAAAAATAACTTGGGAAATGTCCCTGTCAGTCACATCATTTTTGAATAATAATAATGGTGATAATGATAAATATATTTTAGAGGGCTTTTCTTTCTAAAAGTTCAATGCACTCATGAAGGTCAAGAATAGAGAATTACCCTCTTATTCATTTTATCTAATGCAAGACTAGGATAGCAAAGTGTAAAAATATATATATGTGAAAAGGGCACTTATATCAATGATTGACAAAGGCTTTGAAGAGCTATGTGCCATTACTAGAGTGGTACTCATCTGAAAAGGACAAATCCTAAACGCCACCTGGAATTCATTTGCATGTACCCATAGTCTTTTAGCACTGACCAGTACAACAAAATACCTGAATAAATAGGAACAGGGTGGCACACTTGATTCACCCAGGACAATTTATTGTTAAGTATTTTAAAGTTAAACTTTTCCCAGCAGTTAACTCCTAATATATTTGTTTCAGCATAGATTGGAATTCAAAGCAAAACCAGAGGTCACATGCTCTTTTTATAAATAGATAAGGAAGATATTACTGAGTATATGCATTCTAGTTTCCATTCAATTTCATAAACCTATACTTATTCCATAGGTATTTCCCATAAAGATGAGTTCTTTACCAATATTTTAAGGAGTAAAAAGAGCTTTCCTGTTACATTAAAGAATAAATAGTTCCAAAGATGCTTAACTGCTCACCTTGAAAAATGAATGCTAGTTATATGAAATTACATTTGTTATGTCTGTAACAACAGTGTTGCATCAATCACAAATGTAAAACATTTTGTCAAAAGAATTTAGCATTAACAATCATCTATGTGACCATTAATCTACTAATGCTGAACTCTCCAATCTATTTCTGTTTAACCTAAATAATCATTTTAAAGTAGATTGTTAAAATCACGCATATAGCCAATTCATTTAAAATTTCAAAAGGTATTTTTAAACAATGAAGATCCCCATTATTACTTGATCTGACTTAGAAACTGTGATGTTAAGCACCTAAATACTTTTGTTTTGAGAAGATTTATGTTCAAATATATTTTCTTGTATCTTCACCCAAGTGCTCTAGAAAACAAAGCCTGAGGAAACCCCTAAGTGGTAATACTTAATTGAGAAAACAAACCCAGGGTAAGGAGAGTGAGGAAAAGATGTTGTTAGGCAGGGAGAAATGGGAAGCAAATATATGATGGTGTTTTACTGAGCAAATCATTTCTTCTTGCAGAATAGCAGCTGGTCACTGGGCCAGGTTACATGACTCTGTGAAGTTGCTACAGAAACTGCTTTGCAATAGTCTACCAGAGGAGAGAGCATGGAGAGAAAATTTCTTGGTTGACTCCCTGTTGCTAACTGCCCCGTATTGGTTGATGTTTGCTCTACAAAGAATTAAATTCTTTACACTTTTCAGCAGTACCTGATTCTTTTGCAACTGTTGAGGAATCTTGGCCCTCTGCCCTGGAACATGGTACTATGCATGAGTCTAGAAGTAATTGAAGGAGCCAAAGATTTTGAATGTCGGTCTCAGGCAACAGAAACCTTGAAAGTCTGCCCAGGATTGGTTCCAATGACAGATGCTGGGGTGGAGCAAGTGGCGAAGGGCCTGGGAGACAGGCGAGGTTTACAAAATCTGATGCAACACAGATGTGCCTGATACAGTCTATTCTTCATGACATCCAGACCCAATTTTGCCCTCTCTTCCAGTTTGCTAATGCTGCCTTTTCGCAAAATACCAGAAATGGATCGGCTTTTATAAAGGGGTTTTATTTGGTTACAAAGTTACAGTCTTAAGGCCATAAAGTGTCCAAGATAACACATCAACAATCAGGTACCTTCACTGGTGGATGGCCAATAGCGTCCAGAAAACCTCTGTTAGCTGGGAAGGCACGTGGCTGGCGTCTGCTCCGGAGTTCTGGTTTCAAAATGGCTTTCTCCCAGGACTTTCTCCCTAGGTTTCAGCTCCTCAAAAATGTGACTCTTCATTGCTCTTGGGGTGTTTATCTTCTCTTAGCTTCTCCGGAGCAAAAGTCCGCTTTCAAAGGCTGTTTCCAAAATGTCTCTGTAAGCTGAAGCTCCTCGCTCAGCTCCTGTGAGTTCTTCAAAGTGTCCCTCTTGGCTGTAGCAAGCTCTCTCCTTCTGTCTGAGCTTATATAGTGCTCCAGTAAACTAATCAAGGCCCACGCTGAATGGGCGGGGCCACACCTCCATGGAAGTTATCACCTACAGTTGGGTGGGGCACATTTCCACGGAAACAACCTAATCCAAACGTTCCAATTTAATCAACACTAATATATCTGTCCCCACAAGATTGCATTAAAGTACATGGTTTTTTCTGGGGGACATAATATATACAAACCAGTACACTCTTCCTACTATATCTGGGTTCTGTACTGCCAAATGGGCCACTACTCTCAGAAAAACACTCCTTTCCCAATTGTGGAAGTACAAGTTAAATGATTGAAGTTAAATGATTCAAGGTCTATGAGGAGACCACTTTCAATCTCCTAGAACACTTAAGAATGAACATAATTTTAAAAGAACAACAGCACTAGAGCCTCCACTGCTGCAACTCTCTTCATTAACACCCATTCCAGATTTCCTTCCTGTTTGACTAACACTTGAACAGTTTAGAGTTGCTTGACTAATGAGGTGATGCCAGTCTCCCTTGCTGAGATGCCTGGGGCCTTATTGCTGGATCAGGTTGCTGCAATTGCCCATGACCTTGTATAACTGGGCCTGAAACCCAATCACAGGGTTTCCAGTCATTCTCCTTCCAACCCTTGCCTTTATGGTAATCAGCATCGGTTTCCTAATCCATAGAGTACTTAAATGTTTCTACTGCTGGCTCACTAGCATGGAGCTCCAGGTGCACAGGTGTTAATTGAAGCTTCTATTTCAGCCATCATCCTTAATGTGACCCCTGGCAGAAGTGGTTTTCTCTTAGAAACCAGAATATCTATTCTGACAGAACCTAATGCTGAGGGCAAGAGAAACAAAAGTTCCACCTGTCACTGGTTGTGATAATCATACAAGCTATCCTACTTAAATCCCTTTGTCTCATGCTCTCTTTATTATAGCTGTTGGCAACATACTGTTATATAATGGCTAATGGTTCAATGCACATAGTGTTTCCTGGAAGGCAGCTCTTGTACCCCGCAAGGTGTTTTCCCTAAATCTTAATCTGCCTTCAATTTTTCTAGCAGAAACACTGGCTGTTTCTCATTGATGGCAAGACCAGTGATTTCCATGATCCTGAGAACACTGCTCCATCTCTTTTGTATAAAATGTGCCCATTGGTCTCAGTCAATACTGTTTTGATAACAGAATCATGGATTAAGCATTCTGTATGCCTTCAGATGATGATGTGTAGAGACATGAGTGTCAGAGAAAGCACACTTCTGTCTGGAATACTTACTAATTCTGGTAACAATGAACAGCTGCATCTTTCAAAGTAGAAGAATCTGATGTAATTGGCCTGCCTTCAGTTGGCATTTTTGATGACGATCCATTGTTTAGAACACTTCATAGCTCTCATCCTTGTCACTATGTCCGCCAGTCCATGGGACTTAGGTGGCAAAGGAAAGAAACAAAATTTCCATGATATATGTCATCCTCCCCAACTGACAGCTGAAAATACTCTCTGTGGTAGTTACTAAACCTTTATATGAGACATACAGATTCACATATGCATGTCCCCTCCCACAGGTCTATCCATATTTCTCTTTATCAGACCTGTTTGGCAACTGTCTTACAGATTTTTTCTTGCCTGACTACTCACCAACTGCCCCCATATACCTCTGCATGCAAATTATGCATGTGAATTCTAGACTATTTTTCTTCTATAGAAAGATGAAATCAGTTTGATTGATTGCAACTCTATCTACCAGGAAGATTTTATTCTACATCTATCCTTCATAGCCTTCATATTCTGATGGGGCAAGAATGTGGCATCAGCCCACTTTTAGTAAATGCCAACATATTCCACCAATCTATCATGAAATGGGATTTGGATGAAATTCCTGTCTTCTTCCTTTAGTTGCTCACAAGTCTTTGGGAGGCCTTTGGTGTGTATTCAAGGAACGGATAAGCAAAGATAAGTGACATGGATTTTGGGCCATTTGTTCCTGTATTTAGCACATACCTTCTCTATCTACAGGTACGAAGAACAATCAAACACTTATTGCTTTCAAGCAGGTTTGCAATTCTACTCCAAAATATCCTGAGAATCTGTTCTATAGAATTACTTCTGGCACTGACTGTCTTAGACAAAGTAAGTTTCAAAATAAATAAACAAGCAAACGAAAACCTAGGGAGGCCCAGGAAGTAAAAGTAATGGTAAAATGAAAAGTGGAAAAGAATAGGGAGCAAATACAAGTTAATTTGTTATCAAGCTCATTTCTTCCTAAAAAGACCCAGCCAGTAGCCTTGGAACAGTTCACTGGAGAGAGAGATGGAAAAGGAATTTATTTGCCAACTCCTTCCCATTTGCTGTTCTTCATTCCTCAAAATTTGTCCCAACAGGAGTTAACCCCACCACACTTCTTTGAAGGTTCATTTGGTCTATGTGGCAGCTGCTGAGGAAATGAACAGGCCTTCATAATGCTGGACACAGCCAGGGTGGCTAAGGAGGAACAAGGGATGAGAGGCCAAGAACAAGGTGAAGCTGAAAGAATCTGAGGAATCATATAAGGTGTAAACTAAACACTTGAACAACCTTCAAAACGGAACAGTCTTAAAAAGATAGAGGGGCTTCATTGCCCTATCCAAGCAAAAGAGAAATAGCTAAACTTGTTAGTTCCACTAATAAACATTGTATCAGCTAACAATTTGTTGCCTCTTTGCTCCAATCCACCCTTCTTTGTCCTTCTATGTGATGCTGGTGCTGTACCAATTGAATGAATGCTGCAAGGCTACAGCAAGAAGGACTCTTCTTTGTCATAGCGTATGTTTTTTCTTTAGCATGGCTTGCTGGAGGCCAGTGTCACACACCACAGTAGTCCCAGACCAGGAAATTTTTAGCCTACTTGGTGGGCGATTCCTTTAGGCTGGCTCTAGGCAATCTGCACTATCCAGCAAGTTTTTTCAGCATCTACTGAGTTATTCCCACAGACTAACAATGGCCCACCCATTGTTTCTAAACCACCTAGTACACTGTTCCTCTGAACCAGCTCCAGCTCAAATGCACTATCCAGTGAATTTCTCTACCACCCAGTGAGCCATTCCTGTGAATCAGCCCTGGACTATCCACATGTCCAAGAAAACTTCACCACTCAGCAGGCTGCTCCTACAGACAAACTTGCAGCCTGGCACTCTGGCAAGTTTCCTTGCCGGCAGCATTCTGTGTGTTCCTTTGCAGACTTGCTGTCTCCTAAAAAGTCTGAATCTCAGGAAGGGAAGGCTTCTTCTAAGCACTTAATACCTTCATTTTTCACTCTCCCTCAGCAACAGAGAAAGTAGCTGCTTTTTTAGCCATTATTTCTATATTCCTTAGATTACTCCTCTACCCACTTTAACCACCTTTTACTAATTAATAAGTCTTTATATTGAATTTTCCAGGTTCAAATTTCTGGTGTTGGTGATTGGCCCTTGACTGAAATAGATACCATCATGGCACTCTTTTGGTTATTTGAATGCCCTTTGCATATAGCAGGCAAGGGCCAAGTAGCATTCCATCTTGCAGCTACTTTGTGAACCTGGTCCATGTAACTTCTATGTCTGGTAGCATTTGACTATAAAATTAAGAGCGGTAATTTGATTTTGGAGAACTGCCTTTAGCATTATCGCAGTCACCACACTGGGATTCTCTGGTCCATGAACACTCAAGCTCTGAGACTGGATAGACAGATAGGTAGATGGATGGATGGATGGATGGATAGATAGATATCTTTCCAAGTCGAATGACTCTGCCACATTAAATGAAGCTGAAATGTAAAAATTCTAATGTGAAAGCATAATGGTTTTAATGCCCTGGTGACTCCTTCACTTTGTGAGTCATCCTGCCTTTCCATTCTCACCAGGGCTAGTTAATCTCCCATTTGAGAAAGCCCCTCCTTTACTACTAGCATTACATAAAAGCCTTTTTCATTAAAATATTTCTATTTTTCAGAGGAAGTAGCATTTTACAGAGGCGTGGGAGTTGTTCTAGTAAACATCCGCTGTTGTAGAGAACTGTTTATGGCCACAACATCTGAAACATTCTGCTACCATCTGTCCAGTATTGCACCTATTAGTTAAGATTTAGTTGATATGAGAATGGAGTTTAGCAATGAGGGAATCAATGACGTTTTACCCATATCCTTATAATTTTAATTCTAAATATCTTAACGTTTTTCTCTAAAACTTTTTCATCTCTGGTGCAACAAAATCAACTGTTTCTAAGTTACAGTATTACTAATATTACATTTTGCTTGGTATGTAGAAATGAAATTCCCTAGATATCATATTATAAGTACTGATTCTGCAAAATACAGTAATTTAGGTTTCATTTATTTTATAAGCATATCATATAATGCTGAAATTGCATTATAAGAAATACAGTTCATTTAAACACAAAATTTCCTAGAAAAGTAAAATAATCTACTTTAGGCACTAAATTTCTTCACCACAAAAAATGTTATAATTAACCTTCAAATAATTTGAAAAGAGCAACTATGGCTATAAAATACTTTGCAGTAATATTATATGTAATTTTATTTACAATGAATTTCTAGCTAATTTGCCTTTTACTTTCTAGAATAAAATGATAAGGAAATGAAATTGGATACCATATCAATAAAGTTGCATTTTTGGATGCAAATGTTAGTGTGCTCCATACAAAATTAACTAAGGCATCAACCTGTCTCAAATTGTAGCTTCATCAATTTGTTGCTGTATACACTAATCCTCAGAGAAAGTAAAACTGTTTCCCATAGTCAAACATGAAGACTAACACCAATACAATCATTTCAGAATGTCTACTTTAAAAAATTCAGTGACTTTCAGTTCTTGGTTTCTAAACTCTAAATATACTAATGGGAGTCACCTTTAAATAACTATTTAACCTGAAAACACACTTGCAAAACCAACCATACGAAAGAGCAGAATTCAAAGTCTAGAAGGGTGAATCATGACATAAAATATTGCAAAGTATATGATCTGTCAAAGCCTATGGTTCTTTTTTCATTTTTCTATATATGCCATATAGCTTTCAAAACCAAGTGACACTGTAACTTCAAAGAAGCTGAAATCTTAAAAATTAATAGTACAATGAGAAAAATAGGAGAAAACAGGACTTAGAGAAAATAGGAAGAGGGTAAGAATTTAATATAGCATATATGTAACTGCCCTTTCCAGCCTTTTAACAATGCATTTTCACTCTCTTTTCCTTTTCACCAGATAGCAAACGAGGAAGGTATACATGATAAGAGATCTCTAGCCTGGACTGAGCATAAGTTTGGTGACTAATTAGTCACAGGTATAATGAACACTATCAGTTGTTTTCTTTGCATACATTTGACATTTCTTTTTTACTAAAACGACTGAGTTTTGTTCAGACATCTACTCATGCCCACATGAATTAGACAAATGTGACCCCATTCCAGTCTAGGAGTAAGACTATAATTGTTATAAGGCATTCATGATAATCATTACCCCTTTATAAAGATAGCTTTAATAATGGGTATGTGATCAAGTAAGAGCTAGTGAGATGCAGCAGAAAATTAGCTATGAGTGTAATGGAAAATCTTTCCTCACCCCTAAGACACAGTCATAGAAATTGGTGATTCCCATATTTCTTCTGTAAAGGGTCACAAGTGGTATGTGATGCCTGAAACTTCCACAGCTACTTCCAGACTGTGGACTAAGCAAGCATATTTAGATGAGCTAGTCCTGCCTCACCTCCACCCCACCTTTGGCTGCCTTTTCTTCTGAATAATAAATTTCGTTTTCTTTAACCACGTTTGAGTTGTGTTTTTCTCTTCTTTACAGCTAAAAGCATCCTAATTCATTCAGTACATTTTAATAAAATTTATTCTTTTCTACTCTGCTAATGCCTGATTTGTTCCATTTAAATGAAAACAATTCTTTAATAACTTGTATGTTATGGTTACAAGTCATTCTATTTTGGAGTCAGTTAAATTGAAAATAACTATTTACAATTATAAATATAATATATATAGTATATAATACTAGTGATCAGAAATAGCTATATCATGTGTCATCATCTCCTATGAGATAGGTACTCTGTTAGATTTCATAGAGCCAAAAGTTATTTAGGCATAATCTATGTCCTCAAGGTGCCAAAATATTATGAAGTTATTTATTACAAAATGAAAGTAAAATATAATGTGTTTTAAATAGGATTAATACACAGAGTACAGAGTACAGTAGTGAAAGGCTTCACAGAGCATCAAAAACTCATGAATGTTTTTTTATTATTATTATGCATTTTATTGAGATATATTCACATACCATGCAGTCATACAAAACAAATCGTACATTTGATTGTTCACAGTACCATTACATAGTTGTACATTCATTACCAAAATCAATCCCCGACACCCTCATTACCACACACACAAAAATAACCAGAATAATAATTAAAGTAAAAAGGAGCAACTAAAGTAAAAAAGAACACTGGGCGCCCTTGTCTGTTTCTTTGTTTGTTTGTTTCCTTCCCCCACCTTTCCACTGATCCATCCACAAACTAGACAAACGAGAGTGTGATCCCTATGGCCCCCCCAATCCCACTGTTCCCCCTCATAAGCCACATTTTTATACAATTGTCTTCAAGATTCATGGGTTCTGGGTTGTAGTTTGATAGTTTCAGGTATCCACCACCAGCTACCCCTATTCATTAGAACCTAAAAAGGGTTGTCTATATTGTGCATAAGAGTGCCCACCAGAGTGACCTCTCGGCTCCTTTTGGAATCTCTCTGCCACTGAAGCTTATTTCATTTCCTTTCACATCCCCCTTTTGGTCAAGAAGATGTTCTCCGTCCCACGATGCCGGGTCTACATTCCTCCCCGGGAGTCATATTCCACGTTGCCAGGGAGATTCACTCCCCTGGGTGTCTGATCCCACGTAGGGGGGAGGGCAGTGATTTCACCTTTCAAGTTGGCTTAGCTAGAGAGAGAGGGCCACATCTGAGCAACAAAGAGGCATTCAGGAGGAGACTCTTAGGCACAAATATAGGGAGGCCTAGCCTCTCCTTTGCAGCAACCGTCTTCCCAAGGGTAAAACCTATGGTAGAGGGCTCAACCCATCAAACCACCAGTCCCCTATGTCTGTGGTCATGTTAGCAACCATGGAGGTGGGGTAGGCGAATACCCCTGCATTCTCCACCAGCTCCTCAAGGGGGCACTACATATTTTTTTCCTTGTTTTTTTTTTTTTTTTAACTTTTTTTTTCCTAAATCAACTGTATGAAAAATTAAAAAAATTAAAAAAAATACAATAAAAGAATATTTCAAAGAGACCATAACAAGGGAGTAAGAAAAAGACAACTAACCTAAGATAACTATTTTACTTCCAACATGTTCCTACTCTACCCCAAGAAAGTCACCTAATATAGCAACATTTCTGTGAACTTGGTCCTACTATATCCATCAGAAATTAACAGACCATAGTCATTCCTGGGCATTGCCAGAACATTAAATTTACCCACAATAGCTTCTCTGTTCCTCTTGGATTATTGTTCCCCCTTCCTTAATTACCCTCTATTGATAGTTCCCCTACATTCTACATTATAAACCATTTGTTTTACATTATTCAAAGTTCACATTAGTGGTAGCATATAATATTTCTCTCTTTATGCCTGGCTTATTTCGCTCAGCATTATGTCTTCAAGGTTCATCCATGTTGTCATATGTGTCACGACATCGTTCCTTCTTACTGCCGTGTAGTATTCCATCGTGTGTAAATACATTTTATTTATCCACTCATCTGTTGAAGGACATTTGGGTTGTTTCCATCTCTTGGCAATTGTGAATAATGCTGCTATGAACATGGACATGCAGATATCTGTTCAGGTCACTGCTTTCCGATCTTCCAGGTATATATCGAGAAGTGCAATCACTGGATCGAACAGTAACTCTATATCTAGTTTTCTAAGGAACTGCCAGACTGACTTCCAGAGTGGCTGAACCATTATACAGTCCCACCAACAATGAATAAGAGTTCCAATTTCTCCACATCCCCTCCAGCATTTGTAGTTTCCTGTTAGTTTAATGGCAGCCATTCTAATTGGTGTTAGATGGTATCTCATTGAGGTCTTAATTTGCATCTCTCTAATAGCTAGTGAAGCTGAACATTTTTTCATGTGTTTCTTGGCCATTTGTATTTCCTCTTCAGAGAACTGTCTTTTCATATCTTTTGCCCATTTTATAATTGGCCTGTCTGTACTATCGTCATTGAGTTGTAGGTTTTCTTTATATATGCAAGATATCAGTCTTTTGTCAGATACATGGTTTCCAAAAATTTTTTCCCATTCAGTTGGCTGCCTCTTTACCTTTTTGAGAAATTCCTTTGAGGTACAGAAACTTCTAAACTTGAGGAGCTCCCATTTATCTATTTTTTTCTTTTGTTGTTTGTGCTTTGGGTGTAAAGTCTAGGAAGTGGCCACCCAATACAAGGTCTTGAAGATGTTTTCCTACATTATCTTCTAGGAGTTTTATGGTACTTTCTTGTATATTGAGATCTTTCATCCATTTTGAGTTAATTCTTGTGTAGGGTGTGAGGTAGGGGTCCTCTTTCATTCTTTTGGATATGGATATCCAACTCTCCCAGCCCCATTTGCTGAAAAGGCCATTATGACTCAGTTCAGTGACTTTGGGGGCCTTATCAAAGAACAGCAGGCCATAGATCTGGGGGCCTATCTCCAATTTCTCAATTCGATTCCATTGATCTATATGTCTATCTTTGTGCCTGTACCATGTTGTTTTGACAACTGTGGCTTTATAATAAGCTTCAAAGTCAGGGAGTGTAAGTCCTCCCACTTGGTTTTTCTTTTTTAGAGTGTCTTTAGCAATTCGAGGCATCTTCCCTTTCCAAATAAATTTGATAACTAGCTTTTCCACGTCTGCAAAGTAGGTTGATGGAATTTTGATTGGGATTGCATTCAATCTGTAGATGAGTTTGGGTAGAATTGGCATCTTAATGACATTTAGCCTTCCTATCCATGAACATGGAATATTTTTCCATCTTTTAAGGGCCCCTTCTATTTCTTTTAATAGAGTTATGTAGTTTTCTTTGTACCAGTCTTTTACATCTTTGGTTAAGTTTATTCCTAGGTACTTGATTTTTTTAGCTGCTATTGAAAATGGTATCTTTTTGTTGAGTGTCTCTTCAGTTTGTTCATTTCTAGCATATAGAAACATTACTGACTTATGTGCATTAATCTTGTATCCTGCTACTTTGCTAAATTTGTTTATTAGCTCTAGTAGCTGTATCATCGATTTCTCGGGGTTTTCCAGATATAAGATCATATCATCTGCAAACAATGACAGTTCTACTTCTCCCTTTCCAATTTGGATGCCTTTTATTTCTTTGTCTTGCTGGATTGCCCTGGCTAGCACTTCTGGCACAATGTTGAATAACAGTGGTGATAGTGGGCATCCTTGTCTTGTTCCTAATCTTAGGGGGAAGGCTTTCAGTCTCTCACCATTGAGTGCTATGCTGGTTGTGGGTTTTTCATATATGCTCTTTATCATATTGAGGAAGTTTCCTTCAATTCCTACCTTTTGAAGTGTTTTTATGAAAAAGTGATGTTGGATTTTATCGAATGCTTTTTCAGCATCTATTGAGATGATCATTTGATTTTTCCCTTTCCAATTACAATCAATGTGTTGTAATACATTGATTGATTTTCTTATGTTGAACCATCCATGCATGCCTGGAATGAACCCCAATTGGTCATGGTGTATGAATTTTTTAAATGTGTCTTTGGATTCGATTTGCAAGTATTTTGTTGAGGAAAGTTGCATCTATATTCATTAGGAAGATTGGCCGGTAGTTTTACTTTTTCGTAGTATCTTTGCCTGGTTTTGGTATTAGATTGATGTTAGCTTCATAAAATGAGTTAGGTAGTGGTCCATTTTCTTCAATGTTTTGAAAGAATTTAAGTAAGATTCTTGTCAGTTCTTCTGGAAAGTTTGGTAGAATTCTCCTGTGAAGCCATCTGGCCCTGGACATTTATTTGTGGGAAGCTTTTTGATGACTGATTGGATCTCTTTGATTGTGATTGGTTGGTTGAGGTCTTCTGTTTCTTCTCTGGTCAGTCTAGGTGGTTCATATATTTCCAGGAAATTGTCCTTTTCCTCTACATTATCCAGTGCATTGCCTTACAGTTGTTCATAACACCCTCTTATAATTTTTTTAATTTCCTCAGGATCTGCAGTAATGTCACCTTTCTCATTCATTATTTTGTTTATGTGGGTCTTCTCTCTTTTTGATTTTGTCAGTCTGGCTTGTCAATCCTGTGATCATCTCAAAGAACCAGCTTTTAGTGTTATTTATCCTCTCTATTGTTTTTTTGTTCTCTATGTCATTTATTTTGGCTTTAATCCTTGTTATTTCTTTTCTTCTACTTGGTTTAGGATTGGTTTTCTGTTCATTTTCTAGCTTTTTCAGTTGATCCATTAGTTCTTTGATTTTGGCTCTTTCTTCCTTTTTAATATATGCGTTTAGTGCTATAAATTTCCCCCTCAGTACTGCTTTTGCTGCATCCCATAGGTTTTGGTATGTTGTGTTCTCATTTTCATTCGTCTCTATATATCTAGCAATTTCTCTTGCTATTTCTTCTTTCAGCCACTGATTGTTTAGGAGTGTGTTGTTTAACCTCCAGGTATTTGTGAATTTTCTAAGTCTCTGTTGGTTATTGCCTTCTAATTGTATTCCATTGTGGTCAGAGAATGTGCTTTGAATAATTTCAATGTTTTTAGATTTATTGAGCCTTGTTTTATGTCCAAGCATATGATCTATTCTGGAGAAAGTCCTGTGAGCACTAGAGAAGTATGTGTACCCTGGTGATTTGGGATGTAATGTTCTTGTGCCAGTTTGAATGTATTGTGTCCCCCAAGTGCCATTATCTTTATAGTTTTGTGGGGCAGAAGTTTTGGTGCTGGTGGGATTTGCTTGGAATGTGCCCCACCGAGCTGTGGGTAATGTTTCTGATGAAATGTTCCCATGGAAGCATGGCCCCGCCCATTCAGGGTGGGCCTTGATCGGTGGAGCTATATAAATGAGCTGACTCAGGGGGAGGGAACTAATGGAGTGCAGCTGGAAGTGATGTTTTGAAGAGGAGCAAGCTTGCTAGAGAGGAACATCCTGGGAGAAAGCTGTTTTGAGGCCAGAGCTTTGGAGCAGACGCCAGCTGCCTTCCCAGCTAACAGAGGTTTTCCAGACGCCATTGGCTATCCTCCGGTGAAGGTATCCGATTGCTGAGGTGTTACCTTGGATGCTTTGTGGCCTTAAGACTGTAACTGTGTAGTGAAATAAACCCCCGTTTTATAAAAGCCTATCCATCTCTGTTGTTTTGCAATCTGCAGCATTAGCAAACTAGGACAGTTCTATATATGTCTGTTAACTCCAATTCATTTATCAGATTTTTTAGGTTTTCAATTTCCTTATTGGTCTTCTGTCTGGTTGATCCATCTATAGGAGAGAGTGATGTGTTGAAGTCTCCCACAATTATTGTGGAAACATCATTTGCTTCCTTTAGCTTTGCCAGTGTTTCTCTCATGTATTTTGTGGCACCTTGACTGGGTGCATAAACATTTATGATTGTTATTTCTGCTTGTTGAATTGCCCCTTTTATTCGTATGTAGTGACCTTCTTTGTCTCTCAAAACATCCCTGCATTTAAAGTCTATTTCATCTGAGATTAATACTGCTACACCTGCTTTCTTTTGGCTGTAGCTGGCATGAAATATTTTTTTCCATCCTTTCACTTTCAATTTCTTTGTGTCCCTGTGGCTAAGATGAGTGTCTTGTATGCAGCATATTGATGATTCATTTTTTTGATCCATTCTACAAATCTATACCTTTTAATTGGCGAGTTTAATCCATTTACATTCAACATTATAACCGTGAAGGCATTTCTTGAATCAGCCATCTTATCCTTTGGTTTAAGTTTGTTGTATTTATTTTTCCCTCTCTCTATTAATATCCTTTAATGTACCCATACCAAATCTCTTTAGTACTGAACCTTTCTCCATGTCTCCCTCTCCTTTCTTTGTTTCTCTATCTGTAGGGCTCCCTTTAGTATCTCCAGTAGGGAAGGTCTCTTGTTAGCAAAATCTCTCAGCATTTGCTCGTCTGTGAAAAATTTAAGCTCTCCCTCAAATTTGAAGGAGAGCTTTGCTGGATAAAGTATTCTTGGTTGGAAATTTTTCTCACTCAGAATTTTAAGTATGTCGTGCCACTGCCTTCTTGCCTTCATGGTGGCTGCTCAGTAGCCACTACTTAGTCTTATGCTGTTTCCTTTGTATGTGGTGAATTGCTTTTCTCTTGCTGCTTTCAGAACTTGCTCCTTCTCTTCCGTATTTGACAGTGTGATCAGAATATGTCTCAGAGTGGGTTTATTTGGATTTATTCTATTTGGAGTTCGCTGAGCATTTATGATTTGTGTATTTATGGTGTTTAGAAGATTTGGGAAGTTTTCCCAAACAATTTCTTTGAATACTCTTCCTAGACCTTTACCCTTTTCTTCTCCTTCTGGAACACCAATGAGTCTTATATTTGGAAGTTTTATATTATCTATCAAATCCCTGAGGTCCATTTCGATTTTTTTGATTTTTTTCCCCATTCTTTCTTTTGTGCTTCCATTTTCCATTCTGTCATCTTCCAGATCACTGATTCGTTGTTCAACTTCCTCTAGTCTTGTACTATGAGTATCTAGAATCTTTTTAATTTTGTCAACAGTTTCTTTAATTTCCATAAGATCATCTATTTTTTTATTTAGTCTTGCAATGTCTTCTTTATGCTCTTCTAGGGTCTTCTTGATGTCCTTTATATCCTGTTCCATGCTCTTCTTGATGTCCTTTATATCCCGTGCCATGGTCTCATCGTTCATCTTTAGTTCTTTAATTAGTTGCTCTAAGTACTTTATTTCTTCTGATCTTTTGATTTGGGTGCTTGGGCTTGAGTTATCCATATCTTCTGTTTTTTTAACATGCTTTAAAGTTTTCTATTGTTTTTGTCCTCTTGGCATTTGCTTAACTTGGTAGGGTTCTTTTAGGGTTTGTAGACCAATTGAAATCCTTATCTCTAATTTGTCAGGTCTACAGATTTGTGGAGTACACTTTCTGTGACTAACCAGCAGGTAGCGTCCACGAGCCACCTGTTACCCTCAAGCCAGTTCCCCCCCGCTTTGCCTCTGTGGTGAGTGGGGGAGTAAGTCTTGTGGAGTCCAGTTGGTGTCCCAAGTTTGCATGTGTATTTGGTGTTGCCCACCCTGTATAAGGGGCCTGTGTCAGGGCAGTCAGGGAGGGGAGCAGCTCTAACAACCAAATCTCCCTGGTGTTCCTGTAGTTTTAAAGCTGCTGCAATAGTCTAATCCTTCAGTTCAGTCCTGCCACAGTTTGTCTCTGCCACTGACCCACAAGTCTCTTGGTATTGGCATGTGGCCCCTGAGACTTGTGAATGGGTCCCTCTTCCAGGCCTTGTACCCCCTGTTCTTCTATTGAGGGATGACTGTGCTATGTCACAGGTGAGTGCCGTCCCCCCAGGGTGGTTCTGGGCTGCTGGTCTGTGTAGGGAGACTCCCAGTCTGCTGAAATAATGTCTGAATGGGGCTTGTTAATTCCCACTGCTCCGCCTTCCCAAGTCTGGGACAACCAGCTGAGGGTGCAGGGAAGGCTAATGTCCATGCCCAATTTTGGGGTGTATGCATGTTATTTGAAGCACTTCTGTCACACTGGGCTGTCTGGGGCAGCTCTGGGCTATGGGGCCGGTGACGGGCAGGAGTGTTTCCTGTCCACCAGGTTGATGGCTGTGAGAGGATGCCCCCCTTTTCTTTGGAAGTTGTGGTGTTTAGTGAATTTTCTCAGCCACTGGATTATTGCCTTTTGTCTCAGAGCTCTCAGTTCTGCTCTTGTCTTGACCTGCCCAAATTGCAAGTCTTTGAGGCTTTCTGTATTGGGCTTCTTAGAGTAATTGTTTTAGAAAATGAATAAAAGATTTAAAAAAAAAGAAAAAAAAAAAAGGGCCCTCCTGGCAGATCTAATGCGTTATTGAAATGCTAAGAGACCAAGCAATTAGGGCTATTAAGGAAAGATCCAGGGGGCAGAGGGTTCAGTTTTTCTTTGGCTTTTGCAAATGAGCCTGCTGGGCCTGAGCTCTGCCCTTCCCTTGTCTATGGTCACCAGAACTCCAAAAAGCATCCACTTTTATTTTTGAGTTTGTCTTGCTGTTTTTTTGCTATGCCTATCTCCTCTCTGCTGGGCTGGCTGCTCTCAGATTCTCTGGTGTCTGGTCTCAATCTATCTATGGTTGGAGTTTGGATGAGTAGAATGAGTTTCCTATAAGAGCTGCCACTGCAGTTCTCCCTTCTCCTTCCCGGAGCTGACAGCCCCTCCTCCCACGGGACTGGGCCTGGCAGGGAGGGGCGCGGGTCCCCTGGCCACAAAAACTTACAGATTTCACTGATCTCAGCAGTTCCACATTTTCATGAGTGTTGTATGAAGTATGCCCAAAGTCAGATTGCGCTGAGGTGTCCAGTCCACGCAGTTCCTGGCTTTCTACCTACTTCCCTGGAGGAGTAACTAAAACATACACCTCACCAATCCACCATCTTGCCCCGCCTCCTCTCATGAATGGTTTTGATGAATTAGTGAAGGTTTCCTAAGAAGGAAGGATAAAGAAACAGAGAGCAATCAAAATCATTCAGACAAAATAAAATGAGTGCCTGGCAAAGAAGTTAAAATGGTCATTGCCTAGATATCCCTGAAGATTGAGAGATAGATCAAATGAGAGGGAAGAGGTGTAACTGAGAAATTTGGGTTTAATAAATGACTGCCAATACTGACTCATTATGTAGATATTTCATTTTAATATCTAGTGTCTTAGAGTAGCTGAGAAGGCATGTAGCTGGCATCTGCTGATCCCAGGTTGTGTTCCAGCTCCACTCTCAGCTCCTGTACATTCTTCAAAGTGTCTCTCCTGGCTGCAGCAGCAAGCTCCTCTGTCTGTGAATGCTTTTATAGGACTCCAGTGATTCAATTAAGTCCCACCCTAAATGGGTGGGGTAACACCTCCATGGAAATTATCCAATCAAAGGTCTCACTCACAGTTGATTGAGTCACTTCTCCATGAAAACACTCAATGGATTCCAACCTAATCAACACTAATACATCTGCCTCCACAAGACTGCATCAAAGACCATGGCATTTTGGGGGACATAATACTTCCAAACTGGCACAGCCTGTATCAAAATAATCCCTCTGCTAGATGATAATTGATAAAACTACTATTGGGAAGTAGATAATATGCAGGTGCAGAAGGCCACAGCAATTAGAAGTATTTGTAGTATAAGCTATGAGAGGATAAAATATATTTAAAATAATAGTGAAAAAATCATGTAACTGAGGAAGAATCTTATTAACTTTGTTCTAAGGAAATGGATCTTAATTCCCTTCTTAAAATTTTAATGAGCATCTATAAATAACATCACTGCCCCTTACTAAAACTGGGAGGCATATCTTAAGTATATCTTCCCTGAACTTTTATTTCAAACTTTATTTTTCTCAAGTGTTTTTATAATAAACACATTATCCCACTAAGGGGAATATGAACCATAGCTCACACAAAATATGTGTTGGTCTGCTGTTTCAATAACACTACATGCTATTTTGCTGAAATGGTCACTTCCAATATCCTTTTAAATAATTTAACTGCATAAATAGTGTAACTACAGCAGTTCTAGTTCATTGGCCTTTAGTGTGACTTAAATGCCTTGTATTTCCAGATCAGTGAGTAGAACTGCTAACACTGCTCTCCACGGGCCAAGCTGTCCATCAAGGGAAGAACAATCTTTTTCCAAAGACACTTCACCTCAAACTCTCCTCTGTTCCAGGGTTATCAAAAGATGAGGTAGGTTCATATCATCCTGACATTGCAGACCATTGTTATCTAGATGCAAGAGAACAGTTTCACACAGAAAAGAGTAGATTAAATTTTAAAGGGCTTTTAATGTGAAAGCCTTCAATAATATAATGTGGAAATGCCAATTTAATTTGAGGAATCCAATGAAGACAATAATGATAATGTAAAATTAACATCAAATCTCACTTTTCCTGATTTTATAAATGAGGACCTACTTTTTCAACATTAGATTTATATAAATGAGCCATACACAAAGCCAATTTTATACCATGAAAACGGGTACTATAAAGGGTCATTCGATAGAAAATACATAGATAAGTACACCATGTCAAACTTGACTTTAAAAGGCCAGATTTAGATGTACTTGGGTTGGATTGTGTTAATTTACAAGTAGAGGAAGATATGCTCTTCCTCTGTATAAACTATAGGGCAGGAGACATACTTGACAGGATTAAATTAGGCAGATATTTTCTTTGTGGAGGGATTTTGATCTCAACTTTCCAACTGGAATCCCTCTCCATGATAGGCAGTGTTCAGTAGTTCCAGTCCTACCATAATTTTTCCTAGTATGACTATAGATAGAACTTATTACACCATCTGACCTGGAACCATTAACCAGCCTACACACATTTCAGCTCCCCCAACCTGGCAAACTCAAACGGACATGTTAAAGCACTAACATGTTTTGGAACCCCTGCATGGATAATAAAAATAAGCAGAAGAAGTAAATAAATACTCTTATTCAAGCCTCTAACCCAGACAAATATGTTTTTCAGATTGTGCCACTCTTATTGCCCATTATTTTATCAGTGTTATGTCAAACACAAAAAGGCTAATTTTGTTGACGTGATTAACAATCTCCAAATCTTATTAGCCTATAGCAACAAAAATTTATTCTTCCCAACTATGCATGTCCATCACTAAATGGCTGGAGGTTGTACTCCATAACTCATCACTCTTGGACAGAGAGAAAAACCAGCTGCCATCTTGGAACTTGGAGATCACCATGGTGAAGAGAAAGATAGCTTTAAAGGGTGTCATATGGCAATAAAGTGTTCCAGACTAGAAGAGAGACACCTAAAGTTCACTGCTGTTCATAAAAACTACTCCTATGGTCACACCCCATATAAGAGATCCAGGAAGTGCAATCATACTATGTTCTTTGAAGACAGGAAATTGGAAATGTTTGGCAAACAACACTAATATTAAAGAACACAAACTCTGAAATCAGATACGCCTGTGTTCAAAATCACCTGATGTGTTAAATGCAGAGCTTCAGTTTATATATTGGTAAGACAAAGATAGTAATATCACCCCACGGGGTTGTTAGAATAGTTGCATGTGATGCAATAAAGTGACACTCACATAATAAATCATATTTCAATAAATAACTACTATTAAAATCCTTGGGCAACTGTATAAAATCTTAACAGTATCATACATTTTTCAAATTCTGGTATATCCTTTCACATGTAATCTTTATGGTTCCCCAAATAAACTGTGACATTTTGCCATTTGGCAACATAAATCACTAAGAATACGTTTAAGGGAATTGTATTCCTTTTAAAAGAATATGATAAAAATCACTTATTTTCTTAGTCACATTGATTGTAAATTTGACTTTTCCATATTGTACTTTCTTAAATCAGGTATAGTTTGTATGTTTCAATTGTTGCAAGGTACTTTGTACCAATGGCACTTAATCACATTTTCTTTTTTATGAGGCAGTGTTTCTTTGGTATCACTCATCTTGACTTGAAATGCTGCAACAAACCCATATCATTTTTCTGCTTTTATAACATTGAACTATCCTGGATATTCTTGATTTTATCATTGTTCTTCCTTTCTTCTAGCCTCATTATTACTTATTAAATATTACGAAAAATAAAAGTTAATCTTCCAACTCCCTTCTCTCATATCTGGATTTATCTCATCATAACTGATTTCAAAATCAAAAGTTTCCACTTCTGTATACAGCTACTAGTTTAAAATTGTAAAGCATTTTATTTCTAGTCTTCAAAATAGCAGTAATCTATTCTCCAACTTTATATATCAGTAGGGTCCCTCACAGAGCTCACTTTCCTCTCACTTGAAATAACTTTTTTTTCACAATGCTTTTGTTCTAATATTTCTAATATTTTTGCTCTTCCTGTAGTGCTTCATTGCAGTCTATCAAAACATCCCCCATACTTCAAAATTACTTCACATCACTATCTCTTCTATGATGCCTTACTGGTTGACTTCAATTATAGCATATACTGCCCCTTTGGACTGTTATAACAATTGGTTGAATATTATTCACAATAATAATCATCCTGTATAATAGTGATATGCTTATGAATTACAACCTCAAAATCATTATAAACTTTTTGAAGGTTATGACCTTAATATGTGTAACTTTGTGTCTTCCTTATCATCACTCTGTTCATGTATTATGCATTCAGCAAATAAATTGTGGGGTAAATGAATGAATTATTGGAGTCCAAACAGAATACTTTGAGGTGAAATTTGGATTAAATAAGTTTGTCTTAACAGCACAGCACATTGTGTTCAAATATTAACTAAACTGAATTGTTCATATAAGTGAAATTTGGTAAGTTGACTTGTGTGAATAGTTCAGCTGAAACCACCTCATAATTTGCTAGATCATGGGCTTATCTGGGTCAACTAGACAGAACATTGACATGTATTGACATAGGTATTTCCAATGGAATCTCTCAATCTTTTGAAACTTAATACAGTGTGATTAACAAAAATGGGGGAAAGATTCAAAGGGGTTATAACTTAGATTGCTTTGTGTAATGAAATCATGTTTCAAAACTCAAAGGCATAAGCAATGATGCAAAACTCAGGATCTGACAACACAATGTCAGAAATTAGTAATAAAAAGAGAAATATTTGCTCAGTTATTCATATTGTTGATTTCTACTGAATGAACTAGCTTTGATTTTACCCTTAGTGAATTGGTTTGAATTTTGTCATTTTTGTTATATCTTAGAGTTGTAAAAATTAAACTGTGAAGAATATGGTCCTTAAATATGGAATGAACAAAAAGTTAAATTCTCAATGGCAAATAGATAAATTAATGTGCATTTAATGACCAATTATATGGACATTTGTAAATATGGACTTATTTGACATTGTGTGAACAAACTTCTGATTAAAGTTTTCTTTTTTCAAGTAAATAAAAAGTCTCTGGTCATGTTATTGTACATAAAATTAAGAAGATAAACTTTAATTTGATACATGCTTTCAATTTTTACTTAAATGAAAAATATACCTCTACTGACTCAAAGATATTAAAAGAGTAAGCATATATATAATTAAAATTAATTTTGCCTCAAATTCTTTTACATTTTATTTCTGACTCTACTTGCTCCAGTAGAATCATCATCATTGGGGAGCAGCAGTGATTATAAAAATAGCTAGAGTATTCTCTGTCTTCTATTTAAAAGAGTCATCTTTAAACATAGAGTTTAAAATTGATGCTTTCCAAACTTGGGAACTTAATTTGATATCAATTCAAAATTCAGGACCTGGGGGAATCTAAAAATTTTCTTGTACCTTTACAAATATGTCAATATTATTTATTGAATCAAATAAAACTTCAATGCTGGACATGAAAAATTAGTCTAAATTGTTATTTGACAGAATTGAATGTATAATCAATGTTATTGATTTGAGCTTTGTACAGACACAGTCAAACACCAATTTTGGCAATTAAACTCTCTAAAGCAGTTTTTATTGAAACATCTTGATTTCCTGAGTTTTGTCCTTGAGAGCAGCTGAAGCTTGTTGGACTGTAAAAGCAAAATTACCTGGAGCAGAAGGTATTTTTAAACACATGTTTTCCCAAAGTATGCAGCTGCTCACTGCATGAATTCTTCGGGCACTGCTGTGCTCAGCAGTTAACTTTCTTTACTTGAAGGTACCAGGGCAAAGAAGATAACCTCAACACATTGTTTTTCTATTATTCTTTACTAAGTTCTCAGTGCTATCAAAGGGCTGAAATTTGACAGCTAAGAAATTATGTAAAACTCTTGGAGGGAAGGGAAGTTTCATTTTTTAGATGAAAACATTAATACAATTAGTTATTAGTTATTCTTAGTTAAGAATACTTAATACTTTTCTAGAGTAGAAAAGCAAGTCTACATTGTATCTACAGAGAAAAGAAAATCTTGCCTACAACTTTTTTCCTTTAGTATTTATCAGTTTTTTGGTATTAACTTGTATTTTCACTTTATCCAATAATGCATTGGATTATTAATAAACTGAATATAATTTAAGTCAAAGCATAGATTATAGTTGCATTTTTGTAATATACTCTACTTTGAGCATGATGATGTGTAACTGCATCGATTAGCCAATTTTCATAGTAATTGTTAACAAATGTTAGCACTTTTCTTATATATGCAAGTCTATTGCCAAGTATGATAATTATACTATGGTAAAAATTATTTTCAGAACCCGGGATTTATCTATACTCATACAAACAAGTTTTTTTTTTTATGTGTAATGTTTGAGGTGTTCATAATTAGAATGATAATCTTAAGAAGTTGGAGTCAAGAAAGCCCTTTAATAGGTTGTATACGAGAATAGAATGTTATAGATACATATAGAGAAAAATGTAAATTGGAGTGTCTGCAGATCTAAGATCTGACCAACTAAGAATGGACTCCTAGCCAAATAAGAGAATGACTAAATGTGTATTTTCTCTATCTTTAACATCAGGTCATCAAGAACATAATGGATACGTGCTAGTCAAGCAAGAGAGATTCTTGCATCTTGCAGGTACACTGATTAACATAAGCTACCCTGAGTAGCTGGTGCCTTCCCAGGAAACAGATGATACCCTGTGACTAGCAAGTAGCGAGAATAAATTTAAAAATAATTCATTCTCTGACATCTGTTACTTTTGTCATCAAAGGTTCTACAAGCCTACAGAATTCCATCAATGAGATATATCTAAATTTTCAGAGAAAGACATGAAAGTATGAAAACTATACTCTACTTCTAATTTTCACAACTTTATCCCAATAAATGCAGTACTGTTTTAATATGATGGACACCAAAATGTTTAACAAAGGTTAGCTTTAGGGGTAGTGATTTGTGTGTGTTGTAGCTTTATTATGAATAATTAGAAAAGTGACTCAGAAAAAGTAGAAGTTTAGTAAATATTTGCTAAATGAGCATAATGGTCTCAGTGTAAGGAGGGAATTAGAAATGAAGGTGAGTATTCATTATTTTATGTGTTTCTAGTGAGTTCAAGCTCTTGGAGACCATCTATTTAACAAAGTACTTTAATTAATAATTTAGGATTTTGGAAATGCCCTATTTTCACACAGAAGTCTTAGTGTGAGTATACACCTGCATGATGTCGCAGCCCATGAGGGTCATGCCAGTCCAGAGGCCAAAGAAGACAACGAGCATTTTCTGATACATGAACTTTTATTCAGGGCTTACTTACAGGTGCGAAGTCGTGGAGAGATCATGACGGCTCTCAGGCCGGGCAGGCATTGCATTCACAGGGAAGTGAACCATGCAATGCAAAGAGGACAGAAAGCCTTTTATAAGGATTTAAGACAAAGGACTTCCTAAGGGTGGGAGAAATATAGATGCAGGAACAGGTTACTCTGACCTGGGGAGCTGTGCAGGAAGGACTAGAATAACACTTAACAATTACATTTTGCTCTTTTTGTGAGACTAAGAGCCTCTCACCTCCTGCCTACTTCCCATAAAGTTACATTTTAGGATCAATTTACCCTTTTTCTCTTTACTGGCTTACAAAGACAATAGGTTAAATATTAGCTGCCTGGATCATGCAGACTGCTGTGCACCAAAGATCTGCAGGCCTGTTTTGCTCAGGCCACAGGTTGCCACACATGTATACAGTATACAAAGAATAAATTAGACCTTTAACCTTCCAAATAAATCATAAAAACAGATCCTCATTACATAATTCATGATACTTTGATGCTTCAAATATATTGTTCTTTTGGTATGCCCTCAAACTCTAATTCTAGCATTTTCTTTTTGCCTTTTAAAAACATATTTAGTTGCCATGCTTACAGCATTCTTTTCAGTTGACTGTGGCTTTTGGCTTTCACACTATGCAGAAATAAACTTCTACCAAACTTTTGATAATAACTATCAGAAAGTATATCTATATCTATATCTATCTATCTATCTATCTATCTATCTATCTATCTATCTATCTATCTCATTACTTCCATGGTTAATTTTGATAGACCCAATAGTTTAGTTGAGATTCATTAAATCAAAATAGAGTGGTTACTCTATGTAGTAAACAGAATAATGTTTCTCCAAAGATAACAAACTCCTAATGCCTGGAACCTGTGAATATTTTACCCTATAAAGCAAAAGAGATTTTGCATTTGTGACTAAATTAAGAACCTTGCAGTAGAGATTATCCTAGTGGCCCTGATGTAATCACAAGGGTTCTTTTTTTTTTTATTTATTTTGAAATAAATTCAAAGTTATATGAACAGTTGCAAAAACAATACTAGCCCCATACACAGAATTCCATCATACCCTGACCTCCCCTCCCCCGGTAGCTCAATCCACCAACTTTAACTTGCTGTCACACTGCTATTTCTTTCCCTCCCTCCCTATCATCCATCATCTATTGCTGTGTCATCTGAACATATGAGAGTTAGCTGCACACATCCTTGAGCATTCACTATAATTCACATATACACTTCCCACGAACAAGAACATTCTTTCATGCAATCCCATTAAGCGCAGCTAAGAAGTACAAGAGATTCAACAATGATAAAAAGCTTACATTCTATATTTCCTTTTCCTTATGTCTCAACTGTGTCCCTTTGAGCCACCTGTCCTCTATCCTCCTGTCCCATCCAAGTTCATCCTTAGTATTCAATTGTCATCTAGTTAGACTGATTTTTTTTTTTTTCAGTTGTGGAAACATATATACGGCCTAAATCTTCCCATTCCACTCCCTCCCTAGCCTTTCATTAGTGGGATTAATCACGTTTAGAATGTTGTAATGCTCTTTCCCACCATCCATTACTAGAAATCTCCCTTCACCTCAAACAGCAACCCTACACTCATTTCTTAACTCCCCATTGACCCTTCCCCCATTTCTCTTAACCCAAACTACTTTTCATCTCTACAGGTATATTCTCTGATAATTTCTTTGTGTTTACTGTGGGGCTTAAAATTAACCTCTTAAATCCATATCAATCTTGTTTTTCTCTGATACCACCTTCACTTCAATAGGACACATAAACTATGTTCCTATACTCCTTCATTCCCCCACCTTTATATAGTTGTCTGAAATTACATATTTTACATTGAGTTCAAAACCACTGATTCGTCCTTAGAGTTTGTGTATTTTGTATCATGTAGGAAATAACTAGTGGAATTACAGTTCAAAAGTTATTGACTTCTATTTGTATTCCATTGTGGTTGGAGAATGTGCTTTGAGTATATTCAATGTTTTTTTTTTAAAATTTCTTGAGGCTTGTTTTATGACCCAGTTTATGGTCCCTTCTCAAGAAAGATCTGTGATTACTAGAGAAAAGTTAGTGTCCTGCTGATTTGGAATGTAAGGTACTATATATGTCTGTTAAAATTCTCTATATCTCTTTCTCCTTTCCCTGTCTCTCCTCCAGCAGGGCTCCCCTCGGAATCTGAAGTAGGGCAGGTCTTTCATTGGCAAAGTCTCTCAGCATTTGTTTGTCTGTGAAAAATGTAAGCTCTCCTCAAATTGAAGGAGAGCTTTGCTGGATAAAGTATTCTTGGTTGGAAATTTTTTCTCTCTCAGAGTTTTAAAATATGTCATGCCACTGCCTTCTCACCTCCATGGTTACTGCTGAGTAGTCACTGCTTAATCTTGTGTTGTTTCTTTGTATGTGGTGAATTGCTTTTCTCTTGCTGCTTTCAGAACTTGCTCCTTCTCTTCATATTTGACAGTCTGATCAGAATATGTCGCAGAGTGGGTTTATTTGGATTTATTCTATTTGGAGTTCTCCTGGGCATTTATGCTTTGTGTATTTATATTGTATAGAAGGTTGGGGAAGTTTTTCCCCAACAATTTCTTTGAATACTCTTTCTAGACCTTTACCCTTCTCTTCCCTTCTGGGACACCAATGAGTCTTAAGTTTGGATGTTTTATTTATCTATCATATCCCTGAGATCCATTTTGATTGTTTTTAATTTTTTCTCCATTCTTTCTTTTGTTCTTTTCATTTTCTGTTCTGTGGGCTTCTAGGACACTAAGATGTTGTTTCGGCTTCCTCTAGTCTTGTATTGTGAATATCCAGAGTTTTTTTAATTTGGCCAGCAGTTTCTTTTATTTCCATAAGATCTTCTATTTTTTTATTTACTCTTGCTATGTCTTCTTATGTTCTTCTAGGGTCTTCTTATGTAGCTTATATCCTGGGCCATGGTCTTCTTGATGTCCTTTAAATCCTTTGCCATGTTTCGTTCCTCGATTGTAGATCTTTGATTACTTTTGCAAGGTATACTGTAATCTTCCGATATTTTGGTTTGTGTGTTTGGAGTTGGATTCTCCATTTCTTCTGGTTTATCATATGCATTAAGATTTTCTGTTGTTTTTTGGCTCTTGGCATTTGTTTTGCTTGATAGGGGTTCTTTCAAGTTGTAAAGAAAAAGGGATATCGATCTAATTTTTCAGGATCACAGTTTGGTGATGTACACTTCTCTAACTAACCAGCAGATGGCATCTGTGAGTCACCTATATCCCTAGAGTCAGTTCTCAACCTTTTTCTTCTGCTTTGTGTGGGGAAATGATTCTTGTGGTTCAGTTGGAGAACTCAGTTGTGGGTGTGTTGCTGGTGCTGTCCACCCTGAATGTGGGCGTGTGTATGGGTAGCCAGGGAGGAAGGGCAGATCTAATGTTCAAATCCCTCAGGATCCCGGAGATTCAAGGCCGCCACACAAGTCTAAGCCTTCATTTCAGTTCAGCCCCAGCCTCTCACTGTCACTGATCCATAAATCACCGGACTTGGCATAGATTCCCTTGGTTCCCCAAGTGGATCCCCCCTCCCAGCCGCGTTCCTCCAGGAGCTCAGCCGAGGGAATGCGTGCTATGTCCATCAGTGTGCGCCATCCCACACGGAAGCCCCGGGCTGCCGGGCCGTACGTGTGGTGCACTCCCAGCCCGAAGCAAAAATGGCCGAGCGGGGCGTCTCATCCCCCCTCCCTCTTGCACCTGTTCCTCCTTCCCTCTCCGGGACAACTGGCGGGGCTCTGGGCTGTGGGCACGGCCCCGGGCAGGCGTTTATCCAGCCCTCCGGGGGCTAGCTGCTAGCCGCAGGGTTTCTTTCTGTCTCCTGGCTCTCCCTCTGTTCCCCCGAGTCCAAGGGTATCTGCTGCGGGCTATCTTCCTGGCCAGACAGCAAGAGGCCAGCCCAGCTCCCTCTTGCTGTGTTTTTCTGCGTGGTTCCCACAATTGCTACTGGAGCCACTCCTTTTTTTTTTAAAAACAGCCAGTTGGTCTCCATACGCTGAACCCTGGCTTCCCCAGCCCGCCGCACGGCTGCAGGTCTTCCAGCCAGCTTACTCACTCGTTTCAGAATGCCGACTCCTGGTTTCACCAAGTATACGGCCCCTGTGGAGCTAGGAGCCCTCATCCAGTTGGTGCATCGCTGTAACCGGTATTCTAGGTCACTTTCTGGTTTTTAGCTAATGTTTTTCACAGGCATTTTTTTCGCCCTGTCTCAGCTAGCCGCCATCTTAGTTCCCCCACAAGGGTTCTTAAAAGAGGGAGGAAGAGGGTTAGAGTCAGAGAAGAGATGTGGCAACAGAATAAAAGTTTGCAGTTATGTGCTTTGGCTACATCCTTTCCGGTGTCTCTAGGGCAAAACTGATTTTCTTGCCTTTTCCAGCTTCTAGAGGTTGTCTGTATTCCTTGGCTCATGGCCCTCTGCTCCACCTTCAAAGCCAGTGAAGTTGCATCTCTCTGACCTTCCTTCTGCAGACTCCCTCTGTTTCTAGCCAGGATCAGTTGTCCAATTTTAAGGTCCCATTACCTTGGATCCTCCTGAATAATCCAGGGGAATAGTCCTATATCAAGGTCCTTAACTTAATCACCTCTACAAAGTCCTCTTTGCCATGTAAAGTAACATATTCACATGTTCTGTGGATTAGGAGTGGGACATCTTTGGAGGCCACTATTCTGCCACCACAGTAATGTTCTACAGCATTTCATTTTCTTTTCTATCAGTGTCTTCAGAAATTTTAGAAAGAGAGAAAACTAAGAGGTGAAATCATAAATTTGATTGCTGACAAAATGGGTGACTTTGATTGGCAGAATATTAGCTATTCTTACAGAGATAATTGAAATTTCTGCTTTTTAAAAAACTCAAATGAACCAGCAATGTGCAGAGACAAAGGGGATGTAAAACATATATATGTAGAGGAGTTCAGAATTTTAGCTAGCATTAAATTCAATATGAATCATTCCAAACATGTAATATATCTGTTCAAAAAGTAGGGACACCATCTTATGTAGTCTTTATACAAATACAGGTTTCAGAACACAGAGTGCAGTATTTACCACATTTTTGAGGTGGCTAGATGAGATCAGAAGGCATTGATAAATTAGAATGTGTCAAGAAACTGATGGGAATGAGAAGCAGGATGAAATTATGATGGATGAGGCACAGTTAAAACAACTAGGGATATTAAACCAGGAAATGAAAAGATTGATAAAAATAAAGTCATTATCATCATATATCATTACACACTACAGACAATATAAAGGAAATTAGCATTTATTAAGAAGCTATTTTCTTGCCATTGAAATGTTCTCATCTGATTGTTGCAATCTTGCCATATTTTTTATAATTGCATACAAAACTTCAAGTATATTTTTAAATGAAGTGGAAGCATACCTAAATTAAACTTCTGTGCGTAAAATACAAAAATGCATTTCTGTAATTTAGTCATATGGCCAGAAAATGTTTTAGAGGAATCTAATATGCCTGACAGAAGGTTGAATTACATCATTGCTAAAATTTCTTGTGACTTTAATTTATTATAAACTGGTATATAAAGCAGCTGGATTTGTCAAAGGACATTATTACTATAGCAACATTGCTTTATCTCAGTAACTTCCAGTTTATGTAAGGATTAGGATTGACAAATGAGGAAATAAAAATACAGGTGTGGCAGCCCCTGGCCTGAACAGAACAGGCCTGTGGACCAAGGAACACAGCAGTCTGCGTGACCTAGGCAGCTCATGTTTAACCTATCATCTTTGTAAGCCAGTAAAGAGAAAAAAAGTAAAATGTACCTTTAAAATGTGACACAAGAAGTGAACAGGAGGTAAGAAACTCTTGGTCTCACAAAAGAACAAAATGTAAATACCTGCTTCCTGGCTCCCAAGTGTTATCACTCTTGTGGTTATTTACAAAGCCTTCCACCCTCAGGAATGTCTTTGTCTTAAACCCTTATAAATAGCTTGCTATCCTCTTTTAATTCCATGGTCAACTTCCCTGAGAATGTGATGCCCTCCCGGCCTGAGAGAGCCATCATGAATCTCTTTGTGACTTCTCACACTGTTTGTAAGATCTGAATAAAAGTTCATGTATCAGAAAATGTCCATTGTCTTCTTTGACCTCTGGACTGGCAAAGCCCTCATGGGCTGCAACAACAGGACATCCAGTAAAATTTGAATTTCAAATAAACAAACAGTAAGTTTTAATATAAGTGTGTCCTGTGCAATATTGTGGTTTATCTGAAATTTAAATATAACTGTGCCTGTTGAATTTATCTGTCAATCTTAAATAACTACAAAAATATAAATTTGAAAATAAAGAGCAACCATTAAGTGTTGACAGAAAACTATTCCAAAATTTCAAGATAAACTTTAATGAAAAATAAACACTTGTGAATCAAGTAAGCCTGGTGATTTCTCATCTGTCATTAGTCTTTGCTTTCTGTTTTTAAGTGTATTTCAAATTTATTTGTTGATCCTTGTCTTCGTTCCATACTTGTAGTTTGGGTGGCTTTTGATGGGTTGCTACATATTTAATGTTTTTAGCAAAAGGAAATTGAAGAAACCTGAAAGATACACAACATGATTATCTCTAGGCAAAAGCTGATCTTATAAAACAAATTAACCTGAAAGAAAAAAATCTATTAAACTAATTAAAGTAATAATATTTACAATCATAGGTATATATGCATAATGATGCATCTGAGTTTCCCTAAGTTAGGTTCAAACAATACTCTCCTCTTTTGCATGTTACAAGGATCTGGGATAACACTTATATGTTATCATTGTTATTTTGGAATTTTAATATAGCTATTTCATTAATCAATGCTCGAGTGGGGAAGAATCATGACAACACAGAATAAGAGTCTATAATAAGGTATAACAAAATCTTGTGTGCAAGAAAGAAAATAAAAGCAAAGGAATTAAAACTAATAAAATATAGATTTATTAACTTGCAACTAATGTTTTCTATTTTGGCTTACAAGTAAATCTAGAGAGTGTTAAATTACACTTAGATTTGGTGATGTGAATGAGATGACCTTTGACATATGGAGAAGTGAAATGTGTCTCAGAAATTGTAAAATAAAATCAGTAAAAAAAGTGTGTAAATAATAACCAAAGACCCAGAATAAGGAGAATTGTTTAGAAGTTTTGATGGTATGCACAACATAGACTCTGAAAACTTGTTTGAAATCTTTGGTAATTTAGTTAGTTGAGAAATATTATTAATGAAGCAATAATTCTAGCCCAAAGTCATGCTAAAATATTGCTTTCCTGCCATTTTAATTTAAATATGATAGCTTAACCTCACCTGCTCTGGGTGCCTTATTTATCTTCGCTTAGCTGGCTTGAATCTCCTGTAGTTTCAAAATTTCCTTTATGTACCTCTATTTTTAATACATTGCACAATGGTTTTGATTTTATGCTATTTGTCTTTTGTCTCTTGCCACAAGTTGGCTTTTATGTTATTGCTATCTTATGTTTCCAGTTAAAGACCTTCTTTACAATATTCTTGAAATTATACCTAATGATAGATAATTACCATTATGAATGAGTTGCTGCTGCATTCTCTAAATGACTTTTTAAAAATAGGTTAAAAATATGATTGATACTGTCATCAATGTTAACAGCTTAAGAAAGATAATCTTTAAAAGAGTTCATTAAAAATGATGACAAATTTTAAACTAGCAGCAACATGCAAATTTTTAAAAATATGGTATGTTTCTGAATATATAGTCCATGTAATTCTTACAAATTTTTAAGTAATCTTAATACAGTAAGATGTATTTAACATTAAAAATGATATTGAAAATCAGTCAAATGGCAAGGATTCAGAAGCTATTTTAGTAATTTATAAGGACCTAAGTTGATGATTCTCAGATTATTTAGTTCCAAATGTGCAAACTTTGGCAAGATTCTAGACTCATTTGTAATAACAATAGCTAACATTTATTGTAAATTCACTATATGCCACACATTGTTCTGTATGTTTTATATGTGTTATCTCATTTAATACTTAAAAAATTTACTGTGCTATAATTATCACAATTTTAGAGGTGAAGAAATGAGGTTAAATAACCTTTTCAGTATTATATACTTAGTAATGATGAAGCCACATTTCAAACCCAGGATCTCTGATGCCTTGGACCCAATAGTTTCTGATACCTATTATAGACCTGAGGTTGTATTTATTGTTATAAAATTGATGGTAAGAAAGATGCCCTTAGCAGTATTCTAGGTAGAACAATTCCTAAATAATCGCAAATAGTATTATACCAGAGGAGTCAAACAGGCAGTTTCTAGCCATTCAATAGTTTTAAATCTCTTTTCAGCAACTACATCATTACTACTATGTTGGAAATAAATATAATTGTTGGCAGTGACAATACATTCACTTGGGTAATATCCAGAACTGTGATTTCTCTGTGTCATCTCAGCTTAATAGCAAAATAATAAAATGAATAATAGATGCTCAAAACTAATAGCAATGGAATCTTACCATTGCACATATAACATACATGAATTAAACAACAGCTGCTTAGCAAGAAGAGAGACATAGACAGAAAACAGGGGAAGGAGAAGGGGAATCAAGGGGAGAAGAGCAGCAGAGAAAGGATTAAAAATTAAAATGCAGTAATTCTACTTAATCCACTCATTGGGTTATGTGCTTTAGAGGAAGACAGCCACGTCTGCCACGCCCAGCCTCAGTCCTTGTGTACTTGTCACAGTGGGAACATCTAGCTTCATGCTTGTGAATTTACTGCTTAAAGGTAATATATGATTTTTTTCCATACAGTATGTTTATAACTACTTCATCTGGAGCTTAAATGAAAAAGAAAAAAAATTGTTTCAAAATGGAAGAGAGTAAGTTTATCAGATTTGTTGAGAAATCATTTGTTAGATTCCCACATGGTGTCTAAATATATATTTATTGAGGAAAAAGATGATATTAAACTTAAAAAGACTTGGAATTTGGGGCTAGAATATTTCACTCAAATAATATTTCTAAATAATTGTTCATTTCCAAACTCCTTTTGGAAAAGCATTAAAATTCTCCTTTCTTGCTTGTTGTACTCTGTAGAAGTCAGTTACCAAATATACATTTTTTGTCCTTGGGCAAAAAGCTACTTACTACAAACTTCACCAATATAAGAGCCAAAAAGTTCCAGTCTCTTTTTTAGCTGGAGACAATTGTGTGTGAGCAAATAATTTTTCTAAAATTCTAGAAAACATATGGTGAGTAATAAAACTAAACCCAAAACATGCCTGCTCCACACAAAAGTTGTGTCCCATGTATTAAGATTTGTGAAGGGTTTGAGGTCCTCCCTATTGAGCTGAAAACTAACAAATTATTCTGCCACAGTTTCGTGGATGATGGCATTAGACATAAGTCTCCTGAGTAGGAGAAAAAGGACTTTTATCTCTCACAGGCCAGCAGGCAGCATGACTGAGCTCGTGAGCACAGTTGTTGTTGCCTCTTCACAAGGGAGGTTTAGGAAAGTTAAGTAATTTGTTTGAGATCATACAGCTAAAAGTTTTTTTGAAAAAATTTTGTGGAGTAAGTTGCAGTGTGGTGCATCTTGGGAACACAGGCTCAAGTACAACAAAAGCTTTGAGCAAATGACCAGTTTATTACTTACACAGACAAAGGGGCCCAAAGAGTAGGGAAATAGATCTCATCATAGCCAATACCCCAGGGAGGCCAACTGCTTGGGTCAGAGTTGGTGGATGGCAGCTTTTCACCCCCTACTTTGTGTCAGAGATGAGAGATGCCTATATTGAGATGCCAGTAAGGAGAGTGGGTATTTATGCATTCCAGGGGAGGGGCCCTGGCACTGATATTTGTCCCCTGATAAGCAGTTGGAGTTGCTTAGTGCTGGCTTAAGGTTTAAGGTATGACCAGACCATTCCATTAGATTTAACATCTTCCCTGGGCTGCAGAATGGAAACATATTGAAACATCTTCACACACTAGAAAAGGAGGTGGTGTAGGCAGGGTTTGACAGATGGCTGCAAGGCAAGTCTGGGACTTTCCCAGCAAATATATGCTACTGTTGTCCAATAAAATTACCAGAGGATGACAGTTCCTTCAGTTTACCAGAGATATAAAGGCTTGAAGAGTAGATACTTGATTTTTGCCTCATGTTTTTTTTTTATTTTTTCTGAATTTATCTATTCAGAGATAAAGTTAATTGGAGAATACAAGCTCCTTCATTGAGAACTCACACAGCACAGTTGAAAGAATAACTCCTTAGAGTTCAGTACCATTCCACACGAATATCTTCACCATTTCTTATCACTATGATTAGGGAAAGGGCTTAATTTTTCTTAGCCTCCTTTTCCATATCTGCAAAATAGGGGCACTATTAGTATTAGTTACCACAGAGCTTTATTTTACAAATTAAAGTAGCATATCTCAAGTTATGAGCATATAATATGTGTCCATGAAATTGGAGGGATCAGTTTGATCATTTTCACATTCTGAGTAAATTATTTCTTTCAGCTTTATCTTTTTTCTTCTCTAATAAAGCTACTAGACATAAGGAATCTGAATTGCTTTAGTAAATTAGAAGACAGAATTAGGAAATATTTTTTCCAAAGTAGAATAGAGGACTTGCTCCATTAATTTTTATACAGCATCATAAATCACTTTTAAAAATAAATAATTCACGAGACCTTATAGCTATTAACATGTTGGTTCGTGTTCTAGACCAAATACATGATTTTATTTCAGCTAACTATTGCAATATATTTGTTGTTTTGAGCATTTTGTGTGACTTGTTAAGTCATCTATATCAAATTGTAATTTTACGGTCACTTTACAACTGCTTGCAAAAATTGAAGGCAGTGTGAAATGCTCTAGGAACACATTTCTAAGTATGTATTAAAATTATTCTCACTCTATTCTCTACATAAAAATGTTTTTCCTATTTGCATGTATAAAAATACGTCCTCTGAATTTATAAACTTCATTTCATGCTTCTACAGTTATTTTGCTTATTTCGAGTAGTGTTTTTGTTTATTTGTTTAAATCAATAGCAAGTAAATTTTGATACAAACATTCCTATTTTTTAAACTGAGAAAGGGGATGTATTTTTAATTGTATCATTCAAACAGAACTTCAACTACATTCTTAAATTAATATATCTTGCTATAAATTTCACATAAAATGGATTTGATATGACATTGTGATAGACCAGATAACCAAATATGAATAGTCCCTTTTGCCTAAATAAGTAGTAGAAATATGATTATACCAAGGGTAGACACTAGAGCCTGCAGGCCAAATCTAACCCACTGTCTGCTTTTGTAAATGAAGTTTTACTGGAACACAGCCACACTCACTCATTTATGTATTTTAAATGTATGCTTTCACACTACAATGTCAGAGTGAAGTACTTGTGACAGAGATTACATGACCTTCAAAAGCTAAAACATTTACATTCTGGTGTTTTTTAAAAAATAGTTTGCCAACTCCTATAAACACAAGTATATATGCATTATTTTCAAAACACAAAAATAATTTATCTTTATATTACCTTTGAAATATGCTACCAATATAGCTGTATATAGAGAGCAAAACATAAACAATTGTCATCTTTTTTCAATACATCACCCATCACTCTCCTGTCCTCTGAGGTAACTGCCTTAATTTTAGCACGTATCTAGACTATTTTATTTACAGTTACTTAAAAGTTATTTTTATTTTAAAATATTTGAAATTGCATTGCAAAAAAGGCAAGGTGTACAATAAATTAAACCTAAAAGTATATTCCTTTAATACCATTTAATCTGCCCTTGTAGTCATCCTGTCCTTTCATGTTTCTTATTGGTAAACACCACTATAATTTGATATGAGTCTTTCCAGACTATTTGAATGTATTTAAATACTCATTTTACCTATGAAAATATGTCATTTTTTGTTCATATGTGTATTTGTGTAAATTATATCATATATTACATATTTTTTGTAAAGCGATTTTTCACTTGTCTTAGAGAGTTATTGTTATTTGAATGTGTATGTATTTGACATTTTCTTATCATTTTCATAGATTGTCTTTATCATAACTTTAAAATTTTCTTCTATTGGGAAAATTTCTTCAATCAGGTCTCTCTAATTTCTTGCTAAACCTACATAAAGTTACTTCTGGTTAAAAGACTAATTTATTGTTTTAAATTGCTTCTCCTTGAATGGTTGCAAAGTTGGACATTGTTTCAAATTGATAACTGTATCACTACTCTAAATATTATATCCATGTATTTTGATATCTTTTGCCCATTTTTACTGGATTGTTTTTTTTTTCTATAAAAGGACACAAATAAAAATGCAAACACACAGTAACATAATATTCACAATGTCCAGTAATGAATTAAAAAAAAATACTAAACATTCAAAGAAGGAGGAAGAAGAGAAAAATAAGTAAAAAGAAAATAGATCTGGAAATGACAAAGATAATGGAACTATCAGATAGTGACTTAAAAACAATGACTGTAAGCATATTTAAGAATTAAAAAGAGACCATGAACACAGGAGAGAAATAGAAGCTATAAAAATGAACAAATGGAACTAGCTAGAGATAAAAAAATAATAATAATAACATCTGAAATAAAATATGTACTAGCTTGAATTAATAGCAGGTTAGGTACTGTGGGAAAAATAGAGTGAATTAAAAATGTAGCAATAAAACTAAAATTACAAATAGTGAGAAAAATGCTGAAAATGAAACAGAACCTCTATGAGCTGTAGGAAAATACTCACTGGTTTAGAATATATGTAATTGGGGCTTTGGAAAGAAAGGAAAAGGGCAGTTAAATATATGAAAAACCAGTGGCTGACTATATTCAAAACCTAATGAAACACACAAATTTTTGAGCCACAGAGCTAAAAGAACAAGGCAGACCACACCAAGGCCAAGGATTTTTAAAATATTGAAAACCAGTGTAAAGAGAACATACCAAATTCAGGAAGAGAGGAAAAGATACACTATTTTAGGGGAAAAAACACACACATAAAAGGCTGCAAACTAAAAGATAATGAATTGACAGCTTTGAAGTTCTGAAAGAAAAGAAAAGCCAACCTAGAAATTTATATCCAATGAAACTATCTTTCAAACATGAAAATGAAAAAAAATGTTCTTTAGGTTGAAGGAAAATGATGCCAGAAAGGAACTCAGATTTACTCAAAATAATGAAGAGAGCCAGTAATGGTAAATATATGGGTAAATATAAAAGTATTATTCTATATATTTACATATTTTTATAAAAAATAATTGCCTGCTTAATACAAGCCAACAATATATTGTGGGATTTATAATATATAAAAGTAAAAAGTTTGAGGAAGATAGTATAAAAGAGGAGGAGAGAAATGGCAATATATTCCTGCATACAGCTTATATCATACTTTAGGGTAAAAATGAAATGATTTTCTCCTAAGACTGGGAATAAGGCAAGAATATCCACTTTCCCTATTTCTATTCAACATTTTATTGGATGTCTTAGGCAGTGCAATGAGACAATAAAAAGAAATAAATGGCATACAGACTAGAAAGGAAAAAGTAACACTACCTTTATTTGCAAAGTAACACGTATATAGAAAATCCTAAGGGAGGGGTCTGCAGACTTTCCTTAAAGGAACAATTATTAAGTATTTTGGACTTGGAGGCCACACAGTCTCCACTGTAACTACTCAACTCTACCATTGTGGTGTGAAGGTAGCATAGACAGTATATAAGCAAATGAGTGTGTCTGTTTTCTGATAAAATTTTTTCTACAGAAAGAGGCAAATGGATCATAGACTATCACTGTTCAAAAGTTATGCTAAAGAGCCAATAATGATAGAAAATATTTTAAGTTTAACGATGTTATAGGACACAAAAATCAATATACTGACCAATATATTTGTATACGGTAGCAATGACAATTGGAAAATGAATTTGGAAATAAATACCATTAAAATGGCTTCCAAAACATAAAATATTGAGAGATGAATTTAACAAAAGATGTGTAATGTATTTACAACAAAAGCTGCAAAATAATCTGAGATTTTTTTTTAATGCCATTGTGGGATGGAGAATGCCTTCCTGACCAAAAGATGGAAAAAATGAAACAAAATAATGTTTCAGTGGCTAAGAGATTTCAAATAGAGTTGAGAGATCATTCTGGAGATTATTCTGATGCATTATATAGATATTCCTTTTTAGTGTCTAGTGTATTAGAACAGCTAGAAGGAAGTACCTGAAATTGTTGAATTGTAATGCAGTAGCCCTCATTCTCGATGATGACTGTATAACTATACAGCTTTTATCATGTGAACATATGATTGTGAAAACCTTGTGTTTGCACCCCTATTAGCCAGTGTATGTGCAGATGAGTAATAAAATAAAGACAAAAAATATATAATTGGGTGCATGTGGAATGTTTTGGGTGTTCCTTTTTATTTTAATTTTTTTAATTTTTTTTAATTTTTTGGGAGTAATGAAAACGTTCTCAATTGATTGTGGTGATGAGTACACAACTATATGATGACACTGTGAGTCACTAATTATATTCTTTGGATGGATTATATGGTGCATGAATCTACCTCAATAAAATTGTATTTAAAAAATCAGTTCAGTATATTTGTTTGGATCTGTTTCTGGGTTTTCTATTCTATGTGTTTGTTCCAAAGATCTATGTGTCTATCCCTCCACCTATACAGTGTCTTTGTTATGATAGCTATCTGTTTAGACTTGAAACTGGATATATTGATTCCTTCCATTTTATTCTTCTTTTTTTCAAAATGGTGTTATGTATTTTAATTTCTTTTCTTTTACATGTAAATTTTAAAAATCTTGTCTTAATCTACAAAAAATCTTACTTGGATTTCATTAGGATTTGCATTAAATCTCTATATCATTTTGAAGAGAATTGACATCCTTACTATGTGGCATCTTCCATTCATAAACACAGTATGTATCTCCATTTATTTACTGATTTCTTAATTTCATTTATTATTTATGAGGTTTTTTTTTTCATATTCCTGTTAATTTTCTACATAGACAATCATGTCTTCTGCCAATTGGAACAGTTTAATTTCTTCCTTTCTAATCTGTATTTCTTTTTGTTCCTTCCTTTCTTTACTTTTTCCTGTGTTATTACATTGACTAGAGCATTGAATATTATAATGAATAAAGTGGTGATAGCACACATCCTTGCATTGTTCCCCATCTTAGAGGGAAAGTCTTTCACCACCAAGTATATTAGCTGTGATTTGTTTTTGCATTTTTTGCTTTCTATAGATACTCTATGAGTTTGAGTGTACTGAGACAGTAAAAAAAATTTTTGAGTGGATGTTGTATTAATGCTAATTTTTTTGTCACTTGGTTTGGCCACGTGATTTTTCTTCCTTAGCCTGCTGAAATGGCGAATTACATTGGCTGATTTTCAAAAGTTGAATCAGCCTTGCATATGTGC
The DNA here is from genome assembly GCF_015220235.1 of Choloepus didactylus. Taxonomy (NCBI): domain Eukaryota; kingdom Metazoa; phylum Chordata; class Mammalia; order Pilosa; family Megalonychidae; genus Choloepus; species Choloepus didactylus. The sequence goes on along the minus strand of NC_051308.1, from coordinate 65,724,160 downwards.
AACAAACCCCAGTTGGTCAAGGTTTATAATTTTTTATACACTGTTAGATTTGTTTGCTAATAATTTGTTGAGAATTATAGTATTAACTTCATGAAAGATATTGTTCTGTTCTGTATTGTCTTTGTCTAGTTTTGGCATCAGGGTAATCCTAGCCCCATAAAAGGAGGTGGGAAGTACTCGTTACTCTTCTATTTTCTGGAAAAGATCTCGTAAAAATGTTATAGTCATCTTTGAATATTTGGTAGACTTCTCCAATAAAAGTATCCAGAACTTGAGATTTCTTTTTTAAGAGGTTTTTAATTATAAATTCATTTTCTTTAATGGCTGTAAGGCTATTCAGATTTTATATTTCAATTTGGTTGAGTTTTGGTGGTTTGTTTTTTGAGATTCATTTCTTCTAAGTTGTTGAGTTTAAGCATGCAAACTTGTTCATAATATTCCTATATTATCATTTTAGTGGCTGAAGAATATGTTGTGAGATCCTCTCTTTCGTTACTGATATTGGTGATTGTGTCTCTCCCCGTTTTGTCAGTCTTATTAAAAGTTTATCAATTTAAGCAGGAACTTACATTATTGATTTTAGACCTGTCTTCATATTTACATAAGCATTTAGTGCATACGTTTACCTGTCATCAATGCTGTAGTTGCATCCATCTATACTGTCATTTTGTGTTTTAGCTTTCATTCAATTTTTTACACGTTTTTAAAATATCATTTGAGACTTTCTCATTGATCTGTGGATTATTTGCAAGTGTGTTGTTTGATTTATTATCTTACTATTACTTACTTCTAACTGGATCCCATATAATCTAAGAACACATTTTGTATGATTGTAGTTCTTTTAAACTTGTTGAGTACATTTTATGTCCAACCCCTCTCCTAGTCTTCCTAGTCTTTGCAGAATGAGTCTTTTCTGGGACGTCCCTTCAAGCTTAGCCAAGCTGTTTAAAATTTTGCCATAGCCCTCACTGACTTCTGGCACTGATCCTTGAGATCAGCCAGAGGCAAAAGTTTAGCCTCTTCCTAAGTAGTTCCTGAGCATGTGTCCTGCCCTGGATATGTGCATGCCTCTCTAAATTCCCCAAAACATACTGGCACTCTCACATGCCCTAATTTCGCAAAGAAACTTGGCATTTCTTCCCAGGGTTCAGGCACTCCAGCGTATGTTTTGACTGTAATATTTTGCTCAGGTGGCTCTAAGTTGTTCATTCACCTTAAAATGTTTTCAAGGAATGTCTGTCACTTTTCCTTCCTGACTAATTTAGTGAAACAAAGACAAGTGCTTTGCCTCAGGCCTTCATGGAGTCTCCAATAGAGTTAGAATAGACAATTGCAATCCTTTGTGAATAAAATCTCTGCTCACTACAGAACCTCACTGAGAATGCAAGCTACCTTGTTTGAGACCATCAATGAGTGTGAGAGATGGTGGAGCGAGGACAAATAAAATCACCACAAAGCTTTTGTATCATTTTTAAGTTGCCATTCCTTGATTCGGTATTTGCTTAGTAGCCATCAACCTTTGACTGCATTCTAGAGTTCTGGCAAAGTTTTTAACAGTTTCTGCCTATTTTGCCAATGTGTCTTGGGGGAGGGGCTGTTTGGAGCTGCCTGCTCACCATTTTACTGATGTCACTCCAAGCTGTCTTTTGATTGTTGTATTTAGACCATTCACACTTAAGGTAATTATTCATATGTCACCAATTAAAACTGTCCATTTATTAAATTTTTTTAATTTTTGTTTTGTTGTGCCCTCATTCTTCTGTTTCTTTTTTTTTTTTTTTTTTTTTGCCTTGCCTTCCTCCTGAGGATTACATGAATATTTTTAGGATTCCCTATTGCTTTACTTTACTGTTCTTGAATGTATTTCTTTATATAGTTTTCTTACTGATTGTTCTTGGTATTACAGTATATCTATAACTTAAACGGTCTACTTCATATCTGCATTTTACCACTTCAATTCAAATGTGGAAATCTTCTCTTTTGGTCTCTTTACCTTTTTTATTTTTAAATATCATTGTCTTAATATCAGATGATTTTTTTTGTTTATATCATTAGATACTATTTATAAAATTCACAAGGAAAAGGATAGTCTGATGCATGTATCCATATGTATCTGTTCTCTGTTGTCTATTCTTCCTTTGTGATGCTCCACGTTTCCTTTCATCTTTCCTAATTTCTCTTCTGTTTGAGCAACTTCCTTTAGAAAATATTTAAAGGTAGATCTGCTAGTGATACATTCCTTTAGTTTCTCTTCATCTGAAAATGTTTATATTGGCCCTTCATTCTTGAATGATGTTTTTCAATGACTGTAGAATTTGCTGTTCTTTTTGGCACTTGAAAATTATTGTGCTCTTTCTTTTCCACCATGGTTTCAGATGAGAAATACACTGTCATTATAACTGGTGTTTCCCATGGGTAATGTACCATTTCTCTCTAGTTTTTCTTTGTCTTTGTTTTCACAAGTTTTATAATGAATATTATTATATACATTTCTATGGTTTTATTCTGTTTGAGGTTGGCTCAGCTTCTTGGACCTGTAGGTGCATGTCTTTAATCAAACTTGTGAGGTTTTAGTCATCATTTAAAAAATACTCTTTTTGCCTCATTGTCTTTCTCCTTTCTTCCTGGGACTCTCCGGTGATATGAATTTTGGATCTATTGTTATTGTCCCACAGGTCCCTGAGGCTCTGTGCATTTTTTCAGTCTATTTTCTCTCTGTTGTTCAATAGCAGTTAATTCTGTTGTTCTGTCCTGAGGTTCACTGATTCTGTTCTTTGTCATTTCCGCTCCGCTTTGTACCTGTCCAGCTAGAGTTTTTTGCTTGTTGTTATATTCTTCAGATCTGTAATTTCCATTTGTTTCTTTTTAATAACCTATTTCTTTCTAGAGATTTTCTATTATTTTTTCATGTGTTTCAAAAGAATATGTAATAACTTGTTGAATCATTTTTGTGACAGCTTCTGTACAATCTTTGTCAGATAATTCCAACATCTTTTTCTTCTTGATATTGGTACCAGTTAATTATCTTTCCTCATTCAAGTTGTGATATTCTTGGGTTTGGTGTGACAGGTGAGTTTCAATTGTATCCTAGACATTTTCTCTATTACATTAGGAGACTCTGGATCCTATTTAATTATTTTTATTTTGGTATACATTCACTTTGTTTAAACTTAGAATGTTGTGGCTTATATATTGTCCCTTTTGTGGGTCCCATCTCTCTGCCCAGTACCTCTGATTGGCAGAGTAGTGTCTTATTCCAATGGGGAAAGAGGATACCCAGACCAGACCACTTTCTGTGGCCAGGACCCATTTCCCAGTTCGAACTGCCCTCCTGATGTCTTTGAGCAAGAAAGGAAATTCTTGATTACATAGCAACAAAGATACTTCCTGCAGTGGAATGCCTGCTGTAGCTGCATCTGTCTTACTCTGCTTACCCTCCTTGGTATCTCCCACCAGAAGAAGGGGCTTCAGGCTTAGTGGGAAAAGAGTATTTTCCCTCTCTGTTTATTATTTTATGGATGTGCCTCTTGCTGATGGTGATGGGTGCATCCAATTTTGTCAGAGACACTTCCATTTGATCTAGGGGAATAATGATCTACCTAGGTTGCCTTCTGTTACTAGATTGGGGGTTAAAAAAAGTCTGGATGGCCTTCCTTTAGCTGGGGTAATGCAAGACACCCTGTCACTGTGCTGTTCCTCCAGTCCTGGGATCCCAAACCAGTGTATTTTCTTCTTAAAGGCCTTCCATAATTCTCCTTTGAATGTCTCTTGCACCATTTCTATGATTTATACTTGTGCTTAGGTCAAGAAGAGAAGAGGAAAATGGGTCAACTCCATCTTGTCTGGAACAGAAGTCTAAAATTTTCATTTTAAACTCTACTTCAGCTGCATCTATTTACCACTGTTTCTCAGCAGTTTTACTATAGTATGCCTCAGTTTAGTTTATACATTTCTTCCTGATTATAGCTCTGTGAGATTTTGAATCTCTAGTGTAATGTTTTTCACCAAACTTGGGAATCTTCTGGCCATGAACTTTTTTCAGTTCTACTTTCTATTTCTGCTCACCTTCTGAGACTCCAAAAGGATATAAGTTAAAGCATATATTTTTCCATAAGCCACTGAAACTGTGTTTTATTTTGAACTTTTTCCCTCTGTTCTCACGATTGGGTTAAATCTAAGAATCTGTACTTCAAGTTCACTGACACATTCTTCTACAGGCTTTAAAATTTAACTTAGTAAACATTTCAGTTTTGGAATCTGCTTTTGATTCTATGATAGTTTCTATTTTCCTAGTGATAGTGCCCACCTGTTCACTCATTATGTCAGTATATTAAAAAGTTGTTTTAAAGTCTTTTAATTCTACTACAAGCATTTGGGTCATCTCACAGGTCTATACCTATTGGCATTTTTTTTCCCCGTGGATGTTGGCTCCAATCTTCTACTTCTTTACATTCTTACTCTTTTAAATTTTATGCTGAACATTGAAAATTATGCATTGTAGAAGATCTGAATTATCCTGTGTTCCTTTTAAAGACACTGAGTTCTATTATAGCAGAAAGCTAAGTAACAGGTGTTTATACTTTATCCTGTTATAACTGGTGTTTTTGTTGCTGTTTTTAGGATACGTGCATTCAGTTTTGTACTTAGTCCTAGGGAATTATGAAGTTTGGCCTTTCTACCATTTCAACTGAATTTCTGAGGTGTTAAGCAAGGTCTTTCTACTCAGAATGAATCAAAACATTCATGTCTCCCAGCACTGTGTGACTCGGGTATCTCCATTCAACTTCCAGATCTTCAGAAGCTTTTCTCTACTGGGTCTTGGAACTTAGTCCTCAGTCAATGATCCAAGCAGAACTCACTCACAGATTTCTGCTCCAACATGTCACACAGTTCACTTCTGTCCAATATCTTGCCCCATAAATTCCAGTCATGAGTTGTCAATAACTGCTTCCTAATCTCAACAAGATAAAGGATTTTTGCTTGTGCTAATTTTTTTCCACACTTATGGGGCTAAGATCATGAATTTCACATCTGTCATGGATAACGTGCTTGTGTTGCTTAATATTCAATGTCTGAAAACAGTTGCTATTTTTACAGGTGTTTAGGGACAGAAGGTAAGTATGATACCAGTCAGCCTGTCATGACCAAAAACATGAATTGTTGATTGGAAAAGTCTGAGTTACTGGATTTTTAACAAATGTATGTAATGATTTCTTTTCTGTTTTTTCTAATTTTCTATCAAAATCTAGAATTATTTATATCCATCCCCCAAAACTAAATAGAAGAATGGATAGAGCTACATGCAATAGTGAAATACAGAATTATTTTAAGGGGATATATCAGAACTGAGTGCTAAAGGAAAGGAAATGGAAATGATAAAATGCAAATTCTGTGCTATTGGTCTAGAATATTCTAGATGGAATATAAATCAAGAAGTTCCAAAATAATAGACCGAATTTGAATAGTAGTGCTCAAAGAAGCTTAAGTAGAGGACAAAGGTGAAATAATAGAAGAAATTTTCTCACAGTTGAGAAAAGGCATGACTTACCTAGGGAACGAATCTATTGCGTTTCAAGAAGGACTTAAGCCTAGGGACAAAGACTTTCTATTTTTCCTCTCCATTTTATATCCAGGATCTTAAAAATACCTGTTTAGTATTATATGCCCAATAAATTTTTCTAGCATTAGTGATAGGAAACAAATTGCCACAACTATGTAAAATATAATAAATTTTCATAAATCCAAGGGAAATGAGAACCTTCTAAAAGCTTAGAGAACATAATGACAACAGAAACTGAGCAAGAGTGAATATACAAAAATCAGTTACATTTCTCTATATTAGCTATGATTAATCGAACTAATTTTTTAAAAAATCACTTACAAGAGCATCACAAATATGAAGAATTTAGGGATAAATTCAACAAAATGCATGTAAAATTTCTTGCTGGTATCTATAAAACATTGATGAAAGTAATTAAGGAATATTTTTAAAGGAGACATACTGCATCCATGATTCAGAAGACTCAGTATTGTTAGCTGCGAATAATTTCACATAACCTCAACCAATATTCCTGGATGAATTTTATGGAAATTGGCAAGCCAGTTCTAACATTTATATGGAAAAATAAAGGGCCTAGAATTTAAAAAAAACAATTATGAAAAATAAAATTGTTAGAGATCTCACACTACCTGATTCCCAGACCTGATATAAAGCTACAGTAATCAAGTAAGAAAAGTATAGACTTAGGGATAAACTTGGAGATCAGTGGAAACAGTGAGAGTTCAGAAGTAGACACAAACATCTACAGTCAAGTGATTTTTACAAAATTGATTTGATACAAATGGAGATACGATAATCTCTTTAAAAGTCATGAAAAAAATTGGACTCCTGTTTTTAAACTATATTCAAAACTATAAAATATAACTTGAAATGGATTTAGACTTAAAAGTAAAAGCACAAAGTATAAAATATTGAGAAGAAAATATAGAAGATAATCTTTATGACATTAAGTTGGGGAAATTTCTTAGATAAGACAAACATGCAACCAATAAAATAAAAAAATGATAAATTATACTTCATAAAAATTTGAAACTTCTGCTATCTGTGAGACAGTGTTTAGAAAATAAAAAAGACATCTCAAAGACTAGGAAGAAATATTTGCACAATATGTAAATACCAAAGGGCATGTATCGATAATATATAAAGAATTCTCACAACTCAATAAATATGACAAAGAACCCCAATTTTTTTTTTTAAATGCGCAGAATCTTTGAACAGGAACTTTAACAAAGAAGAGTTATTGATGCTTAATATCTTTTTTCATTAGGAAAATGCAAGTTCAAATCACAAAAAGATACCATTACATATCTACTAGAATAGCTAAAATTAAAATATATATATTAACATTATAAAAAGCTGTCAATTATAAATTATAGAACAATCATGCATAAAGTACAGGATTCCCATTTAGCACCTTATCATTAACACCTTGCATTGGTGTGAAATATTTGTTACAATTGATGAAAGTACATTTTTATAATTGTACTATTAAAACATTTCTTTTGTTATATACTTTTTAAGTAGCAATGATTCAACTATTGTCCATGTTTTAACTTAGGTTTCATGGTGTTGTGAAGTTCCATGGATTTTTTTTTTGATTTTTATTCTTGTTCCATATATACAACCTAAAATTTCCTATTTTAACCACATTCAAATGTATAATTCAGTGCTGTTAATTACATTCACAATGTTAACTGGAATTTTCATATGTTGCATGTTGAAATGCAAAATGGTACAACCATTTTGGGAAGCAATTTGGGCATTTATGTTCATATATGATTATTTATGACACAGAACTTCCCCTCTTGGGTGGTTTCCCAGGAGAAATTAAAGTATATGCTTATGTAGAAAACTGTATACAAATGTTTATAGATGCATTGTTTGTAATGCTTGGTACAGCACTTGATCCATTGTCTTAGATGTCATGCATACTATTTAGAATATATAAAGAAAATGTTCTAAGTGACAAGTTAATGATATTGGAGATGCACATTATCTTAAAATAACTCTTGGAACTTAGAATAGCATGTGAAAAGTAGCAAGCATTTGAATGTTTCTTGAATTAATGCCAAGAGTATTTTTAAATGCAGGCCTTTGAATCATTTTGTTTTATTTTCACTCTTTAATGGCAACTGTAGGATATGTTGGTGGTGGTGGTGGTGGGTTTTGTTTTTGTTTTTGTTTTACATTGGTGTTTCAACTTTGATTTAGAGTTATAATTGGTTTTATTCCCTCCACATTTTTCTCATTGAGAGTAAACTGTTTTAAGAATGAATTGATCCAAGAAACATGCATATGAAAATTGAATGAGGTCAAAGTTATGCTAAATAATTCTTGGTTTAAATGTTTATCATTGAACAAATAATAAAAAATGTATTCAGCTGAAGAAGCTAAAATATAAATAGAAACAAAATCATTGAAAGAAGGAATGATATGCTAAAATGAATGATTTATAACATAAAAGGAATAAATTTATTAAACTTTTACTTTTTAAATTTAGAGAAAGCTTTAGAATCTCTATTTTCCTAAACTATTTTCTTCCTCTTTTGGTATAAACATTCAGTAGCTCAAAATCATTCATAGTGTTTTTTTAATAAATAAAAATGCCTGCAGTTTGAATTATGTTTCCTTTTGATTTCCTAATATTTGTAATTTTTTCCCTTTTAAGTTGCTTACCTTCCAAGAACCTGCACAATTTTATTAAGTGCTTTAGTTTGATCAGTTCTACCATTTTCTCTGTTTCTAACTTAATATTGATACCTATTTTACTTAGTTATTTTGTTATTCTTCTAGATTTTTTCTGGCTTCTAATTCTGCATAATATTCCCATGCAGCTGTTTGAAAACATACATTGACATGGAAAGATGTCTGAGCCACATTATTTGAATATTTTAAAATTTTATTTATGAGGGTAAACAATAAGGCATTTCTGTATTCATAAATTACCCTGCATATGTGCAAACATGTATTTTACTTTGCTACATATATTTGTGCATATATAAATATTAGCAAAGTAAAAAATTTCTTCAGATAATCCCAAAATGCTGGAATTTTTCAACTGCAAAATTAAATACCATTTTTTGTTTTTGCTTCTCATCTTATTTTTCCATAATGAAAATTTAGTTATTATTTTTAAAAGAAAAATGGTTGTTTAAATATTAACTTGTTGACTGAGAATGTAAAATGCTACCAGGGATTGAAGTATGTTAGAGTATAGAAAGTGTTCATTGGATTTAGCAATAAATTGCTTCATTGGCAGACTTACAAGAGCAAAGATTTAAAGGAGGATTGTGGGTATAGACCAGACTGCATTTCAATAAGAAATAGACAAGGAAAAATAAGACAAGTGATAAAGAACATTACTTCAAAAGTGCAACAGAGAATCCAGGGCCTAAAATGAAGAGATGACCCTCGGCTGCTCGGAGGGAAGAGATTTGATTGTGTACTTATGCTGTTTAAGAGAGCAGTTGAAGATAAAGGTGAGAGAAGACACACTTCATAGAATAAGATTTCTGCAGAAGAAAGGTAGTGGAATTTAGCTCATGGGTAGAGAGACGAGTCTTTGAAAGGAGGAAGAATATATCTTCCCAGTTGGCAAGAATGAAGACAATTGACATGGAAATGAAGACTGAGAGGTAGATTTTGATATAAGAAAGAAACATAGAAATGGTAGGCTATTTGGAAATGTTTGCAGAATGAAAAAAAAATTGGTGTATGCTTTAATAAGTAACAGCAGGTTATTTTGCAGCTATTGCAATTGATGACACACAGGCTAATCTTGGATCACACAAATGTTTTGTTTACAGCTCAAGAAATTAAAAGATTCCAAATAAAAATCTAGACTATCTTCACTTGAAAAACTGAATATATCCTTCTGGTGATTCTACAAAGTCTCACAATAAAAATAATTTTTGAAAATCACAGTCCTGGAGCAACTCAGGCTGTTTAATTTTCTTTGGACAGATTCATGTTGTGAAAAACTACTGCCCCTGCATGGACTGCTCCAGTCTGGTCTGCCACACAGCGCTACCTTCTACTTTGTACGACATATATCTCCTATCCATGACGCACATGCACCCTGTATATTGAAAACTGTTGATTATATAAAGAAAGTTGCCCATTAGGGAGGCAGGGAGGTAATAGGACTACTTTATTTTCATCTCCAGAAATCAATAACCAATATGTGTGAATTTGGACAGAGGGACAATTACCTACAATTTTCTTTGATAATGACCTTTTATCTCAAAGCTATGAGATGGTAAGCAATAGTTGAAATCTCCTATAAAATTCGTGGGTGGCAATGCTAATAAATTTGTAAGGCTGAAGCGAACATTAGCCAATAACAGTAACTTGTGGTACTGCAGTCTTCACACTATGATATGGATCAAAGTTCCATATTCTAGAATATCAATGTTGGATTTATCTCCCATATAGCTGTATACTTTCTCTTTTGTTATGTTTTCAAAAAAATTTTAATGGGAAGTTATGTCAGATATCAATATGTCAAACTGATGCCATTTTAGCCTAAGTATCAAAGTACTTTTCTGTTACCAATTTTGCTATTCTGTTTGCTAGACATTCTGGACACTATATTTATTTCTCTCAGTGCAATATATGACTAAGGAAAAGATATTGAGAGAGAGAGAGAGAGAGCATGAGTGAGCACATGTGCAATGAATTCTTGAAACTTATAATCTAAGAATACAACTCATGTATTTTCCCAAATGATTGATTTTTTAAAAAATACTATTAATGAAAATAAAACTTCTAACATTCATATCCTTTGCCCCAGGATGGGAATAGAGAAAATAGGCTGAGGGAAAGCAATGAGGTCAGGAGGAGGTGGGGGCCCAGAAGAGTGGGGTAAGACCCTGAGGACCTTCATGCAAAGAAGTAAAGGGAGTATCTTGAGATAGCTCAGTCCCTACCTGTCTAAGTCTGCCCATCACCAGTGCCAGAGAAACAAGCCAGCTCGCACAGTGACTCTATTCTGAGAGCACAGGCACTACTTGGATCTCAGAAGCTACATGGGTTGTCTTCTCTTGGCTTCAGGTTCAAAGCAGACCATCCATCAGACTGTGCCCTAAGATTTGGCAGAGTCCCCATCCACCTACTCCAAGTGAAAACAGGCAACATCCCTTACACATCCATTATTAGATTCAAAATTGTGCCTCCAATTCTTAACCAATAATCAATTGTCCAAAATCTTTCATATAGAAGGGAAAGTTCACAAGAATCCTACCAACCAAACCAATGCTTGTCTCAAATTAAACGGCACTAGCTGGAGTTCTCTCCCTGAGCTGACACAGGGATAAACCACTCCTGTTATACAGGTTGAGGAAATCAGATCTAATCCTAAAAGCAATGGGCAACAGAATTGTTTAAAGAGGAGAGTAGGATGATATTTATAATATTTTGGGAATACCACTCTGCAGTGCGGAAAATAGAAATAGTGAGATTAGGAAAAAGTCTGATTAGTAGAAAAACCCTATTATTGCACTGACAGTATGTGAGCTTGAATAAGTTACTTAACTTCCCAAAATTTATTTTATTTATTTATAAAATGAAAATAATAACTGACGCACAAATACACTGTGAAGATTTTAAGTAAGTACCTGATATTTTGCTGGCCACATAATGTGAGATTCTTCCACTAACGTGTTAATTGCCTAAGGGTATAGTGTGTGTATTCTTTTTCCTTATCTGTGTCCTTTATCTAAGTGCATAGTAGGCACTTAAGAAATTCTTCTTAAATGAATGATGACTATTTATGTAACATTCACTTAAATATAAATAATACTCTTTGGAGAAGACCCAAGTTACCATGGGTTTCTAAACTATACAAACTATTTTTATTTCTTTATATTTAGTGGCTTTTCATTAGAATATATCATCTAAAATTCATACTTACATGTGAAATTAATAGTAAATACGAAGAAGATAGTAGACCTAAGGAATTTTGCTTGGATTCTTCAACGTATAATGTGTGCAGGTCCATAGAAATAAGCAGGAAGACATATAAAAGGAAAACATTTAATCAAGGAAATATGCAGCTCCTAAGTTTTACAATGTTCTGACAAGTCATAATTTTCTAATTGTTATATTTAGCTATTAATCAGTTTTCCCATATGACTTTTTAATTGTCTTCACTGTACTTAGATAATTAATGACTTTACTAAGATCTCGTAAGTTTCCTTGTTACAATGCTCAATCTTTCAAATTTGGCTGAAAATTTCCTTCTGGGGAGAAAAGGAACTGTTTAAATTGCACCTTTAAGAATATTGCTTGTTATGGTCTATCATTTGTATAGGTAATTTGTTTAAGAGAGTCTTCATTAATTACATCTGAAATGAGGTACTGATGCACCTGCAAAGAAAAGATAATGAATTACATTGACACTTTAATACAAAACTCATTTTTCCAGATGAATAAGACAATAATCATAGCTTTAGAAATATTAGTTGGTTACCAGTATTTCTGATATTTTTCTTAAAAGAAATTTCACATTTGTATTATAAAAAAAAAGTAATTACTATATTTAGAAATTCATCATAACTACAGACTTTATGTTACCTCTTAAAACAGTAAACTATACATTCAATTTAATGAGTGGATTTGTGCACTAGTGGTGTGAAGGGTACTTTATTTAGCACAAGTAAAATATTTTCAAACAAAACAAACTGTAGGTATGTTTAATGAAATAAAAAAAAAATCACTTAAAATGGTCATTCTCTAGATACCATTTGTATGTTTTTTGTCTAATAAGAGGGAGCAAACACAGTGGTTAAAATTTCAATCAGACTGTCAGGTACCATAATCTCTAGTAGCTGATAGACTCAGGGCAACCATGTAACTTCCATGAATCAATTTGCTTATCTCTAAAATCATAACAAAATCCATAGTTTATAAAATTCTTAGGAATATTAAATAAGTTCATATATGTAAAATCTTTAGAATAGTGTCATATATATAAACTTCATATAAATAAACTGATTATTATCAGTGGTTTCTATGAAAATATAGTCAGTAATATAATTTAGAGTTTCACAAATCCAGTCATAAAACTAGGGAATAACATGTGAAATAAATCATTATTTTAATGCTAAGTGCCATGAAAATTAAACAGACTCCCCATAGCAGACAAATGCACATGCTAATTATTATCACTATGACTCATTAATGCTTCAATATTTTGCTTAAGTCACTTTGAAAAAAAAGAAGTTCATAAGTTTGATATCATAAAACATTTTGACTCCCACAGTTTCAGATGATGATTTTCAACTCTAGTTGGGGTACAGCCATTAAATTATCTGGCATGAAGTCATTCAGGATGAAGATTTTAAATAGGAAATCAGTAGATATTGGCATGCTTTTTACCTAAATGAAACTTCTCCCTTCCATTCTACATTAATGCACAATCAGGCAACAATTTTTATGATCATCAAGATGAAATTGATAAATATACAGATTAAATATGTTTATTGGAATGATATTTATATTAAGAATCCTGAACGTCAACATTATTTTTTGAAGATGTCCTCTAAAGCTTTCAGTAAAAGATATCAGACAAATCATTTCACTTTGTCTTTCATGAAACAGAAATGCAACCCCAAGGTGGAGAATTGTCAGGGCTGGTTACAATGATGACATCAAGCACCCAGGTTCTCTCCTTCTTCTACTCCATCATCAATTTGACAGCTTTGTCCTCAGTTGGGCTCCTTTCATAGTCAAAATAGTAGCTGAGGTCAGGTCAAGACACAGTAATTACCTGAGGCAGAAAGACCTAGTTTTCTTTCTCCTTAAAAGTCTTGAAGTACCAGCAGGCTTCCATATATATCTCGTTGACAAGAAGTGGATCACATATTCATCCCTAAACCAATCACTGGCAAGGGGAGTGGGGACAGATAGTGAGTTCAAAATCAAGGATTTCAAAATTGACCATGAAAAATATTTGACCACTAGATGGCAGGAACACACAAGCTATTTACTGAGGACTGCCACATTGACAGGTTTCCATGCTAGGAAAGGTTCCTCAAAGCAGAAGACCTTCCAAAGAACAGCAATATGAGGGAACCACCAGAGTAGAGGAAAGGCAAGAGAAAATACCTAAACTTGTGGGAGAGAGAAGAAAGGAAGGGAGGAGGCAGAAAGGCTGATGTGTCCAGGTTGCCGAGACAGCAAAGCAGGGAACCCCTGGCCCAGAGAGCTCTGAGGGGCTCAAGGGGATGGGGCCTTATAAGGGCAGGGCCTTATCTAATCAACTGAGAATAGAAACTCTGCAAAGTTTCCCAGAGTATGCAAAGCAAGTTAACTCCAAATGACTAATAGCTGCTTATTTGGGCTAATTTTAGAACAATTGGATGTGCAAGAATTTGACTTTGTTACTGACAGATTTTTCTAATGCACTCATGCTGCTAGGAAGAAGTAAACAATACACAGGGCCACTATGCAGAGGCCATCTTTAGCTCATTATTATAAAAGGACATCTTTGGCTTAGAGCCAACTAGACTTTACCTATGAACAAGGAGATGGAGTAATTTTTTCCTCTGTCACACTGTGAAAGCCGAATGCATTAACAAAATGAGTGTCAGGTTACCAAAAAGAAGAGGGCTATGGGTGTTGGTTAGACAATGGTAACTTCCTAAACAATCAGGAACATCTTTTTTTTCGAAAAGCACAAATTACATTTGTACATAATCAACTGAATATTCATTATGGATTCAATTATGGATAGATAATGGTAGATAATGTTAAAGCCGTAGGTAATATAACCTATCAAATTAATTGTATCAGTGAAATTTATTAGATGAGTAAAATAAACACATTAAAAATGTCTGTAACGCATTCTCTATCTTTTAAAAACATTCAGTAAAAAATATTGAGTACATATTATATTACAGGACCTGAATTAGTTGTTAAATGTACCATGGTAAACAAAACATATGGTGGACATATTATCCTACCAATCTTAGACTGATAGGTCAAACATTAAACAAATAAATATACAAATAAAGTAATAGAGGGTATAGTAAATAGTATGAAGGAAAATTGCAGGATGCCATGAGAGAAAATAATGAGAACCAGGAAACTAGATTTTATGATCTGTGGGTCCTGAGAGGCCTCACTGAGGAAAAAGCATTTAAGTTGTGGTTGTGTTCTGAAAGATGAGTAGGTGTTTACCATGGAAAGAATGGTACCAGTAACCCTGTGAGAGAGCAATCTCTGTGAATGACCTAAAGGAGAAATGAACTCTTATCTACATAGAGCAAATAATTTAAGAAAGAAAACCTTCATCAAATTTAATTATCAGAAATTATGTAGTTTATTAAAGCTTTTACTTAAGGACTTTTAATTTTAAATTTACCATATTCATTAAATCTTTTGCACATAAGACAATAGTAAGCTACTTTTTTAAAAAGATAATATTGTTCCTTTTAGCTTAAAAAGCATCAACTTCATGGAAAGTGAAATTAGCAAAGAGAAAACAATATGTGAAATCTTGTGATTTTAGTAAAATCATGTATGTTAATTAATAATATTTGAATGAAGCATCTATATTCTGATTAATATAACATAATTAAATTATGGAATTAGCAAATGAATGGTATCTACAATGACACTTCTTTGCATATTATTATTATTTGAAATTTCATAGTGATTGCTATGTTTAGGAGAAACCACATGCATTTACCATTATGCTTCCATTGTTTTGCCACTTTACAAAAACAGAAAATTGATATGGGGTGATTAATAGTATAACCAGTTTGACATTTTACAATTGTGACAGAGCTGGGAAAACCCTGAGGATTCTTGATTGTTAACTCCATGTTCTTGCAATTTAGCAATAATATAAAATAAATCATTTTAAAAGGTACTAT
The DNA here is from genome assembly GCF_015220235.1 of Choloepus didactylus. Lineage (NCBI taxonomy): Eukaryota > Metazoa > Chordata > Mammalia > Pilosa > Megalonychidae > Choloepus > Choloepus didactylus. The sequence goes on along the minus strand of NC_051308.1, from coordinate 65,708,722 downwards.
TTAAGAGACTTGAACTTCAAAATGCATGGAAAAACATTTTTAAAGTATCTGGCTCATTATGTTCGTCCTAGAAACAAATAAGGTAAAAGTTTTTTTTCCCCTCTATTCTTTAACATTGTCTGGCTAGAGTCTCAGTGTATTAAATTTTCTCTGTTCAGCCTCTTGCTCTTGTATGACCCCAGGAAAAGCATTTAATTACTACAAAGCTTAGTTTATTCATCATCTTTCTAAAATGTAAGCTCTGAACCTTTGTTTTGTTCAGCAGTATATCCCAAGCACCTAGAAGAGTCAAGCACATAGCAGGGCCCAATAAATATTTGTTTAATGAAATGAGATCATCACTCCTTCCTCTGAGTTTCTATGATTATTAAATGATATCATGCATTTAAGTGTTCCTGAAAAGCACAATAGGTGCTTAGTAAATGATAGGTATTATCAAATAACTTCAAATGCAAAACATGTAGGTTCTAGCCTCTAGAATTAGAATAATATATATTGTCATGAATAAATGTTGTATTTTTTAATATTAGAAAAGGTAGCCATTTTAGTCTTTAACTATTTTAGCATATATTCATTCCGAAATAGTTTTCAGAAAGGAAAAAAAAAAACATATGGGAAAAACAAAAATCAGCTTATCTCTTTGACATGTTATTAACATAGGTAAGTGGGCTTAAGTTTCTGGGTTATGTATTTTGCCTGTTCTTAGTGTCATAATCAATACATTTAAGTTTCATTTAGTGAAAACCCAAAAGGCATCAAAATAGTCATGAATAATTTCATTCCCTATTGTAATTTAGATAAGGAAAAGAGGTGTTGGGGATTGAATCATGTACCCTACAAAAGGCAGGCTCAGGTCTCAACCCCTGCTCCTGTGGGTGTGAATCTATTTGTAAATAGGGCTTTCACAGATATTAGCCAAGGTTTGTCCAAACTGAATGAGGGTGGGCCTTAATCCAATGTGGCTGAAGTTCTTATGAGAAAAGCAAATTAAACATGGATTCAGAAGCCACAGGGAGCAGCCAGAAGCTGGAGATCAGTGGAATCCATAAGAGAAAGGAGAAGATGCCACCATGGGTGTTGCCTTGTTACAGAAAATCCAAAGGCCAAGGCCCACGGGCAGCCAGCCCAGAATGCCACAGTCTTAAGGGAGATAGCTGATACCTCAGTTTTGGATTTTTCTTAGCCTGAAACTTTAGCCAATAAATTCCCATTGTTTAAGCCATTCTGTTATATGATGTTTGTTTTGGCAGACAAGAAGCTAAAACCGAAGGTGATACTACAGACTGATTCATTGGCATTAACAAGGTGGAGAAAATTAAAACAATGTCAAGTGAGGAGTTATTGATGGAAACTGGGATATTCATTTTGGAAACAATAAAATACAAAGTTAATAATATCTTTCTTCCATTACTTTAGTGTTGTCGTGTGGAAAAGGAATTCCACCTATTTTGAGTGGAGTCCACAAAACAGAACTAAAATATTAGATAGAAGTGAGAGAAAAAGAAAATTTCCATCACACAAGAAACAATAGTCTTAAAAGACTATTAAAATTGAGATTGTCCCAAATGGGATATATTGGCTTAAAAAGTAATGAATTCTAATCATCATTATTGTATTTTCAGCTGAGGTATGATTGACAAGAATATTAATGAGATTTCTATATTGGATATATTAGTCTGGCTAAATAACATACACATTCAATTTCACTTTAAGGACTGTAATACATGGATGAATATTGACAGCTCCAATTTCAATCTTCTGCTTGGTGGTTCACTGATATTTGGAGACGTTAACTTCATACATCACCTAAAACATTCTTCCCTTCCATCCTTCCTTCCTTCTTTCTCTTCCTTCCTGCCTTTACTCCTCCCTTCCTTCCTTCCTTCCTTTTCTTCTTGCTTCCTCTCTCTCTTTCTCTGTAAAAATACCTGTTTTATATTTTAGTCACCTCATTCAACATCATTACATATCCTTAAATGCACTGAAAGGCCCACAATTCCTTCATTTTTCTATTGCCTCCTGGTTATTTACTGAAAAGGCTTAGATCAACATGGATGTGGAAAAATGGGTAGGTATGGTCTATATACCCATGAAGGTGGGCTGGATTCATGAATAATTCATAAGTAGGAATTAACCTGAATGTGTGAGTATCCAAATGTGATAGCTGAAAGTGAAACAAGTCTGCACGATAAATTTTGAACTTTGGGCCACCAGTCTATGAACTTTATTATGATTCAAAGCCAAAAGTAATATAGAAACAGTAATAGAACTTTCATTTAATAAGGATGCATTTAAGAATTATTTTGTCAGAATTCACTCTAGTGGGTACCTTTGGTGGGTGAGATAGAAGAGGGTGAGCGAACAAGGCTACTAGAGGGTTTCAGGTCAATTAGTGTGTTCTGTTTTTAATTTGAGAAATGGTTGGTTAAATAGGTGTGTTCATATGATGAATACTTGTTGAGTTTTATGCTTATTATGGGTGCACTTTTCTGAATGTATATCTTACTTCAATAAAATTGTTTAAGGCTATCTTGTGTTCATACTTGGTTATGAGTACAATGAGTATTGGCTTTATATATATTTTTATATTGTTGCCATGAGAAAGGGTATTTATTAAATTGCAGTTTCATAATGAAAGGCAAGGGCTTTCATTCTATTTATACTCATTACTATAATCATTATAATCATAAGTATTTTCAAGTTAATCTATTGTTTTTGAAGGTTTGCCAGTTTATTTCTGGCCATAGATGATTAATCAAACTGTCATGACTTAAGAAGCCTATTAATAGAAGTTCTTATCATAAAGAAAAGGATAAAATAAGATAAATACTTAAACACTAGTATTAACTTTGGCAACCATATTTAACAGAATTTCAAATTCAGTAATACATCATTTTTGGTGATTAGTCTTGGTGTTGGGGTAGGAATTTGTGAGTGTTGTAAGAATGAAAGAACTGTATTGCATCTCTTCCCTTAGTAGCATATCCCAGCATAAGAGAAAGATTGCTTTAGAAGCTTAGATTATTTCAGCTCTTCCCAGAAATTTATTAATTCAGAGAAAAAAATAGTTAATCCACTATTTTATTTAATGGACCAGTTGATTGCATTTACAAAGTTAATCATTTAAGTCAACATCCCTCTCACATATGTAAACATCACAAATAAACTATTTGAAGAAATTTGATGTTTATATTTCTCTCATCAAGTCACAGCCCGGTAAGCATTGGCAAGCATCAAGAAAATATATTTTCTAATTTTAAACTAGAACAAAGTATACAGATTGACATGGCATGGGATATGTAAAATGATATATCTCAAATTTCTCTTTTCCACCTTAATGTTGTATTCCATGGATTATACCCACTCAAAACTATGTCTATTTATTTTTCTTATTTTTAAAAACTCTTACATTAAATGAATTTTGCACAATTATAGTTTAGCTTATTTCTGAAATATTTGTTGTTAATATATGCCAAATGCTGGGTTGGGTGCTAGGGGTATATGAATGAGTGAAGATATTGTCCCATCTTCAAAAATCAGCAAGACATGAAATAAATATGCCTGGACTTGGAAAGGACAGATCATTATCTGATACACACATCAATATGCATCTTGTGAAACCACTTCAATATGCATTTGTTTTTACTGTTCATGAATACCTGCCATAGCTATCTCAAAGTGTCACTCTAAGTTACTGGAATCTGAGTGTATAACGTCCCAGTAAGATGGAACCTTACTGAATTAATCTGCACAATTTATCAAAACAAGAGAACTGAAAATTTGACAATCTTATGAGGATCCCAGAGTATTTCTGCTGCTACAGGTAAGACTTCCTCTATCCATACATTGAAGCAGCCCTAAAATCCCTTAAAAGAAAACCCACAGACTTCCTGGTGCATTACACGCACACACACACACACACACACACACACACACACACACACACACACTCTCCCTGCCTTACAACTCCAAACTGCCTAAACTTAACCTCTCCCGTGAAAAAGTTATAATTAGAACTGAGTTATTTTCTTTCTTCCCCCAAAAGAGAATTAAGTAAAACTTCATCATACTTTATGTCCCTGTTTATTTCAGTAACCACAAGAATCCCTGTGGTTACTGATCCTGGGTCATTCCTCAACACCCAGACTCTCATCTGCAAATATTTCCTAATTTGGCACAGACTCCTACAGCTTTCTAAGCCACTCTCCACCTTCCTTCTCCCTCCAAACTCTTCCACTGTGCTTCCTGGGACAAATGCTCTGTCATCAGCAAAATCTCTTATTTCCTAATCTTCTGCTCATACTTTCACCTTCTTGATTTGACAGAACCTATGTCCTCTCTAAGAACACACTCCTTCTCAGTTCCATCAAACAGTGACTGTTCATTCCTCATACACTGTCTACTATATGATATGCAGGCTGTCAAGTTACTTCCCTGCTCTTCATTTCCCTTACAGTTAATTAACCCTTCCTCCTGTCTAAAATCCCCTGGGTTTTCTGTTGCATTTGAAGCTAGGCTATATCACTTACTACCTGTAGGTGACGCTGTTGGTGCCTACATCTTTTCTGCAATCAGTGTTGACTGCTAAAACGCTGGCATTTTAACCTCTTCTCCACAGAAATGCTCTTGGCCAAATGGGAACCATCTCACCCAGTAACTTATATACACACCCCATCCACCCTAACTCAAAACGAAAGGGCCAGTGAATGACCGACAAGGGGATATAAATTGCAGCCCCCAGCCTCAAGGTGGGATCAAATCTGTGACATTATTTCTTCTCTAGAACTTCCAATGGGACAAGTCTCCAGCTTAGACTGCATCCTTGTTTAGCTGTACTCACCTGCCCTAACCTGTTTCCTTCAATCCTCTTGTGCTGAGACCACTCCTTCAACAAATCACTTTGATAAGAATCCCTGTTTCAGACTCTTCCTATAGAAAATCGAACCTCTAAATGTCAGTATACCTCAGGCTCAGTCTAAGAGCCACTTCTCTTCGACATTTACTATTATTACTCCATAGGTGATCTGGCCCAACTGTTGTATACTCTCCTTAAGCAAATAATTTCCAATTTTATGTCTCAATCTTTCCCATAAATTCCAGAATGTCTATTTTTCATCTCTGCTTGGATGTATATAGGCATCTCAAAATAAGCATACTAAAAGGACTTAGATTTCTGCCTCCAACCTACTCTTTTTTTTATACTTTATCAAAGGTCCATAATTCTGAGAACGACACCACAAGTGTCTCTGTAGTTTTGGCCAAAAAGTTTCTATTATCCCTGTTGGGTTTCTTTCTCTCAAGTACTGAAACCCGTCAGTCAAAATATCCTGGCCAAACTCTCAACAATTTCATTACTGCCTCCCTCAGTCAAGCTACTATCACCTTTCACCCTTGAACTGGCTTTCTTCTTGTTATAGAATATTTTCTATATAACAACAGAGGTATCCCTAAAATGTAAGGCAGATCACACACATCACACTTATGGTTAAAGCCCATTATGGCTTCCTATTTCACATAAAATAAAATCAAAGTGCTCCCAATGATCAGCAAGGCCCTCAGTGAAGACCTTCTCACCAGCCTGATGGCATTTTCTCTCCATCTCCCTCTCTTTCTCTCTCTCTCTCTCTGTTTCTCTCTGTATCTTTTTTTTTCCTAACCAACTATGACAAGCATGCTCCTTAATCAAGACTTTTGCAACTGTTATTCTCTTTTCCTTGAAATCTCTTCCTCTGGTGATGAGTGCCATAAGGAAAAGCAAAATTATATAAGAAGGATAGAGAGGAGGTACTGTTATTTTAGATAGGGTGGCCAGGAAAGGATTTGCTGGTTAGCGGAATTTGAAAGAGACACATTTGTATAAAATGCCTGTACATATGCGCACGCACACACGCACACACACACACACACACACATATACACATTTATATTTAGATTAAAAATATCACTGCAGTGTTCATTCTATTCTTCCCACTTCCACATTTTATACTCCCTTTTTTGAGAGTAAAAACTTTGACTTCCATTATTTACTTACTTGATCAATCTCCACATATATAATCAATCTCCTATATCTATGTCTTCTTCAACACATTTGGTTCCAAGTTCCTGCAGGAACAGGGCCTGCTTCATAATTTGTGGTCCCCATGAAAAATGAAAATGTGGGCCCCTTGTTCAAATAAACAGGAATAAAATGCTGTTAAAGATGATAACATATAAAATCTTTTCCTCGATTCTCTTTCCAGTTGTCATGATGTTTTTATTTGTTATTTAATGTTGTTCTAAGTAAATAAAAATTAAAATTCTTCATTTTTTGCAACTGTTTAACCATTCATCTTTATGATGCCAGTTTTAAATGCAAATGTTAGTATGCTTAATTCTTATGCAGTGTCACAAAAGTTGCATGGTTTTCATTTTGTTGCTTGTCCCCAAGGTTGTCTCCAGAAGAAATAAATGCAAACCAGACTCAGGAAAGTTGGAACAAATGAGGAAGTGTGCTTTGAGATTTGGAAATGGTCCAAGAGAGTGTCCTCTAGGGTATCCAGATGCAAGGGGCAAATGCAGACCTTCATAAGTATCTGGGGGTCCCACCCCTCACTAGGGACTTGCATAGATCTGACAGCTGATGGATTCTGTCACCCCACCCCTTCCCCATGCCAGCCTCTGGCTCTGTGAACAGCACCTCAGCTGGTAAAGTTCAGCTAGACATTTCCATTTCCACAGGCCCATTGCCCCAACCCACAGCAGACAAGCAACCTCCAGGACTTGCTAGGTACCTGGACTGAGGGTAGGGGAGAAGTTCCATGATTTCTCTGCTAAGATGCACCTCAGGCTGGCTTCCCACTGGGTATGCTGTGCATTTCACTACAAGTGCAGATGGTTACCTCCATGTCCTTCAGAGACACTCCGGGGTAGGTGTGCACAATGTCCACCCTCCTAGCTCTAACACTAGGCCCCAGCCAGTTGGAGAGTGTTGCAGAAAGTGGGCTTCCCCATGCCAATGGGACCTAGGTTTCTGGCCTGGGTGGAAGGTATCAGCAATCATTAGGCCAGCAGGATAAGAGGGAAACTAGGTGGGGACCAAGGGGCTAGAGGGTAGGGAATGGGGCATAAAGAACCCATCCCAAAAAAGCAAGGAGAAAGCAAGAGGCAATTATGTATGAACAGAGGTTCCACGCCCCTGGTACTTGCTCATTGTCCCTTCAGACTGCAATTACAAAAGCAAGTTCAAAGATAGATTTCATGATACTGATATCAGAGCATTAAACCTAGTCAGCAGTCCTTCCAAGTGTGACATTGTGTGTGAATACAGAGGTTTCATGCCCAGGAGCCAGTCTGAAAGTGCTTCCAGTGTCCAAATCTGAAACAATTTGAACAACAAAATAAATAATAATATCGAATATTGGGTTATAACACAAAGAAAATAATAACTATTCATGAATCCATACTGATATAAATAAATAGAAACAAAGGACAAATATCTTTCATAGAAGAATTATAAGTAATATATGTAGATACATACCCACTTCTCTCCAGATAGTACTTGATTGTGGGCTGGATATAGTGATTCCATTTCAAAATATAGAATATGGAGGAGAAACCAAGAGAACACCATTCTAAACAAGGGGTCAAATTTAATGGTACCATTTTACAGACTAAATTTGGGAAAGAGCCAGTCACATTAACCCTGAAAAGAGCCTCATCAGCCTACAAAGACAGTGTATAAAATTCCCCACAATAATAGTAAGGAGAGCATCTTATCCATGAAAGGATCCTCACTCAAAGGAAAGGTATCCTATAAAGTTTTCTGTAAGATTTTGCAGAGGTAATTAAGGTTCATAATTATGTGACCACAATATAGGAAGATTATTTAGGTGGGCCAGACCTAATCACATCAACTCTTAAAAACAGAGTGTTATCTCTGGCTGGACACAGAAGAAGAAATCACAGAGAGTGTTCTGACTTTTCTAGAAGAAAGTAAACATTCATGTTATGAACTGCCTGTGAGGTTCAGCAGGGCAAGAACTGTGGGAGTAACAGTGACTTTATAAAAATAATCTAAAAACTGTAAGCAAGCAAGAAATCATAAAGTAGCCTTAAAATGTAACTTTCAAAGCTGAAAGCAGGCTATAATGGAAGCTCTTATTCTCACAAAGGAGCAATATGTAAATGTAAAGTCTGAAGCAGTATGCAAATATCAAGTCTGCACCCAGATTTGAATAAGCTTTCATCTATGGTCCCTAAACCTCACAGACATAATAAAGCCTTTTCACCTATCTCCCTAGGCACTTGGAGGCAACTTTCTCAGGTGTCACCTAGCTCCTGAAGGAAATAGGAAATAACTAAATTAGTGAAATTCTCCAGACCTGTTACCTGCTAACTAAGATGATTACCTTTCTTTGTCTGTGATGGGTATAAAAGCCAAATGAAAAATCACTTTGGGGAGGCTGAGTTGGGAAACCCTCTCTTCCTCCTCAGCATGGTTCAGTGTGACCCTGAGTGATAAACCCAGATTTGGGAAGTGCCCCATCTACATGAGAAGCCCCTAGTGCTGAGACTGGTCCCTGAACAACAGCCAGCCGGAAAAGGCCAACTACAGTCCTACAACCACATTTAAATGAATTCTGTCAACAACCAGTGAACTTGGAAAAAGACTCAGTTCAGTGTATTGTAAGATCCTTTAGATAGTCAGGTGTGGCAAGGATGGGTGACACCACAGATGTGTGGAAGCAAGTTTATTAGTTCTCCCAGGTCTTCAACCAAGCAGGCACGGAGCAGGAGGTGCACAGCGGACCTGGGGAATATGTCTTTATAGTGTTAGGTGGGGCTGTAGTGGTTGGTCAAGCAAGAGTGAAGACCGGGGAGTTTGTATTTGACTTTCCCTGAGATGGGAACCTTGGTAGGATGCAGGGAGGAGACTGTTGTATGGCTGTTTATCCTTTACAAGTAGGGTGGTTACTAAGGAACCTCACAGTAGAATCTAAGAAGCTGAGGCATTATGACAATGAAAATCTCCTTATGTTATTACTGACCTTAGAAATTCTAAGGCATCTAGATGGTGTGAAAAAAGCCCCTATTTTATTTTAATTTGCTACACCCAGATAAGATCTGCCTCACTGGCTGAAACTTTGGTTTCAGCCCCATCATGAGACCTAGAACCCTGCTGGGGCCATGCTATGCTCAGACCTCTGACATTCAGAGAAAGTGAGATAATTTACTTGTGTTGTTTTAAGATGTAACAGTAACTTTTTAAATGTAATCTTGAAACCTGTAAGCAAGCAAGAAATTATAAAGTAGCCTTAAAATGTAACTTTTAAAGAATCTCTTAAATGTAACTTTAAAATGGGAAGTAGGGAGTGTGTAAGAACTTTTGGTCTCTCAAAGGAGCAATATGTAAATGCAAAGTCTGCACCCAGATTTGAATAAGCGTTCTTCTATGGTCCCCAGACCTCCAGATATGAATAAAGCTCCCAGAGGCATCTTTCCCTAAACCCTGAAGAAAATAGGAAATAACTAAATTACTGAAGTTTTCCAGACCTCTGTTAACTAAGATGATTATCTTTCTTTACCTCTGTCCTGCATAAAAGCCAACTGAAAAAATCACTTTGGGTGGCTGATTTGGGAAATCTTCTGCTGTCCTCCCACCCTTGGAAATAAACCTCTTTTCCTCCTCAGCCCTGTTTTGGTGTGACTTTTATTGGCCGTGCTGAGCCACAGACCCATATTTGGGGAGTGTCCCTTCTACAAAAGTAAGATAATTTTGTGGCACCTTTACACAAAAATAGAAAACTAATACACTGTCCAGCCCCTCAGTCAACTTAGGTTAACCTACAAATCCTATGTCTGCCTGGAAGCATACTGCACATTACTTTGCTTTATATAATAATCTCCATAATTTTCTGAAAATTTACCATTAAATAAATTTATAATTCTTATATATGTTAGAGTTTTAAGTTACTCATGTTATAGTCCTATTGGGAAAGTCATACAAATAACAAAGAAAATACTCATAAACCAAGAATAAAAGGAAACTTCCATAATATGACAAAGAATACCTTTCTCATATCTCAAGCCCAAATTGTACACAAGACTGACAGTAAAATAACAAGATACTGATACCTGGTATCACCATTTTTGTTTAAAATAGCTGTTATGTCCCAACAATTCAGTTATAAAGAAAAATAAACAATCATATAAATAAGAGAAATGAGGACAAGTAACAAGATGGTGATGGCTTATTCAAAATAGCTCTGAGATTTCAAAACCATTCCATTAGAAAAGAAAATAATCTTATAAATATTGAAAGGGAGAATACAAGTTGTCATTTTTTACAGAAAATGATCATTTACCTGCAAACTCCAGGAAAATCACATGGAAAATTTTAGGATTAAGAAAAAGCAAATCATTATAGTGTTTGATTAAAAACTCCTTAAATATAGAATAAATTATTTTCCTATATGGCATACTCAACAAGTTAGAAAATATAATGGAAATAAATCCTATTTACAACAGCAATAAAAATGTATAATGCCTAGGGAAAAAAATTTAACAGTGGAGGATAACATGAATAGTTATTGCTATGCAGAAATAAAAAGCAAGCAAGCATGGGAATGGAGATGTATATGTATTCTTATATTTCTATATTAAAGCTCTTGATACTTGTTTAGTTATTACTTTTATTACTATGTTTTTTAGCATTAGCTATGGTGCATTATCAGCATACAGATCTGCATAGCTTCTCAGTTATTCAGTCTGATCTATTCCTCTTTTCCCCATCTACTACACCTGATTCTTCTCTCATTACGATAACCAATATTTTAAGTTAAATTTGTATATTTTTGTCTACATGTGTTCTTAACAAATGTGTATTTGTATTTTGTTTTTGTAATGTCCATTTTTTTCATTTTTTCTGTTTTTTATTAGTTTCTGATTTTAAACCCATCCCTGTTGATACATGTACTTCTAATCCATGGCATTTACAATATTCTATCTATCCATATTGCCCTGAAATCCCTGCATAACATAGAATAGTCAGTGAACACATTTGTACAAATCCCATTTGGACTCTGTAGGATTTTATTTGGTATATATATATATATATACACCCAATATGAGTATTGCTGTATTATATATTATATATATAATTAATAAATTAATATAATTTGTCCAAAATGTTGCCAGTATAATATTATGAATATATATAATTTCATTTAAAATTTGCATATATCTGAATATAAATTCTTTCTAGCAAATATATTCTTGTTACCATCATTTGCCTATTTTACTCTTGAATCTTTTTCTTCTTCTTGTTTATATGCAGGAGCTCTTTGTATATTTTAGATATTAATCCTGTGTCAGTTTTAGACATTGGAAATACCTTAAATTTTTTATCTTTGTTATTAAATTTTTCTGTGGTATATTTCATTGAATAGAAATTCTTAATTTTATTATAATTATACTCAATATTTTTGATTAAATATGCTTTGCTTTTGAATTCTTATTTAAGAAATCCTACCCCAATGTAGGTCACCAAAATATTCTTTATATCTTTATAATTATACTTTGCTCATTTAAGTTTGTAATTCAAATATTTTCTACACTTACATGTGATGAGAGGGAGGGATCTTGTTTTATTTTGTTTTCATATGATGAAATTTCCTAACAGCATCTACCAGTTTATCCTTTCTCATTTGTAGGTCAGCATTCTCTACAGAAATAGGATCAATTATATATGTGATTTATTAAAGAGTTCAAAATCTGTGAGGCAGTCCAGTAGGCTGGAAGCTCAGACAGGAGTTTATGCTGCAGTCTTGAGGGAGAATTTCTTCATCTATAGGAATCCTCAGTTTTCGCTCTTGAGGTCTTCAACTGAAGGGATGAGGAAGCTATACACATCTTGAAGAGAAATATTCTTGACTTAAAGTCAACTAACTGATGGCAGATTTTAACCACATCTACAAACTGCCTTCACAGCAACACTTAGATTACTGTTTGATTAAATAACTGGGTACTATAGCCTAGTCATGTTGACATATATGACTAGTTATCTCATTATTAATTTTATGCTTCCATCTTTACTTTACATTAAGTTCCCAAATATACATGGATGACCCTGAACTCTATTTCGCTCCATTGGTAATTTTACCGAGGCCATTTTTATTTAATTTATATTGTCTTAGTTTAATACATGATAGGCAAGCCATCCCTCTTTACTCTTCTTTTATCTTTACTTTACATATATTTTGCCATATAAATTTTTGTGTGAGCTTGAAACAAGGTTTGATAACAATTCCATCCTATACAAGTTACAGTACTGTAACAAATTTATTGCACAGACTGCAAGAAGAAAGACACTTTTTTAACTCCTTCTAAAACTGCTTACATCATCCCACCCTTGGATGGAATTAAGAATAGATAACATATAATAAAATATTCTGTCCTGTTCAATATAAAAATTGTAATAAAGAGTCTCACTTTTTGATCTCTGGTTGCTGACAGATTTTAACCCCTACTACTCCCTATTTCCTTCCTCTTCCACATCTGGGCAAATTTGTAAGAAAGTCCACATGTTTCCTCTCCTGGTACCAGTGGGAAGTTCAAATTACATAAGCCCAGCCATGCATGGGAATCCTCACCCAAAGCACACTAAGTATCATGTAGCCCAAATCTAGTTCTCTCCAGTTCAGCTTGGTATTTGCTATTTGCGAACGCACTGCAGCGTTGGGGATTTCTGAATGACAGATGGACAATGACTAGCTCTTTATCTCATGGAATGCTTTATGAGCTCCTCAAAAATACTAAAAACATGGGATTTCATTATTGGATGCTGCATGCTACTGTTCCTATATAACTCTGTTCACAGCTTCTGCCACTAAAAGTACACATTATTCTTGTAGGAAGTCATTCAGTAAGATCCTCTTCGACATGAATGTGAATGTCTCTCTCCCACATTTGGCCCAAATCTGCTCAACTATCCTTTCCCCAGAAAGCTTAAAAAATACAGCTTTCTTTCATCACATTCCTCTTTAAACTTGCCACAACATGCCTTCAACCAATTTCTAGCCAAAGAGCCCAAACTGGCCCTGAAAATATAATGTATATGTACATATAGATACACATATGTACACACATATATGCATATCTTATACACATACATATACACATATGTGTGGATACATTTATGAGAGAGAGTAAATAATGAAGAAAGGAAGAAAGGAAGGAAGAAAGAAAGAGAAAGAAAGAGAGAGAGAGAAAGAAAAAAGAAAGAAAGAAAGAAAAAGAAAGATAGATAAATGACTGCAGGACCAGAATGAATGCCAAATCAAGAAAAATCTACTTACTGGTAAGATCTTATGGTGCCCTGGCTGGCCCTCCACACTTGTCACTGGCTTGGTGCACAGCTAGCCCATGCTACCTGTGTGTATCCATAGCCCACTTCCAGATGGAGCAGAGTAATCCTTGTGCACATACTGGGAACAAGTATGTCTGGCCCAATCAGTCCAGTAGTGACCTGGGGGACTAACCCAGGACACTGATACCATATTTTTCATCCCTGCCTTTAGAAGAAAAAAGAAAGAAAGAAAGAAAGAAAGAAAGAAAGAAAGAAAGAAAGAAAGAAAGAAAGAAAGAAAGAAGGGGAAGAAAGAAGGAAAAAGGAGATGAGATGCTCTTAATGCTTCTAATACGGGTAGGCCCAGCATTTGCTCTAAGCCCCTACCTAGGAATCTCATCTGCTATTAAAGATGTATGTATGAAGTAGAAAAGTTAGATTTTAATTGAATTATTTCTATAATATTTCAATTTACTATCTTTGGAAACACCGGAAAATGATGAGTGTTGGGTTCTGAATGTTTTAGACACATTCCACCCAACTTGTATTGCATTTTATAGATATTATAATTTGTTTAAAGATATACCTGTTGATGGGTCATTTCTAGATTTTAGCTATTATAAATAAAGTTGACATGAGCATCTGTGTGCAGGTCTTTAGGGTGTATGTTTTCGTTTTGCTTAGGCAAATACCTGGGAAAAAATTTAAGGTTGTTTTTTCTTTGCATTTGCGAAGTGTCATTAATTGTTATCTGTATTTGTAATATTCTCCAATGGAATGGAATCAACTTTAGTTTTCCTAGCTGCTAAAACAGGTAGCATAAATCAGGTTGGCTGAACAACAGGAATTTACTAGCTCATGGTTTCAGAGGATAGAAGGCCTGTTGTCCACCAGGGTCAGTACCTTCTTGCTGGCCAGCAATCTTTGGGGTTCCTTGGCTTTTCCTTCACATGACAATGCACATGGTGGTTTCTTCTTTCTCTTCCAGGTCCTGTTGACTTCCAGCTTCTGGCTGCTCCCTGTGGCCTCTCTCTCTGCGGTCTTCTCCATAAGGGCTCCAGGAATAGGTGTAAGACCTGTCCTGATTCAGTTGGGCCACACCTTAACTGAAGTAACCTCATCCAACGGTCCGATTTCAAATGGATTCACACCCACAGGAATTGTTAAGAATAGGAACAAGTATTTTCTGGGATACAAAACTCTAAGCCACTATAGAAGCTTAGAGAAATTACTTCAAACCCCCACTACTTGGTGAAAATCTGTATTACAAATATATGTCAGTGCCTTTATACCTTTGTTTACACCACTGTAATTAGAGGTGATCTAATTCTTGTGCATGCGCAGATTGATTACATGCTGAGCCACAGAACATATGTAAGAAAATGGCAGCCTTAATATGATGATGGACATGATTTTTAGTATTATAATGAGATACAGGTGACTTATAGGTTAAAGTCTAACTACTGTGCATGTCAGGCAGGCCCATTTTGGTTAGATCCAGCTTCAGTTATCAACATAACTTTGGACTTAGGGTGGGTTAGTTCTGGGCAGACCCAAGACCTTTCATTAATAAGCATTAGGGACTGCCTTTAGTGATCATAAAACTCTAAAGTAAAAAAAAACTGGATAAATGAGTACAAGTGAAGTTTAGTCCCAAGGTTTTTACAATCACAAGGGCACAAGATATAAAAGCTATACAAGCATTGCCAGAGATCAAGACAGCTGGATTACAGTTCAAAATATTTCAGGTATTTCCCTCTGTGTACTCTAAAATACCAGAATGTAAAAAGGAATATCTATATAAAGATTCAGTAATCATAGTCATCACTTAAATCTTAACATCTCAGTTACACCACCCACAAGAAGAAAGTCTACTATAACTATTGAGATTAATGATCCATTAATAATTTCACCTTTCTGCATGGTCAGGGCTTTCTAAGTAAAGATTGCTGAAAACGTAGTTTAAGGAGAATTCAGTTCATAGCAGCCTTACAGATGGAGATTGCCAGGAATATATCAAGTCCTATCTCTCCCCTGAGTGATTTGCTTACATTCCATGGTAGTGAAGTGGTCTTTCCCCTCTTCTTCCCAAAGAGAATTTGTTTACAGTCCAGAGCAAGAGTCTCTCCATCTCCAGAGGGGAGCAGGTGTATCTATACCAGCCATCTGACTTGAGCACTGCAATGGATAATTCTGGTGTTTCTCCACTATGGTACTTATCCCATTGTGCCCATGAGGTGCATCTTGTTCTCCCTCATTGCTCTGTGGGAAATCTGAGCAAGGGATAACAACATAGCTGTTCAGGGAGTGAATAAATGACCTGGTCTCTGATCCAATATGTTCCTGTTAGTATTTGTGTGTGTATAAGGGTGTGTGTGTATGTACACTCAAAAATAGGATAAAATCTTACACTCTACAGTTGCAGACTTCACTATGTATCAAGGAAAAACTGAGACTTTAAAACATAAAATTATGGTAACATTTTGTAATGGAAGTGAAGGTTTATTTTTGGTAATAACTCAGACTCTCCAGTTTTATTATGATTATATTTTACAAGTGCACACTTCAACTTCCCCCTCCTCATGTCCCCACCCTTAACTTCTAATGTGCTTTCAATCTCTGTGAATTTGCTATTTCTATTCCCCTCTTGTAATGACATCAGACATTTTTTGTCCTTACATGTCTTTCTTATTTCACTGAGCATTATGTTTTCACCATTCTTCCACTCTTATAATTTCATTCTGTCTTAGGGCTGAATGATATTACATTGCACGTATGCACCATAGTTTGTTTATCCCTTTATTTGTTACTGGACAATTGGGTTGTTTCCACCTTTTGGCTATTGTGAATAAGGCTGCTATATACATTGGTGTACAAGTATATGTTTGAGAACCTGTTTTCTCTTTGGGTATATGCTTAGCAGTGGAAATGTCAAGTCATATGGCAATTCTATATTTAACTTTAGAGAAATAACTTTACTGCTTTCCACAGTGGCTGCAGCATTTTACATTCCCATCAACAATGCCCTAGGTTTCCAATTTCTCCATATCTTCTCAAACACTTGTTATTTTATATTAAAAAATAATAGCCATCCTTGTGGGTGTGAAGTGGTATCTCATGTTTTTATAATATTAGAGAGTTTACAAGTTTATAGAAAAATTATGCAGGAAGTACAGGGTTCCCATAAGATGTTTAATAAAATTGGTGAGGATCCACTAATATACTTTTGTCCTTCAATCTTTTTAACCAGCTCAAATTTTCAGTTGCATCTGATATATTAAAATAGAGGCTAGAGAAGTCACTCAAGCCTTTAAAATGCCAGGCAGAAGCAAGATCAAACTTAGGAAAGGTGGCAGGGAACAGGTTTTTCAAGCCTTTCATTAGTGCTGGGTTTGGGATAATCAATACGTAGTCTTGTCCAGATAACCAAGATGAAAGGAATATGGGAATTTGGGGCTGAAGCCTGGGCTACTAAAAAATGGAATACATTTATCTGGGAGGTCTTCCAAGTCATATGTCCCTGGATTTGTCACAATCTTTTCTTAGAGAAACCACTTCATATCTCTTGATATAAATTAATGCATTCATGAAAGATTGCCCTGTGCCAAAGGTCAGCCCAAATAATTAGCCTTGCAAGTAAGGAGGCTTAATTATACATTTTAACATTGCAGAAATGGCAGCTGCTCATGCCACATTTTCAATGATTTTATAATTGAAAGAATTAAAATATTAGGAGTATGGAATGTGAAAATGAAAAAAATGATAATTTCTTTTTTCTTTTGAAATATACAAAAAAAAAAATTTGCATTAAACCCGAATTTTTTTTCCAAGTTTCCAAGAAGCTTCACTGAGTAGTTCAAGGCTTAAAATGTTGTAAAATTTTACAGGATTTAAATCTGCTGAAGTTTATAATGGGACCCAATGTTGAGGGTTATAAATACACGTTCTGTAGACATCATAGCATAAAG
This sequence comes from Choloepus didactylus, assembly GCF_015220235.1. Classification (NCBI taxonomy): domain Eukaryota; kingdom Metazoa; phylum Chordata; class Mammalia; order Pilosa; family Megalonychidae; genus Choloepus; species Choloepus didactylus. The sequence goes on along the minus strand of NC_051308.1, from coordinate 65,691,430 downwards.
CTTTCAGAATATTTGAGGTGGAAGCATCTATATTTTCTCTCTGCCTGCAACCCAAGTATATTACACATTATCCACTTCTGTAATTCCTCTGAAAAAGAGATTCTTGGATCAACTGTTGAACTTACGATTATGAAAAAAATTAGGGGAATTTCTATGGCCAGATGAAGGTTTATTTATACTTGTTTAATTGTGGAAACTACGTCTATATATTAAACTAAGGGCTATCCAAAACAGAATGTTGAAACAAAAATGTTTTTAAAGAAGGAAAAATATTTTTTACATATGGTATGGAATCTTTGGTTTCCTTTGTAGCAGGAGGAGTGGACATTTTCTTTTTTTTTTTTTTTAACATGTCCCTGGGTTCTTTTAATAAATTCCCAAGAAAATTTTTGATGAAATCTTCATTCTTCTGAATTGTACTTTGTTTCAATTTTCCCAAAATTTGTTCCATTAAGGCAAATGACCATCTAGTAGAACATTAATAACAAAGAATTTCACGTCATTCTCTTCATTGACTTGCAAATGCAATCATTCGTGTTCTCTTGAAAGTAAAGGAATACAGTGGATTATGTTACAGACTGCAATTTTCATCAGGCAATTGTGGGAAGCACTATTTCTGTCTCTAATGCATATCTGGAGACTACTATTGAAAAATACAGTACTTCATATGCAAAGTTAATCCTATCCTTCAACTAGAAAAGAAAACTATCTTTCCAGCTGAGGTGTAAGTTATACAATCAAAGTTAATTTAAAAAATTTCATATCAGAGGAAGAAAATCTGAATACAGGATTCAAATTACAAATAGCTGAATAATGTAAAGCAGAGATACACATGAATTCAAAACAATAAAATGTAATTATTTCCAGGTTTAAATGGAAAGTATAGACATAGTACCTTATGACTTCATATTTTCCTTAGCGCACTACCTCCTAGGCAAAATATGTCAAAACTTGTGTGTATTTGTGTCTGCATATAAAAATAAACCTGGAGAATATGACCAAAACTTCCCAATTAACTATGGACCTATTACAATCCTTTTCCATCATATAACAGAGAATCAGAAGAGGGGAGATAAAAGTATAAAAAGTTAAATTTGTGGAAATTTCTGGGAAAGTGATTTTATTATTAGTTTTTAGATAAAATCCAAATGCTACTGATCTGTCTGTAAGCATGTGACTATCAGCAATGAAGCATGCTCAGCTGGAGAAAAATTATAAAATGTAGCTTATCAAAGGTCTTTCCAACCTCAGAGTTCATGAGTAAACAGAATGTCTAATTAGAAAATGAAGACACACACATGAAAATCAAAATCTCTTTCAATACAAATTTACCAAATTATTTTTTCTTTCCTGGGCACTGCATTCAGAGATTTCTTATTTCAAATTCAATTTAAGTATATGATAATAATAGAACTTTGTAGAAGAGTATGAGGACATTTATGTTTTGTTTTGCTTTGATTTGTGAATTTCAGCTGCTATTTGTTGCGTTTGCCCTCTCCAAAGCCTTTCAAATGTTGCCTTGTATTTTAATTTATGAAAAAGCAGAATTTGTGATGTGGTTATAATCTTTAGTCCAGAGAGGCTTAAGTTTCTGATTACAACTAATCTTTAGAAAAGTCACCTAAAAAAGTCTGAAAAATAGTTATCATATAACTATGTTTTATAAAGTCAGTCATGTAATGGCTCCATAGCTGGAATTTTGCAGTGGAAAAGTCCCAACTCACAATGTGTGCTGGTATTTATTCTTCTTCTTTTATGGTTTGTTTTCTAGTTCAGAATCATTAAGTGGTAAAATTATGGTTTATTTAGGTTTAGCACTGCAGGAAATAATAACATCCCTTTTAGTATTTCAAATATTATTTTTAATAAAAAAAAGTCCCTGTAAGATTGAAATTTCTGAACTAGGCACCCAGAGTTTCCGATGCTAAATTTGCTTTCTTGAAAGGTTAGGAACATTTAGAAGTTCCAATAGTTTTTGAAGACACAAAGACACCATAAATCTCTCCTAAAATGTGCTTTAGTACTGTGGTGGGAAAAAAGCATAGACTCTCAAAGTCTAGCAGTTACACTCCAGATGAAATTTATATTCTGGTGAAAGCTGAGCTAGTAAATTTCTTGATTCTTTGTACTGTGCTAAAAGTAGAGGAAATATTAACAAATAGAGAGTAGAAAGACTGCCTTATGTGGAAGGTACAGATCAGTGAGGTAGTGATGATGCCTGTCATGTAAGGAGTCTGGCTACCTGATCAGACAGAGCCTCTCAGGATTTGCAGAACCCAGATGTGGTTACAAAACTCCAGGAAATGTTCATAATATGTGCATGGGCTTGGAACTGCATGAGCTCAGTGGAAATGGCTCATGTTAGCCAAATTCACAAGAGACTGACAAGACTGAACAAATGCCAAATCAGTAATACAGAACAAGAAATGTAACTCTCAAGATGAATGTAACATTTATTTCCTTTATTCAGGACAAATACTCCTTGGAGAAAAACCCTCATGAAAAATATGAAGCTAAAGTTGAGTAATCATAATAATTGGGTCCTGGAGTGATTTTAGGCATTATAAAGCTCTTGCAAACAGAGGAGTCTGTATCTATAATCAGGGCTGCCCTAATGGACAAGGCTGAAGACAAAAAATATTCTTACTGAGGTTTTCTTTTCTAAAAATTCTCTTACTATTCCTTTTGTGATCACACAGTCTTCTTTCAGATGGGGTAAATTATTGAGACAAACCTGATTAATTAAAATATTACATAGAATCTTGACACATGCAGGGAGGAAATGGCTGATTAAAGTAGCACTGGAATGGCTCACTTTTTCCTCCACTTCACAAATTCCACCACCCTGGTTATTCTTTACAAAACTGTTGGAAAAGGATGAAGCAGCATCCTCTAGTAGTCAGTGATGGAACTTGATTTTCCCAGAGTTTGAAGCCAAAAGTTTCTTAATTCATAAAAAAAAAAAACAGATTTTTCATATTCCTACATTAGTTTGTGTCCTCATAAAAACAAGTCTGAATTCTCAGTGATGTAAGATTAAAAAGGCTTGCTTCTCACTCATGTTCACGTCTCTCACAATTTAACTTACCCAGGACTCATCCATTTGCTGGGCATTGCTGAAAACTTTTTAAGAGATCATGAGGAGGAATGTGCAGGCTCTAGGAACTCACCCAGAAGTGAAGCACATTAATTCTGCTTACATTCCGTTGGCAAAAGGCAAACAGTCCTTGGCTGGCCTCAAGGATACAGACAAGAATAATTCTACTGCAGAGAAGAGTTATATGTCTAAAACACTGTCTACTACTAGCATTTACCACAAACCTGAGAGGTAGTCAAGGAAACCACATTTACTACCATATTCTGATGTACTTAGGTAAAACATGGTGGCATGTACTGTGTTTATTATCAAATCTACAGTGGGGGTAAGTGAACATTTCCCAACAGCAGGTTTTATTTTTCTTTTAATATTGGTTCCTCAAGGTGGGCACAGGTCCAGCAGTGTTAGTAAGATTTGGCAGGCCTTCCTGAAAAAACTTAATTATTTTACCTTTTTTCTTTTATTTTCATGTTTTCTTTAAGTATCAAGTATGTTTATCCTTCCACTGGTTCTGGAGAATAAATTGCACAATTCAACTAGAGAGGCATTTTAGAGAAGATTGAAAGCTTTGCTCTTCATAGAGACCTGGGCAAGCTGGAAAGCATGGAGCTCAAATGTTTGATTTTGTGAATAGTGTACTTTGCTCTTCCATAATCTATGATCATTAGTAATGAGAATTGACTACTAGATATTGATAATACATAGTGAATTTGTCAATGTCCTTATATTTCCAAGACCTAAAATCTGAAAATAGACATTGGATTATATATTTTGCTATATACAGTGATTATAAAAAAAAGTACATATCTGGATGAAAAATGTGCATCTTAGATAGTCTTTTGACTTTTAAAAACTATAGTTTAGTCAAAACTATTTTTCTTGGACTAGGAGTTTCAAAATATTACCCAAAGAGGCACTTCAAATACTGCTTTTAGGTGGACCATGCCAAGGAAGGATCCAGGAAAGTGACTATGTCCCCAGGTTCCAGGGACCCTACTCTGTTTCAAGTACAAAAGCCATGCTTGTGTTTATTTACAGTTTTAGGCTTTTATTTTAAGAAAGATGCCATGGCTAAAGCAACAACACAACAACCAAATCAAAACCAAAACAAAGACAGAATCAATTAATGCCACTAACTTATATGATACAAAGAACTCCTAGAAAGGCCCTAAAGCATGGTGAACACTACAGGTGTCTTTGAAGCTGGACTGCTTGGATTTATATAAAGAGGTCTGGTATATGGTAAATACAAGCCCTGCTGATTATTGGCTTTGCAGTTATCCATTGGTTTTTACTGAGAACTGATGAAGCTCATTTTCAAGTTCATATTTATAAAACTAAGAATAAACAGAGATGTTGTCTTATAAAAAGTTAGTTATCTCTTAGGAGAAATGTTGTAAAATTGAAATTCAAAATTCAGAACTGAAAGATAACAAACAAGTTAGCAAAAACTGCTGATTGGTATTACCAAGTACAAATGATGTCCATCTAACAAAAAAAGGAAGTATAAACAATTTTAAGAAGCTAGTTAATGTTTTAACAGTTCATTCAAGATTCCAAAGATTTTGTTTTTGTTTTCAGTGTTGTGGTTTTGTTTGGTTTTTATTTCTGTTTTGCACTATTAAATAAGTTTTGGAAATTCCATTGTAAAGGTAAATTACTTTTAAAAATGTTTGATTTATATTGTATGACCAACTGACCAAAATGTTTGGCATTGATTCTATTCCTTCGGAGAATAGAGTCGCTAAACTCTATTTTGCTCTATAAATTCAAGTTTGGACAAGCTCTAGTTCAAGGTTTCAAAAAGAAGATTTAATAGCAACTTCTATCTACCCTTCAGTTTAAGAATATATAAATATGTTTTGATAATCAGCTCCAGTAAAATCTGTAAAGATTCAATATATTTGAGAAAAACTTTTTATGCTAGACTCAAGAAGATATTTCTTGATTTCAAATATATATTTAGTATGCAGAAAGCTAAAAAGAGCATCATTCCCACTCTGTCACCAAGAAAAATGTATGTAATCTACAAAATCATAACTTCTCTTGAGATCATTAGATAGCTAAGGTTATAGGGCAACCAACTAGGTAGTATGAAATCTAAAGAAAGGCAAAGCCATAGAGAGAGAAGATATGAGTGCTAGCTTCCCAGAAGCAGAGTACAAGATGAAGAAAAGGCTCCCATAGAAGAGGGTAATAAGATTTCAGTAACAATGTTGAGGAATTTCTAAAGGAGAAATATGGCCTGGAGTGAGAGATTAGAAACCCCAGGAATCATGAGGGGAATTTTGCCATGCTAATAGGCTTTTCTCCACAGACCTCAACAAATAGTCATGAAAAACTCTGGGAGCAGGCTACAACTCCAGACAAAGCTTCCTGGAATGTGCTGGCCTGTTGGAGGGAAGTAGCTGCTGCTGCAGAAGCAGCACATCCTTTTCTCCTACTCTCCTATGGCATGAAAGACTTTGCCACAGAGGGAAGGGCAGCAAAAGTCCAGGGCCTAGGTCTAGAGGTAAGTGGAGAATGGCAAGGAATCATTCTAGGCTTAGGACAATAGTGATCCTGTACCACTGTGAAATGGGACTTTGAAAAGGGCCAGAAAACACATTTGACACTTTGTCTACTGTAAGATGTAGGTAAGAAATAATTGAGAAATCCACTTCCTATACCTAGGGACATATGGTCTGCCTAAGAATAAGACTGAACCAATGCAACAGAGAACACATCCTGAATGAGCAAGTTGCTAAATTTAATACAAATGTGTCAATAATTACATGAAACGTATATTATCTAAATGCACAAATTAAAATACAAAGATTGTCAGGTTGTATAAAAAAGGCAACGATATATCGCCTACAACTTACGCAATTTAAATATAAAGACATTGACCATTACAGTTGTAGACTTTAACATTCCTTTCTCTGTCAATAGAATCAATGAAATCAGTAGAGATTTATAAGGTCCAAAAACACTATCAATTAATTTGAGCAAATTTATATTTATGCAATACTCTACCCAACAACAAAGTAATGTGTAATAGATGGAAGACATAAATTATCAATGAATTAAAAAATGGGACCCCACAACATTCCCTACCAACATTAAAGCCATGGTAAGGATGCATTAGACTTGCATAGTCCTATATCTGTAAAATAAATTTAATTCATAATTAAGCATATTCCATAGCAACTGAATTTGAATCCCCAAATAAAATGGTGAAAAAGATGGAAGAATTTGAATTGGATCTCAGAGAAATGGTTGGAAACATGAAGCACACAAATATAAGAATCATTGGTGTCCCAGAAGGAGAAGAAAAGAGTAAAGGGCCAGGAGGATTATTTGAGGAGATAATTAGGGAAAACTTCCCAATCCTTATAAAAGACATAAATATGTAAGTCAAAGGGGCCCAACATACTCCAAATAGACTAAATCCAAGTAGACCCACTCCAAGAAACATACTAATCAGACTGTCAAATACTGAAGGGAAGGAGAGAGTCCTAAGAGCAGTTAGAGAAAAGTGATTTACCACAAAAAAGGGAAAATACATAAGACTAAATGGTCACTACTCACTGGTTACCATGGAGGCAAAAAGTCAGTGGTATGATATATTTAAGATTCTAAAAGAGAAAAATTACCAGGCAAAATTGTTTATCCAGCAAAGCTGTCCTTCAAAAGTGGGGGGGGAGTTTAAAATTTTCACAGATAAACAAATGCTGAGAGAAATTGTTCATAAGAGATCTGCCCCAAAAGAAATACTTGAGGGAGTTTTGTTGACTGGAAATCAAGACATGAGAAAGAGACTAGGGGGAGAGTATAGAAATAATGACTATCATTAAGAGTAACTAAAGGGATAGAAAGAGAGGAATACTAGATCTGACAAATAAAAGCCAAGGGATAAAATGATTGAAGTAAGGGCAGCTTTTACAGTAATAACATTGAATGATAATGGATTAAACTCCCCAATAAAAAGACACAGATTGGCAGAATGGATAAAAAGTATGATTCATCTATATGCTGTTTACAAGAGACTCACTTTAGACCCAAGATGCAAATAGGTTGAAAGTGAATGGATGGAAAAAGATATTCCACACAAGCAATAATCAATCAATAAAAATAAATAAATAAAGTGGGAGTAGCTATACTAATATCAGATAAAATAGACTTGAAATGCAAATACATTATGAAAGATAAGGAAGGACCCTATACATTAACAAAAGGAGTAATTCACCAAGAAGAAATAATGATTATAAGTATTTATGCACCAATCTAGGTGCTCCAAAGCACATAAGGCAAACACTGGCAAAACTGAAGGGAGCAATAGACATTTTTACCTTAATAGTAGGGGACTTCAACACATCACTCTCTTCAATAGCCAGAACAACTAGACAGAGGATCACTAAGGAAATAGTGGACCTAAATAATATGGTAAATGAACTAGACCTAACAGACATATATAGATCATTGCATCCTAAAACTGCAGGATCTACACTCTTTTCTAGAGCTCATGAAACATTCTCCAGGATAGAGCATATGCTGGGGCACAAAACAGGTCTTAATAATGATAAAAACACTGAAATTATTCACAGCTCTTTCTCCAGTTACAACAAACAGAAGTTGGAAATCAACAACCACTGAAGAATCTGAACTTTCACAAACATGGAGGTTAAACAACACTCTTAAACAATAAGTGGGTCAAAGAAGAAATTGCAAAAGACATCACTAAGTATCTAGAGATGAATGAAAATGAGAATACAATATATTAAAACTTATGGGATGCAACAAAGGCCATGCTGAGAGGGAAACACCTACAATAAAAAGGATGAAAGAGCTAAAACCCAAGGTCTAACTGAGTAATTGAAGAAACTAGAGAAAGAGCAGCAAACTAACCATAAAGCAAGTAACAGAAAAGAAATAACAAAGATAAAAGCAGAAATAAATGAATTGGAGAATAAAAAACAACAGAGAGAATCAATAGAACAGTTGATTCTTTGAGCAGATAACAAAATTGACAAACCCTTAGCCAGACTGACAAAGTAAAGAAGAGAGAAGATGGAAATAAACAAAATCAGAAATGAGAGGGGGATCATTACCACAGATTCTGAAGGAATGAATAAGTTGGACTTAAATTTTATATGAAAAATAAAAGGATCTAGAATTGCCAAAACACTATTGAAAATATGAATGAATATATTTGGAGTGCTCATACACCCTGATATAAGGACTAATTATAAAACTATAGCAATGAAGACAGTTTAGTATTGGTGAAAGAGTTTATACATAGATAAATGGAACAGAATAGGCATTTCATTACTAAGTTTTGAAAGTTCTTGGTTGTTAATAAAGGTCTTTGTCAGATATGTAATTTGCAAATATTTTCCTTCTTTCTGTGGCTTGTGTTTTAATCTATCTAGCAATGTCTTTTGAACAGCAGACATTCTTACTTTTTATAAAGTCCAGCTTATCATTATTTTTTATTATTGAGCATACTTTTGGTATTATATCTAAGAAACCAAAGCCTTATCCAAGATTATATAGGCTTTCTCCTGTTCTGTATTAGATTTTACATTAATTTTATAATCCATTTTTGTTAATTTTATATGGTACAAATGAGGATTGAACTTCATAATTTTGCATATGGAAGTACAATTTTAGAGCATCATTAGTTGAAAAGACCATCCTTCAAATACTTTGCATCTTTGTCAAACTTTATTTACTAAGAATGCTTACAATTATTTCTGGATGCTCTATCTTCTTCAATTGATTTGTCTGTCTTGACATCAATACCACAGTATTACCACAGTATATTGGTTAGAGTGGATTTATAATGTTTTGAAGTCAGATAATGTAAGCCCTTCAATGTTGTAATTTTATAAAGTTGTTTCAGTTTTTTTTCTTTGCATTTTATAGGAATTTTACAATTTCTAAAAACAGTAAAAACACTACTAGAATTTGGATTGAATCTATAGATGAATTTGGATAGACTTGACATTTTGATAATACTGAGTTTCCCAATCCATGAACACGATATATACCCTCATTTATTTAGGTTTCCTTTCATTTCTATCAGCAATATTTTGTAGTATCAGGGTAAAAGTTTGCACATCTTTTTTTTTTTTTCAGATTTATCCTTAAGTATTTCATAGCTTTTGATGCCATTGAAAATAATATGGATCTTCTAAATTTTAATTTTCTATTCCCCCCAATAATATATAGACCTGTAATCAATTAGTATATGCTACATCCTACCTAACCACACTTTTTATGTCTAATAGAATTTTTGAAGTTTCCATAGATAATCATCTCATTTGCAAGGAAAAGTGGCCTTACTTCTTCCTTCACAATCTGCATGCCAACTTTTTTCTCTACTTTAGTTTCTTGCAATAGCTAGAAGCTCCTATATGTTGAATACAAGTGGTGAAGGTGGATATCTTAGCCTTTTTCGAAATCATAATGGGAAAGAATTTTGTTGTTAATGATTAGGTATATATTAACTGTTAATTTTTTCACATATTTTTATCTGGTTGAATAATTTCCATTCTATTCCTATTTTCCTGTTAGTTTTTATGAAGAACATTGAATTTTGTCAACTGCATTTCTTTTTCCTGCATTTATAGAGCTTATGGTGTGGTTTCGCATCTTTAGTCCATTAATATGATTAATTACAGTGATAAATTTTCTAATATTAAATCAATCTGACATTCTTTCAGTAAATTCTAACTTTGTTGGATTTGTTTTACTATTTTAAGATTTATTGCACTTCTTTCATGAGGTATACAGATATGTAATTCTCTTTCTTTGCAATGTTTGGTCTGGTTTTTGCTTCGGAATAATGATAGTTATAAAAACAGATAATTCAAATCTTAAAGATTTTCTTTTTTTGAGGTTTGATATTACTTCTTCCTTCAATGTTCAGTAAAATTTTCTGGAGTTTAAATTTAGCATGGTATACCTTTACTCCTTCTTTTTATTTCAACCTATTTTTGTCTATATTTCAAAGGGATTCTTGGAGGCAACATAAGGTGTTAGTGTTTGATTCAGTCTGACTATCTCTGAATTTTAATTGGGGTGTTTAGACAATTTTTATTTAATAGGATTATTAATATGGTGGGATTTAAATCTATTGTCTTGTTATTTGATACACATTGTTCCATCTGTTCTTTGCTTCCTCTACCTCCACCCCTATTTTATTGCCTCTTTTGAGTTAATTCTTTTCATGTGTCTACTTTGTGTCCATTGTTGACTTACTAACTTTGTTTTGTTATTTTAGTGATAGCATTACAGTCTTAGTGTATATCCTTAACTTACAGCAGTCTATATCCAAGTTAAATTGTACCATGTCATATATGGCATAAAAATCTTACAGTAATATATTTCCATTTTTTCCTAACTGGCCTTTGCACTATTGTTGTGAATTTTACACATTGTAAATCCCACAATATATTCTTATTAATTTTACTAAAAATAATCAATTATCATTTACATAAATTTAAGTAATCATAAAAAATTATTTATATTTAGCCACGTAGATATGATTTCTAGTGCCCTTCTTCCTTTGTGAAAATCCAGGCTTCTATCTGGTATCAATTTCCACCTGCCTGAAGTACATCCTTAACATTTCTGGTAGCCTGAGCTGCTTGTGGTGAATTCTTTCAGATTTTTTATGCCTTACAAAGGCTTTATTTTGATTTCATATTTTGGTTAAAGAATTCTAGTTTGGCAGATTTTTCTTTCAGTACTTCAAAGATTTGTTCCACTGTCTTCTAACTTATATTATTTTGACAACGTCTTCTGTTTTCTTTATCTTTGTTCCTCTGTATATAATATCTTCTTTCTCTGAGTTCTGTATTTTCTCCCTATAACTTATTTTATGAATTTGACATTGATATGCCTTGCCATAATTTTCTTCATTTTTCTTATGCTTGGGGTCCACTGGGATTTTTGTGACTTTGGTTTTATAGTTATCATTTTGGAAAATTTTGGGTGATTACAGTTCCAACTATTTTTTTTTTTCTCTTCATGTCTGTGTCCTCATCTTTGGTAGCTCCAAGCACATATAAAATAGACACTGGTACGTGTCCCACCCTTCCTACTACTATGCAATTTTTAAAATTTCTCTTTGAATTTTTTTTCAAATATCTTCTATAGCTATTTCTTCAAGTTCATTAAACATTTCTTCAAAGTCTCATCTGTCATTAATCCCATCCAGTGCATTTTTCACCTAGAGTTTCTCTTCAAGTGAACACTTGTTTGGCCTCAAAGCAAGTTTCAGGGAACAACTTGCATTGCTCTCAATTCTCTACTCCCTTCCAGAGACCTACCTCTCTTTCCAGTAAAGACCTTATGTTATTTTTAATAATTTATTAATTTCTCTTTGCCTCAACATCTCCTTTCCTAAGTAAGATTTATAATTCAATTTACCTAATCAGAAAGTTCATTTATTCTGCTGTTCCTCAAGACAAAATAACCGTCTTCCATAAAATGATTTAATCATGTGCCTTCTTCCTCAAAATCCCTGAGGTTGGGGCTGCATACTTTGGGGATATGATTTGGTAGATTTAACTTATTAGGTTTGTTTGTATGTAAGGATATGAGTTTTTGTAAATTTTTAAATCTAACTTTATAAAGTAACTTGATTCCTTAATCAAAAATGGAGGAATCTGTATGAGACCAAAGTGAAGTAAGTTTGTATTTTTGTGGAAGTAGTCAAAGAGCAACATTTCATTTTCTTAAGAAAATTTTTCCTTTATTAGAGAAGTTGTGGATTTACAGAATGACCAAGAATAAAAAGCAGGAACTCACCACCAACTCCTCGCATTGGTGTGGAATATTTGTTACAATTGATGATAGCACATCTATGCAATTGTACTATTAAAGTCCATAGTTTAACCTATGGTTCACTGTTTGTGTTGTGTAGTTTCATGGATATTTTATTTTTAATTTTTATTCTTTTAGCATATATAAATCTAATATTTCTGCCTTTTAATCATAACTAGATGTTTTAAAAAGCAAGTTATTCTTTCATCATACATACAAGCTAACATTTCCTCTTTTAATCATATTCACGATATATTTCAGTGTTGTTAGTTGTATTCAGAACATTGTGCTACCATCACCACCATTCATTACCAAAACATTTCTATCATTCCAAATAGGAACCTTGTACATGTAAGCCTTCATTTCCATATTCCCTTCCCATCCCCTGGTAACTTATATTCTATATTCTGACTCTATGAGTGTGCTTATTAATTGTTTCAAATCAGTGAAACCATACAATAATTGTCTTTTTGTGTCTGGCTTCTTTCATTCAACATGATATCTTCAAGTTTCATCCATGTTGCATGTTTCAGAACTTCATTCCTTTTTTACAGCAGGATAATATTCTATTGTGTGTATATACCACATTTGATTTATCCATTCATTCACTGATGGACACTTGAGTTGCTTCCATCTTTTGGCAATTGTGAATAACGTGCTATAAATATTGGTGTGTAAAGATCTGTTCACAATCTATTCTTAATCTAGAAAAGACTTTTTACCTATGTGATCACAATGTGCAATGGTTTTGTTTGAGATATTCCTCTTCTCTTAAGTGATCTGTGGACTAACGCAAAACTTGATTTTATATACAGCTATGTCATTGACCGAAAATTAAGAGAACTGAAAATAAAGCTGAGTATTTTGATTTCAGCAGGACATTTGACAATAGCTCTTCTCTATTAAAATGGTGAAATATAGACTGGGTAATACCTTTGGGTTCTTAGCTGAAAAAAACATATATAAAGAATGCCAGTTAAAGGATGAATATCATTATATTGGTCAAAAATTTTTTTTTTGTAAACCAGAGGAACAAAGTCCAGCTAAGTGAAGGAAACTGTGGTCTATTACACAGCATGTGTTTCCTCTTAGTTGGCTCTTCTTTAATTTCTTTTGACAATATTTTGTAGTTTTCCAAGTGTACATTTTCCATTCCTTTTGTTAAATTTATGTCTACATATTTTATTATTTTTGATATTGCAAATGAAATTGTTTTCTTAATTTCATTTTCAGATTGGTCATAGTGTATAGAAATACAGTTGATTTTTGTGTCTGTATCCTGAAACCTTGCTAAAGACATTTATGAGTTCTCATAGGTTTTTAGTGGATTCCTTAGGTTTTTCTCTATAAATCATAGTATCATCTATGAATATAAATAATTTTACATCTTCCTTTCCAATCTTTCATTTCATTTCCTTGCCCAGGTTAGAACCTCCAGTACAATACTGAATAGAAGAAATCTACAAGAGAGGACATTTTTGTCTCCTTCCTAATCTTAGTGGAAAATCACTCAGTCATTCACCATCAAGTCTGATGTTAGCGGTGGATTTTTCGATTAATCCCCTTTTTAACATAAAGGAAGTTGCCTTTTATTTCCAGTGTTTAAAAGTGTTTTATTATGAAAATGTGTTGGATTTTGTCACATTCTTTTGTGCATCTATTGAGATGGTCCTGTGGCATTTGATTTCTTTTCTGTTGATATGGTATATTGCATTAATTGATATTCAGAAACCAACATTGAATTCCTGGGATAAACTCATTGCCTTTTGCATAATCCTTTGAATATATTACTGGATTCAGTTGGCTAGCATTTTGTTGAACTTTGGGGTCCATATTTGTAAGAGAAAAATGTTCTTGTAAATTTCTTTTCTTGTGATGAATTTGTCTGGTTTTTGTATCAGGTAATGCTGTCCTAATAATGAGTTAGGAACTCTCTTCCCTCCTTTCATTTTTTAGAAGAAACTGTGAAGAATTTGTATTAATTCTTCTTTAGCTACTTGATAGAATTCACCAGTGAAGTCATCTGAGCCTGGTCCTTTCTTTGTGGGTAGGTTTTTTTAAATTATTATTACTAATCAGTCTCTTTAATTATTATACATCTATTCAATTTTTTCTTATCTCTTCTTTGAGTCAACTTTGGTACTTTATGTGTTTCTAAGAATGTTTTCATTTCATGTAGATTATCTAATTTGATGGCATACAATTTTTCACAGTATTACCTTATAATCCTTTTTATTTCTGTTAGGTAAGTAGCAATACCTCATCCTTTATTTCTAATTTTAGTTATTTGTGTGTTGTCTCTTTTTTTCTCAGTCAGTCTAGCTAAAAGTTGTCAAATCATTAATGTTTGCTCTCATTGACTTTCTCTCTTGTTTCTTCTATTAAATGTTTATTAATTTATAGAATAACATTTATTATTTTCATCATTCTGATGTAAGATTAATTTTTCTCTTCATTTTCAGTGTCTAAGGTAGAAGCTTAGATTATTTATATGACATTTTTATTCTTTCTTAATGCAGGTATTTATCACTCTAAATATCCCTCTGAGTGCTGTTTTCCCTGCTCCCCATACATTTTGGTATGTAATGTCTTCATTTTTAGTCATCTCAAAGTATTTTCTTATTTTCCTCATGATTTGTTCATTCACCCATTGGTTATTTAGGAGTGTCTTGCTTCATTTCCACATATATATGAATTTCCCAAATTCCATTCTTCTATTGATTTCTAATTTAGTTCCATTTTAGCCAGAAAGCATTCTTTGTATGTTTTCAATCCTTTTAAATTTATGAAGCTGTTTAATAGCCTAGCATAAGGCTATCCTGCATAATATTCCATGTGCCCTTGGGATTAATGTTTATTCTAAGTTGTTTGGTGTAATATTCCACCCGTGTTCTGTTTGGTATGTTTTGCTTATAGAGCTGTACAAATCTTCTGTTGCTTTGATGATCTTCCATTTAGTTATTTTATCCATTATTGAAAATGAGATATTGAGGTATCAACTATTACTGTTGAATTTTCTATTTCTCCTTTCAATTCCATCAGTTTTTGTTTGATGTCTTATGGAGTTCAGTTGTTAGGTGCATTTATGTTTATAATTGTTATAGCTTCTTGATGGAATGACTCTTTTACCAGTAGGAAATGTCTCTATCTTCAGGAACATTTTTTGTCTAAGTCTAATTTGTTTGATATTGATATAACTATTCCAGCTATCTTATGTTTGCTACTCACATGATGCTTCTTTTTTCATCCTTTCACCTTCAACTATTTTTATCTTTGATTTTAACTTCTCTCTTTTCTTTCCACATCCTTTTAATGTTATTAGTGAAGGGGGGACACCCTGTCTTAAATAGTTAAAAATGGCTGAACACACTGGGCAGCACTGGGTAAATGAGATTGGGCCACATAGGTGTTGCAGTTTGGAGCAGAGTGAGTAAGTAGGGGCTGAAGGAGGCAGGCTTTGTAATGAGAAGATGGCAGGTAACACTTTGTTCCCACAGGAAGATGTGATGGACTTGTTTGAGTATTTTTGCAGGTTGGCAAGGAGTTGAAGCCCATTAGGTTGAAGATTCAACCTGGAGTGCCTAAAAGGAGAATTGGCCAAGTGGGGAGTCGATTCTGTTGGACAGGGTTGCATACCTGGTGAAAGCAAGGGGACACAGAGTGAGAACTTTGGGACCCTGTGAAGCTCGAAGAATTGGTCTTCTTGTAGAGGGGGATGGCCTTTGTTAGGGGTCATCTGCTAGTTCCACTGGTCCTGGGTCAGCTTTCTACATTAGATGTCACCTTAGTTTGAGGTCTGAAATGGGAGTGACCTCCCAAGATCTTAGAGTACATTTTAGTTGTGTCATGTGGAGCAAGTGTAAATTCCCTGCAGTTTTACTTCCACTGTGGTGGTTAATATGACTCCATAAGGTCTTTTCCATTTTGGCTCTAAAGCAGTCTTCTGCTGATGTCTCTTCCAGTATACCACATCTACATGTTAAAGGTGATATAGAGTTCGCTAGAGGAATGTCAGGAAAGTCAGCATGGATCTGTGAATGGTGGAAATGGATATATGTGATTAGTGACTAGTGACTCTCTTTCTACAAGAACAAATCCCCAAATCTCCAAAATCCTCCAAACAGTTTGAGATCAAGGAGAAATATTTAAGATTTTATTTGGAGAAAGCAAAATATCAAAATATGTAAGGTTTGAAAAATTGGTTTAATAGGGTCATAAATTACTGTGAAACAATTCTTGACTCTCTAACCAAAGTGACATTAAAAGAACACAAGACACTAACTTCTTTTCAAAATGAGAAGACTTGTTCTCTTAAACAATAAAATATGATAAAATCAATATAAGGCACAAAAAATTATTCTGATAAGACAGAATTTTTGCCTTACAGATTACTCAAAAAATTAAAGGAAAAATTTTACAGCCTCCTTCAAAAACAAATAATCCTAGAAAATTTTTCCATTTAATAGAGAGAAAACAAATTCTAGTTTATTATGAAAACTCTTAAAAAATTCTTATAAATAAAACACTAAATTTTACCCAACTTTGACCACAAGAAATAAAATTTCTTTTCTGAAATTCTTCTCTTTTTTTCTTAACAAAAATTCTGGCATAACTTGCATACATGACTTAGCATAAAAATGTGGTTTTCAGTTATCAAAACACCTTGGAATCTACGTTTAAGCTGACATCCCACAAAACACAGTTACTGTTGAAATAACCTTTGTCAGAATAATGGCTAGTTTGGTTAAATGCAAATTTATATGTTTTTAATCATCTTAAACATCTAGTAGATATAATGCTAGCTTATTTGACCAGTAAACCTGTATAAGATGAGGAAAAATACCTCCAAATAAAATATAATGCATGCTTATATTGTATTTAACACTGATAACTCAGAAGACATAGCTGTTTTTATTAAACTTTGACAGAGGAAGTATAAAAAGTTCAGTTTCCATAATTTTGGGGGTTTTAGAAACATTTAATTTATATAAATGCTTATTCATCTTTAATTCAATTTGAATATAGCTCCTTTGAGTAATTTTAGAAGTTAATTTGTTAATATCATCTGGAGGTAAGACAACAACATACATAAACACATATACACAAACATAGAGTACTTACAGCTTAAAATTTTCAACCATGAGACAGACAAACTGACTCAGAAACATAGAAAGACAAATTCACTAATATTAAATAACTGGATTTTGTCTTTGCCCCACTTTACAATTTACTAGAATTGTGATCCTGGCAAGTGGGACAAGATGAGTTTACTTGCTTAATTTGAGGAGCTTTCCCATGGCTATGTGTGGAGGAGACTTTTAAGATTTTCTTTGCTGTGATGTGTAGTTTTATGGTATCCTTGCCCAACTTTTCAGGCCTGTTTGACCCTCACATTTATTATGGAAAGAGGGATCCTATACGTTCCTTTCTGGATCAATCCAATCAGCCTTTACCATACAAGATTCAGCCTCTAAGGTTCTGACCAGTGTGTGTACAAGCCGATTTAGATCAGGTAGCCCTGGATCATATGCATTCAAAAGAATTCTGAATTTTTGAAAGAATATTTGCTGGTCTTGTCTGGGGAAATATCTAATTATAGTTCTTAATTTAGTTTGGGACCCAGATTTAACTTCTGTGCTAGCAAGGATGCTAGATTTGGTGGATGGCTTAATCTTTAAAGAAGCCTGGAGTAGATCGTTTTCCTTTAGGGAGTCAGGAGGAAATGGTTAGGATAGCTCTGAGGGAATATCTGTGTACTGGAAGCTGGGAAAGCTATAGGTTTGATTTGGAATTTATTCCCCTTTGTTCTGCTTTTGGCCTTTTCCTAATGAACTTTTAAGTGAAGCTATTTGGGAGACAGGTTGTCATATAGCAGCCTCCAAGCACCAATTTTGAATCACTTTTTCTTTTTTTTTAAGGCACCCCTCAAATGCACAATTTTGCTCATAGCCAAAGTTTCCCAAAGTGGCCTCTACAAAGACAAATAATCATCTGTCAGATCTACCCATAAACAGAAAGTCCTGATAGCAGGCCCATAGTGCAAGTATATATAAGAAGCAAGAGTTCAAGCATGTGGAGGAGAGAGAGACTTAGAGAAAGAGAGCCCATTATATTGTGGTGAGATGAAACATCTCTTGGGCCCTGGGCCTTTTGGCTCAGCCACTTGGTAACTGCTCTGACCTTGATGGAATCCAACACTGGGTGGAAATTCTAGACAGCTGTCTGGAACTGAACACACATACCATAATGGGTAGAAAAGAAGACTTTTTACACCGGCGCAAGAGGACAGGCAAACCACCCACCATGTGACACTGGTTGGGAGCTGGCTTATTGCTCCTTGCCAATTCCCCAAACCTGTGTCTCTGGACAGAAAGAAAATTAAAGAGCTGGAGGTAGAAATGAAATGAAACCAAATGGAATGTCTGACAATAGAATCAAAACCAAATGAAAACCAAAGGAACCTAAACCAAAGTCCTGAATAAAAGGCAATTGAACTCAATATAAACTGTGAGGTTTAGATATAGGAAGGGCTTACCTAAGAGATGCAGAGTTGTGAAAATAGAGCAATAGACATAAGAGGTATGTCATAATTACCTCACCTGGCCAATCACTGGAGCCCATAGCACCAAAGGGGCACTTTCTGATATCTCAGGAGACCTGAATACTTGTTGAAAAACAAATCAGAGTCAAGGTTACAGAGTACATTTTATTTGGGGCTCCAAAAATTATGCTGCAGCCAGGAGGCCAATTATTTACAAAAGATGAGGTGATATAGAACTGGGAGTACTGGCAAACAGTTTTTTATGGACATAAAGAAGGAATTTAGCTTGAGTCTTGTGATTGGACTGGTGTTTGTCCATCTTGTACGTGTGGCTTTAGGGCAAGTGGACCTTTATTTCGTGTGAGGCTGGATGTAACTAATTAGAGGCTTGATTGGCTCTCTGGGTTGGCCACCTTGATGAGGGATTTAGTAGGGCATGTGTTGGGGCAGTTTAACTTGTATGTTGGTTCTGAGAAAATCCAGTGGCAATTTTGTTTTATCAGTGACATTCCTCCTCTTCTCATTATATTTTAAAGGCCTTTATATTTTAAAGACCTTCAAATAATTGGCTCAGAAGGTACATCTGTGACTAATTTTGGTAAACAAAGTAATTTTCTTATTAATATTTACTAAGAACCCCAAGATGAATGTGAATAGTTATGGTCACATTACCACCAAATTGCAAACATTGAGGAATAGTTTGAAAAGTTTCTTATGACTTTACATCAAGGTTACTTTAAGAGACAAGAAAATATAAGAAGTTATATAGTGTTTTCAAGTAGTCAGACAAAGTTAATGGAACATGTGTGGTATCTTCTATAAGATCTGTATGGTATTATAGAGGATTAAGTTGGTTGATTTTGGTAGTTTGATATTCTTATTAGCCAAGATTTTCAGATTTTCAGCCCATTATAGCATATCTGCGATCTAAGCCAAGGTCCAAATGAAAAGATAGATAAGGAGAGTGGAATTCAAACTATGGTTTAAGTTTAAAAATATATAACTAAGAGTTTTAATAAGGAAAAACAAATACAGAGTAGGGATGCACTTATATTATATATATAATGACTTGTTAGTATGTATTTAGGACTTAGGTTTGACCATATAGTGAATATAAATTGGCAATTGCTGCTGTGGAAAATATGCAGAGACACCTTTTGATATAACCGCCCTCATTTTTTTGGTTAGAACAGTTAGACACTCATTGAATTTCATGCTGACTTCACATTTTCACAATATCAAATTGAACTGTAATACATCTAGAGTAAAAAATGAAAATATGAATAGTATTTCACAGACATTAAATTTGAAGATCTTCAATATTTCATTAGATAGTATAATTTATTTCAGCCTTGCCAATTATTTGTCAATATTTCTTACTCCCAATAATTCTGTGGTATATTATGACATGTAGCTTAGCACCGACAGTTGATGATGTTTAACAATGTCTGTTCTTCAATTTCTCTAATCCTTCAACACAACATATGAATATTTGGGATACAAACAAGAAAAAGATTCATAAGAGATGTTAAGCACCTTAATATGTGTCCAACTATGACATTTATACAAAATACATGAGAAAATATTAATTTGCCTATATAAAGGAAGATAGATAAAAACAACAAAGGGAATATGACTGCCAACTGTCCATAAATATACATGTTAGTTGAGTCCAGTAGGAAAAAAACTTAAACCTGATGCATAATCTTATTGTAGAAATATATATTATTCCTATTCACTGGTATAAAGGGACATGTAAAATGACATGCAAAATTTTAAAGCAGAGTAGTAAGAAGGTAACTAAAATAACTGTTGCTAACTCAATAAACTCTCAGAAGTGGAGACTGAATTTATTTTCTTGTTCCCACGTTCACATTCATTTCTTCGTCACATAAAAACTTTGTCTTTGATTAGGAAATATCTTTAAAAGGTTTTTTTCAAACTACCATATTACTAAGGTAAGAAAAAATCCCCACAAATTTAGCATGTATAAGAAAAATATATGAATGTGACTATAGGATATGTTTATATACCAAATGCATTCAAATGTAGTTTTACCTTGTCATTTTATTCATTTAAGTTACTGAATTTATCAAAGGAACCAAAATAGGAAAATTCCCCTCTTCATATTGCTGTTATTCCATGTGCACTTGTATTAAAGTAAATGTAATGAATAGCTATTAGGAATGAGAAAATAGAGATATTAAAATTCAACAATGTTTTCTTCCTAAGTGGCTTGAGGCCCTGGACATATGGGAACATGTTAATTTACATGGATGAATTAAAAAGTTGAAAAATAAATCCTATTAATACAGCAGTAATCAACTGTATGTATTTAGCACAGAAAATAAAACTGAAGACTAAGAGAAAATGCTCTTGTATATACTAATGAATATTTATTTTACAAACTTATTTTACAAATATATTGGAATATATAAACCAAAAATGCAATGTGAGAATTTTTATATTTAGCCATAGCAGTTCACACCTTTGTATTTTTAATGAAATTTCCTAGTTTGAAGATCACCTGACTGATAAAATATTTAAATACTATTTTCATATCATGTCTTATCTGTAGGAAGAAATGTGGGACATGTTCCTGAGACTTTTCAGCCCTAAACAAGGACATCTAATTGTTCAAAGATAAGAGTACTGGGGCAGAAGATTCAACTGAGGGTAGATAAGAAAAAGAAGGATAGTATTTACTTTTATAAAAGGAACTGTGTAACTTTATCTGTAAAATTTGAAACCAGCCTCAGGAAATGGTCCTATGGTTTTATTTATATTTATTTTAAT
This sequence comes from Choloepus didactylus, assembly GCF_015220235.1. NCBI lineage: Eukaryota > Metazoa > Chordata > Mammalia > Pilosa > Megalonychidae > Choloepus > Choloepus didactylus. The sequence goes on along the minus strand of NC_051308.1, from coordinate 65,670,182 downwards.
CACATAGCTAGTTTTGTATTACATGATATTTTTCTTATAAATTCTTATAAAATCCATTTATATTCCCCTATGCATTTCAATAGGTAACCTAGGATTTTATAGAAAATATATTTTCAAAATAATAATGAATATGGAAAAATATGTTTTTAGGATAATCAAATTAGGATTAAAAAACATGAATATGTTTTTCACATGACTTTTAGTATTCAAAGTGTTTTACTTATTAGTAATTAACCCTTCACTACTGATCTCATGCCCATCTAATATATCTCCCACTTAAATACTGAGGAAGAAAGAAGTGATCTTTTTTACCCATATAATTTACCTCCTGGTGGTACAACAAAGTTGTTAGCAGCAGGAGCAGCTTGAAGATTTTGTAAGGAGCAATTCAAAAGGCATAGATGAGCCTATTTGCTGAAAGAATGAGAAAGCCTGCTTAGCTGCTAACGTTTCTTCCATAGCTCTTGGCAAAATGCTTGGCTATTAGAGACATTAGGATGTAGGTGGTAGTTATGGTGCTCCCAGGGCCATGATCATCATTGAATCAGTGATGGGACAATTCACCCACTTTAATTACCATTTATAAAAGTTTGAGACGTAAAAAAACCTTCTGGAAGAAAGCAGTGACTGTGATGTGATAAAATAGGTAGCAGTGTTTATAGCCTTTCTAGTAAAATACTTTACCTTTCAATTTTACAATATATTCTCTTCCCCTATATTATATAATCTTGTATTTATTTCTTTTTATCTCTGTGTGTCATAGTTCTGAATTTCTTGGCAGTAAAGCGTAAATCAACTCTTTATATTTACAGTATTTAGGACAGTGGCACATAGTATATATTTAATATATATTTTCCTTAGAAGAAATTTAAATTTCTTCTTAAATTTAAATTACAGAAAAATGAGAAATGTGAATGTGAAATCAATTAATAATGGTATTAAAATAATTTTATATTATTTTCTTACAAAATATTTTATTTTTCATAATAGATTAAATGTACTAAATACTAATGTTAACTCTGAAGGATGCATTTTAGAAACTTACTATGAATAAAAACTTATTTGGTATGACATCTGCAAATTATGTTTTCATAATTTCATAATTTTCACAGATTTATAGCTTTAAAAATAGCAATTTGATGAACATTTTGATATTCATTTTGGCCTGTTGCATTTTTTAAATTAATATAAAAGCAGAATTATACCTTTAAAATATCTAAGTCAGGATGCAAATTTTAAAAAGTTCTTCATTAGTATTAGCCAATTATTTTCTAGTCAAAGCAATATGAATATAAAGCCCCTATTGCTCAAAATTTAATTGATAATAGAAAAGAAATACACATAAACATAAAATGAATCTCCATAAAACACATAAAAAAATGACAGGGAGATCTCTCTCACCTTATCAAATTACTATTTTTTTGCTAATCCTGCAAAAATTGAAGTTAATTGTCACCATCATGTAATATAATATATGCTATCAAATCACTTAAGTAAATCATTTTTGGCGCCTGTTATTATATATTCAGGTGTGATTGCCTATTCCAGTCCAACAAAAAATAATATTAAAGGAGAGAGAGAATAACTATGCTATTAGCAGTTTATGTTACTTAAGGAAACTCAACTTATTTCTGTTTAAATGGGGCAATAGTTTGCATCAATTAATGTATTATTAATAATAGAATGTGACAATTACAGAGTCACATGTGACACAGAAGAAACCCCACAGGATTCTAGTTCTTATTTTGGGTCACACTATTTCAGATCTAATTTGCAGCTTTGCCTTTCCAGAAACTCGGTAAAACTGAGCATTCACTAATGAATGTGTCCAGCATTTACTAATGAATGGACACTTAGAGAATGACTCATGTCAACCAAAATCACAGGACTAGACTAGATTAGAATGTGATTCTTTACAAAGGGAATGATAATTTTCACATGGCTTCGATATTCAAGTCAGCCATCCTGAAGTTTTCTTCCTGTTATCAAATCTTCTAGATTGTTAACCAGAAATAAGAAAATATCATGTTAAATATGCAATCATGCTTAAAATAATTGTAGCACTTAATATTTTGGAAATTTTAAAGGCAGTTTTACATTGCATACTTTTCTTGTACCACTTCTGCCTTCTACCCATCAAGCAGGTTGCATCCATTGCTTCAAAAGTGTGGATTTAGTTGATTGGTAAATTTAAAAATCCATAGTAAATGGAATATTTTGAACGCAAAAACTATTTTAATACACTTAGAAAATATTTTATTTTGAATGATTTTAGATTTAATAAAAGTTGCAAATATAGTGTAAAACATTCACATGTATCCCTCACTCAGGCCCCCCATTGTTAATATATTATATTAATATGGTACATTTGTCAAAGTAAAGGAGCCGACATTGACACATGTGTATTAACTGAACTCCAGACATTATTTGGATTTCACTATTCTTTCCAGTATTGTCCTCTTTCTGTTTCAGAATCCATTGTATTTATTTGCCATTTCTCCCTCCTCTCTTTAGGCACCTGACATTTTCTCAGTCTTTCCCTGTTTTTATGGTCTTGATAGCCTTGAGAATTAAAATATTCTGTACACTGTTCCTCACTATGAGTTTGTCTGATGTTTGTCTCCTGATTAGACAGGAATTATGGTTTTCTTGAAAAAATAGCACAGAAATGAAGTGCCCTTCTCATATCAGGCAGTAGATGATACACTCATGACATGCTGATGTTAATATTCCTTACTTGGTTCGGATCAAGTTTGCTGTCTTTCTCCACTCTAAAGCTCCCATTTTCCCCTTTCCATGCCCTATTCTTTGGAAACTAGTTACCCAATGAAGCCCACCCTCAAGGGGGAGGGGCGGTGAGAGGGCAATTACCCATCTTCTGGAGGGGAGGGTATCTACATTATACAGATTCTTTGAGATTCTTCAGCAAAGAAGATTTGTTTCTTCTCCATTATTCAATTATATATTTAGTCAGTCATTTGTTTATATCAGTATGGTTCCTGCATATTTATTTTATACTTTGGGTTATCATCCAGTGCTATGCTATTTTTATTGTACAATTTGTCCCAGCTTGGCTTTTGGGGGCTCTTCCAGATTGGCTCCTGTGTCCTTTTGACATGTGCTAATGCTCTTTTTTTTTTCACTCTCTCTCTAAGTACTTCCTTATTTTCTGGTACTATATGAGCTCTAACCCTAACCCTAAACCAAAAATCCCTGGATCTTTTCATTGGAGAATGAGGCCCTAGGAATTCATTATTAAAGAAGTAATTTTTACAAATACTTACTGATGCAAAAATTATTTGTCAACTGATAATGAACTATTTCCATCAGATAATCTATGCCTACAATGATAGTGAAAAGGTTGAAATGTCCTTATTCAAAGCCCATAATCAGAAAAGTCAGGCAAAATTAGCACCTTCACTTGTAACTGCAAGATGTTAAACAATTACTCACATGAGGCTAATTTTACTGTCTTTGAGCCATGTTGAGATTAGTCCCTTTGGTGAAAGTGTCCTGTAGATTGTTGTTTGTCAGTTGATTGCGCAATTGAACAGTTTAATCACTTCTTGTTCTTTACTAAAGGAAGGAAGAGTTGAAAATGAGCTTTAAAGAAATCTAAATTTAGAGACATTAAGCTTCATCTTTACCATTAGAATGTTTCTTCATTAAATCATCATAAACTGTACACAAAATGCATGGAATGTAGGTTAATGGACGTAATATGACAAAATAAAAAATAAACTAGTACTGTTATCTATGGGACAAATACTAAAGACAGAATTATAATATTTTTAATGTAAAATTTGTGCTGATCATGTGACATTCATTTATTTGTTTTCAAAATAGTAAACATAAAATGTAATCTAACGTACATTATCTTCAGTTGCTCTTTTATGCAATACTATAATTAAACATGAAGATATTAAAGTCATTTCTGTTGAATTGAAATACCACAGAAATTGCTGGAAAAAATAACATGTGTGTACATATAATGTGTGTACATATAATGTGTACATATAATCTACATTCTAAAACATACAATCATTTCTAACATTTTGATTTCAGTTTGTATCTTTTTTTTTACTTCCATTGAGTATACTTCAATGGACTGCTGAATTATTAAGTTGAGAACTTAGATAATGCATTTTGCATCTTTTTTATTCCTTACTCTTTAAAAATATGTTTTATTACACTGATTTTCTTATATAGTATTCTGATATCAGTTGCTTGTATTAATTTCCATTGTAATTTTATTTTTAAACCACTATTTATTTAGGAGTGTGGTAGTCAGAATAGTTTCACAGTACAGCAGTATGATTAGTTTGCACATTTAAATTTGTTTTTGTTTTTCTTTTTTTGAGGTCCTATAATTTCATTATGTTCATTAGATAAGGATTTCTTTTCATTTATCTTGTTCTGGACTCATTATACTTTTTCAAAGTGTAATACTGTTCTTAATCTTGAGGAAAGGCTCCCCAATCCTGGTTGAAAACGTACTTTCCCATTTTCTCTGTAATTTTCATTTTGTAAGTCATATTAGGTATATGCAAGGCCATCTAATTTTAGCTTTCAAAACTCTAAACCTTTCTTTCATCTCTATCTCACTACATTGGTTTCCGGACTCCTTCCTCATATAAATCTTCAAAATTCCTCAATGCATATAGACATTTATTATTCATCTTTAAAACATATTTTCTTGAATATAATGCAAATTTATTTTATTACATTTGGGGCACCTATCCATGTGATCAGTATTTTTCTTTGACTTTTATTATAATTAATTGGCAACTCTTTGAATTAAAATTACCATTTTTGTATAATTAACTTTTATGTACCATGACCATTAAATGGTCACACTTTACACTTACACAACAGATTATTTTATTAATATGACATTCATGCATGTTAGAAAGACAATATAAATAAATAAATTGGTGAAATGTTCCTAAAATGTCTTCAGAGTTTACCTTTCTTGAAATACTTTTAACGGTCTTTTATTTCCACATAATTTTCTCTTCTATGACTTCAAGAGAGATAATGATGTAATATTTCTTAAAAGAGCATTCCACTTTCATTTCTATGTTTTCTTTTAAGGCAACAAACACTCAGTTTCACCAGAATGTGTTAGAAGATAGGTTTTGAACTACAACCAGAGCATATATTTCTTCCTCAATGATTCTTAAATGTATTATTCATTAAAATACTGAGGTTTTTTTGTTGTTCAGTCATGTCACCAAAAATAACATTATTACTGCTATTAGGCTGGCAGCAGTTTTGTTGAGTTATTAATTATTAGGTGCATTGTCATTTTAGAGACTTATGATAACTTAAGTGTCCATCTGAGGCCTTTGAAATGTGATATATTTCTAGATTTAATCACAGTTGTTTAACTTTTATGGTCAGTTTATCCAAATACTGTAATTACATGGAACTTTGAATACGGAATGAAATCTCCTTAGTTTGTACAGGTTAGTGTGAAACATCCATACAACCCAAAGTAATTTGGGCAGAGAATAAAAATGTATTTGCAAAGCCCCCTTGTGGGACTGGGGGAAAATGTGGAAATATTAAACTTCCTCACCTGGGGAATTAATGATATTCTCACAAGCATTGGAGGCTATCAATTTAGAAGGCTGAGCCCTCAATCTTGGGGCTTGCCCTTATGAAGTTTGTTACTGCAAAGGAGAGAATAAGCCTACTTAAAATTGTGCCTGAGTCACCCCCAGAAATCCTCTTTTGTCGCTCAGATGTGGCCTGTCTCTTTCTAAGTCCACTCGGCATCCCCCCTACGTGGAACATGACTCCCAGGAGTGTAAATCTCCCTGGCAACATGGGATGTGACTCACGGGAATGAGCTTGACCCTGGCATCGTGGGATTGAGAAAGCATTCTTGGAAAAATAGGGGGAGGAGAAATGAAACAAAGTTTCAGCGGCTGAGCAATTTCAAATGGAGTCAAGAGGTCATTCTTATGTGTTATATAGATATCCCTTTTTAGTTTTTTAATATATTGGAACAGCTAGAAGGAAATACCTGAAACTGTTGAACTGCAACCCACTAGCCTTGATTCTTGAAGATGTTTGTAAAACTATGTAGCTTACACTGTGTGACCCTGTGATTGTGAAAACCTTGTGGCTCCCAATCCCTTTATCCAGTATATGGAGAGATGAGTAGGAAAATGATGAAAAAAAGTAAATGAGTTATAGGGAGGGATGGGGGGTAGGGGATATTTTGTGTGGTCTTTTTACTTTAATTTTTATTCTTCTTTTTTTATGTGTGTGGTAATGAAAATGTTCAAAAATTGATTGCAGTCATGAATGTACAACTATGTAATGCTACCATAAACAGTTGCATACCATAGATGATTGTGTGGTTTGTGAATATATCTCAATAAAATTGAATTTAAAAAAAACTGAAGTAAAATTGACATAACATCAAATTGTCATTCTAAAGTAAACAATTCTGTGCCATTTAGTTCATTCACAATATTGTGCAACAACCACCTCAGTTTTCATCATCCCAAAATAAAACCCAGCATGCATTAAGCAATTTGTTCCTGTTGCTTCCTTCTCCCAGGTCCTGGCAACCACCAATATGTTTTCCATCTATATAGGTATTTCATGCAAATAGAATCATATAATATGCTACCTTTTGTTTGTGGCTTCTTTCACATAAAACAATAGCAATTTTTTCCAGGTTCATCCATGTTGTAGCCCATGTCATTATTTCATTCCCTTTTATGGTTGAATAATTCTCAATTTGTATTTACGTACCACAATAGGTTTATCCAGTCATTCACTGATAGACTGGGTTATTTCACCTTTTGGCTATTATGAATAGTGATACCATGAACGCTCATGTCCAAATTTTTCTTTGAATAACTGTTTTTAACTCTTTTGTGTATACACTCAATAATGGATTGCTGGCTCCTATCTTAATTCTATGTTTAACTGATTGAGGAACCACCAAACTTTTTGCCACAGTCGCTGTACCATTTCTCACTTCCACCAGCAATATAGAAGTGTTCCAATTTCTCCACATCTTCAACAACACTTGCTATTTTGTAATTTTTAATTATAACCATCTTTAGAAGGTGTTTTACCTCAACTTTTCACTTTATTACTTATCCCTTATTTTATAGAATTCATCTTTCTTGTATTTAAGGCCACAAAGTAGAAACTATATAAAACCATTTTCCCAAGCATAGCCCTATTCAAAATGTTTTCTTCTTAGGATTATTTAGAATCTTCTTTATAGTTATTCTGTTTCCACAGACACTTAGGATTTTTCCAATCACTCATATATTCCCATGTGCAACATCTGGCAAAAAAAAAAATCCAGCTTCACAAACTGCTGTTGGAATTTTATCTCTGAGCTATAGTTAGTTCTAGAGTTAGCTGATTGCCCATTAAGGAATTTAACAGACTGAAGAAACTGGAGAGAAAAATCTATGCTGTGAGTTGTCCCAACAGGGTCAATTCATAGCTAAGCAATTTAGTCAGTGGGATGAAACTGACATTCCAATACTTATCTTCACATATCAATATGTTTTTCTTCTGATCAGCATTCTAAGTGTATAATCAGCACTCTAAGTGTATAGATGGTGCTGTTAACTGCTGAAAGCCTCATTATTGATGAGGGGCTCGGTGTCAAGGGCAACCAAAGTCCTTAGAGGATTTTTGGTGTTTGTACTTGCAGTTGCTCTCATGCCCTTTGCAGGACTAATTATGAATGCTCCTGATTTCCAGCAGCAGGTTGTAACCCATCTGCCCCATGACTCCACCCTTATCTCTATTCCCTAAACTGTCAATTTAAGGAATATAACAGCAATAATTTATGTCCATTTCTTGAAAACTCAGTAAGCCACTACCTTCTCAGAAAGGAGGTTAAGTTCATTTCTAGTCTCTTTCTTCATTCTGAAACTAGCAGTGCTATATTTAAATGTTATTCTTTAATGATTGTGATATTCTCTAAATACTGGTGTTAATGTAGTTTTCTCATATTGTCATACATTCTTTGTCATACCATACATTTAGTGATTGCTCTCTAGATGTTCGACTGTTCTTGGGACTAGAAATTCGGCTGGTTTCTTCAGAGGCATGAAGGGCTGGATATCTTGTTCTCTTATCCATTCATCATAATACACATTACTTGAAAATGGATTTTGCTTTAGGCTCAAATAATTAATATTGTTATATGACTTCCTAAAGGTCAAACTATAAGCAAGGTGTGCAAGTCAATCATTTTTTTTGGAATATCCCATTGAACAAGTCACTCATTTACTATACATATAGCATAGTTTAAGCATATGACTTTCTTTACTATAGTGTAGGGATGAAAATTGAGCGAGTATAATGTATGTGCACAAGTTAGCACATTATATACATTTTTAAAATTTTAGTCAATAGTAGTGCTAATTCTACTAATCACTGTAACACTATAAAACAAATTGTCAGTGGTTAATAATATCTATATTCCAGAGTTAAAATGTCACACATTGATTAATCCAATATTTTGGTTGTAAAAATTAATACTGTACAAAATCACAAACACATGTGTGTGTATGTGTGAGTGTGTATGTGTGAGTGTGTATGCATGCCAGGATGTGGTAAAAGAATGGAGGCTCAAAAGGACTTCGGTTGTCAATATTTTTCTGTTGAATCAAAACATCTTTTCACAAAGGCATATACAGATAGCTCTGAGCGGAGAAAGTTTTAAAAACGCTAACAGGTAAGGACACTGTAAGCATTTGCAGATTTACAGGTTTGTAAAATGTATGGTATTGATCCTTGGGGAACAATTGCAGAAAGAAAAGTGATGGATGTGGTTGGAATATATCAGAGTAATGGGGACAAGAACACCAGTTTGGGAGTTAGGTAGTACCAGAATGGATAAGATCTGCCACTTTATAGGGCTGCAACCTTGGGAAATTCTAAGAATCCTAAGCTACAGCTCCTCACTTCCGAATTAGGGATAAAAATTCTTGCTTTACAAAAGAATGAAAAAATTTCAAATTAATAAATGAAATATATATAGGGATCCCCATATTTTTACTAAGCAATAAACTTTACCTCCATTTTCAGTACCAAACTAGGTAAATTGGTCCATGGCTTTAGTAGTTAGGTACTGTTTTTCTTTGAATTGTGCTAATTAAAACCTATAAGGAGTCAAGATCACTGGCGTTTTAGTATAAGTCAAGACCCCAATACACAGGGTCTTTCCACTTTTTGTCATGATAATCAAAATTTCAGATTGTCTGTCTGTTCAAATCTTAAGGAAACTTTTTATTTCATTAGCATAAGAACTGAGTTAAAAAAAAATCTGACCAAACTTGGGTAACAATTTAAAATCCCAATTTTAAATTCTTCCAACTTTGTGAAAAGCACAAAGGTAAAACCAACTTTACTTACAGTGAAACAGACACATTCTTGGGTGATATACTTCAACGAAAGAAAATATAAAATTTTAGAACAAGATGCACAGTGTTGCAGTTTTACGTGTGTAACATTCTTATTTTTCATACTTTAGGCTGCACCAAGGAACAAAGAAAATGCTTCTTTATTGGGAAAAAATAAAATTAAAAAAAACAATTATTTTAAGAAACAGTGATATGATTCGTATAGTTTACGTTCTAAACTTCAAATAACTTCAGAGAGCAGAGATGTGTAAATTTCTAAGACTCTTAAAGCCAACTCTCACTCAAAGGCATTTTAAGACAAAATTAGAGGACTGTCAAAGTAGTTTGTACAGCTTTACCAACTCTCTAGGAGCATATTTTGCTCACCAATCCGGTTTTTCAGATTCTATTTCCAGTACTGCAGATTGTATTTTCAGCTGCCAAAATAGTACCCAATGCAGTTTTCCAAAAATTTCTGAATTTTGAATCAATGCTATTATCCCTCTACCAAACCAAAAGATTATGTTACATTGAAAGCTGCTCACTTGAGAAGAAAAAAACAAAAAAGAAAAATACAAAACCTATATTAAGAAACTAAACTGTTTATAAGAGAAAGTTTTGAAATATTTATTGATTCCATTTATTGTTCAAAGCATAAATGTTTTTTCATTACTTTGATATTATTTCTTTGGTTTGTAGGGCACAGAAAATGTAATGAATCATGCAATGAATTAACAACATAAGAGAACATGGATTTTTTAGTTTATATATTTATTTCATGCTGAGATTTTAATCAGTGCACATTATTGAGATAACCAGTGTCTAGATCAATTATTCAGAGTTACAGAATTCTAAATTGTTCTTAAAATAAATCAACCCACCTATGCAAATGTAAATATCCTGAGATAAGCGCTCTATGTACTGCTGCTTTGAGAAAAGTAAAAGAAGTAGGCAAATCCCTCACCTTCAGTAATTAATAGTCTTCTGGAGAAGTTTAAGTTATATATATAAAACACTGAGTGAGGCACAAAGCACTCCAATTAATACACAAAGCACTCCAAGTGTTAGTGTTGAAGAAACAGAGGCTTTTGATATTATGAAGTACAAATTCAGTAACATTTTGAGATTTGTATTTCAATGGCAAACATAAAATTTGTATGTTATTATATACAAAAGCCATTGTACTATTTTTTAACAGTAGTTATTATTCTTACAGCTGATGAAAGATTATTATAATATTACTATTAACTATTGTCCATAGTTTACATTAGATGTACAATTAGTACAATTATAAAAAGTGCTATCATTGATTGCAACAAATATTCCACACCAATGTAAGGTGGTGGTGGTGGTGTGATGTATGGAAATCCTGGATTTTATGCATGATTTTTCTAAAAACCCACAACTTCTCTAATAAAAAAATTTGTTTTAAAAACTATTGTGTAAGTTATGTATATATTTTCTACATCATCAATGATTTTTTTATTATTTTACTCAATTCTGAATGATAATTCAGATTTCAAATATATAGGCAAACCTGAATACATAATTTTCTCATAATTTTGAAGAATATATACTTACTGTCATATTGTGCTAAACTTTGATATAATTACTGCTAAAATAGGGTTGTGATCTTATTACATTTGATGTTCAGTGCTTCCATCAGTATGCAAATATATGTTTTGTAAGTATTAACTTTAATGAAAATCATTTAAAAACTCATCCTAAATGCCCTTAATGTAGTCATGTGACTATGTCTTTGGAATCTAAATTTGAACATAAATGCCAAGTAAGAAAATTTTCTGGTTGTCACTCTGGAGAAAAAATTGAAACAGTCATAATTGTTCAGATCATATGAAAAACTATTCTGTAATAGATAGATGGGAGATTAAAAGTATATATTAGATATCTAAATTAAATATACCTCAAAAATGAATTATACCTAAAAGTGACACCACAATTTATTACTACCATGAAAATATGCCAGAATGGGAGAGAAAAAAATGTATGAAAATGTTAAGTGATAGTGGGATTGTTAACTGTGAACTGCTTTTAGTTGTCGTTAGGTGGTATCTCCTAAAACACATACACTGTGGTAAACGAATTAAAAAATGGCTTTAGTTATTCCTTTCCCTGTATTCCATGCCCTTGGCAATACGACTTCAGCATCCCCTAATTATGTGGTGGAATCTATTTTCTAATGTTTGAATCTGGATTAGATTTATGGTTTATGTTGGCTAACAGAACGTGGCAAAAACTGTGTTGTTTTTTGAGCTTAACTTTATGCATTTGTTTCTGGACTCCTCTCACACCCTTGAGATCAAACCCAGCTAGCATGTTTAAGGATGAGAGCCCATGTCGAACAGAGCGCATTGTCCCATCTGAGGACCTATACATGTGAGAGACCTCAGCCAATATCACAAAAGTATATTATATAGGAGGCGGGGCAAGATGGTGGATTGATGAGGTGTATGTTTTAGTTACTCCTCTAGGGAAGTAGGTAGAAAGCCAGGAACTGAGTGGACTGGACACTGCAGAGCAATCTGACTTTGGGCATACTTCATACAACACTCATGAAAATGTGGAACTGCTGAGATGAGCGAAATCTGTAAGTTTTTGTGGCAAGGGGACCCACTCCCCTCCCTACAAGGCTCAGTTCCATGGGAGGAGGGGCCGTCAGCACTGGGAAGGAGAAGGGAGAACTGCAGTGGCAGCTCTTATCGGAAACTCATTCCAATGATCCAAACTCCAACCATAGATAGACTGAGACCAGACACCAGAGAATCTGAGAGCAGCCAGCCCAGCAGAGAGGAGACAGGCATAGCAAAAAAACAGCAAGACAAACTCAAAAATAAAAGCGGATGCTTGTTGGAGTTCTGGTGAACATAGAAAGGGGAAGGACAGAGCTCAGGCCCTGCAGGCTCATTTGCAGAATCCAAAGAAAAACTGATCTCTCTGCCCCCTGGATCTTTCCTTAATAGCCCTAATTGCTTTGTCTCTTAGCATTTCAATAACGCATTAGATCTGCCAGGAGGGTCCTTTTTTTTTTTTTCCCTTTTTTTTTTATCTTTTTTTCATTTTCTAAAACAATTACTCTAAGAAGCCCAATACAGAAAGACTCAAAGACTTGCAATTTGGGCAGGTGAAGACAAGAGCAGAACTGAGAGCTCTGAGACAAAAGGCAATAATCCAGTGGCTGAAAAAATTCACTAAACACCAAAACTTCCAAAGAAAAGGGGGGCATCCTCTCACAGCCATCAACCTGGTGGACAGGAAACACTCCTGCCCATCACCGGCCTCATAGCCCAGTGCTGCCACAGACAACCCAGTGGGACAGAAGTGCTTCAAATAACATGCGTGCACCACAAAATTGGGCGTGGATGTTAGCCTTCCCTGCACCCTCAGCTGGTTGTCCCAGACTTGGGAAGGTGGAGCAGTGGGAATTAACAAGCCCCATTCAGACATGATTTCAGCAGACTGGAAGCCTCCCCACACAGACCGGCAGCCCAGAACCACCCTGGGGGGACGGCACTCACCTGTGACATAGCACAGTCATCCCTCAACAGAGGACCAGGGGGTACAAGGCCTGGAAGAGGGACCCATTCACAAGTCTCAGGGGCCACACACCAATACCAAGGACTTGTGGGTCAGTGGCAGAGACAAACAGTGGCAGGACTGAACTGAAGGATTAGACTATTGCAGCAGCTTTAAAACTCCAGGAACACCAGGGAGATTTGGTTGTTAGAACCGCCCCACTAACTGACCACCCAGACACATGCCTCTTATACAGGGCGGGCAACACCAACTACATAGGCAAACTTGGTACACCAACTGGAACCCACAAGACTTACTCCCCCACTCACCACAGAGGCAAAGCAGGGGAGAACTGGCTTGAGGGGAACAGGTGGCTCACGGACACCACCTGCTGGTTAGTCACGGAAAGTGTACTCCACGAAGCTGTAGACCTGACAAATTAGAGATAAGGATTTCAATTGGTCTACAAATCCTAAAAGAACCCTACCAAGTTAAGCAAATGCCAAGAGGCCAATAACAACAGAAAATTTTAAAACATATGAAAAAAACAGAAAATATGGATAATCCAAGCCCAAGCACCCAAATCAAAAGATCAGAAGAAATACAGTACTTAGAGTAACTAATTAAAGAACTAAAGATGAACGATGAGACCATGGCATGGGATATAAAGGACATCAAGAAGAGCATGGAACAGGATACAAAGGACATCAAGAAGATCCTAGAAGAGCATAAAGAAGACATTGCAAGACTAAATAAAAAAATAGATGATCTTATGGAAATTAAAGAAACTGTTGACCAACTTAAAAAGATTCTGGAATCTCATAGTACAAGACTAGAGGAAGTTGAACAATGAATCAGTGACCTGGAAGATGACAGAATGGAAAATGAAAGCACAAAAGAAAGAATGGGGAAAAAAATAAAAAAAATCAAAATGAACCTCAGGGATTTGATAGATAATATAAAACCTCCAAATATAAAATTCATTGGTGTTCCAGAAGGAGAAGAAAAGGGTAAAGGTCTAGGAAGAGTATTCAAAGAAATTGTTGGGGAAAACTTCCCAAATCTTCTAAACAACATAAATACACAAATCATAAATGCCCAGCTAACTCCAAATAGAATAAATCCAAATAAACCCACTCCGAGACATATTCTGATCACACTGTTAAACACGGAAGAGAAGGAGCAAGTTCTGAAAGCAGCAAGAGAGAAGCAATTCACCACATACAAAGGAAACAGCATAAGATTAAGTAGTGACTACTCAGCAGCTACCATGGAGGCGAGAAGGCAGTGGCATGAGATATTTAAAATTCTGAGTGAGAAAAATTTCCAACCAAGAATACTTTATCCAGCAAAGCTCTCCTTCAAATTTGAAGGAGAGCTTAAATTTTTCACAAACAAATGCTGAGAGAATTTGCTAACAAGAGGCCTGCCCTACTGGAGATACTAAAGGGAGCCCTACCAACAGAGAAACAAAGAAAGGAGAAAGAGACATGGAGAAAGGTTCAGTACTAAAGAGATTCGTTATGGGTACATTAAAGGATATTAATAGAGACAGGGAAAAATACATATGACAAACATAAACCAAAGGATAAGATGGCTGATTCAAGAAATGTCTTCACGGTTATAACATTGAATGTAAATGGATTAAACTCACCAATTAAAAGGTATAGATTTGCAGAATGGATCAAAAAAAATGAACCATCAATATGCTGCATACAAGAGACTCATCTTAGACACAGGGACACAAAGAAATTGAAAGTGAAAGGATGGAAAAAAATATTTCATGCCAGCTGCAGCCAAAAGAAAGCAGGTGTAGCAATATTAATCTCAGATAAAATAGACTTTAAATGCAGGGATGTTTTGAGAGACAAAGAAGGTCACTACATACTAATAAAAGGGGCAATTCAACAAGAAGAAATAACAATCATAAATGTTTATGCACCCAATCAAGGTGCCACAAAATACATGAGAGAAACACTGGCAAAACTGAAGGAAGCAATTGATGTTTCCACCATAATTATGGGAGACTTCAACACGTCACTGTCTCCTATACATAGATCAACCAAACAGAAGACCAATAAGGAAATTGAAAACCTAAACAATCTTATAAATGAATTGGATTTAACAGACATATATAGAACATTACATCCCAAATCAACAGGATACACATACTTCTCTACTGCTCATGGGACTTTCTCCAGAATAGATCATATGCTGGGACATAAAACAAGGCTCAATAAATCTAAAAAGATTGAAATTATTCAAAGCACATTCTCTGACCACAATGGAATACAATTAGAAGTCAATAACCCTAAGAGACTTAGAAAATTCACAAATACCTGGAGGTTAAACAACACACTCCTAAACAATTGGTGGGTTAAAGAAGAAATAGCAATAGAAATTGCTAAATAGATAGAGATGAATGAAAATGAGAAAACAACATACCAAAACCTATGGGATGCAGCAAAGGCGGTACTGAGGGGGAAATTTATAGCAATAAACACATATATTAAAAAGGAAGAAAGAGCAAAAATCAAAGAACTAATGGATCAACTGAAAAAGCTAGAAAATGAACAGCAAACAAATCCTAAACCAAGTAGAAGAAAAGAAATAAGAAGGATTACAGCAGAAATAAATGGCATAGAGAACAAAAAAACAAGAGAGGATAAATAACACCAAAAGTTGGTTCTTTGAGAAGATCAACAAGATTGACAAGCCCCTAGCCAGACTGACAAAATCAGAAAGAAAGAAGACCCATATAAACAAAATAATGAATGAGAAAGGTGACATTACTGCAGATCCCGAGGAAATTAAAAAAATTATAAGAGGGTATTATGAACAACTGTATGACAACAAACTTGATAATGTAGAGGAAATGGACAATTTCCTGGAAACATATGAACAACCTAGACTGACCAGAGAAGAAGCAGAGGACCTCAACCAACCAATCACAGTCAAAGAGATCCAATCAGTCATCAAAAAGCTTCCCACAAATTAATGCCCAGGGCCAGATGGCTTCACAGGAGAATTCTACCAAACTTTCCAGGAAGAACTGACACCAATCTTATTTAAACTCTTTCAAAACATTGAAGAAAATGGAACACTATCTAACTCATTTTATGAAGCTAACATCAATCTAATACCAAAACCAGGCAAAGATGCTACAAAAAAGGAAAACTACAGGCCAAACTCCCTAATGAATATAGATGCAAAAATCCTCAACAAAATACTTGCAAATCGAATCCAAAGACACATTAAAAAAATCATACACCATGACCAAGTGGGGTTCATTCCAGGCATGCAAGGATGGTTCAACATAAGAAAACCAATCAATGTATTACAACACATTAACAAATCAAAAGGGAAAAATCAAATGATCATCTCAATAGATGCTGAAAAAGCATTCGACAAAATCCAACATCGCTTTTTGATAAAAACACTTCAAAAGGTAGGAATTGAAGGAAACTTCCTCAATATGATAAAGAACATATATGAAAAACGCACAGCCAGCATAGTACTCAATGGTGAGAGACTGAAAGCCTTCCCCCTAAGATCAGGAACAAGACAAGGATGCCGCTATAATCACTGTTATTCAACATTGTGCTAGAAGTGCTAGCCAGGGCAATCCGGCAAGACAAAGAAATAAAAGGCACCTAAATTGGAAAGGAAGAAGTAAAACTGTCATTGTTTGCAGATGATATGATCTTATATCTGGAAAACCCCAAGAAATCAACGATATAGCTACTAGAGCTAATAAACAAATTTAGCAAATTAGCAGGATACAAGATTAATGCACACAAGTCAGTAATGTTTCTATATGCTAGAAATGAACAAACTGAAGAGACACTCAAGAAAAAGATACCATTTTCAATAGCAACTAAAAAATCAAGTACCTAGGAATAAACTTAACCAAAGATGTAAAAGACCTATACAAAGAAAACTACATAACTCTATTAAAAGACATAGAAGGGGACCTTAAAAGATGGAAAAATATTCCATGCTCATGGATAGGAAGGCTAAATGTCATTAAGATGTCAATTCTACCCAAACTCATCTACAGATTGAATGCAATCCCAATCAAAATTCCATCAGCCTACTTTGCAGACTTGGAAAAGCTAGTTATCAAATTTATTTGGTAAGGGAAGATGCCTCAAATTGCTAAAGACACTCTAAAAAAGAAAAACCAAGTGGGAGGAGTTACACTCCCTGACTTTGAAGCTTATTATAAAACCACAGTTGTCAAAACAGCATGGTATGGGCACAAAGATAGACATATAGATCAATGGAATCAAATTGAGAATTCGGAGATAGACCCCCAGATCTACAGCCGACTGATCTTTGATAAGACCCCCAAAGTCACTGAACTGGGTCATAATGGTCTTTTCAACAAATGGGGCTGGGAGAGTTGGATATCCATATCCAAAAGAATGAAAGAGGACCCCTACCTCACACCCTACACAAGAATTAACTCAAAATGGACCAAAGATCTCAATATAAAAGAAAGCACCATAAAACTCCTAGAAGATAATGTAGGAAAACACCTTCAAGACCTTGTATTAGGTGGCCACTTCCTAGACTTTACACCCAAAGCACAAGCAACAAAAGAAAAAAATAGATAAATGGGAACTCCTCAAGCTTAGAGGTTTCTGTACCTCAAAGGAATTTCTCAAAAAGGTAAAGAGGCAGCCAACTCAATGGGAAAATATGTTTGGAAACCTTGTATCTGACAAAAGACTGATATCTTGCATATATAAAGAAATCCTAGAACTGAATGATGGTAGTACATACAGGCCAATTATAAAATTGGCAAAAGATATGAAAAGACAGTTCTCTGAAGAGGAAATACAAATGGCCAAGAAACACATGAAAAAATGTTCAGCTTCACTAGCTATTAGAGAGATGCAAATTAAGACCACAATGAGATACCATCTAACACCGATTAGAGTGCCTGCCATTAAACAAACAGGAAACTACAAATGCTGGAGGGGATGTGGAGAAATTGGAACTCTTATTCATTGTTGGTGGGACTGTATAATGGTTCAGCCACTCTGGAAGTCAGTCTGGCAGTTCCTTAGAAAACTAGATATAGAGATACCCTTCGATCCAGCAATTGCACTTCTCGGTATATACCCGGAAGATCGGAGAGCAGTGACACAAACAGATATCTGCATGCCAATGTTCATAGCAGCATTATTCACAATTGCCAAGAGATAGAAACAACCCAAATGTCCTTCAACAGATGAGTGGATAAACAAAATGTGGTATATACACACGATGGGATACTACACGGCAGTAAGAAGGAACGATCTTGTGAAACATATGATAACATGGATGAACCTTGAAGACACAATGCTGAGCGAAATAAGCCAGGCACAAAAAGACAAATATTATATGCTACCACTAATGTGAACTTTGAAAAATGTAAAACAAATGGTTTATAATGTAGAATGTAGGGGAACTAGCAATAGAGAGCAATTAAGGAAGGGGGAACAATAATCCAAGAAGAACAGATAAGCTATCATGGGTAAATTTAATGTTCTGGCAATGCCCAGGAATGACTATGGTCTGTTAATTTCTGATGGGTATAGTAGGACCAAGTTCACAGAAATGTTGCTGTATTAGGTTACTTTCTTGGGGTAGAGTAAGAACACGTTGGAAGTAAAGTAGTTATCTTAGGTTAGTTGTCTTTTTCTTACTCCCTTTTTACGGTCTGTTTGAAATGTTCTTTTAGTGTATGTTTTTTTTTTAATTTTTTTTTAATTTTTCATACAGTTGATTTAGGAAAAAAAAAAGTTTAAAAAAAAAAAAAACAAGGAAAAAAATATGCAGAGCCCCCTTGAGGAGCTGGTGGAGAATGCAAGGGTATTGGCCTGCCCTACCTCGATGGTTGCTAACACGCCCACAGACGTAGGGGACTGGTGGTTTGATGGATTGACCCCCCTACCACGGAATTTGCCCTTGGGAAGACTGTTGCTGCAAAGGAGAGGCTAGGCCTCCCTATAATTGTGCCTAAGAGCCTCCTCCCGAATGCCTCTTTGTTGCTCAGATGTGGCCCTCTCTCTCTAGCTAAGCCAACTTGAAAGGTGAAATCACTGCCCTCCCCACTATGTGGGATCAGACACCCAGGGTAATGAATCTCCCTGGCAACGTGGAATATGACTCCTGGGGAGGAATGTAGACCCGGCATCGTGGGATGGAGAACATCTTCTTGACCAAAAGGGGGATGTGAAAGGAAATGAAATAAGCTTCAGTGTCAGAGAGATTCCAAAAGGAGCCGAGAGGTCACTCTGGTGGGCACTCTTACACACAATATAGACAACCTTTTTTAGGTTCTAATGAATTGGGGTAGCTGGTGGTGGATACCTGAAACTATGAAACCACAACCCAGAACCCATGAATCTTGAAGACAGTTGTATAAAAATGTGGCTTATGAGGGGGGACAGTGGGATTGGGGGGGGCCATAGGGATCACACTCCCGTTTATCTAGTTTGTGGATGGATGAGTGGAAAGGGGGGAAGGAAACAAGCAAACAAACAGACAAGGGCGCCCAGTGTTCTTTTTTACTTTAGTTGCTCCTTTTCACTTTAATTATTATTCTGGTTATTTTTGTGTGTGTGGTAATGAGGGTGTCGGGGATTGATTTTGGTAATTAATGTACAACTACGTAATGATACTGTGAACAATCAAATGTATGATTTGTTTTGTATGACTGCGTGGTATGTGAATATATCTCAATAAAATGAATAATAAAAAAGTATATTATATGTAATATTACATGTTACATAAAAATTATATAATATATAAACATACACTATATATTTATGTTATATATAATAATAATCTAGTGAAATTACGACAAAATTTTAGAGTATTTTGTATTCTCAACATGCTACAAAATTCTGTCAAAAATTGGCTCAAAGGAAATAATCATAGCAGCTACAAGTAATGCTCAAGTTGAACCACTAACAGTGACAAAAAAATCTGATTCTCCTCTTCTGTTCTGTAGGACCTGGACATGATAAAGTTTAGAAAGGAATCTGTTTCGGATAGAAAGAGGAGTCAAAGGTAACAGCATTTAATCAAAATTTCCAATGTTTTTTTTTGTTGTGTGTGTGTTTGTGTATGTGTGTGTTTGTGTTTTGGTAGGAAAGGTATTTGGATTGCAAATTAACAGTGTCTACTAAAGGGAGTGATCTTAAGTACTACCTATCTCTAACCCTTGAATTTCTCTTAGCATTTTAAGGCAGTCTTAACTAGAAAGCAACCTTTTCAGGCTCCCTATCCGCAAGCCAGGAGAAACTTAGTTGGCCCTCATTTAGACTTTACTTTTGTTGCTTTTTTTTTTTTTTTGAAATAGAAATTGTGGGTTTACAGAACCATCATGCATAAAATACAAGATTCCCATATACCATCCCATTATTAGCACCACACATTGGTGTGGTACATTTGTTACAATTGATGAAAGCACATTTTTATAATTGTACTATTAACTATAGTCCATGGTTTAATTTAGGGATTACTATGTTGTGCAGTTCCACGGATTTTTAAAATTTTTTAAAAATTTTTTATTCTAGTACTATATATACCAATACTTTTTAACATAGAGAATTATATTTTAAGATCATTTATTTTAAAAAGCTAAAAAAAATTCATATTCAAGTAAATTATCTTTTTTTGCATTTTTATTTCTATTCTTTCCTTAGACTATTGAATATAAGGACATGAATATATTATTTCACCTTGTTATCAGTTAAATTTAGCACAGTTGTGAAAGTATTGAGCTAAGAATAAGAGAGCAGACCTTATTTGGGTTTGAGGTTACAAAATGACTTAGGCATGGTCTTATCTTAAAAGGAGCTTTCTTTTAGATAAACAATCACAGAGTAATTCTATTGCTGAGAAAATCAAGCATTATCAGATTTTTCCTGTGCACTTTTAAGTGTTGTTGTTTTCATATATTTAAATACAAACACTCATCAGTGCTTGTAATGTCCTGCAGAGGGTGGCCCTGCTCACTTCATATGATGTCAGCTCCCCTTGCTCCCCATACTCCAGACTCAATGGCTATTCTCACAGTGCCTGGAATATGCCACACTCCTTTCTCCTGTAGAGCTTTAACATGGGTGGTAATCTCTGCTTCAAATAATCTTTCCCTAAAATTAATGCTAATACTTTCTAGACAGTCTTCATTTCTAGATTAAATATCAGTTCTTCAGAAAAAGCCATTTCTGACCTTGGAACCACTCATATTTTCATTAAATTTTCCTGTGTTGCTTTAACTATAATGTGTATTTATATATTTTTTTTTTGTGATTATTTTTTAAATTCTTTCTCCTGCACTACACTTTATGTTTTATGAGAGCAAATCTATGCTCATTTTATTTACTATTAAATTCCTAGTATGTTGTACTCTGGCTGTCAAATAAGAAAAAACTTTAAAATGTGGTGCATAAATGAATGTATGAACAAACACATGATTTCATGAAGAATCCAAAAATGATTTCCAGTATAATTTTGCTTACTTATCAGTTTTGTTCATTTCTATATCTCCATTGTCTAGGAGAGTGCCTGATGATCAAATAAAGATACTCAAAAATATTTGTAGAACAAACACTTTCTTTTGTTTTCTGTTCTTTCAGTGGAGATGGGGGTGAAAAAGAGTTCAGTAGTTTCTATTGCCCAATTTGTTCCTGACTTGGGATTTTTTCTTCTGTCTCAGAAATAAGAAATAATCTGCATTTTCCAGAGCAATGTAAATTTAAAGTCAAATATCACTGAGTTGAACATTATACATTTTATAACATTCTACATGTCTGTTAAGAGCTCATTAATATAAATGCATTGAACAATTCCTGGTTTTGTAATTTGGGATGTGCAAATGTTTATGGAAAGAAATGAGTTATAATGCAGACAAAAGATTAGTAAGAGATAGGTGTAGGCATCACTCAAATGGAGTAAGACAGATTTAGATATCTCTGCAATGGCAGGCTTTTTTTCAAAAATAAAAACTTCACTAATAGAAGAGTTCCTGAAAATAAAAACATAAATGCTTATATATCTGGGCAGAAATTGCAATGTGTTTCTTTAACATAATGGACAAAGATTTTGGAATTTCTGGTAGAATATTTTGGGTAGAAATTTAGGCAGAAAACCTCTCATGTCATTTGAAAATATGGTTACTGACTTAATTAGTGGGCAGACATACATTCTAAGAAAACAGTCTATTGAGGAGCTATTTTTCTCTGTTTTTGAAAAAAAAAATGTATCAACCACTGTTAAAGCTTTCAGAGTACTCCTGGTTGCTTATTGGGATTGTTAGAAAATTGAAGTTAAAACCAAATATTAGTCTGTGTGTGTTTTATTTAAGTCAAGTCTTTTAGCTAAAAATTGCAAGAAGTTCAAGGGAAAGAAGTAGAATATTTTGGAGGAAGAAAATATATAGTCTTTTTATGCATGAGTCTAAATTCTCATTAAACAAAATGCATTTGTAACAATTTTAATGGTCCTTAATTGAAACACCTGTTTTACTGAGACAGTTTCCTAAATGTCAAGACTTGATTGGGCCCCCTTTTATGTGTTCCCATGTCACCTTATCTGTCCCTTATCCTTGCCTATATCACACACATTAACTGTGTTTTACTCTTTTTCTTCAATTCTTTCTCACTAACACTATCAGTTCAGCATATCTCAAATGCCATTTTATTCTCAGGCATAGTCACAATCAATAAATACTTGTAAATAAATGAATAGGCTTTTTGTTTGAAATGTTAGAGTATCTTACCGAATTACTCATTAAATTTTGAGTCATGAATTTGGGGAATCACTACATGAATAACCTGCTGTTCCCTTTGACATCTCTGAATCCCTATGTTTCTCAGTCTGACAAATTTTATTCATAATTAAAGAATCCTCCAGTAAGCCTTTCCCAATGCACCAGAATGTATTCTCTCCATCTTCTATTTCCCTAAAGCAGTTGTTCAAAACCAAATCTGTGAACACTTAGAATGTACCCAGAACTAATCTAGGAAATCTTACAATTTTTACAGTATGGGTATTTATAACTCTGTCCTATAATGTACATTGTTGCACTGCATTTTTATGATTTTTAAGGTTTCTGACCCAACATAATATGAGAAGTTCAAGAATTATGTTTTTCTACTTTAGGTACTAGGTTTACACTCCTTTATGTACATGTGTTCAGCATGGAACATGCACAAACTCCTACATCATTTTTACCCGCAATGTATACATTTGTATTCAAATCAATAAAATTTTCATGTTAGTTCTAACCCACCTGTCTAAAATAAACTATTTAAAGCTTAAATTGAATGCTAAATGTGCAAGCCAGGATGCTATGGAAAATAGGATTTGTAGTCATGCAACTATAGAGATAACAGATAATTAGAGTTTAGCCTGGAATTTTAAAATTGAAGCAAATATGAACCTGAATAGCCTTATGGAGTGATAAAATGGCTTTAATGGATTTAGTTAACTTACCCTATATAAGAAATGAAAATTAGGGAATCATTCTTCTTCAATCCGATCTATTATCATAGTTTTAACTGCAGTCTTTATGACCAGAAACTCTTAGAGCAGATGGTAAATTTATAGTCCTTTTGCCCCTTTGGAGAAGAAAGAAGGAGAAAATATAGTGCAGGAACTTAATATGTTTCATGAATAAACTGAGGATGAAAGTGTTTGGAAACATTTCTAAATGGTGTATGAAAGTTAGCATCATATATTCTAAAATTGTATAAGCAACACATAATTTTTAACTATCACAAACTTCTTAACAAATGAGAGAAAGGAATGCATTCTCTGAAAGACTAGCAACATTTATAATGGAATAACTGAAAGAAACAAAAGAATGTGTATCCTTATTCCCTAATTAAATTTAAATAGATAAGCATGGATTTATATATAAGCATTACATCTATAAGCATTAAGAACTTTTTCCTGAGCTGCATCCAGAATGAGAATATTTGAATATTTGAATGTTTAATATGTCCCAGGAAATTTTCTATAAGCTATATATATACCTGTCCATAGTATATATACTCTGATTCTTACAAATATCTGAAAGTCATATGTAAATTACATGATGCTTTCCACAAATTTATATAAATATATATCCATAAATATAGATTGAAAATATAATCTTTATATAGATATATATTATCTAAATATATATCTATACATAGACTGATAGATAAATATATATGTATATAATTTGCTCTGCAAAATTATCAAGTAAGTTATATTCTATTATTAGTCTCATTTTATAGAGGGGGTGAATTAACCACAGAGAAAATTGAGGAACTTACACAAATCTACATAGTTTTAAAGAATAGAACCAGGATTCAAATATTGGCTCCCCAGCAATTTTAATTAATTACATTGTATTTCTATATGCTACTTATACTGTCACTTTAAATCATTGTCTCTTTTCATTGCTTTGATTTTTATTTCTTATAGTTGTGCATTAATATTATGTATGGTTGTTACATATGTTGATGGAATTTATAATATTACCATGTATATTTATGTTTATTTCAAAGGTACAAAAAAAAGATAATCTCACGTGAAGGATATTGATAAGTAATCCCAAAGCAGATCACTTATTTGTTATTTAATGATTAGGATAAATTCTTGCATGGGTCTACTGATTCTAACCATTAACTGTTTTCTAAAAACACTGTCATTTCATGTTCACAAAGTGTCACTTATCTGTTAAGATTTATTCCAAAAATAAAATATGCCAAAGACTTGTTTAAATGTAACTCTGAAAAAAAGGTATCTTGATTGCACCATTAAAGAGAAAGAAATTAATATTCTATTTAATAATCTTGCATCTTTTATAATTTCAAGTTCTGTATTTGGTTGGCTTAAGAGCATGCCTCAGAAATTAATCACACAGATATAATAATAAATTATATTGCATACTTCTAGGGGTAAGCATGACAGCAAATATGTAGATCCGAAACAATTATGTATTTTCACAGTTTTCAAAAAATAGTTTTTTAAATTTCAACTCATACCTATTTCTCACTTTGATGCTTCAGAAATGTTTAAGCACTCAAAGCCAGAAAACCTTTTTGGCATCGTACATCATATATTTTTTATTCAAAAATTATGGCCAATATAGTTACAGAATTAAGTTCTGACCCCAGGGGATAACCTGAAATCTGACTTCTTGAAAATTCCCATGATTTCAGCTTTCTTTGGGAAAAAAAATGATTATATGAAACACATGTAAATTATGAAGGATAATAATAAAGTGAGCACCTGTGAACAGTTACTCATTTTATGAACTAGAATGTTACACAATATAGCATCTACATTTGTTCAATTTTCTTATTTGGTCCTTTTTTTCCTCCAGTTGGGATAATTCTGTGTTTCTGAATCTTATGCCTTAAAAATAGTTTTCTTACCTACATATGAGTCCTCCCAAGGGAATAAAACAACTTGTGAGGAACTTGGAAATTTGATCTTCAGTTCATATCATAGAACAAAATAAATTCTAAGCAATTTAAATATGTAAACATTAGAAAATGTTGAACAACTAGAATAATGTATAATATAATTCTACTTGAGATAGGGTAATAAAATGTTTTGTTTTGCTTTTTGACTATAGAACTTAAATAGGAAAATAATTAGTTTTTTTTTAAAGGAAATACTTGGGATATTATACATTACCCAACCCTTTCCCTGATATGGTATTATGAATACATTTGAAAGCTTTATCAGAGGTTACATCATTCATTCTCTTTTAATTAGGCAAGAGTGGAAAATAATTCAGCCATATGAAAGTGTATTTATTCCTTTAACAAATATTTATTGTGCACTACTTTGTGCCGGGCACTGTGACATCTGCTGGAGAGATCTCAGCATACAAAACAGACAAATCCTTGATCTGATGGATTCTATAATCTTATGTGGAAAACATGTATTGAACAAGAAATTACAGGGAAATTCCTGGGTTATTTGGGAGCACTGTTATTTTATTTAGGGCATAATCATGATCAAGTACACGGGAAGATGTGAGTGGTAGAATGCTTTTATAAGGCTGATTTTTCCCCCCTCTGAAAACATAGAAGCGAGATTAGTTATTTCTTGGAGATGGAAGTAAAAATGAGACTTTTTCCCCTATACACATGTCACTCATCTCTCAGTTATTTATACTATCTATACTAATGGTAAAGAGCAGCAGTGTGGAACATCCATAATGCCTGATGATCATAAATGCTTGCAAGCAATTTATGTGGTATATATTTTTGTAGCTTCACCTTCCGAGTAATATTGTGCTTCAGTGCACATTAAAATCAGTTTGCATTCCCTGTGTATACACTATTTTGAAGTATGCACTATGGTTAGCAAGAGCCCTTTCAATAGATAATACACGGAGCAGACAATCTGCATGTAGTTAAGACACAATTGGTAGTACGTAAATCTGTTTGATATGATTGCAGGACAAGCCATGGAGTTATTTTTATTATTATGAACTATATTTTATCCTCCCTTAATCACATGTAAAGGAACTTAAAGCAACTTACATCTGAAAGCGTATTTTAAAATTTTATCTCTATTGCTCAAACAGAAATAAAACTATCTAAGGAAGGATACAAGTCACTGGAGATGAACAGATTATAGAATTAGGTAATTGATTTTTCTTTAAGTTTTCTGGAAACTGAGGAAAAAAGGAAGCACTTTTAGATAAATAATGGTTAATATAATGTACTGCTTTTATTTCTGAAAATTTCCAAATTCTAAATGTTAAAGGAAAAACAAAAAGTAGCAGGAACTTTTCTTTCAAGTCCCAAACAACTGTTTTCTTTTATGACAAAAATTTAATCATACTGAATGTTGTGTTTTTAAACCTATTTTCACTTTGCATTTTCTTATGTACCCTATTCTTTAATTAAGTGATTATAATGTTATTCACCAATTTTTAGTTAAAATATTTTCTCTAATTAAGGTCTTATCATTGAATATTAAGGTTGCTTGCAAAATTTCTATAAGACAAGAAAATATTAATTTTGGGCTATAAGTTGGGGTAGAATATCCAGGTTTAAGCTCTATTTCTATATTTTGTTTATTATTATTCATTAAGAACTTGTTTTCCTAGTTTTTGTTTTTCTAGGTAAATTCTTAGAAAGTTAATAATGCTGTCTCCCTTATTATTTAAAGATCTTTCTATTCTTTGATTATTTGTATTTAATTTTTTTTTCATTTTGGATTAGGGCAAATTTTTAGAAGGATGTTAATAGAGGTGATAAAGTGCTAAATTATCTTGTCTATTTCTTCTTATATATTGTTTATCTATTTGAAATAAGTATTAAGAGTCCCTTGGAAATGGATCACTATTTTCCAATTTACTTGGATTTTAAAAAAATTAAAATATATTTGAATATTTAAAAATTGCTCTTTGTAATCAATTGATATGATCAAATGGTTTTGCCCTTTCAGATATTTATTTCATAAACTCATTTATTCATTCATCAAGTCAACCATTTGGTAAAAATTTATTATGGGCTTATTATGTTTCAAGGCAATATTCTATGTGATAGGACTATTATAGACAAAAAAAAAGGTAAAAATCCCTGCCCTGGAGATACAAAGAGGGCAGAGACTGGGCAATCGATGCTTAAGGTGTACGGAAGGTTCAGTAAGGTTGATTGTAAAGGTTTGGAAATGGATAGCACAATAGTGTGTGATGGTATCACAATATGCAAGTGTAAGTAACAAGGCTGAGTGTGAGTATGGTTGAAAGAGAAAGGCTAGGGTTGTTTATGTTACCAGAAGGAAAGCTATGGGATAAAACTTAGTGAAATCTAGAGTAGACAATGATGGTGATTAATTGTACAAATGTAAGAAAGTTTTTACATGATGGAGAATAAATGTATGTCACTATTACAAGGTGTTAAAAATGGAAAGGTATATGGAAAATATACAATTAATGCAAGCTGAGGTCTATAGTTAACAGCAACATTGTAATATTCTTTCTTTAATTGTAATAAAGGCAATACAACAAAAGTTAAATGTCAGTAAGAGGAGATTATAAGGGAGGGGTATGGGATTTTATTTTTCTTTCTTTCTTTTCAGAAAAAATGGGAATGTCCTCATATAGATTGTGGTGGTGAATGCATAACTATGTGATTATACTGGGAACATTGAATGTATACTTGGGATGGATTGTATGGTGTGTAAAAAAAACTTTAAAAATATAAACAGAAAAGTACAAAAAAAAAGAAACGAACTACAAGGGAGGAGAAAGACAATAGAAAACACAATTTTAACACACTTAATTTTTTTAAATAAAATATCTAAGTTGTTAAATTAGAAAAAAAAAAAAATCCCTGCCCGGATATTGCTTATATTCTGGAGTAGGGGGTAGGGGGTAGGAGAAAAAAGATAAAGGAAGAATAACAATGAACAAATAATTTAAATATATAGTACCTCCTACGATAATATATGCTGTGGAAAAATAGGAAAAATAGATAATGCCAGAGCGGTATGCAGGCCGTGTTTTTAAATAGGGTGGACAGAGAAAGAGATAGTTCCATGAAGGCCTAAAGGAGGTGGTAGAATGAGCCCTGAAACAATTGGGGAAAGACGGTCCAGATGGAGAAAACACAAAAGGAAAAATCATGTTCTGAGAACAGCGAAGAAGCCACTGAGTGGAAGGTAAAGTCGGAAAAAGTAATTAAAATGAGAGGAATATCCTGTAGGGTCCTTTAGTAAACTGCATGGGCTCAAAAACATTGACAATGCTTTGATTATAAAAGGGCATGATCTGAACTATAATTTAAAAGGATCACATTGGAAGAAACTGTAGGGAGGAAGAGGCAGACGCAAGGAAACTGCTCAAAAGCCATTTCAGACCATGGAGGTTCTGTTGAGGTGGTAGAGGTAGAGATACCTAGAAGTAGTTACAGTTGAGGTAGATTTCACAAATAAAACTGACAGAACTTGCCAAAAGATTGGATGTGGTGCAGCAAAAAATAATAAGCTAAGCTAAGCTAAGATAAAATAAAATAAAATAAAATAAAATGGAAATCAAAGAAAACTCTAAAGTTTTTGGCATGAGCAATTGGATAGTACATAGTTTACATTTATTGTAATGGAAGAAGTGAGAAAGGAACAAGTTTGGCAGGGGTGAGGATCAAGGCTAGTTTTGGAGAGGTTAAGTTTGAGAACTTTCTAATCCAAATGGAGATGAGTTGTAGGCGGTTGGTTATACTAGGCTTGATTCAGGGAAGGGTTTGGAGCTGGAAATATAAATATGAGAGTTATTACTATGTAGACCGTATTTAAGTTTGATGACATCATCACAGATAAGGAAATGGATGTGTAAAGTTTGAAAGATGGAGTTAGACTAGCAAAGGAGACTGAGAAAGAAAACTCAGTGAAAGAAGGGGAAGAGTGTGTCCTCTATGCCAAGCATAGGATGTGTTTCAAGGAGCCAAAATGAATCAATTGTGGAAATTACTGCTGATTGGACAAGTAAAGCTAGGACTGAGAAATGACCATTGGATTTAGCAACATGGAAATCATTTGTGATCAGTTTTTGTTTTTTGTTTTTTTAAATAGTGGAGCTAAAAGTCTATTTGGAAAAGATTTAAGAGAACTGGAAGAAAGGAATTAGAAAGAAGGTACAAATCAAAGCCACTGTCAAGGAATTTTGTTGTAAATAGCAGAGCAATGGGGCAGTAACTGGAAGATTAATGTGGGGTAAAAAGAGGAGTGTTTTTAAAGTGGGAGAAATTTTTATGTTTGATGCCGTTGTGCATGATCCTTAGGGATCATTCTTATTGCCGAGTAAAAGCCTGATGACACAGAACAGCAATGGTAAAAATTTCTGAAGCAATATTCATGAACAAGTGGGAGGAGATGGAATCTGGAGCACAGTGATAGGTTTTTGCCTTTGATAAAAATTCACAGCTCATCCACAGTAGCAGGAGCAGAGGAAGTGTGTTTGTGCAGTAGGGAACAGGTGAAAGCAGGCATTGGAGGGATTTTGAGAGAGTTCTTTTCTGATTGTCTACCTTTTTTACTGAGAGTGATCATAGGTGAGAAGTTAGGTGAGAGTTGAAGAGCAGAAATTATAAAATAATCATCAGGGAGATTGGGAGAGTAAGTTTGGAAATATGGTAGAATTTATCAGTAAGACTAAGGATATAGTTGAGGTTATTAGTCATGGTTTTAATATGATATAATGTAGCTTTTCCCCAGGAGAGGCAGATTTAATCACACTTGGATATTGTAAGAGAAGAGTAAGAGCTAAGAGTACTTGTAAGTGAATATTTATAACAGATTGGATTCTTAAGTAGGTAAGTAGCAAGGACATGAGTGAGTGCAGTGTCAATTCTAGTGACTCCAATTATCAGTTAAGTCATTGTACCAGTAACTAGAATGATATAGCTGGAAATTCAGGAGTTTGATATCAGAAACTGGGTTGGTTTAAATTGATATTATTTAGGGTTTGCAGCTGATGATGACAATGGATAGGCATAAAATAGGAGTGAGTCACTGAAGTAGTTAAAACGAGCCTTGAAGATGGGGATGGGGGAGGCAAGTCTCTCTAGCACTTCAAACTTAAAGCAGTTTGAGAAAGAGAAATAAAGACTTACACACTGATAGGTTAGTCTGGGGAAGCAAACATCAAGAAATCAGAAAGTATGGGAATCACAGGCAATTCTCACCAATATTCTCAGTTGTCTGCAGTACTAAAGTAAGTGGTATGTAGGAAAACAACTGGAAGTCCCTAGCAAAACTTTACGTCCGCCAAAGGCCAACCATTTGTCTGTTGCTGCCATAGAAATATGGTTACTTCTACTTCTCTTCCACTTTCAAATTCTCACGGAATTTCCTCAAATTGGCAGAATATGATCTCGTTCCTCTGGGACTTACAATACTTGAAAAATCATAAAGAATATATGGTGCTTAGTTGCCAATGGACAAACAGGCACAGTCTACTCCTATGGCTATGCTTGTATACACACCTGTCAACTCACATAAATTTAAACTACCAGAGTCGCAACCACATGTGCGGTGGGCATGGAATAGAGTTTTGCTACTCAGACCCCACGCTCTGACTTAAAGGAAAAACTTGGTTGCTCCAGATGCTGGGAGTGCAGTTGGCCCTTTCAAGAATTGTTTCAATTGCAGAGTTGTTTCGCCCAATATCCTGTCCATTCAAGGGCAGTGCACACACAATAACTGATCTTGTTGGAGGTCTAAATGCAGGTCATTTTGTACCAGTGTGTAATAATTCTGACAGGAAAAATGTCAACTCTGAAGCACCCACTGGGATCTGACTTGCACTGCAGCTCAACTTCTCCCTTTGACCAATCTTTCTTCTTCCCTATCCTTTCCACAGCTACTGACTCCAAAGGGCATTTACTAATAAATATCCTGAATACTGAACTCTGTCTCATAGACTGTTGCCCAGAAAACCCCAACTGCACCATCATGCTTCCACCTAATATGATGCAACCATGCCTGCTACAATGAATACACAAAATGGAGACAAAAATTCCCATTAGTAATTGGATCTATCTGATATTCAGGCAAAATCATCTTTTAATATTGTGGAACAAGATTTTTTAATTGTATGATTGTCCACAATCAGCATTCTTTATGTAAAATAGTTATGGTAAGAAAGAAGGTGAAAAAGAAATTGGCTATATATGAATAAAAGGTAAAGCATTCATAGCTACTACCGTTCTTGTTTCCGCAGCTGATCCTGGGATATTGTTGATTTTGATAATTTCATTTTTCCGCTGTCTCTTCTATTGTCCTTTTGCCCTCAGCCAGCAACATAGCTGATCACGTTTCTTAATCAAACCTTCATTCATGAAGTTTCTAACCCATTCATCATTGGCTCTGACTTTACTTGGTTGCTAAGACTCTGATTAATAATGAACACCTGCACGAATTAACAAGAACACTATCAGGAAATACCCTGGGTTGCTGACATCCTCTTTCTTACCCATATTGTGTAAAGGGATAATCAGGGTCAGTCATTCCAGTGTGCTTAGTGACCTTCTTTGTCTATTTGTTCTGTGGCACAAGAAACATAAAACAACCATAGGAAGTCTTAACTTTCCTTAGAATGGAATCATATGTCCTATAAGGAAGCATCCTTCTCTTGTCACCAAAGACTGATAAGCCAGTAGACACCAATATTGCAGAACTGGAAAACAAAATTTTCTGACTTATTAGTGTAAAAATGAGGGCACTGCTACTATTCTTGGGCTTCTACATCCATGGATTCTGTCTATAAGAAAAGCAAAATCATATCTAGTGATAGTTCAGAGAATGTAACACATTTTGTAGGACAGCAATCCAACAAAGAAGGTGGTATCTCATAGCAGGCATTGTAACTCAATCTTTTTTAGGTCACTTCACAGTTTTATAAATTTATCTGCTTCCTAAATATGGGATATGCATTGCTAACAAAGACTCCTGAGCACATGAACCAATTTTCTTATTTTTGTTTGTTCTATTTATCATCTAACTATCCCTAACTAGCCAGTTAGCTAGCTGTTTTTGTTGCAGAATTAATCCCTGGATCAGAAGCAATATTTTGTGGAATAAGGTCACTGACAATAAAGTGATAAGTCCATAAATAGTGGGGCTGACAGAGCATTGTGGACAAGAAAGGCAGATTCATCTAGAGTAAGCACCTATCAAAATGGAAAAAAAAAAATGTTCCCACTTACTCAGTCAAAGGGATTCAACATAATTACTTAGCCACCATGTGTCCTGCTGATCTTCCCGCAAAATATTGCATTTCAGGTGTCCATTGCTATTCTTGATGTTTGGTGGACATGCAGTTTTGCCGTCAGTGAGAGGGGTCCATATTTTTGACATCAGGCACAACTCCCTT
Source organism: Choloepus didactylus (assembly GCF_015220235.1). NCBI lineage: Eukaryota > Metazoa > Chordata > Mammalia > Pilosa > Megalonychidae > Choloepus > Choloepus didactylus. Next base: position 65,637,362 of record NC_051308.1, on the reverse strand, counting down.
CCAACCAGCATTGAAAATGTGTTCACAAACAAAATAATAAACTTAGAATAACTAATCTCCAAAGAATAGACATCCTTTACCACTTAATTCTTGAGAATCTTTTTTATCATGTGCTCCCTTTGATGAACACTCACATGGAATACAAATACTTACTCTCTGTGATCACCCAAAAGATCCATCCCACACCGCTTTTCTTCCTTTTACTAATCCTTCCAAATCCTGAAAAGTCTTTCAAAACCGTTAGATAGAGTGTGGATGCACTACAGTTCATTAATCCTTCCAAGAAAAGTGGACAACTTAATGAAATGTTTGGAATTTTACCTGTTGGGGATATTTGCCCTTCCTGATTGGTTGTATAGCACCCGTAGTCAGCTTATGGCTGATGTCAACATATATGTAAACCAAGCCCAACTTCTCTTCTTCTTCAGTCAACTGCTGTTAAGGCCTTAATATCCATAAACATACTAATGTGGATTGAAGGAGAGCTGTCCGTGTATCTGGAATAGATGCCATGTGATTCCAATCCAGTGTGCGGGACACTGATTACGTGCTTCAACTTGGCGGGCCTGGGCCAGGGGACCGGATCCGCCCCTGGGGAGGGTGGTGGGCATGGGCGACAGCGCCCTCCACAGCCCCCCGGGCCTGGGAAAGTGAGGCCGGAGGCAGGCCCCATTTCCTCACCCAAAATACCACTGTTGGGAGGGGCTTGCCGGAGGGAACCGCCTTTTCCCCACCCCCTTGTCCTGCTCGGACACTCCTCGTTGCCAGAGCAACTCCCCCACCTCTAGTGAGCATGCTCAGTTACCGGAACAACTCCCGCCCCCTGTCTATCAACCTCTGCACCCTCTCTAAACCAATCCAAGCCTTTGACCTCTACAGCTACCCCGCCCTCTAATCGCCCAATATAAGCTTGTGCTCTCGCCTAATAAACTCTCTCGCTCTCTTGGTTTCATTCACCCTCAAAGAACCGTGTCCCGCCTGCTCCTTCTCGCCGCCCTCCTTGCACGCCTCCGCCGGGGACTAGGGCCCAGTCCCCCGCCTCGCCCTCGCCTCCGGGAAAGAGCTCCCGCCGCCGGTACCCTCTGAGCAATGCCGAGAGCCGAGGGTTCAGCAACCGGCCGCCCCCCCCCCCCTTCAGACAAATCAACTGCGACCGCAACTGGCGCCCAACGTGGGGCACCTGCACTTGGAAGTCCTCTCCACGCAGCGGTCCAGTGACGCCACTCGCTCGCCCGGACGCCTCTCCAGCTCCCCTTCTCCTCGCCTGCAAGGTAAGGGCCGCCTCTCCCTCGCCGCTCCCGGAGCCGCCTCTCCCTCGCCGCTCCGCGTCAGGGGCCGCCTCTCCCTCGCCGCTCCGCGTCAGGGGCCGCCTCTCCCTCGCCGCTCCGGAGCCGCTCCTCCCTTCCCCACTATCCATTCTTCCGTCTACCTCTCGTCCTTTTCTTCTATAACCCCCATTCCTCCTAACGCTCTCCCTCTTTCCCTCCATTACTTTGCTGTAGTCCTTTGTGTGTTTCTTTCTTTGTTTGGCGCCGTGTACCTCTTTGCAACTGCCCCCCCAGACTGCTCCAAAATGGCGAACTTCCTCCTTCTTCTACTGAGGGGAGGAAGTGCTCTAGTGATGACGTCAGCCCTAAGCCAGACCGGAAACCGCATGCGCTTTACCCCGCCCTTTCACAGGGCGGAGCTAGTCCGCCATCTTATGCCTTAGACCCCGCCCTTTCACAGGGCGGAGCTAGTCCGCCATCTTATGCCTTAGGCCCCTCCCTTTCACAGGGCGGAGCTAGTCCGCCATCTTATGCCTTAGGCCCCTCCCTTTCACAGGGCGGAGCTAGTCCGCCATCTTATGCCTTAGGCCCCTCCCTTTCACAGGGCGGAGCTAGTCCGCCATCTTATGCCTTAGACCCCGCCCTTTCACAGGGCGGAGCTAGTCCGCCATCTTGTGCCTTGGACCCCGCCCTTTCCCAGGGCGGGGCTAGTCCGCCATCTTGTGTCTTAGCCACGCCTACCGCGCCGCCATCTTGCGACGCTTGGGGCCTCCCACTTCGGCCTCCCCCTTCGACAAGCTCCCCCTCGGAGCCGCTACCGGCAGCTGCCGCCGCTCCTCCCACCCTGCCGACTAACAACCCCTGGCTGCCTTCTACACCTCAAGGCAACCCTTAGAACAGCGCTGCCCCTACCCCCACTCCCGTGCCAGGCCCTCTGCTTTGGGTGCACCCTGCTAAGAGCCGGCTTAGGAAAATTTGCCCCGCAGTGCGGCTCTGGATCAGCCTAGCTTCAGATCTAATCACCCTGGCTGTTCATGTATTTGGAGCGCCGCCGGAAAAAATTGTTTGGCCCCTGGACGCAGGCCAAACCCGCCTGCTTATACGTGATAACCCGGACATGCAAATCCTCTTAGAAGGATTTCAGAGAGAATTCAGCTGTCATTATCCTAGCCATCGACTGTTACAGGGGCTCGCCAAGCTTCCCTTCCGCAGCCCCTTCCATCCTTTCCCCTCCTCTGCACCCATCCTGGGTGCCACTACCGTCTTCACTGACGCCTCCAAAACCCGTTTCGCCTTCCTCTCTTATTCCCAGGACCACCCGAAACCCCGCCTATTCAGTTATGTCAACCTTCACTCAGTCCAAGTGGGGGAAATCTTGGCAGTGTCATACGCGCTAAACACCCACTGTAACCACCCAGTAAACATTTTCACAGACAGCCTCTACACGTATCAGGTCTGCCGAGTCCTCGCGTTTTCCACCTTTTTCCCGGGAGACTCGGCCATTGATAAAGCACTTTCTGACCTCAGAAGCATCCTGGAGCATCGACAGAATCCTTGGTTCATTAGCCACATTCGTAGTCACTCAGGCCTTCCGGGGCCCCTGGCTAATGGCAATCGTATAGTAGACCAAGCGGTCTCAGCTCAGAATACCCAAGCTATGCTAACCCACACGGCAGCCCCTCCGGGGGATGCTGTTAACCAGGCCAAGTTATTGCATTCCAGGTTTCACTTTTCGGCTACGTCGTTACATCATCTATGTGGCCTCCCCCTAAATACCTGTAAACATCTTGTCCGCAATTGTGTAACTTGTGCGCCCTTTGCGCCGCTTGGCCCTCTGCAACCTCAGGGAGTCAACCCACGAGGCCTAAAACCCAATTCTAGATGGCAAATGGACGTGACTCACGTTCCGTCCTTTGGACGCCTCAAATATGTGCATGTAATAATTGACACCTTCTCAGCCATGTGTTATGCAGTCCCCCTTGCCGGGGAAACGGCCAAACACTGTATCAAGGCCCTAAGACAAGGAATTCTCTTCATGGGAGTCCCCTGGGACCTAAAAACGGACAATGGGCCTGCCTATCGCAGTGCCTCCTTTGCGGCCTTTCTTCAGTTATATAACATCACCCATCATTTCGGCATCCCTTATAATCCACAGGGACAAGCCATTGTGGAAGCAGTCCATCGCCGCTTAAAAACACAAATTGAAAAAGAAAGGGCAATGCTCCCCCAGGCAACTCCAGGGGACCTTATCATAGCAGCCCTTATTCACCTTAATCTACTCACATTCAATAAGGAAGGGCTTTCGCCCCTACATAAACATTGGGGGCCCTCATACAGGCCTACCCAGGCCCCAATGGTTTACTGGAAGGACCCAGAGAATAATGCCTGGAAGGGTCCCTCCCCACTCCTCGCCCAGGGGCGCGGGTTTGCTTGTGTTTTCCCAGATGATGCAGCACAACCAATCTGGATCCCAGGAAGGGCAATCCGGCCCGCCACCAGCAACCACACGTCTAACGAGACGAGAACGCCGTCGTCTCCGCAACCTGGTGCACCAGATGACAACAGTACACCTGGGCCTGGACCCCAGTCCGAGTGAATTCCTCCAACCCCAATCTTACCTCCTCTTGTTGGCTTTGCCTCTCCACTTCTTCCCCCCTGTATGAACCAATTGCCTCCAACCTCTCCTTTTCAGAAAACACAGAGGACAGCCCTTCAGAATGCAATTGGAATACCTCTGCCGTCCCCTTAACCTTTCATTCAGTCTCCTTTACAGGAAAGTGCATCCGCCCTCGCTCGAGTAACTCTCCCAGCCTCACAGCTTGTGCCAACTACTCCTCTCCCAGCAGCTCTGCCAAGTTTCTTATTCCCCACAACTCCTCCCAATAGCTGTGCTCCTCTACAGGACTTACCCCCTGCCTTATTGTGCAAACCCTCAATACCACTAATGAAACTTGCCTCCTAATTGTCCTCATCCCTAGGGTCTTATACCACAGCGAGGAAGACTTCTTCCTCCGCCTGGAAAGAACTGCAGATCCTGCCCTTCTACAAAAGCGAGAGCCCATCACCGCCCTCACAATTGCCTCCCTCCTAGGTCTTGCAGGCGCTAGCACCGGAATCGCTGCATTAGCCAGTCAAAGCTCCGCCCTAACTCACCTCCGGGCGGCTGTTGACGAGGACATTCGTCACCTACAAGACGCTATTTCCCATCTTAAAAATTCTGTCAATTCCCTCTCTGAGGTAGTGCTCCAAAACCGCCGAGGTCTCGACCTTCTCCTCCTCAAAGAAGGGGGCCTCTGCGCCGCCCTAGGAGAAGAGTGCTGTGTATATGCCAATTCCACAGGTCTCGCCGAGGACAGCCTAAAAAAGGTCCGAGAGGGACTGGAACAACGTAAAAGAGACCGTGAAGCCACCAACTATTGGTCCCACATCTTTACACCCCTCCTCCCATACCTCCTCCCTCTCCTTGGCCCCCTACTAATGATCATTCTAGCTCTCACCCTAGGGCCCTGCATTATCCGCAGAATTGTCCAGCTTGTAAAGAAACAAACGGATGCTATTTTTTCCTCGTTCGTGCAAGTTCAGTACCAGCAACTCGCCACCTCTGACGCTGCCTACTCCAAGATAACAACCAACCCTCAGCGACCTCGCCGCCACCGGTCAACCCGTCGACCGCGAGGCCCTTCTCAATCGCCTGAACCTCGTATCAACCCCGAGCTCCAGCTTCTCTAAACTTTCGCCCAGCCCGCTACCAGCAAGGCCCTTGTCAAGCGCCCGGGCGCCACACCAACGCTGAGCTCCAGCCTTGCTGAGCCACCGTCTACCCCTTTTTCCCCTCCCCAACCGTCCCCTTCCCTCATCCCTTGGCGGACCTCTCCGGTAAGCTTCTCCCTTTAATTTGAAAAGAAGGGGGAAATGCGGGACACTGATTACGTGCTTCAACTTGGCGGGCCTGGGCCAGGGGACCGGATCCGCCCCTGGGGAGGGTGGTGGGCATGGGCGACAGCGCCCTCCACAGCCCCCCGGGCCTGGGAAAGTGAGGCCGGAGGCAGGCCCCATTTCCTCACCCAAAATACCACTGTTGGGAGGGGCTTGCCGGAGGGAACCGCCTTTTCCCCACCCCCTTGTCCTGCTCGGACACTCCTCGTTGCCAGAGCAACTCCCCCACCTCTAGTGAGCATGCTCAGTTACCGGAACAACTCCCGCCCCCTGTCTATCAACCTCTGCACCCTCTCTAAACCAATCCAAGCCTTTGACCTCTACAGCTACCCCGCCCTCTAATCGCCCAATATAAGCTTGTGCTCTCGCCTAATAAACTCTCTCGCTCTCTTGGTTTCATTCACCCTCAAAGAACCGTGTCCCGCCTGCTCCTTCTCGCCGCCCTCCTTGCACGCCTCCGCCGGGGACTAGGGCCCAGTCCCCCGCCTCGCCCTCGCCTCCGGGAAAGAGCCCCCGCCGCCGGTACCCTCTGAGCAATGCCGAGAGCCGAGGGTTCAGCAACCGGCCGCCCCCCCCCCCCCCTCAGACAACTCAACTGCGACCGCACAGTGAACATGCAACTTTCTTGTGCTTTTTAGAACAAGCGTGAGACTGATTTCTGCTAATGTCTATTCACCTAGTGATGGGATATTACTGAAAATGTACATCTGTATGTATTAGTACATCAGATAATGCTGAGTTCATAATAACTAGCCACCAGTTCAGGTCACATGGATACTTGGTACCCCATCGGCAGGTTTTCATTATCTACCGTGGCCCAAGACAAAGTCTACAACTATTTCCAAAAATATGAAGAGTAAATTATAGGAAAGGGCTTACCTTTTATTCCTGTGATTCACAAACTTTCCACAAATTTACTGGGTCACAACAGCACAAATTTATTCTCTTATAGTTCTCAAGTTCAGAAATTTAAAATCAAGGTGCTGGTAAGGTTACATTCCTTCTGGAGGCTTCCAAGAAGAATTTATTTCTTTGGCTTTTCCAGGTTCTAGTTTTCTGCATTCTCGGGCCCATGGCCCCTTCCTCCATCTGCAAATTACATCATTCTCAACTCGTGGTTACTTCTTATATTTCTCCTGTTTCTATCATTGTGTCTTCTTCTCTGACTCTGACTGTATAATCAGAGTTCTCTAGAGAAACAACCAACAGGAAATGTCAGGAAATGTGTGTGTGTGTGTGTGTGTGTGTGTGTGTGTGTGTGTGTGTGTGTGTAGGCATAAATATTAAGAAATGTAACTCTGTAGGGCAGATTACAGGTTGGAAACTTAACTCCATAGGGCAGGTTACAAGTTGGAAATTCAATGAAGGAGAAGTTGAATTCCCCAGGAAAAGCTGGCTGGCTGAAGTAAAGAGATAGAAACTCTTCTCACTGCTGCAATCCTCATTCTCGCTTTATGGTACACATCTGATTGGATGAGGAGCCTACTCTCATAGCTGAAGGCAATCTTCTTTGTTGATTGCAGGTGTCATCAGCCAGAAATGCAATCAACTGACTAAGGTGATACATCTCTGAAACGGATGATTCTGAGAAGAACTCAGAGAAGCCTTGGCAAAATTTTATGTCTGCCATCTTCTAAAATCCAAAAACTTGGCCACTGTTGCAAATGGAGCAATAATGGCTTCTGCCTCATTTCCCCTTCTAATTCTTACATTACTCTATCATAAATGGAATTATAAGACTATCATCCCTTACAATCAGAAAGTGAAAGGTGATTAATTCCCAACAGACAATTCAGCAAAGATATTGAAATTCTCCAAATTATGTTGGGGGCTATTAGGGTTAATTATGTGTCAGTTTGGCTAAATTATGCTATCAAGTTGTTTGGTCAAACATTAGCCTAGATGTTAGTGTGGAGGTATTTTGTAGATATGATTAGTATCTACCATAAGTTGACTTTAAAGTAAAGGTGATTCCTATTGATAATGTGGGTAGGTCTCATTCAATCATTTAAAGGGTTTAAGAACAAATAACTAAGGTTTACAAAGAAAGAAGAAACTCTTTCTCAAGTGTATGCCATCTACTTCTCTCCTGTGTTTCCAGCCTGCTGGCCTCCCCTACACAATCCTATAATCCAATTCCCTAAAAATAAATCTATTAAAATATATACAAGCAGAGATACACACACATTCTGTTGTTTCTGTTTCTCTGTAGAACGCTGACTAATTCAGGATAAATGTTGGAGAGAGGTTCAAGAAGAGATAAATATTTAAGGAGTAAGGAGAGATAGTAAACTGGATTTTGTTTTTAATTTTTATTATTTCTTAAATCTTATTCCACCCTCTCTCCATATTAAAAGTGATTTGTTAATTTTCTTTTTATGCTATCACAGTCACATTTTTTTGGTATGTTTTGCTTACTTTATAAAAATAAATTAGAAGTTCTCACTTGTCATAAGTTCTAGAAGAGCTTAGATTGCATAAAAATTAATTGTACCTTGACTGTTTCAAACTCTGTATATTTTAAAGAAATGTCTGCTAAAACTTTTAGAGAAATTTTTAACGTAATTCTGACAACCTTTTTACTCTATTTTCTAGTCTTATATTGTTTTCCTACATCTTTTTCATCAATTTGGAATTTCCCATTTTCTAAATCAATTTTCTGTGGATTTCTATATTTACTAGCATGGATTTTACATGAAATATCTTTATTTTGGGAAAGCAACATTGTATCTCCACTGTGAGTTTTGGCGTCAAAGTGCCCGGGTTTGAATATCAGCTCCCACTCACTCTGGCCGTGTGCCTTTGGTCAAACTTACTCCCTGCCTTGAGTCCTCAGTTTCCTGACATGTAAACTGAGGGTAATATCAATACCTAATTATTAGAATTTGCTGTGATAAGAAGCCAAATAGCTCATTGTCCCTGTTCCATAGTAAGATCAATGCTGATGACCAAAATAATGACTCTTCAAAACATTAAATTAAGTTTTCTTTGCTTTTGCTTAACTCTAGAAATTCAAGGTTTTCAGATCAGGCTTTTAAGCCTCTTTGAAAAGATGAAAGCCTTTTTTCCCCTCTTCTCTTTTCTATATCTCACCATTCACAGCCTTTTGTTTATTTGTTTGCATATTTGTTTTCTTACTTGGCTTCCCCTAAAGTTGAGTGACTTTGGTGGTGCAATGAGAGTGGACATTAGACAACATAATTCCCCATGCCCAGCCTTGCCCATGGGCCCCAGAATCCAAGCAAGTGAATCACAGAAGCCTTGTAACCTTGGCATGTCCTGTGTTTTCCTAGGAGGCTAATTTGTGCTCCTGAGACTATATAACTTTTAAAAATCCTTTTCAGAAAACCATCTTGAATCTACTCCTTGAACACACCTACTGGTTGAATGAATCCCTTATGTATTCCTCCTGACAGAGAGCCTGGCCTGATCACTAGAGTGGTGTCATAAAATTCCCATTTCATCATTTGATTTCCCTATATTAGGAACTCCCCATGTATATGTTGAACTCTGATCATGCTTGCTATATTGTATCAGTAGGAGAACCATTGCAGATGTGATAAGAAAACACAACAGTGACTAGATTTGGTCATAAGTGTGTAGACACATCCTCACTGTTACACTATGCACCATAAACAGATATAGACTCTATTAATAATATACTTACATATATCTATGTTCCTTGCCAGTTTCTTAATATCACTACATCCAGATTTTCTTTATATTCTAATATTAATCAGTGAGAGCATATCATTGAATATTTTTAATCCATCCACCTTCCATACATTCAATAATTCATAAAGTAAGTAATTTAGAAAAGATGTCTATTGAGTGACAGTCATTTTACTAGCTTTTAGGCATATAACAGCATATGGAGTTATTCAGGCTTGAAGACATAGAAAAGCAGTCCATAACTGTGTAACATGCTGAGTGCTACAATATGGGGCAATTTAAAATGTTACAGGGGCACAGAAAAGTAATAGCTAACTTGGGTTTGGAGGCTCAGAATAGGCTTTCCTGTGGAAGGGAATCAGAGCATTTTTTTTTTTTTTCTCTTAAAAACATCTAAAGAAAGAGTAAGGCTGAGCAAGTCAAAGAGGAGGAAGAAAGTAAACTTCCAGACAGAGGAGGCAGTAAGCATAGATTCAAGGAACAAATGAGAAGGACATGGCTTATTTGAGAAACTGAGACTAGTTTGGCATTGCCAGGGAGAAGAGGTAATGATCTGGTTTGAAAAAAGAAGAATCAAGTGAGTGTACAAGTTCTGTGCTTTGCGTAAGTGAGACTGTCTTTATTTTGCCCTTGAGCATGATCATTCCTGTACCTCATCATTTGTTCAGATATAGAATTTTGGCCCTCTTTCCTTTCACCTTTAACATTCTGAAGTTTTGCTGTAGCGCTTAGTGTTACTGAGATATCTAAGGTTGTCTAGTGTTTGCCCACTGCAGGCAAACTAATGTTTCTCCCTCATTGTCTATAAGGCTATCTCTGAAACTTGTTTCATTTATATTTTTTGCTGGTAACCAATGAATCTTATCAATTCACTATTTATTTTATCATTTCTTGTCTCACTATCGCTCATCTCTCTCCTGGAAATCTTACCATACATACCTTGGAAATCCTAGATCTATCCTCCTTGTTGAATTTTTTCTGGAAACCTTACAGTCTCCTTTTCCTTTTCTTATGAACTGTGAGGGAAACTTTTATACTGTTTTTCTTCACTAATTTGATTTTCTGTTCTATTAATAACTCAGTGATTTTCTTCCTTTGCTATTTTTTATTAATATAGTTTTTTTCTTTACTTTCATATGATCTTTCCCTTTTCATTACTGCCGACTCTCATGACATACACAAAATATCCTCTTACATTTTACTATTGAATTAATGTAAATTTATGTTTACAGTATAATTAATATCAGTTGCTATTGCATTCATAGAAAATATTGCATTTACTTCTGGCGTTCTAGTCCTCTTGCACTATTCTACTCTCTATAAAACCATACATTTCTCTTTTTTATGAAATGCACCATCATTCACCTACCCATGTTTTTGTGTTTTGTATTGCTTTTAATCAATAAAGAGGTTGTGTGAATGTCTGTCCAGTGTTGGAGATTGACATTGTCTAATCTCTTTTAGGTAATAAAAATACCCCTCTTAGTAAAAGGAATATGTGTGTAATAACCCTTTCCAGATATCTGTCAGGTTCAATACTCACTTAAAGCTCAAAGTGGTACTAGAGGGAAAACATTTTCTGTCCCTCATCGAAAATTATTCTATGAAATTAAAGCAAAAAAGTCATCACGATAGGTAATCAAATTGGTTCATTTGGTAAGCTAGATATAAACAATCATGGAATTTTATTAAATTAATTTTTTTTAAATCCTCAATATATTTTGTTAAAGTAAAGGGAGTGGTCAATTATTATTAATAAAGCAAATGGTGCCATCTACTGACTACACAATTCCATTGTGAAAATTGCCATTAACATCGGTGTCATTCCATTTAATTTTCCATGTGATAGTTAATGCTATAGGCATTCATTTGATATTCCGATATTCAAAATTTCCCAAGAATTTTTATTCATTTAAAATGATTGCATATAATTATCTAGCTCTGCTAACTAAAGTGGAATTTACATGTGCTTAAATCAAATGGCAGCCACTTTACAAAATCACTGTCATCAGGAAGCAAATTTTTTAAGTATCCCTTTGTGCTAGGGATTGCATGATGTAAAAGAAATAAGCCTAGATCCTTCCCACACACAGTATATACACAGATACAGCTCAGTAAGAATTGCAGAGATTGCAGAAATGTAAGAACAATTAGACAAAACAAACAAACAAACAAACAAAAAAACCACCCCTGCTCAAATGATTCAAGAAATGCAAGCATTGATGTAACTTATAGATAAAGGTAAAACTGAAGTATATTTTATAATAATATGGAGATATAGAAAGGAGGATTACAGATAAACCCCATCATCTTTTAATTTTGGTAAGGTTTTATAATGGAAGTAAAATTTACAGTTTTGTGTACAATCAAAATAAGACAGTAATTTGAGAGTAAGTTTGTACTCTAAATAGGATTCAATTTTTAAATGTAGAGAGTCAAATATAGGTATCATCATTTCTGATCCCTCCTGGACAAAGCTTCTACTTGTGGCTCACTAGCCACCTTGTGAAAGGAAAGCAGAGCAGGGCAGCATACACAGCTCAAGCTTGTAGTGCATAGGGAAGAAAAAGGCCCCAGAGTTAGGGATATGAGGCCACTGTGAGAACTTAGTGTCCCAGGTGGGGCTTAGGGAACACATCATCATGCACCTTATACCACCTACTCTCAACCCTTCTGCTTCAGGACATTAGTTCTGAAGTTCTCACCAAAGTAGAAAATGCTAATCTCTGCTGCTGACAGCTCTAAATCCTAGACTCTCTCCCTGAATAAGGCTTTTCCTGGAACACTGCTTGACTCTTTTGACAAGAGGGGAATCACGTGAAATATAGAATTAGCAGTAAATTCTAACTTCATTTCTTTGCTCACTCACTTCATGGAGGGCTTCAAAGAAGATGGTTTTGCATAATCCATTCATCTGTATGATAATCTTGTGTTTGGAGTTAAAGTACATTTGCTTAAAAATAAATAATAAGTAATAGCACATGGCTCTAGACATAGGACCCATCAATTAAAGCACATGGTGTATATGTTATAGACCCTAGGGTGTAGTAACCACTAAACTCTGCCAACAAATCTAGTGAAACCTTACAATGTTCAGTGGTTTTGTTTAGAAAAACAAAATTATAAAATTGTAGCAGTTTACAATGACACAGTAGGTTTAAAAAAATCAGGCTCTTAAACAGAGGGTTTAGTTGATAGCTGCAAGCTGTCAAAAAAGTTCCCAATATACATTTGCACTTCACATACATTTTGGTGATAGAGAGGGAGGGACTGGTGAAAAGCTGCTTAGAAATAATTGTAATTGGGATTCTATAAAACAAAAACCTCTCTCTCCCTGAATCAGACTTTTACTTGAACATTGCTTGAATCCCTCTATAAGGCCAGAATGCCACATGAATAATCGAACATAAAATTGAAAGAAGGTATGTAGGCTGATCTTAATGCAGGTAGTATTTTAGTTTAGTTGCAACAAAATAGGCCTGATGAGGTTATTTTATTGAATATATTTACAATTAATTTTATTCCTTCTAAAATTGCAATGATACCTTTATTCCCTTTTTGAGGTGGGTTGACTAATGTCCCCCAAAATCAGGTCCTATAACCTGAAAATGTTACTTACATGGAAAAAAAATGTCTTTGCAGATGTGATTAAATTAAGGATTTTGAGATGGGAAGATTACACTGGATTATCTGGGTGGGTCCTAAATGTGATCACATGTGTTCTTATAAGAGAGAGACAGAGGGAGATTTAATTTACACAAAGGAGAAGGTCATGTGAAGATTGAGCTGAGAGAGTTTGAAGATAATGACCTTGAAGATTGGAGTGATGTGGCCACAATCCAAGCAATGTTAGTGGCCGGCAGAACCTGGAAGAGGCCAACACCTTGATTTCAGCCCAGCGATAGGGACTTCAGACTTCTGGTCTCCAGAACTATGAGAAAATCAGGTTTCTGTTGTTTTAAGCCACCAAGCCTGTGGTAATGTGTTGCAGCAGCCACAATAAACTAATATGCTCCTCCTTTCTAGCTGACTTCTTTTTATATTCTAGGGTTCTGTTTCCTAACAATGGATATCATTTTAATATCTTCTGTATTATTAGCATCATGCTAAATCTTCTGGAAACAATATCTCTAATCTTTGCATCTGTTTTCTTCCTAAATTGAATTTCTTTTCTTTTTGCTCACTCTGCTCCAGCCATATTGGATCCCTTAATATACAAGTGTATCTTAGGCTGGTTCACTGGCTGTTTTCTCTGCTTGGAATATTTTTTTCCCCAGACATCATCATGGTTATCTCTCTTGCCTTCATCTAATCTTAGATCAATTTTGCCTTTTCAGAGGGTCTATTCCAACCACTCTATTCAACCCTGCAACCTCCTTTCCCTCCCAGTATAGCAGAGTAACTGTGCCCTGATCTCTCTTTTATTTTTCAAATCTCATTTCATTCTCTAAAATGTTATATAATTTACTTAATCATTATGTTTATTTTATATTCTCTTTTCGCCTGTAAGTTTTGTGATGTAAAGATCTCATCTCCTTTGTTCATTAATGTATTCCTGGAGCACAGAACAATACCTAAAATATAATAGGTACTCAGTGATTTTCTTCTTAAATGAATAAATGATAGAAAACATTTAAAAGTCTACTGCAAAAGAATAGAGATGCTAAGAGCCTAAACCATACTAATTTCACCTTTCAGTTTAAGGTGGCATTTTGTAAAATCGTATTGAGCATTTTTTTGATTCTTTCCATTTTTGGTCTGTGCTAGCTAATGCCTCAGAGTAACCAATAGGGTCATGGTGCAGGCAATAATTTGCAGATACGCTGCTGCTATATTATTCTGGTTATCAGGCTGGCTGGTAGATTTTCTATTTCCATAAGTCCTCAATGATAATCCAGACAAACTTCTTCCTGTGTAAGGGAAGACTGGGGAAGAGCAAAATGCCAGGACTGAGCTTTTGCAACAAACTTGGATGACAAACTCCAAGTAATTCCCTAAATAGGTAGAAACTCATATTGCATGTATATAAAGAAGAAATGTTGGAACATTTTCTAGAAAAAAAATGCAGACAACATGTATATAAAGGCAAATTTCTTTTGTGAAGCACCTGGTGATTTAAGTTAAAATCTTCCCCCAACTGCTCACAGGGGAAATCAAGAGGAATTCCCTATTTCCTTAGGGAAAAAGGCTGAAATAACAAAAGAATAAATCACTTTAAAAAGAATATGATTTGCACTCTGAGATAAAATTGCACAGCTGCACTTTGTAATTACAAATTGAATGAAGAAGATATTTTACTCCATCTCAGGAAGGGCCCAGGATGGACCATGAGAAGGAGCAAGCTCTGAATAGAAGGATTGTGGTCCCAGTGCAGAAGGCTGTACTGCAGGAAAGCAGGGATCTCCATGGGATACTAAGGATAAGGGACTTCATTGAGCCACCCTGGAAACTACACATAGATATGAAGATTCTAGCCATTTGGATAATGAGCCTAGGCAACAAGCACAATTTTCAATACCATTTGTGTTGCTATCCAAACTTACTTCATTCCCCTTTCCAAAGTTTTTGAAAAGTAACTTTTACATTTGTTAACAAAATATTTGGGTTTGGTAATATGTGACCCGCTTTTCTTTTTTGTTCTTTAGCAATGCATTTCAGCAATAAACAGATCTAATTAAAGGAAAGTCATGTTTTATTTTTCTTTTTAAGGATGATGCAGCTATTCAAATTAGCAATTAACATGTTAACAGGTTTTGAATATTATTTTGGGAAGAGGTGAGAAATTTATCACCTAATTCTATTTCAAAAAGGTGCGTTTTAACATATTTAGAATTTAGTGGGTGAAGAAGATTCTCTCAGGAAAAATTATGGAATAGATCATAGAACCTCAGAAGTATTAAATCAGAGAACATGGGTGGTAAAGGAAGACTTAAAATATGAAAAGCCTTTAGTTGCAACTAAATCTAAGGAATTTAAATGACCAGCTGGAATAAAAATTGGAGAGAAGTTCACAACAGAAATTGTAATGTCAAAATAATCACATAACAGTAAAAATTAGAGAAATGGCAAGGTGGTAGGTTCATGGTGGAACTTTTTGGTTGAGCTAGATTCCCTATTCTTATTTTAAGCATGGTTGTAGAGGATGTTAATTCTTCAAAAGCATAATTATCACGTCATTGACACAACCTAGGATTTGGGGATGAAAGCAAATTAATAATCCAGAGAAAAAATAATAAATGTGATTAACTTGTGCATTTGTTGTTAAAACTAATGGATCTTAAAAGCCCTTCTGAAAATATTACAGGCTAAAATGCATTCATTCAGGAAAATATTTAGCATATGGGTACCCCATGTCAGTCACTGCACAAGGTCCTGCAAATAGAAACATGAGTGAGAAACAATCCCTATCCTCCACTGCTCAGAGTCCGGTAACAACAGAAAAAAAAAAAAAAAAAAAAAAAAAAAAAAAAAGAAAAGAAAAGAAAAGAAAAGGTACATAAATAACCAACATCAGAATAAAATCAAATTAAGAGAATTATGCTGACACATCATGTTGGTCTCAGCTATTTCATACAGTCATGATTGGTTCTGTTATTTCTCAACAATTTTCCTTCTTAGTTTCTGTTTAAAGAATATTATCCCACAAGGATGAATGTTCTGCAAAGAGGGAAACATTTCAGGCACAGGGATCAACATGTGTAAAGGCACAAAGGGAAATAAGGCTGATACAGAAGGCAGATATTGCATTAATCCAGGCATAAGGTAATGCAAACACAAACTTGTATGATAGGTAGGTATTTCTATGTAGAAATGGTGAACACAATAGAAGTATAAAAGGAAGGATCATCCAACTTATCAATAATGGTGTATATCAGAGCAGACTCTCTTTTGGTTCTAAGAACAGTATTTCTGTGCTGGAAGATTTGTGTGTTTGAGATGGAAAGAGTCTGAAACTTGAGCAAAATCCATACTTCACAGGGTATAATATGCATATGGAAGAGAGTAGACACAGCTACAGTCAATGGAAGACTAGTTAGACATGTGGAGCATGTATCCTCGGTATATAGGAATAAGTAGTAATAAGTAGTGCATCTATGGTCATTATAGAAACTCAGTAAGAATTTACAACCGGGTATCCTACTGACCTGTGTGAATGGGATGGAGAATATTGAGCTAGTGACTATCTAAGGGTTCAGATTCCATTGATCAATATAGGATAGCAAAACGTTAGGCAGAAAAAATTGTCACATTGAACCCTATTTATGAAATTGGGGATTTCCTCTGCTCCTCAGAAACACTAAAAAGTATAAACCAGGAACTTGGACACTGAGAAATAAATTAAGGACTGACAATGGAATTTGGATATAAGATGTGGAATAGGTCACAGGAATAATGCAGAACTTTCCTACCTTTTTCAAAAGTTATCAAAGGACTTTTTGGAAGATAGATACACAATAAGGTCATTAATCTTGGGCTTCTTATATTTCCACAGACTAGATATATAATTAACCTCTATATTTTGACAGATAGGAGCTAGCTGGACCATGTAAGTGGAGCAGTTGTTTTTAATCTTCATTATGCATCAGTATTCTCAAAGGTGTTTATTTAAAATTCAGATTCCTGGAAAATATCTTCAGAGCCATAATTCAGTATATTTTGGGTGTGCTCCAGGGAACTTTATTCTGAAGAGAAATCCCAGAGGATTCTGGAAAATATAATCTGAACCACATTTTGAGAAACAATTAGACAACAATTAAAGAAAAGGGGTTAAAAAATAAAACTACCATTAAATTGTCTTTATTTCTAGGACTGGACAAGTTCCAGAAGTCCACAATTGGGACTATCCTAATATATTGGTGGCCAACACCTGGTGACCAGCTTTCTTGTTACATTTATCAGAAATAGGTGGCATACATGGAAAATCTACCCAACCATTGCCCTGTTTACCACTGAGCCCAGGGTGTCATCTCATAAATAATTTATGCAGTCCCTGTAAGTCGGAATCTGTGTCTAAATCTGACACTAGATTTAAAAAGTGGTTGTTTACACTGTAGATAGGGGACATGAGTCAAGTTGAATCACTATTGTTGAATAATTGTTCTTAATCACAGACTCAAGTATCCTATAAATTCTTTTGTTTAAATATGTTTGTCAAAATGCTTTGAAGCCACTTGACATAATCACACCAGAAAAATGACCAATTTTACCAATAGCCAGACCATACCCTATGTGAGGGCAATTCTGTGGATCTACCAAGTAAGGCAGGGAATAGTTGTCACAGGATTTCATGATGATGAAAGATATAAAATAATATTATTTCTTAATAAATCATTCGGTGATAGATGGATTGCATTTCTAGCATTTCAGAATTCTGAAGGAATTCTCAGCTGACCCTGAGAACCAGAATTATTAATTATGACACTCTACCACAGTTAGCCACAGTTATCCCAGTAAATCATAGAGAGTTTCAAAGAAATTTAGGTAGAATATAAAATGCATATTTGAAATAGGTCTTTTTGCACAAGGTGACTTGCTTTCAAACGGCATAGCTTTAATATTATTAATACTTTTTAACATAAATAACATGCAACTATTTTAAGCTCATTTTTCTTTAATCATCATCTACAAAGAAAGCATTTGAAATATATGGCAAGAGAAGAAATATGAAATCAATGTATAACTGTACCCGAGACGAGGAAGAAAATAAAATCAAGTAATGAGTCACACTTCAGAATACGTATTCTTTTCAGTACAATTATAATTGAGATCCTTTAGAGGACTAAATATGAGATTTGCATTCAATGTTTCTTTAGGGTTGCATACAAATGGGTTTAATCCATATGGATTACTACAATACATAGCTGAATGCTTCTGCCAATCCAAAATTCCACTGCATTTACATTTTAAAATGTGCCTCTAATTTAAACACAGATGGCCAATGTTGGACAAATTTCTTTTTTTGAGAGCTTGTGCAAAGTTTATAAAGGACATTTCACATCTATTAATGTCATACTTACTCATATACCTGCTCCTAGCATATGATATTTTCATATACCTGTGCTTTATGTAGGATGTGTACACAATTTATATTTGGTTGTAATATATTCACCAAGAGAAGACAGAATCCTGTCCTTTTAATTAGTTTTATTTCAATTTCTCAGATGAATAAAAATATATAATAATGTTGAAGTCTAAAAGGATTCAGATGTAGAGGTAAGAGACAAGTTTGAAATTCACCTAATAGGAAAACACGATTTCGAAATGTATGACATCCCTCTACCAAAATTAAAGTGCTTTTAGTTTTGTTTGTTTTTTAAACATGGAATTTTACAAAACTATTTAGTAGATCAATTTTATTTAAATTATATTTATGCCTTCTATTAAAAATGATATTACTATTAACTTAGGTCATTTTCACACTGACATTAATCACATCAAATTTGATTTCATTCATGTCAAATTCATGCTTGAGAAAGAGTTGCTGCATAGATGGCCCTTGTGAAGAAACAGAGGCCACAATTAAGCAATGAGGTTTGAAAGTCTACATAGATCACACTCAAAGTATTTCTGTCCCCAAAAATGATAATTATAGAATTTGTTATGCTAATCAAGCCTGAAAACCAAATAAGTTTCACTCTATGTGCTAAGAAAACCATGGTATCTAGTTAATCAGTAGTAAGTAATGAAATCATATTAGCCTAGATTGGTTTCTCAGGCTAAGCTGTAAAAGAATCCAAGAAAGAGCCTGAGCCTGAATGTGTTGTCTGCTTAAAGGGGTGGACTAAGAGCACTTCAGTTTAGGTCAATGTGAGGCTAAATAACAGAGGAATCCTTCTTCGATGGCAAATGTCCTTTAGGAAAAATTGCAATATACATGGATTTATATATGCATACATTCCCACAAATTAGAGAACTTCTAATCACGGACCTATTATTAGCTAGTTTTTCTGAATCATTTTAAGAGTGATTCTGAAGAAAAAGTTTTAAAAATACAACTTTGAAATGTTAAAATTCTTCTGAAAAGCAAAAATAAGAGTAGTTTAGTAGAATCAAATTGAAACTGTATGAGATAAAGATCCTAAAAATAAAATAGTCAACATGGGACTATGATAAGGGAAAAATAATGATAGATTACCCATCAATTCTAATTCATGAGCCATAAAATACCACTAATTATCTCTTTATTTAGTGTGAACTTTTGTTGTTTTATCTGATAAACATTAAAGAAAATTTCAAGATTTTACATAAATTTGCTCTCATACTTAATCCCCCCATTAGATGCTTATCCAACATAAATTTTTAATTCCTTAACTATGGCTATTTCTAAGGGAGGGGGTTTTAGTAATGCCAAATTACCATTAGCCATCTTAAAACCTTTTTAGAATCAGATGGACTACAAGAATAGAAATAGTAATGGAAGAAAAGAACTTCAGGAAGAAAGAAAGTGAAAAAAAGAAGAGTAGAAAGAAAGGAGGAAGGATGGAGGAACAAAGGAAAGGAGAGAGAGAAAATACAGAAAGCAAAGGAAAAGAGGTAGAGAAACCTCTTGGATTGGCAAGAAAAAAAAAAGGGAAAAAGCCTTAGAATTAGGAAGCAACAGACTATGTAATACAGAGAAGACGAAAGTTCAAAAAGTGAGGAAAAGCACCAAAGACAAACCTCATACATAACATTTTAATAATAGGATAACCCCGGCTAAGTGTATCCATGTAGATGTAGGTACATTTTTTCTGTATGTGGATATTGTTTATATATTCACGTTTTCCTTGCATATGTATATTTTTCATTTTTTCTTACATAGTTGCAATTGTTACATTGTGCAATTGTTACATAGGTGCAATTGTTACATAGGTGCAATTGTTTTCCAATTATGTCACTGCTTAAAAGCTTAGATTCAAAATGTTAGAGTAGAAATTGTTACACATAATAGTGATTTATCAGTCCTAAATTACAGAGACAACGATATTTCTGAAACAATGTTGGCAGTGGCAAAATAAAAATTAGTCAAGTAAGTCATCCAGTAATTAAATAAACTGATTTTTCCAAGTCACAATTTTTATTTCAACTAAGACAATACATAGGAAGTATAAACAAAAGTTAGTATGCTAATTATAGACATTAAGAGAAATTAAACCAGCTCAAACCAAGAATGGTCTACAAACAGCAACAAAATAATAAAATACATAAGTAGTTCTCTATGTTTTGATCCATATGTTCTCTGAGTTATAAACACATTTATCCCACTGTTCCCATATTTATCAACAGGATGAATCAGAGCAAAAGATTAAATTATATTCAATAGCTAGGAAAAACTAAGTTTTCTAATATGATATAAGTGAGTTCTCAGAGTCTCTATACACACCATAAATACGCCCTTTAAAAGTAATTTATGAAGTCATCCAGGAATAATAGTCACAAGTGTTTTATTAAAAACAAAGATATGTTTTTATGTGGTCCATTGTCAAAGTGTGCATCTTCTTGCAAGTTACAAGTTGATGATATGATAGAACAGTCCCTCTTTATCTGATTCTGCAGGGCAATTTACTCTCATAAAATTGGCTCTATCTGTTGATATAAATTGAAACTTTGAATAAAAAAAAGAAACTACGTCTGAGCTAACTGGTAAGACACTATACAACATATGTAACTAATGAGTATTCCATCAAGACTTAACAGGCAAGATTGTGTTACTTTCTGCGGGAAAACTAGATATGTCTGACTGTAGAGGAAATAATTGCGTGTGTGTTTGTGTAAAGAGATAGAGAAAATTTTATTCCTTAGAATTCCTCTTAGGAAAAGAGTGTATTTGTTGATAGGAAGAGTTTGATAAACTGCTTGGAAAAACTGCTAGGTGAGGCGTTAACCATAGGCCTATTCAAGCAAATATATGTATAATTGTTTTGTATTTCTCCCATGAGGAGTGAAGAGAAGGGAGTGGGAGGAAACAACCTAGATTACTGATACTCAGTTTTTCACTGACCCTGGGGTCTGGAAGCTTGGAGGCATTGAATCTGATTTAAGAAAACAGACAAATATAATATTTCTAGCACGTTGTCTCAAGAGCCATGAAGCTCTCATAAGAAGAGTAGGCCACTTAGATTTTTACAATAAACTGTACTTGTAGTTAACTCATTGCTTCCTATCACTAAGTATATAAATGTCAAATAGCATCACCTCCTATTCTTTCATTTATTATTCATACATTTATATTTTTTCTCTAGAGAACTTTTCCTTTTAAAATTATTTATGCTATAAAAATACTGCTTAAAGTTTAAATATACAGGACCTCTTAAAAAGGTATCTATCGAATCTCAAAAGACAAGCACTGGTTAAACCACCTCATAATATCATTGGGCAATATTATTTAAAAATTTTCTGACACACCTCCCATTAAAAGTTGGTATCTATAGTACCTCTCCTTGATTCTAGGTGGGTTGTTTTTGCTTAGACCTATAGAGAACAAGGAAACAAAGTTATGTGCCTTCTAATGCTACATCATAATAGGCCATACATCTACACGGTTCTCTTGGAAAACTAGCTGTCTGGAAGTCCCTTATAGAACACTCCCACTCAGCCTAGATGCCATGCTCTGAGAATCCTAAGCCACATGGGAAGGCCACAGGTGGATGCTCAGAGCAGTATATCCTGCTGAGCAGGTCCTTCGTCTCAGGCAAAAGACATGTCAGTAAAGAAGCTATCTTGGAAAACATTCCTCCATCCTTAGCTTTTTGAATCTCTTGCCATTCAAGGCCCTAACCATTCAAACCATGCCCAGGTGTGCAAGTATTTCCTGCTAAAGTCCCAGAAAAGCCATCCTCTCTGTGCCCTAACTTAACCCTGATGCAGAGAAACTGTAAACATAATAAAATATTTCTGTTATATACTATATCTGGTATGGTATATAATGCAAGAACATTCATTACTAATTGCTACTGACATTTTCTAGAATTTCACTGATGCATTGCATTTTAAATCATCAAATTTTCACCACTTTAATAATTATATTTAATTTTTTTGTGAAACAAGATTTTTTTTAAAAAGAGAAGTAAATGTATAATGTCTTCTTAGGGATTCTGATACTAGTTACCCAACATTAGACACTTCAATCAGTGTATGTTTTTTAAGAGCCCACTAAAAATTATCTTTTAACAAATTAGAAAAGAAATAAATGTAAAATCACAGCTCTGCTCTGAATTTAAGAATGATCCCCCACATTTTGGGTGAAAAAGCTTGGCACTTGGAAGTCTGGACTGAAGGAGGGACATGGAAACAAGAAAGACAAATTTGGTTAATTGAGACCAAGTTGAATAGCTCCATAGAGGGAAGGTATAAATGTTGTCTAGGCAGTTTTCTTGTGAAATAGCTGGCATAAAGGCACTTAAGGGGCATGTGAAATAAATTTTTCTGGACAGAAAAATAAATTAGGGAAAAAATAACTTCCAGATAATATTTTTTTGTGGATTAAAGAGTATCTTGAGTAATAGTTTTTATTTGTTGATTGCTTCTTAAGTTCCTTATATTTCAAATTATTTTATTTTCTTGATTTAATAAATTTCTTAGGACTCATTTTGAATTTTTCCTTGAATTTTTTATTCTTGTCTCTGAACATTTTTCTGAGCAATCTATTCCTCTTATTTCAATTGGTAAGTGTTTTTGAACTATATTTGAGATTACCTGCATTTCCTCAGTGTTAGAATTTTTAAATTTTAAGTGTAAAATTAAAAACATGACATATGATTATCTTATTTTTCATTTACTTCTATATTTCAGCCTTGGTTAAGAAATTTTCTACCATCTTTAGAATGCGCTGGTACTCACCTAGATTTCTTTTGTTTCTTTTTTTTTGTAAATTAAGTTCAGTCTTTTTGAAATATATTCACATACCATACAGTCATCCATGGTGTACAATCAACAGTTCACAGTACCATCATATAGTTATGCATTCATCACCCCAATCCATCTTTGAACATTTTCCTGACATCAGAAAGAATCAGAATAAGAATAAAATATAAAAGTAAAAAAGAACACCCAAATCATCCCCCCCAATCCTACCCTGTTTTTCATTTAGTCTTTGTCCCCATTTTTCTACTCATCCTTCCATACACTAGACACAGGGAGTACGATCCACAAGGTTTTCACAATCACACTGTCACCCCCTGTAAGCTACACTGTCATACAATCGTCTTCAAGAATCCAGGCCACTGGGTTGGAGTTTGATAGTTTCAGGTATTTACTTCTAGTTATTCCAATACATTGAAACCTGAAAAATGTTATCCATATAGTGCATAAGAATGTCCACCAGAGTGACCTGTCAACTCCATTTGAAATTTCTCAGCCACTGAAACTTTACTTCGTTTCATTTTGCATCCCCCTTTTGGTCAAGAAGATGTTCTCAATCCCATGATGCCTGGTCCAGATTCATCCCCAGGAGTCATATACTACATTGCCAGGCAGACTTACGCCCCTTGTAGTAAGGTCCCACATAGAGGGGAGGGCAGTGAGTTCACCTGCTGAGGTGGCTTAGCTAGAGAAAGAGGGCTACAACAAAGAGGCACTCAGAGGAAGATGCAGGCAAAATTATGTGCAGGTTTAGCCTCTCCTTTTCAGTAATGAGCTTCATAAGGGCAAGTCCGATGGGGCTTGGCACATCAAACTGCCAGTCCTCAATGTTTGTGAGAACATCAGCAACAGTCCAGGTGAGGAAGTCCAACACTTCTGCATTTTCCCCCAGCTCCTCAGGGGGGGCCTGCATATATATTTTTATTCTCTGCTCAAATTACTTTGGGATGTGTCACTATTTCACTCTAAACTATACAAACCTACCATATGTCACTTCCTATTCAATCTCTTTCCTCGGTCTCACATGGAAGTTGAAGCTTTGACACACAGTCAGTTTCAACCTTTACCCTTTGGTCTGATTTGCCCTAGTCTCAACCAGATCTGCTTCATTCATATCTCTAATTGAAGTCTGGGCTCTTTTTCAGCCTTTTTTTTTTTTTTAAGAGTTGCTGTATGCGCTAATACTAACATTCATATCTGCTGACATCTAGCTCTGAGTTTCGGGTGTCATACAGATATCTAGTGTTGTAGAGATCAATCAGGTTATACACCAAGGGATCAGCATCTCAGAGTTTGGAGATAGCCATTACAATTCAGGAATAGATTTGACTGTTGTAAGAGTTTACAACAGGGACCATTACAATAATTGTTCCCCTGTTAGGCTGTGTTCTAAGTTTCAATTATGAGTTTACACATTGTAGTTAGTCCAAATTGGTGAAGCATTGTAGCGTTTGCCTTTGTTTCTGGCGTACTTCACTGCAAATGCTGTCTACAGGATCCATTCACCTTGATGCCTGTCTCACAGCTTCACTCCTTCTCATAGTTGCTCCATA
Source organism: Choloepus didactylus (assembly GCF_015220235.1). NCBI lineage: Eukaryota > Metazoa > Chordata > Mammalia > Pilosa > Megalonychidae > Choloepus > Choloepus didactylus. The sequence goes on along the minus strand of NC_051308.1, from coordinate 65,613,094 downwards.
TTCCATTGCATGCATATGCCACAGTTCACCATTCTGTTCCTCATTCGATGTACCCTTAGGCCACCTCCACCCATTGCAAATCATGAATACTGCCGCCATAAACACCAGTGTGCAAAGGTCCATTAATGTCTCTGCTTTCAGCTCTTGCAAGTACATACCCTATAATAAGGTTGCAGGACATTATGGACCCCACATACTTAGCTTTTTGTAGAACCACCATACTCACTTCCAGAAAGGCTATACCATTCTGCTTCCTCATCAGGAGTAGATAGGTACATCCCTCTTTCCATGTTTTCTCCAGCACTTTTACTCCTATTTCTATTTTTTCCTACAATTTTATAGAGATATATTCACATACCATACATTTATCCAGTGTACAGTCAGTTGACCATAGTATCATCATAAAGTAGTACATTTATCACCACGATCAGCACTTGAACGTATTACTACAAAAAAAGTTTTGTTTTTTTAAGCAGATGGTAAAAATGATAATAAAAAGAAAAATAAGATGCCATATAAAACAATATAATAGTAAGGATGGAAAACAACACCATTACCAAGAATCCCATATCCCTCCATTATATCCCCCTCTCATACACATTTAGCTTTGGTATATCACCTTTGTTACATTTAATGGAAGCATATTACAATTTTACTGTTGACCATAGACTCCAGTTTGCTTTGATTGTTTTTTCCCAAATATCATCCCTTTTCAACAGTCTGCATGGTTGACATTCATTTGCTCTCCCACATGCAAAAACATTTTTATATTTGTACATTGAGTAAGAGTAATTGGCCACTCCAGTTTTTGCCAAGTTATACATTCCCAGTCTTTATCTTCTATCTTTACCTCTGGTGTCATACATTCCCCTTTCCCACCTCTTTCAGCTTTACTCACAGACATCTTTCTTCACTGTACTTACAATAGTGTGCTACCATCACCTAGTATTATGCTATTTCTAGATCTATACAATCAATCCTGCTGAACATTCTGTAGTCCTTCAGCATCAAATGCCTGATATCTATCTATTGGTAGCCTGTGTCATCAGCTTTTAACTCTCAAAATTTGCTCGTTAATGTTAGTTCATGTTAGTGAGACCATATAGTATCTGTCCTTTTGTTTCTGGCTAACTTCACTCAACATAATGTCCTCAAGGTTCATCCATGTTATTATATGTTCCATGTCTTTGTTCTGTCTGACAGCCACATAATATTCCATCATGTGTATATACCACAGTTTGTTTATCCACCCGTCCATTGATGGACATTTGGGCTGTTTCCATCTCTTGGCAATCGTGAATAATGCCGCAATAAACATCAGTTTACAAATGTCCATTTGTGTCTTAAATTTCAGTTCCTCTGAGTGTACACACAGCAATGGAATAGTTGGGTCATATGGCAAATCTATACTTAGCTTCATGAGGAGCCTCCACACTGTCTTCCAGAGTGGTTGCAACATTCTACATTCCAACTAACAATCAATAAGTGTGCCTCTCTCTTTCTTCACATCCTCTCCAGCACTTGTAATTTTCTGTTTTTTTTTTTTGGATGATGGCCATTCTGTGAGTTATGAAATGATATCTCATTTTGGTTTTGATTTGCATTTCCTTAATAGCCAGAGAAGTTGAGCATTTTTTCATGTTTTTGAGCCATTTGTACCTCCTCTTCAGAAAACTGTCTGTTCATGTCTTTTGCCCATTTTTTAATTGGATTGTTTGTCTTTCTGTTGTTGAGTTGTAAGATCCCTTTTTATATTCAGGATATTAAATCCTTATCTGATATGTGGTTTCCAAATATCATCTCCCATTGCATAGGTTGTCTTTTTACTTTTCTGACAAGTCCTTTGATGTACAAAAGTGTTTAATTTTAAGGAGATCCCATTTGTCTATTTGTTCTTTGGTTGCTCGTGCCTTGGGTACGAGGTCTAGGAAACCACCTCCTGTCACAAGATCTTTAAGACATTGTCCTACTTTTTCTTCCAAGAGTCTTACGGTCTTAGTGCTAACATTTGGGTCTTTGATCCATTTCAAGTTAATTTTTGTAGAAGGTTTGAGATAGGGGTCCTCTTTCATTCTTTTGGAAAGGGGTATGCAGTTCTCCAAACACCATTTATGAAGAGGCTGCTCTATCCCAGTTGCTTTGGCTTGATTGCCTTATCAAAAATCAATTGTCTGCAGATGTGAGGTTCTATTTCTGAGCACTCAATTCAATTCCATTGGTTGGTATATCTGTCCTTATGCCAATACCATGCTGTTTTGATCATTGTAGTTTTTTAATATGTCTCAAAGTCAGGTAGTGTGAGATCTCTCACTTTGTTCCTCTTTTTCAAGATATTTTTGGCTATTCAGGGCAACTTGCTCTTCCAAATAAATTTGTTTATTAGTTTTTCTATTTCTGCAAAGTAAGTTGTTGGGATTTTAATTGTTATTGCATTAAATTTATAAATCAGTTTAGGTAAAATTGCCATCTTAATTATATTTAGTTTTCCATTCCATGAACATGGTATATTCTTTCATTTTTTTAAGGTCCTGTTTGATTTCTTTTAGCAGTTTCTTGTAGTTTTCTGTATAAAGGTCTTTTGTGTCCTTGGTTAAGTTTATTCGTATATACTTGATTCTTTGGTTGCTATTGTAAATGGAATTTTTCTCCTGATTTCCTCCTCTTATTGCACATTATTTGTGTCTAGGAACACTAAAGATCTTTGCATGTTGATCTTGTAGCCTGCCACTTTGCTGTATTCATTGACTAGTTCTAGTAGCTTTGCTGCAGATTTTTCTGGGTTTTCTACATATAGAATCATGTCATCTGCAAACAGTGAAAGTTTTACTTCTTCCTCTCCATTTTGGATGCTTTTTATTTCTTTTTCTTGACTAATTGCTCTAGCTAGTACTTCCAGCACAATGTTGAATAACAATGGTAACAGTGGGCATCCCTGTCTTGTTCCTGATCTTAGAGGAAAAGCTTTCAGTCTCTCCCCATTGAGTATGAAGTTAGCTATGGGTTTTTCATATATTGCCTTGATCATATTGAGAAAGTTCCTTTCTATTCCTATCCTTTGAAATGTTTTCATCAGAAAAGGATGTTAAATTTTGTCAAATGCCTTTTCTGCATCAATCAAAATGATCATGTGTTTCTTCTGCTTTGATTTATTGATGTGGTGTATTACATTAATTGATTTTCTTGTGTTGAACCAGTCTTGCATACCTGAAATAAGTACCACCTGATGTGGTGTATTACATTAATTGATTTTCTTGTGTTGAACCAGTCTTGCATACCTGAAATAAGTACCACCTGATGTGGTGTATTACATTAATTGATTTTCTTGTGTTGAACCAGTCTTGCATACCTGAAATAAATACCACCTGGTCATGGTGTATAATTCTTTTAATGTGCTGCTGGATTCAATTTGCAAGTATTTTGTTGAGGATTTTTGCACCTATATTCATTAAAGAGACTGGTCTATAATTTTCTTTTTTGTAGTTTCTTTGTCTGATTTTGGTATTAGGGTGATGTTTGCTTCATAGAATGAGTTGGGTAGCTTTCCCTCTTCTTCAATTTTTTTGAAGAGTTTAAGCAGGATTGGTACTAATTCTTTCTTGAATGCTTGGTAGAATTCACATGTAAAGCTATCTGGTCCTGGGCTTTTCCTTTTTGGGAGCTTTTGATGACTGACAATCTCTTTACTTGTGATTTGTTTGTTGAGGTCATCTATTTCTTCTTGTGTCAATGTTGGTTGCTCATGCTTTTGTAGGAAGTTGTCCATTTCGTATAAGTTGTCTAGTTTCTTAGCATATAGTTGCTCATAGTATCTTCTCATTATCTTCTTTATTTCTATGGGATCAGCAGTTATGTCTCCTTTCCCATTTCTGATTATATTTATTTGCATCTGTGCTCTCTCTCTCTTTTGTTAGCCTAGCTAGTGGTCAATCAATTTTATTGATTTTCTCAAAAAACCAACTTCTGGTTTTGTTGATTCTCTCTATTGTTTTCCTGTTCTCAATTTCATTTATTTCTGCTCTAATCTTTGTTATTTCTTCCCTTCTATTTGCTTTCGGGTTTGTTTGCTGTTCTTTCTCTAATTCTTCCAGATGAACAGTTAATTCCTCAATTTTTGCTCTCTCTTCTGTTTTAATATAGGCATTTAGGGCAATAAATTTCCTTCTGAGCACTGTCTTTGCTGCATCCCATAAGTTTTGATGTTGTGTTTTCACTGTCATTTGCCTTCAGGTACTTTCTAATTTCTCTTGTAATTTCTTCCTTTACCCACTGGTTTTCTAAAAGGGTGTTGTTTAGCCTCCATATATTTGTGAATTTTATGAACTTCTGCCTGTTATTTATTTCCAACTTCATTCCATTTTGGTCCAAGAAAGTGTTTTGTATAATATTGATATTTTTAAATTTGTTGAGACTTGCTTTGTGACCCAACATGTGGCCTATCCTGGAGAATGTTCCATGAGCACTTGAGAAAAAAGTGTATTCTGCTGTTGTTGGATGTAGTGTTCTATAAATATCTGTTTAGTCTAGTTTATTTATCATACAATTCAGCATCTCTGTTACTTTATTGATCCTCTCTCTAGGAGTTCTATCCATTGATGAAAGCAGTGTATTGAAGTCTCTAACAATTATTGTAGATATATCTGCTTTTCCTTCCTGTGTTCTCAGTGTTTGCCTCATGAATTTTGAGGCATTCTGGCTTGGTGCATAAATATTTATGATTATTGTGTTTTCTTGATGAATTGACCCTTTTATTAGTATATTATTGTCTCTTTTAATTGTTTTATTTTTGAAGTCTAATTTTTCTGATATTAATATAGCTACTCCCACTTTTTTCTGGTTGGTGTTTGCACGAAATATCTTTTTTAACCTTTCAATTTCAGTCTATTTTTGTCCTTGTGTCTAAAGTGAGTTTTTTGTAGACAGCATATAGATGGGTCCTGCTTTTTTTTTTATCCATTCTGCCTGTCTGTGTCTTTTTATTGGGGAGTTTAATCCATTAACATTTAGTGTTATTACTGTAAGGGCAGTACTTTCTTCTACCATTTGTCTTTTGGGTTTTATATGTCATATCTTATTTTTCCCTCTCTCTCCTTTTACCTTTCCTGATAATCTTCATTTCTGCACTCTTCTCCAACTCTCTCTCTCCGGTCTTTTCCTATCAGCCTGTAGCACTCCCTTTAGTATTTCTTGTAGCTCTGGTCTCTTATTCACAAACTCTCTCAGTGTCTTTTTGTCTGAAAATATTTTAATCTTCTCCCTCATTTTTGAAGGACAGTTTTGCTGGATGTGAAATTCTTGGTTGGCTGTTTTTCTCTTTTAGTGTCTTAAATATATCATGCCACTGTCTTCTTGCCTCCATGGTTTCTGCAGAGAAATCTGTACATAGTCTAATGGAGCTTCCCTTGTATGTAATGGATTACTTTTCTGTTGCTGCTTTCAGAATTCTCTCTTTGTCTTTGACATTGGACTGTCTGATCTGTAAGTGTCTTGGAATATGTCTATTGGTATCTATTCTGTTTGGGGTATGCTGTACTTCTTGAATCTGTAACTTTCTGTCTTTCATAAGAGTTGGGAAATTTTCAGTGAATATTTCTTCTACTATTCCTTCTGCCCCCTTTCCCCTCTCTTCTCCTTCCAGGAGACCCATAACATGTATATTTGTGCATTTCATGTTGTCACTCAGTTCCCTAAGATCCTGCTCATATGTTTCCATTTTTTCCCCATCTGTTCTTTCATGTGTATGAATTCAATTGTCTTGTCTTCCAGTTAACTGATCCTTTCTTCTGCCTGTTCAGATCTACTGTTGTGTCTCTCCATTGTGTTTCTCATCTCCTCTATTGTGGCCTTCATTCCCATAAGTTCTGCCATTTCTTTTTTCAAGTTTATGAATTCTTCTTTGTGGCCATCCAGTGTCTTCTTTATTTCCTTCATCTCTTTTTCCATATCTTCCCTCAGTTCACTGAAATGATTTAGCATTAGTTGCCTCAACTCCTGTATCTCGGTTGAACTATTAGTTTGTACCTTTGGCTGATCCATATTTTCATGTTTCCTACTATGGCTCATTATCTTAAGTTGTCTAAGCATATGATTTTCTTGATTAGTTTATCCTGGAGCTCATTTTCACTCTTTTACCAAGGATTTTCTTGCTGGTTGGCTTTGTTCTCTAACTTTGTTGTCCACTTCAACTTATTCTGGACCTCTAACTTAGGTTCTATTTAGTTGACCAGAATTTCTCACCTCTTGCTTTTCTGTTTCTTGCCCTGCCTATTTATAGCCTTTTTGTGAGAGGGTCTCCTCAGATATGGTTGACCCCAGTCCAGGTTTTCGCAGTCCAGAGAGGCCCAGTTTCATGAGGAGGGCATAGAGTTTCCCTGAGAATGAAACTTTCCTGTGAGTCTCCTAGAAATGGTGCTTTTCCTGTCTGGCAGGTGGTGCTTGCCAACCCACAGCCCCCAACCAGTGTAAGGAGGTATGGAACCTTTATTTCTCCAGATGACTCTGATCCTGTTTGGGGCATGTCTGACTGAAGCTGGAATCTGATTTCCAGCCCCTGGGGTCTGAGTTCCCAGAAGGAGGGCTTCCAGTTGAGCTGGACCTCCCTCCACTCTCCCAATCCTAGGAACTCCAGTTGTCTCCCAGGAGCACTATTCCCTTCTCCCCTCTCCATTTTGGGGCAACTCCAGCTTAACTCCTTGGTCAGCCTGAGTTGCCATTTAAAGACTGGGGTGGAGACCTTCTTCAGAAGTGAGTCTGTAATTCAAAGAAGTTCTAGGTATTCTGTCTACCCCCAAGACTAGCCAGACCTTCTACCCGAGCTGTCTGATAGAAAATAACCACGCATGTTACTTTTAAATTAAAAAAAAAATAGAAAAGAAAAAAAATGAAGTTCCTTTTAAAAGCATTTTTGGAGCCAGGGAATGGGTGCCCACTTTTATGTGCCCCCCACGTCTCAGAGCCCAGCCCTTCTTTAGGACTCCCAGCTCCAAAAATTAGTTAATTAATTTGTTCATTAATTCTGCAGTTGAGACTGGGTTGAGCCCCGCTTCTTGCCCTCAGAACATTATTGGGTTTTTTTTTCCCTTTCAGGGAGCCAGCTGTAAGGCAGCCCATGAGGTTCGAGTGGGGAGAGTGCCACACCCCTGGTCCGGGGAACTTACAAAACTCACTGTGATCTTAGCTTTTCCTCAGGTTCCAAACTTGTGTATGATGTGTTTCTGTTCACTGGAGACCCTGGAAACACTGTTTCATACAGTTCTTGGGTAATTACCAGCTGCTGTATAAGAGAGACAAAATTCCATGCCTCACCACTCTGCCATCTTGCCCCACTCTTACTTAGATTTCTTACAAAATTTTTATCCCTCCCTCATTTTCCCCCTCACAAAAACTGGCATGCTGGTAAATGTTTAAAACCCAGCTTGCTTAAAATTAAAAATTTAAAAAAAAAGACTGTAGTTTGTATCATTTGCCAGTTTCCATGGTGTAAATGCTCCCATCGTGACTGATTTATAACTACCAATATGATGTCACTGAATGCAGAGTTGGAACCCAATATGCAGTCTTTCTGCAATATTGGTCATTAGATAGATATAAATAACCTCAAGAGCATAGATAACAGCAACATGTAGTAAAACAATTAGAAAACTGAGTTTTAATATTTTTACCTTTATTTCTAATGTTTAATTGTAAGTTTATATAATGTAAATTTTAATAATAGCTGTTTTACCACTGTCTTGGTAAATTACTAAAAATTTAAAAAATAGCCCTTGTGAGCATGTATGAGACAATTCTAGCACACTGAAGCTTAGACTAAACAACCTAATTTACAAGAATTTATAATTCTACAGGGATAAGATGATGGTTCAATTTTATATTGTTTCCTAGATAGATATTTTATATAGCACCACTTCAAATATTTCATCTTTTCTCCAAAAAGTTGAAAACAGTATCTTTATCATACACTAAAGTCTTACATACTGAAGTCTATTTCTGGATTTTCTCCCTATTGATTGTAATACTTTTGTCTATCGTTTTGAAAAAAACACCTGATTTGATTCTCAAGGCTTTATAACATGTTCTAATTTCTGGTTAATCCCCTCTCACTATTTATACATGTGTTTTACTATTTTATATCACATTTGGTGAATTTTTGGTAAATAGTCTTCATATTTATATTTTATGTATTTGTATTTATTTTCCTTCTCTTAATGATTTATTTAACATTTTATAAGAAATGTCTACTGAATGTTATCAAATGCCTTTAATTGGTGGATATGATCCCATATTGAATGTTATCAAATACCTTCTCAGAGTCGATAAATATGATCTTATTTTTTAATATTAAAATTATATTATTTATTTCCTTTAATTGGTGGATATAATCCCATGTTCATACATTTCCCATTATTCATCCACTTTTTAAAATACAATTTTATTGAGATATATTCACATATCCTATAATCATCCACAGTGTACAATCAACTATTCACAGTACCATCATATATTTGAGCATTCATCACCGGAATCAACTTTTGAACATTTTTCTTACTCCAAAAAAATAAAAAATAAAAATAAAAGTAAAATATAACACCCAAAACATTCAATCCATGCCATCTTATTCTGCTTTTTGTTTAGTTTCTGTCCCAATTTTTCCACTCATCTGTCCATACACTGGACAAAGGGAGTATGATCCATGAGGTTTTCTCAATCACACAGTCACACTATGTAAGCTGCATAGTTATGCAATTGTCTTCAAGAATCAAGGCTACTGGGTCACAGTTCAACAGTTTCAGGTAGTTCCTTCTAGCTATTCCAATACACTAAAAATCTAAAAAGGGATATCTATACAGTACATAAGAATGCCCTACAGAGTGACCTCTCAACTCTATTTGAAATCATTTCATTCCACTTCCTCCTTTTGATCAAGAAGATTTTCTCAACCCCATGATGCCAGGTCCAGGCTCATCCCTGAGAGTCATGTCCCATGTTGCCATGGTGATTTACACCCCTGGGAGTCATATCCCATGCAGGGGAGAGGGCAGTGAAGTCACCCGCTGTGTGGGCTTAGAGAGAAAGAGAGGACCACATCTGAGCAACAAAGAGGTTCTCTGGGGGAAACTCTTAGGCACAATTATAAGTAGGTTCAACCTCTCCTTTGGAGCGACAAGCTTCACAAGGGCATGCTTCAAGATCGAGGGCTCATCTTACCCCTGACAGTCCTCAGTGTTTGTGAGAACATCAGTAACAGCCCAGGTGGGGGAAGTCCAACATTTTTGCATTCTTCCCCAGTTCCCCAAGGGGGACCTCCAAATATATCCTCATTCTCTGCCCAAATTACTTTGGGATGTATTGGAATTTCACACTAACCTGTACAGACCTACCAGATCTCACTTCCTATTCAAAGTTCCATGTAATCATGGAACTTTTGATACATTATGATACATTTCCTGTTATTCACCTAATTTTGCATTTCTATAATATTGTTTAGTTTCTCAGAGCTTATTATTTTCTTATATTTGTAGGTTTCTATGTGGAATTCTTTACATAAATAGTCATGTGCATGATTGATTATGCTGTTCTGTACTGATGTTTCATATTTTGTCATTCTAGATACTCTGGGACCATAAAGTGAGTTGGGAGATTTCTATCATTTTATCTGGTCTATAAAAGTTTACATATTATATATCTTTTAAAGACAAAAATGGTGATCCTAATTGGTACGTTTAAAATAGATCTTTCCCTTACCTCTGTCTCCTATGGCAAACAGTTGTTTTTTATTTTAAGTTTGTTACTACTACTTGGATCCCTCATGGTTATTTTTGTTTGCTTGGTTTTGAAAAGCACTCAATTCCTCTAAGTTTTCAAATGTGTTGTCATATGGTTGCTCAGAGGATTTGCTTAAAATAATTCAAAGTTTTCCTATATCTATGGTTGTGTTTCCTTTTTTAATTCTGTTCTCTTTGACAATAACTGGGTTATTTCTAGACTGGAAAGAAGGTTAAAAGCTTTCTATTTAATAAAGATTTAATGTTTTCTTCAGCTATTTAAGTATATAAATACTTACTGATTTCAATGGGCTTCTTACTTTGTCACATTTATGCTTAAAAACTTCTACTGACTCCCTTTGCTAGCCTGAGCTTTACAGCATTGATGATATTATACTCCCTTTGACAAAAATAAAATTAACCTTCAATTTCTTACTATTCAACATAATACAAAAAAAAGTTTGTTTTGGCCCTCAATTGTTTTTCCATCTCTGTAGCACACTACCCGGCACACAGTAGACCCTCCCTAAATAGCTGTTGAATGAAAGATTCAGTTGGTTAAAGCTGGTTATAGCCTAATCCTCAGCATGGCTTAGCAGACATCACAATGTAATACCACTGAATCTCTCCAGATTCATTTTTGTCCATTAGCAAACTCACTCCAATGCTCCAAACATAACAGAATTCTTGCCATTCCATTAACATAGGCACCATGCCTTTTAAATGCATTAATTCTACCTCTAATATCCCTTGTACATTTCCCTGATCTTTTTTATTTTCCCCAAATCTCCTGTTTCCATCTAAATACACCTAGCATGAAATGCACACTCTTAGAAAACTTATAATTCCATTTGGGCATCCCAAACCTAAAGATACACAGCAAACTCGACAATATCCATATTGAAGCATGTTATTCTCCCCATCTAATTTGCTCTTTTTCAAGGATTCTCTCTGATAATGAATGGTGTCAACACCTATCAAATTTTTTCAAGCCAGAATATCTCAGACATCTTTACAACTGGAAAATAGTAGTAAGGAGAACTATAAATAACATATAAGCTAGTATGATTTCTAACTGGAGACTTTTTTTAATATTTTAAATTAAAGTTTTATTGCATTATCTCAAAATTGTTTTAAGTGACATTATTTCCATTACATCTTTGAAGCTATAATCCTAAAATGATTAAATAAGAGATCAATATATTTAAGAGTATAGATAAGTGCAAACACTTTAATATACAATGAAAATCAGTATTTTAAGGAATTAGTATGGCATTACAGATTTATAGTATGTAAGCAAAACACTATCAAAAAGCAAATTGAGAAAAAGGTTTTAATTACTGTGAATGACATAGTCATGAGGCAAATTACTACCTATTCAAAATTGCTTGAGTTTTCTCACTTGAAATTCACATAGTCAAGTTTATAAATATATATCAGGTATTATATGAGTTTGTTGATTATAGTAATGAATTAAAAATTCTGCCAAAGTATATTTTTATAACTAACATAATATAGTTGGAATCTACCAAAATAGGAGTTTATGAAACAGTCACTCCTTTAAAATGGTTTTTAAAAGCATCTACACATTCAGATTATGGATGAAGAAATAAGTTGAGAAAGCTAAGTATTACACATATGCTTCAATTAATGTGCTAACTAATGGCAAATGGTCTGATAACAATTATTGATCACTATTCTACTGTTCGGAAATGAACATTGTTGATCTTGCTTTTTCTTATAACTTTGTAATGATGTTTGTTATTATTAGGAATAAATCATGGGATATTTTAATGATACAAATGATCCACAAAAAACATGGCTTTAAATTCAATTAAAATTCCCTATATTGTTTCAAAATATTACTTATACAAAGTGCATACAAATCTGAAGAGTAATATATAATTTTATGAAAATTATCTTGGGTAATCCAGAAGATTTCTTAATGTTAATTTCCAGAGAAATTCCACCATCAATCTGTCAATCATTGAATAGCTACTCAGTATGGCATTTCAGCCTATGGGGCAAAATTAATATAATCTATTTCTTAAACACTTTCAGTGTTGTTAGAAAAACAATTTGACAACATGAATTAGTAGCAAAGAAGACAACATACTGATAGTAAACAGGGTGGTGGATCAGCAAGGGCCTAGGGGAGCACAAAGGCAAGAGAGAATTGTAAGAGGTGGAGAACTTCACTGAAGAGGAAAAGTTGAGGGCAAAACTCACCAATTCATATAGTTGCAGGGGCAGGAGAAGAGGAGAAGTCATTCCAAGACAGGAAAACTAGATGAGCAAAATTCTGAGAGGATGACAGTGATTGTTGCCATTTATTGGGCACTCATTCTTTGCTTGCACAGGGCTAAGCATTTTGTCACCTTAAGTCATTTGTTCCTCACAAACCCCTTGTAAAGTGGGCCTTATTCTCTCCACTTTACAAATCAGAAACTGAAGCACAAACCAAAGCTTGTTCAAACTCACACAGCTCTTCACTCAGAACTAGAGCAAGCCCAATGTGTCTGACCGCATTTCCAAGTTATTAATCAGAAAGGAACAATATGAATAAGGAATAGAGGAGATAAACTTTACACTGGGGATACATGTGTGAGAGAAAATCAAAAAGTGGGGAGGATCTAAGTTCAGTCATTAGTGTGGGTTCAGATTGCAGACAACGTTACAGTAAAGTAGTGTTTCAGTGTTTGCTAAATCTGCCATTATGCAAAAATACAAGAAATGGATTGGCTTTGATAAAGGGGATTTATTAAGTTACAAAATTACAGTTCTGAGGCCATAGAAATGTCCAAACTAAGGCATCAATAAGAGGATACTTCACTGGAGAAAAGCCCATAGTGTCTGGAACACATCTGTCACCTGGAAAGGCATGTGGCTGGCATTTGCTGGTCCTTTGCTCCTAGGTTCTGGTTTCAAAACGGCTTTCTCCAAAATGTTTATGGGTTTCTGTCTTAGTTCCTCTTTCTCCTTTCTTCTTTCTCCCAGGGGGCTTCTCTCTAAGCATCTGGGAATCATCTCTTAGCTACTCTGGGGGGAAACACTGGCCTTCATCTCTTAGTTTAGCATCTCCAATCATCCTTCTGTCTACATCTCCAAGCATCTCTAAGCATCTCTGTCAGCTCTGGCTCCTGTCTCTCTTCCTGAGTCTCTTAAAGGACTCCAGGGATCTAATTAAGACCTACCCTGAATGGCGGGGGGGGGGGGGGGCGGATCACATCTCCATGGAAATATTCAATCAAAAGTTCTTATCCACAGTTGGGTGAGCCACATCACCATAGCAGCAACCTAAACAAAAGATCCCACAAAATTGGATTAAAAGAACAAGGCTTTTGTGGGGGAACATAGTAGATTCAAAGCAGCAGAAGTAGGAAATTTTCTTATAATGTAGTAAGAAATAGAGGGCCATTTGTGAGTTTTGAATATGGAAGTGATATAGTGACATTGTAATATCACTCCTCTTTTTCACTTTAATAATGTATTTTATAAGCATCTTCTTCATCACCACTACACTATCTATTAATGAAAGATATTCATACAACCTCCAAAATATATATAAAAATCGAGTGGTACTAGGAATAAAAAAAAAATTCCAAAAAAAGTGGTTCAGGTATTTTAGCTGTTGCCTAACTTAGCTCAATGTATAACACCCAACTCTTTTTAAACCTAATAAATAAATTACTAAAAAATGACAAAAAAAAAAAATCCTCTCTCAAGAATAGCTTATGAGAATAGATGAATTAATCTGCATGGTAAAGAATAAGAGAATGCTCTTTCAAAGACTGCTCATATCTCAAAGAATTGTAAAATGGGTTTTCATTATTTTTAGTTCATTTATATGTATATGAATGCATATATATTGAATTTTTACAAATGCATGCTTCCTATGTTTAGGTTGCCTCATAGAGAGTAATTTAGGGACTCTTTCTAACAGTTACACATCTTTTCAGATATCAAATGTGTCCAGAAAGATTTTAAAAATTTTCCCATTAATTTGTAAATGGAAAACATTAATTGAGAATGATTTCTAAATATGAAATCACAATAGGTGGGAAATCAGTGTTTGGTTTGTGGTTTTTCTGCTTTGGCATTTAAAATAATCTAAAATAATCTATGTCAAGGACCATATTCAGAGGACCATTTTTTTCATAACAAGCATACTTTGACTTTGAATTTTATATATTAACATTACTATTATAACTGGATTAATAAGATTTAAATGCATATTTCTAAGAAAAATATTCAGTTCACTGTCTCACAATAAGCTATTTTAAAAATTAAAGAAGATTAAGGAAATCTTGTGGAGCAAGTGTTAGAACTAGTGTTATTTTCATCCCTTCTCCTTTCACCAACTCATTTTCCTTTCTCAATGAACAATCTGAATACACTAAAGCCTGACATTGTTGGTTTTTATATAGTGGCTAATTTTTAAAAGCAGTAATCCAAATTCAGAAGGCTTAAAAATAAATGCATAACAATATTATAAGTGTATGTAAAGGGGCAGTGTTTGGTTTTATATAGGGCATGCAGCAAAAAGTATTATAAACATTCTATGTGGGTATCTACCCACCTCTCTATCCTCCATCAATTTTCCAATTTATATCATTTAATAAAAGGGCTTATTCTTATTTTCTAAGCTGCTTTCTCATGGCCAACTACTGTATTATGAAATCTCCCTGCTACTGAAAATATTCCAAATCTCCCTAAAAAAAGATATTTAGGATTTTGGTTTGAAGTAAAACAATAAAAATAGGAGTAAAGAAAATAAAAATGAAAATCTAAATTTCTTAACTCATGAAGGAAAACAGTATTCTGTCAAGAGATTTGACAGATCAAATCTGTCAAGAGATTTGGCAATACTTTACTTTGTGTATCAAAAGCATGTGCCGCAGGAAGATTTCTGCAGGGGTTTGCCTGTCCGTAGGTTACTGAAAGTCAAAGTGAGACAACTCAGTTATCTTGGTGGCAAAAATTAACCTGCAAGGAAATGTTGTCAGTATGAAGATATTTTTAGGCAGTGTTTTATCTTCCTATAGTTGAATAAAACAAAATGATTAGATAAATATATTTAATGACTACTCTGTGGAGGGTGGGTTCATTCATTCTAATGAAAATAAACTTTGATTGACATTTAGATAAGGGACAAATGCTTCTAGAAATGTCTCAAGTTTAAAGGTAAAAATTAAAATATGTAAAAAATTTAGTTCCTTTAAACTCATAATTTATTTTATTTATGTTTTTTAAAACAAACCAAAATCATTATATTGCACACTTAAGGCAAAACATAATAATAACAATCTGTTCTTCAGATTTTGTTAAATCAAATCTCAGTGATATGTATCCAAGCCTTCTAATGGTGATACACAGATCATTACTTGAAACATACAATTCTGAGTGAACCTACACAGCTATTTGTAATTAATTTCTTTATCAAAATTTAATATTCCTCTTGGTTGAATAATGACTTCCTTTGAAGAATATACAAATGTTTTACTTTATATTTCCTTTGAATCTTTCATCAATCACAGAGCTACAAATAATTGGAGTGTCTTTCTGAGAACGAAGGGAAAGAGGAGAAAGTAAAATTGTTAATGATTTTTAAAATTTTTTTATTTTAATTTTTAAACTTCCATTTCACATTAAATCATATGTCAGGGAAGTAAAAGTTCCTAGTTTGAAATTCAATATTTTAGTGTATTTGTGTTGCGTGTCTAAATGTTACAGGTCTAAGAAATCACAATCCATGATGGAAAAATCAATTCAGTTTAAATGATTCAGACTTCAAGAACATATAGCCAGCCTTACTAGAGTTTATTGATGCTAATATTCAAAACTTTGTATCAGCTTCTTTTTTTTTTTTTTTACGTTTCCAAGATGCAGTTGAACCAGATGAAAAAGATACATTTTATATAAAACATGCCAAAAAATCTGACTCCTATTAAATCATGAATGTCTATTGCTAGAGTTTAAGTAAACAGATTATATTAAGAATAACAAAGAACTTTATGACATTATTGAAAATGCTACTCACTTTTAAAGACTAATCTTTTATCAGCTGCTTTCATTGAGGAGGTAGCTAAAGTGTTTTTCATTTAAACTTTTATCTGTAAAATCAGCTTTAATGTTTGGCTGACGATCTAATTCTCTGTGATTCAAATTCAATATAACATTAAAGTATGTAATGCAGATGATTTCTCTATGGGAAGAATAGGCATAAGCCATTAAGTTGTTGATTTAGAGGTAAGCCTAAGTGTTTTAAGGAAATGACTGTTTAAATATATGATTTCTAAGACCATGTGCTATTTTTAAAACTTTTGCTTTGCATAACTTCTGCTTAAACATTTGAACAGCTTTAATTTATTTAATGTATGTTGGTAAAAACAATTTTTCTAGGTGGTTGTATTTTGCAACTTGTCACTGAAATACTGGCCTTGGATATATGTGGCTATAGAGAGAAGTCGTTCAGTTAACTAGTCTTGATTAAGTATCCACAAGGTAGAGAAAAGCAGACAGCATAATAGCAAATACCAAATGTCAGAATACGGCAGTGAAGTCACTGATTTTCATCTAGTTTTCAAGGGAGAGTTTGAGTTTATAACTGTCTTCCAAGTGAAGTTATTAATAGTACCCCTTTCCACCTTCAAAGGTGTGCCCATTTGAATGATAAATTATGGGCTTTCTTCTTATAAAGGAAAATAAAACACTTTCTTTTGTAGTACATAAAACAGAATCATATTGCCTCAATAGAAATTAATTATTTAGAAAGGCAATAGTTTATGTTTTATGTTAACATGTTTTCTACCTTTTGTACAAGCCATCTGTGCACCCAAACTACACAGAATTCCACTTATTCTAACACATACACATACACACATGCACATGCACACACACACTCACAAACACACGAGATCCTTATCAATGTCACTATAATTAGATGTTAGAAGTAGAAACACATAACCATTGTTATTTTAAAAATAAGTGTGTATTTATTATGTGCTAAAATTGTAGCTAGCAGGCAAAAGAGAAGATTCAAAATTTATCTATACCAGAGTCTCTGCCTTGAGTTGGTGATGATAAAGTTGAGAAAAACAATGCCTAGATGAATATGTAGAAGAAGAGACTCCTTAAACAATACAAAATTTGTATGATACTAAAATTTTATATAGTATAGGAAGATATCTAGTTGACTCCAATGACCCTCATGCAGATAATTTTATCCAGCTATCAATAAAATTACAGACATGAATGTGGCTACAGTGCCACTATAGGTAGAGAATATTTGTAGACATAGGGATTATTATACTTTATTTTATACAGGCAATGCATCTCAAATGGATGGGAAAAGAAAAAAAAAATACTGGGGAGTTTAATATTTGATGAAAAAAATCCCTCATATTATACAACAATATAAAATTCAGACAGACTATAACTACAAAATAAAATAAAGTTGTAAAAATAGATTCATATTTAAACAAATAGTCTGCTAATATTAGAAATATGCTTCAAATCACAAAAACAATAAAATATTCACAAAGAAAAATTTAACTTCATAAAGATTTAAAACTTTGGAAATTAAAAAATATATATAAAAATTAGAGACAAATTACCAAATGGGTATATCTGCAACAAATATAAATACAGAATTATTAAACTTACAAATAATTAAAAAATACTACAAATCCAATAGAAAAAGTGGGAAAGGCTATGGCAAAAAAATTATATTATCTCATGAATATATAAAAATATGCAAAATTTATTTAAAAATAAGTAAGTACAAGTTAAAAACTGTTTTGATTACCTAATCAACAATTTTGATAATCAAATAATATTCAAAATTTGTTAGCTGTGTTTAGAGAAGGGCATTGTTGGTGGGAGAAGAAATTCTGAAAGAATTTAGTTGTGTTCAGAAAAAGTCATATTGCTTAAATTGTTAATTTTCCTTTGAGAAATAAATAAAATATACTTAAAATGTTTTAAAAGTTTCAAATTTACAAGGATATTATTAAAACTATGATGTTAGCAAAGTAAATATTCATAGTCTAAACAGAGACTAAAAATAAAAATGATCAAAAATTATGACATAGTGGTGTGGACTTAGGAAACTGATGGGGTTGTAATAGTAAAAGAAAAATCAAGACATAAATACATAAAGAACATAATTTCAGTTATGTAAAAATGTATCAGTTTGTAGAAAAAACAGCTAGGAAAAAAATGTTCCCAATTGCTTCCTTATCTATGGATAGTGAAAGTTTGAGTGATTTTTAGTTTTTACCTATAATACATATCTGTGTGTTGATGTGTATGGTAAAATATTCAATTCCAAATGATTTTTCTTCTTTCTCTCAATTTGTAGAACACTACCCAACTGACTCCATGATTATCTTATGTTGACATATGTTTGCTCTGTTTGATTAATGTATGAGGGCCTTGTTTTCTTAGTTTTTGTTTGTCTGTTTGTTTGCTTGATTCCTACAAAGCAAAGTTTCTCATAGGGATTAGAAACCAGCTGGAATACATCTCGAAGTCCCCAGATCTGAGCATTTGCCTTTTCAGGAACATTGCTAAAAGCTGAACAGTGATGTTTTGTGGCATCAGTTTCTCTATTCCATTGTAAGTCAAATGCCAACTGGGCACACAGTGTATAGCAGTATTTTCTAATAGCATAATTTTCCAAATGATCAGTATATGCATATGTAGAGAACATATTAGATCATCACTAAAATAAAAAGAGATGTGAAATTTCACGAGCTGACTTTACTTTGTACATTTTTGTGTGTGTGACAAAGACATTCCAAGGACCATCAGAAATAATTATTATATACTTTATAAAAGAATATTATACAGAATATAACATTTAGGTTGTAGCATATAGGTTAAGCTCCTGCATTCTGGAAACAGACTTATTGTACTAGAATTTTAATTTCATATTTAATATCTACAGGGCCTTGGAAAAATTCTTCAACCTCTCTTTTAAGGTTTCAGTAATATAGGAGAAATAAACAATTTCATAGGCTAATTGTTAGAATTGATAGAGTGAATCCATTTAAATTGAGAAAGATTACATTTATGAATCCTAGGATTCAGTTTGGTGGAGTCAGAACCTGAGGTTTTGATTAATCTTATCAAACTATATGGAAAGGAATAAACTGTTCTTTTAAAAATAAGAAAGTAAGTTTCAAGGACAGTGCTTCAAAATCCAAACTAGGTAGGGAGAATAATTATATAACTCAAAAAACTGTATAAAAACAGTTTTATTTAAGATATTCCAAAATTAAGGCTAAATAATAAAATATCAACAATCAAAGAAAGTTCTGGATTCCGATGAAGTGCTAGAAAAAAATCACCAGGAATAGGAGGTGATTAGCAAATATTATAATATATTTTTCTATATTATTCAGATATATGTTTGTGGTTTTTTTTTTTTTCCTTTTTTTCATTGAGTTCATAAAATTTTGACATACACATATTTATTAAAAATCTAATTTTAGAGATCAGTTTCAATAGATTTAAATGAATTAGAGTCACTAGTTTAATACTTAATGTTGCAGAAAACTACAATAAACCATTTTTAGATTCATTTACAGGACACACTAGCAGTGTGACTCTGACAAGGGTCTTAGGATATGGAAAGGAAGAGAGCTGCACTGCTCTATTTTTACTCAGTTCACCTCATAAACTAGTCCTTCAGGGAAGATACTAAAGCAGTTTTCCAAAATGAAGGTCTATGTTATGTATTAGATTAATGAAATAAACAACATTTAAAAGTGTAAAGACTCTCCTATTACCAGAAGCCCTTACAGGTATTGGAATATTATAGTAAAAGCCATTCAGCTGGAGATAAAGCATACTGTAAATAGTCTGTGTTTGCCTTCGGCATTTGTTAAATCAAGCAGGAATAATGTTTCAGAAAACTTACAATCTTTTAATGCATAGAAATGACCAAAAAGGAACTATTTTTCTTGCCATGAAAGCTAAGCTATCTGTTGCCTTGAGGAAAAGAAAATAATGAATTTGGAAAGTGACATTCATATTTTAAATATTGCCAGGCCTAGTGATTTGTTTTTTATTTGCTACATTCTAGTGTAACTTGGAAGAAACTGGAAATGAAATCTGATTAGAAATTTAATCAAAGAATAATGAATGCTTTTTTGCCCTTTTAAACCAATATTATTACATTTCGTCCTGAGTCCATGCTTCCTAATAAAAGTTAATGAAATTAGGACTGTGATGCAAATTCAACAATGACCAATGGATTGTAAATGTGCCTACAATGTTCCAAGATACTCTGATAAAAATACTGTTAAAAATAATTTTATTGTAAGTAGCTCACAATCCTGGAGTTTATGTAATGAACAAAACCAATGATATAATTCTAAAACTTAATGATTGTTCTTAGAGTTTTTTTAATCTCTTCAACCAGGTAAAACATTTCTTTGAGATAGGGGCATCCTATCCATTTGCCATTCATTCAATAATTATATATTGAGGGCCCATGATGTGGCAGCTGCTTGTTATCTGGTGGGAATACAGATATTAGCACAACCATTTCTACACTTGCTGAAGTTTATGCTTTAGTGGCCAGAGAGTCAATGGACCAGTCACAATAGCTCATGTGTTGACTAGGACAGGGAATATTTAGGATACATGGGAACACAATTAATCAGAACTTGGGGTTCAGGATATTTTTCCTAGAGAAGATGACATTTGTGCCAAAATCTTAACTTTGAACCTTCAATTCTTCTGCAAAGGAATCAGTAGTCATTTGATTCTTTCTAATGTATGATTACATATACAAAAATGAAACTGTTATAGACCAGGGTTACAATAAGTGTTTGGTGATTACTTGATTTTCTTTTCCATCAACAAATTTCAGAGTGCCTTATACTTTTTTAAATTGCTTTTACTAAAGTTTTAAAAATCATTAAATACTGCAAGATTTATAATGAAACCTCTGCCTTGTTTCCAAATTACACTTCCCAGAATCAACCAGTTTAAAGTGTTTTAGCACAGGCAGGCAGGATTAAAATGGTGGAATGAGATGCTCTAGGATGTTGTACCCCCACAGAAGTTTTCAGCACCCTGCAACAACTGGAAGAAATATCTTTGTCAGAGCCCCAGAAAACAGGGGAAGTGGCCCTGCCCCTGAGAGTTCCAGCCCTGAGAAGCAGCTGTGGCTGCTTGTTTCAGAGTTTAAAGTATGATCAGACCACTCCATTAGACACAAAGGCTGTAGAATGGAAGCAAATTGAAACATCTGCACAAATAGAAAAGAGGGGATGGGTACAGGCAAGGGCTGGAAGATGGTCACCAGGTGTGTCCCTGACTTCCCCAGTAGGTGATGGGAAAGTTTTAGTAATGAATGGTGGTAAGGGTATCATAATGTTGTGAATATAATTAATCCCACTGAATGGTATCATTGGGAGAAGTTGAAAAGGAGAAGTTTATGTTGTATGTATTTTTCCACAATTAAAAATAATAATAGAAGAAAAACAAGCAAATAAAGAGAAAATGACAAATTAAATATGTGATCTTGGATGGGATCTAATTATGGAGGAGAAAAAGCTTAAAAGGACTTTAGAGGGACATGAAAAAATCTGAATATAGAGTATAAGTTTTGTTATCAGTGTTAAATTTCTTGAACTTAATAACTATACTTAAAGTTACATAAATGGGTATTCTTGTTCTTAGGAATAGTACATGGAAGTTTTTAGTGTTCAAGGCACATGATACATACCACCTACTCTCAAATGTTCAGAAAATAGATAGATAGATAGACAGACAGGTAGATAGATACACAGACAAAAACAATGATATTTCTAATGTGGCATAATGTTCAAATTGGTGGATCTGAATATCTGGAGGTTGGAGGTATGCTGGATTTCTCTATGGGGTCTGTATTATTTTTGTCACTGTGCTGTAAACTTGAAATTATTTCAAAATAAAAAGTTTAAAGAAAAAAAGTATTTTATTAGTAATTTCTTTAGTTAACTACCTATACATTCCAGCATTACTCAAATTCTGCTCTCTCTTGAGTTTTCAGTTTCAGACGCTAATGCTCTGCCTCTATGGAAGAAATTCTTACAACAAATCCCTGAAAACAACCATTCATATGTAAGCAAAACATACTCTCATACACAAATACACATATCCACACAAATGTTTCCTTTCCTTATATTCTTACTATAGTTATATCACAATTTTTATCATTATTTATATTACAATGACAGAAGCAAATTCTATACTACAATTGTATTATCCATTGTATTATTACTTGTAACTCAGGAATTAATAATTGCTTAAATGTTTAGATTTGATTCTTTGTCTATTTATTTCTTAACATTTCTTCTCAAACTCTCCTAAAATTAAATGAAAACTTTCTCAATATTATCATTCACTGCAGGTAATCTATCAGTTCCTCTTTTTTGTCTTGGAGATACAGAATCCAGAACCTTCTGCTTTCCTGGACTTGAACTCTCTGGAGCATCTGCTCAAGTGTCATCCTAGACATTCCTACAACTCCCTCCCGAGTTGGGTATGTCTTGATTTGTCTCTTGTCTAGAGCAAACTTTCCAGAAGCTTCTAAAGAAACAATGGATAAGACAAGTATTTTGATAACTCACATATCTAAAAATGCTGTTATTAAACATCCACATTAATTAAGGGATTTGAAAGTGTTTTCCCTCAGGATTCTGAAGGCAGTTCTTGTCTTCTGTAATTTAGCATAGCTGCTGAGAAATCCACTGTCATTCTGATTCCTGATCACTGGCATGTGACTGGCTTTTTCTCTGTCTGGAAACTTCTGAAACACTTTGCTCCCTGGCTGTTCCTTTTAATAGTACTCATATGATGTTATGGAGACAACATCAACTGTTATCTCTGAAGGATATTATAGTTTGTTTTATTTATTCTCCTATGCCCTTTATTATGTGTTCCCTCTAAATGGCTTTCCTTTCTCTTTGTTTGTTTTGGACTCTTCTTTATGTTGAAGATATTGCCCAAAAATATGGTTCTGTTTGACTCATTAGATATTTAAGAGTGAAGTGTGGAAAGATGATTAGATGTTCTGTGCTTATGGACAGGGAATATAAAACTTTGGTTTTGAGAGTAAAGTGATTCAGCAAAGATCAAACCCACAAGTGTTAGCCACAATACTAAACGCTCTCCCGTTACCTGTGTGAGAGTCAAAAGGTGGTGGCATGAAGGCAGATGCCCAGCTCTCAAGAGCCCTGGGTTTGGTGTGGAAGAAAGAGACTGCGTCTTTCTCCATTCAATATGTAGACTTTCTCTTTCCTTTCTTGTTTTCAGTATATCACGTAAACAGTATTCTCAACTATGCCTGATAATTTTTGCCTAGAACGATTCTGTTTCCTTATTGGGATGGAGGGTAGATCTGTGGGTCTAACTGATCCTGTTAAGTATTTAAGCAAACTTCTTTTCAGTACCCACTTCTAAGCCCCACTCCTAATTTCTGGTATTCCTGACCTATCCCATTTTCTACATATGATTCAAATTGCCTCTTGGGGGATTTTGCATCTGCAATGAATAATGTTTTAGCTTTCACTATTCCAGTAACTATTCACCAAGTGTTCATATTCCTGGATGTTTTTTCAGCATTTCTCAACCACTGTTGCTTTTGCTCCATTTCTGTTTGTCTTCATAGGGTTAGAACCACTTTCAACTTTTTTCTTTCTTTTTTTATTTCTGAGAATTAAGGTATGGAGATAAACACACATATTCAATTTACAATGTTTTGCTGATGGCTTTTTTCATATAAAATCTTACAAGGTTGAGTAATGGATTTTCTATCCATTCCACTGATAGAAAATATGTTGTATAAAGCAAGTCATTATATAATTATCTAACACAATCAGCAATAATTGTGTCCTAACATCAACGGATTAAAAAGATGGTCTCCGTGATTGCTGAGGCATTTCTTTCTTGGTTTCCATTGTAGCCCCAGTGCTTTCCACAGAAAAAGTTCTTGTTGACTGTAGTTGACTAATTGACAAACTCATGTGCCACCAAGAAACCCAAGTCATTGAATTTGGGGGCCTAGGTCTTTACAATTATTATGCGATCTTTTTAAAATAGGACCAGTACAGTTATGGAACATCTCAGCAAAGCCTGGCTTTCTCCTGATGTAGCAAATATATGTTTTGTTTTTTTTTAATTTAGTTATTAGCTTGTTATTATGTGCCCAGTGATACGCTAGGCCCTGTGCTCTACCTACAAGCCCAGATAGTTAAGGTTCTATATGAACCAGGAAGTTTCATTGTTTTCAGTAGAGTTGACACATAGTATGAAACTCTGATTATATGTACACACATATATATATATATATACACACATATATATAGGCTCTGCTGCAGTCATTAGATTTTTTGGGATGTTGCTTAACAAGTCTTATCTGTCTTTCATCCTGTATACACCTGACCTATTGCTGAGAAGTGGACCAATTAGCATGTTTATAACTCTCATGACTCCAGCCGGTTTAAGACTAGATTCTAGCTGGTCATAATCTACTACTGTGACCTTAATTGAATTGCTTTGCTAATTTTGGGCCTTGCTTCCATCTTATTTCTACAGATCCAGTAACACAGTAATATCCTCCAAATCTTTCCCATATGAGTTCATACGGCTGCTCAGTACTCTCAGTATAGAACATTGTTTCATCTAGAAAAATTGTAAATCATTCCCTTCTGTGCTTTGGATTTGATATATCACTTCATTTCTTTTCATATACTGCTTTCTGTATCCCACTGATATGCCTTAAACAGTAACAGCCTTAGTCATCTTTTCTCAGATTTGTTTTGCTAGACCATTGTTTAGATTTCTGCGTCATGATTATGGATTATGGTGATACAAAGAGAATACAATTTTGTCTTCCTAGGAAATCAACTACTCTTTTTTTGCAAGAAATTCTAAATCTTTTGTGTGAAAAAAGTTAACATGATATATTTATTTTGCTTTTAACTTCAAATTCTATTTTTTTTATGAATAGGTGTTATCTGCTCTTAATTTATTGAGAAAGGCAGTATAGTATGATGGTAAAGGGCATGGAATTTGAAGAAAAACTGCTTATACTTGAATTCTGATTCTCCCTCTTACTAGTGTTGTGACCTTCCTCAAGTTACTTTACATTTTATGAGCCTCATTTTATCTATCTGTAAAATAGGAATGCTCGTAGTTTCTATTTCAGAAGGTTGCTTAAGAATTACATATCTTGAGATAATATAATAAATGATATATCTCATGAATAACATACCTAACATGCTAAGCCTTATAGAAGTACTTACTGTGGTTATTATTTAGGAACACCATATAAATAAAGCAATTTTACTTAATATATAGCATTTTTATTAGAATACCTAAAATATATCACTTATCAATGGAAGGAACAAATCCATCTAAAGTAAAACGTTATTTAACTGCATTTAATTTAAATGAACTTCTACTCAACCCTTCAAATATAGCAAAGGGAATATAATTTTATCCAACTCCTAAGTTGTACAGTTTGACTTGTTTGGAAATTCTCTCATGCAGAGATAAAATTTGTTTCATTGTAATTTCCAATCAATAATTGCTAATGAAGTCCTTAGATATGAGACAACATGGATTAACCTTGAAGACATCATGTTGAGTGAAATAAGCCAGACACAAAGGACAAATATTGTGTGATCTTATTGATATGAATTAATTAGGATAAGCAAACTCGTAGAGTTAGAATCTAGAGTACAGGTTACCAGGGATGGTGTAGTGATAGGGAATGGAAATTAAGACTTAAAATATATAGGGTGCCTATTTGGAATGATGGAAATGTTTTGGTAATGGATAGTGCTGATGGTATCACAACATTGTGAATGCAACTAACAGCACTGAAATATATATAAGAATCTGATTAAAGGGGAAATGTTAGATGTATATAGGGTAATAGAAAGCATTTTTAAAAAATCCATGGAACAGTACTACACAATCCATGAACCCTAAGTACTTTAATTAACTTGAAATACTAGTAGAATTATAAAAATGTACTATCATTAATTGTAACAAATTTTCCCATACAATACAAGATGTTAGGGTAGGGTGCTTTCTGGGAATCCTGGATTTTATGCATGATTATTCTGTAAACCCACAACCTCTCTAATGAAGAGAAAAAAATTTAATTGGATTATATAAAAAAATACATTGTGAAGAAGAATGACAATGGACTCAAGTATGATTTAGCCAAGCCAAGTTTTTTAATACCTCAAAGATGGTCATCTCACTATATATGTCTGATTAAGTCAGTGTAAATTGTGTTTTGCCATGATATAAACTGCAAAGAAAATCATTACTGAGGAAGACTTAAAGAGTTTCATATTAGCAGATTATTATCACCATAATGTTTCAATTTCAGTGTATCCTAACACCACACTTATAACAAGAATGCTAATTGCTTTTGATTAACTCAATGACTTTTCTCCATCACTGATAACAATTATCAAAATTTGAGGGTGTGGTGTTTTTTTTGTCACTACTTCTTTTTTTTTTAGATAAGATAACCTGAAGGACCCCAACTTAAAGTCAAGTCATATTTCATTTTATGTGTTTTTAACTAGAAATTAAAAACCATACAGCTCTAATTAAAATTGGGAAAAAATAAATGCAAAGATTGTCAAACTCATTATTGCAAATGTCATTTGTTAATTTTATTGTAAAACTTGGTTCCATTAAAAACTTGTCATCCTTGGGGTTATAAATAAAAAATAAGAATTTCTTACAGAATACACATTTATGTTTTACAAAGTCATAGTTTGGCACTGTTCCGGTTTGCTAATGCTGCCATTGTGCAACATACCAGAAATGGATTGACTTTTATAAAAGGGTTTTATTTGGTTAAAGATTTACAGATCTACAGCCATAAATGTGTCCAAATCAAGGCATAAACATGAGTATACCTTCACTGGAGAAAAGCCATTGGTGTCTGGAAATCCTCTGTTAGTTTTGAAGGCACATTGCTGGCATCTGCTGATACCAGCTTGTATTCTAGTTCCTCTGTCAGCTCCTGGGCATTCTTTAAAATGCTGCTATTGGGGCATTTTGTCCTCTCTTAGCTTCTCTGAGATGAACTCTGGATTGGCAAGTCTAGTTTCAATGGCCATCTCCAAAATGTCTCTCTAAGCTGCAGCAGCACAGAGCTCCTTCTGTCTGAGCTTTTATAGAGTTCTGGTAAACTAATCAAGACACAGGCTGAATGGGTGGGGCCACACCTCCATGGAAATAATCTAATCAAAGGTATCACCCACAGTTGTGTGGGTCACATCTCCATGGAAACAACCTAATCCAAAGATTCCAACCTAATCAACACTAATAAGTCTGCCCCCACAAGGTTGCATTGAAAAATAAGGCATTTTGGGGGACATCAGTACAGGAATCATCTAAAAATATTTGTACCTTCTTTAGCAAATTGCAACTTGGTGTATGGTAATGTACTGGCATTTGAGTTTTACGCCACAGTTTTTAATTTTAAAGCACTGACCAAGGCTAGTATTTATGTCTCTAACTTTAAAATTATTGCCGTGACATTATTCCTTCACAGGGACCAAATCCAAGGGATTTTGGTTTCTGAAATACTGCAAGGGTCTTCACAGGAGATTTAAACTGATCAGTCATGTTTAAGCAAATGACTCAATATAATACCAAGAACATTGCCTTAATTAAATTTGAACACTTTTACTATATGGTTAGATCAATCATAACAAATATTATTTTCAATATATATGTCTTACCTCTGTTATTTTCCTAATATTTCATCTATCTTTACTTCTTACAAACTGTTCCCAGGTGAGCTGTAGAAACCCAAAGAGGAAAAGAATACTTCATTAGTTTGGTGACTAGGTAGTTACAGAAAAATAAACATTATGTCTAGAAAATCTACTTGCTCGTTTCTTAGATAGTATATGTTTGTACAATATTATAAAATGTAGATAATATAGAGCATAAAATAATTTAAAAAAAAAACTTGTATGGAGGTAGTACACAATAAGATTTGGATTTGAAGGCTTTATTAAAGAAATGTATTTCTTAGGCTTTATTTTTCACTGACATTTTATAAAGAGTGCACATTTTTTCTCCCTTTTTTACACTATTTATCTCCTTATGGTGTGTGCTGCTTTGGGTTTATTATGTCCCCCAAGAGTCCATTATCTTTGATGAAATCTTGTGTGGGCAAATGTATTAATGTTGATTAGTTTGTAATTCTTTGATTGTTTCCATGGAGATGCGACCCACCCAACTGTGGGTGATAACTCTGATTGGATAATTTCCATGGAGGTGTGGCCCTGCCTATTCAGCAGAGGCCTTGATTAGTTTACTAGTGCATTATATAAGCTCCCAGAAGAAGCAGGCTTGCTACAGCCAGGAGGGACACTTTGAAGAATGTGCAAGAGCTGAGAGAGAAGCTGCAGATGAGAGACAGTTTGAAGATGGCCATTGAAAGCAGACTTTTGCTACGGAGAAGCTAAGAGAGGACAATGCCCCAAGAGCAACTGAGAGGGACATTTTGAAGAGCAACTGCAGCCTAGAGAGGAACATCCTGGGAGACAACTATTTTGAAATCATAACTACAGAGCAGACGCCAGCCACATGCTTTCCCAGCTAACAGAGGTTCTCTGGATGCCACTGGCCATCCTCCAGTGAAGGTAACCAATTGTTGATGCATTACCTTGGACACTTTGTGGCCTTAAGACTGCAACTGTGTAACCAAATAAACCCCCTTTTATAAAAGCCAATTCATTTCTGGTATTTTGCAAAAAGGTAGCATTAGCAAACCTGAACATGGTGTGTTATTAGATTTTATGGCCATGTTATATAACCATATTATTATTAATCATCTCAAATTATTATGAATATACCAATGAATGTAATTACACAAAATAAAGCATATGGTACTATATTTCTCTTGGGAATAATTTGGAAGTATATACGCTATTTAAAATAGTGCATAATAGTTACCATTGTTTTCTGCCCTGAGATGTTTGTGGGTATTATATTACAGACATCATTTTCTAGCTTAGGTATAGGTATCTATCATTTGATAGTTCTTCAAAATGGTAACTGCATTTTTATATATGTAAGTTCTTTCATTAAGGTTTCTATTACAGTTGTAGATCAGAACCTAATATACTAAAAGATGATCCAAATTATGTTGCAAAGTAACAATATATCACCTATATCAATGCTAATAAAAAGGTAAACCAAAATAATATTTTCATTGGTATGCTTGGGTTGATCTCTAAGTCTTTTGTATATGTATATATGCACACATGCTTACATATATGTATATAGATATATAATTTTTAGAACTAATCACAGATTAGTTATTGGTATTACTTTTAGATAGCAATCATAGAGAAACATCATTCTCCCAGGTCTAGAATAAGTAATAGAATTAACTTGCTTCACTCTTCATTCAACTGGTTTGTGGTAGTAAATTTAATCAGTAAGGCAGCAGTATTGGAAGACAATAAAGATGTGCTTTTGAATATATTATGAAAAAAATTATTCTAAAATATTTAATCAAAATATTATTTTCAGGTCATATTTTCCCCTTGACAAATTCTCTTACTACCTTCCTCTAAAATCCTTTCCAGCTTGAGTCACAGCCAAAATGAGATGTCGTAAGGATCATCTGAACATGTAATGTGACCATGGAAGTTTTTCCTGAGGGAGAATCCAGTCCATATTCTGTAAATGGGAGACAGAGCATACAGGAAAGTGAATAAGAAGGTGAATGATCCAGGGGGAGGACCAAGCAGTGAGCAAAGTGGGAGAAGGTCAAGAAAAATTCCACTGTGAAATGGGAATATGGTCCCTTTCTCAAGGAATTTTGTTTCTGGACATTCTAAGTTACATGAAGTGTGGAGGAATGCCACCATCTGCCCATTTGAATCAATTCTATGTCACAATTATTAATATATTTCAACTTTTGAAAAACAATTTAGAAACTTTGTATGTTGACATTGTGGAGATAGAATTGATTTTCATCTGCAGTGGAAATGCTCTCTGCCTTTGGGGACATCTGGAGATGTGCTTTTTGCTCGCATACAAAATAATGGCAGTGGAATTTACTATGTGATGTTTAAGGTCTGGAAATCCTCCTAGAGCCAGTTTCCTTACAAATGGTTTGCAACTGTCCTGGTTTGACAAGTCTGGTTTGATTATTGAAAGGGCTACTGACAGCTCTTCCCAAGGAGATCATCCAAAGTCAAGATTCTTCCACAGATCTTGGAGGCTCAAGCCAGAAAATTGCACAAATAAGGGCCTTGGGGAACTCACACTATTGAATGTCTCCCCTACCGCCTATGCTTACTTGTACTCTCTTTCTCTAGCTATGCCACATCATTTGCCTTTAAATAAAAGGCTTACATGAGTATACTCTGTGGAATCTGGTGAGTCATTTCAAATATCTGAACTGGAAAAACTGTACAGATATTTAAAAAAAAAAAAATTTTGGTTTGCCAGAGGTAATGTTTAATAATGAAGATCACATGGCTTTAAAATTGCCAGAGAGAGCTGAAAATCAAGCTCCAAGGTTAAAGATAAGTATCTTTGTAGGTTGGAGTGCATGTGACATAACAGGAGAATTGGATATATGTATCCTGGAAGGGCCAGGTAAAAAGAGAAACTACAGCAGAGTGATATGCTTTACATGGAGTATGTCTGTTTTTGAATTAAGAGAATGAAAAATAAAAGGAAAGAAGCATTTCAAATAAAAGGATATCATATAATTTGGAAATTGAGCATGAAGAAAAACTTTCTTCCTTAGAAATATGTCTTTTCTTTGTTTAATTATAACATTTCCTCAGGAGAACATACCATGTAATATGTTGTATTCGGTACATCTTTCAATATTGGTCCAAATAATTCTAAAATTAAAAGTTTATTTTAAAAAGACATGCAAGTACAATATTTTCTCCTAATATATTATTTTATTTTTAATAACACCTCTGCAGCATAAAAGGCAATGTACATTTAAATCAGACTATGTCTATATCAAAAGAATAGATGATAATATTCCAGGCATTCTAGACACTCAAGAAAATACTAGCAAGAATGCAAAATAAAAATTTTCAAGAATACAGAGTCAACCGGAAAAAGATAAAAAGTTATTTGTGAATATTAAACAACTAGCTATAGAAAATAGAATATAGTGCAATAGTAAGAGCATACCTATTAGACTAAAGTCTATTTTTTCTCTACTTTTGGTCAACTCTTATTTGATTTTTATATGTACACCCAGAATTTAGATTTTTCTGTCAACCAGAGAGAAATAAATGCCAAAGTGAAAATACCCAGAGAAGTTCTCCAGTAAGAAATATTTTGTTTACAGCTTATATTTTTGTGCATTAATAAATACATCATTGGATATTATTTAAGTGTATCTTGAACAGAATCCCTCTAAAGGAAGATAAATGTACATTAACAGTACGTTCTTCTTCGCATTAGATACACATTTTCAGAATTGGGTATGGGTTGCATAAAAATCACCTCTGTGAAAAGCATTAAGATGGAATCTGCAACCCAAATTTGATTAATGAAAAGAAATCATGCAGAAAATATTTAGTGATATTATAAATTAAGTAGTTGAAGCATGGTTCATAAGGACAAATCCTATTATGAACACTTGAGATATATAAGCATTGAATTTAAAATGAAAGCAGTTATGGTAGATTGAATTCTGTTCTCCAACATAGTCATTTTCTTAATCTTCCTCCATAGTCCTGTGAGTATGAACCCTTTGTAAACAGGACCTCTTGAAGATGCTATTTTCAATTAAGGTGTGGCCCTACTGAATGAGGGTGGGTCTTAATCCAGATTACTGGATGCCTTATAAAGATATCCCAGAAGTCACAGAAGCTAGGAAAGAGAGGACATTACCATGTGAAGGGAAGCAGAATTACAAGTCAAAGGATTGCTAGCAGTCAGCAACAGAATGCCAGACTCCCAGGGTAAAGCATAGCCCCACTGATGCCTTGATCACAGACTTCTAGCTTCAGAAACCATAAGACAATAAATGCTTTCTGTTTAAGCCAATCACCTGTGTGGTATTTGCCTTAACAGCCTAGCAAACTAAGACACTAGTATTATGAACTAACAAAACAGGGCTCAAAAAGAATTTGAAGCAAAAGTATTGATAATCACATTTTAATAACATAATTGTTTTTATTTTTTCTTGTCCTTTTCTATGATAGTCATGATTTAGACATCTCTTGAAAGAAAACTTTGAAGTTTTAAACTATTTTCTAAATTGTTTTATTAGTTTAAACTTTTTTTGCATAATAATAAAAACATTTGCAAATGTGACTGTTCAGCAGATACAGAAATTCATAATCAACCATAATCCCACAATTTATAAATGGCCACTAAATATCAATCTTTTAGATCGCAATGTAACCAAAGTATTTTAAATTACTTTCTTAAGGTAGAATTATTTAAAAGGTCCATACTTTTAAGAAGACTATTAAAATATATTTCTAATTCAAGAAGGTCACATGAATTCATAACCCAAAAAAGAACTGCATGTATTAATTCAATTTTTATGTCATCAGCAGTATTTTGTACCATTCATTAATATTCAATTTTGAGCTGATATACAGATTGATTTAATTTGCAATAATGGATTAACACTGAGGTTAAACATTTGGGTACACAGATAGAAAAATGAGCATAAACCCCCTATCTCCCTCCATACACAAAATTCGATTCCAGAGGAATATAGATCAGAATGTGAAAAGTGAAATAAATCTTCCATAAGACAACATAAGGGAATATTTTCAGGAGATTGAGATAAGGAGAGTTCCTAAAAAGGACACAATAGAGTTCACCATAAAAGAAATTATAAATTGTCAAACTAAAATTAAGAATTTATGTTTATCAACAAAAATTTTAAGGGGGTGAAAATGCAAGCCAAAAAGTAAGGGAAGATATTTGTAGCATATTTAGCCAACTAAAGACTTTATTTGGACTATATAAAGAACTTCTATAAAACACCAAGAAAAAGACAGATGACACCATAGGAAAAAAACGGACACTAAAATTGAATGAAGATTTCTCCAACAAGCTCCCTGATTCCAGTAAACCAAGATGGTGAGGTGAGATGCTCCAGGGTGCCATTTCCCCATGGGATTTTTTAGCAACAAGCAAAAAATGGCAGAACAGTCTTCCTCATATTCCAGAAAACAGTTAAAGTGTTGCAATAACTGGGCAAGTGCCAAATAATAAAAAATGCAGCTTTAAAAATGGTAGGAGAAGTTCATGGAACCCTTATGGGGAAAAATATACTTAATGTAAACTATGGACTATAGTTAATAGTACTATTTCAATATTCTTCCATCATTTGAAAAACAAAGGTACCACACTAATGCAACAATAGGGGGTACGTGAGAATTTTGTATTTTTTGCATGACTTTTCTAGAAACTTACATCTTCTCTAATTAAAACAATAATAATTTTTTAAAATATTGTGCCAAATGAAAGAAACCAAACACAAAGTACTGCATATGTATGATTCCATTTATAAAAAATGTAAATTTTTATAACTGTACAGAGACAGAAAAAAATAGTAGAAGCTCATAGTACCCATGTTTGGCCCCACTCATGCCCTTGCTCCAGCACATTATAGAGTCCTCCTGCTTTGGGTCCCCAGCTCTGCTCAGAGGAAGTAGATTCATCCCTATGCACATACTCAGGTGCCTGTATATCACTGCCAATCTGTCCATTGGCAATCTGAAAAACTGATCCAGAAAAATCTCTAGCTCACCCTCTCAGAACTTGCCTTGCAGACAGATAGGTCCTACCCACATTAGGTCTGCTCCCATAAGACTGGATTAAAAGAACATAGTCTTTTCTAGAGTACATAATAGACTCAAACCAGCACAAGTGGTTTTAGGAAAGAATACATTTTAAATCTCATGAAAGAATTTTACAATGGTCCAATTTGGAAAAAAAAAGACATTTCTTCCTAGCCTCTTAAATTCTTTTGTGTCCCAGAAAATTAGAATGATTACAGTTTAACATTTTATGGGTATTTCATTAGATAATTACTATGCTCATAAGTTAAAAAGAAGTTTCAGACATTATTTTAGTTTTTAAATGCCACGAATGGCCAGCTCTATATGCATCCTGTAAGACATAATCATATTTTATATTTTGGGACTGCTACAGAATAGCTCAAATAGATAACAGAAATTGTTTATAAGTGAAGATCTGACTGACAGTAACCATCAATCTATTCCAGGATATGGTTTCAAATGTCATATTGATCTGCAGTTATTATATGCTGCTATATGTTGCTAGAAAACCATGAACTATTAGCGAGTGGTTAGGAACATATTATATTCTTACGGATGAATTCTAAAAAATATTTTCTATTCTATCATGCTTGCTAATATAGCATATCTCATGAACTTCTTTATAAAACATCTTTTGAAGATCTGAAGAACTCCAAATATCTTCTTTTTAAATAGCAAAATATTAACTGAGCAGGAATAATCTTCAAAAAGGAAAATCAGGAGAATTAGGAGAATATAAATTCTAGTCAAATTTTATCTCAGAGCTGTTACCCTTATAACTCTAGATAAGATATTTAAATACAGGTTAAAATTCCCTGGTCATGGAATGCAGTGTCATGGACCATGATATTGAAAGCAACAGAGTTAAGAATGTGAGCTTGAAGTCATATTCTGACTGACATTTATCAAATATAGTACCTTGAGAAATCACTTAGCATCCAAAAATGGGAAGAAATGGGAACAATATTTATTTCAAAGGTGTTTGATAAGCATCAATTACATTGTTTCTTTCTTTTTTTATGGGACTAACATAAATGGACATTATTCTACGTAGCTTTTATTAAACATCTCTAATAAGTATTAGTTATATCCTATTTTATTAATTAATAGATTAATATATGGATACATAAATAAAATATAATATTCTGTTATAATCAGAAATACAATTTTTATTTTTTTTTAAGTTACTCCAATGGCAGGGCATTTTTCTATGCAAATAACATATTTCTTTCATTTATTTACTTTTCCAATCTTCTTACTACTTCAGCTTAAGGATATGTTGTCCAAATATATCTCTTTCATATAAATGATAATTTTTATGATCTAATTATAGCTACCAATTATGATAACTGGCATGAAATTTATTCATCCATAGAGGCCAATTTCACTACAAGTACATTAATCAGTATAATGAATGCAGGTGAATAAAATTGTAAATATGCTGGAGAAAATGGAAAGAGGATGCGTAGGTAATTATCATATTATGCAGCATTAACTATTTTATCTTTTTTTATAGATTAACAAAGGATAATAAGGAACTGAAAGTCTTCTGGAAGGTAATATGAATTTAGCAATATTTATTCATTCAGTAAAACATATTTTGTGAACACCTACTTTATGCCAGTTACTGTAGCCTTAAGCTGGGGATATGTAAGTGAACAAGACATCAGAATCTCTGTTCCAATGCAACATTTTTATGTGAAAAAGAGAGAGATGATAAATGAGTAAATAAATGAATACATAATCTATGTCCAGATAGTGATAAATGCTGTGAAGAAAAGTAAACAGGCATTACTTAATGGGAAAGTTGATGGGTGGAGTATGTAAGCTAGGTAGTCAGGGTTGGCGGGGCCCTGCCTTTCTGGCCGATAGAGCCTTACCCGATATACGATGAGTGAAATATCCCAGGTCTCAGAGGCTATGCATGTTTGGGGACTAGAGTGAGAATGATGATTTGAACTCAACTCTGGGTACTTTCACTTCATTACACTATCAAATTATCAAAAATTTATGCAAATAAATACAATCTCAAGAAGAATGATGATGGCAGACGACAGCGACACACCTTAAATTCTGCTTCCCATCACTGAGCCCATGTGGAGCAATACTCTTCAGTATCAGAGCTGTCCATGACCTTGGGCTCTCATGTCTCTTATTCTGTTTTAGGACTAATTACTTAAGGGTTTCCCTTAAATCCAAAAAAGAAGTTTATTGCTGGCCATAATTATAGGTATCCAAATTTATTTCTTGCTTCACTGTTAGGCTTACTTGAAATTCCAGTGACAGTTGTGACCATGGCCATGTGACTTTTGAGTTGAGAACTAAATGACAAAATAGACTCATATATGTGATGACCTGGAAAAAGATAGCAAAGGAAGTAGGCATATAGGTAAGTGGCAGGGAAAATAAATGTGGTGCTTCAACAGTCACAGAAAAGTGTATATTCCTTTAAGTTCAAGGAGAAGTCAAGGAGGACTTTTAAGTTGGAAAGTTTCATGATCCAATTTGTGTTTTTGAATTATCTCTTTGGCTATGAAAGTAAAATGCATTACAAAGACATGTGGAAGCATGGAGTCTAAGTAGGAAAGTACAGGTGATTTATTTGGAACAGGGATGTCACTAGGATTGGGGAGAATTTGGCAGAATCAGGGTATATTTGGAAGGACGAGTGATAAGACATACTAATGGAGTAGATGTATGGAGTCAGGTAATGAAAAAAAATGAGGGTGGTCCCGAGGTTTGGGGATTTAGCAATGGAGTGGAGAAGTGTGCCATTTGTTAAAATGGTGATGACTGTGAAGCACCATGAGGGGGATAAAGTTAAAAGGAGAATGCAAGGCTTCTTACCAAGTTTTAAATAATATGACTTGAGGGAACAGTAACTTAGAGATAACTATGTCTTCTACATTGCCTGCTGCAATGGAACCTCAGGGGACAAGAGACCCCTGAAGATATAAATTTGAGGGTCTTCATGACTTAGTTGGCATTTAATTTATATGGGGCTAGAGGAGATCACCAAATGATAACATACTGAAAACAGAGTGGAGGGAGGTTCTCTGTCATTCCTCCATAAAAAAAAAAAAAAAAATCCGGGAGAGAAGGAGTTAATAAAAGGGGGCAGATGTGAAGTAAGAAAAGTATTTTGCATTTGGAAGCAAGAGAGGTATATATTTCAAGAAAGGAACTGTTTTAAATACTGAGATCAGGAAAAAAAACACAACAATTCATGTGATCTTTATCTAGTTGACTTAACCAGAGAAGTTTTAGTGTAATGTAGAGGTAGAAGCCTAGTTAGGATGGCTTGATTAGAGAATTGGCAGTAGAGTCAATATACACAAGTGATATTTTTTAAGAAGTTCATTATGAAAGGAAACCAAAAATTAGTTAATAAATATAAATGGCAGCAGATTTAGTTTTCTTTCTGTTTTTTTGTTTTATTTTTTAAGGAAATATATATATATATTTTACCAATAATAACTGAGAGAATAAAAGAAATTTAGGATTCTGGATGAGAATGATTTCAGGAATGAAATCCATGAGAAGGCAAAAGGGAATGACAAGTAGAGGAATATTTAAGGAACTGGGTTGGAAATTTTTTAGCTGCAATTTTATTGAGATATATTCACATACCAGATAATCATCATATAGGTGTGCTTTCATCACCAAAATCACTTTTTGAACATTTTCATTACTCCAAAATAAAAATAAGAATAAAAATAAAAATGAAAAAGAACACTAAAAACTTACCATACACTTTATCCCCCCTCATTTATTTATTTATTGTCTTTATTTTCTTACTAATCTGCCCATACAGTGGATAAAGGGAGTGCCAGTCACAAGGTTTTCACAATTTAATGGTCGCATTGTTATACAGTCATCTTTGAGATTCAAGACTACTGGATTGCAGTTCAATGGTTTTGCATATCAATCTTTTTTTTTTTTTTAAGCTTTATTCACACACCATACAATTTACCATAAGTAAGCAATCAGTGGTTCCTGGTATAATTACATGGTTATGCATTCACCACCACAATCTATACTAGGAAATTTCCATTTCTTCCACAAACAAAGAAGAGGAAAAATGTCCTTTTTTTTCTCTTTTAATTGTTCTACATTTGAAAATTAATTTGTCTGACATTAGTATAGATAGCTTTGCTCTTTTCTGGTTGTTGTTTGCATGAAATATCTTTTTCCAATGTTTCACTTTAAATCTATTTTTGTTTTGGGGTCTAAAATGAGTCTCTTGTAGACAGCATATAGATGGGTCCTGTTTTTTAATCCATTTTGCCAGTTTATGTCTTTTCATTGGGGAGTTTAATCCAGTAATGTTTAATGTTATCACTGTAAAGGCAGTAAGAACTTTTGCCTACTATTTTGCATTTTGGACTTTATATGCCATATCTTATTGTTTCTCTCTATCTCTTTTTACCCTTACTGATAGTCTTCATTTCTACACTCTTCCCCAAACCATTCTCTCCTGTCTTTTCCCATCTATCTGTAGTGCTCCCTTTAGTTCTTCTTGTAGAACAGGTCTCTAGTTCACAAACTCTCTCAGTGATTGTTTCTCTGAAAGTATTTTAAATTCTCCCTTACTTTTGAAGGACTGTTTTGCGGGATATAGAATTCTTGGTTGGCAGTGTTTCTCTTTCAGTATCTTAAATATATCATGCCACTGCCTTCTTGCCTCCATGGTTTCTGCTGAGAAAGCCACGCATCTTCTTATTGAGCTTCCTTTATATGCGATGGATCAATTTTCTCTTGCTGCTTTCAGAATTCTCTGTTTCTCTTTGACATTTGACAGTCTGATTAGTGTCATGGAATGGGTCTATTGGATCTATTCTGTTTAGGTATGCTGAGCTTCTTGGATCTATAATTTTATGTCTGTCATAAGAAATGGGAAACTTCCAATGATTATTTCCTCTGTTATTCTTTCTGCCCTTTTCCCTTCTCTTCTCCTTCTGGGACACCCATGAC
Organism: Choloepus didactylus; assembly: GCF_015220235.1. Lineage (NCBI taxonomy): Eukaryota > Metazoa > Chordata > Mammalia > Pilosa > Megalonychidae > Choloepus > Choloepus didactylus. The sequence continues at coordinate 65,574,522 of NC_051308.1, read as the reverse complement.
ACATATATTCATGTGCTTCATGTTGTCATTCAGATAACTGAGACCCTGCTCATATTTTCCCATTCTTTTCCCAATCTGTTCTTTTGTGTGTAGGATTTCAGAAGTCCCATTCTCTAGTTCAATAATCCTTATTTCTGCCTCTTAAAGCCTGCTGTGTTGTCTCCAGTGTGTTTTTCATCTTTTCTATTGTGACTTTTATTCCCATAAGTTCTGCCAATTGTTTCTTCAAACGTTTGAGTTCCTCTTTATGTTTGACCAATGTCTTCTTTAAATCTTTCATTTCTTTTGCCATATCTTCCCTTAACTTGTTGATTTGATTTTTGAATTGATTTAGCATGTTTGTTTGAACATCTTAATTAGTTGTTTCAACTCCTGTATCTCATTTGAAGAGTTAGTTTGTTTCTGTGGGCCAAATCTTTTTTCCCTAGTGTGACCATTTATTTTTTGTTGATGTCTAGGCATCTGGTTTCATCGATCAGTTTATTCTAGAGGTCATTTTCACTCTTTTACCTAGGGTTTTCTTGTTTGTTGACTTTGTTCTCTTTCAGATCTTTGGTGTTCAGTTCAACTTACTCTAGACCTCTAACACAGCTCCTGTTTAACTGGTCAGAATTTTTCAGCTCTTATGTTTCTGTTTCTTGCCCTGCCTGTGTGTAACCTTTTATTTTTATTTATTTATTTATTTATTTTTGAGGAGGATCTACCCATATATGATTGACCCCAATCAGATTTTCCCAGACCAGACATCCCCAGGTCTCAGGAGGATATTGCAATCAGTATCAAGTTTCCCTGAGGCTGAGAACCAGCTGATTGTCAGCCTTTCTTTAGATATCCGTAGACTCTGTGCTTTTCCTCTCCTGCCCAGCAGGTGGTGCTTGTCACTGGCATAAAGACATATGGTACCTTTAATTCTCAGAAGATCCTGCCCCTGCCAGGGTGTAGGTGAGACAGAGGTGGAGGCAGAGGCAACCTTAAACTGTTCCTGTGTTTTATTTTCAGCCCCTGGTGTCTGAATTCTCTGAACAAGGGTCACCACTTGGGCTTTTTCTTGTGGAAGATATGCCCTTTAGGGAATTATCTCCTTCACTAGACTCCTCACTTTTTCTCTTAGAACTATCTTAACTCCACCTTTGCCTGAGTCAGTGCTGACAACTGAAAATGCCTGAGGCTTTCTCTAATGAGCTACTTAGAATGATTTAAAAAAAGAAAAAAAAAAAAGAAAAGAAAATGCCCTTTTTTCTGAGCCAGTCTTCAGCTACCAAGGTTCACCAGTCAAAAGCCAGATTTAGTACCTGGTTCTATGTGCCCATTTTTCTTGGGGCACAGTTCCACTATTTTGAGCACAGCCAAGTCCAAAAGCCTCTGTTTTTATTTATTTATTTTATAATTAATTTTTTTCCATCAGCCCACCTCCTCTCTGGTGGTAGAGGCCTCAGGGTTCCTTTCCTGTTTGCTCTGGGTTTATCACTGCTCATAGCTTGTTTTTAGGAGTCCAAGTTTGCTAATTAAAACTGCAATTGGAGTATGGTTGAGCTACCTTTCCTTGCTCCTGGTAGAGAATGTTTCTTTTTCCCACAGGGGCGTGTTCCAACTCAGCCTGCTGTGACAGTGGGGGAGGGGTGCCTGCTTCTGCAGTCTGGGGGCTTTATTTACAGTTCTATGCTATGATCTTGTCCCTTTCACCCATTCCAGACTGGTGTACAATGTGTGTCTGGTCACTGATGTCCCCCAAACAGTTGTTTCAGACAATTCCTGGCTATCTACTAGCTGTCCTAGAGGAAATACTGTTCCTTTGTAAGAGGATAGTAGAGATGAAAGTAGATTGATTTTGAAAGAGGAAGGCAGTTTAAAGATTTTTCTTCTGTTATCTCAATGAATTATGAGGCAAATCACAGGGGAGTAGCAGAGGATTGAACTGTTAGAGGTCTGAGTATAGAAAAGAAGATATGAAATAATCATCTTATTATATAGCAAGATAAAATTCCCAGGAAAATGTAGTAGGACATCAGGATTCTGCTATAAATGTTATTTTTCATGTGATTTGTTATCCTTCAGCATTACTGGAAATTTTTTAATTTTAACATATAATAATGAAGAAATCTAAAAATTTGAAATGAATTTTTGCTTCTCAAACATAGACATGAAAAAATAGATTACATTTTTGTCCACAGTGACATTTAAAGTAAAATATTTGCAAGTCTTATAAAAACAAATAATTATGAATATATTTTTAATTCAAATCCATTTCCCTACAAAAAGAACTATATGGTTCTCTTCTTCCTGGGCCAACTTCATTCCCAAGCATTTCGGAATCATTCCTTTACCCTTTCTGCGTCTGTTATCTCTTCTAGAAAGGTACTTTAATCTCATTTCTTATGTCCTTAAAGTATACACAAATTTTGAAAATGTTTGCATTCGTCTAATACTGACCTTTTCTACTTTCTCACTTTTCAACTTCTTCTATGCTATGTTTCTAATATCACTGTACCTAATATGAAATATATTCTAAAATGTATACACAATGATACTAATAACATAGTAACCTATATAATAACAATTATGGGGGGTTGAATTTTGTCCCCCACAAAAGACATGTTAAGATCCCAACCATGGTCCTGTGGGTGTGAGCCCATTTGCAAATAATACTTTTGAAGATGTTATTAGTTAAGGTGAGGCCCAAACTGAATTAAGGTGGGCCTTAAACTAACATAGCTGAAGTTCTTATAAGCAAAGGAAATGGAACAGAGAAAGAAACGCCACAGAAGAAGCAGGAAGCTGTAAGTCAATGGAACCCAAAAGAAAGGAGAAGACTGCTGCCTTGTCCATTGCCATGTAACAGAAAGGCTAAGGAATCTCAAAGATTGCCAGCCAGCTAGAAGATACTGATCCCAGGGGGAAGCACGCATTCTTGTCTTTGAAACCATGAGCCAGTACATCCCCGATTGTTTAAGCCAACCCATTGTATGGTATTTGTTTTAGCAGCTGGAAACTAAAACCACAGTAAATTGAAAATAACCTAAATGAATAAAATAGTGAATGATTAAGTGAGACATGGAAAAATTTAACATTAGATAATGATAGAAATAAGGCAATGCTTATAAAGAGCTATTAAAGCATTTAATAATGTGAAAGATTTTTGTTTTAATGCTAAGTAAAAAATATGACATAAATTGCGTCTTTAAATATTTCCAATCTTATTCTAAAAATATTTGAGATAGATAGCTTACAAAGTTCCATGCTATTCAAAATGACAAAAATATATCTAATTTAGGAAATGATTGAAAAAGGAAAATTATTAGGAAAAATAAAGTTAAACTCTATTAAATTTACATTTCCAAAAGTCTGCCAAAAGATATTATGCACACTTGCTATATTTTGACACAAATTTGACTCTAAGCATCCATAAAATCATGTTTAGAGCATCTGCTAGAGAAAACAAACCAGCTGCTCCAGGGAAGCCCAGTTAAACCTGGCACAAATACTTGCTAGACTTTTCTGTACAGTCTCACGCTCCTTACCTTAATCAGACAAATATAGTTCTCTCCATCAGGAAAAAGGATGATACAAAAGAGGAACCTGTGACCAGATTTCCTAAAAGTAATATTACCATAAGTAAACCATTAAAAAGAGGTGGATTACACCCATGGTTCATCAAGATACAATCCCAAGGATCCTGAATCATTTATTTGAATTAAAGTTAGAATTACCACTGCTGCTGCTGCAGTATATTCAACAATTATACAAGATCTTTTAAGGAGAAAAAATGAGCCATTAATTTGTTGGCCTAAAACCATGCTTTCTAACTAAATATACAATAGTTATACTGATGTGGGTGGGATATTGGGTACAGACCCACAATTCCATAATCCAAACACAGAGGATCAGATATATCTTTGAGTTTTTTATAAACCCATACTATATGTATGGTATTCTAAGTTAGACCACATTAAAAAACCAGTTAATTTTTCTGCATGGAGACAATTGAATATTCTCACTTGGCTGGATACATGGAGACTAAATTGCATCACAGTTTAGAGCATGATTTGCTACCAAACTAGATGACAGAAACTTAAATTTAAAAACCTTTGGTTTGTACCATTTTTTGGATTCTGGAACTGCAGATAAGCACCCTTTACCTGAGCCTTCTCTGCTGGGTTGTTGTGAAGGAAAAGTCATTTACCTGACCTATGGTTAGTGCTCATAAACACTATTTTGTCCTCCTTCCTTAGCAGACTCAGTCCCATCCAGCATACTATTTTTGGGCCCAGGTTACTGCACGAACAGGAAATATAGGGCATTTTGCTGATGGCTCCATACTTGTCAGTGACAGGCTTTCATATGGCAATTTCAGATTGCAAATCCACATATGTTATTCACACTACAACAAATTCCAAGCTCTTAAGATGCTTATTTCGAAATGCCAAAAAAGTCTAACAATTGAATAATATAAGAACACAATTTTTTATTCCTCTTACTAAATGCAAAAATTGAAATACTGAAACCTTATTTTGAGAATATATTTTAAGGGAGGGCCAACATCAAATTCCTGTTTATGACAATCTGGTCACTAGAAATTATAGCCATATTCTCAGATCAAGTGGAAGTTTGTCAAAAGATGCAAAATACTTTTAGGTTTCTCGAACAAAGGATCTATTAAAAATAAAATTAAAATACCATGGTAATATATGTTGCCTGTCCAGTATGGTTCTACTCTGGCTAGTAGACGAAGCTATTTAGAAACTTCCTCTCCTTCACTCTTAGGTCTGATAAACTAAGGAATGGAAACGTTGACTCTGAGAGCAAGATCAACAAATTAGCTGTATGCATATAAAAAAGTTAGCAGAGCCAGTTTTATTTGTCCCAAATTTACTCAGAAAAAAGTCATTTCAAGCATCAGATATTTCCCTCAGCATACTCAAAGGCACTCTCTCCAGTTTGTACATGCCAGGCAAATCTACTTGGATTGAGGTTTGATAATGTTTTCATAAGTAAAAGTGGGGCAGGCAGGGAGGAAAGAGCTGGTAAAAGAAGAGTGTTGAATGTTTCATTCTCATTTATTTGACTTTCATTTGATTTTCAGTAAAAAAGTAGGGCAAATATTTTATATTCTGATGTGAAAGCCTGAGACTGAGATATTATTTTATTCATTCAATAACAATTCTCAAAATGCTTGTATCAGTCAGCTTTTATTTTATAGCACAGCACCCAAAACTTAGTGACTGTTGTCAGCTCACAATTCTGTGAGCCGCACACTGGGATGGGCTTAGTTGGGCAGTTTGGTCAGAAGTAGGATTACTTATATGTCTGCAGTCAGTTACTAGGCCAGCTGGGAACTGCGAGTCTAGGAAGGCCTCAGCTAAGGTGCTCCTCTCTGCTCCTCTGGGCTCTCATCCTCCAGCAAACTGACTCTGAAAGACACTTGGCAGAGGCAGACTTCGGAGACAGAGAGTATGTGTTCAAGCTTAGAACCAGTACAGTGTCAGTTCTGCCACATCCTGTCAACCAAAGCAAGTCATAAGCTAGTCAAATTTAAGGAGAAAGGGAATTGACTCTACCATTTGACAGTAGGACCTGAAGTATTGGGGTCATTTTTGTAATGTGCTTTAGATACTCACCTTAATAAATGAGATAAGATATAACAAAAACTCCCATTATTTAGAACATGGGGAAAATAATTTCTTTAAATTAAGCTTAACTCTGTTCAATTTTTAATTATATATGATTCCCTGATATTCATAGATGAATATTTTTTGCTGAAGCTTCCATATAATCATCCATTCATTCACTAAATACATATTTATCAACCAATTACTACATGACTGGACCTGAGGATACAGCAATGAACAAAACAAATTCCCTGCTCTCATGGGGCTTACATTCCATGGAGGAAGACAGAAAACAAATAACAAGTAGCTTTTTCATAGTAGGAGTTATAAAATCTGTGAATAACATAGAGCATTTAAAGAGAGGATACAAGTTATTCTTGTAGCCTGGTATAGAAAGTCTTATCTGATAAGTTGACATTTAAGCAGATACGTGATATAAGTAAGGGCGTAAGCCATGATGACACCTACAGAAAACTCTTCCAGGCAGAGAGGAACAACAAATGCAAAGACCATGAGGTAGGAGTGTGTTTAGTAAGATGCTGGAGTAACTTAGGTGTAGCGAGCAAGAGAGACAGGAGTTGATGTACTCAGAGAAGTGGTAGGGACTAATTGAGAGTCTGCTAGACCTTTCTGAGAACTTTGGCTTTTACGCCAATGGAAATGGGAAGCCATTGAAATTCTTTTAGTGAATGAATAGCACAATCTGACTTAGATTTTTAAAGTATTTCTCTGTGTGAACTAAATTGTAGGGGAATAATATTGGAAATAGAGAGATAACTGACTAAAGGAACATTGCAATAATAAGTTGACATTGCAACACAAAATATTTTGGTGACTTGGACTAAGGTGATAGTTACAGAGTTGGTAGCAAGGAAAATTAGAGACTTGCTCTGAAAGGAGAGCTGACAGATTCACAGATGGATTGGACATGGGCTATGAAAGAATTGCCAAAGATAATTCTAAGTTTTATGGCCTGTGTAATTGGAAGAATAAATTTTCCATTTATTGATATTTGAAGACTCTAGAGAAACAGTTTTGGGATTGAAAGGAGGTGGAAATCAGGAGTTTTAGTTTGGGCATATTCAGTCTGAAATAAATATTCAACATCTAAGTGGAGATATAGAAAATAACAGATATTTAAAATCATAGATCAGATGAATTACCTAGGGAGATTTAATAGCACCAACTTGCTATTTTTAATTCATTCTCAGGAGAATATTCTAGAGTATCTCACCACACCGCACTGGGTTGTGGTCCAGTTCTTTTCAGTAGCCTATGTACATACTCATATTTCAAAAGTGATTCAGTGGGCAAACACTGGCAACCTGCAAAACAAATGCTGCCACAGAATGTTCAGTCACTACAGTGATTTAAAAAATAATAAACTCTTGAAGACAGGTAATTTACAGTCCAATTCACAAGAGGACTACTTTCCTTACTCTTGTACCTGGCCACTGGAATCATTTAGGTTATCTGTCTGGTGCCTGAAAGCATTTGATTCCAAGAAACCCTAGGATGAAATCTTTCTGAAGTATAGAGGCTACATGTTCACTTCAAATTCACTTCCCACAGATTACAGTTCCAATGCTGGTCAAATTTCTCTTCTTCTAAACCTTACCAGGAGAAATTGATTGAACCCAGGGCTCAAAGGCAAGCCATCAAGTCACCAGAGGTTAACCCCAAAGGACTAACATCTTACCAATTAGAAAAAAAGAAGATGGAGAAAGAGAGGAGAGGAAGATAAGAGAAGGAAAGAAAGAAGCTATGGGATGGAAGCCCTACCCTGGATGACCTAGTTTGGAAAGGCTGCAAATTTTTCATTACACAGCACATCCTTTCCAACCTTTCCATTAAACATGGGGCAAGTGCTTTAGAAAATGTTAGCACAGGAGTCTAATAAATGACTTAAAATAACTCATGTTATTTACAGAATTCCAATAAATGCTCGCCCCACTCTTAAATTGAAGGGGTGGAATATGAATCTATGGCATATCTGGTGCACTAGATTGGCCTTGCCTACTCATTTTAATGTGTTATTTTCACTTAAGGCAGCTTTTCGCAGTCTAACTTACAGGAATATGCTTAACACTGGTTCCTAAGGCTGAATTAAAATTATATGATATACAAAGTTTTGTCATTTAAATATTTCTTCTAAAGTTTTAAGACTGTGTTTGTCAGAAACAATCATATTTTCTGATATAACTCATTGATTCATGAAAAGATTAGCAATAATTAATAATCGTAAAATGGCTGTGCTGTTTGTTCTATGATTTCTTTTATAATTGTCATTGATTAATTGCACAGTATTTATTACAATAGTAATACATATGCTGTTATTATAGATAACTTTTCTTTTCCCTTTTTAAAACTTCCTACTTCATGAAAATGTTCTTCACTATGATACATACTAAAAGGATTTCTGACATAATTCTTAAGAGACCTTCAAATTCAGGAGTTTAAAAAACAAACACATTTATTCCAAGTTGAATTGACTCTTTGCTACAATTGTTCCTTCTCAGCACCTTTTTCCAGTCCCTGTGAGAATAGCTCCAATCTGACTAGATCACCCAAACCCATCATTCTTCCTTAATTAATGCAAAGTAAAATGAGGAAAGGGAATGATTGAATATATCTTCAATTTTGCTTCTGTTTAGAAATTAGTGAAAGTATGTATCTGTTCACTTGAAAAGAACACACACATACATGCATATACATCTAAATATATGCACATAAAGTAAAAAGCATTTGACAGAATACATACACAATCTCCCCCACACTTTCTGCACATGTTAAGTATCTTTAGAGAGTTTCCTGCACAATGAAAACTTGATAACCTAATTGTATCAAAATATCACTTTAGAATTTTCTACTCCCATTTAAATGTGACACTACACTCAGAAGATTTCCAACTGGTCTCCACTTAAAATATAGCAACTAAAGTTCAGATACACAGCATTATTAATAGCCAATAGTGCTCCTGAAAATAGTTATTTAAAAAGGGTTTATCTTATTAATTATACATATCCATTGAATATCCACAGTTGAATTGATGTGCTGAATTTTCGGTGTTGACACTCTGTTTTGTGTTGAGAAAGCTAACTACATGTGTTTCTGCAGATGCTTAATTCATTATTCTTTTTATGAATTCACAAAAGTTTGTATTAAGCTGGATTGCCAAGAAATTATGATTCTCCCTATGCAATAATAGGACCTCCTCCATTAAAGAAAATGCACATTAGTAAAATATTTGTTTGTGCCTTGAGTGAGGACCACATTACATCATCATTTTGGTTTGTAGCAGATGATGTATGAAAAATTCCAGGAAAACTCCAAGCCATTATCATTTGAGCTAATCCAAGCGATTTCAAAAGCATTTTAACATTACAATTTCATATGTAATGGACCAAGAAGAGAGAAATACTATTTCTTATTTGTAAGCCTGCTGTGACCAACTCACTAAAGTCACAGGAAACGTGGAAAATTGGTCAAAAAAACCCTTTTAAAGGGGGTGAATCAAGGTTGCCTGTCATGAGGGGTATTACCACATACAGAGCAACTACTATGGATGGAGCTTTTAAAAATGAGTCCTGGTGCCACTAGGATAGATGGAACTTTAGATTGAACTGAGATTGTGTCCAGTGTGTGTATTTTAATGAAGTGTTAGAAAATACACAAATTTGAAATATCAGGAAAACAAATACATTTTCTCAAATGCTGTTGAAATTATTTTTCAATTATTTTATAAGATTAACTCTAATTTAGTTTTTATTTTCTATGTTGCATTTTACTCACCTAAACCTCACAGCAATCTTAAGAGGTATTATATCACTATTTTACTATTAAGGGAAGTAAGTGTACAGAGATTAATTATGTTACCCAATCTTGCAAGCCAGAGGTTAGGTTTTTAACTACTACTCAATAGACAAATTTCCACTTCTCAAGAAAAAAAAAAAGGATTCAGTTTTAAAATTTATTGAGACTTTAAGCTAGAGACACTTTTTGATATTTAAGCAAAAGCCTGGGTGTTTAGAATGGAGATTGAATTAGTGTTTAAAAATATATCATTAAAGTAAATCATTTCCTTTAGCAGGAACACTACACAAATTAACTAATGTCTTTTTATTTATTTATTTTTTTTTTTATGTTCTACCCTCTTTCCAAAATTTGGACAAAGAAGTAGAACCTGGACCTGAGAAAAGGGTGGGCAGGAATAAGGAAGGGTGATATAAAATTGTAAAATTCTGGGTCAGCTTCTACTTCCAGTCAAGATGGAGTAATAGAGACCAGATTTAACCTTCTACTTGAACCAACCAAAAAAGATGTGAAAAATCTTTTTCAAGATTCTGAGTAAGGAAGGACAAGATCTCTGAGAAATGGGAAATCAAACAAGGTGAGTCCTACAATTGCTGAAGCATGCTGCCTTGAAAGAGTTTCCAGGCTGCAGCACAGAATAGGGGAATGAGACAGAGCCCAGCAGACTCCTTGACTTGAGGAGAAAGAGCTGAGAGGCTGGGGATACCAAGAAAATAGAGATGTCAATTGCAGAACAGCATATCAGAAAGAACAAAGCTGAACAAAGGGAATATTTTGGAGAACGGCCAATGGGCTTTCTTGAGTAGTCAACAGAAGACTGATAAGCATAAAAGTGGAAAAAGGAAACAAAGATCAGATGGGAGAAATGGAAAATAAATAGCAAGATAATAGTTTAAATGCAATTATGTCATTAAACATATAAAACATAAATGACCTAAACACAACAATTAAAAGGCAGAGACTGTCAGATTGGATAAAAAAAAATTCCAACTATATACTGCTTGAAAGAAACATACTTTATAAAGACACACAGGTTAAAATTGAAATGATGGGAAAGGATACACCATGTTAATACTAGTCAAAAGAAAGCTGAAGTTAGTATGTTAATATCAAAGTCTTTCTCAGCATGAACAACTCTCTGAAGCTCTTCCTATGAAATCTTTCCTTCTCTCTTTCCTCTCATAGGAATCATACATGCATGGTATGAAGACTTTCCCTGCCCACTCCTGCTTCCTTTCCATTCATCCTTCAAATGCATTTCACCCAATAAATCACTTGTACATCTAATCCCTTCTTCCCATCTGCTTCTTGGAAGACCTGAACCAGCTTACAGTGTGTGCAAAGTTATGGCTACAGTGATGAATAATAGAATCAAAGCTAAATGAAAGAAAGATGACTATATGATGACAATAACAAACTGTCAGTTTAGGAAGAACAATGATCTTTAGGTTCTGGGAGCATTGAAGGTTTGTTGGGGTTGTGATACCAGAAAAGGAAATTAGAAATAAAGGAGGTACTAGTGGAAGACTTAGGTTCCTGAAATGTTAATAATGGAGAAGGTGTAATTTGTCTGTAATGGGGTGAGATGTAAGGTGTAGTGGCAGGGTATAGAATGGAGGACAAGGTATTGGAAGAGAAGAGGTCAAGAAATTGAAAGACCTGAGTTATGAAAAGGTCATATAAATCAATAATGAAATCATCAAGAAATATCATAGCAGAGATTTGGGGAAGAAGACAGCAAATAAAAATTTTGTTTTTACAGAATGAGGAAACTGACTTGGGAGTCTGGAAATGCCTGCAATAAGGAGAGATACTGGGTGTTTTTGTCTGATGCCAAAATTTAAAGCAGAATGATTTGGGAAGAGTAAAGGAAGGAGGATATGGAGGAAGCAATGGTGAGCAAGGTATGGAGATGCAGGTAACGGCAATTTAAAATCAGTGGAACACACTGAAAAGTCGTAAGACTATGAGTGGGGCACTGCACCATGTATGTACTACAGAGTCACTGAATGTTAGTGCATTTTGCAGAATGTGCTTTATGTTAAGATACATGAAAATTCCAGTTTACTTGGTTGGCTATAAATTGTACTCCCTGAGAATCTATATACCTGAAATTTACTCTCAAATTATGTGTAATATTTCTATTTTAAGGAAAATAAAATTTAACTCTTAGACAATAGTTAGTGTGTTAATTACTAATATCCACAATGATTTTTGATTAAATTAGGCTTTACATCTGCATCAAAGTACGGTTAGCCTGAAGCAATAATATCTATGACTGTATTGAAAAGTACCAGTTTATATTTCACTGTAGTATTTTAACCACAGTAAATAAAGATAGAGGTGAGACACATTATTAATTCCACCAAACCAAATTGTTAAATTTATTGATTAAATAAGAGATAAAACATATTTAACCATATTTTAAATAAATGATTATGTATTTTTTCCACTAAATGTACGGGACTTAAATATAAATGAAATGTAAATGAAAATAAAATATTAAGTTGAACTATAAAGATAAAAATAAACTCCATGGATAGCAGATGAAAAAATATGAAAACAGCATTCCAGTTATTGATTCTTGATTATACCAAGATACATACATATAAGTGGATGTCACAGTTACACATAAGTAATACCATAATATTGCATAGGAAACCCCTCCTTCTAACAGCACATACTCAATATCTAATCCACACTGGAGATTTTTCCACCAACTGGAGAGGTGCTTTCACATCTCTTTGCCTTCGCACATGTTGCCATCCAGGCCCTTCTCAAAACTCTTTTACAGTCACCCATACTGCCACCTTACCTTCAAATTTTGATTCCACGTTCAATTTCCCTTAGAATGAATGGCAAAATTTAACACTCTCCAGTATGTGTTCCATAGTTATTTTTTTCACACTTATATTTGGAATTCTATTGACTTTTATTATACTAGTATGCTGAGATGACCTTGGATAAATGCACCCTTTAGCTAGGAAAACATCACAAGCATTCTTTTTTCCAAACTAGAACAATGCCTAATGCATATTGGATGCTTAATAATTTTTGAATGAATCCTTAACGTAGCCTCCCTCCTTTTTATTTTGTGAGACCAAGAGATTTTACAGAGTGAGTTTCTCTTCCTTTAGCATGATAAAATGTTTTCCACCTCAGGGATTTTGTGGTTGGAATTCTCTTCCCCTGTCTCTTTTCATGGCTTATCCCTTCTTATCAATTTCACTCTAGTCATATATCTATTATCATTGGAAAAATTCAGAAACAAATACTGACCATGTGAGTTATAGAGGTGATCAACTTACATATTAAGCACAGTTATTAAGCACCATGTTTCAAATTGATATTTTATTATATTTAGATTTTTTCTTCTCTATAATTACACATTCTGTCACAAAGTTCAGCAAAACTTATATGTATTGGCTCCTATGTCTCTAAGTGATAAAAATCTTATAATGAACTATAGATGGTCCCCTTCATGGATCATCTTGGCAACCTTTCAATCAGGTGTTCCTCCTGAAGCAAACATCCTTTTGAACCTCTGTTGCCATTCCTTTCATTATTCTTTGTCAAAGAATTTGCCAATGAGTTAGAAACTAATTTTAATATCCACCTAAATGAAACTTGGTTATAAACTTAAGTCTGCTGCCAAAAGTAAACCAAATATTTTGCAGTCAATTTTCAATAAGATTTCTATTTTCTGACTGACCCTTTAATTTATGTAATATTTGACTAATGCTTAATCTAAACAAGGCAGTTTAAAGTGTGGCTCTAATGATGTTAAGTGAAGATTTTAGCCCTAAATTGGACCAGAGAATGATGCAACATTCTACCAATGTTAGTAAAATGTATGTTAAATACCAATATTCCTTTGACTTAATAGGATTGTTATGTGGAATTATATGTTTTCTGATTATTTATTAGGTGTAAATGAAGCAACAACAAATAAATGAAGTTATTAAAAGGTAAATGCTGATTTTTCCTTCCACTCATAAGAACTTGTTTTATGTGTGTATTCTAGCATATTTCAATAACTTTTATGATAAAAAGCTTACATCTTCCAAGATCTACAAAACAGAACCGAAAATACCCTTTCTGATGGATTTCAAGTTTTTTGTTGTTGTTGTTGTTTTTGCTATAGAAACTGCCTAATGTTCATTTAAAAAATCAGCATAGCAAGTTGGAGGATATCACATGTCAGACTACATTTCACCTACAGTGTTTTCTTGAAAAATAATAGCAAGACTGACAGAAGGAAAACCCTGAGGGATTAAAATAAGAAAGAAGAAAACAAAATAATGTTTTGTTTAAAAAATCCATGAATGGTCTACTTTCATATATTTAGATATCATATTTGAAAATATATTTTTTTTCTATTTTGGTAAATATTTATTCTCAATAGAAAATAAATAGATCATTGGAAGAATATCAAACTGGATCAGAATGGAAGGTTGACTATATTTATGAATTCAATTATGGGCTGAGCTATAGTATTTAAGATGAGAGAAGAGTAATTACTAACTACAGTATATCACTTCTCACTTATAATCTTACATGAAGTTTGAAATGATCTTGCATGATGGTCACTGATCGTATCCTCATTTTACTGATGAAAAAATTAGATTTAATGACTGAATTGCCTGAAATCAAGTAGTCAATAATTATTAGAGTTTGAACTTATACCAGGTCTCCTGAATCTGGATCCCAAGAGCTTTCTTATACTCTATGATGAGGTCAAGTCACCAATGATACAGATCTTCTAAAGGAATGCCACTATATATTCAAATTATGAGAGAGGGTTAGTTTTTGTTGTTGTTGTTGTTGCTGCTGGGAGTTTTTTGATTGATGATTTTGTCTAATAAAGTGGCAGAGTCTGCTGCAATGGAAAGTGTGAAGGTTTCCATAGTATTCAGAAGGTACTGGGGGTCAAAACATTCCCAGCCCTAGTTCTACCAATAATTTCACTGGGATTAAGCCAATCACAGTCTCTCTTTACTTTACATTCTTATCTGTAAAATTAGGCACCAATTAACTGATTTGTCAAGTTCCTGAAATCCCTAAAGTACAAATACATGGTGACAACATGAGCAAGGATGTTTGCAAGACTTGCTGTGACTGGAAGCCCAGGGTGTTTTTAGAGCACCTCTTTAGAACCAAGATCGCACTGAATCTTGAAAGCTGATGCACTTTGCTGAAGTCTTTGTTTCTCCTGTACTGACTGTCAGATGAATAGCCAAATAACAACCCTTTTTAAAATTGCCAGACAAACTTAAATTATTCAATTTCTGTTTACTCAAGGTGTATTTTGGTAACTCACAAATTACTGTGGTCTTGCAAAGATGTGATCCCTGAGGACAGGGTGATTGCTGATTATGCATAACAAGGAGTGTGGCAGCTGGAATGACAGAGATTGGGAATCTAAAAACAATGGAACTCTTCTCTCTCAACACCATTCTTTACTCATTGCTATCTCACTAACTACACTACTCAAAACACCCATAGGTAAAAATAAAGGAAAAAAAAAAAAAAAGACATTTTAAAAAGAGCATAGGTAACCTCTGGAGCTAAAAACAAATCAAATAATTTCATTATTTATTGAAAATATATATATTTTTTCTGCCAGACACTGGGATAGGCACTGGGGAAATGGAAAAGCCTGACTTCTAGTGGGTGAAGTCTTTACAGTCCAATTGAATATATTAGCAAATGGAAGTAAATTAGTTCAGATCAAGACTATGCTAGCTAACAATAGGATAAAACAGGATGAAATCAAAATCACTCTAAAAGAGTTCCTTTGTAGTAATGAAATATTTCTGAATCTTTTTTGTGGTGGTGGTTACACAACTCTTTATTTGGAATAAAATTGCAAAGAAATACACACACAAACACACACACATGCAAAAACTCGTTAAAGCTGAATAATACCTAGGGCCTAGTTAACATATTGTACTAAATCAATTTCTTGCTTTTGATATTGTATTATAGTTATGTAAATTGCTGTCATTGAGGAAATCTGGGTAAAGAGTATATGGGAATCTGGACTATGTTGGAACTTTCTATGAGTGTATAGTTCCTTTAAAATACATTTTTTTTCATATCCAAATGTAAAATTATGTATCTTTTTGTGTAGTTTTGTGTCTACACATACTATAAGCTCACAAGAAAACACAATCTGAAATATAACAAAACCTTCGAAAGAGACAATTATAAAAACCAAAAATACAGAAATCAAAAGGTGATTTAAAGTTTTTCATACTTTTCCATGAATGAATAAAATACTTATTCAAAAGTTAAGTCTGTCCCAGAATCAGTCATCCAGTCATTGTTCAGCATACATCAGTAGAAAGCCTACTAGAGGCTTAAGAGTTTAATTGTTAAACATCACCTGAGTTTCTTCTCATAATAAATACCAAAATAGTTAGAAAGAAGAAAACATAAAAATAGAGTTTCATTTGCAATGAGACCATAAAGCTAAGAGCTATGCCATGGGAACAAAGTTTGATTTTGTCTTTATGAACATGTTGACATATTGTTGGTTGTCCATTTGTTCTCCCTGGTAGTTGCTTATTGTCAACATTTAGGGTGTCTTCATTTGTCAGAGTTGCTATGATAAATACCACACAATTGGTTGACTTAAACAACTGGATTTTCTTTCATGGTTTTGGAGGCTAGAAGTCCAAAAGCCAGATCTGGACAGTCCTTGCTTTCTCCCAGTCTGTAGGATTCTGACACTAGCTTGCCAGTCATTGGGGTCCCTTGGCTTGCATCAGTGCCTGCCTCACATCTCCTCCATCTCCTCTTGTGTCTTCCTCTAACTTCTGGCTTCTACAGTGTGCCTGTTTGATTATATTATGTCCCCCTAAAAGCCATGTTTTAATCCAATCTTGTGGGATATTTGGATTAGGCTGTTTTCATGGAGATGTGACTCACCTAACTGTATGTGATAATTTTGATTAGATTATTTCCATGGAGGTGTGGCCCCACCCAAAAGAGAGCTCACAGACAGAAGGAGCCCAGAGCAATTGAGAGAGACTTTTGGAGAGATGCTTGGGAGCTGATACTTAGAGATGTCTGGAGACGTTTGGAGATGCTAGCCCAGAGACATTTTGGAGAAAGCCATTATGAAACCAGAACCCTGGAGCAAAGGATCAGCAGACACTAGCAACATGCTTTCCCAGCTAACAGAGGTTTCCTGGATGCCATCGGCCATTCTTCAGTGAAGGTATCCTCTGATTGATGCCTTAATTTGGACATCTCCATGGCCTTCAGACTTTAAATTTGTAACCTAATAAACCCCCTTTATAAAAGCCAATCCATTTCTGGTATTTTGCACAATGGCAGCATTAGCAAACTGGAACATATGGACTGACTAAATTTCCTCTCCTTAGAAGGCCTCCAGTAATATAGATCAAGGCCCACCCTTATTCAATTCAGCCTCATCTAAAACATTTTTCTTTGAAGATCTTATTCACAAATAGGTCCACACCTTAACTGACAATAACATTAAAGGTCCTATTTACAAATGGGTTCACAACCACAGGAATGCAGATCAAGACTTGAACACGTCTTTTGTGGGGGACATGGATCAATCTCCTGTGGAGACACGGAAGTCCCCCTGGCTCGATAGATTACACATAGGGCCCATTTCCCAAAATCTGGAAGCCTGAAGGCAGGCTCCAGAATGGGAAAAGGCCAAAACCCTTGCATGTCTGAAAGCGGACTGCAATTTAGATGAGGGAATAGTCTCTGAGCTCTTGCTGGGCTCCTTCCCTGCTCCTGTCTCCTGCCTCCTGCCCCCTGCCCCCTTCCCTTGCTGTTTCCTGTCTAGCCCCCAAAGAAACTGTCCCTTAAGACTAAAGATATGTAAATACACCTCATGGCTTTGGAGAGAATGTACCCCTCCCTGAGATACCTGAGGACAGTCAAGTAGGAAGCTACCTTGTATGCTATAAAGACCTGTAAAAATGAGTAGAATAAAACTCTCTTTTGCATGGACACTGAGGATGGAGTGTGCTCCCCTTCTTTCACAATCTCTAACATAGGGCTACTTCTCTCATTGCTCCAATTTGCTAATTCTCCGTTATATCTGCTCTTGGATTTTTCATGCTATCATTATATTGAAGTAACAACATAATAAAAAATATTATAAACAGGCCAAGTCTTCTTGTTTCTTTAATAGGAAAAATCAGTTGGCCTGGGCTACTATTAAAATCCTAATGATAATTTTATAACCGAGGATATTACTGTTTTGTCTCCTTTGTTATCTGCATCAAACATTTACATTCTAAATTCTTTGATTTTGTAAACCTCTCTCCCATCATTTTTGAGATTATGATGCTTTATCTTAGGAAAGCTCTTTTCTCAAAATTTAGGTATTTAAAAATACATTTATAATAACCAATAAATTATAGAAGTCTTTTTGTCATTTATACATACTAGTTTAGTAGCAGAGAACTTCCCATGCCTTAATAGCATTTAGTTGTTAAGAATAGTATATTTCAATAACTATGAATAAAATTAAACTTTAAACAAATACGATTGAATATATATGCAATTTTTAGAGGACATGGAGCCTTTTTTGAAAGTATAATTATAGAAATGCTTTGTTCCCTTTGTATATTTGTTTTCTTCCACTTTGTTTGCCTTGAGTTAAAAAAAGTATTTTTTCATCATGTTCGTTTTGTGATGTTTAGAGGCCTTTGAAGAGAGAGGAGTGTTGTGTTTGTGAAATCATTTATAGGGAACTTGTATGTGAATTGAAATAGTATTGCACCAGTTTCCATTTTATTTTTCTGGCCAATTGTTCTGAATTCAGTAATATGCAATTATAGTAACTGCCAAAATGAACGCTAACTCAATAGAAAGAAGAAATCAGCCTAGTGTTCTTGCCTCTGAAAAGTAATTACATAGCTACATCAAGAAAATAAGAATCATCATGTAAAGAATACTAAGGCTAAGCTATTGAGGAGTACTGGAAAATACTATGGATGGACATAAAAGCTATTTGGATCGTTATATGTAAAAAAGGTCAACAGAAAACTCTTCAACATAATGAGTCCTTGAAAATCTCTGGATTGCTTTTTTCACCCTGTGGTGTGTAGGCTTTCTTAGAAGAGCAGTTTTGGTCTGACACAGGGAGGTAGACAGAGGAAACATTTATGAAAGTGTTTTTAGCTTAGAAACCCTACATCATCTTTTTTATCAATGTAGGATAATCTTTATTGCCCACAGAAAATTAGTCTTCTCCCTTTTGTTGGCAACCTGTGTATGGTTGCAATTTCTAGGGTGTTTCTGGGTGCCTCTAGCACTGGTACAGGAAAGGACCCTAGGGTTCTCCAGGGACAGTCTTGGAGTTCATGGAAAAGAATCTGCTCTTACTTTAGTGGTAAATGGGTGAGGAACAGTCCACAATTTTACACCTATCCTCAGACATCCAGAGGCTGAGGAGTGTTCCTTCAGTTATGTTTCTTCCTCTCCCTCAAGGAAGGCAAATCCTCAAGAGAACTTTTCCCCACCACATGAAGACACTCCAATCTCTGATAAATCAGCTGCACAATTCTTCTCTATTAACAATAACTTTCATTACAAAAATAACTCACTTTAAAAGTTAAAAAAATATTAAATGTAGATATTTTCCATACTTTTCCAAACCATTCTAAGCAACACACTATAAACAACACCTGGCTGGGAGTAAAGCCCAGGTTCTAGCCAGTGTAGGGGACTCTTGTTTGCTTTCATTAGTGTAACATTCAAATTACTGTGGACACAGATGGAATTACTTTATAAGCATGTAAAAATTACAGATGCCGCTCTCATCCTCAAATCTGAAGTGCCCCCCTCTAAAAGCATTGCAAGTTTTATGGTTTTGATTACCATACCAGACTCTTGCCTCATGAGGACCACTGTGCAGCAGATCCCAGCTGTTTCTGTTTGAGATGATTCAGGAGATGACACCTTCATAACAGGGGTCATGGGGCCTACAATTTTCTTCTTGCAATAACTTCTGTCCCATTCTAAACACATGAATCCAAATGGACAGATTTCTGACATTTTTAATATTGCCTTCCCTGAATATTTTATAGCATGCATCAAGAAAATCATCAATGCCTTTAGTTTATTGGGAAAATATTTTATCTGCCTTATCAATTACTTCTATGAATTCCTTTTTTCCAGAAAAAAAAATTCATTCCATCTAAATTTTTTTAATTTATTGGTACAAAGTCATACATAATACACTCTCACAATGTTATCTATATACTCTCTGTCTGAATATATTTTCCTTTTTGATATCCAAGTTCGTGTGTGTATATAGGTAATTAAACTCACCAGTAGTTTACTATTATTTTCATTTTCAAAAGGCTTGCTTTTAGTCCCCTTGAAGGGATGGGGAAAATATGGAAATATTAAATCTCCCCACCTAGGGAATTCCTGATATTCTTGCAAGCATTGGGGAGTCTCAATTTAATAGGCCAAGCCCTCAATCTTGGGGCTTGCCCTTATGAAACTTATTCCTGCAGAAGAGAAGCTAAGCCTACTTATAATTATGCCTGAGTCACCAGCAAAGAATGTCTTTTGTTGCTCAGATGTGGCCTCTCTCTATAAGCCAACTCCTCCCTATGTGGGACATGACTCCCAGAGGTAGAAGTCTCCCTGACAATGTGAGACATGACTCTTGGGGATGAGTCTGGCCCTGGCATCATGGAATTGAGAAAACCTTCTTGGACCAAATGGGAAAAGATAGAGTTTAAGTGGCTGAAGGAGTTCAAATAGAGTTGAGAGGTCATTCTGGAGGTTACTCTTACGCATTATATAGATATCTGTTTTTAGTTTTTAGTGTATTAGAATAGCCAGAAAGAAATACCTGAAACTGTTGAATGATAATCCAGTAACCCTGATTCTTGAAGATGTTCATGTAACTATATAGCTCTTAAGGTGTGAGTGTGTAATTGCGAAAACCTTGTGACTGACACTCCTTTTATCCAGTGTATGGATAGATGAGTAAGAAAACAAAGACAAAAAATAAATAAATAAAATGGAGGGATAAGGCAAATGGGATGTTTTGGGTATTCTTTTTTTATTTGTGTTTGTTTTCTTTAATTTTTTTTTTTTTGAGTAATGAAAATGTTCAAAAATTGTGGTGATGAATTCACAACTAACTATATGATGATACTGTGAACCATTGATTGTACACTTCAGAAGATTATCTGGTATGTGAATATATCTCAATAGAATTGCATTAAAAATGAGCTTGCTTTGAGTTTTATCAAACAATACTAAAGCTTTCAATTTAATAATACTGTCTTTTGGCTTTTAAATTCCTTCTGCTTTCTTTGAGTTGATTTTGGGTAATAGAGTCTCATAAAATGAACCTTGTTTTACTTCAGTTTTCAGTCAAATGCTTACTTTATGTGTTACTTTTTTAATGTATACATTTGCCTCTAAGTTATGCTTAATCATACATTTGTAATAGTCCCATCATAAAACAATGTTCTGAATTTTGATTTCCTTATAATCATTAGTTGTTTAGAATCGTATATTTTTATTTCATGGTGAAATATCATTTTGGTTATCATTTTGTGCTTTGAAAAAGTTCCCAGAGAAAGTATGCTTTTTGAATTTTTTGAGATTTCCTTTTGGGTCTAACATATGCTATGTTGGTGGGCATGTGGTTTCATATCTATCTATTAGATCAAGATTGTTAATTGTTTTAATCAAATACTATTCATCCTGATTCTTTAGATTTGTTGTTTATTACTCGATCTATCAAGCATGGAAAAGGGTTTTCAATTTCTTAACTTTTTTGGTGACTTTTATTGGTATATTTCATACCTATGTTAGATGCATAAAGGGCAATGAATTCTTTGTAGATTATTTCAGAATAATCTGAAATACCCTTCTTAATCACAGTAAATTTTTCCTTAAATTCTCTTTTGCCTAATATTAATGGTACTATATCTGTTTGCCTGTGGTTAGCATTGGTCTGACATTTTTCCATTCTTTCATTTCAACTTTTCTGCATAGTTTTAATTTAGATCAATCTTCTATAAAATGCATATAATTGGATATTTTCCCCAACCTATTTATCTTTTACCAGGGAAATTAATGGCATTCAGATTTATTGAGTTTAGTGATTATTAGATTTAAATCTACCATTTTACGTCCTCTAGTCATAATTTTTTCTTGTTTACTTTATTCAACCTCATTTTCTATTTATTCTATTAGCCCCATGTCTTTTATTCTAGATATCTGGTAGCAATATGCATGTCATTTAATTTTTATATTGCTTATTTTTTACTTATTGACACCTTAACTTATTTTTTTTTCTTATAAAATACCAAGATTAGTCAGTGCTTATAACTCCTTTTGACAAGGCAAAAATATTACCGGGTTTTCTCTTCCCCTTTCCCACCATATAGCCACATAGAGATCAACTTGGAGTAATTCCTACAGTCCTTGGGTGCTAGATTTTATAAATTTTGAATGTGAAAATTATAAAATCAAAACAGGTTTCCTTCAGTATTTTGAAGATAATGTCCATCATATTTTGGAAGCTGACCTTGTCTGTTGTTCCAGTTTGCTAATGCTGCCATTATGAAAAATACCAGAAATGGATTGGCTTTTATAAAGGAGGTTTATTTTGTTACAAATTTACAGTTCTAAGGCCATGAAACTGTAAAATTAAGACATCAAAAAGAGGATACCTTCACTGAAGAATGGCCGATGGCTTCCGGAACACCTCTGTCAGCTGGGAAGGCACATAGCTGGCGTTTGTGTTCCTTTGTGTTTCAAAATGGCTGTCTCCAAAATGTCTCTGGGCTTCATCTCTTAGCTTAGCATCTCCAAACATCCTTCTGTCCGCATCTCTAAGCATCTAGCTTGGATCTCCTGGCTCAGAATATCCCGGGGCGTTTTCCTCTCTCTGCTCTCTGTGAGGGCTCCCTTTTAAGAACTCTAGTAAACTAATCAAGACCCACCTTGAATGGACAGGGCCAAATCTCCATGGAAACATTCAATCAAGAGGTCACATCCTAATCAAAAAGATTATTCAATCTGCCCCCACAAAATTGCATTAAAGTATATTGCTTTTTCTGGGTCCATGATATATCCATTCCTTAGTATGTACTTTTCTTTCTCTCTCTGGAAAGAGTTTATGTTTCAAATTGCCCTTGTCTTCAACATTTCATTGTGATATGAGTGGTTCACAGCCTATCTATCCATCCATCTATCTATCTTTTTATCTATCTATCTACTTTTCTATCTATCGTCTCTCTCCCCCCTTCTCCTATTTAGGGATCAGGCAGCCCTTTTAGGCTGTGTTTCTTCAGCTCTGACAGATGTTATTGTATTATTTTCATAATTAGGCCTTTCTTTAAATTTCCTCTGTTCTGTCTTTTGGAACTGCTATTACCTAGACTTGGGGAATCTGAATTTATCGCTCACGTCTATCAACCTTTCTTCTCAAATCACCATGTCTTTGATCTTTTATGTTGCTGTGCTGTTTGAATCTGTTATGTACCCCAGAAAAACCATGTTCTTTAAATCCAGTCTTATGGGGACAGACCTATTGTGGGTGGGACCTTTTGATTATGTGGTTTCCATGGAGATGTAACCCCTGTGGGTCTTATTTCCTTTACTGGAGTCCTTAAGGGAGACAGAAACACCCAAGAGAAGCAAGCAAGGACCCACAGGACCTGAGACAGAAGCCCAGAGACATTTTGGAGAAAGCCACTGAAACCAGAAGCTAAACCTGGCAGAGAAGTTTCAACAAAGCCAGCCATGTGCTTTCCCATGTCACAGAGGAAACCCAGATGCCATTGGTCTTTCCTTAGAGAAGGTATCATCTTTTTGATGCCTTAATTTGGACACTTACATGGACTTAGACCTGCAAATTTGCAACCTCATAAATCCCCATTGAAAAAGCCAATCCTTCTCTGGTATATTGCATTCTGGTAGCTTTAGCAAACCAGAACAGTTGCATTCTGGCATCTCCTCTTAGCGTGATCTTCTAGATCTCTAATTTGCACTTTAACTATGATCATTCTAAAGCAAATCTAATTCACCAAAATGTTTACTTTTATTTAAAGCTTATAATCTCCAGTATTTTTGTTTTAAAGCAGTCTGCCCTTGCTGTAGGAATATGATTTTCTCAAATCTCTCTTGCCCCTGTGTTGCTCTATCCCAAAAGAGTTTATCTTGGGGAGCTTCCTGTTTCTTAACCTCTTGGAAATGGTGAGCTTCAGCCAATTTCCAAGGCCGCTTTTCCAGCCCATTTATTTTCTGACCTTCCATTTCATCTCTCTTTGGGTGTGGTGTCAAAATATGTTTAAATAGAATTTACCTTTATAATGCTGGAATAGCCACAGTGCATCAGGGGCTGAGCTGGGGACCACAGATGCTCTGTGTTTAAAGAACATTAGCTATTTTTCACTTCATGAAGTGTTTATGCCAATTTGAAAAAAAAATGTGATCATATGTCCTGGGTATAGCACAAATAACTTGCCAAATATTTTCTATTTAACATTCAAAACTTTCATGTCTTTGCCTAAATATCACTTTTTTTGAAGCCTTCCATGACTGCTTGTTTTTTAACATTACAAACCACATACTTAGCAAGTGTAAGTAGTTAGCAGTTTTGTTCATTGGTATTCATTCAGTTCCTGGAAAAGTGCCTGGTACATAGTTAGAAAATATATATATATATATATTTGTGTGTGTATGTCTATACAATATATATATAAAATATATAAATAATTTCAGAGTTGAACAATACTAAAGAGTGGTGGAAAATAAGGGTTTAGATAATCTCTAAATGTGAAAGAGAAAAGTGCATATCAATAGTGATATCCCTATATGAACTTCTTAAGTTCTTTGACTTATATTTAATGTGATTATCACAAATTGAAATACAATGACTGCGACTCTACTAGTTTCTCTATATTTATCACTCAGATTAGGAAAAACAAAAGTCTCTGAAGGAAATTGATTATGTGTTCTCTGCTTCTTTTACCATTGTATGAATGACTTTCCCCTGACATCAAGGAAAGTTAAAAGAAAAGTTCAAAATGTTGAAAAACCAATACTCTTTTGGCAATGATAGCATTTTCTATCATGTCCTCAAATGTCTTGATGGATTATAGGTTTCATAATATGGTGAGAGTTAAACACCTTTTTCAACATATTATAATTTTCCTCTTGAGCTTCTTATTCTTAGAATTTTAAATAGGGTACGTAATTCTAAAGTTAATACTGGTATAGTTTAATACTTAGTTGCCTGATTCATGTAAGAAAACTAAATATTGATGTTGAATAATAGGTTTTTTAAGGGCTCAATTGCATTTTGCTTCAAAATATTTCTCTGTTCATTCTGTTCTTAGCCTTTCAGCTTAATAATAGTGAAAGTCTTATTCACCTTTAAATGCAATTTAACAAATTTTGCCCAACCACCCCAAAGATAACTATTTGAAAAGGATGCATCTGGTTTCCATGTTACTAAATCCAGTGATCAGTTCTCAGTACTCATCTTACTGTCCCAAGAATTTGTCTCAGGAAATCAACACTATTCTTTGTTAGATTTTATTTCTTTTGACCTAAAAGACCCTTGTTCTCTTGACTTAGCCCCTACTACACCTTTGATTCCTTCTAGCCTTCTTCTTCCTCTTCAACCCAACTTCCTAATATTGGCACGAACCAAGGTTATGTGTCTACTACTTGTGAAGATTCTCCACATTTTCATCCCTAGCATGGATTCACCCCTCAATTCCACTACATTATATTGAACAGTCTATTTAACATCTTATGTTATATATCAAAAATATGTCTCAAATAAGTCCTGTCAAAGCTACAACAATCTTCCACAAATCTCAGTCTTCCCACCTGCTGTTATCACCATTTCAGATAATGACAATATTGCTATTTAAGATGCACAGGACAAAAACTTTAGCGCCCTTTTTGAGTAGTTTTTTTTTCATACATCATACCTCCAATCCATTAGAAAATCTTGATGGCTCTATTGTCAAAACATATCTGGAAACCAACCACTTTATCCTATCTCACTTGCTACCACTATGGCCCAACCATTATATCTCATTCATATTCCTGTATTACTCTTCTAAATCATTGCTGTGTGTTCACCCATGTTTAATATTGTCAGTGTTCTAGAACTAGATCGACACTTTCAAAACCTAATAAGGTCATATAACTCCACAAAACCCTGTGTTCTAGTTTGCTAATGCTGCCAGAATGCAAAACACCAGAGATGGATTGGCTTTTATAAAAGGGGGTTTATTCGGTTACACAGTTACAGTCTTAAGGCCATTAAGTGTCCAAGGTAACACATCAGCAATTGGGTACCTTCACTGGAGGATGACCAATGGTGTCCAGAAAACCTCTGTTAGCTGGGAAGGCATGTGGCTGGCGTCTGCTCCAAAGTTCTGGTTTCTTTATGGCTTTCTCCAAGGATGTTCCTCTCTAGGCTGCAGTTCCTCAAAAATGTCACTCTCAGTTGCTCTTGGGATGTTTGTCCTCTCTCAGCTTCTCTGGAGCAAGAGTCTGCTTTCAACGGCCATGTTCAAACTGTCTCTCATCTGCAGCTCCTGTGCTTTCTTCAAAGCGTCCCTCTTGGCTGTAGCTCCTCTTCAAAACATCACTCACAGCTGCACAGTAGCAAGCTCACTCCTTCTGTCTGATCTTATATAGTGCACCAGTAATTTAATTCAGACCCACCCAATGTGCGGCTAACACCTCCATGGAAATTATCCAATCAGAATTATCACCCACAGTTGGGTGGGGCGCATTCCAAAGAACCACTCAAAGAATTACAATCTAATCAACACTGATAACGTCTGCCCACACAAGATTACATCAAAGATAATGGTGTTTGGGGGGACACAATATATTCAAACTGGCACACCCTGCAATATGCCCCCATTTATACAGAGTAAGAGAAAATGTCCTTATAATGACCTAAATAGCCTTTTCTGTTCTAGTCACATGACATCTGTATCAGCTGTTTATTGCTATGAAACAAACACCTCCAAATTGTAGTGGCTTAAAACAACCACCATTTGTTATTATTTCTCATTATTCTATGATCAGCTAGTTGTTACTGCTATTCTGAACCAGCATCAGATGATCTGAAGTGGGCTCACTTAAGCATATGCAGCTATGTTTTGAGGGTTGGCTGCCTACTGTTGGAGTAATGGAGGTGTTTCTCATTACCAAACAGACCAGCTCAATTTTTTATATGTGGAGGAAATATCATTTCAAGAGCTATGGAGGAAGCACGCAACATCCCTTGAGGCCTAGGCTTGTAACATGCACAATGTCACTGCCACCACATTCTGTTGGCCAAAGTAAGTCACAAGGCCACTCAGGTTCAAAGGATGGGGAAATAGTTTCCACCCCTTGATGGAAGATGCTGCAGAGTGGAATTTCATAAGGGCCTGTATACAAGGAGAGAATAATTGTGGCCATTACTTGCTAACAATCTACTTCATAGCCTCGCTCTTTAGAATACAAACTCAAAAAAAGGATTTTCTTAAGTTTTTATTTACCAATGCATCCCATCGCTTAGAATAGGCTCCTTTTCATAGTGCATGATCAGGAAATACTTGTAAGACAACAAAGAAAATGCAAGAGGTAGTGAGTGATCTGATAGAAATTAAGGTATCGTGTATTGTGTGTTCTTCTTAGATATTGAAAAGTACTATCATTCCCTAGATAAATATTCCTATTAGAATGTAAGCGCTTTGAGATTCAGAACTACACTTAACACCTAACAAACCCTGAATAAATATTTGTTGGATTATTAAACAGATTTCCCCATTGAATCAAAAAAAGAAAACTAGTTAGAGACATAGAAAAATTATTATGATATTTGAATAATTATGTATTTATATGTTTATTTAATGATAGTTATTATTACCTTTAAGAAAGGTAATTATGTAGGTAAATATTTTATACAGCATAAAAGAAATAAAACTAATTATGGATTATATAAAACAAAAGAATAGAAAGAAGAATGAAAAAGGAAAGCCCATTTTCATGGTTGCTTAGTTTTTTTTTTCTCATTTCATATTTGCTTTTTTATAAACCAACCAGGGAGATAGTGATGATGCTTAAGACTCTTAAAGAAAAAATTACAATCACCAATTTTAATTTCAGCATTACTCATAATCTGAGAAAATGCAAACAACAAAAACCTTCACAGAGCAAAATTACTGAGTGGAATAATTACATTAAAATGATAATTACAAACTTAGGATATGGGAGTTTTTTAAAAATCAGAATACAAAATACTAAATTTAAATTATATAAAATGTGTATAAATATTTAGATAAGAAATAGACATAAACTTGGGGAAATTGAAAACAGTTTCCTGGGATATAGAATTTTGAGTTTTTGTTCCTTATTTTTACTGATTTCAGATACTATTCTAAACCCAAAATAATCACAAAATTTGAAAGACTGGAAATTGGAAGAAATAGCTGACTGCTGATATTATTGTCATTTCTGAATATGCATTGGTCTTTGCAGCTGTTTCTTCTCCAGTTGCTGAATGAAAGTAACATTTACAACAGAGAATTTGATCTTCATCTCAAAGAAAATATGTGGTTAATAATTCTTATGTGATAGGGAAAATATATGTCCTCTTTATTAAATAAAATCCTCATAAAATATTTTATAAATAATCATGCATGCCTTAGGATCCATGTAAATACCATTAGGTACAATATTTTGAAGAGCAGAATTATAAAACATAAGTAATATTCATTCTTCTGGCCCAAGGTTGCACAGCAAGCAATGACAAAATGTGCCAGTACTTGGCCTAGTGGTTTCTAAATTGGACCTTGCTTCTTCTCTAATGTGGACAAAATTTTCAGAGGACCACAAATGATGCAGATTATTTTTTTAGAAAAGCATCCTTAGCTGAAATATGGTTAAAATTGCACTCAATTCTGTAGCTTGACTAAAATATCTGTTATATAGGAAAGCAATGAAATTGGCCTTTCTGGGGCTTGTATATAAGTAGTATATCAAAAAGCACATGCAATTCAGGGCTTAAATTGTAGTTAACGGCTTAAAAGTGTGTAGGCTAACCCAAAACAATTACAATTTTCATTCATAAGCTTAGCTATTCAAATAGGTTCTGTTGATTTGTTCCAATAAATATAGATAGAATGCAAAATTAAAAATCAAACAGTCTGTAGATCAGAGTGAGTCATCCTATTCATAACTGAGTTCTTCTCATACTTGCTAGTTGCCTAACTGAAGCAATTTTCTGTGATATTATAGGAAAAAAATCAATTATTGAATCTCCTAGAAACAAACAGCAGGAATCTTATCTAAGCTATTCTTGGTTATCCCATATTGTTAAAATTTTTCTCCTGCTGAAAATAATAGAATATTTTCTATTTTCACATTAATTTTTCTGTGAACCAGTTTAGAGCAAATAAGCATAGAATATTTTGTATAAAATTTTTCATACTACATTATTTCATACTGCTACTAGCAGAACCATGGGAAATAAAATAACATGTACATACTCTCATTTCTACTGATAGGATGCTTCTGAAAAATAAAACAAAAATGTTAATGTGCTAAAAGAACTTTAGGGTCAGAAAAATAGAATATCTAAACTACAGCAGTTGAAATAGAAGCATTTCCCCTTTGTCAAAATGTGAGGACTCAGCTATTTTTTTTTTTAATTTAAGCAGAAAGCTATTTGTAATTTTTTATTAAGTTAAGATTAAGGAAAAACATGCTTTAAAAAAATACAATGTGTTTAGAAATAAGCCAGATGCAAAAAAGACAAATACTATATGATCTCTCTTATACAAAATACCTAGAATAAGAAAATTCACAGATAGATTACAGGTTATTAGGAGCCAGGGGGTGAGGAGAAGGGAGAATTATTGCTTAATGGCTACAAGTTTCTGTTTCAGGTAGTGAAAAAGTTGGGGTGATGGATGTTGGTGATAGCACTCTATTGTTAATTAACAGTAATTAATACCATTGATTGTACACTTGAAAGTAGTTAAAATGGGAAATTTTGATTTGTGTATATGTTACTACAATGAAAATTTAAAATAAATAATATGGTTTATATGTTTTTAATAAAGATATACTAATTCATAAAATACATATTGTTTTTTAGATACTATACATACATACATGTGTGTGCACACACCACATGCACACACCATATATGCTTCTATGGATATAGAAGCTTATAAAGTTAAATTATTAAAATCAATAACCTCTCATGCTGTCAATAGGAAAATAAATTGAAAAATGAAAGTATGATTTTATATTTTCCATATATTTTGTGATATTTTTTAATACTCTGTTAGTAAATAGAGGGCCTAGAGACTCAACAGAATAGATTATCAAGATGCAGTGTCCATTCTAATAAGTTTGACAGACCTGCAAAATGTCTTCTGAGTTTTACAATTTTGCATTTTTTCATACTATTTCCCACCCCATTCTGTCGAACACAATCATATTCTTTATAGCCTGCTGAAATAAGATATTATTTCCTTGCAGCCTTCCATGATCAGTCAGAAAGCAGTAATCTCTTCTATAAATGAACAACTATAGGAATCATGGTCACTCTCACTTAAATAGCTTTCATATGTTACTGATATGGCACTTATTTTTACATTTTTCTTATTTTGGCATTTATTTATTCATTCATTCAACAATTTCCCACTACATTCCAGTTACTGTTCTAGACACTAGGACATAGCATTGAACAGAACAATGACCTGTACTCAAGGACTTTTCTTTTAACTTCAGGCAAACAATAAAGGAGTAATTAATTATATATGTCAGTCTACAAGGGTGTAAGAAGAAAGCTAGTAATGCATGAGTGGATAAAAAATGCTATTTTATATAGGATAGCCTGGAAAGGTGATATAGATTGAATTGTGCACTCCAAAAAGACATGTTTGAATCCTAACTCCTAATCTTGTGAATGTGATCCTATTTGGAAATAAGATCTTTGAAAATATTATTAGTAAAATGAAACCAAACTGAATTAGGATGGGCCCTAATCCAATATGACTAGTGTCCTTTCAAGCAGGGAAATTTTGGACACAAGTACTAGGAGACAGACAGAGAATATCATATGACAGTGGCAGAAATTGAATTTTGCCACAAGTCAAAGAACATCCGGGATTGCCTGCAAGCCACTGCCAGACTCGACAGACTTCAGAGAAAGCATATCCCTGCCAACAGTTTGATTTTAGACTTCTGTCTTCTAGAACTGTGAGACAATACCTTTCTGTTGTTTTAAGCCAACATGTTTGTGGTATTTGTTACAGCAGCCCTAGAAACTAAGACAGAAGGCCTCTCTGATCAGGTGATTTGTCTTAGCAGCTTTCTGTCACTGTTACACGCTTGTCACATAATGCCTATCTCCTGTTTCTTTTTGCATCTTCCAGAGTTCCTACCTATTAGGAAGAATGCCCATAACCATTCATACCATTCACAATGTTTTTTTTTTTCATAAAGAGGAAATGTAACACCTCTGGCCTCTGCCTTTCCTCACACATCCTCCCACAAGGGTTTATATGATTGCATAGTTTAGGATAGTGATTCTCTACAAGCTTAGCTCTTCCCTTTTCTCTTTTTCTTCAGAGCCATCTTTCTTCAGAAAGCGTCTACTCTATTAGTCAGGCATTTGATAAAGACCTGGTCCCTGTGGGGTAGACCTAAACCTGTTCTATACTGTCATTGAGCCACTCTGTTTATATCTGATGTTTGTTATTAAGAAGACTGTGCCAGTTTGAATGTATTATGTCCCCCAAAATGCCATTATCTTTGATGCAATCTTGTGTGGGCAGATATATTAGTGTTGACTAGATTGTAATTCTTTGAGTGTTTCCATGCAGATGCAACCCACCCAACTTTAGGTGATAACTCTGATTAGATAATTTCTATGGAGATGTGGCCCATTCAACATGGGCCTTGATTAGTTTACTAGAGCAATATATAAGCTCAGACAGAAGGGGTGAGCTTGCTACAGCCAAGAGGGACACTTTGAAGAACACACAAGCTTGAAAGAGGAGCTGCAGATGACAGAAATCTTGAAGACAGCCGTTGAAAGCAAACTTTTGCTCCAGAGACGCTAAGAGAGGACAAACACCCCAAGAGCAACTGAGAGTGACATTTTTGAGGAGCTGCAGCCTAGAGAGGAACGTCCTGGGAGAAAGCCATTTTGAAACCAGAACTTTGGAGCAGATGCCAGCCACGTACCTTCCCAGCTAACAGGTTTTCCGGACACCATTGGCCATCCTCCAGTGAAGGTACCCGATTATTGATGTGTTACATTGGACACTGTATGGCCTTAAGACTGTAACTGTGTAACCAAATAAACCCCCTTTATAAAAGCCAATCCATTTCTGGTGTTTTGCTTAATGGCAGCATCAGCAAACCAGGACAAAGACCATGTAACCCCAGTCTCAAATGCCTACTTTATTACTCATAAATATTATATTTTGCTTCCATCTGACTAATGTATTCTTTTATTTTTCAATTCATTTAGAATCAAATGGGGAAAAGGAATGCTATTCAAAGCACCATACTTAGCAGTTGTGTAGGGAGGACAATTCAAGAAAAATGGTCTAGAAAAGAGATGAATGAGGAAACCTAGGAATGCATCGTATCAAGTGTCATGATTTGGAGGCTTTATGGACCCAAGAAAATTATGTTCTTAGAAAGTTAATCCATTCCTGTGGGTGTGAATCTTTTGATGAGTAGAATCTTAAGATATGACCCACCTGATTCAGGATGGGTCTTAATCCTCTTACAAGAATCTTTAAAGAGGATGCAATTCAGAGAAAAAGACACAGAAGCTGAGAAAGAAATCCACAGACAGAGCAGCCAGAAGCTGAAAGCAACCAGGGAGAGATGTGAGAGACCAGCAGACACTGCCATGTGCCTTGTCATGTGACGGGGTAATTCAGGATCACTAGTAGCTGATCTTTGGGGAGAAAGTATTGCCTGGTGATGCCTTGATGTGGACATTTTCATAGCCTCAGAACTGTAAGCTTGTAAGTTAATAAACCCTATTGTAAAAGTCAACCCAGTTTTCAGCAGTTTTAGCAAACTAAAACATCAAGCATTCTTAAAAAAAAAAAAAGGAGCTCATTTGACAAAGAGAGAGTTAGCCGTTGTATTAAATATCTCTGAGAAGTCAAGTAAAGTGAGGAAAACAAAATATATTTACCTTTGGATTTGGCCACATTGAAATCATCTGTAACCATGGAAAAGGTAATTTCAATGGAATGAAAGAGGAGAAAGTGATGTTGGGATGAAATGAAGAGTGAAAGGGAATAGAGCAAGTGCCAACAACATGAGAGGGTTATTGACAATAGTGTAAAAGCTAATGGGTTATATGAAATTAGGGAAGGGTTTTATTTTTTAAAAAGTTTTAGAGTAATTTGCATGCTAATTAAGATTACATCTTAATGCAAAAAAAAAAAAATGCTGATATATAAGAAAGGAATAAAAACCAAAGGAGTGAAACTTCTGAGAACAAGAGAGTCTGGTATCAAAGAGCATATACAGGAATTGGCATTTGCTAAAAGTCATACTTTATCAATGGTACAAAGTGGGAAGAAGAATATGGTTTCAGACACATATTAGGAAGATAAGGGGATTCTTTTTAGCAAATCTTATAATCTTAACAAAATTTGAATGGAAATTATGAGTTGGAAGTGGGTACAATGAGGGCAAGATGCAATAGAAATCTAGGTGTACTAGATATGTGTGTAATAATAAATTTTGCTGAAAATGGAGGAGCAAATTCAAAAGAATTAGCCAGAGAAGCAAAGTGGGATAGTTTGGTGTGTGGTTGTGGGCTTATTTCAGTTTGCTGTGGATTTAGAATAATGCTATGCTCAGCTCTGTGATTTTCTCCAAGAATTCTCCTTTGAACCAAGGCAGACTTAGAGGATGCTGGCTTATCTTTCTATATTCATATCCTTTGCATTTTATTCTTATTTACGCTCTAATTTATTCTATCATTTCTTAGAGAGACAGCCTTATTACCGTGACATCATTAAATTAGCTACTGTATTAGCTGTGTTCATGACAAATAGTTTCATTCTAGTTAAATGTTAATTTCCTTTTAGAGATGTAATTTCCTTTGAGAGCAACCTATTCACGAATGCAGAGTGAATTCTTAAGCAAGTGTATATGCCACTTATTAAATATTACACAGACAGCTACTAATCAATCACACAGAAATGTATTTATACTTACACCTGCTATATTTTCAAAGCACTTAATTAACCTCTGCAATGCTTTAGTAATTGTTTTCTTTGAAGTTCTAGGGTACTGAATCAGAAGTCATACTAATTATTACTTCTTACTGAATACAAAGTGGGAATCCATAAAGCCGTTTAGCTTAGTATGAAGATTCAGAGATAAATGCCTAACATTAAATGAAAGGGGAAAACAGTAACATTTACATTATCATTTCATTTCATCAGAAAACTTCGCCATATGAAAATTAACTGCATGTTAATGCTATCCCCTCAATCCACAATCAACTTTCAATGCAACAAATATATTTGAGGACTTTATATGTGAAGAGTTGTGGCAGAGATTGCTAAACGTTCACCAGTATCAAATATTTCGTTCTTCCTTTTAAAATAGTACCCCCTCCCCAACTTTTGTCTGGTCACATAGCCACAGAAAAGATACTATTCCCCACCCCTCCTCCTGCATCTCCATTGGGTATGTGATTAAGTTCATGTCAATGACAATGAGAGGGAGTAAAATATGAAACTTTTGGGTTGCAACTCAAAAAATAAAATTTTGTTCTATTTAGCAGAAACTTGGTAGCTGTTCAATGAACTCATTTCCTTTTCTTCAGTGCACACAGCTAGACTATTTCCCAGCCCCATTTTCAGTCAGGTATTACCATGGGCTTTAGTTTCCTAGGCTGCTCAAGCAAATGCCATGCAATGGGATGTCTTAAATAGTGGGACCTTATTAGCTCATAGGCTTGAGGTTAGAAAAAATGCCCAAATCAAGGTGTCATCAAGGTGATGCTTTCTTCCTGAAGACTAGCATTCTAGGGGTGCTTGACAGCGATTGTTAGCCCTGGGCTCCTCAGTCATATGGCAACACACATGGTTGCCTCTCCTGGTCTCCCTTTCTTTTCTGAGGTCCATTGAATTTCAACTTCTTGCTTCTGGAGTTTTCCCCTCTCTGTGTCTGAATTTCATTCTGCCTATAAAGGACACTATTAATAGGATTAAAACCCATCCTGATTCAGCTGGGAAACACCGTTATTGCGAAAAACTCATCAAAAGTCCTACTTACAATGAATTCGCATCCACAGGAATGGATTAAGGTTAATAACATGTTGTTCTGGGGTACATACAGCTCCAAATTACCACACCATGTTATGGCATCATATAGAAAAGAATGGGAGTAGAATGATCCATGACACTTTGACTGCTCTATTTATCAGCTCCCAAGTTGTCTCTCAATGGAGGCAGACAATCATGGCAAAATTGTAATTCACAAGTTGGTGATGGAGGAAGAAGGAGTATGTTGCCTTGAAAACCTCTTGGAAAAGATCTACCCACTGAACAGGAACATCCATTTTGAGACTTCATTCAGATAAGAAATGGGTTTCCATGTTGTTAATCCAATGACCAGAGCTCATCTTTGGAGCTGTAAACATCAACTCTAATAGTCACACATCCTCTCTTTCCCATTTCCCTAGGCTGAAATATGTATGTATGCTGATGAGCCAGTCTACAGCACCCTTGGAATGACAGAGAGACTGATTCTGCCTATATCCCTGACACCATGGATGTATGTGGGCTGCCCTCCCACATCTGGACTCATATTTGAGGAAAAAATAAATATCAATTATGTTGACCATTCTATTTTTGGAACTTTTTTCAGCATGTTCAACCTGTGCCCTAAATCAATAATTCTCAAAACTTAATTTGCATCAGCATCACCTGTAGAGCTTGTTAAAACATTGCTGGATCACATCCTTAGAGTTTCTGATCTGTAAGTCCCAGCTAAGGCCCAAGAATTTTCATTTCTAATGAGTTACCAGAAAGTCTGATGCTGCTAGTCCAAAGACCACATTTTGCCCTAAATATTAAACACTTTATCATAGTTTTTGAGGATATATCAAAAAGAACATAACTGCCTACCCCATGATGGGTTCACAGTAAAACAACAAACGTAATGTGATCATTGCTATATTGGAAACATACATAAGATGCAATGGGAATATAGAGAATCTACACTACAAAGGTAACACTCAAGTTGAAATAACAGATACAAATATATCACTTGTGGTAGACTATACAGATTGCTTACGTAACATTATTTCATCATACAATCAGTGAAATGAATTTATCCATAAGAAATCAAATACGACAGAATGAAAATGCTAAACTACAAAATGTTGTTGTGATGCTAATCATGTGTACTTCCATGTCAATGAAAACAGAATCAAACACATGATCTGTGGATATATATGTAGATTAAAATTTTTATTAAGTAGAAAAAGTACTGGATTAGAACAAAAAGAACCCTGGCATTATTCCTGATTCTGGCAATAATGGGCAAGCCAGTCCACATGGCTTGACTTTTTCCCTTCATTTATAAAATGACAATAATATTCCTTTGCTTAATGATCTCACAGATTCTATATTAATTATGTGGAAATACCTTGTAAAGTGCTAAGCAAGTATGCATGTGTGATGGTTAGTTTCATGTGTCAACCTGGCCAGGTGATGGTGCCCAGTTGTTTAGCCAAACAAGCACTGGCCTGACAATTACTGCAAGGACTTTTCATGGCTGGTTAATAAACCCGAAGGCTAGTTTATTAAATCGTCAATTGATTGAATCCTTGACTGATCACTTCTACAATCAACTAAGGGAGTGTCTCCCACAATGAGCTAATCCATTCAGTTGGATCTAATCTGATTGGTTGAAGATTTTAAGGGAGAAAAGAGAACTCTCACTTTTTCTTCAGCCAGCCAGCCTCTCCTGGGGTGTTCATCAGAGACCTTCATTGAAGTTGGCAGCTCGTGGCCTGCCCTATGGAATTTGGACTTGTGCATACTGCCCTACAGAATTTGGACTCATACATCCCCACAGTTGTGTGAGACACTTTCATAAAATCTCATATTTACAGAGATCTCCTGTTGGTTCTGTTTCCATAGAAAACCCTGACTAATACAGTGTGTCTGGATGGCTTTACCCATTATTTAATTATAGTTTAATCCAAAATTACCACGTCTCTTTTTATTAAAAGTATTATAGACATTTTAATGTTATCTATTTATCTATTAATAAAAGACAAGTTAGTTAGGAAAGTAGTTAATTAAGTGTGTTTGTGCATCTAATTGATCTCATATTACAGTTCTTTGCCCATAAAGTAAGGGAAACAGTATTTGCAAATATGACAAATCTAAGTATACAAATGAAAACATTTACTCCAAGAGGAATGAATTTACTTTATAATTTACTTTATAAAGAAATTCAAAATTATGGAAAACATTAAACAGCAACTGATTTGTCCAAAAATGTGTCATCCCAATGAATGCAATACGTAATGTTGCAGGTGGCATTTCTGTCTACAAAATAGATTTATTAAGCCTTTGAATTTAAAAAAATTCTCCCTCTGAAAAAGCATTTAAAATTGTTTCAACATCCTGCCTATTAAGTTCTTTCTTCACTTAATTGAGTTTATTAGTTGTTTCTATTGCTGTAATACAGAGACACCACATAGATAATACAGAACAATGCACAGCAATTTAGATTAGAGTTTTAAAACACAAAGTGGAAAATCCTTAAACAGGAGTCTCATTGGAAACAAAGTGTCCTTACCTAATCTAGATATCTATGCTACTTTTAGCAGTCAGGAAAGCATCTGGATTGCCTCTGGAGCTCAATGAATGAATGAATGAATCATAGAGTCCAGAATTAACTATCACAGTAATCCAGATGAGATGTGATTGTGGCTTAAACCAGGGTGCTTGTATTTGGGAGTTGGGTATATGAAAAGAATCTGGATATATCTTGAAAGTGTAGCTGACAGTATTTGTTAATGGATTGTATATGGGGTGAGAAAGACAGAGAGAAGTCAAAGAGGACCCCACAATTTTATAGTCAGAGTGGAAAGGCTTCAGAAGGTAATGTTTTTGCTGGTGGCCAGGGAGCATGGGAAAATCGGGAGTTTGGTATAGGACATGCTAATTCTAAGAAAACAAATGAACTATTGAGAAAACTATGGGTGAAGACATTTTTAATAGGCCATTGGATAACAAGTCTGTAATTTAAAGGGAAATTTTGGGTTAGAAATATAAATTTGGATTCAGCACTATGGTGAGTTTACTAATAAAGATGAATTTAGATAGAGAAGTCAACCAAGGAATGATCATTGAGGCCTTCCAATATTACTTATTAGGAAATAAGTAGGAAAAGCAGAGGATATTGAGTAGTAGCCAATAAGAAAGGCAGGGTAACATGCTATTTCATAAGCCAAGTAAAAAAATTTTATTATCCTTATTTTATTGTTTGTATGTTTTTATTTATCCATAGAAGGAAATTTGTCTGATGGCTTAAGTGCTTCTGACAGGTTAAATAAAGTGAGAATGGAAAAGTAATCAACCATCTGAAGTAGCAACATGATAATCATTATTGACATTGATCCGAGGAATTTTGGGGGAGTGGTAGGAACAAAGACCAATTGAATTTGGATCAATTGAATATTTTTTGGGGGGAGTCCAACTTCCAGTATGTAAAGAGTTTCACAGAACCACTCCCCAATGAAACTGGTGATTGATAATCATTTTTTAAAAAAATCATCATTTTAAGTTCCTGCAGAGGGTGCTAATAGCAGACAGAAAATAAAAAGTATGTAATTATAAATAAAACAGTATAAATGCATATTTTTCTCTTTTTTCTCCTAACTGATTTAAGAAGCTACTGTATAAAACAATGCATATATAACATATTACTGGCCCAATAACATATAGAAACACATAGAAATATTTGTAACAATACACATAGGAGGTGGGTGGGATGAAATCTGTATTGGGTTAAGGGTATAACAGTGTATTGAATGCACAGGAACAAATGAAGTAAAAAGGAATGATAAGTAAGGTTAATATAACAAAATATATAACTGCATATTTGATCTTTCTTTTCTCAGTCTCTTTAAAAGACATAACGTGATACAAAATAGGAAATATAACAGTTATATTACATACATAGGGTATGTAACATCAATAGATGTAATAGCACAAAAAAGGAAGAAAGATAATAGCTTTGCACATTATATATAGAGAGAAATGC
Organism: Choloepus didactylus; assembly: GCF_015220235.1. Lineage (NCBI taxonomy): Eukaryota > Metazoa > Chordata > Mammalia > Pilosa > Megalonychidae > Choloepus > Choloepus didactylus. The sequence continues at coordinate 65,535,754 of NC_051308.1, read as the reverse complement.
ATATTTCTATTTCTACTGAAATTGAATTGACATAAATCTGAAGCTGATTCTGGCAGGTTAAGATGAGTATGATAAGGCTTAGAGCAACCACTAAGGAAATATATCTATATCACTAAAGAAATTTAAAACATCTACATTAGAATATTTTTCCTTAATGCAAAAGAAAGCAATAAGGAGGATTAGAGGAACAAAAAAACATGAGACTTATGAAAAACAAAATTAAAATGGCTCATGTAAATCCAACTATATCAATAATAACATTAAATGTGAATGGGCTAAACAATCCAATCAAAAGGCAAAGATTATTGGATTGAATAAAAAATACATCCAGCCATGTATTATCTACAGTAGTCATAGTTTAGATTCAAAGACACAAATGGACTGAAAATAAAAAATGGGAAAAGATTTATCATGCAAACATCAGCCAAAAGAAAACTGGAGTGACTAAACTAATATAAGGCAAAATCAAATATAAAACAAAAAAATATTAATAGAGATAAAGAAAAACACCTTATAATGACACAGGGGCCAATCTCTCAGGAAGATATAACAATTATGCACATAACAGCAGAGCATGCAAATACATGAAGCAAAACATGAAAGAAATTATGGAAAAAATCAATAATTCAGTGATAACAGTTGGAGAATGCAATACTCATGTTGAATAATGGATAGAACATCTATACAGAAGATTAACAAATAAATACAGGACTTGAACAACATTGTAAACCAATGAGACCTATAAAGATCTAGGGAATACTGAATCCAAAAGCAGTAAGGCTTATATTCTTCTCAAATCCACATTGAACATTCACCAGGATAGACCATATGTTAGGCCATAAACAAACCTCAAGAAATTTAAAGTGACAGAAATAATACAAAGATGCTGTCTGACTAAGTGAAATGAAATTAGATATCAACAACAGGAAAGAATTTGGGGAAAACCCAAATATGAGGACATTAAACAACACAATCTTAAACAATTGTCTTAATTTCCTAGGGCTACTGTAACAACACATCACAAACTTTTTGGCTGACAATCTTTGGTGTTCCTTGAATTGTGTGGCATAACTCAGTCTCTCCTGCAACACCACCTGGGCTTCTAGTCTCTTATGTCTCCCTTTCTGTGTCCAATTAGCACTTCTTATAAGGACACAAATCATGTTGGAATAGGGTAAACCCTAATACAGTTTGACATGATCTTATCTGCTAACATTTTCAAATACCCTATTTCCAAAAAAGGTCACATTCAACCAAAAAGGAATTAGGATGTGTATGTGTACTTTCAACCCTTAAAAGACCACCCTCTGGCCCCCCAAAATTCATGACCTTTCCATATGCAAATACATTCAGCACATCCTAACATGTCAGAAGTCATAAGCCATTCCAGTGTCAACTTTAAGTCCAAAATCTTATCTAAATCATTTATGGGTGTGCTGGTTTGCATCTATTATGTACACCAGAAAAGCCTATTTTCTTTAATCCAATCTTGCAGGGACAGACCTATTGTGGGTGGGACCTTTTGATGAGGTTGTTTTCATGGAGATGTGACCCTGCTCATTCAAGGTGGGTTGTAATTCCCATGTCGGAGTCATCTATGAAAGGATAAAAGGCAGAGACATTTTGAAGAGAGGTCAGAGATGTAAAGATGTGTAATCCAGAATTTGCCCCTGGGAGAAGGTGAGAGAGAAACTAAGACAGAAGCCCAGAGACATTTTGGAGAAAGTCACAGGAACTAGAAGCTAAGCCTGGGAGAAGACCAGTAGACTCCAGCCATGTGTCTTACCATGTGACAGAGGATCCCCAGATGCCATCAGCTTTTCTTCAGAGAAGTCATCATCATGTTGATGCCTTAATTTGGACATTTTCATGGCCTTACAACTGTAAATTTGTGAACTAATAAAACCCCATTGTAAAAGTCAACACATTTCTGGTACCTAGCAAACTGGAACAATGGGTATGATCCACTGGGGTTAAATTCCTCTCCATCTCTGGACCCGTGAAACCTAGAAACAAGTTATATGATTCCAAAATACAATAGTGTGACAAGTATAGGAGAGACATCTCCATTCCAGTAGAGATAAATTGGAAAGAAAAGGGGTCACGGGTCCCAAGCAAATAAAATACACACCAGACAAATTCCATTAGCTTTCAAAGGTGGAGAATAATTCTTTATCACTTGAAGGTCTGTCCACTGGGCCTGCTGGGGCAGTGGCCCCACAATCACTGACTAGTATTTTGGTTATTCTGCTCTCATTTATAACAATGGGGCAGCCACCCTTTGTACTTGCCCCAAGGAGGCTCTGTCAGTCCAAGCCTCTGCATCTGTGGTTCTGCCTATGGAGTCATTTTTCCACTATCTCTTTTGCTTTCAGTCCAAGCTTGCAGTATTTCTGCTGGCATGAAGTTCTCAAAAACCATGTCTGTCCTGCAGGCAGTTCATGGAGGTCCAAGACATCAGACAAGAGAGTCCACCACAGTGCTTTAATTTTTTTAGATTTAATTTTCTGTTCAAATTACTTCATTTCCCTCACCCTCAATTTCTACAATTATACTTATATATAAGCATACTACCATGCATCTTGATTATCTGTAATATTGGTAAACAAAAATGATAAATTCTTCTCCTCTTTGCCCACATATTTAAGATGTACAATTTTTATCACTTAAAACCTTTTGTGGCTAATACCACATGAAATATTTTTTCCCAGTACTGTTGTTCACTAATTTCAATCAAAATCAATAACCATGTGATGAAACTCCACTAGTTTAGATATGGTAACTCCCATTTAAAAGAAAATTTTAGCATTGAAATTAACAATGGAAGAAAAAAATAAAGGAACTAAATTACCAGTTCCATGAGTCTTCAGTACTTTTGAACATTACCTTTAGTTGAGAAAGAAATATTGGAGAAAATCATAAATTTACTTTAAAGATGCAATTATTGAATTCATTAAAAGAAGTGAACTTGACTGTTAAGTTTTTGATGACTCATTGCAAATATCCAAAGTTTGAATATTTTCTAGTACTTTCTTTTATTAGTCCAACATTGTGAATGAGAAATCATGGAGGACAATAAGTTTGTAACACCAATAGATGTTCTTTTCTAATGCAAAATGGATAATCTAACATACTTTTTATTTAAAAAAAAAAAAAAGCTCAACTCGTCACAGCTGGTTTCAAAACCCAGTACAATATGAATTTTATGAAAGAGCTAATATTAAAGCTTTCATTAATCTCTCACCTAAGAAGATAGAAATTCCAGAAGTCCTTGAAATATGTTATTGCTTTCGAAAGTATTACTTGTGAAGCTATTCCTTTCTTTCAAATTCTAATTTATTTAACCAAAGTCATACTAAAACCTCAACTTTCTTTTTCTGCCTCTCCATGACTCCATGTCTAAAAGCTCACTAAAAGTAGAAAATGATTATTTGTTTTAAAACTTGACTGATTGTTGTGCATAAAAAAGACAATCATTAGTAATAACTAAAATACACTTCTGTTTACACTTACATTTTTAAGGAATATGCTGATTGCTAATCTTTACTTTAGACCTCCCTCTTAGCTAATTAAAATGTCCGTCCTAAAAGCACACACAACACAACATAGCCCAAATATGCAGTCGTAAATAGGAAGAGCAGATTTTGGTGAAATTTTGTGTTTTCTCTGGTTGATTTGTTTTACGAACTAAATTTTTAGGGCTGTAATTTTTAGCTTCCATTGGTATACAATTGCCTTTTTCTCTTTTATCATATCTTTGGATTCTTCCTTTACATATGCATTTCATATTGTGTATACAATTTCTGGAAGTTCATGGATGTCCTGAATGCCATTCCTTAAATCCTTCTAGACAACTATGATCCCTACCTTAAAAATCCAGAATATTTAATTTGCTTTGTAAGTTCTCCATATCATTTAGATTCTCAACTGTTTTTCCAATAAAACTGCAATTTAGTGAAGAGAAGTAGAAAGACAGATTAAAATATAGAGATTGCAGACTCAAATCCTCACTGAAGATAACATGTAGGATATTTTATCCTGTACATAAGAAGTTAGGCTTAAACAAATATAGTTATTCTTAATTTTAATTTAAAAAGCTATCCATCCATTCATTCTTTAATTTATTCATACATTTATTCATTATTTTCTCACTCATCATTTAATAAACATGCATTGACCTCCTATTAGGTTCTGGACACTGTGCACAGCACTGGAATGTAAGATGTATGAGGAACAATTTCTTTCTTCAGGACACTCACAAGCTAGTTGGAAAGACAAAGACACAAACAAACAAATAATAGCGGAATTTCTTGAAAGTAATAGAAGAGTCAGAAAAGAAATTCTTGTAATCATTCCTGACCTACATTTTGAAAGATGAATGAGAGTTTTCTAGTAAGTGGAAAAAATTTAATAACTATTCAGGAAGGGGCAGGAGACGGAAGTTTGCAGGTAGAGAACATCGGGACTGCTTAATAGTAAGATGCAAATTAACGTAGGACATAGCAGGAGATAATCCAGGTGATGTAACCAGAATCAGGTAACACTGTGATAGGTTGATTAGACTTTCTCTGGAAGGAAACAGTGAACTATTAGGTGAATTTGGAGAGAGAAGTAATAAGATTTTTTCCTCTAAACTATCACTTTGGAAGCAATCTGAAGAATGAGTTAAACAGTAAGAGTGAGGAGTATCAGCTGGAAAACCTTTTCAAAGGTGAAATATGTTGAAGGCTTTAATTGAAACAGTGACAGTGGGAAAGGAGAGGGGAGAAAGGACTTGAGATAAATTGAAAAGTAGAATTAGCAGTACCTGTGGAGTACTTTAATGTGAGAACATGAGAGAAGTCTTGTTTGTGCCCCCGAACATTGGTGTGAGGAACTGTGTAGATGACAGAATAGATAAAGGCATAAAATTCAAAATGAAAATCATGCATTCACATGCAGTTAAAAGGATAGTTCCCAGCATAATATTTTTAAATGAATATGTATATGAATGGTTATGATTAAATGTTAGATATTTGGAGCTTGGTATGGGTGTGAGATTGTCAGGGGAACTCATGCTAAAATGTTGGATGTATACATTATGTTACTAATAGAGACATCCTGGAAAACTATTCATTTGGGAGTCATCAGCAAACTGTTGATCTGATCAGCCGGGGTTGGCAACCAGAGCACCTACATTAGGCCTCCAATAAGGTTTGGGTTTCTCCCACCATGGTGGAAGGCACATCACAGAGACAGCATCCCATGAGCAAATGCTCCAAGAGACAGAATATGGAAGATGCCAGAGAGGTTAAAGGATACACAGGAAACTAGCACAGCATTCTTCCCCACTGTTATTTTATAGGTCAAGGCAATAGAGGCATAGTCAAAGAGAAAGAAAAATAAACTCTTGTTCTTGATGGAGGAGGCACAAGATCACATTAAGGAAGAAAATGTGGGATGGGAGAAATTGTTGTTATTCTTGAAAAATACAATCAGCCATGCTGTTTACAAATAATTCAGGATGTTAGGAAAGGTTACTAATGCCTAGATATTCTATTTCTATTGGGACAGAAGGCGAGTAAAGAGAGAGACATAATGGCAAAGAGTTTGCTATGAAATGAGACTAGAAGTGAAAACAGGTCAAAATATTCAAAACGTTATGAGCAGTATTAAGGATTTCACAGCTTATCAAGAAAAAGTAATGGGAATCTACTTAAGAGTTTTAAGCAGGTTAGTGAGATTAATGTATTATTTTTTTGCGAAGAATTGTGCTGTGTCACTGAGTAAATTATCTTATATTATCATTATGAAAGCTATGTAAGAGAAGGGCTATAATATGAACATTTTATAACTGAGGAAACTGAGGTTCCATTACATTAAAAAAATTCACTCAAACATTCAGTAAATGTCATAGCTGCCACATGAGTGAGTCATGGACTGTTTGCTTCAGCTCCTAATCTTAGTAACGAGTTAGAATTGTTGTACATAACACCTGAGCTTTCTTTCCCTAAAAAAAGAAAGAGTGGAGAAAGCCTCACCAATAAGAAAAAGAAAAAGGGGGTGGTGAAGGTCGTATCTTCCTCTGAGATGGGGAAACACCTTGAGCAAAAGCTAAAATTGCCAATTCAAGTATTGTCTCCTAGAACAAAATTTTACTACCATGAAGGAAAAAAAAATCAATTGAAAATCCTCTTTAAGAGGATTTTAGCATCTCCCTCTGGAAAATAATTAAAAGCAAAGTCACCTGAAGTAGACTAGAATGAATAATCTTTTGGATAGAATATAGCTCTTGTTAAGGAAATCACAAACATCTACTAAGCAGCCATCTCCCAAATCTCACCTATCCCCACCTTCCTCTCTAGGGAAGTCACAAACACAAGCTAAGCAGCCATCCTCCATCTACCCCTACCTTCTTTTCCATTGTGTGCCATTGCATAACCTGGGGGAGATTTTCAGTCTAATGAAAAGGTCCAGCCAGACCCTAAACCCCTGGGAACAAGATGTCCCAATAAGATGCGTATTAGAACAGGAATCCTTATTGGCAGGGCCCCCTCCTCCTGGGTGGATAAAAGCCACATACAAACAGATAGATTTCTCTCTCTCTCCTATGTGAAGTGGGGCCTGAGGAGCTGCCATCTATCAACCCAGACCTGGAGCAGTTTTCAGCCACCTCAAGGAACCAGTCATGATGGGACTTCTTCCCTTGCTCTTTTGGACTCTGTGTGCTATGTAAGTGACAAGAGGATTATTTACCCTTTCCGAACTCTAATCTGTGCACTGAAGAGATCATTTTCTGAAAGTTTCTGTTGTGCCCTGGACCTGTATTCCCACGACTCACCATTGTAGCAATTCACTCCACAACTCTGCTCCAGGCACAAGTACTATAGCACATAAAGTGCTGAAGGAGAGGGGCACTATAGGTTGCCCATGGTGGCAGCACAGCTTAGAGCACAGGAGAGCCGTGACAATCCCTCTAGCTTTGTGAAGGGGCCAGTGCATCTCCACCAGGGGTGAGAGCTGCAAAACTCAGACATGGAGCTAACAGGAGACCAATCTGAATTTACTAGGAGTGATGATCATCTCACTGAGACAGAGTCCCTGATTTCAGTGCCAGGGCTATAGAAAGGAACAATCATCTGGGGCAAGCTGAGAGTTGACTGGTCTAGAACATGCACTGCCCTTGATTGGGTGTTCCTCTAGCCAGACACTTCTGTGTATTATTTTTGTGATTTGAGGAACTTTTTCTCTAGCAACTTAACTACCCACCCTTCCCCTTATGGATAGTGGTGCCATTGTAAAGTCAGGAAGGAGTGAATGTCACAGGAGAGAACGTCACAATTCATGCATGAGGAGCCCTTTCTATGTCTTGAAATAGATGACCTTCCATCATGAAACCAGATGAGCTTGGATTCCAGTAGGATGACAGGAAGGCTTTAGACTCTTGCTTACCATTCTCATCATCATTTCAAGCTATGTAATTCACAATTCACTTATTACAAAAACAAACAAAAACAACAAATAGCAAATTGACACGGAGTGCCTTTGAATCTTCCTTCTTGTTCACTCATTTCCTGTTCTCTGAACACAACTCTAACTTGACTGCTGAGTTTTCCAAGAAACTCACTTCTCATTAGTCTACAAAAAAAATTAGTCTACAAAAAGCTAATTTCCTTGCACAACATATGGTGAACTCTTTGTCACATTTAGTCAGTCTGATTATTGATTATTCATCTGTAAGTGAATACTTTATTTAAAGATTGGTCACCAAAATAATAGCCTGTGTCTGTGTTGTTATGGAGAAATATACTAACTACTTTTGAAGTCAGCATAACATCTGGTATTTTTGTCATCAACAATGCTTTTTAAATTCAACCAATTATTGAAACAAAAAAACCCTTTATATGTGCATATATATGTATAACTGTATAATTATAGTTATATGAATAAAAGTATTAAATAGATACACTCCTAAAGGTTCTAAAATGACAGGAATATTTCTGCCAGTCAAACAGATAAACAAGTTTTTCCCCTTAGGACAAAAAAATCCTTTTGAAAGTATGAAAAACTACCTTTAAAAAATATAGCTAATTTGCATTTAACAACATAATATTTTAATTATGTATAGTTGCACATATATTTCTGATAATGTATTAGGAGTCTTTATAACCAAAGTTCATTCTTTTTAGAATTAGAAATCTGAAATAAATGCATTAAAACCAAAATAAAATATGAAAACAATGTAAAAGAAAAAGAGGTTGGAGGGGTTTTATTTCACCATCTCTATCAAATCATTGAAGTAATACTAAGGCCATGATTTTCACACTGGCATATGTGGTGTGATAGGCAGAATTCTAAAATGTCCCTGTGATTTCTTCCACCTCATTACAATGCCTTTGTGTGAACCCTGCACCCTTTAGTGTGGGCAGCACCTATAGCTAGTTTCTAACCAACATAATATGGAAAAGGTGGAGGGATTTTTCAGATGTAATTAAGATCCCTAATCAATTGATTCTAAATTAATCAAAGGGAAAGGGTCCTGGGTAGGCCTGACTTAATTAGGTGAGCACTTTAAAAGGGTGTCCAGGAGTGACAGGCTTGTAGCAGCAGAGACTCTCTCTTTCCTGATGTCCTAAAGAAGCAAGTTGCCGTGCATTCCACAACTGAAAGAAAATGAATCTGCCAGTAACCACATGGTCTTAGATGTGGACCCGGAGACAGATGAAACCACAGTCTCAGCTGACTCCTTCACTACAGTTTTGTGAGACCCTGAGCAGAGAATGCACTTAAGCTATGCCGGAAGCCTGACCTATAGAAACTGTGAGATAATAAATGGGTATTGTTTTAAGTTATTGAATTTGTGATAATTTGTATGCAGCAGAAGGAAACAAATACATATGGTATGTGTGTCTATTCAAAGTCATAGATAAAGACACATGGAATAACTTATGGGAACATTTTATATCTACTCAGATTTTACAGAATGATCACTATGCTTTTTTGGAAAGGAAAGTGGTTGCTTTATGGAATAGAATACAAAATTCACATGAACCTGTAAGATGAAATATGTCTACAGAGTTATATATTTATTAAACTCTTAGACCTACAAGGGTTATGATTTTCTACCCTCTAACCTTCAGGTGTTGGGAATGAAAGGATGAGTGACATTCTTCTCTCCTCCATGCCTGAGGAAGTTTTAACCTTGACTAGATGTCCTTTTAAGCCTACAGCTGGAACTCAGTTAGAAAACAATCCAGGAGCCATTTGAGGCTACCATGGACCAAATGCTTACCTAAGAATAGTTTTAGAAGGATATGTCTCATATGTCTAGATTTCTCATTGTAAATAAACCAGTAATTTTTGGATTTATGAGCAACAACAGTGCTGCGATAAAAGTTAGCCTTATAGGTTCTCCAGCTACGTAACAAATGAAGTATAAAACTTAAGCTCTTTCGGTAAGTGGCTCCCATGAGCTATATTGAATGGCATACATAATTCATGCTCCCAAAATGCATCCCAGTACAGAAAGGAGATTTCCCAGGAAGCTGTGTCTGATCATTAGAGTCCTCCTAGATGCTAAGGCTGGTGTGCTCCCTTCTCTGATTCTCATGCAAAGGGTGCAGGAGTGTGGAGGACACCTGTGTTTACCTGCCTTCCACAGCAGGTCCCTAGCATGGGTCCTCTGCATACAGGTGTTAGCTAGTGTTCAGACAAGGAAATCAAGCCAGGAATCCAGTGGCAGGGGCTTCTTGTTTGAATCTTTTGCTTGTCAATGTGATATATATGTATCTTTTTTTACAGTTCACTCATTTGTGATAGTGCAGAACTTTTGCCTGGAAATGTTTAGAGTAGCACTCCTGAAGGTAGTCATTTTAAAGAAATAAAAATCAATCAGTCAATAGTTCTATATGTTTTAAATAAATAATTTCCATATCCAAATCACCCCCACTACCTTTTCCATACAGAAGCACAAGTACTACAATAAGACTACTGGCTTAGAATATTGGTAAAGAGACAAGATCATATGTCTTCTGGTTAACTGCCCCTACAAGGTGCTCAATGCTAAATGCTAGAAGTCTGGCTTTAAGATGCCACTACATTAAAGATTAATCTGTGGTAATCAAATACAAGCAAATTAAAACAATAATGGATCCTATTTTTCTTTTCCAAATGTTTTAGGTGTTTTTATAAAATAATAGTACATCTGGTAAGTGAGTGTATTGGGAATATGCCTACATTAGTGGTAATACGAGGTTGTATAAGCATTATTGAAGATATTGTGACATTATGCATTAAAATTCTTAAAATATTTCTATCACACTTTCACTCACTAATTTTACTTTGAGGAATATAAGAATGTAACCATGGATGCAATACCAAACTGCTTCTTCAGTAATGACACAGTAGTATTTAATGTCTCTGTAATACTCGCTTTTCTGGAAACAGTCGTAACTCCTTTCCAAAGACCACCTGTGAAACTTCTACTTGCTTTTAGAGACAGTGCTACAGAGCTCACATTTTACCTCCTCCAAGGAAAATTTCTGCCTACCTCACATATCAGCCTGCCTTGGCTCCTCCTCATATGATTTCCATTAGTATTCTGCTATAGAAGATACAGTAGATATATGTTATTTATCTTTGTAAACTTTAATAACTAGCACAATCCTTTGAACATTTATTTTCATAAAAACTACATCATGACTCCTCATATTAGAATACTTATATGTTTTATTGGTTTACATTTAAATTATTCTTCCACAGCAGTTCATCATGACTATTTTATTTTTTTTTTATCATCATTTTATTGAGATATATTCACATACCACGCAGTCATACAAAACAAATTGTACTTTCGATTGTTTACAGTACCATTACATAGTTGTACATTCATCACCTAAATCAATCCCTGACACCTTCATTAGCACACACACAAAAATAACAAGAATAATAATTAGAGTGAAAAAGAGCAATTGAAGTAAAAAAGAACACTGGGTACCTTTGTCTGTTTGTTTCCTTCCCCTATTTTTCTACTCATCCATCCATAAACTAGACAAAGTGGGGTTTGGTCCTTATGGCATTCCCAATCCCACTGTCACCCCTCATAAGCTACATTTTTATACAACTGTCTTCGAGATTCATGGGTTCTGGGTTGTAGTTTAATAGTTTCAGGTATCCACCGCCAGCTACCCCAATTCTTTAGAACCTAAAAAAGGTTGTCTAAAGTGTGCGTAAGAGTGCCCACCAGAGTGATCTCTTGGCTCGTTTTGGAATCTCTCTGCCACTGAAGCTTATTTCATTTCCTTTCACATCCCCCTTTTGGTCAAGAAGATGTTCTCCATCCCACGATGCTGGGTCTACATTCCTCCCCGGGAGTCATATTCCACGTTGCCAGGGAGATTCACTTCCCTGGGTGTCTGATCCCACGTAGGGGGGAGGGCAGTGATTTCACCTTTCAAGTTGGTTTAGCCAGAGAGAGAGGGCCACATCTGAGCAACAAAGAGGCATTCAGGAGGAGACTCTTAGGCACAAATACAGGGAGGCCTAGCCTCTCCTTTGCAGCAACCGTCTTCCCAAGGGTAAAACTTATGGTAGAGGGCTCAACCCATCAAACCACCAGTCCCCTATGTCTGTGGTCATGTTAGCAACCATGGAGGTGGGGTAGGCGAATACCCCTGCATTCTCCACAGGCTCCTCAAGGGGGCACTACATCTTTTTTTTTTTTTTCCTTGTTTGTCTTTTTTCTTTTTTTTTTTTTTTTAACTTTCCCTTCTTTTTTTAAATCAACTGTATGAAAAAAAAAGTTAAAAAGAAAACAAACATACAATAAAAGAACATTTCAAAGAGACCATAACAAGGGAGTAAGAAAAAGACAACTAACCTAAGATAACTGCTTAACTTCCAACATGTTCCTACTTTACCCCAAGAAAGTTACGTAATATAGCAACATTTCAGTGAACTTGTTCCTACTACATCCATCAGAAATTAACAGGCCATAGTCATTTCTGGGCATCCCCAGAACGTTAAATAGCTTATCTGTTCTTCTTGGATTATTGTTCCCCCTTCCTTAATTGCTCTCTATTGCTAGTTCCCCTACATTCTACATTATAAACCATTTGTTTTACATTTTTCAAAGTTCACATTAGTGGTAGCATATAATATTTCTCTTTTTGTGCCTGGCTTATTTCGCTCAGCATTATGTCTTCAAGGTTCATCCATGTTGTCATATGTTTCACCAGATCGTTCCTTCTTACTGCCGCGTAGTATTCCATCGTATGTATATACCACATTTTATTTATCCACTCATCTGTTGAAGGACATTTGGGTTGTTTCCATCTTTTGGCAATTGTGAATAATGCTGCTATGAACATTGGCGTGCAGATATCTGTTCGTGTCACTGCTTTCCGATCTTCCGGGTATATACCGAGAAGTGCAATCGCTGGATCGAATGGTAGCTCTATATCTAGTTTTCTAAGGAACCGCCAGACTGACTTCCAGAGTGGCTGAACCATTATACAGTCCCACCAACAATGAATAAGAGTTCGAATTTCTCCACATCCCCTCCAGCATTTGTAGTTTCCTGTTTGTTTAATGGCAGCCATTCTAACCGGTGTTAGATGGTATCTCATTGTGGTCTTAATTTGCATCTCTCTAATAGCTAGTGAAGCTGAACATTTTTTCATGTGTTTCTTGGCCATTTGTATTTCCTCTTCAGAGAACTGTTTTTTCATATCTTTTGCCCATTTTATAATTGGGCTGTCTGTACTATTGTCATTGAGTTGTAGGATTTCTTTGTATATGCAAGATATCAGTCTTTTGTCAGATACATGGTTTCCAAAAATTTTTTCCCATTGAGTTGGCTGCCTCTTTACCTTTTTGAGAAATTCCTTTGAGGTGCAGAAACTTCTAAGCTTGAGGAGCTCCCATTTATCTATTTTTTCTTTTGTTGCTTGTGCTTTGGGTGTAAAGTCTAGGAAGTGGCCTCCTAATACAAGGTCTTGAAGATGTTTTCCTACATTATCTTCTAGGAGTTTTATGGTACTTTCTTTTATATTGAGATCTTTGGTCCATTTTGAGTTAATTTTTGTGTAGGGGGTGAGGTAGGGGTCCTCTTTCATTCTTTTGGATATGGATATCCAACTCTCCCAGCCCCATTTGTTGAAAAGACCATTATGGCTCAGTTCGGTGACTTTGGGGGCCTTATCAAAGATCAGTCAGCCATAGATCTGAGGGTCTATCTCTGAATTCTCAATTCGATTCCAATGATCTATATGTCTATCTTTGTGCCAGTACCATGCTGTTTTGGCAACTGTGGCTTTATAATAAGCTTCAAAGTCAGGGAGTGTAAGTCCTCCCACTTCATTTTTCTTTTTTAGAGTGTCTTTAGCAATTCGAGGCATCTTCCCTTTCCAAATAAATTTGATAACTAGCTTTTCCAAGTCTGCAAAGTAGGTTGTTGGAATTTTGATTGGGATTGCATTGAATCTGTAGATGAGTTTGGGTAGAATTGACATCTTAATGACATTTAGCCTTCCTATCCATGAACATGGAATAGTTTTCCATCTTTTAAGGTCCCCTTCTATTTCTTTTAGTAGAGTTATGTAGTTTTCTTTGTATAGGTCTTTTACATCTTTGGTTAAGTTGATTCCTAGGTACTTGATTTTTTTAGTTGCTATTGAAAATGGTATCTTTTTCTTGAGTGTCTCTTCAGTTTGTTCATTTCTAGCATATAGAAACATTACTGACTTATGTGCATTAATCTTGTATCCCGCTACTTTGCTAAATTTGTTTATTAGCTCTAGTAGCTGTATTGTCGATTTCTCAGGGTTTTCTAGATATAAGATCATATCATCTGCAAACAATGACAGTTTTACTTCTTCTTTTCCAATTTGGATGCCTTTTATTTCTTTGTCTTGCCAGATTGCCCTGGCTAGCACTTCCAGCACAATGTTGAATAACAGTGGTGACAGCGGGCATCCTTGTCTTGTTCCTGATCTTAGAGGGAAGGCTTTCAGTCTCTCACCATTGAGTACTATGCTGGCTGTGGGTTTTTCATATATGCTCTTTATCATGTTGAGGAAGTTTCCTTCAATTCCTACCTTTTGAAGTGTTTTTATCAAAAAGGGATGTTGGATTTTGTCAAATGCTTTTTCAGCATCTATTGAGATGATCAATTGATTTTTCCCTTTCGAGTTTTTAATGTGTTGTAATACATTGATTGTTTTTCTTATGTTGAACCATCCTTGCATGCCTGGAATGAACCCCACTTGGTCATGGTGTATGATTTTTTTAATGTGTCTTTGGATTCGATTTGCAAGTATTTTGTTGAGGATTTTTGCATCTATATTCATTAGGGAGATTGGCCGGTAGTTTTCCTTTTTTGTAGCATCTTTGCCTGGTTTTGGTATTCGATTGATGTTAGCTTCATAAAATGAGTTAGGTAGTGTTCCATTTTTTTCAATGTTTTGAAAGAGTTTGAGTAAGATTGGTGTCAGTTCTTTCTGGAAAGTTTGGTAGAATTCCCCTGTGAAGCCATCTGGCCCTGGGCATTTATTTGTGGGAAGATTTTTGATGACTGATTGGATCTCTTTGCTTGTGATGGGTTGGTTGAGGTCTTCTATTTCTTCTCTGGTCAGTCTAGGTTGTTCATATGTTTCCAGGAAATTGTCCATTTCTTCTACATTATCCAGTTTGTTGCCATACAGTTGTTCATAATATCCTTTTATAATTTTTTAATTTCTTCAGGATCTGCAGTTATGTCACCTTTTTCATTCATTATTTTGTTTATATGGGTCTTCTCTCTTTTTGATTTTGTCAGTCTAGCTAGGGGCTTGTCAATCTTGTTGATCTTCTCAAAGAACCAACTTTTGGTGATATTTATCCTCTCTATTGTTTTTTTGTTCTCTATGTCATTTATTTCTGCTTTAATCCTTGTTATTTCTTTTCTTCTACTTGGTTTAGGATTGGTTTGCTGTTCATTTTCTAGCTTCTTCAGTTGATCCATTAGTTCTTTGATTTTGGCTCTTTCTTCCTTTTTAATATATGCGTTTAGTGCTATAAATTTCCCCCTTAGCACTGCTTTTGCTGCATCCCATAGGTTTTGGTATGTTGTGTTCTCATTTTCATTCGTCTCTATATATTTAGCAATTTCTCTTGCTATTTCTTCGTTAACCCACTGATTGTTTAGGAGTGTGTTGTTTAACCTCCAGGTATTTGTGAATTTTCTAAGTCTCTGATGGTTATTGACTTCTAATTGTATTCCATTGTGGTCAGAGAATGTGCTTTGAATAATTTCAATCTTTTTAAATTTATTGAGGCTTGTTTTATGTCCCAGCATATGATCTATTCTGGAGAAAGTTCCGTGAGCACTAGAAAAGTATGTGTATCCTGGTGATTTGGGATGTAATGTCCTGTATATGTCTGTTAAATCTAATTCATTTATCAGATTGTTTAGGTTTTCAATTTCCTTATTGGTCTTCTGTCTGGTTGATCTATCTATAGGAGAGAGTGATGTGTTGAAGTCTCCCACAATTATTGTGGAAACATCAATTGCTTCCTTTAGTTTTGCCAGTGTTTCTCTCATGTATTTTGTGGCACCTTGATTGGGTGCATAGACATTTACGATTGTTATTTCTTCTTGCTGAATTGCCCCTTTTATTAGTATGTAGTGGCCTTCTTTGTCTCTCAAAACATCCCTGCATTTGAAGTCTATTTTATCTGAGATTAATATTGCTACACCTGCTTTCTTTTGGCTGTAGCTTGCATGAAATATTTTTTTCCATCCTTTCACTTTCAGTTTCTTTGTGTCCCTGTGTCTAAGATGAGTCTCTTGTATGCAACATATTGATGGTTCATTTTTTTGGATCCATTCTGCGAATCTATATCTTTTAATTGGGGAGTTTAATCCATTTACATTCAACGTTATAACCGTGAAGGCATTTCTTGAATCGGCCATCTTATCCTTTGGTTTATGTTTGCCATATTTTTCCCTCTCTCTATTAATATCCTTTATTGTACCCATACCAAATCTCTTTAGTACTGAACCTTTCTCCAAGTCTCTCTGTCCTGTCTTTGTTTCTCTGTCTGTAGGGCTCCCTTTAGTATCTCCAGTAGGGCAGGTCTCTTGTTAGCAAATTCTCTCAGCATTTGTTTGTCTGTGAAAAATTTAAGCTCTCCCTCAAATTTGAAGGAGAGCTTTGCTGGATAAAGTATTCTTGGCTGGAAATTCCTCTCACTCAGAATTTTAAATATATCGTGCCACTGCCTTCTTGCCTCCATGGTGGCTGCTGAGTAGTCACTACTTAGTCTTATGCTGTTTCCTTTGTATGTGGTGAATTGCTTTTCTCTTGCTGCTTTCAGAACTTGCTCCTTCTCTTCTATGTTTGACAGTGTGATCAGTATATGTCTCGGAGTGGGTTTTTTTGGATTTATTCTATTTGGAGTTCGCTGAGCATTTATGATTTGTGTATTTATGTTGTTTAGAAGATTTGGGAAGTTTTCCCCAACAATTTCTTTGAATACTCTTCCTAGACCTTTACCCTTTTCTTCCCCTTCTGGGACACCGATGAGTCTTATATTCGGACGTTTCATATTATCTATCATATCCCTGAGGTCCATTTCGAGTTTTTCAATTTTTGTCCCCATTCTTTCTTTTATGCTTTCATTTTCCATTCTGTCATCTTCCAGGTCACTGATTCGTTGTTCAACTTCCTCTAGTCTTGTACTATGAGTGTCCAGAATCTTTTTAATTTGGTCAACAGTTTCTTTAATTTCCATAAGATCATCCATTTTTTTATTTAGTCTTGCAATGTCTTCTTTATGCTCTTCTAGGGTCTTCTTGATTTCCTTCATATCCCGTACTATGGTCTCATTGTTCATCTTTAGTTCTTTGAGTAGCTGCTCTAGGTGCTGTGTCTCTTCTGGTCTTTTGATTTGGGTGCTTGGGCTTGGGTTATCCATATCGTCTGGTTTTTTCATATGCTTTATAATTTTCTGTTGTTTTTGGCCTCGTGGCATTTGCTGAACTTGATAGGGTTCTTTTAGGGTTTGTAGACCTATTGAAGTCCTTATCTCTAATTTATCAGATCTACAGCTTCGTGGAGTACACTTTCTCTAACTAACCAGCAGGTGGCGTCCACGAGCCACCTGTTCTCCACAAGCCAGTTCTCCCCTGCTTAGCCTTTTTGGTGAGTGGAGGAGTGAGTCTTGTGGGGCCCAATTGGTGTCCCAAGCTTGCGTGTGTAGTTGGTGTTGCCTGCCCTGTATGTGGGGCGTGTTTCTGGGCAGTCGGGGAGGGGGGGTGGCCCTGACAATCAAATCTCCCTGATGATCCTAGAGTTTTAAAGCTGCTGCAATAGTCTAATCCTTCAGTTCAGTCCTGCCACAGTTTGTCTCTGCCACTGACCCACAAGTCTTTGGTATTGGCGTATGGCTCCTGAGACTTGCAAGTGGGCCCCTCTTCCAGGCTGTGCACCCCGGGTCCTCTGTTGAGGGATGACTGTGCTATGTCACAGGTGAGTGCCGTCCCCCCAGGGCAGTTCTGGGCTGCTGGGCTGTGTAGGGAGGCTCCCAGTCTGCTCAAATGATGGCTGAATGGGGCTTTGTTAATTCACACTGCTCCACCTTCCCAGCTCTGGGACATTCAGCTGAGGTTGCAGGGAAGGCTAATGTCCACGCCCAGTTTTGTGGTGTGTGCCTGTTATTTGAAGCACTTCCGTCACACTGGGTTGTCTGGGGCAGCTCTGGGCTATGGGGCTGGCGATGGGCAGGAGTGTTTCTTGTCCACCAGGATGGTGGCTGTGAGCGGACACCCCCCTTTTCTTGGGAAGTTGTGTTGTTTAGTGAATTTTCTCAGCCACTGGATTATTGCCTTTTGTCTCAGAGCTCTCTTAGTTCTGCTTTTGACTTGACGTGCCCAAATTGAAAGTCTTTGAAGCTTTCTGTATTGGGCTTCTTAGAGTAATTGTTTTAGAAAAAGAAAAAAGGATTTAAAAAAAAAAAAAAAAAAAAAAAAAAGGCCCTCCTCAGAGATCTAATGGGTTATTGAAATGCTAATAGACAAATCAACCAGGGCCATTAAGGAAAGGTCCACAGGGCAGAGAGATCAGCTTTGCTTCTGGATTTGCATATGCGCCTCAAGGCCTGAGCTCCGCCCTTCCCCTTTCTGTGTTCACCAGAACTCCAAAAATCCTCTGCTTTAATTTGGAGTTTTTCGTGTTGTTTTTTTTCTATGCCTGTCTCCTCTCTGCTGGGCTGGCTGCTCTCAGAGTCTCTGGTGTCTGGTCTCAGTCTATCTATGGTTGGAGTTTGAATCAGTAGAATGAGTTTCCGATAAGAGCAGCCACTGCAGTTCTCTCTTCTCCTTCCCGGAGCTGACAGCCCCTCCTCCCCCGGGACTGATCCTGGCAGGGAGGGGCGCGGGTCCCCTGGCCGCAAAAACTTACAGATTTCGCTGATCTCAGCAGTTCCACGTTTTCATGAGTGTTGTATGAAGTATGCCCAAAGACAGATTGCTCTGTGGTGTCCAGTCCACGCAGTTCCTGGCTTTTTACCTACTTTCCTGGAGGAGTAACTAAAACTTACAGCTCACCAGTCTGCCATCTTGCCCCGCCTCCCATGACTATTTTATTTTTAAATTAAAATAGACCTCTTATTTTTGAAAATGAACACTTGAAGCAATATTTGGTTTAACCTAGTAGCTTATATTTCCTCTCTTGCATATATTTTTGGTAAAAAAACAATGGGACTTGGAATAAATTCTCATGGCAGAAAGAAGTTCAAGTGTGTCTTAAACTAAGGATGTACTGCAGTCCAAGCAACCACTGAACTGAACTGAATTTTCTGCTTGTTTGTTTGCTTGCTAATTAGCTTGGTTGATACATGTCAACAACCTCCTGCCTCTCTGAAATTGTTTCCTGAGTTCATTTGGGTTTTATCTCTGAAGTTAAAATATTCTGAAATTACTTAGGGATTAATTAGTTAGGTTTTTTGTTTTTTTTTCCAGTTGAAAAATTGTTGTTGGCTTTGGGGATTCAGTAGGAAAGTTCCTACTTGCCCAAGGCCATATCCGGAATGATGTACAATTGGATTTGCCCAAAGGAGTGGCGATATGGTTATGCCTGTATCTTCTGGATAGCTTGTGAGTTTATGAGCAATGGGACACAGAAGAGGGTGGGACAAAATAGCCTTGCCAGATATTTTGTGTGAGTTATTTATACATACAGTCTGTTTATTTGAATAACGTTTTTTTGACATTTTCAAATAAATGTAAAAACATATAATTTGGTAAGTAGGTAGGAATGTACCAACTTCCTACCTACTTGGTATATACCAAGTTGGTATGTACCAACTCCTTACCTTGTACAAAGGTAAGAAATAATCCTTAAACAAGAGAAAAAAAAATCCCTCACAGAGTTGAGGGCTGACATGTTACCAAAGATTGAATGTCATTTTTGTGGTTCCTTTAAGTAGAAATGGATCAGTGGGCAAAATTTCAGTGAAGTAGTTTTCATTTTTAAGGAAGCAGTATCTCCCAACATACAAATTGTGAAGGAAATGAAATTTGCATTATTGTGAAGTGACAATATTCTAATTGGAAATTTGTTTAGTTAATTTACCTTTAAAAATATGTACAGTAAAATTCACTCTGTGGTATACAGTTCTATACGTTTTGACACAGATGGGGTCATGTATCTACTACTACAGTCCATTAAAGAACAGTTCTATCACACATGCAAAATTACCTCCAGCTGCCTCTCTGTAGCCAACTTCTCCCCAACCCCAACCCTTGGAAACCACTGATACATTTTATGTCCCTTTAATTGTACATTTTCCCATGCAGTCACATACATGAAATCATACAATATGTATATGCCATATATGTATATACATAAGCCCATGTAACAGTCTTATGAATGTATTGTCATTTTTACTCAGTGTTATAATTTTGGAATGAAATTTTGAAAAGTAGTGTGATTTATCACATCATAAAGTATGACAATTTAGAGATAATATACTTTTATAATATCCATTCATAAACTGATGATAACATACTCATATCTGTGCAAGTACAATTTTATAAAGTTTTATCCCATTAGTGTAAATTCAGTTCTTTAAGATTAAGTTAAGCAGAAAATGCTTCCCAAGTTTGCTTCAAAGAACTTTGGCTCCCTCAACCCTATTGTAATACCAAGAAAGAACTATAGAAGGTATTGTTAAAATAAAATAATAGACAAGATATTATTTATGGGAGTTTATTCAAGCAGTTTATAATTCATGAATCAGGCAGCATCCAAACCTCATGTGAAACGAAGCTCCACTGAGGAGGCAGAAAGGAGGAGCTGCTAAAGGGCCCACAGGGAATCAAGGGAGGAAATGCTCTGACTGGCTAACATTAAGTTTCCATTTTACATGTGGGGTCTTAAAAAGAGGGAGCAGATATACATTGATTAATATGGTACACTTATGCTTTCTGATAAGCTGTCTCTACTGGACTGAAACTAGTTTATACTAGGTGTTGCTTACCTACATTTCTGTGTAGGGTGAATTCCATTGTTTCATTTTCTGGGAATGCCTATGCAGGTCAATTGTTTTTTGTCTTCTGGAAAATCCACTGTTGGAAATGGGTCCTACCTGGCAATGCCCAATGCACATAACCATATTATTTTACCTACTAAAGATAAAAATGAGTGGAAATATGACATAGTGACAAAAGTTCAGTAAATTCATTGGGTTTAGCAAAACTAACCTCAAAACAAAGATTTAAATTTTAAGATATTACAAACAACTGAGACATTGCTGGTATTTTTATAATACACATTATAGAAAATTATGCCTAATGGAATTCAGAGATTAACTTTAAAATTATAGCTAGAAGTAAAATATTTGATTTCTATGATCAGTTGAATATAAACATATTCATATGCAATGATCTTAGGGGAAAAATAGTAGAATAGCATCATTTTCAAAGTATACATCATACAAAATGGAATTTTAATGTTTCAGACTACCCAAACAATGATGCCAAATACAATACTGATGCAATAAAAATGTTGAGTTTAACAAATATTCTGTTTGTGATTCATAGTAAAATAATATTTACACTTAGATTTGGATTTTATGATGGTAATTTCTGTATATTTTGAGTTATAATATTAATACTAGCCAAAATCAAATTCATTTTCACAAACTTTGCTTTATACATATTTGCATAATTTCTAGCAAACAGTCATCATAGCTATTCAGCTATCTATAACCTCCCCAACCATGTTATTCATGATTGCAGAAAATGGAAATTAACCTTTTTAGGAGTTCAATAGCATAATATTGTTTATTCTCATGGAAAAGGTAGTGGGTGAGGCAGTGGGCAGCAGTCATTTTCAACCTTAAGAAAACCATAATGGCATGAAAAAGAAAATTATGCTAATGCAAAATAGCAATGCCTCTCAGAGCCATTATTAGAGCTCTGCACCACCAGAATGATAATGAGAACTAAATCACTTCTGAATTGTCAAATTATCTTCTCTTACAATAGAGCAGTTTCTTCATTTTTAGATTCATAAGTGCAGAATTAGACATATAGAAAACACTAAATTTTAAATGAGTGTATCATAACCAAAAGATTAGTCATTAACTAGCTAATGTATTCTCTCATATGATGAATTTATTTATTTTCATAAACTTTACAGTTTTCAAAGTTTGTTACTTAGACGTTTAATAGCACATTGATTCCTCCCTTCCTTCACCCACGTTTATATTTCTTAGTAAACAACATGCCGTAACTATCCTCCTCCTCATAATGCTCAAACTTATGACTTCAGTTTGAAGCCTAAAACTGTCCCAGCAATATGAGCCTCAAAAAATAAATTAATTTCCCTTGACTTTCAGTTTCTTCAACTATTAAAAGAGGGAAATAGTAACCCCTCAATATATTTTAAATTGCATAGTAAGGATTGAAGATATTATATGTATAAAATCACCTAGTAAATTTCACGGCACAATATGAAATTAAAATATAATTACTTCTTAATATTATGCAACAAAATTAAACTGTATGAAGTAAATCAATGTTGAGGAAAATATGAAATCCATTCTTCAGAAAATCCTAGTATTGTAATATAATTGGTTTTGAATTATTCAAGCTATGTCAAAAATCTGCTAAATCAAATGCGTATGGAATAGCAGAATAAATTCAGTTAAATGCAGGGACCCCCTCTCTCTTATTTTTACTTGGCAAAAGATTAGTCTGAGAATATCACCTAAGGGTAAGCATTATCATATTTAATTTTTAAAAAATGTCTGAAATGGGCACAGTAAAATATGTTACATCATGAGCAACCTGAAGAACAAAGAAATATCCTCTTCTGGTCATCGAGCTAGAAAGGAGAGAGCTGGGATTTTCACACATGCTGCTCTACTGCCCAGATCCTATATATGATCCCTAAGCCAATGTTACATAACCTCTCAATTTCCATTAATCAATTAAATTACATATAGCAAAATTGCTGTAGTAGAATAAGGATGGCCAAAAATCCTCTGCACCTCCTCCCATTGGGAGGTAGATTCTAATCTCCCTTCTGCTTGAAGCTGAACTAGTTGTAACGACTTTTTTGACCAATTGAATGTAGTGGGAGCGATGTTCTGAGTCATAAGACATTCAATATCTTCCATCAGTGTTCCTTGTAACACTCACTTCTGGAGCCTTGAGTTGCTATGTAAAAGTTTGATTACCCTGCTGGTCAGATCCGTTGGCGAGACCCGGAGACTACCTGGGGAAGGCGATGGGTCCAGCAGGGCCCAGTTTTCCAGCCGCCCTTGCCATGGTGGCAGGAATGTCCATTTTGGACACTTAAGACGAGCTAACTGACAGCTGAATTACACCAAGTGACCCATGACTACACCATACAAAACAAAAGAATGGCCTGGCACACAAGATTGTGAGATAAAATATTTGCTGTTTTATGCCAGAGTTTCAGGGCAGTTTTTAAAGCACAACACATGTAGATTACAAATTTTAGAAAAACTAAGAAAAGACTTAGAAAAGTTTTTATAAGAAAACATAATATATAAGTCAATATGATAATAGTTAAATGTCAGTGGAGAGGGCAAAATTCTTTGCAGGTTTTCACAAAGCTATCACTGTCCATCTTAGGGATAGAAAGCCTGTGCCATAGCTATGGTTCCACACCTAATCATTTTTTTTTTTTCTTAATCTTGGTTTTGAATAATACTAAAAATTGTAACTCAAAATTATTATAGGGAAGGAAGCATTGATGAATTTTCCAGATAAATTTGAATATGTTAATCAATCCTGGACTGATAAACTTGGCTAGATTTCTCAGCAAGCACTCCTTTCAGTTAAATTCTAGGCCTCAATCAGATCTCAACTTGAGATATGTAGCAACTGATTTTATTCTACTCTGAAAAGAAATGTTTGGTTGGATCATTTTAGGTGGGGTTTATGGTTAATAATTCTACCTTAAGTTGTTGTTCTGATAAGTGAAAAATGAAATTAATAGCTGTGAATAAAGGGCCATACAATCAAATCTTTGACACTAATTGGATATATCTTTTTCTCAAGTTTAAAAATATTAATGACAGTTTATTGTGCTCCTATATCATATGTATATGCATCACTTCTTGTGAAAATTACACAAATAAAATTTTGACAAGCATTATGTCTCCAAAAATTCATATGCAGAAATATCTCTGGCAAGTAGATATGGAAGAGATTCATAATGAAAGCCTTAGCACATGGCACCTTAACCTAAGTATTTTGACAAGAAATTGAACATCTTTTTGACATTAGAAGAGGAGATGAATATAAGCCTTATAAAGATATATCACTTTTTTCTTAAAATAAACCACAGAATTCTCATCTTAAAATACATTTATTTAAAATACATCTACCACCTTTGAAACAATTACTAATTACAATTACAAATACACACACTTAAACTGAGCAGGACATTTTTTCCCACAATATCATTTCTTACACAGTCAAAAGAGGCCTCAACGTCAAATAAACCCTTACTTCTTTCCATCATACACTATGACTGTAGAGAATTATTCCATTTTTAATAAAAAACAATAAAACGGCAAAAAAAAATCAAAAAAATAAAAGCAATCACAGAATCTTTAAATTCAGGTGCTGAAGATGAAAGAGAAAAGGCAAAGATTATTACTATCCAAATTAATTAATTAACACATATCTTCCTCTAGTAAATAAATCTTAAAAATGTATCTCTTTATCAAAGTGATTCAGAAGTTTAAGAAAAGTCTCCCCATTTCTGTCCTTAGAAATATGCAATTGTTTAAATAAAACTGAAAAGTATCCTACTCTACATAGTCAAACAAATATATATATATAATATATATGTATTATATATACATACATTTTTTTCCAGATTTCCTTTTCAGCCTCAGGGATATAAGGTCTAAGGTAAAATCAATCAAATACCAATTAAATCATTTCTCAAGATCCCGAAGTTAAGTGAGCCTGTGACACAACAGAGGGAGAAAGTTATTGTTATGCTTATGAGCCCAGCAGGTTGCTGTGATGATTTATATTAGGACTGGAAATACATTTCAAAACCTCCATCCCCAAAAATATTTTTACAAGATGATTTCTCACCTGCTTGCTCTTCCTGGAACACTCTGGAGAGCATCTGGCTATAGAGACTTCTGAAATTCTTCCAAACATATTCTGTCACTATTGTTAGGCATAAAATCAGAGATAATTCAACCAGCAATCAATGTATAGTTAAGCCATGCTGTTCAGTGAATCATGACCTACCTTTGTCACTTCTATTTTAAAATCCTATGAATACTTAA
Source organism: Choloepus didactylus (assembly GCF_015220235.1). Lineage (NCBI taxonomy): Eukaryota > Metazoa > Chordata > Mammalia > Pilosa > Megalonychidae > Choloepus > Choloepus didactylus. The sequence goes on along the minus strand of NC_051308.1, from coordinate 65,510,947 downwards.
TTTGTCTTCCAACAACGGCTCGTCTAAACACATCAGCATTCTTCTTTTCCTATGAGACTTTTCCTCTTGGGTAGGGGTCAAATCATGCAGCAAAATCCATAAACTAGCTTCTTCAATTTATGTGGTGTCCGGAGAATTCTTAGATCTTCAAAAACTTTTGGAAAAGCAAAAAATACACAAAAGAAGGCTTCATCTTTGTTTTTACCTAATGATTTCTACGAGGAATTCATTTCTCCAAGCTGGAGAATATTATTTTTCTAAACCAGGATTAGGTATCTGGGGCCACCTAAATGTAGCAACACATGAATATTTATGCTACACTTTCAGTCAAAATTATGAAAATGGGTTGTTATAAATATTATGTCATTGCGGATTTACATAGTGTTGCAGTAGTGTCTAAGCAGACACTGGTACAAGAGGTTTGAATTTATAGCATATAATTTGGCCAGCATAACCTCTCAGCAATCAGTGCCTAAGAATGTATATAGTGTTTGAAAGTTAAGAATGCATTCCTTTAATCTAAGAAGTTTCAAAAGAAATCTTACCCCTTTTTGACAGAAACTGACCTTGAGTTCAAGAAATATAATGGTGTGATACTACTGATCTTCATAAGCAGGGATTTTGATAGAAACAGAATCTTTTTTATCTTAAAGTGATACCTTTGTATCAAAAGAATTCAACAGAATTTTAGTTAGAATTTGATAGAGTTAAGAATAACAGAAACAAAGTAAGACTGGTTCCAGAAGAAATAAAAGCGTATTCCTCTCCCATAGAAGAGAAGCTTGACAGCAGGCAGTATGCTGGGTCCACAATCAACAGGGATCCAGGCTTCTTTCAGCTTTCTCCTCTGGCAGCCCAAGTGGACATCCGTTGTCCTCATTTCCATCATGGCTACTATAGCGCCAGGCATGATATCCATTTTCCAAACAGCAGGATGGAGAAGGATAGAAGAAGTGTTTGCTTCCTGCCAATTAAGAGATTCTTCAGAATTTGCTAACAGCTCTTCCACTTACATCTCATCAAAAAAAGTTAAGTCATCTGGCCACATCTAGCTGCAAGGAAAGCTGGAAATTTAATCTTTAGCAAGGTAGAAGGCACACAAAGTAAAAAACAAACAAACAAAACTGGGGTTTCATACATTGAGAAAGCAGGCACAATGGAGATTTGGTAAGGAACTAGCAATCTCTACCACAACCAGCATAACTTCAATTAGTTTCATAAGCATGTATAGTTAGCATTGATGATTACCATAGTGGAGGAGAGTGGCTTCCATATATTAGGAAAATTAGTTGGCTCAAATCAGTAAACCACTAGAAATCATAGTAATTATCTTTTCCAGGTTTATCAGCGTCATGATGAAACATTTTTCCATTTGTCATTCAAAGCCTTATTTACAACTTTTCCCTCACTACTAAACATATTTTGGAGGGACAAAAAAAAAAAAAGGTTGTTTATCATTTGCCATATCTATCTATTTGTGGGGGAGGTCCACCACATACCAAAAAGATATTCAGTGGCCATAATTTGATTGTATTCACAATTTTTTCTATCTCCTTTAAAAGTGGATCAAAAGGCATCTACTCTGCCTTCTGAAAAAGCAGAGTAGAAGGCCTTCAGGTAGAAAATTCACATCGTAGCACATTCCTTTTTATAGTTATGGCCAGTAACCTATCAGGTTAATTTAAATATACCTTTTACACTTGGCACAATGGTAGAAAAAGTAATCATTAACTAACTTAAAAAAATTTCTTCTCCTATAACATGGGTCTCAAATAATAATTTAAAAATCCTCATGTTTCCTTTACTGCATGCCAATAAGTTTCCTTAAAAAATAAAGTTATGAGAATGGCTCTCACATATAATATGCCACTGATATTGGGCTTTCTTTGCTAGAATATTTATCGGTAGTTTTATAAATAGCTTTAAAAGCTTCATGTTGATAATGGATTCTGATTAATAATATCTATTTTGATACTGTTATTACAAGGTTTTTATTCAGTTCTCTTTATGACTTTTAAATTTCAATTAACTTCTTTTTACCCATTTATTCATTTTCAGATGTTGAATTGATAATAAAATACAATAAAAACAGTGAAAGGCAAATGCATGCAGGCACATAAAATTGAATGTTCCTGAGACAATTGAACTAAGCAATCTTTTAAGTTCATGTGCAACAAAGGAAGCCTACCAAAACACCGTACTAATCATATCTATTTCCCTCTTAAAATCCATTAAAGGTTTTCTATTGCCTATTGAATAAAATTCAACTTCTTTTTATGATATGCAAGGCCTTTTATGTTTCCAGTTTCTTTTCCTGTGACTTCAACTCTGTTACAGTTTTCATCCTCCAAGGCTAGGGGTGTATTGTATCTTAGTAATACTCATGCTATTGCAGCCTACAAAACTCCATGCATCATTCAGGATCTGGTTTGTATTGTTTGTATGCGTGTAGAATTTGTTTTCACCCTGGTTGCAGCTGAAAACATGCAAATGCCAGGAAAATAATAGGTGCTAACTAACTTTATTTGTTACATCATTTGAGAGTCTGTAAATTTGATAGTCTCAATATGATTTAAAAGAAGTATTTTCAGTTTATTTATTTGTGGGATTTTTACATTTTCTAAAATGAGTCTCTGAGTGTATTTAAAGGAAAATATGAGCTCTCAAGTGACATATGGCACTTACCATAAAATTTAGTCAGCTAAGACTAAGAATGAAATAAATTTACCAGAAAATTTTATTAGATTGACTCTTTTTATATTTCTCTATTTCTATATTATTATTTTCTTTTTCCTTTTGTTTTTGAAAAAAAGATTATTTTATCTTGCCATAGTGAACCAAAAATGCTGGGAATATATGCAACATAATTTTGACAATGATCTTAAGATAAGTATACTGTACCTTCTCTAAAAGACAAGTTGGAAATGCATAATTAAATTATAATTTTGGAAATAAAATTTTGATAAATGGTTAACAAAGTATGGTTATATGAACCTTAACATTTAGGTATTATTTATAAGGATTCCATAAAATTATGAAAATTTCCACTTCGGCCTGGTGGGGTGAATATTGTCTGATTATGAAGCCATATTTATTTTTACTTTAAAATTATATCAATGAAAAGTCCTGTAACTAATAAGTAATTATAGCAAGGTTGCAGAGTACTAGATTCATACACAAAAGTCAATTGCTTTTCAATGTACCAGCAATGAACAAATGGAATTTGTTAATGTTAGTACAAAAAAAATAAAATGCTTAGACATAAATCTAAAAATTATGTACAGGATCTACATGAGGAAAACTACAAAACTCTGATGAAAGAATCCAGAGAAAATCTAAATAAAGGGAGAGATTTTCCATTTATGTACATGGGTAGGATATCTCAATATTATTAACATGTCAGTTCTTCCAAATTTAATCTAAATATTCAACACAATTCAAACATAATCCCAGCAAGTTATTTTGTGAATATAGACAAACTGATTCTAAAATTTGTATGGAAAGGCAAATGGCCCAGTATAGCCACACACTACTGAATAAGAACAAAGTCAGAGGACTGACCCTACCTAATTTCAAGACTTACCATAAAGCTACAGTGATCAAGATACTGGTATTGGCAAAAGAATAGACAAATAGATAAATGGGACAGAATAGAGAGTCTGGAAATAGATCCACACGTGCTTAGTCAACTGACCTTTGATAAGGAAGCAAAGGTAATTCAGTAGAGAGAAGATACTCTTTTCAACAATTGCTGCTGGAATAACTGGTCATCTATCTACACGTGAAAAAAAAAAAGAATCTAGATACAGATCTTATATCTTTCACAAAAATCACAAATTAACTCAAAATGTATAAATGTCAAATGCAAAACTAAAAACTTCTAGAAGATGACATAGGAGAAAATCAAGGTGACCTGGGATAGGGCAATGATTTTTAGATAAAATACCAAAAGCATGATCCATACAAGGAAAAAATAAAAACTTGGGCTTCATTGAAATTAAAAAATATCTTCTCTGCCAAAGACATTGTAAAGAAAATAAAAATGCAAGTCACAGATTAGGATAAAATATTTGCAAAACACATATCTGATGAAGGACTTGTGTCCTTTCAAAAATCCCATTGAAAAAAATGGGCAAAAGGGCTTAAAAGGTACCTCACAAAAGAAGATAAACAGATGGCAAATAAGTATATGAAATGATCCTCAACATCATACGTCATTGGGAATTTCAAATCCAAACAACAAGATATCATTATATATCTATTAGAATGGCTAAAACTTAAAAAAAAAAAAAAATCAAAAACAAAAACTGACTATACCAAATTGTAGCAAAGACGCAGAGCAACAGGAACTTTCATTATCTGCTGATGGGGATGCAAAAGGGTACAACCATTTTGAAAATAAGTTTGACAGCTTTTTACAAAGTTAAATAAGCTTACCATATGATACAGCAATAACACTCCTAAGTATTTATCCAAAGGAGTTGAAAAATAATGTCCTTTCAAAAATCTGCATATGAAGTTTTATAGCAGCTTTATTCATAATTGCCATCAATTGTAAGCAACCAATATGTTCTTCAATGGGTGAACAGAAAAACAAATGAAGGTAAAAGCCACAGGGCATTGTAAGGGCAGTAAAAATATACTGTATGATACTGTGTTGGGGAATACATGACATGCATCTTCAAAACCCATAGAACTGAACATAAAGGGTGAACCATAATTTAATCTATGGACTTTAGTTAATACTAATATATCAATATTGGTTCATTAATTGGGGCAAATATACCACACCAATGCAAGATAATAGAGGAAACTGTGAGCTGGGTGGTAGAGGTGGAAGGGTGGGGGGAAGAGGGGCTATATTGGAATGCGTAGTTTCTGTGCAATTTCTCTGTAAACATAAAACTGCATTAAAAAATAAAGTCTAGCTTTCCACAGCTGTGAGGTCAAAAGCTCCCTGTCAGTTTGCCAATGTCGGGCCTCATGGTCCCCACCTCTTCTTTGATCCTCTGGAAGTCCTTCAATAAAATGACTTGGCCTAAAACAAAAGCAAAAACAAAAGCAAACGACAACAAAAACATAAAGTCTATTTAAAACTTTTGATGTTTGTTTTTTGTATGTTATTTCAAGGAAGTTTTATTTTTCATATCTTGAGCACCTGTATTTATCTACTGATGGCTTTGAGGAATGAAAATAGAGAATAAAAGATCAAAACCAAATGCTAACAATTTTAATATAAGGAAATTGACGAAAAGATAGAAATAAGTATGAAATGATACACAAGATTAGGAGAAAAATGGAACAAACAGGCAAAATTTTGTATAAAGTAAATTAGAATGTGTGTGTGTACACAAACAAATAAGGCAAACAAGGGCTACTAATAAATAAAATTATGGAGGAAAGAGGTTTTGAAAAACTGAAGGAATGTAATCCTGATGCATGCTTTTCTAAAGTCAAGTTTGTGTAACATTGGCTCTGAATATTTGTGAAATGTTCTTACTCATCTGATAATACCCTGTATCAAACATCTGGAATATGGATTTGATCTTTGAAACCTGTACTCAAAAGACAAATCTAGAACTTCCTTGATCCATCCAAAGACAGCCAAAATATTATACTTCACAAATGTCTATTTACTTATACATAACTCTAATGATATTTTTACAATGCAGACTCTGATTCCTTGGGTGCGGAATGAAGCCTGAGATACTGTGTTGCAATCTTGCTGCTAGATGATGCTGATGCTGCTTGTCCTTGAACTCACTTTGAATTTCAAGGAATAGAATTATTAAATCTTTTGAAAGAAGGTGATGCAAAACGCAATAAACCTTAAACATAAGGAAAACAATATGAGGATTACAAATGAAACTGCATTTGAAAAAGGAGGAGAAAGGGGACTTTAAAGTAATGTGGAAGAAAGAAAGTACTTTCATTCCCCAGAGGAGGTTAGTTTATCCCTGAGATCTTTTTTTTTTTAATTCAGTTTTATTGAAATATATTCACATACCATACAATCATCCATGGTATACAATCAACTGTTCACAGTATGATCATATAGTTATACAGTCATCACCACAATCTATTTCTGAACATTTTCCTTACATCAGAAAGAATCAGAATAAGAATAAAAAATAAAAGTGAATAAAGAACACCCAAACCATCCCCCCCATCCCACCCTATTTGTCATTTAGTTTTTATCCCCATTTTTCTACTCATCCATCCATACACTAAATAAAGTGGGTGTGATCCAAAGGTTTTCACAATCGCACTGTCACCCCTTGTAATCTACATTATTATATAATCATCTTCAGGAGTCCAGACTATTGGGCTGGAGTTAGGTAGTTTCAGGTATTTACTTCTAGCTATTCCAATACGTTAAAACCTAAGAGGTGTTATCTATATAGTGTATAAGAATGTCCACCAGAGTGACCTCTCGACTCCATTTGAAATCTCTCAGCCACTGAAACTATTTCCTCTCATTTTGCATCCCCCTTTTGGTCAAGAAGATATTCTTAATCCCACGATGCCGGGTCCAGATTCATCCCTGGGAGTCATATCCTGCGTTGCCAGGGAGATTTACACCCCTGGGAGTCATATCCCTGAGATCTTTGCCTTTGTGAAACAAAAGGATAATAAACAAATAACATACAAAGAAAAAAAAAAACTTCACAACATCTCAAAGTCACTCCATCAGTGCTGCTTGTATTAGATGCACAGAAGTTGTGGACGTGTGTGTGACAGAAGGTCTTCCTCCTTATACTTTTCTTACTTTCATCCCATCTTTACTGTCCTGATTTTCTGATGGTACATGTGGGCATCTCCTGAGAGCTTTGATTAGATATTGTATTGTCAGTCCCACGGTCAAAAAAAGAACACAGGATTACTGAACTGCATCATATTTTCAAAATATTATGTATTTGATTTTTAAAAAAAAATGAGTTCCTGTTTGTAACTTCCTGTTTGTACAAATTAAAAGTGTTCTGGTATGATGAGTGATGTAGGATAACTAGAGGAATTTCTAGATAAAATACATCTATCAATAAAGAGAGGAGAATAATAAAACAAAGTGTTTAACAAAATTATACTCATTTTCAAAATATTTTAATAATATAAGTAGTTATTACTAGCTATTAAATTTTAATATTTCACAAGATAAAAATGAGGTACTAATCTGCAAATAAAGAAATGGCAAAATAAATATCAAGCAAAACAAAGTCATATTTCTGCAACTGACCTCAACAAAGGAATCACTGATTTCAAGAACATCTCAATTTTGAAGAGTTTTGCCGTCTGTTAGGAAGAAAATGTGGCAAATGAGATAATGGGGAAATACCAGGGTGTTGTGTGAGATTCTGTCATGCACTGACCTGGTTACAATAGTTACTTAATTTGTGGATTGAGCAATCAGATCACTTTTTATATTCATTATGTAATTAGAAATACACTGTCAATAAGTACAATTTTCTCTTCTATGAAATGAAGTTAAAGCCTTTAAAAACTACCAAAAATTTGCCTCTCTAAAATTATATAGCAGTTTCCACATTTCTGGGCTCAAAAACAAAGATATTGCATATTGAACAGGCAGTTGAGTTTGCTGATTTGAATTGAAACTGGGGATATCCTGTAAATTGTCTTGTGTGGATACTATCAGAAAATTAATCATGAGAAAATCTGCATGTCTAGCAAAAAGTAGCAAACTTTGATTACACTTTTTTATTTTTAATTAACTTTATCAAATAAAAAAACATTTCAAAACAAAATATTTTGTTTGTTTTGCTTGATTACATTTTTAAAAATAATTTAACAAAGCAATTTTAGATTTAATGAAATCATTGCATGGTTTATATTAATATAAATAAAATAATATGAAATGATAATAACCTTTCTCTCCCTGAGGTACCCTAATTCTATTACATCTGGACAGCATTAAAAAATGTGTGGAGTCATTCGTGGATGTTGGCTGCCCAGCAAGGGTTTCTGTTTCCTAGCCCACCTTGCATCCATGTGAGCCACATGACTAGTTGTCACCATGGAATACGAATGGAAATGATACGCAGCACTTCCAGGATGGGATTTTTAAAAGAAGATGTGCGTTTTTCTTTATCTTTCTTCTTTCAGTAGCTGGAAACAGAGGCCCAGTTATGGGAAAGGAACCATGGCCCCTCTATCACTAGGAGGAAAGCTGCACACAAACCAGAAACACACACATAGAGTTATTAGGTGCAAGATAAATAAAATTTATTGTGTTAAGCCATGGAAATAGAGAGTATATCTATAACAGCATTTATCATTAATATAGCAAATACACCCAACAAAAGGAAAATTCACAATTTATTAATTGTGTGAATCAAAAGTTATATCTCCTTTTGGTAATGAGAATAGAATAAGCATTAATTGCAATACAGGTTATTAAAACCTAAATGCATTGTAACAATATATTGTACTGCACCAATTTTACAATATAACATAAGCAATTTTTAGTGAAAAGAAGCAGTTTAAATTTTAGATTTAAACCCTAAAGTTTATCTGGTTTTATGCATTTAAAAATGGAATGCAGAAATGAATCAAAGTTCAGTGGAAAAAAATGTTTATTTTCTCATTTGCAAATGTCAAACTGAAATAGCATAAACTCATTTCCATGTACAATTGCAATTAAATTAAGCAGCCACAATTATTCAATGGAAGGCATAATGGGAAATGTCCAAGAATATAAAAGAATTTCCAGAATGGAATATTTTAAAGGGAGAAAAGTTAATTTTTAAGACAAAATTTTGATCTTATAAGCTTTTTTTATAAGAAATAAAGGAGTTTCTGATTTAGGGAAAAATTAAGTACATATAGTGTATTATGTTTACATCAATTTCTGATGCCAAGTAAAAGTCTTTTAGAGAAAAATCAGTTTATAGAAAGAGCTCCTGCAGTATTGCTGCTTCTTTTTTACTTTAGAGATTGTGTTTAATACTCTAGGTAACCTGTTGTGATATTTTAACATAAAAATCTTCCCAAGTCTTACTATCACATAAAAATTAACTCTTAAATTTCTCACTCAGTCTAAAAAAATCCCAAAAAGATGTTGCCCTGACCGTCTATTTTCCCTTAACGTATATGGTTCTCATAATCACCTTTTACATTGTAGCCACAACATCCTCCTTTCTATACCTGGAAATGTTACATTTCCACTTTAGAAATTGGTGCTGGCTTTTCCCTGTGGCTAGAATGCTGATCAGCCCACTCTATAAGGCTGGATTTATCTTCTCACGAGATCTCAAAATGTCATTAAATGTCACCTCCTCAGAAGTGTCTTCCTGACATCTAGTCTCTCAATCAGAGACATCTTACTTTATCTTTCTGCAGAGCACCTATTATCTGGTGTTTTGAATTCATGTGATTAAACATTACTGTCTCCAAAAGAGTAAAATGCGCTCTGCTTTATACATATGCCACTGTATTTCAGCACCTAGAACCATTTCAGGTATGTTGTAAGCATTACATACTATAAAATGAATAACGATGTTGATTACAGGAAACACAGTGCAATCATGGGCTGAAAAAGTATCTATAAAGAAAATGTTGACAAAAACATGGTAGATGTAGTAGAGGTATATAGGAGCATAAAATTTCAACAGAGAGAAGTCTCTCATGCTCCTAAGAAAATACCACCAAGAACTTTCCTACAGGATTGCCCATCCACTTGGATATTTTAAAATATCATGTTAGATATAATGCTGTTTAAAGAAACAATAAAATGGAATTACAATATTTCAGACATGAGAACTATGAGTTGAATATATTTCTTAAATCTATGGGATCCAAGATAAAGAGTATGTGGAATACAATCTATGGATTTATATGGGCATATTAGAAACAAATAAAATAAATAAAGCAAAAAAGTACTTGGAAATACAACAGCATGGAAATTCTGATTTAAAGAAAGCATAAAACAGAAGATGAAAATCAAACTATTTTAATTAAAAAGTTGACAGAACTACAAATATAGACATTTTAAATGCAAGAAAATAATATAGTGGATTTTATGCCATTTCATTTGAAAATACATCCAAAGTTGAAGAATACATAAATGATCAATTTATGGAATCAAGATGAAGTAGACAATCTACTTGATGAAGCTCTTTTCCATGAATAGACAGAGAATTATAAAATACATTGAAAGTGAAGTTAAAATTCTAATCCCTAAATGATTCAAGTAACATATGGTTTTATGGGTGATTTCTCCAAAATTTCAAGAAACATAATTCTGATCATATATAAACCATTTCAGAGAAGAACAAACGATGTAATTATTTCCCTATGATGCTATCCCAATGCTATTTTATGATGGACAAGGATAGCATAAGAAATGTTTGACTTGCTTATTTGCTTATTCAAAAATCATAGCTATTAGTATGGTGAATCCAGAAAATCAGTATATTGAATTACTAAACAATAAATCATTGCCAATTGAACACTTAACACAGGAATGTCTTAGGGAATATTTTAAAATAATTTATTTTAGTAACAAATTAAAAACAAAAATGTATGATAATCTATATAGATTATGAATACTTTTGACAATTCTCAATATACATTTCTATTAAAACACAAATAAACTCAGCCAAGAGTACAAGGAACTATTATCCAATTAAGTGCATGTACCAAATGTAAACAGAAAAAAAAAAGATTTCCTTAAGGTGAATCATTAAAAATATTTATTCAAAGGTAAAGCAAGGAAAGATACTTGCTTTAAAATTGTACTGGAAGACTTAGCTAATGCAATAATACTAAATAAAAAGTAAGAAAAAGAAATAACAGGGAAAGAAAGAACCCAAACTGTAAGCTTTATAGATGATACTATGTCCAATGTGAAAATCAAAAAGCCAGCTTATCACTAGAAAATAAAGTTCAGTAAGTTGGTCAGATAAATAACTGATATATGAATGTCAATAGATTTTTGCATGCACCAGCATGTCTATTAGAGCAATTAATTAAAGTAGGGATGATTTTCAAATGAATAACAAAAATTAATTAAAAGCTTGTGGAAAAAACTTAATGAAAAATATGAAAAACTTGTATGGGGGCCATGAAAGATCCAAAGGAGAGGCAGTTCATGCCCCTGCATGGCATACTCCAAACTGTGCAGACATCAAAAAGCTTGAAAAATAAAAACACTATAACATTTTTCTACAAGACATCAAAATATAATATAAAGATATAACGATTAAAGCATCAAAAATGCAGGGTTCAGAAACAAACATGAACATGTGAATATAAAAATCTCACAAGAGAAAATCTTGTGGATTGCACTCCCTTTATCCAGTGTATTGATGGATGAGTAGAAAAATGGGGACAAAAACTAAATGAAAAATAGAGTGGGATGGGGGTGTTGATTTGGGTGTTCTTTTTTATTTTTATTTTTTATTCTGAATCTGATTCTTTCTGGTATAAGGAAAATGTTCAAAAATAGATTGGGGTGATAAATGCACAACTATATGATGGTACTGTGAACAGTTGATTGTACACCATGGATGATTGTATGATATGTGAATATATCTCAATAAAATCGAATTTAAAAAAAATCCCACAAGAAAAGCTGAAATTTGAGTAGGGCTATTGGCTTTCATTTTGGAAAAATATCAATTGATAACTTTACCTTATGTATATTTACACAGAAAATCTTGGATAAATAAAGCAATAAATACTCTAACAATTCTGGAAGAAAATATGGGAAAATACTTTTATAACATTGGCATGGGAAAACCATCCTTAAAAAGAAAATAAACTTAGCATCACGACAGAGGTAGAATCATTTGATATAAAAGTTATTTTTTTCAATTTCTGTATAACAAGAGCCCTAAGCAAAATTTAAAAGCAAATAATAAAATACTTGTAACATATCTGGCAAGAATTTTGAAACCAAACAATTAAAAATCCCTTAAAATGAATTTAAAAAAGCAAACAATAATAGAAAAATTAACAAATAATATAAACAGGCATGTCAGAGATATAGAAATACAAATGTTTAATAAACATGCTCAAAAGTTATAAACCTGCTACTCATCAAGTTAAATTCAAATTAAATATGATATAATTTTCTTTACTCATTTAATAAAAAGAGTTAACTTTAAAAATTATTAGGTATTGGGGAATGTACTAGGAAATGGTCACTAACACTGATGGAACTGGAAAATGGTAAAAACTTTCTGAAAGGCAATTAGGTACTATTTGTTTGTGCAACACCTGTATTGAAAATACAATTTTTAGTTTAGATTGATGAAAAAAAGATTGTAATGGGTAAATGAAACAAGACCTCCATGAAGCCTTGGGGCACCCCTTTTTTTTCTTCCTTTATTATATCTGCAGTTTGTAAAGGCCTGTTACACCGAGAGACTCAGCATTGCTACTGTACACAGGCCACTTCTATATCTTGTGGACTAATAATGGTTAATTCACCACATTTTTTACTGACACAAGTCATTGAGGCATTGGTAAACTTGAGATACAAGTTATAGGCTCAGGAATACTGAATATTCTTGGACAGGGGTTAGTAAATTCTTTCTGAAAGGGCCAAATTGTAACTATTTCCTGCTCTGTTGGCCATAAGGTCTTTGTTGCCAGTACTCAACTCTGCTGTAGTACAAAGCAGCTATAGTCAATACTTAAACAAATGAGCATAGCTGTGTTCCAATAAAACTTTACCTATGGACATAGAAATTTGAATTTCTTGTAATATTCCTATGTCAAAAAACACTCTTCTTCTGATTTTTTTTTCACCACTTAAAAATATTTTTTAAAAACCCATTCTCTAGCCCATGGATCATACAAAATCAGGCAGTGATCCAGATTTGGTCTGACCATAATTTATTCCCCCTGATTTAGGATTTAATAAATTGGGTTAGCCTATATGTAAAAACAGTGTTTTCTTTGTGATCCAGCACTCTTCCCTGGTATCCTTACTGAATTCCAACTTGTACTTCACATTTTCCAGGTGACCACTAGAACATTCCTACTTATTGGCTATTTGGGAACCTTACACCAAATAAGTGTTTTTGGCTTATATTCAGTGCTCATCCATAGATCCAGACAAATAGCCATCTGATTTCCTAAGTCACAAACATTTTGCTTATTCCTTCCCATAATATCAGTTTCTTGCTGCTACATGAAATCCAGTCTTTAGTATTTTCAGGAAAATAAAATAATCCTAGGATTCCTAGGGGTAAAAAATCTTATGATATTTTACCACTTTCAAACCTGTGTCTAAATGTGGATTGGTCCCATTAAGAGTTTACAAATAGTTCTCTTGCTGTTATTTTCTTTTGTTTGTTTATCATTTGGTACATTCCAAATAATGAAGTATACAGTCCATTTTATGAGGTTTGAAACTTTAGACATGATTTGGTTTGGTTTAATAATTGCTAGAGCTGTCTTCATCCACCGTCACTGATTGCACATTGGGAAAAATCCAATAACTGTTCGTTCTTTGCCATCAATCATTCTTTAAGGTAAAGTGTCTTGACAAGAAGCCCTTCTTGGTCTATGCTCTTGCCCCTGTTAGAGGAGGTTGTGATCTGCTCTATGCTGCCACACTTTAAATACCTGGAAGTATGCACAGCCAAACCTACCCTTTCAAACATTTCCAAGACACTTTAACAATTTAATAGGTATATTGTCACTCTAGAATACACTTTTCTAGATGGAATATATCCTATGAAGACAATGTCTGCCTTAATTTTCTATGAAGCAGAAAAAAATTACTAAGAAAAAATGCCATCAAATTTCAAATATCACACTCAGGAAACTAATCAGAGTTCATTGAGTTTCTATTATTCTTGCCTTGGAAAATATTGATTTGATCCATATTCTGGAAAAATGGGATCTGAAGTTGTTTGAAAAATTAGTTAGATATATAATGAAAAGTTACATCCTCCATCCCACCCTCATTCCCAACTAATTCTTTCCCTAAACAAAGCCTTTGAAATAATTGATACTGCTGCTGCCCTACAGGTTCACCTTCACAATAGACTCTCATAGTATTGTATAGAATTTGCTTCAAGTTCTCATACCACTATTTAACTGTACATTGCCTTGGAGATGACAACGAATCAAAAAACATAACAATACTATGTACTGATGCTGTAAATGTGTGCCAATATCTATTGATATATATATAGTCCCTATTATAGATAGTACAGAGAATGGACAAAAGAACAAAGACTCCATGAGTTTAAAGCTTATTTTGCCTTTTCTGGTTTTATTCACTGGAGTGTTCTACATGTCTCTAATTGCAAATTAAACATATTTTAAATAAGTGGATAAAAATGTTTGCTGAAGATCAGCACTTGTTACTTAAGCATGAACCTCATTTGGCATGATTCCTTTGGCATGATATCAAATGTGACATTTCTCTAAATTAGGAGCTTTTTTGAACTCTTGTTTGCATTTTCAAGTTATCTTCTGATATTATCTATGGCATTTTGGAAATATTTTGTCTTAGAGCTATTCAGTAATTTTAGAAGTATACACTCTCTCAACTAGGGCACAATGACCAGCAAGGAATTATTTTTCAAAATGTGAGTATCAAGCCTTTTGTCTATCACTCTTGTTGCACGTTAATTAAATGATTATCTTTCTTTGTCTCTGAACCTGGGTATAAAACCCAACTGAAGAAACACTTCAGGGAGGCAGATTTGGGAAAGCTTCTCCTGTCTTCTGCCAGCATAAATAAATCTTTTTTCCTTCTCAAAACAAAAACAAAAACAAAAACAAAAACAAAAACAAATGTGAGCATCAAGTCAACAAAACAATAGGTGGACTCACAAAAGAAAAGAGAGAGAACATAAATAAAATCTGAAATGAAAGAGAGGGCATTACTAGCAACCCTACAGAAATAGAAAGGACCATAAAAAATAGTATAAATAACTCCACACCAAAAAATTAGGCAACCTGGAAGAAATTAACAAATTCCTAGAATCATACAAACTACCTACACTAACTCAAGAAGTAGGTTTCAACAGGCCAATAACAGTAAACAGAGTGAATGAGAATCAAAAACCTCCCAACAAAGAAAAGCCCAGGATCAGATGGCTTCACAGGTGCACTCTACCAAACATCTAAAGAAGAGTTAACTCCCATCCTGCTTAAATTGAAGAGGAGGGAACACTACCTAACTCATTCTATGAGGCCAACATCACCCTCATATCAAAAGCAAATGAAGATATCACAAGAGAAGAAAATTGCAGACCAATATCTCTTATGACTATAGATGCAAAACTCCTAAAACCAATACTAGCAAAACAAACCCAATACTACATTAAAAGAATGATCCACCATAATCAAGTAGGATCTATCCAAGTTATGCAAGGGTGGTTCAACATAAGAAAATCAATTAATGTAATACACCATATAAAAAGAAGCAAGAAACAAAACTACATGAACATATCAGCTGATGCAGAAAAGACATTTGACAAAAGCCACTACCCCTTCTTGATACAAACATTCAGAATGTTTGGACTAGAAGGAAACTTTCTCAGTATGGAAAGAGTATATGAGAAAAATCCACAGATAACATCATGCTCAATGGTTAAATATTGAAATCTTTCCTCTAAGATCAGGACCAAGACAAGAATGCCCTCTAACACCACTATTATACAGCTTTGTAGTGAAACTTCTGGCCAGAGCAATTAGGCAAGAAAAAGGAATAAAAGGCATCCAATTTGGAAAGGAAGAAGTAAAACTTTTCATATTTGCAAATGATGTGATTCTATATTCAGGAAATCCTGAAAAATCCCTGTTTTAGGGTTGATTAGATTAGAATTCTTTCATTGAGTGTTTCCATGGAGATGGGTCTCAATCAACTGTGATTGAAATGTTAGATTGGATAATTTCCATGGAGGTGTTAACCCTCCCATTCAGGGTGGGTGTTAATTGGACCACTGGAGTTGCATAAAGGAATTCACAGATGGACCTCAGAGCAACTGAGAGTGACATTTTGAAGAGGAGCTGCTACTAAGAGAGGACAAAATGCCCCAAGAGCAACATTTTGGAGAACACCATTTTGAAATGCAACCTGGGAGCAAGCGGATGCCAGCCACGTGTCTTCTGAGCTAACAGAAATTTTCCGGATGTCAATGGCCATCCTTCAGTGAAGGTGCACTATTGATGCTTTACCTTGGACACTTTATGGGCTTAAGACTGTAACTGTATAACCAAATAAACTCCCTTTATAAAAGCCAATCCATTTCTGGTGATTTGCATAATGGCAGCATTAGCAAACTGGAACAATCCCTAAGAAATCTATTAGAGATAATAAACAACTTAAGCAAAGTGGAGGGATACAAGATCAACATAAAAAAAAAATCAGTAGTGTTTCTATACAGTAGTAATGAACTATCTGATGAGGAAATAAAAGACAAAATTCCATTTATATTAGCAACTAAAGTAATCAAATAGCTAGGAATAAATCTGGTCAAGAATGTGTATGACTTGTACACAGAAAACCACAAAAGAGTGCTGAAAGAAATCAAAGATCTAGAATAAAGGAAGGATACTCCACATTCATGAAATGGAAGACTATATATTTTTAAGATGTCAATTCTATCCAAAGAGATTTACAGATTATACACAATCCCAATCAAAATTCCCATAAGCCTTCTTTGCAGAAGCATAAAAGTCAATGTTCAAATTCATGTGGAAGGGTAAGGGGTCCCAAATAACCAAAGCAATCTTGAAAAATTTGAGGACCCACAGTTTCCTATTTTAAAACTCGTTACATATTCTTCCATTAACTAGCAAAGTCAATATTCTAAATCTAAGTGTCAATAAGAGGGGGCTGTAACAGAAGGGTATGGGATTCTTGTCGTCGTTGTTGTTTCTCCTTTTTATGTATTTTTCTTCTTCTTTTTTTTATTCTTTTTCCCTTCTTTATTTGCAGAAGAAATGGAAATGTTCTCATTTAGCTTGTGGGGGTTAATATATTACTACGCAATTATACTGGAAGCCATTGATTGTTCACTTATGGTGGATTATATGGGGTGTGAACAAAACTGTTTAAAAATGAACAGAGAAACACAAGTGCTGGAGAAGATGTGGAGAGAAAGATATACCTATTCACTGTTGGTAGAGAGGTAGAATGGTGAAGCCCCTTTGGAGGGCAGTGTGGTGGTTCCACAGGAGGCTGTGTTTGGGGTTGTCATATGATCCTGCAACACCATTATTAGGTATGTACTTGGAAGAATTGAAAGCAGAGATGTGAGTAGACATTTGCACACTGATATTTATGGCAGCAGTATTCATGATTTGCAGTGGATGGAGGTAGCCTAAGGATACATCAACTGAAGAATGGGAGGGCGAACCGTGGTGTATGCATACAATGGAGTATTGAGCGGTGGCAAGTAGGAATGAAGTTGTGAGGCTTGCAACTAGGTGAATGATCCTTCAGGGCATTATGTTGAGTGAAATAAGCCAGAAATGAAGGGACAAATACTGGATGGTCTCACTAATATACACTGACTATAATGAACAAATGCTCAAAATTGAATTAGAGAGCATAGGTTATCAGAGGACACATGTGGACAGAGATTGGGCAATCAATGATTTAAGAGTACTGAATGTCCAGTAAGGCTTATTGTAAAGTTTCCTAGATTGTTAGCTCTTACAGCAGTCACATCTATTCCTGCATTTTAACCATTATTTCTATAAATGGTGCAGGCATTGTGGAAAACAATTTGGTAGTTTCTCAGAAAGTTAAGTATAGAATTACCATATGACCAACAACCCCACCACTAGGTATATACTCCAAAGGATTGAAGCAAGGTCTTGAACAGGTATTTGCACACCGATGTTCATAGAGGCATTATTCACAAGTGACAAAAGATGGAAGCAACCCAAGTGTTCATTAACAGATGAATGGATAAACAAGTATCATGTAAACATTCAATGGAATTTTATTTATCCATATACAGGAATGATGTTCTACATGTGACAATGTGGATGAACCATGAACGCACCATGTTGAAGGATATAAGCTAAACACCAAATGACGAGTAGTACATGATCTCACTGATATGAAACAAAATAAGTAAATAGAGACAGAAACTAGAATACAGGCTGCCAGGAGCCTGGGTGGTGATGGGAAAAGGGGAGTTAATGCTTAATCAGTACAGAGTTTCTGTGTGCCATGATGGAGAAGTTAGACTAATCAATGGTGGTGATGGTAGCACAATGATGTCAATGTAATTAACTCCACTGAGTCATGTATTTAAATTTGATTAAAAGAGGGATATTTGAGGTTGTATATATGTAACTAGAATAAAATTTTTAAAAGCCATAGTTTTGTAGAACACAGTGAGTCCTAACGTAAACCATGCACTGCAGTTAATACTGTAATTATAATAATACTGTTTAATCAATTACTTCAAAATTACCACAGTAATGCAAAATGTTAATAACAGGGAAAACTGTGTGAGGTGGGAGATATGAGAACTCTGTATTTGTGCATGACTTTTTGAAAACGTACAACCTTTCTTTAAAGAAAAAGGAATTAGCAAATTGATGCATCTTTTTTCAAAAGACCAAGAGCCTGAACTGTAGAGCTTCTTTTGCTGTCTGCTCAAGTCACTAGTCAGTATGGGCACATTAAAGTTTAACAGTATTATGGTCTTAGTCTTGATTCTTGATGATGATTGTATTACTATATAGCTTTTATTGTGTGACCATGTGATTGTGAAAACCTTGTAACTGACACTCCCTGGATCCACTGTATAGGTGGACGAGTAATAAAATCAAGACTATATATATATATATATATAGAGAGAGAGAGAGGTAGATAGACAGATAGATAACAGGGGAGGAAATAGGGATGTGGAATGTTCTGGGTGTTCTTTTATAGCTATATTTTAATTTTTTAATTTTTATTTGTTTGTGGGGGGACTAATGAAAATGTTCTAAAGTTGATTGTGGTGATGAATGCACAACTATATGATGACACTGTGAGCCACTGATTATATACTTTGGATGGGTTATATGGCATATGGATATATCTCAATAAAATTGCATTTAAAAAAAGTATTAGGATCTTCAGGATCTGCATTACCTAAGTAATTAGTTTTTTGAATTGCAGCCAATGCTGAAAATTTTCTCATTTATAAGAACATATTTTTACATGTGATCTGGTATATAGGTCTCCAAAGTACACCAAGTTATGTGATATTTTTGCTCTTAAAAGATATTCTGTGTAGTGAATAGACGGTGGGCGAGAGGGGTAGAAGGAAAGTATGAGGACCAGTTATGGAAAAATTGAAGCAGACCAAGTGGGGGATATGGTACCTTGACAGGATGGAGCCCATTCGAGAGAAATGAACCATTTATGTTTAAATTGCAAAGTAGAGGATTGAAGTGAGGCACAGGAGAACAAGAGGAATCAAAAATGTCTCTTAAATTTGGGGCTTCATCAACTGGTTATATTGTGGTATCACTTTCAGAGATGGAGAAGACAAGTGTGATAAGCTTTGAAAATCACCGCTGTATTTTGCAGCTCCTACTGGAGGGGGTCGGGGCAGGGGGCAGGGGGGGAAGTCCATTTCCTCTGTGATTAAGTCTGGGTTGGTCATGTGATTTGTTCTGGCCAGTGGAACACTAGTAAATATGATATAGCAGAGTCCTAAAAAGCACTTGCATAGTTGAGCTGAATAAAGAAAACTGAACTTAAAACTCTTCTGCCACTTGGAGAACAAGCCCAGGATACCCTACTTGATGACGAAAGAGCACACAGAGGGGGGACCCAGTTGCTATCCATGCCAACTAAACCCTTCATGAACCGTCCATAGCTGCTGAGCTACCAGCTGACTGCAGACACAATGGCCAGTCAGCCCAGACCAGAAGAAATATCCAGGATGCTTGAAAACAACGGCCAAGCTGAAGAATACAGAACTAAACAAACAGTTTTTGTTTTAAACCACAATGATTGGAGTTTGTCTTAGCTATTTCTTGTTGCATGACAAAATACTATAAACTCAGCAACTTAAAAGAATATGCATTTGTTATTTCACTGTTTCCTTAGATCAGGAGTCTAGGCATGGCTTACCTGGGTCCTCTGCTAAGGTTTTAATCAGTAAGGCTGTGCTTTTATCTGGAGGATTGATTGGGAAATAATCTACTTCCAAGCTCACTCGGGTTGTTGTCAGAACTCATTTCCCAGCAATTGTAGGACTGAAGGCTCAGTTTCTTGATGGCTTTCAACTAGAGGAAGCCCCCAGCTAATAGACCTTGCCATCAGCTCCTAGAAGTCACCAGCTATGACTAGAGTGCACCCACAGATCGTGTAGGCTACCTCCAGTTTCTTGCCAGGTGGGCTTTCCCAACGTGACTGGTGACTTAAATTAGCCAGCAAGGATAGTCTCCAGAGTCAGTCCAAAAGCAAGAAGGAGTCCTGTATAGTGTAAGGTAACTACATACTGACATCATCTCACCTTTGTCATATTCATTAGAAGCAAGCCAAGGTTCCTCCCACACTCAGAGGGAGGAGTTATACAAATGCATGAACTCCCTACAGTCTATCTGCCCCAGGGTCTTAGTTATGCAGAAGAAGTTAGTTGACACAAACAGGTAAAAGGTACTTACTTTTATTGACATTAAGATATTGTAGTTAAAGGAATAGATTCTGACTCTAGGCTGCCTAAGTTCATACCCTAGGTCTCCTGCATAGCTATGTGACCATGGAAAATTTACCTAACCTCATCATTAACTATGTAAGCAACTGCTAGTTTAGAAGGCTTGTTGACTTTCTACTTATGGGAATCCTTTTTAACAACAACAAAAGTGGTCACGACCATAGTGATGCCTTCTGTCCATATTATAAAAAGAAAAGGAAGGAATAAGATGTGTATTTGTCACAACTTTATACCGAAATGCAACTGACCAGTGGGGTGGGGCGGGGATATCTGTCAGTACTGCAGAAAACAGCACAATGCACGATGGTGCAACTGCCACAGGCAGCAATCAGTGATATAAATAGTGAAGCCATTGAAACTTTAAACCATAATTTGGGATTCATGCTGCCTTGATTTTACTGCAATTAGGATATCTACATACTCTGTTAGTTAGGATATCCCTCCTATTTTTCCATAAAACTGAAAGTAGGAAATAGCTGAAATTTAAGTAGGTTTCTCCTTAAACACTTTCTTATTTGTGATATTCAGAAAGACAGGATGCAGTAGTTCAGAGAATAAACATTCTGATGCTATCAAAAATAAATCTTTTGAATTTTATTCCTATGTTTAGACTAAAAATTAATATTCATAAATTCAATCAGACTACATATATTCTTTACACTTCTAATTTATAATTTATATTACCAACTTGATTTTTATGTTATACAAACAATTTAGGCAGAATATTAAATGGCATACATTTTCAAAAAACATAAAAATGAAGCATTATTAGGCATTTCAGTAATTCAAGAGTTTATTAAAACAAGTTTGATATTTCAGTCTTTTAGAGGAAAAATTCACTTGTATATGAGGGAAAAGTTGTGGAAACAACTACATTTAATTTATTAATAGCAAGTTGGAGGCTTGAAATAAATCCTTGATACCCTGATATTTTTAGTATGTGGAGTTCTCCCATATATTTTTATCTTTCCTAAAGCAAAATATATTTTCCTTTATTGCAGCATACCACTTGCTGATACACAAATATCACTTAGTATTCATCAGCCTACATTCTTGTAATGGTTCATGGCCATTATTTAAATATATATTAACAAAAAATATGTACTCTAATGTAGAAAATCTGAAGTTTAATTCTTACTTAATTTGACAAAATGGGTTGTTATTACTAAGCAAGTACACCTTCTTTATCTCATTTAGGTCACTGCAAACTTGTGAGTTGGAAAAAGTAACTTCTAGAATCATTAGGATGCTAAGATGTAAGAGAGAAAGAAAAGCATCGAGTATTAAGCATAATGATTTGCACCTGGTTTCAATCACGGCTGTTTTCCTAAGCATCAACCATTTCAGAATACAAATTTCAGTGCTTGCACAGCTGGAATATAATGCTACTTTGCTACTCTTAAAGAGTACACAAATAGACCACAATATGATTTTGTGAGATTCAACTATGAAATTTACTGAGATGTAGGATTGTTTAAAAATGTTCAGTTTGTTAAAAACTGGTTTTCTTAAATAGCCTAAAAGTAAATACAGAAAAGATCATTTTATTGCCTGTCTGGCACTGATTTACAAGTCTATAAATACAAGAGTGATTACCATGCCATGTGGGAGCTATTGCTTCTGTCCAAAAATAAGCCTCTCTATATGGTTCCAAAGGGTGGAAATTCTGTTACCAAAAGAACAGGCTTGATTTTCTACTTATCTTTTAATGACTTCCTGCAGGCAAAAACTTGGAGCCAAAATCCTACTGACATCTGTTTGTTAGTATGGGTCTTATTTAGAACCCCAGTACTTGGTAATTATTCATTATTTGTTGGCACCTATGATTGTGCAGCACACAGTGTTTCGCAACAGTTGAGCTACAATAAATAAGGGAATAAACAAAACTCTCTCCTAAATACCTATTTATATAGAGCATCAGCAAAATGAACGGAATAGCTTCTAACAATTTATTGCTAGGCAGTCACTGCTTAAAGCTCACATTTATCATTAACAAATGCAGGAAAAGAAAATTGTTAGCTTTTTCATTTTAAATTAAGCCTGATGTTTTAATGATCAAGTGCACTTAAAATTATAATTTATGCTAATACATAACTCATCGCGAGCAGTATGTTATTTTATCTCTGTAATATTTATTTTTAAGTTACCATTATTGTTAGGAGTTAGCAGACATCTTTGAAAAGGCCATTAAACAGGCCCCACCAACCCACACCTCCTTCTCTGGGGAAGTCACTAACACATGCTAAGCAGCCATTCTGCTAACCTGTCCTTCTGCTTGGCCTTCTGCTACCCCCACCTCCTTTTCTACTGTGTGCCATTCCACAAAGTGGGGGCATTGTTAAGTCTAATGAAAAGGCCTGGCCATACTTTAAGCCTAGAAACTGGAACAAGCAGCCCCAAATGCTTATCTGAAATGGAATTCTCAGTGGCAGAGGCCCCTCTCCCTGAGATGGATAAAAACCACACTCAAGCAATGTAGATTTCTCTCCCTTCTCTGGAGCCAAGTGGGGCACACAGAGCTGCCATCTATAGACCCCAACCCAACCAGTTTTCAGGCCACCCTGGGAGACCAGCTATGATGGGACTTCTTCTGATCTTTTGGACTTGTGCTCTGTGACAAGGAGATTTGCCTTTTCTGGACTCTTTATTCTGTGCAAGTAAGAAAGGGATCATTTTCTGAAAGTTTCTGTTGTTCCCTGCACCTGTGTTTCCATGATGCACCATAGTAGCAACTTGCTCCATAATTATATCATTGAAGAATAACGTGGTTTTGGCTTAGAAAAATGTGGGCTTGAGGCCCAGATTTGACTCTAAAAGTTTTAGACAAATCACTTACTCTTTCCAAACCTCTTTACTAATGTATTTATGGAGACGATGATAATTATCTCACCAGGTCATGGTGAGGAATAAGTTAATATACATAAACTATATGACATAACAACCTTAAAAATGCCTTATTTTCTCCCTAAACCCTTCCATTACTTGCATTAAAATATTTAGTTTTAAGCAAAAATCCATGTTGACAACATGATGTTTAGCATTGGAAAACAACCCAATTTCAGTCAATTCAATTTAAAAATAAGTATATGGGCGAACTACATGCCAAAAGTGTTAGTCACTTGCAGTATGAGATTTGTCAAAGAAAAGATCTGCAATGAACAATGTGAAATAGGTAAGGTTGACTTTATTCAAAGTTATATGCAATAGAGAAGAGACATACCAGAAGTCTACTGTAATAACAGAGAATGAAATCTATGCTGTTTTCCAGGATCATAGTGTTCAGATAAAATTCAACACAGTCAGAATGAACCAAATATGGGCCATGTTTGTGGTAGGCATAAAAATGCCCCCACCCAAAGATATCAGGGCCTAGGACCCAGAAGCTGTGAATATTACCTTATGTTGAAAAAAGATGTGATTAAGTTAAGGATCTTGAGATGGGAAGATCACCCTGGATTATTTGGCAGGCCCTAAATGCAATCACATGTGTCCTCATAGGGGAAAGGCAGAGGGAAATTTGACACAGATTGAAGATGATAAAACATATAGACACATAGAGGAGAGGGAAATGTGTCCAGGGAGACAGAGCTTGGAGTGATGTGGCTGCAAGCAAAGGAATTCTGGCAACACCAAAAGCTGGAAGAGGCAAGGAATGATTTTTCCCCTAGATCCTCCAGAGGTAGCAGGGCCCCATGTATACCTG
Organism: Choloepus didactylus; assembly: GCF_015220235.1. NCBI lineage: Eukaryota > Metazoa > Chordata > Mammalia > Pilosa > Megalonychidae > Choloepus > Choloepus didactylus. The sequence goes on along the minus strand of NC_051308.1, from coordinate 65,486,584 downwards.
GATTCTCAGCCTAGTGATACTGATTTTGGATTTCTAGTATCCAGAAATGTGAAAGCATTAACTTCTGTTGTATTACATCATCAAGTTTGTGCAATTTGTTACAGCAGTCTCAGAAAACTAATGCAGTATTCTTCAGTAGTATTTTTAGATAAGTGGAATTGACTAAGTAGTGATTCATATTTGAGGGGATAAACATTGGCAATATGACCCAAGTCTAAAGGACTATGGGAGAGGAACTTTTGAGTCATAAGTCACCACAAATGTTACACTTGAGTGGACATTGAAAGTTGTATAAAGTTTACAGGAATAAAAAAGAATGGAAAAAAAGAAATTCCAAAAGTATTACATAAATCAAGACAATAATGCTGACATAATAGACCAAATAAACACTAGTTACCTTTGATACTTTTTAAAATGTGAAATTCTCAACTTGGATGGATAATCTGTGGTGTCCCGGCCTGCGGGACGTTCAACGGAGGCTCCGAGTCCTGTGAGGGAGGAATGGTATGGGACAAGAGACACAAGGAATGACAGCAAGACAGGTTTCTGATCAAGCTGCAAAACTTTATTGAAGAGGCAGAGCATATATACTCTAGGAGAAGGGGAAGTGGCTAGCAAGGGCTCGTGGTGGTCTAGGATTGGTGGCTGCTGTTGCTAGGGCGGATGGCAGATGTAGGGTTAGCATTTTTGGCGCGAACTAGCACTTTTGGTGTGAACTACTTCCGTAAAGAAGGCTGAGGGTAACTTAAGCTATTGTATCAGCCCTGGCGGCCATGTTGCACATCTCCGGCATAGCTGAAGGAGGGCTTCATGCATGCTACCTTAATCGCCCTCTACACTGTGGGGGGGGAATTTAAAGGTTGAAAACTAATAGTAAAGGACATACTATAAAAGTCTCCTGAGTATTGAATGGAAATGTTTACATGGATAAATATATGAGCAAATCTTATGTTAAAGAAATACAATTGATTGTTGCTCTTTACTTTCATGTCTGAACTTTAGGTGCTGCAGAGAGGCCTTATAATTCTCTTCATTTAATATATGTGCCCTAAAATGGGAAAGCAACTTGTCTGGTATAGAGGATAGTGCACAAAGTACAGTGGAGTGCAGGCTGGTAGAGCGTACAGAAAGAACCCATGCATGACAGGAACAGAGGCCCTGAAAGAAAACAGATCTGGTTAAGAGTTCCAGTCATTCACTAATGAAAAGAAATTGAAGGAGCATCAAAACCATATTATTTTTAGATGTGCATTGCTATGTGTTGAGTAGGGATGGGTAACCATATTCTTAAATTAACAGTTTAGTAAACTACATTTAGTCCTTTTCTTTGAATATAGTTCATTCATCAAAGTGAACATTTGTGTTTTTTCCCTCTGAGTTAAAGTTGCCTATTCAGGTATTTTCATGGAAAACAATGTTTACTATAGGAATAGGACAGAAAAAAATATAAAGCCAATATTATGATTCTCAGCATATGTGGATTAGTTAGGCATGGCCATTTTAATAATAATAATACCTAACCAGTTTTATTTCTCTTTGATTTTGAATAAGCTTACACATGCAGAGGGGAGAATATCTTCAAAGAGATGGAGACATATATAAGCATAGCGTTTTAGGAAAAGTAGAAAAAGTTAGTGTTTCAACTGTTAGTTGAGTGTCTGGGATAACAATAGAAAAGACTCAACAAGTGATTTTCAGCAGATCTTATTTGTTGAGCTAGAGATTTTGGAGGTGATGTACACCGAAGACTAAAAGCACAGTTGTAACATAATGTGATTTTTGTTTTATATAGTAAGCTTTAAAAACAGTGTAAGAGATGAATGAAAGGAAAAGAACTGGAGGCAGAGTAACCATATACAGCAGAGTAACCTAAAACTAGGAAATAGTTTTAGACAAGAGGACATTGGGCCTGAACTAAAATAATAGCAATGACACAAAAGAGTATATCTAGTATTTAGTACATAAGGTTCATTTACAGAAGGCTGGCAAAATGAACAGAAAATTAATATACTGGTTTTTACCCTCGATATATTTTCCAATCTGATTATTAAAATACTACTTAGATTTCCAAATTTGATTATATCAAGTATTTATAATTCTGTTGACATTTAATATGTAATAACCAGTAATACACAAGTGAACAGAACTCTGAATAATAATCTATACACTGAATCAAAGCTAAAAGCCTTTAGTTTCTTGTCAAGATGTATAGAGTTACATAAATTAAAAGCACATGCTACTCAGGGAATAGGCAGCAGAATTGTCTACTGCAGTAATTAGAGACATTAAGTGTTGCATTTTATTATAATCCAATCCAAGTTAGAAAGAAATGTCTGTCACTTCAAAAATCAGACTGGTAAACATATAAGCATGAAGCATTACTCAAATTTTAGTGATTATTAATTCATTACCAGAATTTTATTTTAAAAATATTGTGAATCAGTTTGATTATTGATCTGGAACAATAACCATGGAAATCAAGTGCAGAAGGGCCTGTCGCTTTTCCCGGTGACCAAGAAATAAATCCTGTGCTCAGATCCAGACATGTCTGCCTGGCTCCTAGGACAGGATGATAAATGTGGGCTCACTCCCTTCTCAGGGCCATCTTGACATTAAACACATCCCCCAGCAGAGAGTGGCTTGCCGGCACATTCCTCCCACTTTTGTGCTGAGCAGCTGTAAACGTTGCCAGAGTAAGTATGTAGGATTTATGGCACCGGCGTCCTTCCATCAAGGCACAAATACAGTAGGGGAGTGTGTAGACCATCTCCCTGCATCTGCGCAGACTGAGACCCACTGGCCATGGGGACTGACTCCCATAAGTAAAGCTAGCCTTGCTTTGTCTTTTCTCCATGTGAGCAAATGTTGTTCCATCCAGTCCTGTGTGAACTCTGCTTTGCTGGCGACCCTGACACCTGCAAACCATGGGGAGGGTTGGGCCCGTGGGACTGCGCTTCCTGGTGGCAGGTGTCGTTACACTCTTTGCTACCTCCAGGTATTGAGAATCCTCCCTTTGACGTGGTAACAGCTGTCTCTTCTGACCGACAAAAACTAACAAAAATGAGGTTTTTCCCCAGCACTGTTTCATATATGTAGAGCACAAAATCAAAATTCATTTAAAAAATTTTTCAAACATTTTACTGAACAATTGTAAAAGAGATCTATTATTTTCATTATCCTGTGACTTTATATGAACAATCATCTTTTACATGGGAAATATAATAAAAATTTAAAATGTGACAAAATAAAGTTCATTTACTAGCAAGGAACAGCAATCCACTCAAATTCAGTAAAATAAGGATAGCAGCATGGTGCAAGATACTTGCGAAACCCAAATGAAGGATTTGGAAACTGGGAAAAAATTAGAGTGAGCCAGCTACCCTTTCCTCTCTCATCTCGTCTCCCTCTTCTTCATCTGCTAGTTTGAATTATGTGGGGCTGCAGGTTATTGTTCATGGATTGTTCACCCACTTGCGCATGGGGCATGTTGACTGCCTAAGCCCCTGCTTTGCACTGAGCCTTCTATTCAACACTGATCATTAACTGATTACATTCTCTGGATTGTTGCTATTACTGCAGTTTTATGTTCCAATATTTTCCTAGGGGGTGGAATTCTAGTGGTAGCATTGATTTAAATATGATGTAAGGATACATAGACACAAATAGAGAAAATGAAAACTATAGTTAACAAATTGATATATAGTGTTGTTACCTATAATGTAATATTAACTTGAGTATGCCAAACAATACTTAACTCTAAATGTTTTTAATCCATATTAAAAAATTTGGATAAAATGAAATAAGATAAACATGACACACAAAAAATTATGAGGACTGGGAAAAAATTCCCTTCAGTAAAGTTTAAAGTAAATGGGTGATTCTGTAACTGTTATGGTTTGAAGCTGTATGTACCCCAGAAAAGATCTTGTTCTTTTACTCTGTTCCTGTGGGTGTAGACCTATTGTGGGTGGGACCTTCTGATTAGGTTATTTCAGTTGACGCATGCTCCAGGTGGATCTTAATCCTCTTACTGGAGCCCTTTATAAGATGATAAAAGGCAGAGAGAAGCACACTCATGCAAAAAGCCGGGGAAGCTCAGAGAGGAAATCCAGAGAGGCTTAGAGAAGACACACAGAAGCTAAGTGAGACAGAAGCTCAGAGAGAGACACACAGAAGCTCAGAGAAGAAGCTACCTAAGGCAGAAGCTGGAAGCAATGAAACCTGGGAGAGAACGAAAGAGACCAGCACATGCACCATGCGAACTTCCCACGGGACAGCGGAGCTGTGGATGCCACAGCCTGTCTTCAGAGTCCAGGTTTCAGCTTGTTGATGCCTTGATTTAGATAATTTCACTGCCTCAGAATTGTAAACTTGTAAGTTAATAAATCCCCATTGTAAAAGCCAACCCATTTCTGGTATATGGCATTTCATCAGCTTTAGCAAACTAAAACCGTAAATGAATAAATATCATAAATATAAGGAATTCTTGCACTTCATCCTCTCCAGAGAACAGGGAACATTGTTAGTCAGTTTTGTATGTTTCACCAAAATAATTTAAACAAAGTAAGATTTTTAGCTTCACTGGTATATTTATAAGATTTTTAGCTTCATTGGTATAGTATAGGGCTTAATATGCGGGAGTATTAAGCAATATTTTTAGATGGTAATGCTCTACTGTCTGTAGAAGTCCATGGATTTTACTTGGATGTGTGGACATCAGCACGTGGAATCTTCTAGATAGAAGGATGATTTGTTTAACCTGAATACAATGCCTTTCTATAAAAAGTATACATCGTGAAGATCTAATTATGAAGTCATCAGTGACACTGATTCTCTTGATAGAGATGAGTTCTCTCCAGATTAAAATAGAATGTCTATGAATTGGAAAGACTATATAAATTGTATCTAATCTATAGGCTGCCAATTAATTACATAGATTATAGACAATTGTAGGTTTTTCTCTTTAGTGACCTATGAGGGGATAAACAATCTTCCCAAGGAAGATTTTTATGAGATGGGTTTTAACATATTCATTGCATGTTTTATAGTGTTAAAGAGAAAGTCTGTATGGCTATCAGACTAGAACATAGGCCTAACTTCAACACCTACCTGTCTAATTTCACTTTGAACCTTTCCCCTTTATTTTATTCTGACTTCTTGATGGTTCATAAAGAGGGAGGTTTTAGTTTGCTTTGCTGCCTAAAGCAGATACCATAAAATAGTTGACTTTTTTTAACAATGGGAATTTATTAGTGAGCTTGGCTCACACTTTCACTTCTTTCCATTATCTACTCTCTAATTTACTACTCTTGTAATAAACAATGGGAATTTATTAGCTTACAGTTTTGAAGCATGAAAGTATCCAAATCTAAGTATCATCAAGATGGTGCTTTCTTCCTGAAGACTAGCTGCCAGCAATCCTGGACTCCTCTGTCCTATGGCAAGGCACATGGTGGCATTTGCTGATCTCTCCCTTCTCTTCTGGGTTTCATTGCTTTTAGCTTCTTCCTTCCATGACTTTTACTCTCTGTCTGAATTTCATTCTTATAAAAGACTTCAGTAAGACGATTAGACCCTACCCTGAATGAGGTGGGTCACACCTTAAGTAGCCTCACCAAATGATCCTACTTACAACAGGTCTACACCAACAGGAATGGATTAGTAATGGGTACACACAGTTTCAAACCACCACAAGGGGGTAACTCACTTTCAACTCAGGGTCATTGCATTTGGTTCTCCCTTTGCCTGGAGGTCTCTTCACCAGACACATACTTGGCTCACACCTTCACTTCTTTCCATTATCCACTCTCTAATTTACTACTCCTGTTTGACAAGCTTTCCCTTAACACCTGTGGAAGATAACTGACCCCAGTTCCTCCTCCTCCTTGTAGCCACACCCTTTGCTATGTAACTTTGCAGTTCCTCCCACTAGAAGGAGAATGGACTTCCCTATTCCTGAACTTGAGTACAGTTGTAAGACTTCTTTTAGCCAATGGGATATTAGCGGATGAGATGCAAGTAGCAGCTTGAAAAGTGTGTGAGGTTGGGCTTTCCCTCCTACTCTTCTGCAGTCAGTCACCTGGAGAAGAGCTTCCCTGGGTGGCTGCTTCTTTTATCTGGGTCCCAGAATAAACACAGGCAGAGTAGATCTGAAGTCAACCAGCAAAAAGAGCACAGTGCCCCAGCTGAGACCAGCCCAGACTGGTTAACCCTCAGGTCACCACAGGGATGTGAATGAGAATAAACGAATTTTTGTTTTGACCCACTCAGTGCTGGGATATTTTGCTGTACACCAAATTAACTGAGGCACTATTTCATATAAAGCAATAAATCCACCCCTTACCTGGCCTCAACATCCTCCATGATATTTATCAAACCTAATATGCCACAGTTATCCTTCTGTATATGTTTATATCTTTCACCCCACGCCACTGGAATGTAAACTCCATGAGGGTACGTGTCTATATTTTCAATGCTGTGTCTTCAGTATGTGTAAGGACCTGGCACATGCTAGGTAACTATTAAATAAATTCTAATGGAGTAGATCATATTTAAAAAAAAAAAAAAAAATCTTAACATGGGGACATAAGTGTTTGGCTTGTAATTCTCTGTACTATTGTGTATGTTTGAGATATTTGATAATAAAAATACTGCATATAGACCACTAAATAATCTATTAGGATTATCTATCACAATCTTAAGAAGAAGAACAATTTATAAGCATTTATTTCATATTCCACATCACTCAGAAATAGCTCATCCAATGAATAATGAATGAATAAATGAAATAGATAATTTCAAATCTCAGGAGGAAGTATTTTAGTCTTTGCATAGATTTCTTATATCTGCCACCTCTCAAGAAAGATTAGTTTTTCCTCTGAGTGGTGATAGTTCCAGAGAAAAACTCAGAGTTTGAGAAAACATAATTTTATTTTCCTATTAAAGCTTTGGGTTGTCTCTTACTTCACCTGATGATTTTGTCAATAGATTATTTTATTTATCTGAGATAAAGTTCATGCTTGGCCAGCTAATTTTCTTGGGATAATTTAGCCTATCTAGACAAGTTTTCTGGAGGTTCTTTTGTGAGGAAACAGCAGCTGTTGGCAGTGGAATAAGATGGAAAGCAGCCTTGCACTCTGGAATATAATGGATATATAACTGTTTCCTCACATCATACATTTTTTCATTTGTTCCTTCACTCAACAAATATACTTAAGTATTAAAGAAACAGGAATTAATAAAATGTAGGCATGCTCTTCAGAAACTCACAATCCAGAGAACTGAGATTCTTAAATATATGGAGATATAAGTTAAATGCTGCTTTAAGACACCATACCAAATCCTTCATAAAGATTAAAACATACCTTGTCATACTTTTCCCCATAAGTAAAATGAAATGATCAGACATAATATTTCCAGCTGCTAAATTTCTTGGCCTTAGAATATGTTCTTGGACACTCAGAACGGAAAGCCATCAAGGCCAAACATTTCGGAAATCAGGGTAAAACCTTAGTAATAAAAGCTTTATTGTTTTCATCACCATCACTCTCTAGTTTATTAGTCTGCTCTCCACATAATGATCTTGATGTGTTTCAGATATGCCAAGCACCTTCCCATCACTTGGCCCTGAAATTTGCTATTACCTCTGCTTGGAAAGTCTTTCTCTCAGGTATCTGCAAGTCTCATTTCTTACCTCCTTCAAGTATTGAACAGGAGTTCTTTCCTGTTGATCCTATTCAAAACTGCAGCTCCCTGGCCTGGGCTCCCAACCACCTTGTCCTTGTTATTTTTCTCCAAAGTATTTATTACCATTTAACATCTTATACATTTACTTATTTATTTTGTTCAGTGTTTTATCTCCCCTCATTATAATATAAACTCCACAAGGGCTGAGATTTTGACTATTTTGTTCAATGCTATATCTCCATACAGAGAATAGCATCTGGCACATACTAGACACTCAATAAACATTTGTGGAGGAAGGAAAGAAAAGAAAGGTGGAAGGGAGGGAGGGAAGGAGGGAAGGAAAAAAGAATAATATCCTGTCAAAGCACTATTACAGTGAATAAAGAGTAATTTGTTCACATGCCCAAGAGTATTAAGCATGACTTTTCTTGAAAAATTTTTTTGGATAATGATAATAATGGAGTTGGACAATATATACACTTACATGTCTTTGTCCACTATGGACAGAGAAAACCTACATAACCATCAATAATACTCAGCAATGACTAAACATGTGCTCAGACATATCTCATGTTTCATGTACCTGAGAATTCAGTGGCAAAAACTTGTATTTGAGGACTAATATTTAAATATATATACACATCTACAAACAATTATTTCTGATGCAACTAGAAGGGAAAAAAGAAAAGTGATGTTGTCAACAGTAGAGACCAGAGAGAAAAAGAAACAGAAGAGTCTGAGAGCCAGTTGATCATAATGAGCAAATCTTACAGTGTGGGATCAGACTCAAGGACAGGTTGTGATGTCAGAGCAGTGGTACAGGATTCTATGGGAGACTCTGACTTGGCAGGCTTGCAAATTCTTAGCAGCCCAATTATAGCACTAATAGTTCAAGTGAAGTAATTCTGTTGAGAACACTTTCACCCATGGCCTGGATAGTAACACAAAAATAATTTTACCACTAGAGAAGATCGTCCTGAAAAGAGTTGTATATGAGAAGAAAATTTTCCCTACAGGTCAGAAAGAGTCATTAGCCTTGCAGTTTGGTGGCTCATACCCCCAGTCAGGATCAGAAAAGAAATACCACATTCCACAAAGAGCTTTTTAGATAGAAGTCTGCAAAGATGCAGGTGTTACTGTTGATCTGACAATATGTATATGCATAGACTGTATATGCATAGCATATATCTGAAATCTGCAGTACATGATTTTTATTAGGCATGGTAAACTCATGGTAACATAGTTAAATTGTATTATTAACATTATTGATATGTCAAAGAGAAATAGACATGTTTGAATAATTCTGAAAATGTTCATTGCAGATAGAATTTATGAAGAGAGAAAATGTGGGAACAGAGATGGAGAAACTACTACTTAGGTTAGCTTTTTATAATCCTTGGAGAAGTTTATACATAAAATATGCCCAATTCATCAATACATCCCCAGGGTAATATTTTCAGCTTGGTATGAAATAAATTACTAAAGAAGAGCAAATTTCATCATTCCTAGTAAAACTACATGCCTGATCAAACCAACATTGTTAAGAAAATTCATCTATAAATGTAAAAAAAGTGATATTAAATACTATGAAATAATGCTTTTAGCTGAAATCTACTGTCATAAATCATGCCATATCAAATGAATCACTTAATATTTTAGATGAAAAATCTATATTTTCCTCTCTTTTTATCCTCTGCTTATAATTCAGCATTTAAGACTTCAAACAACTTCATTAATTGAATTTATGGAATTAATTAACATCTTTAGACATTCTAATGAGCTTTTAAAGACAAGTAAAATGAAAACTAAAGGTATTAAATATCTCATCGAAGACTACAAAGGGACTTGAGCCCCACTATATTGAGGACAATTCTATAAGACCAGTGAGTGAGTCCCTTAAACTTTCTGGAAATGCACAAGCTGCACCATCACAATCCTAAATCCAAATCTTACTTTCTAAATATAGAACTGAATCACAAGAAGAAAAGGGGAATATTGTGAAGTTTCCTATATATATAGTCACCTCCTCAGAAGTCCATTTTTGAAGAACTATATATAAACAGTGAATCCTTGAAGTCAAGAGCTGTTTATTCATCTATATACCCTCTTAACTCAGCTCATTGTCTATTATATCAATTGCACTCAATAAATATTTAGGGAATGAATAAATGAGCATCATGAACTTCCTTACCAATCACTTTTCCTCCATGAGATCAGTGCTTTCCTGCCAAAGAACATCTCTCCCATGGAGAGCCTCCCCTAGTGAGAAAAGAAACACCATCAAATTTGGGATTGGCATACTCTGCCAAGCATTGTGATATTTCATAATTAAAGATAAGCCAATTGATGATCACATGTAAAATGCAAAAACTTTGGTCACAGTAATCTCCTATGCACTTTCTTCTTCTGAATATTCCCAGAAAATTAGGGAGAAATACATGAATTTTCAGGGATTAAAAAAAGGTTCATGTTGCTATAGAAATTACTTATATTTTAAACATTAAAATGTTGCTATTACTCTAAAGTACAATTGACCTTTGTTTTTTTCTAAACACTTGTGTATTCTTTCATCTCCAGATTTGAAAATATAATAAGAGATCACTTAAACCTTCAACCTTGTATTAATCAAAGGAAGAATTAAGTACCAAAGATATTTTGATGATGAAAAAATGAACTTCCAGTTATGGGATTAACTCCTTAATCTAATAGATAGATAGATAGATAGATAGATAGATAGATAGATAGATAGATAGATAGATAGACAGATATTATTTTTTCATATTCTACCTCAAAATAATTTTCCTATATTTTGCTCTTTGGCATCATAACAGCCATTGGTTTAACTTATTTAGGGAAATGATGATACTACATTATATTGAAAACCAGTATTTATATTATATTACATCATCAGAGCCACCTATTTTTTTTTAACAAATGTGCATAAATTGATTATTCTTCACTCTGGAGATGGGGCTTTGAAATCTACATTTTTATTAACCACCACTGGTATTCAAAAGTGCTACTATTTAGGCAACTCAGGCACAATTTTTCATACCCTCTTCCACACTATCCCTTCCTATCCTCTAGCACCACTTCCCTGAGGTGAAAGAAATGCTTTAACATGATTCAAAGATGCAATTAGTACATTGTGCTAGAGATGCTAATAGAAGAAGTAAAGTGATTACAAATTTAAATTGAGATGAGCATAGCAATCTCTTGGCCTTTCCTCTGAGGATGTCTTCCACTTTCAAATGTATTCCTCTTTGCAGCTGGTAAAATAAAAGGATTCTAATGCCAGCTGTCAAGATGGAGCTCATAAGAAGGAGGGGCTTGGGGGGCTTGGAGTGCAAAATATATTCTGTTCTACAGTTTATGGAGAAATATTTTACTTGGTGTTAGGTTTATCTTACCATATTTCTTCATCGCTCATTCATTCACTTAGTCAATCATTGGCAAGTATTTATTGAGTTGCTCCTACATGCCAGGCCCTGTCATAGGCACTTTGAGATTGTGCCTATTAGTGGATAAAGAACCTATTCTCATAAACTTATATCCCATGGAGATAGTTTACCATTTAAAAAAACCTAAAAAGCATACAGTATTTCAATTATATGAAGTGCTATGAGGAGAAATACAGCAAGATACTTGGGAAAGGACCATCTACTGGAGTAGGGGAGATTGGAATAAGGAAGGTCTCTGATAAGAAATTGAAAAATAAAGGACAAACCTATTGGGAGAAGCACACCATATATGGCCTTCTATGTCAAGAAACAGTGTCAACTTTGACTATTATTCTTAGTGATCTGAGAATCCACTGGAATTACCATGTCAGAGTAGAGAGGCTGCACTTGTAAAAATTAAGTTAAGAACACTTGGCTAGCCTCTACAATATGTAGAAGGAAATGTTGACTCATCCAGAGCAGCTCACCACATTTAATGTGCCCTATCAAACAGTTTATTCACCCAGTTTAATGTCAAAGTTAGAGCTTGTCATAAATGTAATTTACTCATCTAAAATGCTCATTTTGTCCATTTTGATAAATACACGTGAGTCATCTCACACTCAACGAAACCAAAACAATGCCAACCTGAAGGCTTGAACATTGAATTAGTCGGTGTTTAAGAATCAGAATCAAACCTAGGTGTTTAAAGAGAGTTCAATTAAGAGAATATTCACAAAATTGTGAGAGCATAATGAAACAAACAGAAAAATATATTGAGACACCTTAGAGAATAAAACTGCAGTAAGCCATTAATACTCCAGGGATCCAGAGCTCAGTGAGACAAGGAGCCATGAAAGAAGGGCTGCCTACCTGAGATTTAATTGTCAGAAAACAGCCAAAGCTGAAAGACAGGGCTTAGAGCTGTGACAGAGCAGAATGAAGACCAAGGCCTATGTAGGCTTCCATCTTCAGATCTGTGGGTTTCTCTCATTAGTGGATTCTGCAGGGCTCTACTAAACACCCATCCCCCTGCTGTGAGGAATATTAAATGCTAATGGCTCATAGCTGCTGGCCTCACTGAGAAATATTCTCAACTGTAGGGAACTGCCTTACTCAAGGGAAATCTTCCCAATGAGTGATGTACACCAGTTGCCTGAGGCAGATATATAGAGGCCTGGCCCGTGCCTCAGACTTGAACTCTGGACTCTCACAGCTCCAGAGTTCCCCGAGATGCAATCACATTGCAGAACAGCTTCTCCCTTATCCCTGATCTGCCTACTTCATGCCCTTGCAACTGTCTTTTCAAAGAATTCACCATTAATTCCCATACAATTCTCCATCTCAGAGTCTATTTTTAAGGAATTCAGTCTGACCCTCACTATAGCTGAACCAGTCCAAAATCAGCCAGCAAGAGAGCTCAGATAATTTATATAACAGCAGTCAGCCTGTCTGGGCTCAGAGCAGAGAAGAAAAGGCAGAAAATTAAAAAACATGGAGTGGAATTGGGGTTCAAATGCAGAATTATCAAAAATGATCACCAAAAATGTAGAAGTCATTTATATTGTATATATTATGCCTTCTTTCCACTGAAAATTTAAATACCGATAAGCTTCAGATTCCAACAATACTTAGAATGACATTTTTGTACATACTTACTTACTATGACTACCTGACTTTTAACTACACTTTACTTATTCCATTGAATGTCAGTCAATGTCTGAATATGAAAAATTAATTGTGTCTTAACACTGAAACATTTTTTGAGGTGTTTCAAAGCTTCTGTTTTAAATTTTCTGATTCTTCCCAGGACTTCTGTTTATGGAAATGAAAATAGAGATAGAGATAATGATAGATATATCATAAATTAATTGTAACAATGCTAAAAGGCCTATCCAATGTTTCCTTAATTGTAAACATAACACAGAGATATATGAGACATAAAAAAGTATAAAACAATCTTTTGAAAATCCAATGACATAATGCTGAAAAGAGTTCTTCAGTGTACCAATTATATATTCTGTGACTTAGATGCATAGCAGATGGAGACTGCTCAAAATGAAGTAGAATAAATGAGATAGGAAAAGCAGCAATCAGTAGAGCCCAACACAGTGAGCCATGAGTTCTGGGATGCTTTCATGAAAACTCACTATTCACGAACTTCACAAATATCAAAAATGAGGAAAGAGTTGTACCCAGAGCAAGAGTAACAGATACAGTGAGAAATCACTCAATCCGTTTGAATTTCTGGATGACTTAATCTTGCTTCATCCATCTTTCCACACTCCGTTATTCGACAAATAGTTCCCTCAATTTAAGGCAAACGGAATTGCAGACTTTTTTTTTAAGAATTGATTTGCTAATGAATCATTCATTCAAATGAGGACCTCTCATGTGTTGATCACTGTTCTAGTTTGCTAATGCTGCAGAATGCAAAACACCAGAGATGGATAGGCTTTTATAAAACAAGGGTTTATTTTGCTACACAGTTACAGTCTTAAGGCCACAAAGTGTCCAAGGTAACACCTCAGCAATTGGGTACCTTCACCGGAGGATGGCCAATGGCATCTGGAAAACCTCTGCTAGCTAGGAAGGCAGCCGGCATCTGCTCCAAAGCTCTGGCCTCAAAACGGCTTTCTCCCAGGACGTTCCTCTCCAGCAAGCTTGCTCCTCTTCAAAACATCGCTCCCAGCTGCACTGAGTTTCCTCTCCTCGAGCCAGCTCATTTATATGGCTCCACTGATCAAGGCCCACCCCGAATGGGTGGGGCCATGCCTCCATGGGAACATCTCATCAAAATCATCACCCACAGCTGGGTGGGGCACATTCCAAGCAAATGTAACCAGTTCCAAAACGTCTGCCCCACAAGACTACAAAGAGAATGGCATTTGGGGGACACAATACATTCAAACCGGCACATTCCACCCCCTGGACCCCAAAATGACATTATCTTTCCAAATACAAAATACATTCATTCCATCACAATATCACAAAAACTTAAATCATTTCAGTAACAAAAGTTAAGTACAAGTTCCCATCAAAATCAATTATAGGCATGGCCAGTCTAAGGCACAATTTTTCTTTAGCTGTGGATCTGTGAACTTAGAACAAGTTATGTGCTCCCAATATACAAAAGAGAGACATTCATAGGATAAACATTCCCATTGCCATAAGGAGAAACAGTAAGGAAAACAGGGTTAACAGGAGCAAAACATTTCCTAAAACCCGCAGGACAAACTCCATTAGATTTCAAAGTCTGAGCGTCATTAACAGAACAATGTTGCATCCTTGGGGCTTGAGAGAGCGGGAGCCTAACCCTTCCCAAGGACCTTTTTGGCAGCTGTTTCCTCTCCAAATGCTTGGGTGAGTGCTCCAACATATCCACACATTGGGGAGACCACCTTCTCGGCCCCACCCTCCTCAAATATCGGGGCAGCTCCTGGATTCCCTTCCATCTCTGGGGCACATGCTCAACCCCTTCAGAACAGTGTGGTGGCAGCCAGGCTCTCCCCAATTCCCTGGGAATGTGCTCCACCCTCTCTGGGGCTTGGGATGGCAGGACATTTCCTGAGCATCGAGATGGAAGGTCTGCCCTCAACCTCCAGGGCAAACTCACCCTTTCCATGCATGTGGGCTGCTCCGCTCTCCCAGCCTGAGACCTCCTGACTCCAGACCTCAACCTCCATGGCTCTGTCTTTGAAGAGATTTTTCCTTTAATTTTTTCCTTGTCTGTCTCCTCCAGTCCAGACCGGCAATGGCTCTGTCTATAAAGATCTCACAAAAATTCTGTTGGCTTTGCATGAAGCACAGAGGGGTCAAAGCCATTAGACAATAGGACTTTCCACAAATCCTTTCTGGATAACTCCATCTCCAGTCTTGGCTTGTACTGAAATGGCGGCTGGGTTCCGTGTTTGGTTACATCCTCATGTTGGGCTATAGCTTCAGGGATTCAACCCCCTGGAAGCTCATAATTTTCCAAGTGATCAGCTTCTGGTCTCTTTGAACCCAAGAGTTCAGTTCTAAGTTTATCTCTTTCTGCTCGCATTTTACTATAAGCTGCAAGGAGAAGCCAAGGTACCTCCTCCACATGTAGTCTGGAGATCTCCTCAGTTAAATATTCCAGGTTGTCACTTTCAAATTCTTCCTTCCATCTGACACCAGGACTCAATTTTGCCAAATTCTGTGCCACTTTAAAACCAGGATTGCCTTTCTTCCAGTTTGCAAGAACACATTCATCATTTCTGCTCAAGTCCTCATCAGAAGTATCTTTAGACTCCATATTTCCATAAACAGTCTCTTTAAAGCAGTTTTGGCCTTTTCTATCAAGCTCTTCACAATTCTTCCAGAATCTTCCCCTTATCCATTTGAAAAGCTGTTTCAACATGTTTGGTATTTGCAAACTCAGCAGCAAAAGCACCCCACTTCTCTGGTGCCAAAATCTGTTCTAGTTTGCTAATGCTGCAGAATGCAAAACACCAGAGATGGATAGGCTTTTATAAAACGGGGGTTTATTTCACTACACAGTTACAGTCTTAAGGCCACAAAGTGTCCAAGGTAACACCTCAGCAATTGGGTACCTTCACCGGATGATGGCCAATGGCGTCCGGAAAACCTCTGCTAGCTAGGAAGGCAGCCGGTGTCTGCTCCAAAGCTCTGGCCTCAAAATGGCTTTCTCTCAGGATGTTCCTCTCTAGCAAGCTTGCTCCTCTTCAAAACATCGCTCCCAGCTGCACTGAGTTTCCTCTCCTCGAGCCAGCTCATTTATATGGCTCCACTGATCAAGGCCCACCCCGAATGGGCAGGGCCACGCCTCCATGGGAACATCTCATCAGAGTCATCACCCACAGCTGGGTGGGGCACATTCCAAGCAAATGTAACCAGCACCAAAATGTCTGCCCCACAAGACTACAAAGACAATGGCATTTGGGGGACACAATACATTCAAACCGACACAATCACTATTCTAGCCCAAACGGAGATACAGAAGTGGACAAAAGATAAACAAAACAATATCCTCAAGCATCTTAAAATCTAGTCAAGGAATTCAGTCACAAATTCTAATGTAAACTTTATAATGTCACATTTGCTAAGTTCTTGGCTGAAAATAAAGCAGAGAATGGGTATAAGGAGTGCAGATTTGGGGAGTGTAGTTTTCAATATGGTAGTCAAGAAATAAAAATTTTGAAAGCCACTCTGGGATGAGATCTGAAGGAGCTAAAGAATAAACCAATAGTCCTTGGGGGACACATCTTTCTGTAGCAAAAAAAAAAAAAAGGGATTGGTAAAATGAATGAGTAGTTAAACACTGTAAAATGTGGAAGAAAGTTGAAGTGATGTAAGACTGAATCATATTATCTGGTTTTAGGAAAAGTAAGGTATTGAGCTGGAGAGTGTGTTTCAGCAAAGACAGGGACTAGAAGGTAGAGGTCTTTGCCTTAATCAAATGATGGGAAACTACATGCCTAAGTTGTATGTGTAAATATTTGACCAAGAAATTTGACTTCGATGGAGATAAAAGTATTAGCACAGAAGATAGGTGAGGATATTAGGACTAGAGTGAGTATTTTTTCATTGAAATATTGAGAGAAAACTGCATGTTTAAAGAAATAGAAAAGAGAGTGTGACAAAGGGTGAATTCATGCAAGAGAGAGATGGAGTCCTTAGATAGGAAGAGACAAGGACAGAGAAGCAGTGGTGAAAAACAGATATTTTGGACTTGGAGGTAATTTAGGAAGATTTCTGATAGTCTCCATATTCCTGAGATAGACATATTTGTTTTCTTTGTTTCTGATAATGAATAGTTTGTGGGTAGGAGTGTTGAGGAGGATGGAGTCTCGTTTAGATTTGGTAATGAAAAAGTATCCCTGTTTTTACATGAAAATGTGGAGGTTTGAGGTCAAGTACTTGGATGCAATGACACAATAAAATAAATGAATGGGAAGGAAGGAGGGAAAAAAAGAAGAGAGAGAGGAAAAAAGAAGGAAATAATTTTTGGTTTTATAGAATTCAAACATCATGAAGCTATTTGATAGTTAACTAAATTGCACATCTGTAAGTGACATGACACAAAACAGAATAGATGGTAAGGGAAGAATAAAGTCAACCTGGAAATATGATCTACTTTTTTGTAAGGGAGGTAGTTTCTTTTTTTTTTTTTTTTTTTTGTACAAATGAACACTCCCTCTACCCCCTCCCACCACCACCTTTTTGGGGGTTGAAGCTGTATGTACCCCAGAAAAAGCATGTTCTTAAATCTAATGCATTCCTCTGGGTATGAACCCATCACATGAACCCACCACATGAATCCACAGAATCTTTTGATGTGGCTACTTCAGCTAAGGTGTAACCCACATCATTCAGGATAGGACTTACTATTAAACAGAATGAATACAGAGAGAAAGCAACAAAACTGGAAGAGAAAGAAAAGACCAGCAGATGTCATCATGAGCCTTACCAGGTGGCAGAAGAGCTAAGGATCTCCAGCAGCCAGTCTTCAGGAAGAAAGTATCCACTTGATGATGCCTTGATTTGGACATTTTCCTGGCCTCAACTCTCAGCAAATAAATTCCCAATGTTTAAGTCATCCCATTTCATGGTATCTGCTTTAAGCATCATAGGAAACTAAAACACCCTCCATCACAGGATAACCTACCATCTGGTTTTTGTCTGCAAATTTGCTATTTCTGGTTATCTCTTACAAATTATATCATACAAATATGTCCAAACTAAGGCATCAACAAGGGGAAACCTTCCATGAAGAATATCGATGGCATCTGCTGTTCCTTTGCTCCTGGATTCTGGTTTCAAAATGGCTTTGTCCAAAATGTCTCTGGGTTTCTGTTTCTCTTAGCTTCTCTCTCTCAGCTCCTGTGCCTCTTTAATAGTTCTCCCAGGGTGTTTCTCTCTAAGCATCTAAGGGTCCTCTCTTAGCTTCCCTGGCACAAACTCTGGGTTTCATCCCTTAGCTTAGCATCTCCAAACGTCTTCCTGTCTTCATCTCCAACTGTCTGGGTCTGTGTCAGCCCCTGAGCTCTCCTAAAGACTCCAGTAAGCTAATCAAGACCCACCTTGAATGGGCAGAGTCACACATCCACAGAAATAACCTAATCAAAAGATCCCACCCTAATCAAAAGACTAATGAGTCTGCTCCCAGAAGATTGCATTAAAGAACACAGCTTTTGTGGGTGACATAATAGGTTCAAGCCAGCACAAGGAGTGAATGTTTTTCCTCATCTTTTACAGTGAGGGAACCAGTCCAAAGGATATCATCAAAAATTTAAAATGAGTAAATGATGCAATTATTTAGTATTTTGAATATTTTAAAATCTCAAGGGATATTTGAAAACTAATACCTGTTATTGTGAAGAAATATGTATCTGAAGTATGGCAATCTCTTCATTTCAATTGAGTTTTTCTTTCCATTAAATAAATGTGCATAATACTTTTTGTTACAAATTACCGTAAATTTTTGTCTTGTCTGACTACCTTCTATTTCACTATGTACAAAAAGAAATGTAATCTGAGGCCCTTACAAATATTGATGATGACAGTTGTTTTCAGATGATATATTGGTTGATTTTTGCTTCATCTTTTAATTTAATTTAGTAAATAAATTAACTTATTTTATTGTGAAATACATCATACATATTAAGTACTTAAAAATTATCTGCTCAGTTCAACAAATAGAGAACTATTACACCAGTGAAGAAATGGATAGAACATTGAACCTAAAAGACCCTGAGTGTCCCTTTTAACACAGTTCTTTCCATTTCTCCTAGAAGAAACCAACACCCTGAAATCTGTATTGAATATTTTCTCGCTTTTCTTTATCTTTCTGCCATCTCTGTTTGTATCTCTAAACAGTATAGTTTAGTTTTGCCTGTTTTTGAAGTCTATTGTATGTGTTATTTTTAGTCAGTCTATATTTACTCAACATTTTGTTGTAAGAATCACCACCTAACTGTATGTAGTTCTGTTTGGCTCATTTTA
Organism: Choloepus didactylus; assembly: GCF_015220235.1. Lineage (NCBI taxonomy): Eukaryota > Metazoa > Chordata > Mammalia > Pilosa > Megalonychidae > Choloepus > Choloepus didactylus. The sequence continues at coordinate 65,467,469 of NC_051308.1, read as the reverse complement.
TCACTAAATGAATGCATCATAATTCACTTCTCTATTCTCCTTATCAATAGACATTTGAGTTGTTTCCAGTTAGATGCAGTAATTAACAATGTATATTGTTGTACAGGTATAACAGTATATATGAAGGCTTATTATATACAAGTGTCTTTAGCTTTAGCAGATAATGCCACTCTGCTAGTCAAAGTTTTATACATATTTTATATTCCCACATCAAGAATTCATAATAATGCTCTGTATCCTTGTAACACTTCATATTCTCAAATTTCATTTTACAATTGCTATTTGATAATTACTACTTTGGTATAAATGTAGCGGTATTTGATTGAAGTGTTAATAGGTATCTCCCTGATTATAGAAGAGGCTGAACATATTTTATTTTTTTATTGGTCATATTATGTCTTCTCTTATGAAATTCCCATTGAATTATTTACCCCAAATTTTATTGAATTATCTACCTTTGTCTCATTACTTTGTAGGAATCACTATAACATCTGGATATGAGTCTTACGTTAGATATACATGTGGCAAATATTTCTTCCAATTGTTTACTTGTCTAATCAGTCTTTTTAAGTCTTTTTATTATAAATGTTCTTAATTTTAATAGTTTTAATCTGAGTTCATCAGGTTTTATTTTTGAGTTTTAATTTTAATATAGCCTGAGTTTGTCAGTGTTTTCCCTTTTTGTAAGTGTTTTCTTTTTTCATTTTTTATTTGTGAGTTTTAAATAATTTGCTTATTTATCATTCCCAAATCCAAGATGATAGATAATGTTTATACTCTCTTTTAAATACTTTATTTTTGGGGACCTTTAATCTATCTAGAATTTATTTTTGCACATGATATAAGGTAAGGGACAAGATTCATTTTTCTTCTATATGGATAGTCAGTTGTTATAGAACAATTTATTCAAAAGGTTGTACTTTCATGATTGCTCACAGAGCCTCACAAATCAAGTGTCTATATACACTTGTGTATACACAGAGTCTAGGTTCTCTATTCTGCTTTCTGCTCTTTTGGTTTATTTGTTGATACTGCATAAATTGCATACTACCTTGCTTACTATAATTTCAAAATACGTCTTGATATATGTTAGAGTAACTCTGCCTGTTTTGCAAGTGTGTGTTTTGCCTTTTCACATCTTTTTGCATTTTCCTATAAATGTGAGAATTATCCTATTAAATTCCATAGGAACCCTGTTTTTTAAAATGGTCAATAATACATTGAATATCTAAATCAATTTCAAATTTAGTGATAGCTTTAAAATATTGGTTTTTGAAATCCATACATGTAGTATATCTCAATTAATTTACATGTTTTTAATAACTGCCTTTCATGTTTTGTAAAATTCTCTGTAGATGTATTACACATCTCTTATTGGATGTATTCCAGATATTCTGGGTATGTAATTTCTACTGTATCTTCTATTTAGGGTAATTTTAGCAAAAAACTGTGTATTGATATTTTTATCTGGTAGCCATGCTAAATCCTCTTTTTCATTTATAATAGTTAAAATTTCTACATTCTTTTGATTTGCTAATTCTCTGGGATCCAAATCTTTTTTGTCTTCTCCTGTGACTATCATCAAGTTTATGTATTTTTTAGCAGTTATTACAACTTTCACATCATCTTCTCCATTACTAAATTGACCAGAAATATAAATGCTTTTAATAGAAATCCTTGAGTCTCTAATCTCAATGTTTTAAAATTTTTACAATGAAATATGATATTTGCTATAGATTTTTGTTATTATTTTGTTTTGTGTGTATATAGTCTTTGTGAAGTTAGGAGTTTTCTTTCTATTTATGCTTTGCTAAAACAACATTAAATTGTTATTCTTTTTATAACAATGAATGTTGAATTTTTGCAATTTTATTTTTTCTGCTTCTACTAAGGTAATACCATTATTTCACTCTTTAAATCAGTTGAGATATTGACTTACATTTATTGATTTTTAATATTAAAACAAGCTTGCATTCCTGAAATAAACACAGTTGGTTCAGAATATATTTTTCTTTTTATGTTTCTGGAATTGGCTGGGGAATCATTTGTTAAGAATTGTTACAAATATGTTCCTGCATGAAATTGGAAGTAAGTTTTCTTTCTCCTACTATCTTTGTCAGTTTTGAGGTCAAGATTATTCCAGCTTTGTAAAATGCCTTGAGCATTATGCTTTCTGTTTCTATTCTCTAGAAGGTTTTCTACAAGATTGGAAATATGTCTTCCTTGTCTCTTTGGTTGAATAAAAGTGAAGCCATTGTGACTTTGAGTTTTAATTGTGGAAAGAGTCTTTAATATACTATTTTTTTACCTTAGTCAATTTTGGCAAGATGTCTATTTCATATATGTTTTTAAATGTATTGTCATTAAATTGTTCACAATCACCTTTATTGTCTGTTTAATGACACCCTTAATATATTCATGAACTTTTTATCATTTCTAACATTATATATTTATACCCTCTCTCTCTCTCTTTATTGTTCATCAAGTTAACCATAGTTTTGACAGTTGTAGTCATCTTCTTGAAGAAAGAATTTTTTTTATTTTGTTGATTTTCTCTGCTGTATGTGCATTTTCTATTTGATTATTTTCCCATTCCATTTATAGTGTACTTGCCTCTACTTATTGTACTCACTTTACTTTTCATTTAGCACCTTTTTGAGATGACAATTTATTGCTAAGATACACATTTATGTTTATGAATTTCCTTTAAATGCTGTTTTAGCTCTATCAAAAAAGATTTGATATGCATTATTTTATCATTTAATTAAAAATATTTTCTAATTTTTATCATAATGTGTTCTTTGATTCATTACATAGAACTTCTTGACATTTGCCTATGTGTTTTTTAATATCCAAACATATGGGAGATATTTTAATTATAGTTTGTCATTGATCAATAATAGTGCAATTGCATTTTCCTCAAAAAACATAGTCTGATTTCAATTCTGAATGTTTTTGAGATGTACTTTTGGTCAAATATATGATCAATGTTTGTAAATTCACCATGTATATTTGAAAATAATATATAATTTAAAACTCCTAGTATAATATTCTAATTTGTCTGTTAGGTCAAAACTGTTCATTTTCTTCTTGAAATCTTCTACACCCTAACTTATTTCGATCCCTCTTGACTTTTTCAAAATAAGTATCTATTTTCATGTAAAATTAATTATTTTATTTTCTTAATGAAATAAATTTTATCCACTTTAGAAATGCTTTGTTGAAATCTAAAAATATTTGTGTAAAACAGATATTTATTGAAGGATGCAAGTCGACATATTTTCTCATACACTTAACCCACCATGTTATAAGTTAGTTTTATATGATAGCCTCAGATTAAAGAAGAGTGAAGTCTTAAAGGAAGTGGTGCGTTTGAAACTATTTAGTTCTGTTCAACTAACTTCCACTCCTGCCTCACCATAACATTTATTTAGAACAGAGCAGTAAGGGAAGTTCTTTAAAGTATAGGATGCCATATTTATTTGAATTTTGGATAAATAATGAATAATGTTTAGCCTAAGTATGAAATATGGACTGTGGAATATTTGTGGCATACTTATGCTAAAACATTATTTATCTGAAATTTAAATTTAACAGGGCATCATGCATTTTTATTTTCTCAATCTGGGAACCTTATCTAAGTCACATGCCCCTCTTCTGCTTAAAATTCTCCAATGACTTTCCATATCACACAGAGAAACACCAAACTGAAAAATCAATTTTGAACATGGCACTGTATGCTCTCTCTTTGGACTAACTCTATGATTTCATTTCCTACAACACCACCTTTATATTACTCTGAAATATCCACAATCACTTCCTTGCTATACCTGAGAAAACACTAAACACCCCAGGAACTTGCCATTTTCACCTTCACTTTATTCACGTGCCTGTTAAAATCTGTCATTATTTTGAGAAAGTCCCTCCCTGAGCAGTTTGTATAAAATAGTAACAATCCCCATATTCCCTGCCCATTATCCTCTTATCTTATTTTTTTTTTGATTACTTACCACCTGATGTTATTTAATTCTTATTGTTGTTGTTTATTGTCTGCCCATCATCCTCTGGTAGGGCGCAATATATATTTGTAGAGTGAATAAGTGGAGTAAACAATTGCCTCCCCTGGAGGTAACAGATTTATTATGTATAAGGTTGTCCTACAGTGCACTATCATCCTGAGCATTGTGTATACAAATTGAAGGGATTTTATCAAGATAATGTAAATTATTTAAATGGTCATTTCAACCCAAATTATATTTAAACCAATTAAAAAGTTTATTAGTCATTTAGATGGGATAAGCATCATCTGTTTCCTTGTCCTTGTATGCTTTACTTACAAATTATTTAAGCAAATAAGCAAGAGACGTTAAAATTAATGTAGTTATCTTTCTACTAGATATAGTATTAAAGCATTAAGAATATTTATGAATTGCTGTGAAATTTACCAGGCACAATTATTTAGACTCTTCTCAATATTTTTCTAAAACTGTATATAAACATTTATGTTCTTTCTTCTTTTCTTAATAGAAAATTATCAGGAGGTTCTTTTTAGAACATTACAAAATGATACAGTATTTAAAGTCAGAAGCATGCATAATCCTACCCTTATAAATGATGACAACTGTCCACACCAGCCCAGCGATACCTGATCATTACAACTTTAGAAGGTCCCCTGAGGTCTGAGTGGGGTCCCAAAAAGCTCATTCAGATCACACTCATGTTAAAGTACAGTGCCTAAAGCAAAATAGAGTGCCTGAGTGGTTGCACCCAGTGACTTACAAAATCAGCTACACATTCCTGGTCCTGCTACTTAAATAGTCAGACCGTTGAGTTCATCCAGCCTCGCTTTCCTTGAGGTGGTCTTTTCTCTTGGGAATTCAAGGAATTTTCTTTCCAGAGGTCATACATTAGGAGCTTCCCATTCATAATAATGGTTCTAAGAATATTGAGGGAAAGAGGTGCAGGTCCTAATCACTGACTTCCCATAGACTCCTTGACTATGTTGCAAATGTGCATACAACCTAGTGTTTAGCACCACCAGTCCAGGATTAGAGTAGTGCCTTTGTTGGCCCATAAAGTTGTCATTATTCTATTCCCTAAGGAAATGGGCATCTCTGTGCTTTATATTTGCACAGCTAGAAAAATGTCCCTTCAAATATATATCCTGAATAACAAAACTGTGGGCTGAGTCTGGTCTATATAGAGAAACAGTACATCCCTCCATTTGCCCCACTATGTCATTAGGAAGCATAATTGAGACAAATGTAAATGAAATTTTATTCTTTTAAAATAACCACTATAATCTGTCAATTCATATATTTTTAACAGTATCTAAAAGTAGGCTTAATATATTTATATAAAAATGGAAATTAAAGTTTATTGCTGGTCTATTGGCACAGACTAAAATATGTTTAGAAGTATTTATATGGATTTTGTATAATCAAATTACAGTAATTATTAAAATGTTGGATACATTAAGAAGGAGAAAAACAGAATTGGCACAAAGATGTTCCTTATCGAAAATATAATATTTATTTTAAACAAAAGTGTGACAGAAAACCTTCTTAGACGAGACTTCATAATATCCCTACATCATATTGTAAAATAGCAATTGCTCTGATGTCAAGAAGAACCCAGTGGTTTAAATGTTTATGGCATTTCTAAATGCATTATTAATAATTGCCAAAAGATGGAAGCTACTTAAGTGTCCATCAACATGAATGGATAAATAAAATGTGGTATATACATTCAATGGAATAATAGCCATAAAATGAAGTTCTTATACATGCACAACATGGATTGAAGACATCTTATTGAGTGAAATAAGGCAGATACAAAAGGATATATATTGCATGATCTCATGAATATAAAATATTTAGCATAAGCAAATTCATAGAGCCAGGGGCTGGGGAGGGGTAGAAAATGGGGAGTTAACACTTAATTGATACAGAATTTCTGCTCAACATGACAGAAAAGTTTTGGTAATGGATGGTGGTCATGGTATTTCAACATTGTGAATGTACTCGACACAATCAAATTATATATTTGAATGTGGTTAGAAGGGGAAATTTTAGGTTGTATACATGTTACTAGAATGATATTTCTTAAAACAAAAGCATAGGACTGTCCAATGCAGAGAACCTTATTGGAAACTATGGACTGGAGTTAATAGTATAATCATTACTATATTGTTTCATCAGTTGTAACAAAGATACCCCAGTAATACAAAATGTTAATAGGGAAAACTGTGTGTATGAGGGCAAGAATATGAGAACTCTATTTTCTGTATGATTTTTCTGCAAACCTACCACTTCTCTAATAAAAATAAATTTTTAAAAAGTGTAAAAGCAACTTCAAAGGAGAGTAGTCAGTCAAGTAACTTCCGAAAGTCTTGTGTTTTGCTTTGTTTTGAAGAAATGCATATAGACAGATATATAAAACCTAATGTATAATAAATAACTTTTCTGACATGCATAAAATCAGTGAATGAATCGGAAGCAATTCATTTCATTCTGCTACAAATTGAAGAAAAGTAAACTGGCATGATCTGTAATTAAATTTAAGGCAATGTTCTGCAATGCATGTTCTGCTTCTGAAGAATAAACAGGTTGTAAAATGTGACAATCTCTTCCTCTAAAAAGAGGAGCAGAAAATCTCTTGAAAAGCAGAAAATCACATGAATGGAATAAGTTTTTAACAAATCTATGGATAAATGATAAACTGCAATTTGAACAAGCCGAATAAATAATGTAGTGCTGGTTTCTGCATGAATAACATAGAAGGTACTTATTTCCACTAATTTCTTCTTATAAATAATCAAATATAGTGCACAGTATTTAAATATAGAAACTGTAACCTCTATATTTCATCCATCTGGAACAAAATGCAATGCCAGAGTATACAACATAAAGTTGGAAATCATCTCTAGCAGAGCTCAACAGGTAATGCTACTAAGTACTTAACTTATCTTCAGATTAAATCTCCTGCAATGGTCTCAAAATGAAGTACCACATATGAAATCTTAGCACATCTGTTATTTGAACACAAACCACTTCAAACTGAGTCACTTTTCTCTGATTAAAGCTTTGGCAGCCACCACTGAGAGCTTACTTTTACATATCACAGAATCCAGGAATTGTACCTTTTTGAAGTTCACTCAGAGTCTGCCAAACAATTTTCAGGTTTCATTTCATAGGATGAATGGAGTACAGAAGACCTAATTAAGGACCGTCACCTTTTCTGATATACTCTACTCTACTCCTGTTGAAAAACTTTTGAATATAAAAATAAAAATAATGATAATGAGGGAGAGGAGATTGTCAAACAAACTATTACAGTCTTCTGCTGACCAGATAAAGTAAGGATGCTACCACCAGCAAAGTGCTCTAGCTCTTGCCCATGGCAGCATAAGCTTAGCAAATATTTTCTATTGTTTTCTCTTTTTACAAAAATTACACTAGCTCCGTACCTATCAGGCTTTGGCCATTTAAAAATGCCACTAACAGTAGAAACCCAAGAAATAAGGACTCTAAATTTGATAAAGATCTGCATGCAAATCTGAAAACTTGCCTCTGTGGAAGACTCCATATGATAATTATTCAGAATTTATTTACTTTTCATTTCTACACCATTGTAACTACCAGGAATATCTGATTTCTTAGATGGCAGGAGACACACAATGACAATTTAAAGAGAGTGTTTTAGAAACAAAAAATGGGGATGGACAAATGCAGTTTCTCAGTATAGCATAATCATGCCAAAATAATAGCATAAATTATCAAGGAGGTATCACTTCTGTTTGGCATATTTTTTAAGAAAACAGAAAGATATGCATTAATGATTTGTAAACATTTCCGATTATGGCTAAATTCTAGATTGATATAATTGTGAAATAGATGTTTCTACAAAAATATTAGACAAAAATGCCACTTCATCCTATGGTTGATTTTAAATGCGGAGTGATGCCCTATGGGAGATTTCTTGTTGCAAATGGTTGGGTTCCTGAGCAGCCTGTAGGATGCTTAGAGTATGAAGGGAATTGGTTCAGTGGATTTGCACTAGACTAGTAATAATAAAAAATATTTATAACATGTTTCCTCCTAAGATAAGTAAATTAGTTACTAGGCAACTGTGAAGTGGGTGGATTTTCTACCTACATTGCAGAAGTACTAGAAACAAGAAGTGAATAGCTTCCTATAATAGGTTGTTTGAAAAAAATGTATATATGTTTGACAATTTGGAATAAAACTATAACGTAGTGAAATTCAAAGTCTGTATTCAAACTGTAAACACCAACTTGTCTAATTTACATAAATTTAATCACAATATAAAGAGGAAAAATTTTACTCCCCTCTCTCCATTTCCTATCTCTACCTACCATATCATCTTCTACTCCCCTATTTGGCTCCAGAATAAGCTGCCAGATCAAATTAATGAATACATACTAGCAGAATCTAAGTGCACCCTTGTATACATCCTTAAGCCAAGGCTTTAACTTTTAAACATTTTGTAGGTAAATTTAAAAACATCTGAATGTCAATACTTATTTAGAATCCAGGAAGGCAGAATCAATGACTCAACATTGTTATCCAATATACTTGCTCTGTCACAAAGTATTTTTTGCTTTTAAAAATGTCCAATATGAGAAAAAAATGCACTGCCCCTCCTCCTTCCCCCCAAAATCACAAGATTCTTTTAGCCAAGGTATTCTGGTCAATGGCTTGATGTTACCAGAATAAATAAAATTTGAACAAGATATTGGCCAGTAAGTAAGAATATTCTTGCTTCTTCCATCTCTCATAGAGATTTGACTGGAGAGGGAATAGGGAAGAGAACAAAGCTCTAACCAAAAATCCCTATAAACCCCTGAATCATATAATTTATTTTTTTGTGGAGGAAAAACAGCATCATTTTCCACAGAGCTAGCACTTTGAAATAGAAGGCAATGGAGACATTTATTCTCAAGGGAGGAGTCGTGCTATCAAGACTATTAAGTGTTTTGGCATATTATCTGTTCATCAAAAGAAGGATATTTGTAGCTACATGTTCCTCTTAAATTTTCTTTGGGAACCAGATGCTCCACATGGGACTATTATGCTTTCTACATATTGAAGAAAAGAAGATTCTGCATTGCTTTAAAAAATTCAATGAAGCCTAAATAACAATAACTTCAGAAAAAACTCATTCTAAAGTGAAAATTGTTTTTGACCTTATACACACTGTCAAATTTTCAGTATCAGGAAGCGATCGTTATTCTCAGCGTGGTGCCCTATATATTGCCTAGTTCAGTGTCCCAATAATTTTTTTGCAGAAAGCAATTTTGTCATTTTATGTGCTTAAGAAAATTAGCCCTTTGGGACTGAAAAACTTTGACTTCTGAGTTAACTCTCGGTTCACTTGGATTCCAAATCAAAATTGCATGTGAGAAACAGTGAAAATATAATATAACTTCATAAAATGCTGTGAAGCTCAAATGAATTTCTTGCATGTAAAAGTGCTTTAAAGAAGAACAAAGTGCTGTGCAAATGTTTCAGTTTGTGATGATTATCACTAATAATGATAATAAATGTGTTTACTCCAAGATTTTAATATTGCCAAAACAACACAAGTTGTCAGAAATTTAAGAGTTACAAGATTACCTGAAAATATTCAGAATGTTAAAATGAAAAATTAATTTCATCATTTTGGCATCACTCAATTATATAATAATCAGGCCCCCAAAAATTAGGAAAGTTAAATTTAAAGAATTTTTGAATACAAAAATCAAGATAACAAGAGACCTATCACTCAAAGCAAAATAACTTTCAAGTTGTTTCTTTTTTTAATACTGCATAATATAAGCAATTAAAATTTTAGGGAAAATGGATATATATATAAAAAGATATGTAGGAATTAGCAAAATGACTCACTGGAATGTTCTCTTGAAACGCTGGAGGTATTAGTAACATCTGACTTACCTAAATAACAGAGACCTTTCAGGGACAGTATTTGCCTTAATACATTATGTCATAGAATTACCACTCTTTTTGATCTTGGAAGCATTCTTTCATGTTGTTAAGTGCATATGGATTTCGGCAACATTCAGTTTACTTTTGAATCTATCTCCTAACATGCATATTTATGCAGGAGAGCAGCCTCTAGGATGGCCCCTGGTATTTGAGCCTTGTGAATTGATGACCTCCCCTTGAGGGTAGGTGGGACATATTAACCAAAGAACAGAATATGACAGAAGTTATGAGAAGTCACTTCTTACACAATGGTACTAAAAGACTGTGGCGTCTGTCTTGGGTGCCCCCTCTCATTCTTTTGCTTGCATGTTATGAAAGAAGCTAGCTGCTGTGTTAACTACCCTATGGAGCCACCCACACGACATGTATCTGATTTGTTCAGCCAACAGCCAGTGAGCATTTGAAGTTTGCAGGCAGCATGGGAATGAGCTTGGAAGTAGACTGATCATTCTCCATGCAAGCCTTGAGATGTCCTTAGTTTGGGTGGATAATTTGATGAAGCCTTATGAGAGACCATGAGTCAGGCACCCCGGTATGTCATGCCCAGATTCTGTATACACAGAAAACGTGAGATAATAAAGGATTGTTGTTTTAAGCCACTTTTAGGGTAATTTATTTATCAGCAACTATTATTTCGAAGGAGATAAGCTTTTACTACCTTAGGCAGATTGAAATATTTATTGCTGCTTAAAAAAAAAATCTTTTTCCAAGTTCAAGTGGAGCTTCACGCAAATAATTTACAAAAATGAATGCTCACAGTAGTAAACAATTATTAAGTGATTGATAGTGAATTAAAAGCTAAACATCTTTTTTATTATAGATTACCTTTGTTAAGGCAATAGCTCTTGTAATAGAGAAGCTCAAAAATACATAATGGATATAACAGGAGAGAAATTTATTTCTTGTGAAACAGTCCAAAATGGCTGTCTCCTGGTTGGTGGGTGATTTTCTTCTAAGTAATCATGTGAGGAATCAGTTTCCTTCTATTTCTGCCACTTTCAGTAAATGATTTCCAAAGTTACCATCCTTGTTTCTATTAAGCTAGTGGAAGAGAGAAATAAAGTAGAGAAGAAATACCCACTTCAACTAACTTGGCATGGAGATGCCACATATCACTTCAACTCATGTTCATTGGTAAGACCCAATCATACTTCCCTCTAAATGAGAGTGTACAGCTGAAAAATACAGGTTTTGACTAGCCATCCACTTCCCAGATGATATTTTACACTATTGTGAGGAAAACATGCATCTTCAATCTGCCATCTGAAAATACATATTTCCAAATACCAAAAGAAATATATCCCTCCCATCCTCAAAAGCAGCAACCAAAGCATAAAATGATTTAAACAGACTTCAAAAATTGTTAGGCTTCATGTTAACATAATGACAAAATAGAGATATTATTGCACTAACAGAAAGGTGAAACAAGATTTTATGACTCATTCATTTTTTCATTCAACTTGCAATATTCAGATGTTCTTACATTATATTTCATGAACTTGCAAGGTTCTCAATTTTTGTTTGTGTGTTTTAAGTCTCTAAATTAAATGAAGCCTAGAAAACACTATCAAATTAGATGCAGGCTTTTAGAAATGAACCAATATGGAAAGCAGTAAATACCTAGTTAATGAAGATGATTAAACATAAATTTTGTTACTACTTGATGTATGCATGATATAATTTGGACATAAAAAATAATAGAGTTTAATTTGGAGTTATATTACTTACTAGATGTGGAACTCTAGTGTCTCTTCATAGCACTGATCCAATGAAATTCATTTTGACTGAATCTTACCAATAATACATCACTGTAATCCCTTTACAACAGTCTTGTCATCCAAGTCCACAGAAGTTAGGAGGGAGTCAGTGATACTATGAGTTAAAACTCTGATTTTATGAATTTAGAAATAAAGTAAGACTCATTAATGGATAAAATAAGAAAAATAAGTAATTATAATATTTCAAGTGGAAGCTACAACAGCTTGTATCAGACTAACCCTCCAACCAAAACAATATAAAAGATGGAGAAAATATATAAAACAGCTTGAAGATATTTCAGAGCTGGCAATGCTTGAGGACGCCATTACTTAAGAGAAAGAATAAACATGTCAAGTTCCATATTCACTACAACTTTGTCCTTGAGGACATTTTCCAAGACAGAGCAATGGAAAACTAGAACCTAGGTTGAAGGCAGCACTTCTTACAGGACTGAGGAGCCAGATGTCAGACTGCCTAAGTGTCTAGGACTTGGTGGAGATAAAATTCCAAAGAAATGGGACCCGCAGTGTGGTAGACATACTTTAACATGGTCACCACTGTTCCCACTGCCTGGTATTCATACCCATGTGCATTCCCCTCCCTTTGAGTGTAAGCAGAGTCTGTGGCTTTTATTAAATGAAAAATATATGGCAAAGGTGATAGTAGTCATTTCCATAATTACATTGTGTAAGACTGTAGCTTCCATCTTGCTGGGAGTCTCTCGCCTTTACTGCCTTTAATGAATTAAGCAGCCACTTAGGGGGGGACAAAGAATTGAGGGCAGCCTCCAGCCAATAGCCAGCTAGGAGTTGAGGGTGGTCCCTGGCCAACCACAAGCTAAAAAAGGCCTCCATCCCCACAACAGCAATGAACTGAATACTGTTCACAATCACATGAGCTTGGAAGTGGGTTCTATCCCAGCTGAGTTTTGAATGTTGATCACAAGCCTAGCTGCTGCCCTGATGGAGCAAAGTGAAACCTTGAAGCAGAGAGCTTGATTAAGCTGTCCCCAGACTCTTAATCCACAGAAACTATGAGAATATAAATGTGTGTTGTTTTAAATCAGTAAGTTTATGGAATGTTATTAGACAGTGATAAATAATAATATACACAGAGAATGAGTCCAAGAATCTGCTCACAAATTCCCTTTCCTTCTTCCTTTTCTTCAAAGAGCTAGATAGTAAACATTTTAGGCTTTGAAGACTATATGGCATATGCTGCAACAACTCAACTCGGCTGTTGTGAGAAAGCAGGCAGGGACAATACATAAATAAATGTGACACTGTGTTCCAATGTAACTTTATTTACAAAAGCAGGTGGTGAGCTGTATTTGGCCTGTAAGCCTTTGTTGTTCTCAGGTATAAAAACAAAAGTTAAAAGATAGAGATTGTCAGATTGAATAAAAAAGCAAAAGCCAACTATACACTCTCTACAAGAAATCCACATCAAATATAAAGATGTAAATAAATTAAAAATTAAAGAATGAAAAACATACATCACACAAACTCTAACCAAAAAAGGTTGGAGTGGCTGTGTTAATTTCAGATGAAGTAAATTTCAGCATGAAGAAAATTGCCAGGGAAAAAAGGGAGACATTATATAATGATAAAGAAGTTATTTCTTAAAAAAACCTTAACAATTCTAAACATGATGCACCTAACAACAGGGTTTCAAAACACATGAGGCAACACTTAATAGATCGGAAAGGAGAAATAGATAAATCCACAGTTATATTTAGAAGCATCAGCACTCCTGTTTCAGTTATTGTCAGAATAAGTAAGCAGAAAATCCTCCAGGATATAGATGACCTGAATGGCACTGTCAATCAGCTTGACCTAATTGGTATTTATATAATTCACCACACAATAGCAGAAAAATAAACTTTATTCTCAAGGTTATACAGACCATCCACACTAACAATATTCAGGACTATTTTAAAATCCAGAATTCATATCAATTGTTTTCTTGGCCCATAATAGAGTTAAACTAGATATCAATAAGAGAAAGGTACACAGTAAATCTCCAAATAGATATAAAAATTTAACAGTGCATTTCTAAGCAGTAAATGAGTCAACAAGGAAGAAACAAGTAAACTAAAAAATACTTCAAAAAATAAAATTGAGAATTTTATTCTCTAAGCCTTCAGCTTAGAGGAAAATTCATAGCATTAAATGCATATATTAAAAAAGAAGAATGAACTAAATTAGTAATGTAAACTTTCACCTTAAGAAACTAGAGAAAGAAGGACAAACTATACATGGAACAAATAGAAGGAAAGGAATAATGAATATTACAGCAGAAAGCAATGAAATTTAAAACAGAAAACAATAGAGAAAATCAAGGTAGAGAAAAGTTGGTTGGTTGATAAACCTCTAAACAAGCTAAAAAATGGTGGGGGAGGAGGAGAAAAAGAGAGAAATTGCCAACATACTACTAATCCCTCAGACATCAAATAAATAATCAGGAAAATCAATGAACAACTCTATGCCCAGAAATTTGAAAGAACAATTCCTTGAAAGACACAACTCATACTCATTCCAGAGAAAATGAGTTTCCTGAAAAACCCTATACCTTCTAAAGAACTTCTATTTGTAGCTAAAAACCTTCTAATAAAAGAAAAGTTGAACTGTTGGATTCACTGGTGAAATTTGTGCAACATTTAGGAAACAGATAATAAAAATTCTGTAGAAAACAAATGAGGAGAGAAGACTTCTCAGTACATATTATGAAGCCAACATTATTCTAATATCAATTCCAGGTAAGATATAGCAAAAAAAGAACACAGATGCAAAAATCCTATAAAAAATGTTAGCAATTCAGACCCAGAAATATATAAATATGTTAAATCATGAAGACCTAGTAGTATTCATGAAAGGAATTAAAAGTTGATTCAACATTTGAAAATTAATCAGTGAAATTCACCTATCAACTGAGAAAATAAGGAAAAAAACATAATCATGGCAATAAAAACCAAAAAAAATATATTCCAGTATTCAACAAAATTCAACATTTGCATACAATTTAAACTCACAATAAACTAGGAATGGAAGAGAACTTCCTTAATCTAATAAAGAGTACCTGAAAAAACCCTTTGGCTAACTTCATACTTAAAGGAAAGAAATGGAATGCTTTTGCACTAAGATTGAAAAAAGGCAAAGGTGTCCTCTGTCATCTATTCAACATTGTACTGGAAGTCCTAGGTACTGCAAGAAAAAGGTAGGCAAGAAAAAGAAATAAAAGCAATAAAGACTGGAAAGGAAGAATTAAAACTGCATTCAGAGGGGGACAGAAGGGGCAAGATAGCAGCATACAGAGGAGTGGAATTTAGTCAGTCCCCTGGAACAACAAATAAACAACCAGGAACAACTAGTAAATACTTTGAAATAATTGCTGGGAATAACCATGACTGTGCACACATACACCAACTGGATTGGGAGGAATGCCTGAGATCAAAGCATAGAATCTGTAAGTAAAAGCTATGAAACCATGCAGAGAGCCCTCTCCCCCCATGGCAGGGTAAGCTTCAAAACTTCTCTGTGGTAGAGAGCAGCACTCTCTGAGTGAGTGAATATAGCTCAGCTGAGCTCCAACTGGGGTTTTAATTAACAAATGTGGACTGCTGAATACAAGCTACAAACCCTCAACAAGCAGACAGAGGCTTTTAGTGACTACTGAACCACAAGACTCATCTGTCCCAGGAGGGGGAGCCCAGAAGACCAGGTGTTACCTCTGGCCAATGAGTGAAACTGAGGGACTATGTACTGGCTCCAAAGGGGGGCTTTCTGTCCCTTTTTCTCTATCTCAATCTGAGGGGCTCAGAAGAGAGAGCCACAGCAATTTTCAGTTTGCAGTGCTCTGACCCAGACAGGGAAGGAGATAACAGAGTCAGAGAAACCACAATTCAAATGCAGGTGTTAACTCCCTAGGGGGTGTATCTTCCCTAAGATAAAGGAGGTGGAGCCCAGCTTTCCTTTCAGAACCAGACCCCAGAGCCTGAGAGAAAATAGCCAAAACAGAAACTAAGGAGGCCACACAACCTTGCACCAGTCAGGAGTGACAGGCTGACAGGTGTCACCTGCTGGGCAGTTTAGCAAAAGCACAGCAACTGGAAACTTCACAGGAAGGGCTGCCATTCCTCTAAGATACACTCTGAATGTAACCCCATTCTGAGACTTGAACCTGTTCTGGTCTGAGAAAATCTGACTGGGGTAACCAAGGAAACCAGATGCCTAGAAAACAGAAAGCTGCAATCTATACTAGGAAAAATGAAGATATGTTCTACTCAAAGGAACAGACTTACACCGTGATCAAGATAAAGTTGAGATATTGCTTCACTTTAATGAAACAATCTATTAAAGATTTTTTTTTAAATATGCTAAATGAAATAAAAAACCAAATCAAGGATTTCAGGGAAGATATAACAAAAAAGACAAAGGTGATAAAGAAAACACTGGGCAAACATAAGGTAGAAATCAATATTTTGAAAAAACAACTGACAGAATCTATGAAAGGCACAACACAAGAGATGAAAAACACAATGGAGATATACAACAGCGGATCTAAGAGGCAGAAGAAAACACTCAGGAACTGAAGAACAAGACACCTGAAATCCTATGCACAAAAGCACAGATAGGGAAAAGAATGGAAAAATAAGAACAACATCTCAGAGAATTGAATGACAACATGAAATGCATGAATGTACATGTCATAGGTGTCCCAGAAGGAGAAGAGAAGGGAGAGGAGCAGAAGCAATAATAGAGGAAATAATCAATGAAAACTTCCCATCTCTTATGAAAGGCATAAAATTACAGATCCAAGAAGCACAGCATACCCCAAACAGAATAGATATGAATAGACCTACATCAAGACACTTAATAATCAGATTATCAAATGTCAAAGACAAAGAGAAAATCCTGAAAGCAGCAGGAAAATAGCAATCCATTACATACAAAGGAAGCTTGATAAGACTATGTGTGGATTTCTCAGTAGAAACCATGGAGGCAAGAAAGAAGTGGTGTGATATATTTAAGAAATGGAAAAAGAAAACCCACCAACCAAGAATCCTATATTCAGCAAAACTGTCCTTCAAATATGAGGGGGAGTTTAAAATAGTCTGTGACTGACAGTGAGAGAGCTTGTGAACAAGATGTCTGCACTACAGAAAATACTAAAGGGAACACTACAGACAGATAGGAAAAGACAGAAATGAGAGGTTTGGAACACAATTTTGGGTGTTGACAGCACAGCAATGTAAGTACACTGAACAAAGATGACTGTGAGTATTGTTGAAAGAGGAAGGTTAGGAGCAGGTAGGACAACAGAAGGAAAGAGGAAAGATATCGACTGGGACTGTACAACTCAGTGAAACCTAGAGTGCTCAACAATTGTGATAAAATGTAGAAATATGTTTTTACACGAGGGAGAACAAATGAATGTCAACCTTGCAAAGTGTTAAAAATAGTGTGGTATTGGGTTAAAACAATACAATCAATGCAAACTAGAGACTATAATTAACAGAAACTTTGTATTATGTTTCTGTTATGTAACAAAGGCAATATACCAAAGCTAAATGCCTATAAGTGGGGGACACAAGGGTGGGTTATGGGACTCTTGGCATTGACATTGTTGTCTGATGCTTTTCTTCTACTTTAGTTTAATTCTATCTTTCCTTTCATTGCTTTTTAGCTGTAATGTTTTTTATTCTTTCTTTTTCTGTTTTTCTCTTTCTTTGACTTTTTCTCCTTCTTTGTGGAAGAAATGGAGAGGTCCTTATATAGATAGTGGTGATGGTGAACACATAAATATGTAACTATACAGGGAACCATCAATTGTTTATTTAGGTTGGAAAGTATGGTGGGCAAACAAAACCGTCTTAAAAAAAAAAACAGGTTGATGAAGAAAACTTGAAGGCCCTACATTGAGTGAAATAAATCAGACACATAAAGACAAATATTGCATGGTCTCACTGATATGAACTAATTATAATATGTAAACACATAGACATGAAATATAAGTTTACAGGATATAGAACATGGCTAAAGAATAAGGAGCAGTTGCTTATTATGAGAAGAATGTTCAACTAGGTTGAACCTAAATGTTTGGAAGTGGACAGAGGTAATGGTAGCATGTTTTTGTGAGAATAAATTACAGTGCTGAATGGTGTGTGAATATGATGGAAAGGGGAAGCTTAGAGTCACGTATGTCATGAGAATGAAAGTTGGAGGTTAAAAGATGGGAATGTATAAAACAGTGAATCTTGTGGTGGATAATGTCTGTCATTAACTGTGCAAATATTAGAAATCTCTTTGGTGAACTAGAACCAGTGTATGACACTCTAACTAGAAGCTAATAATAGAGGAGTATATTGGGGAAAAAAATATACCTATTGCAAACTATGTATTACAGTTAACAGTATTTTAACATTCTTTCATCAACAGCAACAAATGTACTATACCAAAACTATGAATCAATAATGGAAGGGGGGTGGTTAGGGGCAGGGGAGGAATTGAGTTTTCTTTTTTGTCTTTATTTCTTTTTTGGAGTAATGAAAATGTTCTAAAAATTGGGAAAAAATTAATTGTGATGATTACACAACTGTATGATGGTACCATGGGCAATTGATTGTGCACTTTGGATCTTTGGATAATTGTATGGTATTTTAACAATCTCAATAAAATTAAATTAAAAGAAACTTCATTTGGAGAAGATATGCTTTTCTATGTTGAAAATCCTAAAGATTTTATGAAAAGAAGAAGGAAAAACTGCCTGGAATGGAGAAGTGAGCTTGAAAGGTGGCAAATGAGCTTGAAAGGTGGTAACTACTTTAGTTTTGTGAGTTGAAAGGTGACAAGTCAAATGTATTAGTTTGTAACAGCAAATAAAAATGTGGAATTTCACATTTTATTAAAAAATACCAGTCACAACAGCACTAAAATTTTATGTATATATATATATGTATGTATGTATATATATGTATGTATATTATATATTTATATATATATAACATTTTTGCAGTTAAATATGTATATTTCATTGTAAATCTAAAAAAATATGTATATGCTCAGTATTCTGAAATCTACATAAATAATGAATAACTTTAAAAACCTAAATAAATGGAATGATATACTTTGTGGATTAGACCCCTCAATGTTGGTAAGATATCAATTCTCCAAATTGAATTTTTAGATTCATTGCAATAAAAATCTCAACATTTTTGTAGTTAACTAATTGACCCTAAAATTGATATGGAATGGCCAAGGAAGTAGAACAATTAAAAAAAAAATCCAATAAAGGAACAAATTTGGAGAACCAATATTGCCTTATTTCAACATATTATAAAAATAAATGAATAAGACAATGTGATATTGGCAAAATGATAATATACAGATAAAAGTAACAGAATAGAGATGTTATAAGTAGAACCACAATATATAGTATATTTAGTGTTGGTGTAGGTGTAAAGCAAAGAAATGAAGAAAAGGATGTACCTTCAATAGTAAACACATTCCATGTACATGTATGTACACAAGCTGAAAAAAATGAATTCAACATATATTTCACACTTTTTATTTTGTTTATATAACAATAATTTGAAATGAGTCATACACTTACATATAAAATGTAAAACTAGAGAAAGTAAATGAAAAACTTAGGAGAAAACCTGCATGACCTTGGGTTTGGTGATAAATTTTTAAGTGCAACATAAGCTTGATCCATGAAAGAAAAAATAATAAATTGCACTTTGTCAAAATTAAAAATGATTGCTCTGCAAAGACACTGTTAAAATAATGAAAATAAAATAATAGATTAGGAGAAAAATATTTATGAATCACATATTTGATAAAAGACTTGTATCCATAATATAGTAATAAACCTTAAACCTCAAAAATAAAAATATAACTGAATTTTAAAAATAGGCAGCATACCTGAACAGATACTTTAACAAAGATGTTATGCAGAAGGAATATAAGCAGTTGTTTTTGTTTAAATTAGGAAACATTGATTAGGGAAATGAGTATTAAAGCCACAATGTGATACTTATTATACATCTATTAGAATGGCTAAAATCCAAACAACTGGCAATACCAAATGCTGACAAAAAAAAAGCAGACCAAGAGGAACTCTCACTAACTGCTGGTGGGAATGCAAAATGGTGCAGTCTAATTGGAAAATCATTTGTCAGTTTCTTATAAAATTCAATATGGAGCATATGTAGTGGCCCTCCCCCAGAGAACTCAGACCCCAGGCCCTGGTTTGGGGAGGGCAGACAGAAAGAGCTTAAGCTTGGCTTCTGACACCCTTGGTCCCTGGCTGGGGCAGGGTCCACTGAGAATTAAATACACCATACCTCTTTATGCCAGTGGGGAGTTGTAGGCTGAACAGTGCCACCTGCTGGGCAGGATAGGTAAAGCACAGAGTCTAGAGGCCTCAGAGGAAAGTCTGACAATCTCCTGGGTCTTACCTTCAGGGAAACCTGATTCTGAATACACCCTTTTCCTGAGTCCTGGGCTTGTCTGGTCTGGGAGAGTCTGATTGGGGTAATCAAAGAAATCAGATACCTAAAAAACAATAATTACAAATGACACCAGGAAAAACAAAGATATGGCCCAAAGGAACAAGCTTATACTTCAACTGAGATACAGGAATTGAAACAACTAATTATTAATCAAACAAATCTCCTAAATCAATTCAAAAATAAAATCAACAAATTGAGGGAAGATACAACAAAATATATGAAGGATATAAAGAAATAAATGGCAAACATAAGGAAGAACACAAAAATTTGAGAAAAAAAATATGGGAATTACAGGCACAATAGAAGAGATGAAAAGAGTAATGGAGACATACAACAGTAGATTTGAAGAGGCAGAAGACAGGATTCAGGAACTGGAGGACAGGAAATCTGAAATCCTATACACAAGAGAACAGATAGGGAAAAGAATGGAAAAATAAGAACAAGGTCTCAGGGAATTGAATGACAACTTGAAACGCATGAATGTGTGTGCCATGGGTGCCCCAGAAGGAGAAAAGGAAAGGCAAAGAAAGAATAATGGAGGAAATAATCACTGAAAATTTTCCAACTCTGATTAAACACATAAAATAACAGATCCAAGAAGTGCAGCATACCCCAAACAAAATAGATATGAATAGACCTACACCAAGACACTTAATAATCAGATTATCAAATGTCAAAGACAAAGAATTCTGAAAGCAGCAAGAGAACAGTGATCCATTACATACAAGGGAAGCTCAATAAGACTATGTGTGGATCCCTCAATAGAAACCATAGAGGCTAGAAGGCAGCAGTATGATATATTTAAGATACTGAAAGAGAAAAACTGCCAACCAAGAATCCTATATCTGGCAAGACTGTCCTTCAAAAAAGAGTTTAAAATATTTTCAGACAAACAGACACAGGGAGAGTTTGTGAACAAGATATCTACAAGAAATACTAAAGAATGCACTATAGACAGATAGGAAAAGACAGGAGAGAGAGGTTTGGAAAAGAGTGTAGAAATGAAGGCTATCAGTAAGGGTAAAAAGAGAGAGATGGAAGAAATAAAAATAATGTAAGATATGCATATAAAATCCAAAAGACAAAATGTAGACAGTAGATATTACATTGAGTGAAATTAGTCAGAAACAAAAGGACAGATACTGCATGGTCTCCCTAATATTGACTAAAAACGATGATGAAATTTGACAGTTAAGAATACAGGTTATAAGGAGATAGAGAGATGTTAGAGAACAGGCATTTGATGCTGGAGGAGTACAGAAAGTTCAGCAGAATTGATTGTACAGATCCAGAAATAGATAACACAATACTGTGTGATGGTAGCACAATATTATAAGTACTCTGAACAAAGATAAGTGTGAGTGTGGTTGTAAGAGGAAGGCTAGGGCCATGTGTGACACTAGAAGGAAAGACAGAAGATAAAGACTGGGATTGTATAATGTAGCAAAACCTAGAGTGGTCAATGGTGATGGTTAAATGTACAAATATAAAAATGTTTTTAAATGAGAGAGAACAAATGAATGTTAACATTGCAAGGTGCTGAAAATTGGAAGGCATAGGGAAAAAATACAATTAATGCAAACTAGAGTCTATAGTTAATGGTAACATTGAAAGATGCTTCCGTTAATTGTAATAAAGGCAATATACTAAAGCTAAATCTGTAACAGGGATATATAAGGGATTGAATGGGATTCTTGGTGGTGGTGATGTTGTCTGACATTTTCATTGTATTTTACTTTTATTTTTCTTCTCTCTTCTGTATTTTCATTCTTCACTTTTTTTCCCTCCTTTTCCTCTTTCTTTGGGGAAAAAATGGAAATGTCCTTATATGGATTGTGGTGGTGAATACACAATTATGCTATTATAATGGGAATTGTTGATTGTTTACTTAGGGTGGATTATATGGTGTGTGAATAAAACTGTTAAAACAACAACAACAAAAAAAAATTCAATGTAATCTTACCACATGACCTGGCAATTTCACTTCTAGCTATTTCCCCAAGTGAATTGAAAATTTAGTTCATGCAAAAATCTGTACATGAAAGCTGTAGCAGCCCCATTCATTATCATTAAAAATGGAAGCAACCAAAAGGCCTTTCAATAAGTGAATGGATAAAACAAACAATAATACATAAATAAAATGAAATACTATTGAGAGAGAAATTACTATTCTGTGAATGAACTATTGATTCACACAGAAAACATAATGAATCTTGAATGCACTTCACTAAATGAAAGAAGGCAGAAATATTACATCATTATATTTTAGTCATTCTGGGAAAGGCAAAACTACAGAAATGGAAAACAGAGCCTCAGTTACTAGGGGTTGAAGAGTGGGGAGTGATTGACTACAAAAAAGAAACAAGGAAATTTTCATATAATAGAACTGGGCTCTATATTACTTTGATTATGGATATATAACTACATACTTGTGAAAGCTATAGAACTGTACCTCACAAAGAGTGTACTTTAATGCATGAAATTAAAAAATCAACCAACAGCTCAGGGGATTATAAGGTGGAATATTGACTATGACTAATAAACTTAATTACAAATGTATCATATAACTTCACTGAAGGAAGTGGCAAAGAAAAAAAAGGAGCTGACCTAAATAGCTTTATAAAATCATGTTTTGACTGGAAACTATAAGGGTGAGGACAAAACAAGCTCTGAATAGACATTGGACTCCAATAAATTTGTTCTCATGTGGTGTTGGTTAACAATTAGAAATCAATTTTATGTGTATAAAAGGTTGAAGAAATAAGTAAATAAATATTGAATAACAGCAGCCAAATTTCTTACTGTCAGATAAATTAGTTATAAAAGCAAGGCAAGTGGAGACTAGAATGAATATTGTAGCATTGGACTGGATTAGATTCAGAGACATCAATATGAACTGATGGTTAATTTAGATAGAAAGATAGATAGATAGATGACAGATATGCACAGAAATAATTATAGATGTTTGTATATAGATGTTTGTATATAAATATAAAAAGTGGAGCGAGTTGTTACATGGTGTGTCATGGGAACACAGGCTCAGGTACAAAAGAGATCCTTACTGAATGACAACTTTGTTACTTACATAGCACAAAGGATCCAAATAGCAGGGGAAAAGACTCCATCATGGTCAGTATCCTAGGGAGACCAGCTGCTTGGGTCAGAGTCAGTGGTTGGCAGCTTCTTATGCCCTATTTAGCATCAGAGGTGAGGGACAACTGTGCTGCCCAAGGACTGAGTATTTATACGCCCCAGGAAGAATGGGCTTTGCCACTGAGCACAAGGCATCGATATGCAACTTTTGTGCAGAGTTCCCTTCCTGATATGTTGCTGGGGCTGCTTGTTCCCCATTTTGGGTCCAAGGTATGGTCAGGCCATTTTATTTGACCTGTACATCTCCCCCAGACTGTGAAATAGAAACATATTGGAACATCTTCATGCAAACAACAAAAGGGGAAAAGGAGGGTGGTAAGTAAGGGCTGGGAGATGGCCATTGCATGTGCCCATGACTTCCCCAGCATATAAATGCTTGTATTTCCTAGCTCTGTCTGCTAACTGCTGAAAGGGTGTAAAAGCAGTAATGCTCTGGTAGCAATAAGCACACCCATCAGCCACAAATTCATTTCTAAACACCATTCTCCAAAGAAAGGAAACAAGCGTTCTCAGAAAAATAGCTGATTTTATGACAGGGACAAGGAAAATATAAGTCTGGAGTATCTTCTAGTGCCCAAAAGAAAAGAAGTGTTCAAAGAAAAAAAACTTTTCTTAAGAAGACTGAGGACTTTTTCAAAGAGCTTTAGAAGCCAACCTTAAAGAGCACCAATGACCAAAGCAGAAACAAGTTGAACAGCAAAATAAAGTAGTAATGGATTATAACTCAAAGAATAAAATAAATATATATATATATGCATTCATATATTCATAATTAAACAAATAATAAATGGAGGAGAATGAACAAATATTCCTTGCAAAAACATTTCCAACAACATAAGTAAATACTACCCACTCCAGTAGGTGAAGCTTAATTCACCACTTTAGAGTGCTGGGTTTGGTCAGTTGTGTCCAGAAAACAGAATATAGAAAGGAGAAAGGTAGTAAACTTTAGATTAGAGAACCTTGCCAGACATTACCCTGACCAACTAAAGTAAATATCAGTGATAATTCATTTAGATATCAGGTGCTCCTTATATGATATAATGAGAAGGGCACTTCACCTCTGTGGTATTTTTCCCAAAAACTGATAATACAAACATAATGAGAAATTCACCAGATAAACCCAAACTGAAGAACATTCTACAAAATATCTTTGCTCTTCAAAATATAGTACTCTACAAAACTATTAATGTCACAGAAAATTAGAAAAGATTAAGAAACTGTCACAGACTGGAAGAAACTAAGGAGACATGATGTCAACATGTAATGCATCCTAGAACAATAAAAGAGCATTAGTGGAAACACTGGTGAAATCCAAAGAAAGTCTGTAGTTTACTCGATAGTCATGTTCCAATAGTCATGTCTTAATTTTGACAAATGTACTATGATTACGTAAAATTTTAGCATTCTGGGCAATTGAGTGAAGTAAATATAGGAACACTGTACTATCTGCAACTTCTCTGCAAATAAAAAATTATTCCCCAAAAACTTTTAATTAAAACATAAGGTCAGAAAGAAAAGACATATATTATTTTCAATAACTAACCATTAGACTTTTTGCAGAATTTCCAACAGAAATAAGAACACAATGTCATCACAGTTTTAAAATTCTGAGTGCAAAATACAATCTAGTAACCTATACCAAATTTTATGAATCCTTCTAATTGAAGGATTGACATTTTCAGACCAAAATGCATTACAAAGTAATATTTAAATATTAAATATTAAAAATTTTCAGACTGAAATAAAATTATGCTAGAAGGAAATATTGGAGAACACACAAAAGGGCTAAACTGAGAATAAATGTAAGGGAATATGGACTGTTTGATATAATAATAATACAAATATGTAAAAGCAAAATATAACAATAGTACAAACTATGGATGGGGGGTTAATTATACTTAGAGTGTTGTAAGTATCTTCACTGGTTAGGGAAGTCAAATATGTACCCCTTCAACACAGACTATAATAAGTCAATGATATTTATTATAATTAATAGTGTAATTCTTGAGAAAATATTAAAATAACATATAATAAAATATGAAACAGGAGAGAATAGAATTTTTTTTTAGATACTTGGGAATTTCCACTTATGGCTCTGCATAATAAATGCCTCTGACTTTTTCTGGCATCACAAACAAAAACCAGAGTAAAATATATGAAACAACTGTTTTTAGACATTAGCACAGGGATGAAGTGAATTCTGGGGGAAGTGAAACAAATGAGGTGTGATTTACTATCTCCCCTGATTTCTGCCTAGAGGCATTTTCTGTGTGGCAGTGCAGGGAGGATAACCTAAAGTGAGCATGGAAGTCATGGTGAGTTGCGGAGATAGAGCTTCAAGTTTTGGAAGACTGAGGCAGTTGGAATTTGTAGGGCAGAATCAATGAAGAGGATGGAGTTATGCAGAGAAAAAGACCAAAAATTTGCATAGACTTCTCCTTGATAAATTGGCTGATTACTGAGCTGTAAACATGCAGGATGAAATTCAAGAAGCTAGGCAAAGAGCAGTTATCAGGTAGCTATAAAGTAAACAGCTGAGGAGAGGGAGAAATAGAACTTCTAGAGTTGTAAAATATGATACCTGAAATAGTAAATTTACTGGATAGGCTTACTCTATAAGAAGAGATCATTTAACTTGAGGACATAGCATTCCAAATTGTCCAAGTTGTCTAAACAGAGAGGAAAGGAAGGAAGGAAGGAAGGAAGGAAGGAAGGAGAGAGGGAGGGAGTAAGAAAGAGAGAGAGAGAGAGGGATGGAGAAAGAAGGAGAGAAAGAAAGAAAGAAAAAGGGAAAGAAAAAAAGAAAGAAAGAAAGAAAAAGAAAGAAAGAAAGAAAGAAAAAGAAAGAAAAGGAGAGAAAGGAAAGGAAAGAAAGAAAGAGAGATGGAGAGAGACAGGAAGGAAGGAGGGAGGGAGGGAAGGAGGGACTGAAGGAAAGAAAGAGGGAAGGAAGAAAGGAAGGAAGGGAGATAAGTTCAGTCTTTCAGAAATATAGTGCCCTTCTGTCCTGGGAAGGAAGAGTAGGTCATGTGTGCCTGGAGTGGGGGAAGGAAGAGAGAAGGAATGTTATTTTCAGTATCACAGTATCAATACCACTGCACGAAAAGATATTCTTATATTTCTTTAATAAAATAAACTAGTAACTGATATGTATTCATCAGTAGAAAGTAGAGAATCAAAAAGAAAAAGGAACAGAAATTAATTTATTAAAAAAGGAAAAATATTTTAAAAAAATAAAGGTCAATCTCTGGCAGTGAAGCAAAGGCAAATTTAAACAAGAAACAATTTTTGATCAAAAATGCATAATTTGATTGTTTTCTTTTGGTGGTTATTTGAATAATGATATACAATCTTACCTAACTTTTTGTGATAAATCTAGTGTCACAGAGTTTGTGGATATAAATTTATACTTACAGAATACTTGAAAATCTATTAATAAATCAATAGAAATCATTAACACTCAAGGAAAAATAAACATCTTCATGTGTGTGCTGGTTTGAATGTATTATATCCCCCAGAAAAAGTCATATTCTTTGGTGCAATCTTGTGGGGCAGACATAATAGTGGGGAATAAGTTGGACCGTTTGGATTAGGTTGTTTGCATGGAGATGTGCCCCACCCAACTGTGGACAATAACTGATGGGATATTTCTGTGGAGGCATGGCCCCACCCATTTGGGGTGGGCCTTGATCAGTGGAGCCATATAAATGAGCTGGCTCAAGGAGAGGAAACTCAGTGCAGCTGGGAGTGATGTTTTGAAGAGGAGCAAGCTTGCTGGAGAGGAACGTCCTGGGAGAAAGCCGTTTTGAGGCCAGAACTTTGAAGCAGATGCCGGCTGCCTTCCTAGCTACCAGAGGTTTTCTAGACGCCATTGGCCATCCTTCGGTGAAGGTACCCAATTGCTGAGGTGTTACCTTGGACGCTTTGTGGCCTTAAGACTGTAACTGTGTAGTGAAATAAGCCCCTGTTTTATAAAAGCCTATCCATCTCTGGTGTTTTGCATTCTGTGGCATTAGCAAACAAGAACAGATTTTGGTACCAGAGAAGTGGGGTGCTTTTGCTGCTGAGTTTGCAAATGCCAAACATGTTGGAATGCTTTTTAAATGGATAAGGGGAAGATTCTGGAAGAATTGTGAAGAGCTTGATAGAAAAGGCCAAAACTGCTTTAAAAAAACTGTTTATAGAAATATGGACTCTAAAGATACTTCTGATGAGGACTTGAGCAGAAATGATGAATGTGTTGTTGCAAACTGGAAGAAAGGTGATCCTTGTTTTAAAGTGGCAGAGAATTTGGCAAAATTGAGTCCTGGTGTGAGACGGAAGGAAGAATTTGAAAGCGACAACCTGGAATACTTAGCTGAGGAGATCTCCAGACTACGTGTGGAAGATGTAACCTGGCTTCTCCTTGCAGCTTATAGTAAAATGCGAGCGGAAAGAGATAAACTTAGAACTGAACTCTTGGGTTCAAAGAAACCAGAAGCTGATGGCTTGGAAAGTTACAAGCTTCCAGGGGGTGGAATCCCAGAAGCTACAGCCCAACATGAGGATGTAACCAAACATGGAACCCAGCCGCCATTTCAGTACAAGCCAAGATTGGAAAAGGAGTTAAGCAGAAAGGATTTGTGGAAAGTCCTATTGTCTGATGGCTTTGACCCCTGCATGCTTCATGCAAAGCCAACAGAATTTTTGTGAGATCTTTATAGACAGAGCCATTTCTGGTCTGGACTGGAGGAGACAGACAAGGAAAAAATTAAAGGAAAAATCTCTTCAAAGACGGAGCCATGGAGGTTGAGGTCTGGAGTCAGGAGGTCTTGGGCTGGGAGAGCGGAGCAGCCCACACGCATGGAAAGGGTGAGTTTGCCCTGGAGGTCAAGGGCGGGCTTTCCACCTCGATGCTCTGGAAGAGTTTTGCCATCTGAGGTCCCAAATAGGGCAGAGCACATTCCCAGGGAATATTCTGCGGCATTAGCAAACTAGAACAATGTGCATTCTTTAGAGATCAGAGCGGCAGTTTTATTTTTATCCTTGGCAGCAGCTCAATAAAAATATTACTTGAATTAGGATTTTTCGTCTTCCAGTTATATACAGTATAAAACCTAGGTCTAGATTTTCTTCCAAACCTTGATAATTTGGGTATCTATAAAAGCACATTTCAGGCTACAGAGAACTTCTGCATGAACCATGGGGATATCAATTAACACATTATTTCATTTTGACTTAACGAATTTCTCAAATGCTTTTATCTCTTAAACCAGGTCCTATAAGGAGTGTCAGACTCCTTCTTTTTGAATATATCATAAAATAATTATCCTTTGGATATATTGCATGAAAATAGAAAGAGGGAACACTGGATAATTAATGTTTATTAAAAGTCAGGTACTTACCAATCAGTTTTAAGAGAAGGATATAACTGTTCTTAAATAAAATTTATTCCATGTCTTTTATGGACTAGTTCATGAACTACTATTCCTTGGGGACTGCCATATTTTAATCAGAACCATGATAACTGGATTTAGACTTAGATACATTTGCTTGACCTTTACATATTTTCAAACTCGTTTTACATGCAGAAGCTCACTTCATTGCAGAAATACCTTGTTATATCAGCAGCAAAGGTTTCAATAAGTCCATTTTAAATACAATGAAATTTAGGTCCATAGGTTTATAGCAAGTATCATCTAGGATATTAACTATCCTAATTCAATATTTATTCTTTACTCCATAGCAGTGATTTATGAATTATGTTCTTTTAAGACTGGGGTTACGCATGAGGTGCCAGGAGACTTAATAAATAGTTTTAGAGTCTCTGATTACCATTGATTATTATGTAGCTATGTTTGAAACTTTGTTTTCAGATGATCAATTCATTTCATTATTACTAGGAATATAAAAAATTCTTTAAGTAAAGTCTTATTGAAATTAAAATGAAAAGCTATAGATTAAATAAGCTTCTGTCAACTACAGGGTTGGAACTGTAAGTATAGTTTGTTATTATTCATGAACATTTTAGATAGCTAGTCCCTTGATGCCTATATAAATTTCAGCATAAGCTTAAATGATGTCATGGTTTATTCATGTGTCATCTTCTCATTCTTCACACTTCACTGCCTTTAAACATGTAGGGAATCACAGATTAGAATTGCTCTTATAAGCTTATATTTTGCTGCTTCTTCCTAGTAGTAAAATAGTTAAAAATGTAAATTTACACAAATAGGATGGTGTTTGCCAGTTTACCTATAACAGTGGGTTATTATGCAGTATTTTACATAAATAAGGAAAATATGCTAAATATTATGGAGCTATAATGTATCAAATAACCCTTATATGTATTATGGATAAATATGTATTATGGATACACACACACACACATTCTTATAAAATATGCATTGCTTTTAAAATCTAACATAATGTCTTTCATGCTCAGGAATCACTGACATAAATATAAAAATTTAAAGATCCTAATTTCATTTTTCTTGTAGCCATGTTATCTTTTCAAATAGATATCAATGATGAAAGATAACTGTGCCAGTTTGAATGTATCATGTCCCACAAAATGCCATCATGTTTGATGCAATCTTGTGTGGGCAGACATATTAGTGTTGATTAGATTGTAATTCTTTGTTTCCATAGAGATGCGACCCACCCAACGGTGATCACTCTGATTAGTTAATTTCCATGGAGATGCAGCCCCATCTCTTCAGTGTGGGCACTGATCAGTTCACTAGAGCACTATATAAGCTCTGATAGAAGGAACATGCTTGCTACAGCCAAGAGGGACACTTTGCATTCTTCAAAGGAGCTGAGAGAGGAGCTGCAGATGAGAGACAGTTTGAAGATGGCCATTGAAAGCAGACTTTTGCTCCAGAGAAGCTAAGAGAGGACAAATGTCCCAAGAGCAACTGAGAGTGATATTTTAGAGAGAAGCTGAAGCCTAGAGAGGAATGTCCTGGGAGAAAGCCATTTTGAAATCAGAACTCTGGAGCACACACCAGCCATGTGCTTTCCCAGCTAACGGAGGTTTTCCAGACACCATTGGCCGATTGTTGATACGTTGCCTTGGACACTTTATGGCCTTAAGACTCTAACTGTGTAACCAAATAAACTCCCTTTTATAAAAGCCAATCCATCTCTGGCGTTTTGCATTCCAGCAGCATTAGCAAACTGGAACAATAACCCATAGTTTTGTGGTCAAAGTAATCTAATGAAAAATACAAAATGGTAGGTGAGAATCATTGATACTGAAAAGTGAATAAAACTGAAAGGATGACAAATATTGAACAGGTGATGAGAAGTGACTTGAAACACAAGGTAGATAGTACCCTCTCCTAACTAGTGACTCAGTGCAAAATTTTGTATATGCCATGACTCGTATTTAGATATTATCCCTCATAAATTCCAGAATTACCTTAGAATTTTGTTGGGGGAGCCTTGGTACAGGATATCTTGGATGTACAGAGTAGTTAAATTGGTTTTGAAGGAGCTAAACAGGACAGGAAATAATAAAAAGTTAAAGAATATTTGAAACACTATTTTAAACATAACACTTCCTGTCAAATTTTGTAGTTAGGGAATATAATTATATTAAATCTGACATCTAAAACAACTGAAAGTTATATAAAATGTCAGAAAACGATGTTTGGATCATTAAACCAAAAGTTTTTGTTGTGTTTCAGAGAATAACTTTTGATATATAATTGGTCAATTTGCAAAATAGGTAAGTTTTTGTTCTGTTTTCTTTTGTTTTGTAAGGTTTTATTTTAAATATCAGATTCAACATACTGAGTCATTTCAAATGAATTACACAGTTAATTAGAAACCACAGGTATAGGCATAAAGGCATCCTGTACTTCCTGGTCAAATATAGTAATTCGAGTTCAGAAGCTTGAACTACAGATTCAGAGAGCAATAAATTAATCACCTTTCTTTATGATATAACTGATGATATAAAGTTTTATATTCTCATTTGTTGTTTGGCAAACCCTAAACTACTATAATTGCTAAAATGATCTCAAGAAAAAGAGGTACTCTAAATCACAGTTGAAGGCAGTGTGGTGGTGGAATAAAACAAATGTGAGGGACTATGTGTGCATGGATATGTGTGTGTGTGTGTGTGTGTGTGCGCGTAAATATGAGCCTGACACACAAGGGTTTGATTTTGAATTCTGGTATTTATTTTTGTGGGATTGGGAAAGTAAATTAGTCTTTTGGTGAAATAGCATTTTCATCCCTAAGTTGATCATACCTACTCTTGTGGCTTGAAGCTCTTTGTAACTTGGAAAAATATGTTCTTAAATCCAGTTCATTCCTTTATGTATAAACTTACTGTAAGTAGGACCCTTTGATGAGGCTACTTCATTTAAGATGTGACCCATCTCATTCAGGATGGGTCTTAATCCTATGATTGGAGTCCTTTATAAGTGAAATGAATACAGCAGAGAGAAAGAAAGCCACAGAGACAAGAAGCTGAAAACAATGGAACCTAGAAGAGAAGGTAAAGAGGAGCAGTTGCCACCATGTACCTTGCCATGTGGCAGAGGAGCCAATGATTGCCAGCAGCTGGTCTTCAGGAAGAAAGTACTGCTTTGATGAGGCCTTGATTTGGACATGGGTAAATAAATTTCCATTGTTTAAGCTGACCCATTTCATGGTATTTACTAAAGCAGCCTAGGAAACTAAAACACCTATATTGCAATATTGCTGTAGGCATTATCAACCCTCTTTTAGAGATCAGATGAGAAAACTATATTCTAAAGAGATTAGAATATGTAAAATATCTTGCTCAGTGTCTGCCACATAGAAAGCTTCAATAAATGCTGTCAATCATTGTCAACATCAAGTTATTAGGAAAAACTGAAGAGAAAACTTAAGAGATATTAAGTTCTTAACAATTCAGAGGGGAATTATGCAGTAATCCAAATATGATAAAACACTGTTTAACATTGGTTGATCTTATCAATGACTGAGAGGTAATTTAGAAAGCCATACATATTCTTTTATCAAATGTTTTCTGAATGTCTCATGTAGTCACAGGGAAATAAAAGTATTAAAGCAAGATAATGTACAAAAGATGTCACATGGCAATCCTGCATATGTTTAATGTCTACTCTTAATTACTTATAAATTCTACAGTAATTTAGAGGTTTTTAAGATGATTTCACAGAATCAGTAGAATGATTACATAGTCTGGTCTGGATCATATTTCTAGTCCTGTGCTCATTTGAAGCTGTTATATTCCCCCAGAAAATGCCATGTTCTTTTAATTCATTCTTGTGGGTGTAGATGTAATTGCGGGTGGGACTTTTTGATTAGGTTGCTTCAATTGAGATGTGAACCACCCAATTCAAGGTGAGTCTTATCCTTTACTGGAGTCTCTTATGAGAGGATTAAGGACAGAAAAAAAAAAACATACAGAAAAAAAACAAAAAATAGAGAACTCAGAGAGAGAAAAACCCAAGGAAGCTTAGAGGAAAGCCCCTGGAATTGCTGAGAGAGGCACTGAAGCCAGGAGCTGAAAACAATGAAACCCAGGAGAGATGGACCAGCAGACACCAGCCATGTACCTTGCTATCTGACAGGAATCCTGGATGCCAGCAGCCTTTCTTCAAAGAAGGTATCATCCTCTTGATGCCTTAATTGGGACATTTTCATGGCCTTGGAACTGTAAATTTATAAACTAATAATAATAATAAACCTATAGTAAAACTCTATTTCTGGTATATTGCATTCCAGAAGCTTTAGCAAAACTAAACAAGTCCTTTCTTCTGCTTTTCTCACCCATGTATACTCTATTCCAGCCATTACACATTATTTGTAATTCTCTGAACACATTAAATTTTTTCATATCTTGGGCCCTTAAATATGCTGTTCTCTTTGCCAGAAATGGCTTTATTTCCTCCTGTAAAGTGTAGGCTATAAAAGAGCAGGGATTTTTCTCTTCTTTTTAGGGCTCTGTGTCCTAAGAATAACATAAAGTGTCCAATATATGTCAGATACATTTCTCAAGACACAGTTCAAACCTCCTCCTTGGTGAATACTTCTCTTGTACATTTTCACAGCCACCTGCAGAATTAGATACAGCATTTGAGCTTCCAAAACATCCAGCTCATATAAAATTTAAGATCAATAGAATCTCTTCAGAGGTGAGGATGGAAAAGGGGCACAAACTTCATTAAACTCTTGAACTCTCTAAAATATTTTTTTAATTCCCAGATTCAAAATTCTGTGGTACTGAAGATGTAGTATAGATATGGTGCATAGACATAGTCTTCCTCAAAAAAAATTGAAGTATATTTAAGGTAAATTATAAAATCCACAATAATGTTTCTGCATAGATTTTAATGAAACCACATTTTTATAACAGATTGTGAAACTTTAAATAGATTTGTAGAGACCAAACAATAAAAACACAGTTAATACCCACTGATTTTGAAAACTGAGATTTTGGGGTATCACAGTTTTTGTAACGTTTTGAAGAATGAAATAACAAATTAGCTATTAGCAACTTGAGACTTTAAGTAGACAAAGAGAATTCAGATGTTATAGAAATTCAGCTAGTGGCCAGAAAATAGTAAAATAAAATTAACTAAGCACTATATAGTAGGGAAAATGCTTAAAGTTTATTTGAGGCAGATTTAAGGCAAAACACAAAAAAACTTTATGTTTCCTGTTTTTCTAGGAGTGTTACAACATCAAATATTCCTTGGTGCTCTGTGAGGAATAGCAACTTGTTTAAAAGTAGTTATTTTGACATTTAATGTATTTTACATTTTGCAAATGGACCTACTATTCCTACCTCAGATTAGAAATGAGGAGTAAAATTTCCTTGGTTCTTTAAATTCTCTATTATTCTCTGTATTTTATTCACTGTTTTACTCTTAACTGCATTAGCAACGTGTCCCAATTTATTAACATCAGTTCCTACTTTAAAAAAAAGTTTTTCAGCATCTGTCGTCATTGCTCTTAGGGTTTTCTAAAATGATTTGTATCATGTTTGCTTCCCTTCTATGAGTTTCATGGTTGTCTCACTCTTTCACTGTGAGTTTTCAATGCTGATTAGGAGTTTATTAGACTAGTCCACTTACAGCTTTACTCATTTTCTAAAAGAGCTCTTTAAAACAACCTCAAAATAGCCATTTCAGTTATACTTCTAGAAGAGTAATGGATCATGTGTTATATCCTATATTTTTATGTAGTCAGCAACTACATTTTTAATTGTAAATTTGAAAACATGGTGATAGTCAAGAAATGAGAAGAATCATTTATTTATAGAAAATTTTCTGTGGTAGAGGTGACATTTCCTTTGCAGACTGTCCTAATTTTCCACCTGAAAATGGCTTTTCTTTTATAGAATTGAATATGATAGTTTATAAATTGTAACAAATCCCAGATCCTTTGAATTCAATAAAGTTCTAAGCCTGGATATTCCTAAATAATTTGTTACTTGGTCCACTATACTTCAAATTTTATTTACTGCTTTTGGTAGCAATTTTCCTTGGTATATAAAACAATAAATTTTAACTCTCAAATACTGTGTTATAACTTATACATTTTCTGTAAGTTATGCTGTCTGCTTTAAGAATATTGAAATAAGAATAGAGTCAGCTAGTTTGATAATACAGTAATAATTAATTTTGCATTTAATTTCTTCCTCTGGTTTTTTGTTTTGGGGGGGCTTTTTGTATTTTTTTTTGTTAATTGTGTTTGTTTTTTGCTTTGGTTTTGCTTTTGCGTTTTTTGCAGTGTGTACTATGGCTTTAAGACTACTAGGTAAAACTGTAATAGATGTGATATTGATAACTGTAAATTATTTTATGTCACTATGAGCACAATTTGACCAATTTGGCATAAATTAGCCCTATATAATGCGGTGATAGGTTGAACAGGAATATCATTAAATGTTCTCCAAAATAGCCTAATCAGTAAACACAAAGATATTGAAATGCAATTATCAAAAATAAAGCCTATATTACTAAATGAATGGCATCATTAGGAAAAAAAAAGTGTTTTTTCCCCAAAGCATTTCATTCATGTTTTGAATAAACAGGCATTAGGTGATTTTACAAGCCAGAGTATCTTTGAATAATAAACTGAAAATGTTTTTATTCACCTCATACATTCTTGCATTAAATTTAACATTTTATCATGTGCAAATTAGTATAGCAATTTCCTAGTAACAGAAAATGTTTAAAATATTTGGATTGCATTAAGTAAGAGATTATCACCATATTTTTTATGTACTTCCAGCTCACATTTTTGCATTATTATAATATTTAACTATTAATCTGGAAGTTTTGTGCTTATTAGACTTGAATTAACTCACCAAAAATTAATTAGTAGGTGTGCCAGTTTGAATCTATTATGTCCCCCAAAACACCATTATCTTTGATGTAATCTTGTGTGGGCAGATGTATAAGTGTTGATCAGATTGTAATTTTTTGTGTTTCCATGGAGATGCACCCCACCCAACTGTGGGTGATGACTTTGATTGGATAGTTTCCATGGAGGTGTGGCTCTGCCCATTCAGTGTGGGCCTTGAGTAGTTTACTGGGGCACTATGTAAGCTCAGACAGAAGAAGCAAACTTGCTACAGCCAAGAGGGACACTTTGAAGAATGCACAGAAACTGAGAGAGGAGCTGCAGATGACAGACAGTCTGAAGATGGCTGTTGAAAGCAGACTCTTGCTCCAGAGATGCTAAGAGAGGACAAATACCACAAGAGCAACTAAGAGTGACATTTTTGAGGAACTGCAGCCTAGAGAGGAACATCCTGGGAGAAAGCCATTTTGAAACCAGAACTTTGGAGTAGATGCCAGCCACGTGCCTTCCCAGCTAACAGAGGTTTTCCGGACACCACTGGCCATCCTCCAGTGAAGGTACCTGACTGTTGATGACTTAGCTTGAACACTTTATGGCCTTAAGACTGTAACTTTGTAACCAAATAAACCCCTTTTTATAAAATCCAATCCATCTCTGGTGCTTTGCATTCTGGCAGCATCAGCAAACTAGAACACCACCCCTGTCAAGATGGCAAGGTGGCAGAATGAGAAGGTTCTTGGCTCTGCTTCCCCACAGAAGCTTTGAACAATCAGCAAGAACTGGCAGAAATATCTTTCTCAAAGCTCCAAAAAACATTTAAAGGGTCGCAATATCAGCATGAGTGCCCAAACAAGAGAAAGGCTGCTTAAAAGCTGTAGGATCTCATGGTGACCTGGCAGGCCCTCCCCTCCCCTCTCACCAGATCAATGTGGTGCTGGCCTTCAATCTCAGTATGGATACTTGGTCCTGTTTCTGGAGGAAGCAGAGTAACCCTCATGCACATACTGGGAGTATGTATATCTGGCCCAATTTCTGGTGGTAGCATGAAAGACTTGCCATTCTAGAACTTGCACTGCATATAGAAGACAGTTCACAGAATTATCCTACAGAACTCTGTGGAAGAGCATGTAGATGTACTATCTGGGGCAAGGGATTGATGGCTGTGGGACATAGACTGCAGCACCCCTGACCATGAGGAAACTGTTTCCTAGGGAAGAGGGGCCATTTGTATCTATGTAAATGGATACACAAGTATGCTTAAGACAGAAAGGATATGCAGAAGAGATTAGTAATGTCCCTGTACTTTGATCTGGAGCTATTCTCTCAATTCATTATATGGATAAGCTCTGAAGAAGAGCACTTGCACAGGTCAATCTGAAAAGTCTGGGAAAGATGTTTCTTTTGTTTTATTCTTTTTTTGTTGTTAGCTCCTGGCATTCAGGGATAGCTCTGTCTTAACACTATCTGGATGCAGACTTAAGAAACAGATGCCTCAGAGTCTAAGTTCCAAAGATAACACCTTAAAAAAATCAAAATTTCCAGGTTGAAACAAAAGTTTAAAAAACTACAAAAAAACAGGAAGCAATGACCAAGACAAGGCAGAAGATTAAAGCAATAGGTACCATCAATGAAAAGAACCAGACCTGGGACATACCAGAAAAGACTTATAAAAGAGTCCTCTATATGCTCAAAGAACTAAAGGAAAACATGGACAAAGTAGTATAGGGATTCAGGAAACTGATGGATGAATGCAAACAAAATATCAAGAGTGATGGAAATTATGAAAAGGATCCAAACAGAGATGAAGACTACAGGAAAGGATCTGAAAAATTCCCTAGAGGGTTTCAACAGCAGATTAGAGCTGGCAAAAAACAGAAACAGTGAACTTGAACATGAGGCAATTGAAATAATTCAATCTGAGGAGAAAAAAGAAGAATGAATAAAAGTGAACAGATCTTGTGGAACATGTAGGCAGCCATCTAGTGCATCAATACATGCATTTTGGAAGTCACACAAGGAGAAGGAAGAGAGAAAGGGGCAGAGAGAATATTCAAAGACATAATGGCTGAAAATTTCCCAAATTCAACAAAAGATGTGAATATACATCCAAGATGTTCAATTAATTCCAAAATGGATAAACCCAAATGAACACTCACTGCAGCAAGTTGTAATTAAACTTATTAAATGTCAAATATATAAAGAGAATTCTGAAAGCTACAAGAGAGAAGGAATGTGTCATATACAAGGGGCCTTCAATTTCTCATTAGAAATTGAGAAATTTCCAAAAATTAAGTGCTAATTTCTCACCATAGAGGAAAGAAAGCAGTGGGATGATGTAAAGTCCTAAAAGCAAAAAATTGCCAATCAAGAATTCTAAATTTTTCAAGATTGAGGGAGAGGTTAAGTCATCCCCAGATAAACAAAAACTGAGGGAGGTCATTACCTTTAAACTGGCCCTATAAGAGATGTTGAAGAAAGTTCTGCAGGTTTAAAGGAGAAGGTATTAGACAATAATTCAAAGCCATATGAAGAAATAAAGATATGTGGTAATGGTAATGACAAGGTTAATATAAATGCCAGTAATTTTGTATTTTTGGTTTGTAACTCCACATTTTACTTCCTAAAGGATCTAAAAGGCAAATGCATAAAATGTAAAGATAAATTTGTAGTTTTGGACTCATAATGTGTAAACATGTAATTTGTGACAAGAGCTACATAAAAGTGGATGGACAGAGTGGTATAGGAACATAGTTTGTGTATACTGTTGAAGTTAAGTTGATATGAAGGTGAGAAGTTTGTTATAAATATAGGGTATAATAAAATTTCAGGTTGATAGTAACTACACAGAGAATATCAGAGAATATTCGAGCTTGTAGGGACCCAAATTAGATTGCCAGGAGCAGGGATCATCAATATATGTGTAAATGTTATAGGGTTTTTGTTTTGAGAGATGGGAAATTTTTAGTAATGGAAGGTGTTAAGAGTATCACAATACTATGAATGTGCTTAATACCATTGAATGCTGTCCTTGGCATTAGTTGAGATGGGTAAGTTTATGTTTTGTATGTGTTCCCAAAATTAAAAAAAAAAGAAATGTAAAAAGAGCAAACTTTAGTTGTATTAATTTTAATACAATGAAAATTAAAGACAATACATGACCCAGGATGGGATCTAGCCGGGGAGGAGAAATGCCTCTTAAGTGTTCAAGGAGAATGTTGTATGCAACCTACACTCAGGTGTTCAGAAATGGATTGAGAAATAGACAGACAGACAGATACATAGACGAATAGACAGGTAGATAGAAAGATATGGTAAATGTGGCAAAATGTTAAAATTGTTGTCTCTCAGGTTGTCAGGAGATAGAAAGAGGGCAGAGATTGAGCAATGAATACTTAAGGAGTACAGAATGTTCAACAAGATTGATTGTAAAGGTTCAGCAATGGATAGCACAATACTGTGTGCTGGTAGCACAATACTGTAAGTGTAATTAACAGGCTAAGTTACAGTAAGACTACAGTCATGTTTGTCACCAGAAGGCAAGCTAGAGGATAAAAACTGGGACTGTGTCACTTAGCAAAACCTAGAGTGGACAATGATAGTGAATTATACAAACATAAGAAAGGTTTTATGTGAATGAGAGCAATGTATGTCACTATTACAAGGTGATAAAAATGGGAAGTATATGGAAAAATGCAATTAATGCAAACTAAGGTCTATAGTTAACAATAACACTGTAATATTCTTTCATTAATTGTAACAGAGGCAATATACCAAAGCTAAATATAAATAAAAGGGGGATATAAGGGAGAGGTATGGGATTTTTTCTTTCTGTTTTTTTTTTTTCTTCTTTCTTTTTGGAAGAATTGGAAATGTTCTCATACAGATTGTGGCAGTGCATGCATAACTATGTAATTATACTGGAAGCAAATGGTTATACACTTAGGGTGGACTGTATGGTGTGTGAATAAAACTTTAAAAAATAAACATAAAACTAGAAGTGCTGAAGGAGATGCGGAGGAAGAGTATACCTGTTCACTGTTGGTGGAGCAGTAGAATTGTACAGGCTTTCTGGAGGACGGTGTGGCCATTCCACAGGAAGTTAGGTATGGAATTGCCAAGTTAACTGGGAATCCTGTCACTAGATACATGCCCAGAAGAATTGAAAGGAGGGACATGAATAGACATTTGCACACTGGTGTTTATGGCAGCATTATTCACAATTGCCAAAGGATGGAGGTGGCTCAAGGGTACATTGACTGAGAAGCAGAAGGTCAAACTGTGGTGTACACATACATTGGAAAATTATGCAGCTACAAAAAGGAATGAAATCAAGAGGCATACAACAAGGTGAATGAAACTTAAGGACATTATGTTGAGTAAAATAAGCCAGAAACAAAAGGACAAATATTGTATGGTCTATGATATTGTCTGTATGCCAAAATTTCAATATCTCTGTGAGACCAAAGGAAGAGATTTTTTTTTTTTTTTTTTGGCTGACACTTGAATTCTCTTTAGCACACTATCTAATTTAACCTGTCTGGACAGTTTATTTAAACAACCTAATTACATGGAACCTAGAATAGGGAATGAGATCTTGTTATTCTGTACAAGTCAATGTAATACCCTGATACATTCCAGAATATTTTAGGCAGAAAATGAGAAAGTATTTGCAAAGTCTCTTGAGGGACTGAAGAAAAAATTTGGAACTATCAAACTTCCTCACCTGGGAACTCCTGATATTCTCTCAAGCATTAGGGATTCCCAATTTAATAAACCAAGCCCTCAAACTTGAGGCTTGCACTTATGAAACTTATTTCTGTAATGGCAAAACTAAACCTACTTATAATTATGCCTAAGAGTCACCCCCAGAGAACCTCTTTCATTTCTCACATGTGACCCCTCTCTCTAAATCAAACTCTGCAAATAAACTCACTGCCCTACCCCCTGCATGGGACATGACTCCCAGGGTTGTAAGTCTCCCTGGCAATGTGTGACATGACTCCCAGGGATAATCCTGGATGAGGCATCATGAAATGCCTTCTTGGCCAATAGGGGGAACTGAAATGAAATAAAATAAAGTTTCAGTAGCTAAGGGATTTCAAATATAATTGAGAGGTCATTCT
The DNA here is from genome assembly GCF_015220235.1 of Choloepus didactylus. Lineage (NCBI taxonomy): Eukaryota > Metazoa > Chordata > Mammalia > Pilosa > Megalonychidae > Choloepus > Choloepus didactylus. Next base: position 65,426,595 of record NC_051308.1, on the reverse strand, counting down.
GTAGGTTACTCTTATGCAAGTTTCAGCCAGATATTGCAATTTGCCACAGTATGCCAACCCCAATCAACAGTATTCCTGAAACCCTAAGGAATACCCTAGGTTCTATCTAAGACTCAAAAGTTTTACTTGTCAATTTTATTTTTTTTCAGAAATGTAAAGCCTCCGGATTTTTCCTATGCCAGTTAAGCCCTGAAACCCAGAGGTACCAGTCTCTCCAAGAACACCAACTAGTTTCATTCCTCTACCCCATAATGTTGATACCCTTTTTCAGCATGAAGAAGTTAGAATAGTCATTACCAAGATAGCCCTGAAGATTGAGAGAATGATCAAATGAGAGGAAAGAGTTGTAATGGAGAAGTTAGGATTTAACAAATTATTATGACCACTGACTCATTATATAGATACTTCTATCTAGTTCTAGTGTATTTCAGTAGCCAGAAGGAAATACCTGAAAATGTTGAACTGTAATCCAGTACCTTGATCTTTGATAATGATTGTGTAACTATATAGCTTTTACCTTGTAACCATGTGATTGTAAAAACCTTGGGACTGACACCCTCTTTATCCAGTGTATGTGTAGATGAATAATAAAATAAAGATGTGCATGAAAAATAAATAATAGGTTGGGAATATGGGGGGAAATACCCCTATGTAATTGTTATAGTACTACTTTAATAATCTTTCATCAATTGTAACAAATGTAACACTCATTTTTAAAAAAAAGTAGCATTACCAAAAACTGCTGTCATCAATTGTAACAAATTTTCCACACCAATGCAAGTGGTAGTGGTGGGATGGTGTATGGGAATCCTGTATTTTATGCATGATTGTACTGTAAACCCACAATTTCTCTAATAAAAAAAAATGGTGCATCTGTGTATCTGGGAGAGTAGTGGTATTTTGGAGTTCTCTGTGTGGGGTTTGTATTATTTTTGTAACAGTCCTGTAAGATTGAAAGTATTTCAAAATAAAAGGTTAAAAAATAATTAGGTACTTTATTAGTAATCATAACTCTTATTCATGCAGTCTGGGACACTTTAGATTGGTCTCATTTTATTTTAAGTATATTTTCATTATTGATGTTTTAGTCTTATATAGATATTCTGAAAGACGCGGACTAAGAAGAAGAAGAAAATGTAAACATAAAATGTTTATCATATATAAATCCCTTTATCATATATAAATCAAACTGTTAACATTATACTTAACCATAAAATTTTATTCTTCCAGATAAAAGTAAGAATTTAGTTGCATTGCCTTATGGGAATTTATATATATATATATATAAATTATATATATATATAATTTATATATATAAATTATATATATATATAATTTATATATATAAATTGGCACCCTACTACATATGAGCAAACTCTCTTTGCTATATCATAATATTAGCATTATATCTGTGAGCACTTTTTAATATTATTAAATATTCTTTGAAAATATTTTAATGTCAGCATATATCAGTGTTCTGTATTTCCTGGTTTAAGATACTTGAGTGTGTCTTTTCAAATTTTATTATAATTTTTATTATAATGCAATATTTGTACATTTCTTTTGCACAGTTCTAATTATATCCTTATTTTCCATATGTGAATATACAGAGTTAAAAATGCAGTTTTAAAAGCTTTGATAGGTATCATAAAAATAATTTCCAAGCAGTTATGCCTATCTTTTAAGCCTCATCTAACAATATTTCATTTATTATTGTTCATGATACAATAGAGAAATATTTATAAGTTTCCCACCTAGATTTTGCTATATTTTGCCTCTGGATTCTTTCCTTGATAACTTTTATTCAATAATTGAAATTTAGTCCAAGTCTTACTGCAGAAAGTTTTTTCAAAGCTTCCCAGGTGGGACAAAATGTCCTTCTTTGTTCCACAACAGGCTGTTCATATCTCTACTTCTGTCCTTATTATCTCACTTAAGGTAGTTTTGAATAATGCTGCTATGAATATCAGTGCAAATATCTGTTCAAGCCCCTGCTTTCAATTCTTTGGGGTATATACCTAGTAGTAGGATTTCTAGGTTATTTGGTAGTTCTATACTTAGCTTTCTGAGGAAAAGCAAAACTGTCTTCCATAGGGGCTTCAACATTTTACATCACCATCAACAATGAATGAGTGTTCCTTTTTCTCCACATCCTCTCCAGCACTTTTTATTTTCTTTTTTTTAAATAGAAGCCATTATAGTGGGTGTGAAATGGTATCTCATGGTTTTGAGTTGCATTCCCCTAATGGCTAATAATGTTGAGCATCTTTTCATGAGTTTTGGGCCATTGGCATATCTTTGTTAGAGAAATGTCTGCTCAATTCTTTTCCCCATTTTTAAATTGGGTTGTTTGTCTTTTTTGTTGCTAAGTTGAAGAATTTCTTTATATATTCTGGATATTAATCCTTTATTAGATATGCGGTACCCAAATATTTTCTCCCATTGTATAGGTTGTCATTTTACTTTCATGATGAAGTTCTTTGAAATGCAAAAATATTTTTTTAATTTTGATGAGATACCATTTATCTATTTTTTCCTTTGTTGCTTTGCTTTGGGTGTAAACTCCATGGAACTATTGCTAACATAAGGTCATGAAGATGCTTCCCTATGTTTTCTTCTAGAAGGTTGATAATTTCAGCTGTTATATTAAGGATTTTGATTCATTTTGTGTGTGTTTTTTTAAATATGGTGTGAGGTAGGGGGTCTTCCTTCTATTTTTTGCAAATCAAGATTTGTCCCAGCACAATTTGTTGAATAAACTATTCTTTCCCAGTCAAGTGGTCTTTGCCACCTTGTCAAAAATCACTTGACCATAAATGGAGGGTTGATTTATGAGCTCTCAATTTGATTCAATTGGTCTATATATCTGTCCTGTGCTGGTACCATGTTGTTTTGATTATTGTGGCTTTGTAATAGGTTTTAAGATCAGAAAGTGTGAGTTCTCCAACTTCTTTCTTCTTTTTCAAGATGATTTGAGGTATTCAGTCCCTTTGCCTTCTGTTTAAATTTGATGATTGGCTTTTACATTTCTCCAAATAAGATTGTTGAACTTTTTATTGAGATTGCATTGAATCTGTAAATTGCTGTGGGTAGTGTTGACATCTTAATGATATTTAGTCTTCCAATCCATGAAGACAGAACATCCTTTCATTTATTTAGGTGTCTTTAATTTCTTCTAGCAATGTTTTGTAGTTTTCTATATATAAGTCCTTTTCATCTTTGGTTTGATACATTTCTCAATATTTGATTATTTTGTTACTATTGTGAATGGATTTTTTTTTTTTTTTTTTTGAGTTCTTCTCTTGAATATGCATTGCTTGTGTATAGGAACATGACTGGTTTGGGGGTGTTGATCTTGTACCCTGCCACTTTGCTGAATTCATTTATTAGCTCTAGGAGATTCTTTTGTGGATGTTTCAGGATTTTCTGGTTATAGGATCATATCATCTACAATCAGGAAATGCTTTACTTCTTCCTTTTCAATCAGGATACTTTTTATTTCTTTTTTAACAAAGTATTGACAGCGGGCATCCTTGTCTTGTTCCAGATCTTAGAGGAAAACTTAGTCTGTCACCTTTAAGTAGGAGGTTAGCTGTAGACTTTTCATAAATTCTCTTTATCATGTCAAGGAAGTTTACTTCTATTCTTAGTGTTCTCTAAGAATTTCTATCAAAAAGTGGTGCTGGATTTTGTCAAATGCCTTTTCTATATCACTTGGGATGATCATGTGGTTGTTTCCCTTCATTATGTTAGTGTGGTGTATTACATTAATTGATTTTCTTTTGTTGAACCACTCTAGCATAATTTGGATAAATCCTACTTGATCATGATGCTTAATTTGTATATATGCTGTTGAATTCAGTTTTCTAGTATTTTGTTGATGAATTTTGTATCTAGTATTCATAAGAGATATTAGTCTGTAGTTTTTCTGTTTGTTTTTTTTTCTTGTGGTATCTTTATCTGACTTTAGTATGAGGGTGATTTGGGCCTCATACAATGAGGTAGGGAATGTTCCCTCCTCTTCAATTTCTTGGAAGAGTTTTATCAGAATTGAAGTTAGTTCTTCTTGGAATATTTGTTAGAATTCCCCTGTGAAGCTATCTGGTCCTGGCTTTTTTGGGGGGAAGTTTCTGACTACTGATGCATTCTCTTTCCTAATAATTACTTTGTTAAGATCTATTCCTTCTTGAGTTGATGTAGGTAGTTTGTGTGTTTCTAAGAATTTGTCCATTTCATCTATGTTATCTAATGTATTGGCATACAGTTGTTCACAATGTCCTCTTACAATCCTTTTTATTTTGGTGGTGTTGGTAGTAATGTCCCTCTTTTCATTTCTGATTTTAGTTATTTGTGTCCTCTTTTTTTCTTTGTCTGTCTAGTTAAAATTTTGCTAATTTTATTGATCTTTTCAAAGAACCAACTTTTGGTTTGATGATTCTATTTTTTTGTTTTCTGTTTCATTTATCTCTACCTCAGTGTTTGTTATTTCCTTCTTTCTGCTCATTTTGGGTTTAGTTTTCTCTTCTTTTTCTAGTTCCAAATTGAGGTTAGGTATCTTATTTGAAGTCATTCTTTTTCAATATAATGATAAATTTCCCCATCAGCACTGCCTTTGCTGCATCCCATAAATTTACATATATTGTATATTCATTTTTCAATTACCTCAAGATATTTCCTATTTTTGCTCCTGATTTCCTCTTTAATCCATAGGTTCTATAAGAGTATGTCATTTAATTTCCACATATTTGTGAATTTTCCAATACTCCCTCTATTATTGATATCTAACTTCATTCTGTTTTTTTTTCAGATAATATGCATTGTATGATTTCAATATTTTTGAATATAACAATACTTATTTTGTGACCCAACATATGGTCTATACTGTAGAATTATCCATGTGCACTCAAGAAGAATATGGATTCTGTTTTTGTTGGGTACAGTATTATACAAATACTGTGAGTATACTTTATATGTTAGGTCTTGTTGGTTTAGAATATCATTCAAATCCTATACTTCCTTTTTTATCTTCTGAGAAGATGTTCTATCCATTATTGAGGTGGTGTTTTAAATTTTCCTACTATTAATGTAGAACTGTCAATTTCTCCCTTTACTTCTATATTTCCTTCATTTATTTTAGAGTTCTGCTATTAGTCCATATATGTTTGTAATTGTTACATCTTTCTGTTGAACTGCCCCCTTTATCAGTATATAATGTCCATCTTTGCCCCTGTAATTGTTTTTACTTAAAGCCTATTTTATCCATATTAGTCTAGCCACTACTTGCATTGTGTATTTTTTCCACCCTTTCACCTTCAACCTTCTTGTATCTTTGACTTTAAGGTGAATCTCTTGAAGACAGCATAGAGTGGTGTCATGCTTTTTTTATCCATTCTGCCAATCTCTGCCTTTCGACTGGAGAGTTTAATCCATTTATATTTAAAGTCACTGCTGATAGTATGGAATTTTCTTCTACCATTTTGCTGTGTATCCATTCTAAGTCCTTTAACTATTTTGTCTCTCACTTCTGTTGAAGCCTACTTTTATGTTTATTTGCCTTTTTCTGTTATACTTATGGATTGCCTTCCCATTTCAGTTCTGGATATATTTTTCATCTGTTTTCCTTGTGGCTACTATGGGTTAAAATTTATCATTCTGTACATATAATATTCATATTTGGTTTGATACCAACTGTGCCAGTTTGAATATATATTATGTCCCCCAGAAAAAGCCATGTTCTTTGATGCAGTCTTGTGGGGCAGATTTTTTGGTGCTGATTAGATTTGCGTGGAAATGTGCCCCACCCAACTGTAGGTGATAACTCTGATGAGACATTTCCATGGAGGCATGGCCACACCCATTCAGGGTGGGCCTTGATCAGTAGAGCCATATAAATCAGCTGACAGGCAGAGGGAACTCAGTGCAGCTATAAGTGACATTCTGAAGAGGAGCTACAGCCAAGAGGAATATTTTGAAGAAAGTACAGGAGCTGCAGATGAGAGACAGTTTGAAGACAGCCGTTGAAAGCAGACTCTTGCTCTGGAGAAGCTGAGAGAGGACAAATATCCCAAGTGCAACTAAGAATGACATTTTTGAGGAACTGCAGCCTAGAGAGGAACTTCCTGGGAGAAAGCCATTTTGAAACCAGAACTTTGGAGCAGATGCCAGCCATGTGCCTTCTCAGCTAACAGAGGTTTTCCGGACACCATTGGCCATCCTCCAGTGAATGTACTCAATTGCTGATGTCTTACCTTGGACACTTTATGGCCTTAAGACTGTAACTGTGTAACCAAATAAACCCCCTTTTATAAAAGCCAATCCATCTCTGGTGTTCTGCATTCTGGCAGCATTAGCAAACTAGAACACCAACTTAACTTCAATAACATGCTCATATACTTTCCCATATACCTCTGCATCACCCCCCCAATTTTTCTTCTTGTTACCACTTATATCTTTGTACCTCATACATTTAAAAACCTAGGTTTATCATTACTTTTTATACATTTGCATTTGAACACCTGTAGGAATTAAGAAGTTGAGTTACGTACCAAAGAATCCAATACAATAATACTGGCATTGATAATTGCCCAGATGGCTACCTTTACCATGGGTCTTTATATCTTTATACTGCTTTGAACCACAGTCTAGGGTCCTTTCCTTTCAGACTGAATAACTCCCTTTAGTTTAATCACAGGGTGGGTCTAATAGTCACAAACTCCCTCTGCTTTTGTTTATCTGAGAATGTCTTCATCTCTCCCACATTTTTGAAAGAGAGTTTCACTATATATAAAATTCTTGGAATGCAGTTGTTTTGCTTCACCACTTTAAGTATCTCAACTCACTGTCTTCTTGCTTCCATGGATTCTGATGAGAAATCAGTGCTCAATCTAATTGGGACTCCCTTTTATGTAATAAGTTGCCTTTCTCTTGCAGTTTTCAGAACCTTTTCTTTGTCTTTGCATTTGACAGTGTAATCAATATATGATACGGTGTATTTTTCTTCATGTTTACCCTGTTTGGTATTCTCTGAGTTTCTTAAATGTGCATATACATGCCTTTTACTAAGTGTGCCAGTTTGTATATTTATGTTCCCCAGAAAAATCCATATTCCTTAATGCATTCTTGTGGGAGCAGATGTATTAGTGTGGATTGAGTTGGAACCTATTGGTTCAGTGTTGATATGACCTACCCATCTGTAAGTGATAAGTCTAATTGGATAATTTCCATGGAGGCATGGCCCCAGCCATTCAGCATGGGCCTTGTTTTGTTTACTGGAGCACTATATAAGCTCAGACAGAAGGAGCTCACAGTGAACCGGAGCTGAGACAGACATTTTGAAGACAGCCATTGGAAGCTAATGCAGACATTTTGGAGAATGCCATTTTGAAATGCAACCTAAGGGCAAACAGATGCCAGCAACATGCCTCCCCAGCTAACAGAGGTCTTCTGGATGCCAATGGCTTTTCTCCAGTGAAGGTACCCTTTGTTGATTGACACTTTATGGCCTTAAGACTGTAATGCTGTAACCAAATAAAACCCCTTTTATAAAAGCCAATCCATCTCTGGTGTTTGCATTCTGGCAGCATTAGCAAACTAGAACAGAGAAGTGGGGGTGCTTTTGCTGCTGAGTTTGCAAATACCAAACATGTTGGAACAGCTTTTTAAATGGATAAGGGGAGGATTCTGGAAGAGTTCTGAGGAGCTTGATAGAAAAGGCCTAAATTGCTTGTAGAGACTGTTGGTAGAAATATGAACTCTAAAGATACTTCTGATGAGGACTTGAGTAGAAATGATGAATGTGTTTTTGTGAACTGGAAGAAAGGTGATCCATGTTCTAAAGTAGCAGAGAATTTGGCAAAACTGAGTCAGATGGAAGGAAGAATTTGAAGGTGATGAGCTGGGATATGTGGCTGATGAGATTTCAAAACTGAAAGTTGTAGATATAGCATGGCTTCTACTCATACCTTATAGTAAAATGCAAGCAGAGAGAGATAAACTTAGAACTGAACACTTGGATTCAAAGACACCAGAAACTGATGGTTTGGAAAATTCCAGGCTTCCAGGGGGTGAAACCACAGAAGCTACAACCCAACATGAGATTGTAACCAAACATGGAACCCAACTGCCATTTCAGTACAAGCCAAGATTGGAGAAGTTAAGCAGAAAGGATTTGTGGAAAGTTCTACTGTCTGATGGCTTTGACCCCTGTGTGCTTCATGCAAAGCCAACAGAATTTTTGTGAGCTCTTTACAGACAGAGATGGTTCCAGCCTGGACTGGAGGAGACAGACAAGGAACAAGTTGAAGGAAAAATTTCTTCAAAGACAGAGCCATAGAGGTTGAGGTCTGTGGATTGGGAAAGCAGAGTGGCCCACACACATGGAAAGGGTGAGTTTGTCCCAGAGGTTGAGGGTGGGCTTTCCACCCCTATGCTCAGGAAGAATTTTGCCACCCCAGGCCTAAAAGAGGGTGGAGAACATTCCCAGAGAATTGGAGAGAGCCTGGCCACCACCTCACTGTTCAGAGAGGGTAGAGCCTTTGCCCTGGAAAGGCAGAGTCCAGGTGGCACCCCAATGTTTGAGGAGGGTGGGGCCAAAAATATGGTCTCCCCAATGTATGGATATGTTGGTGCACTTACTCCAGAGTTCAGAGAAAAAAGGGCTGCTAAGAAGGCCCTTGGAAAGGGTTGGACTCCTGCTCTCTCATGCCCCAAGGATACAACATCATTCTGTAAATAACTCTCAGACTTTGAAATCTAATGGAGTTTGCCCTGCAAGTTTTAGGAATTGTTTTGGTCCCTTAAACCCTGTTTTCCTTTCAGTTTCTCCTTATGGCAATAGAATGTTTACCCTATGACTATCCCTCCTTTGTATATTAGAAGCAGGTAACTTTTTCTAAGTTTCACAGGTACAGAGCCAGAGGGAAATTTTGCTTTTGGACAGACCATACTTGTAACTGATTTTGATGGGATCTTGTACTTACCTATTGCTACTGAAATGATTTATGTTTTTGTGATATTGTGATGGAATGAATATATTTTGTATTTGAAAAGAATATGTTTTTCTGGTGTCTAGGGGGTGGAATGTGCTGGTTTGCATACTTATGTCCCCCAGAAAAATCCATATTCCTTATGCATTCTTGTGGGGGCAGATGTATTAGTGTGGATTGGGTTGAAACCTATTGGTTCAGTGTCAATGCAACCCACACACCTGTAGGTGATAAGTCTGATTGGATAATTTCCATGGAGGCATGGCCCCACCCATTCAGCATGGGCCTTGTTTTGTTTACTGGAGCACTATATAAGCTCAGACAGAAGGAGCTCACAGTGAGCTGGAGCTGAGACGGACATTTTGAAGACAGCCAGTTGGAAGCTGATACAGACATTTTGGAGAATGGCATTTTGAAACACAACCTAAGAGCTAGCAGACATCAGCTGCATGCTTTCCCAGCTAACAGAGGTCTTCTGGATGCCAATGGCTTTTCTCCAGTGAAGGTACCCTTTGTTGATGGACAACTTTATGGCCTTAAGACTGTAACTTTGTAACCAAATAAACCCCCTTTTATAAAAGCCAATCCATCTCTGGTGTTTTGCATTCTGGCAGCATTAGCAAACTAGAACACTAAGTTTGGGGAGTTCTCAGTCATTGTTTCTTTAACTATTCCTTCTGGCACTTTCTCTGTGTCTTCTCCTTCTGGGACTCCCATAATGGTGTACATTGGTGTGCTTGATGATGTCTCATAACTGCCTTAGGCTCTTTTCACTTTTAATAATTCTTTTTCTTTCTGCTCTTCAGCCTGACTCATTTCAAGTGTCTTGTATTCAAGCTCACTGATACTTTCTTCTACCACCTCCAATCTGCTCTTGAAACCCTCCTCATTTCAGTTCTTGTGGTCTTCAACTTCAGTAGTTCTGTTTTGTTCCTCATTAAACTTTGTATCTCTTAATTTAGACTCTCATATTGTTCATTCATTTTTTCTGATGTCCTTTATTTCTTTCTCTGCACTTTCCTTCATCTCTTTGAACATTTTTAAGATCATTTTCTTAAAGGTGTTGTTTGGTATGCCCATGTTTCTCATCTTTTTCATTGATGTTTTCTGGATGTTTATCCTCTTCCTGTGGACTGCCATCATTTCCTGTCCTTTGTTTATGTTGTATGCTTTTGTTGCAAAGTTCACTCTTTAATATTCTGAAATGTTAACTCTGGGATTTACTCCTTGGGATGTCTGTTTCTTGGTTTTTTAACCAGCTGATGATGAGACAGATTTTCTTGAACTTCAGCTCCCTTATCAGGAAGGTCTGCATAAAATGAATGAAGTGTGCAAGGTTTTCCCTGACTTTCTGGGCCTCTGTCTTGTTCACAGATTTTCTTGTTATTTATTTTGGTGTTCCCCTGCTTAGAGGAGCTTAGTTGTGCCCAGTGTTTCCCAGCAGACAGAACTCCCTTTCCTGGGCATTTGAAACTGGTAGGCTTTTGTCTACCTCTATAGTTTTTTACACTCCTTTCATTGTCACATGCTGCTTTTTCTTGGAGGCCAAACTCTGAGAAGAGGATCACCCCAAAGAAGACTTTCCTGAGTTGGTATTTTCCAGCCAAATCAGAGCCAAGGACTCATCAGGAGGCCACTCCAAAGTGCCCTGGGGAGGGCATCAGGGAGGGCACCAAATCTTCTACCACTCCCGAAATCTGAGCTTTCCTGGTCTGCCCAGAAAATTCAAATTCTTTCAGCTGTCAACCACATCCCTGGGGAAGCACTGCTTCTTTAAATCTCCATTGCCTCTGCTTCTGTCCAGGGATAGCTGAAACAATGGCTACCTTCAGAGCCAGGATCCAGAAATTCAAATTTGCCATGATTGGTGATTGGTCATACCCATCCCTATTCTTGGGGAAGAGGATTTTTATGTCCCTTTTGGTCTCCAGCAGCTAGCCACAGCCTTGACCCCATGCTGGCCTGCTGTGAGAGTGGGAGATTGGTACTGGTAGCCACTGTGCAGTGAAAGCAATTTATAGTTCCTTACTGTAATTTATCAGTCTCTTCCTCCTGCTCTTCCCTGGATCCTATACAGTGCACTTCCTCCTCTGGAGTTTCAAAATAGTTGTTTCATACAGTTCCTACATGCTTAGTAGTTGTTTGGGGAGAAGGACTGAGACTTAGAGCTCCCCACTCTGTCATGTTTCCCAGAATTCCCCAAGAAATTTGTATTTTTATTCTGAATGGATGTTGTATGAGTTTGTGTGTTCTTGGTGTGCATATTACAAGCAAATATGTGCAGTTTTTGACCCCAGTCCTAGACCATTGCAATTATTATCAGAGACCATTAAAGTTTAATAACTTCTCTACAAGTTATGAAACCATAATCCATTGATCAGAAGTGAATAATTTCATAACTAAAGCTCAAATAATCACATGGCCTTGCCCAAGATTCTGTATCTGAAGCTAATGACATACGGGCAGAATGGACATTTCAGTTTGACAACAGTAGTATTAAAAACAATATCCAGTCTCCTGACAACCATAGGTAACTTACCCCAGAAAAACTGTACTTAATCTTAATCCATTTCTCTGTATGTGAAGCCACTGTAAATAAGGTATTTTGATGAAGTTATTTCACTTAAGGTGTGGCCCAACTGAATCATAATGTGTCTTAATCCTATTACTGGAGGGCTTATAGATAAGGCCACAGAGAAGAAGCCTCAGGGTGCAGTCAGAAACTGGAAGTGAACAAGTCCTGGAGGAGAAAAGAGAAGACACTACCATGTACATTACTATGTGACAGAAAATCCAAGGAACCCCAAAGACTACATGCCAGCCAGAAGATAGCAGTTGTAGAAGGAAGGAAGCCTTCTACCCTCTGAAACCATTAGCCAATAATTCCCTATTATTAAACCAACCATTGTATTGTATTTGTTTTAGCATCTGGGAAATTAAAACACCCAATTTACTTCCAAAATTTTTACAGTTTTAGAAAAGTAATATCAGTGAATTTGTCTGGAAATTCAAAGACTAGGGATTTCATGACCATTTCACTACCATTATAGCTGAGTAAATGCCTATCAGTCTTTTTCTCCCAAATATATCAACTAAAAGTTCTTGGCAATATTTTTAAAAATTGAAACTGCCTGACACTGGCTTACTTTCCCATTTTCATGGCTTCTAACATGAGGTCAGACCCAAGTGTGTATGATGTGGGCTCAACTCTCATCAAAAATTTACACATTTTCTAGCCTGAAGAACTAGAAGACAGCATCTAGGTACCTAAAACCACTCTAGTGAGGAGTGGAAATTTCAGAAAACAGAAAAGGATGATGAGACCTAAAATATGTGTTAAATTCTGCCCATAACTCTGGCTGATGTCTTAGTCACACATCTTGTCAAATTTAAAGCAGCACAGTTAAAGAAAAATATCTGAGATTTATGTTTCCACTCAAGAGACTATTTAAGTCCTATCTATTTCTTCACAGAAATAGAGCAATCTAGAATCTCTACAACATAACAATCACACAATTCACTGTAAATTAAAAAACAATTCAACCTCCAAATGATCAGAAAAATGTAACCCATTTTGAAGGGAAAAGACAATCAACAGAGGCCAGAGTTGAGATGGCCAGTTGGAATTAGTGGCAAGGATTTTAAAACAGCTGTTATAATTATCCCCAAAGAAGTAAAGAAAAATATGTTCATAGTGAATAAAAAGATAGGATATTTTAACATCAAAATAAAAACTATTAAAACGAATCAAATGGAAATTCTAGAGCTGAAAAATACAATATATGAAATATTTTTTTAAATAAATTGCTAGATTACCTTAAGAGAAAATAGAGATGACAATGAAAAGAATCAGGAAATTTAATATAGGCGAATAGAAATTATGCCATTAGAAGCATAGAGAGTAAACACAGTAAAACAATGAGGGAGCCTTAGAGCCCTGTGGAGAAAAACATAAAAAGTTGACAGTACGTGTAATTGGAATCCCAGACAGAAAGGAGAGGGGAATGGAGCATCTCTCCAATATTTTCATTTTGAGATAATTTTATTTCTATATTCTAAATATTCTTAACAGAACAATTTTTATTATGTTAGCAAGTATTCCTTTAAGTACAAATTGATTTGTGTTGTAATACTTAGCTTTAATGAAGATGATAACTGATGCAAGATTTATTGAAAGTATTCTCTACATCTAGGATTGTAAAAATGGCTCAAGTTTCCTGAATTCATTCTATTATACCAGCATTATTAAATTCTATTTCACATATAAAATAAATATGTACCCAATAATGTCATGTGAGAAAGAGGAGTGGGGATAAGAGGAGAAAGTTTGTAAGCAAATACTTTTAGGAAAAATGCATATAGAGTCCCTTATTGTAGGTTCAGAGCATATGTTAGAATAACAAAGACTAAATATTTCTGAAAACAAAGGAACCTCTTTAAATCTGTTTACCCTGTGTTTTTTCAAAGCACTGGAACATTTTTGTTATAAGTCTGTTAATATTTGGTTAAATGTATTTATTAGAAATGCCATTTTGGGAAGGTCTGTGTTAGATAAAATTTACTTGTATATTGCATAATAGTTCATCTAAAATAACAACTCTCCGAATAATCTCTTCATTTTAGCCATTATTTAATGATAGAAACCCTTGAAGAAATTATTTTAAGTTTATGTGTTAAAAGCATTTTATGCTGCCACAGAAATTTCTTCAATAGTAAATATACTTAGAAATTCTATAGGCTCCAGAGTCTTGATGACTGACAGGCTATTTCCCTGCTCCTAATCATTTTGCTTGCCCATGCATGTATTGAATGTATAAAAATAATTTCTTCACTTATGATTTCATTGATTCTTATTTTTTATCATTGTATATACGTTTCTTTAAACTTGAACAATTGTAGTCATTATATTTTCATATGTATTCTTCCTTTAATGATTTATATTATATTATTAAAAACTATATCTACCCTCCAAACAAGCACTCCATTAAACTAACAGGTGTATTTTATTTCAAATGCGAAAAATGGGTAGCTGGTAATTTATTTTGTGGCAATCAGTGTTAGGATTTCTTCAAATTCTTTGAAGCAATGTAGGATACTGGGAAGTATGAGAACCAGCAATTTTAGACAGACTTGATTTTGGTTTTGGATCTTGGTTTCAATAGTTATTAGCTTTCTGAACTTGGACAAGTTACTTAATATCTCAAAGTTCCAGTTTATGCATATTTAAAATCTGGAAGATAATCTAATAATTTTATTTTGATCATTAAACTAAGATAATATATGTACTTCCCAGGTCCCAATAAATATTAGTTTATCTTTGCACTGTTCTTGGTAAATCTACCAAGTTAAGTATGGTCATAAACCTTGAACAGTTTCTTCTTTTTAATTTTTTTAATAAAACACATCTTTCATGTGAATGCATTAAAAGCCATAGTTTTATAGGAACCAAAGGAAAAAAAATTGGCTATTAATAATTTGTCTAGTGGAACAAACAATCACATTGATTCATAAATTAACTTTAGTTTTTATCAACTTGACTTTTTACAAAATTTAGTCAATATTTGAACATATGTATGGCTTTATTGTGTCTAACAAAATATAGTTATTTTTAAATAAATAGGTGACTATGCAAATAAATGGCCAATCAGAAGGTTTTACAAAACATCACCCAAGTTATCAGAATATCATGAGCACCTAACCACTACTGATATTTTTTAGCATTTTCCTTTTTTATATAATTTCAAATTCACAAACCATACAATCATCCATGATGTACAATCAATTGTTCACAGTACCATTATATAGTTATGCATTCATCACCACAAGCAATTTTTGAATATTTTCATTGCCACAAGAAAAGAATAAAAATTAAAGTAAAAAAGAGCGCACAAAACATTCCATACCCCACATCCCTCCCTATAATTCATTTACTTTTTGTCCTCATTTTTCATTTTTCTATTCACCTTTAGCATTTTCAAGAGCAGGTTTTAAAACTGTATTTTATGATTTATAGGAAAGAGGTTTTTATCAAAGCATAATATTTTGAAACATCAAGAATACCTACAACATAAAATTGAGCAACAATGAACAGTCATAAGACTATTTGGATTTAATTATTGCATTTTCAGTAGAAATATTTTAGAGACATTGATAAGTAAATTTGTAATGGCTACAAAGTACAGTTGATTCTCATTATTCATGGCAGTTTTGTTCTCCAAAGTCACCACAAATACTGAATTAGCAAATATTGAACTATTGCTTCAGGGGAAATACAGGATTAGGTTCCTGCAAGCCTCTGGTCACAACAGTTTTTTCAACCAATCAATACATAATCTTCTTGGATGTGTGCTTCTGTTTAAAGACATCTTATTTAATATTTATTATTGATTGATTTATCAACACTGAACTCAAGGCCAACAGCCATCTCTGAAGGGAGCTTATCTAACACATTTTCTTTGTAAGGCACATCAAAGTTTTCTTGCACATAGGAACGTAAGACAGCCCTGTAGCACTATGCTTGCGGGCTGTTTTAAACAGAGAAATCACTAGTAAAAATTGTAAAAATGTGGAAAAGATGGTACAAAATATACTATGTAAAGGACTTGTTTATACTATGTCAGCTAAAACAAGGAGACAGAGGCCTGCCTTGTTTGACCTCAGTTTGGAATATGCACAACAGGCAACTTAAATTTTCTATTGCTCTGCACATGTCCATGAATGACCATGAAATTATTGATTTTCAGATTACAAGTACATTTAGCATAATCTTTGAATAATGAGGTTTAACTATAAATACCACAAGAGAATTTCTTTTACAATTTGATGTAGGAATCTTTCCATTCAATGATAAAATATATAACTGATGAGGGCTACCTTTTATACCTTGGCTTCCAGGTTGGTATAATTTACAATTGATGCATTAAAGTCATTGCTTGCGTCTTCTCACACTTTTGAACTTCCGTCAGATCTCTAAACCTGTCAAACTCAAAAAGAAATAGATTTCCCAATCACAGTATATTTTCAGCCATAGTAAACTTTTTAAAATTTTATATTTGATAGTTTACAAAGCACTATTGCATACTTTAACTTAATCCTTATTAGAACTTTTGAAATGTGTATTAGAATTGTTTTTATTTTATTCCTATTTTCACAGACAGAAAGACTCTAAAACCAGAGAGAGTGATATAAATTAGTACCAAAAACAGTTCATCTAGGTCTAAGTTTTGTGTTCTTTCCCATTGACCTAGAGAGTTTGATTAAGTGGGCCTGGGGTGGGGCCCAGGCATTTATATTTCAAATCTGAGTCCATGTGGTTTTGATGTATGTGATTTTTGGATAAGTAATCCAGTGACACTAGAATAAGTGAGATTTGCTGAGAAGATAAGAATGATTGCAGCTTCTTAGACGTAACACCCAAAGCACAAACAATGAAAGAAAAAAAATAGATAAATGAGAATGCCTGAAACTTAAAAGCTTCTGTACCTCAAAGGAATGGACAAAAAGGTAAAGAGGCAGTCAATTCAATGGGAAAAAATATTTGGAAACCATATCTGATAAGAGACTGATATCGTGCATATATAAAGAAGTCCTACAACTCAACAACAATAGTACAAGCAACCCAATTATGAAATGGGCAAAAGATATGAAAAGACATTTCTCTGAATAAGAAATACAAATGGCTAAAAGACACATGAAAAAATGCTCTTCTCACTAGCTATTAGGGAGATGCAAATCAAGACCACAATGAGGTATCATCTCACACCAGTCAGAATGACTGCCATTAAATAAACAGGAAAACTACAAATGCTGGAGAGGATGTGGAGAAATTGAAGCTCTTATTTATTGCTGGAGGGACTGTATAATGGTACAGCCACTCTTAAGGACAGTTTGAAAACTAGATATCAAAAGCTAGAAAACTAGATATCGAGTTACCCTATGATCCAGCAATTTCACTTCTTGGTGTATACCCAGAATATCTGAAAGCAATGACATGAACAGATGTTTGCACACCAATGTTCATAGTGGCATTGTCCACAATTGCCAAGAAAGGAAACAATCCAAGGGTCCTTTGACAGAAGGGTGGATAAACAAAATGTGATATATACGTGTGATGGAATACTATGCAGCAGTAAGAAGGAACAAGGTTGTGAAACAAATGACAACATGGATCAACCCTGAAGACATAAAGCTGAGTAAAATAAGCCAGACACAAAAGGAGAGATATTGTACATTACCACTAATGTGAATTCTTTGAAAAATATATAATAGTGTATAATATTGTAGAATGTAGGGGACCTAGAGGTAGACAGCAACTAGTGAAGGTGGAATGATAATCTAATATGTATAGATGTGATGAGGGTGATCTTAATGGTATGGTAATGGTTAGGAGTGACTATGGTATGTTAATGGGATTTATCCATTGGGATTTGCTCCATAGCTGCTCATTCAATTGTGCCTTGAAGGTCTTCACCTTTCTGCATATACCTTGTATTGCATAATAAGGAAAGAACTGAAATTGTGGAACTGTAACCCATAACAATTTTTGAAATTACCTATAAAAAGTATTTTGTAAGAGTTTTTACATTCCAATGTATACAATAGGCCAGAAATTACATCCTTAGCAATTATTTAATTTTAAAAATGATTTTGCGGTTACAGAGCACAAAAGTTTGAAGACTTCTGTCTGAAGACAATAGCAGGCAATACCTGGCTTATACTAGGTGCTCAATGAATCTTTTTAACTTTAATTAGCAGCAAGTGTAAGACTAGATGCAGGGAGACCAAAAGGATGTCGTTTCCATGGTCTATACACTTATGATTATAGACAACTCTGGGTCAGGCACCCTGAAATGCTCCAGAGACAAAATGGTAACCATGGAACAAAAGTTAAATGATTAATAGTGGGGGGATGGGATGTTTAGGGTGTTCTTTTTTTATTATTTTTTTTTTTTTTTTGAAGTAATGAAAATGTTCAAAAATGAATTGTGGTAATGAATGCACAACTGTATGATGGTACTGTGAACAACTGATTGTACACTGTGGATGATTGTAGGGTATGTAAATATATCTTAATAAAACTGAATAAACAAAAAAGAATGATTGCAGAGGACCATCCCAATTCTGACAAAGAATGCTTGCTTTATTTTTCTATTTTCTTGGCAAAGCCAAACTCATTATTTTAAGCTCTGGTAATACACCAGACCTAGAACTAGTTATTTTTATATCTTTATCCATTACTCCTTAACACAACCTGATGAAGTAGGCATTGCAAACTCCATATTATAAGTAAATAATCTGTAATCCAGAGAGATTAAGTTACTTAAACAAGGAATGGAGCTTGAAAGTGTGTTAAATGAAGTCTATTAGATATTTTCCAGCATGTCAGGATTTTATCTTAAGCCATCCCTAAAAGTTGAGGTATTCCCAGGCAGGAAAATTGAAAATACAAAAGGGAAATAGGCAAAAACTAATATTTTTTTTCTTGAACTTCTTTCAAAATATTTATGGTAAATAGGTGAGGAAGAATAATTTTGTACTAAACCTGGTAGTTTGTTTTTGGGGAAAATTATCTCAATCCCTGATTACAGTAATATCTTTAACATTAGCAAATCAGTTCTTATAAAATGATGTTGGATGCTTATTAAAGAAAGGTGAGTTTATTTAATATCACAACTTTTATTTAAATATGGGTTATTAAATATTAGAATTATTCAAATAAGCTTGTGATTACTGAATTAGATAGCTTTAATTTCAAAAGGAAAGTCACAAATAATTGGGATATTTCTACAGCTAATTCTAGTATTTTTTAACTTTCTTTTTTTCATTAATGGGAACTTTCACATTTTCTTTTTCTCCTGAGCTGCCTCTCCAGCTACCTACAGTTCACTCTGTCCTACCTCTTCTGTAAGTAAAACTTGACCAAAAAAAACTTGGTTCTTTGTTCATCTAAAATCATCTTTACTAGAATATCCTCTTAATGTGAAGTAAAAGTACCCTGGATTTATGTTTCCTTTGTCTTCACACTGAACTGTGTACCATTGGTAGGATGCCAACCTCTCTAACTTTATTCCACTGTAAAAAACGAATTAAAAGACCCATCACAAAAGCTTACTGTGAGGAGTATTAAATAATATAAATTTTTTGTATGGTAAAAAAAAATCTTTACAACAGATTATTATTTGCCATCATGATATCTGATGTTTAATGAATAACCAATTAAATATATAGTACCTGTTTAATTTAACACTGGGTCATAATTACTGAGGCTTAAATACTGTACTTTTCCATTTAGAAGTGAATGCCAGTAAAACTAGAAACACATGAATACATTAGGATGATTCATTTGCCTTAGGGTTTTTGGCTATACTGAACATCACTTTGAAAATTTTTAATCTAAATTATTTAGATCTCTAAAGCAGTTTCCAGTCAATCCTTGTTATTCTGGAATGTTTGTAAAAGGAAGAACAGAAAACCTGAACTGAATTATTCATCTCCAGATATGTCTTTATGAATAGGTTAAGTCTTCATTTGTAAACTTCTTAAAGGTATCTTTTACTTCTCATGATTAACATTAAATAACAGTAAAAGATATAAGTGTCTCATACCTAGAATTTGTAGCATGATTGCATTTGAGAGAGGAAAATTATAGATTTTCTAATCTACTAGAATCATTTCATTAAACTGTGAAAACATTTGTTTAACATTATTATACTTATATTTCAAAGAGTAATTTTATATTTTTTCATCATTCATCATAACTGATTGAGGGGATAATGTTATTTGATGAGAATATTTTCCTATAAGGTAATTTCAGGTTGCAATTCTAGCTAACCTACTAGCATTCTGAACTTGTTACTGAATCACCACATATTACTGTAGATCATGTGAAATTATATGTCTAAGTATTCATTCACCACTCCTAAACTAATAACCCATTATTACTATTCTGTTTACTAGTGAACAGTATTTTGTTCCTACTGTTTTGGAAAGTCCTCCTATAATTAATAATTCTTCATAGGCATTAACCAATTCCTTTATCAAGTAGCTTAATGATGCTAAGAAGGTGGTCTCATTATAATGCTAAACTATATTTTGCCTGATAGGGGATGAAAATTCCCTTTTTAATAATTATTAAAGAGATGGGTAATAAGAATAAGAAAATGACATTGAAAGCACTGTTTTAATTTTCATTTAGAGAAAAAATTTTAGTAAAAAGTGAGTCACACTTTTCATCTCTTTTCCCTCATTTCTTGTCAAAGTATAACATAATCTCAGTTCATGTTCACAGTTCAGTTTGGAAGTGAGAAATGTGCTTCTGAGGTACTTTGGAGTATTATACTTTTCTCTCACAAAGCCTCATTTGCAAAATTTAACTGAATCACACTCTAAAAGCACAGGACCATTTACTGGTTTTATATATGTGAAAATGATTTCAGAACTGCAAAACCCTATATAAATGTGCTGGCACTCATTGTCAGTGTTTTTCCATTAACTTTATTCACACACGCTCTATATCCACCAAACATACACTCCTCCTTATCCCCTCTCCCCATGCCCTGGTAAACTCTAATCTACTTTCTGTGTCTAAGGATTTGCTATTTCTAGACATCTCTTATTATTGGCATCATGCGGTATTTGTCTTTATGTCTTGTCTGCCTGTGAATCTACAGAAAGTTTCCACCAAAGTTGGATGGTCATTTAAGACTGGAAAACCAAACAGCCCACTCCGTATAGCAAAACAGTAATAATTTGTTAGGGAACTAAAAATTGGGATGCTGGTTCCGGGTGGCCACAGGACGCTTACGGTAGCACTCAGCGCCACCTGGTGGGTTGCACGGGGTTATATCAGGATAAGAACAAGGAAAGCACAGAGCCCATTGGGATTTGCAGGATCATGGACATGTTTCTTTGAAGTTACTGATATGTAGGAGTAGTTTAGTACAGATAGCTATTGTGCTTAGGAATGTGCAGGTGTACTTTGAGATCAGTATACAAGGAGGATTTTGTTTTGTTTTGTTTTGCTTTGTTTTTGCCTTATCTAGGAAATAATGGCTTCTCTGGCTTATGATCTCACATGTGCCTTCCTTATTTCACTGAGCATTATATTTTCAAGGTTTTTCCATGCTGCAGCATGTTTCAAAACTGCATTCTTTCTTAGGGCTGCATAATATTCTATTGTGCATGTGTACCTCATTTTGTTTATCCATTCATTTGTTGATGGGAACTTGGGTTGATGGACATTCATTGTCACTTTTGAATTTAACTGCAGAGTTAATTGAGACACATTCAGAAAAACAATCACAAAAAAATAATAAACTAATTCAAATAGAGAGTCTTCAGAAGAATGCTATTCAGAAGAGGATAAATATTGCAGAGTAATGTTTGGAGAATAATTATCATAGGAAATTAGCAATAACTTGCCTTTGCTTTAAAGCAAAGTAGTCAATGAAGTGTCAATTTTAAAATCCAATTAGCTATGGAAGGATAGTAGTGTCATTCTTGATGCCTTCTTCTTCCTCATTGTCTATATTAAATATGCAGTTACTGAATCCTGTTACTTTTATCTCCTTCACACCTTTCAAAACTTTTAATCAAATAAACAATCTAATTTATCACCATCATCTCTGATCCTTATTCATGCTTCAGCATTCTCATAGCACTTTTATGGGCTCTTCTACATGCTCTCTCCCATCCTTTCTTCCATTGCCCAAAGTTATTTTCTGAAACACAAAACTCATCTTTTCATCCTCTTGATTAAAAATCTCCAATGACTCCCCATTACCTTCAGGTGAAGTGTAAGCTCTTGGCATCAGTTACTGGGTGTTTTTATGGATTTGGCTTATGTAAAGGTATCAAAAACCTTCAATCACTTCCAAGAGCTTCTGATACCAACTTTAAATATTGAGGTATCTCAGTTCAGTTCTTTTCCGGCTCTTAACTCTCCTGATTTAGGCCAGACACCACAGGTTAAGGGCAATCCTCTCTGCAAGATTCCCCTTCAGGCCCAGTCACAAGTTTGGGGGCTCAGGTCACATTTGGTTACAAATTCTGGGGTTCCCACTTCTCTTGGATTCCATTGTTTGCTAGAATGACTCACAGAACTCACTGAAAGTGCTATACTAATGAATATGGGTTTATTATGGTAAAGTGATGCAAGTGATGCAAAAAAAGAAATCTGTGGGGTGAGGTCTGGGTAGGTCTCAAACTCAAGCTTTTGCATCCTATCCACTTGGAATCAGGAGGTGTCACCCTCCAGGCAAGAAGTGTATCTTATTGATTGTGGAAGGTCATTGGGGAATCAAGCGTTCTGATTTTATATGGACTCTCACTAGTAAACATGGTTGATGGAATGAATACCTTTGTGGTTGAAGTCAAACTGCAGCCCTCCTCTCCTGCCAGAGGTTGAGGAGGTAGGCTAATAAGACAGGGCTCAAAACTGCACTGGGTTGGCCATTCTGGTATAGCCAACTCCCACCCTAAGGCTGCAGGTTTGGCTGGCCCTTTCCTGCATCTATCACGTATGGTGCTAAAATAACAAAAGGCACTCCTATCACAGGAAATTCTAAAGATTCAGAGGTTCCCTCCACAGGAACTGGGAACAAATACCAGACAAGTTTTTCATTATACTACTGCCATTTTACATTTTCAGTCTCATGTCTCTCCAATCACTTCACTCCAGTCAAACTGAATTTGCCACACCACCCTCTCATCTTCTGGTCTGTATACATGGCTTCCATATATTTATCCGTATTTGGAACCTGGTTACTCTCTTTCAGAACTCAACCAGGGAGGGCAAATCTTTTCCTTTTCCTCCTCTATCTCCCATGGCCATTGCCACAAAACTGAATTAGGAAGTCTCTGCTCCTAGAGCACCCTTTGAGTACTGTCATCATTACATTTACCACAACATAATCATGTCCTTTCCAATGTAATTTTCTAAAGCGTGAAGCTGATATTGTATTTTTCTATGCATCCCCAGAACCTGTTGCTGGATTGGGCACATATAATTTTTTAATGAATGAATTTGTAATAAATTCACTGGGTCATGTACCCCTATCAAGTAAAGGCCACTGGATGGGTTATGTGCTGGTTTGGATGACTTGTGTCCCCAAAATGCCACGTTCTTTAATGCAGTCTTGTGGGGACTGATGTATTGTGTTGATTAGGTTGGAATCTTTGGATTAGGCTGTTTCCATGGAGATGTGACCCACCTAACTATGGGTAATACCTTTGAGTAGATTATTTCCATTGAGGTGTGGCCTTGCCCATTCAGTGTGGGTCTTGATTAGTTTACTGGAGCCCTATAAAAGCTCACAAACAGAAGGACCTCAGAGGAGCTGCTTCTTAGAGAGACATTTTGAAATTGACCATTGAAAGCTGATGCTGACATTTTGGAGAATGCTATTTTGAAATGCAACCTGGGAGCAAGCAGATGCCAGCCATGTGCCTTCCTAGCTAACAGAGGTTTTCCAGATGCCAATGGCCTTTCTCCAGGGAAGGTACCCTATTGTTGATGCATTACCTTGGACACCTTATGGCCTTAAGTCTGTAACTTTGTAACCAAATAAACCCCTTTTATAAAAGCCAATCCATTTCTGGTGTTTTGCAAAAGGGCAGCATTAGCAAACCAGAACAGGGTACTTCTTTCTCTTTCCTGTGTATTTTATTTATTAACAACATTTTTAACATACATGTAATATTTTACTTTTTGAAGGGCATCTGAAGCTATGATAGAATAAATAATAGATGGAGGAAAGGACTAACATCCAAGTGTTTTATTCTGTATGTCAAATGGAACTGTGTCAAACTGAGCAGTCTAAAGAATTAAATATACCTTAATGAGGTAACTAGTTGTGTGTCAAGTGATAAGGTCCCAGACAGCCTCCGCCTGGCACAAACACTCTCTCCACCTCTCCCCAGTTTTTTTTTCTTTTCTTCCTTTGTTTTGCCTGAGGGTTTCTGTTTTGCAGGTGCAGAGGCGCTTGCCCTGAGCAAGGACAGTAACAGGAGGTCAAAATGGTTGATGCAGTTCACAGAAGACAGAAGGGACACCATCTTCCTTAAAGGAGCATAACCAAACATTCTGCAGTTTGAGGAAAACATCACCAGTGGAACCTTCACCCTACTCTCCCTAGCACACCCTTAAAAATCCCCCTTCCCCATTAGTGCAGTGGCAGTGTCTCCTTTAAACACTCGGCCCTTGCCTCCCTTGGAAAGAATAAACACTTTGCTTCTCTGGCCAGTGTGCATAAATTCTTTTGCCCCCTGCTTCATATGTCACCCTGGCAATGGTCACCCTGGCACCAAGTATTGGTCTAAATATTTTACATATCTGAACTCAGGTATAAGAACCCTATGAAGTAGATATTGTTGTTATTATTCACCGTCATTAGGAGAAAACCAGGGTACTGAGATTTTAAGCAGTTTGCCCAAGATAACATAGAAAAGGGCAGAGTTGGGGAGTTGAACCCACAAATTTTATATCTAGCATCATTTGTGCTCCCTTCACTCACTCCACAATGCCTCAATTTGTAAGTTACCAGATATGCATTTGAAGAACAATAAATATGTTTAGCTTTTTTAGGATTCTTATTTCAAATGCTCTTAGGATTTCTTATGTAACTAAAAATTTGTTAACATAGTTCAACCATAGATTGTGCAATAACCATTGTTAAATTTAGCTAACTTAAGTGGCTAAATACATAATAGTAATTTATAAATTAATAGTTAACTTCTGTTCTTTCTTATGTTTATTTATTTTCAATATGTACTTGATCTAGACATCTAATGTTACCCCACATGCGCTGTACCCAGAGCCAGGGTTTTAAAATCAAACAAAGAGAAGCCAAAACAAACAAATTAAACCTCTATCTTGGTGGAACCTTGCTAAATGTGATAGCATTGTCTAGTTTAGGTGCTAATTACCAGGAAGCAAGGGGTAATATTAAAAAACAAAATATCTCATACGTTTTGGAATTTGTATGTAATAATATTGACACAATAATGGTCATTTAATTTCACTTTTAGAAATAGAAAGAGTACGTTTCTTAGACATTCTTAATATTGAGCACAAACATAAGAATCTGGATTTGTTAGCAATAATTCGGGTATAATAATTTAAGTGCTGGCTTCTTTAAAAAAATCCATTTCCAATTATCAAGTGACAGATATGACAATTTTCATGAAGATTGCTTAAAATGAACATTCTTAAGATTGGAACAAATGTAATCATTGAATTCTGTCTCTCCGTCACAGACAGGGATAAATCAATAATAGGAATTAAGAAAAACCTTAATTATTTTTGTTATGCTCTTTAAGAATCAGTCCAATGCAACTTTTATTTGTCTTTTAAAGAAAACAACCCATCAAATTGTTTCATTTATACAGTGCTACTAAATAATAACATACTTTAAAAATAAATATACTTTGATCATTATAAAAACAATAGAGTAATAGAGAGATCCAAGTTTCAAGACTTGGCAGAATACCTTCTAGCTACTTGATCCTGGCAGAGTCACTTGTTCTATAGGATCTACCCATCTGTTTGTTTTGAAGATTAACCAACCTAATGCACAGAGAGGAACACTCACCTACTGTTTGTTGTTTCTATTGTTGCTACTGTTTCTGGGGCAGCTGTTTTTTTTTATATATTGATTAACAAAGAGAACACACTTAGTTCTCAGAACTGTGTAACTAGATGCAAAGATAATAAAGAAGTTAAGAGGTTTAGCTTGCTAAAATTTCTATTTTCTCCATATAGTTCTTCCTCCTAGAAGGATTATTTCTTGATCTTTTGGGTGGGTGTTTTGGCATTTCAGGTCATTCCTCTATATCCTAATGAAGAACCAGCTTCTACCTGTACCCTTTCATTCCCAGATGACTAAACAATTTGATCCCATTTAGTTTCCTTTCTATCTAGTCTAAATCTAAGTCCAACCATGAGGTTTGTGCTTAACACAGATCAGCTGCTTCCTCCATCTCCCCAAACATGACAGACACTGGACTCCCTTTAGTCTATGATTCCCTAAGGATTTTAAGGAAAACTTCTGCCCTGAAAATTTGTTAAATATTCTTTTTAAATAATCAAAAAAATGGAGGGGTCATAGTGAACTGAGAAGTTAGGATTTAAGGACTGATAATCACTGAATCTTTATACAGCTATTCCTTTTTACTTTCTGGTAAATTAGAGTAGACAGAGGAAAGTACCTGAAACTTGCACTGTAATCCAGCTGCCTTGATCTCTGATAATGATTGTATAGTCTTTATCTTGTGTCCTTGTGATTGTAAAAACCTTGTGACTAACCTTCACTTGTACCCATTTATCCAGTTTTTCCACTTCAAAGTCTTAGGACCACTAAAGACAGACCCAAACATTTGTTAATGAAGGGTCTTTGGTCAGCCCAGAACTAACCCACCCCAAGCCCAAAGTTATCTTGATAACTGAAACTGAAACTAACCAAAATGGGCCTGCCTAACATGTGCAGAAGCTTAGACTTTAACCTACCAGTCACTTATACCTCGTTATACTAAAAATCATGCCCATCATGATATTAAGGCTAACATTTCCTTACATATGTTCTATGACTAAGCATGTGATCAATCTGCATATGCTCAATAATTAGATCATCCTAATTACATCATCTGGAGTCATTGTACTCGTTATCATGAAACCTGCCCATCTTTTTATGCTACAAAATTATCAGAATTACTGCAGTTCAGAGAGACAGATTTTGGACCAATAGGCCATCTGTTCTCCTGCTTCATGCCTAGCAATAAAACTGGTTCTCTCCTTGAAACCCCAGTATACCAGGAATTGGTCATTTGAATGCATCAGGCAAAAGAATGCACCACCTTGGTCCAGCAACAAAAGAGCAAAGCTCAAAGGTGATCACAGAGAATCAATATAGGATTTGAAACAATAACTTTTCTTTAAAAAATAGCTTTTCTTTTAAAAAAATAACTTTTCCAATTTATTAAATCAATGTTTTAAATTACAAAAGAACAAGAAGGTGGTCCAAAATGTAGAAATGTATACTTAAAAAATATTAATAGGATCCCCATGACCTCATACACCAAAGTAATCCATGCTTATATTTTGTTCTGTAATGTTTTCTACAGTTCTTGTAGTACATTTTTAATGTCATAGTTTATGATTAATAGATGATCTTTTCCAGATCACTTGCTGAATTTTCATAGTAATCAGTACTTGCAAAATTATTTTTGGAGTACTATTTGTGATAATTAAAACATGTATTTTTTAAATTTGATAGTTGTTGAAGAAAGATGTTGCAAGATTTTAAGAAGGAAGGACCAACACATATCTTAAGAGCCAAATAAAATTGATATCACCCTGTTGATCATGAAAACTCCCTAGCAAACTATCACCTTGTGTGAAGTTATATGTATGTTATTAAATTTAAGCTTAATATATTATATTTAGGATTTATAGTAAGCATAAAGAATGCTTACTATAAAATAAATGTTCTTCTATGATGTCAAGCTTTAAAAGGAAATTGTCAAAATTACCTGAAAGAGGAATGTCACAGCCCAAGAGGGCTTTTGTAGCCAAAGGACTAAAGAAAGCACTGAACACATTCTGAGACATGAGCTTTTATTTTAGGGGCTTACCTACAGGGTAGGAAGTCAGTCACATTACCCTGAATTCAGGAGCGCCTCTGAATGGGTTAAGGAGCTGGTCTGAATGGTGGCAGGTTCAGAGCTCAACATGAAGATACTATGCACTTTGAGGGGGCTGAACAAGCTGATTATAAGGGCTAGATATTCCAATGAGTATGAGAACATAAGGTGCTAGTGGGAGTCTTGCAATGTAGAGAGGGATTGATTGTAATCAACATGGAGGAGGGAGGATTATAGGTTATTTTGTAGATAACAGTATCTCAGGGAAGAGGTAGCTCCAGGAGGAAGGGAAGCTATAGATAACATTTAACACCAGAGGCTTGATATTACAAGGAGAGTAGGTCAAACCTTAACTGCCCTAGGTCAAGCAAACTGTCCTGTGTAGTCTTCAAGGAACTTGGGGAAGGCTCTGGGCCTGGGGCCCTTACAATCCATCCCCATGCAGTGATTTGCATTGACCATAGGACAGACATTGCATCCATAATTCACAAAACAATACAATGAGCAGCAGAGTACAAGTAAACTAATACATATGGACAGCAATCCTATTAACAAATGGCGCCATGGTCAAGTTAAAGAATTAAACCATTTGGACAAAATATCCTTATAGTGAAACATATTTTTTTAAAACTATAAATGGAAAGAAGATCAACATTGAAGGTCTGTTGGGAAAAGTGGCAATCAATAACATTAAGCTCTGATTTGCTTCAATTAGCATTCCAAAAGATCGTTTCTCAATTGAGTAAACAGTCCGGAATGTCTTTAAAATTTCAATTTGTCTTTAAACAAGGAACTGCTCCAATTCACAACACCTCATAAATTTTTAAAGAGATTGCCTACTTCATAACAACCATGGAACATAAATTGTGGTCATCTTCAAACAACTCTGTACTGGTTTGGTATGGATGCTACTTAGATGTGATCATGACAAGTTCTAATTTTTAAGCCAAATTTTTTACTCCTTTACTGTGAGATGAAATCAGCCATTTAGTTTGATTTTCATCTTCTGCTTCAAAACCATTGCTTTCAAAATTGCTTGTTTTCTTTTATATGTACAAAATATTTTTAATTTTTTCTTTATTTACTCTTACACTTCTATTATGATTCTATCCATTTTTATGACTCCTGGATAATTAAGTTTTATAAACTTAATAAAGTTTTATAAACTTGTCTTCTTAGTTGTAATGCTTTCTGTGATGGATTTGCAAACTACAAAACATTTTAAATTGCTGATATCAATGAGTATAAAAATTGATTCCCAAATGCAAACTCTGAAATAAGTGTCATTTCATGATACTAAGGTAATGCTTCCTAAATAAAGATTAGGAATTAAGTTTATTTCTCCTTCCACATTAAAAAAGTATATATCTATCTAAGAATAATCATGCAGAACAAGAAAATATAGCTTGAAAATAGCAACCAAGTCCCCAATGCCTTGCCATGATTCCTGAAATCCTTGCTTTCATAGTTATATGAATTGCATGAATCAATTTCTGTAGCAATATAATAAAATGCATAAGTTTCTTAAGAAAGGTTATATATTGACCTGCTAACTAAGCATAATAAATGGTATCAAAATCATTTATTTGATAATCTAGATAGTAATAAATCACTGGGTCATAAAACTAAAAAACGTTAAACAGATAAGCTTACAATGTGGCTTTGAAGACTGTGGTAGGCTGCATAATGCCCCCAAAAGATATTCACACTCTAATCACTGAGCCTGTGAATGTTAACTTTTATGCAAAATGGACTTTGCAGATGGGATTAAGGATCTTGAATGGGGATATTATCCTGGACCATCCAGGTGAGACTTAAATGCAACAATATGCTTAATATGGAGGCAGAGGGATTTGGCACAGAAGGTAATGTGACAAATAAAGCAAGAGGCTGTGCTGCTGGCTTTGAAGATGGAGAAAGTGGCCCACATGGTCAAGGAATGCAGTTCTAAAGGCTGGAAAAGACAAGGAAAAGGATTCTCCCCTTGAGTCTTTGGAGTGAGCATGGCACTGCTAACACCTTGATTTTGACCCAGTGAAACTGATTTCAGACTTCTGATCTCCAGAGCTGTAAAAGAACAAATATATATTGTTTTAAGCCACCAAATTTGTGATAATTTGGTACAGCACCCATAAGAAATGAATATAGAGACATATATCTTTGTTTTATTTGCTATTTTGCTTGGCTTTTAAACTGTGATTTGAATGAAGACCTAGTGATTTGAAATCCTACTCTTCCCCTCCACCATAAATTGCTCTTAATTGGTATTCAGCAAATAGTCACAATATTGTTGGCAGTGATAATAGTAAAAATAATATAAATGGCAAACTGGAAAAAAAATAAAATTGCACTGACTCACTATACTAAGGATGTGATTTATGGTAGCCAGAACATCATAAATCAGGCATTCCATTTTATGAAAATTCTGAAGTGCTCACATAATTTTAAATTTTGTAATATAAATTTAATCCTAGAAAAATATGTTCCTTTCTTGTAACAGCTAAGGCTTGTCAAAAAGTGCAAGTGGATGAGAGGGCAGGAGTTCCCAGGGCAGCTGTGCCTATAAAGTAAACTTAAGTGTTCACACTCTTTTTACTTACAGTTGCCACCAGTTTCCCTGCCCTAAATATGCCTTTGACTTTCCCTGTAGCTTCATTGTTCAAGCTGAAGGTACAGAGTAATGGATTTCCTTTCAGTTTAGGGTACTTTCTATGAATTAGAAGATTCTAATAATAGAATCTTCTAATTCACAAAGAAGGGAATCCTATTTTCTTTTCTGTTCTACCTCTCCCATTTTGCTATGGAATTATATTGAGTTCTACATGCAATAGAGGAAAAAGCGCAAAATTAAGTTTTACTGATCTATTTTCAAAATCTTATTTCAGCATGTTACTAATGATTTGACTGTGTGTAAATTAACCTAAACTGAGTCTCAAATTTCTCATCAGTGAAATGGAGCTAGTAATATCTAAATCACAGTGTGTTCTGAACCCTAAGGGACATAAAATCTCCTGGCTTGGTCTTAATACATAATGGGTACACAATAGTCCTAATATGTAATGGATACATAATACATCTTAATGAGTTCCTTTCTAAAGATATGGGGCAGAACCATCATACTGACTACAAGTAAAACATGGGAGGAAGAGCAGAACATTTTAACTTTCATCACTTATAGGTAGATCCAGGCATGACCATTGTCAAAGCCAGGTATGCCAGCTTCATGATGGTTATAGGACAAAATGTGCAGTTCCACCCCAATTATCACATTGGTTATTCCTATACATTCTCCACTGCATCTCCAAATTGAGGCCCTAAGTAGTAGCAACGTCTAGCTAAGCCAACTTGAAAGGTGAAATCACTGCCCTCCCCCCTACATTGGATCAGACACCCAGGGGAGTGAATCTCCCTGGCAACATGGAATATGACTCCCAGGGAGGAATGTAGACCCGGCATCATGGGATGGAGAACATCTTCTTGACCAAAAGGGGGATGTGAAAGGAAATGAAATAAGCTTCAGTGGCAGAGAGATACCAAAAGGAGCAAAGAGGTCACTCTGGTGGGCAGTCTTACGCACAATATAGACAACCCTTTTTAGGTTCTAAAGAATTGAGGTAGCTGGTGGTAGATACCTGAAACTATCAAACTACAACCCAGAACCCATGAATCTTGAAAACCATTGTATAAAAATGTAGCTTATGAGGGGTGACAGTGGGATTGGGAAAGCCATAAGGACCACACTCCCCTTTGTCTAGTTTATGGATGGATGAGTAGAAAAATAGGGGAAGGAAACAAACAAACAAACAAACAGACAAAGGTACCCAGTGTCCTTTTTTACTTTAATTGCTCTTTTTCACTTTAATTATTATTCTTGTTATTTTTGTGTGTGTGCTAATGAGGGTGTCAGGGATTGATTTTGCTGATGAATGTACAGCTATGTAATGGTACTGTGAACAATCAAATGTATGATTTGTTTTGTATGACTGCGTGGTATATGAATATATCTCAATAAAATGAATATTAAAAAAAGTAGTAGCAATGATAACAGATCCATAGAACCTAAACAGTGGAAATTTTAGAACAGTAATATTAATCAGTCAAGGCCATGCAAAATGTGCCATTTTGTTCTGTTCAACTAGAAACTGAGCTGCTAGGTGGTCCAGAAGAGTATTTGTGATCTTCCCCATATAATAAATGACAACTTTTAAAAAGCCACTTAATTCTTTTCTGAAACAGAATAATAGAATTTAGAAAAAAAAAAAAATTAATTCAAGAAAATACTTTGGACAGCTGTAAGACTGCCTCTTTATCCATCACTGATGGTGGCAAGATAGAAAATGTGGTAGTTAGGCTTAATTTTCATGATTGATAGCAAAATAAAATATAAGAATGGTTTTGGATTTTTGCCAAATCTTCCTGGTTTTCAAATAGATTCTATTCTCAGAGTTCCTTTCAGCAGTTTTTTGTTATTGGTGATGTTTCTTTGTTATATTGGTGATGTTTCTTTGTTATATAAACTGGATTTGTTTAAAAACTAAGTTGTTCTTCTGTGTCTTAAGTTTAAACATTTCCTCTCTTAAGTCAAGTTTCTTAACCACAAGTTTATTCTCAAATTACTAGTTATAAAAGGATTTTGTATGGTTCTTCTAGTGCATTTTGACTCACAGACAATAACTAGTTTCCTCCATTTTTGGTTAAGGGTATAATTTTCTTCAAATTGCAGCTTCATTTTCCCCCAAAGCTTTTTAATACTGTAGCATTTTCAGATAATTTAAGTATTTTCTTTTCTTTTACATTGATCTGTCTCTAAAATAATGGTATTTTTCAGAAATCTAGACACCATGCCTTCCACTTTGGTCCTACACTTTGTTTGATAATGGGTGTGCAATTGGAAATAACTTTTTTTGGAAACATTTGAAGCTATCATCTCTTATTATAACTATTATTGTTTTTTACTTTCTGTTTCTGGAGAGAAGAAGCTGAAACCTGGTAATATTCCAGCCAGAAAATTATTTTTACTGATTTTAGTAAAATGATAGAAGTAATACTTAGATAAACTCATATTCTGTCTGTGGCATTTTTAAATAATATGTTCAGGAGGAATATTCTTTGGAAAACTGTAAAGGCTTTTAAAAGTATAAATGATCGCAAACTAAAATTCTAATTTGATTAATGCCTTATAAGTATAAAGACCTTTGTTTTGTCTTAGATATATTTTGATATACCAGTAGCTATTTAATAAAAATAGTCTTTAATAGATTAAACATACAACCAAATAGGAGAGAAACTTACATACATGTGTTTAAATGTATAGGTATATAATAGGATATATGTTCAGAATATATAAAGCAATCGTTAAAGGTCAAAAAATAATGAAAATAAATAATGATATAATGAAAATGATTGTTCAAAATTGGGGCTTCAACCATTCCATCTCCCCAAAATATCTTTAAATTGGAATTTGTGGTTCACTGAGTTTAAGATGCTTTGATACTGAAAGTAATTCTATTGACAGAAAATGGTACTGAGACAATCAGAGTCCTTTGATTCCTTCTATTTCTAGAGTAATGTCCCTAAGCTTCCTGGTCCCTGAGTGCCCTGCTGGTTTTTGCAAATAAAGTCTGCAACTAATGAACCCAGGCCTGTTCATTGAGTTCTGGCTTGAGGTTTGGCTGTAACCTGCAATAGGTCCCTGACCCAGGGGGATCCTTCTGCAGTCTTTGGTGACAGTTCCACCTCAACCTCCTTCTATAGTGACCCACTTGGGCACATTCATCAGTAGTACTTACAGCTCATTTTTGTATCATTTTTCAAGTCATGAATGAGCTCTATACATTCCAGACCACAAAGGTCTCTTGATAGCTAAATTAAGGGCTATCCTCAGACAAGCAGTTATGTGCCAAATAATACATTTTAACCAGGTCAACCCGCAAGCCTTCTTACAGAGTTTAAATAAGAAGCATCTGTCTTAGATTCCTTCATACTTAGCTGTTTCTAAAGCCACAGCCCAGACTCAGTAATTAGAGGGGGATTGGAAAAAATCAGAAAGCATAACACAGATCCACAAGCCCAAGGCCCATATCATTCTGTGGGGCCAGATGATGTTTTTTAGAATTCATAATTTGGGGGATTTTGGAAAGATAACCATGTACACATACAATACACTTCATTACATCTTCAATGGATATGAGATAATTACCCTTAATTAAATGCATTAATATTTATTTCTATAATTACACATAAATACTAAAATTAAATTAAAATTAAGATATTTAATATTAAATATATTATTGCACATAAATTTTATTACATTTACATTACACATACATATACACATTCACTTTAAGTTTGAAGCACAGATACAAGACAGTTTCTCATCAGTTCAAGCCAGTGTCTAGCCATCATTCCTACACTATAAAAGAAGATGAATACCTGAACAACCAGACTTGACTTTGACATGCTAAGAATATCAAGGATATCTCTGCCTCCTGAGATGCAAAACAAGTTTAGAAATTCTCTTTCTCTTCACAAATCCTGACTTGTAAATATTTCCTTATTCAAAAAAGCCCAAAACCTGCTGTCTCCTGTCTTCAAGCAATAAGTATCCTAGCTCAACCTTAGACAAGGAAGGCTTCAAAGAAACATGATTTCAAAGGACAATTAAACATCAGCAGTTTAAGACAGGCATATTATCAACTAGGC
Organism: Choloepus didactylus; assembly: GCF_015220235.1. Classification (NCBI taxonomy): domain Eukaryota; kingdom Metazoa; phylum Chordata; class Mammalia; order Pilosa; family Megalonychidae; genus Choloepus; species Choloepus didactylus. The sequence continues at coordinate 65,392,273 of NC_051308.1, read as the reverse complement.
TACACTAAAAAGCCATGAAACTATGACTAATATTGCAGCTTCTCTAGTGGCGGAGCCCACACTCTTAACCACTACCTTGTGTCTCATCAGCACTTGCTAACTTTTCTTGTGTGCTTACTGTGTATAAGATATCTTTTGAAAACATTTCATGTATTAAATGATTTAATCTCACAATAACTATGGAAGGTATTATGTATTATACACATTTTAGGTGATGACACTAAGGCACAGAAAGATCATTAACTTGCCAATGTCATATGCAGGAAGTGGAAGAATCAGGATGTGAAGTCAGGTAGCTAACAACCTCTTTCTACTGCCTCCCATGAGGGAGTCAAGATTCTAGATACAATCCATTGAGAGATTATACCCATAAAATGACTCATTTACACATGAGATCTTTACATTTGTTGCATAGTGATGGGCAAACACAAATTTGTTTTTATTGTTTGTATTATTTTGTTTTATTTATATTTTAAGCAAAACATGTCTTTCAGTGATGTCATGTAGAGAAACTTCTGTCTATCTTTGTCACCCTGCCATTAGATGAGTTTCTTACTGTAATGAGTTCTGAATAAAAAGGAAACTAAGAAGTAAAGAATTAAGCAAAGGACACTGAGGCTGTATGGAAATGCAAGAAGAGAACCTAAGGTGGTGGCTAGGAGAGACAGGGCAAAAAAATACCTCCATGAAAAATACTAGATAAAAGCCAGAAAGTGACCCAGTACATCAGTTCCAGCGATGCACCAGCTGGATAATATCTGCTAAATCCACAGGGACCATGGACTTAGTGAAACTGGGAGTCTGACTATCCAACAGCCACACTGTGGCATGGGGAAACTGAGGGTTGGTGTTTGGAAGCAGACTAGTTCTTTTTTTAAAAAATCCAAAAGTGGCTGCAGATATGGCAGCAAGAACTGCACGGGGAAGCGTGGCAGGAATGGACTGTGTGCACACCTCAATATCTGGCTTGGAAGATAACCTTTTGCGCACCCACTGCTAATTGTCTTGGAGCAAGGAAGGCAGAGGTTAGCCAAAAGGGGAAAAAAAGCATGCCCCTTGCAGCCATCTTCCTGGGGGGCTGGGAATGCTCCTGCTCGGCACTGGAGCCACAGCCCAGAGATGCACCAAAAAACCCAGTGTGACAGGAAGTGTTTACAGCAACACACGCACATGACACAATATCAGGAGTGGACAATAGCCTTTTGCGCACCCACAGCTAATTGTTCCGGAGCTGGGAAAGTAGAGCTGTGCAAAAAGGGGGAAATTCACTTGCCCCATACAGCCATCCTTACAGCAGGCTGGGAAGGCACCTACATGGCCCGGTGGCCCAGAACGTCCCTTGAGGGATGGTGTGCACTTGTGATGTAGCATAACCTTCCCTCAGGAGAGGCCTTAGAAGGGCACGGCTTGGAAGAGAGACCCACTCGGAAATCCCAGGGACCATATGCCAATGCCAAAGACTTGTGGGTCAGTGGCAAAGACAATCTGTGGTGAGAATGAAATGAAGGTTTAGACTCTTGCAATAGCCTTAAATCTCCAGGAATACCTGGGAGGTTTGATTATTAAAGCTGCCCTCCTTCCCTAACTGCCCCACATTCAGGGTGGACAACACCAACAACACACCCAAACTTGTTGCACCAATTGGACCCCCCAAGAATCAGACCTCCACACACCACAAAGAAAAAGTTGGGGAGAACTGACTTGAGGGGAATGTGTGACTCATGGGTGCCATCTGCTGGTTAGAGAAAGTGTATGCCACCAAGCTGTAGATTTGGCAAATTAGAGATTAATCTTTGACTAATCCTACATATCCTAAAAGAACCCTATCAAGTAAAGCAAATGCCAAGAGGCCAAAAAACAACAGAAAATTTTAAACCATATGCTGAAACCAGATGATATGGGTAACCCAAACACAAACACCCAAATCAAAAGATCAGAGGAGACACAGTACTTGGAGGAATTAATCAAAGAACTAAAGATAAACAATGAGAGAATGGCACAGGACAGAAGGGACATGAAGAAGAGCGTGGCACAGGATACAAAGGACATGAAGAAGACCCTAGAAGAGCATAAAGAAGAAATTGCAAGAGTAAATTAAAAAATAGATGATCTTATGGAAATTAAAAACTGTTGACCAAATTAAAAAGATTCTGGATACTCATAGTACAAGACTAATGGAAGCTGAACAATGAATCAGTGACCTCAAGGACCACAGAATGGAAAATGAAAGAACAAAAGAAAGAATGGGGAAAAAAATCAAAAAAATCAAAATGGACCTCAGAGATAAGATAAATGAAATAAAACATCCAAATATAAGACTCATTGGTGTCCCAGAAGGGGAAGAGATGGGTAAAGGTCTATAAAGTGTATTCAAAGAAATTGTTGGGGAAAACTTCCCAAACCTTCTACACAATATAAATACACAAAGCATAAATGTCCAGCAAACTCCAAATAGAATAATTCCAAATAAACTTACTCCAAGACATATTCTGATCAGACTGTCAAATACTGAAGAGAAGGAGCAAGTTCTCAAACAGCAAGAGAAAAGCAATTCACCACATACAAAGTGTGCCAATGTTTGTCCCCCAAACACCATTATCTTTGATATAATCTTGTGTAGGCAGACATTATCAGTGTTGATTAGACTGGAATTCTTTGAGTGTTTCCATGGAATGTGCCCCACCCAATTATAGGTGATAACTCTGATTAGATATTTCCATGGAGGTGTGGCCCCACCAACTCAGGGTGGGCCTTTATCAATGGAGCCATATAAATGAGCTGACAGGCAGAGGGAACTCAGTGCAGCTGTGAGTGACATTTTGAAGAGGAGCTACAGCCAAGAGGGACACTCTGAAGAAAGCACAGGAGCTGCAGATGAGAGACAGTTTGAAGATGAAAAAGCTCCAGACTCTTGCTCTGGAGAACCTAAGAGAGGACAAATACCCCAAATGCAACTAAGAGTGACATTTTTGAGGAACTGCAGCCTACAGAGGAACATCCTGGGAGAAAGTCATTTTGAAACCAGAACTTTGGAGCAAATGCCAGCCACATGCCTTCCCAGCTAACAGAGGTTTTCCAGACACCACTGGCCATCCCCCAGTGAAGGTACCCAATAGCTGGTGTGTTACCTTGGACACTTCATGGCTTTAAGACAGTGACTGTGTAACCAAATAAACCCCCTTTTATAAAAGCCAATACGTTTCTGGTGTTTTGCATTCTGGCAGCATCAGCAAACTAGAACACAAAGGAAACAACATAAGACTAAGTAGTCACTACTCAGCAGCCACCAAGGAGGCTAGAAGACAGTGGCATGACATATTTAAAATTTTGAGAGAGAAAAATTTCCAAACAAGAACACTTTATCCAGCAAACCTCTGCTTCAAATTTGAGGGAGAGCTTAAATTTTTCACAGACAATCAAATGCTGAGAGATTTTGCTAATAAAAGTCCTGCCGTACTTCAGATACTAAAGGGAGCCCTACTGACAGAGAAACAAAGAAAGGAGAGAGAGAGAGATGGAGAAAGGTTCAGTACTAAAAAGATTCAATATTGGTTCATTAAACGACCTTAAGAGAGAGAGGGAAAAAAATATCTGATAAATATAAACCAACGGATAGGATGGCTGATTCAAGAAATGCCTTCACAGTAATAACATTGAATGTAAATGGAATAAACTTCCTGTTCTGGTTTGCTAATGCTGCCAGAATGCAAAACACCAGAAATGGATTGGTTTCAAAATGGCTTTCTCTCAGGACATTCCTCTCTAGGCTGCAGTTCCTCAAAAATGTGACTCTTAATTGCACTTGGGATATTTGTCCTCTCTCAGCTTCTCCAGAGCAAGAGTCTGCTTTCAACAGCCATCTTCAAACTGTCTGTCAGCTGCAGCTCCTGTGCTTTCTTCAAAGTGTCCCTCTGGGCAGTAGCTCCTCTTCAAAATGTCACTCACAGCTGCACTGAGTTCCTTCTGCTTGTCAGTTCATTTATATGGCTCCAGTGATCAAGGACCACCCTGAATGGGTGGGGCCATGCCTCCATGGAAATTATCTCATCAGAGTTATCACCCACAGCTGGGTGGGGCACATCTCCAAAGAAACACTCAAAGAATTACAATTTAATCAACACTGATACAGTCTGCCCATACAACATTACATCAAAGATAACGGCATTTGGGGGGACATAATACATTCAAACTGGCACACTCCCCAATTAAAAGATATAGATTGGCAGAATGGATCAAAAAATATGAACCATCAATATGTTGCATACAAGTGACTCATCTTGGACACAAAGAAATTGAAAGTGAAAGGATGGAAAAAATATTTCATGCACACTACAGCCAAAAGAAAGCAGGGAAAGCAATAGTAATCTCAGATAAAATAGGTTTTAAATGCAAGGATGTTATGAGAGACAAGAAGGCCACAACATACTAATAAAATGGGCAATTCAACAAGAAGTAACAATCATAAATGATCATGCACCCAATCATGGTGCCACAAAATACCTGAGACAAACACTGGCAAAACTAAAGGATGCAATGGATGTTTCCAGAATAATTATGGGAGACTTTAACACATCACTCTCTCCTATAGATAGATCAACCAGACGGAAGGCCAATAAGGAAACTGAAAACCTAAACAATCTGATAAATGAATTGGATTTCACAGACATATATAGAACATTACATCCCAAATCACCAGGATACACATTCCTCTCTGGTGATCATGGAACTTTCTCCAGAATAGACCGTATGCTGGAACATAAAACAAGCCTCAATAAATTAAAAAAAATTGAAATTATTCAAAGCATATTCTCTGACCACAGTGGAATACAATTAGAAGTCAATAACCATTCACAAATACCTGGAGGTTAAATAACACACTCCTAATATAAATGGTTTATAATGTAGAATGTAGGGGGACTGGTGATAGAGAGCAATTAATGAAGAGGGAACAATAACCCAGTAAGAACAGATAAGCTATTGTAGGTAAATTTAACATTCTTGGAATGCCCAGGGATGACTATGGTTTGTTAATTTCTGATGGGTATGGTAGGAACAAGTTCACAGAAATGTTGCTGTTGTAGGTTATTTTCTCAGGGTAGAGTAGGAACATGTTGGAAGTAAAGTAGTTATTTTAGGTTAGTTGTTTTTTTCTTACTCCCTTGTTATGGTTTGTTTGAAATGTTTTTTTACTGCATATCTTTAAAAAAATTTTATACAGTTAATTTAAAAAAAGTTAATGACAATCGATGCAATACTGGAGTAGATCTAAGCATGGAGGAGAAAAGCTCAAAGGGGGCATAAGGAAAAATTGGGATATAGAATTTAAGCTTTATATTCATATTAATTTTCTTGAATTAACTACAATTAAGTTAATGACATAAGTGAATATCCTTGTTTGTAGGAAATGTACATGAAAGTGTTATGAGTTCAAGGAGTATGATATATGCAACCTGCTGTCAAATGTTCAGAAAATGATAAATGGGTAGATAGATATTGATAGATAATAGACATAGTTGAAAGAAAGAGAAGGGGAGGTAGGTAGGGAGAGAGGAAGGAAGGAAGGAAAGAAGGAAAGAAGGAAGGAAGGAAGGAAGGAAAGAGAAAGAAAAATACTGTAAAGGTAGCAAAATGTAAAATTGGCAGATACAGATATCTGGGGGTAGGGGGTGTTGGAGTTCTTGGTATGGGGTTTGTATTGTATTTGCAACTGTCCTACATGTTTGAAATTGTTTCAAAATAAAAATATTTAAAAATTGCAAAAAAAAAAAAAAGAAATGCAAGAAGACATTAAAATCCTTTCACTTTAGATTAGTGTTTAAGTAACTCTCTGAAATGTTTCCTATCCTAAACATGTTCAGAGACTGACAAAACACAACTCTATATTTCAAATAGAGAATTACAGGGAAAACTATACCTGATCTCAAGTCTCCATTTCACCACTTATTTTCTACCTGTACAAAAATCTTACAAATTGGTGTGAACATAAACATTTTACAAGATATTTGTGAAAATTAAATAAGATAGTGAATGTTAAATTACTTTCCAGAATAAACATGATGCATATTTACATAAAGAATTTTATTTTACCTGTTTGCAACCACCAATTTTAAAATTATTACAGGCAAATTCATTGGTGGATGCAAAAACACTTGGTTAGTAAACAAGATATTCAAGTATCAAAATATCTCTGTAAAGATTACTTGTTAATTGCAAAAGTAAAAGAGAACTTTTACAATAGAGATATCTGGTGCACACCACACTAAAAAGGTTATCACATACTAAGCATTACCAAGCAAACTGAAGTTTCACTGAGATGAACATAATATCACCTATGTCGTATTCTTGGAAAAAATTTAAAATCTGAGACTAATTTTGAGGCAACAGACAGATTCAAATTAGAAATCATTCTATAAAATAACTAGCTAGAACTCTTTATAAATTTTTAAAAAATGTAGACTGGTTAAAGGGGAATTAAAATACTTGATAACAAAATGTGAGATATATTGTATGATTTCTGATTGACTCCTGAATTAAAAAAAAAAAAAAAATGTTAAGATATTATTGGACCACTGGAAGAAATTTAAATTTGGACTTTATGTTAGATGATTGTGTTAGGTTGAGTTATGTATCCCAACAAACACATGTTCTTAATCTTAATCCACAGTTCCATGGGTGTGAACTCATTGTAAATAGGACCTCTTGAAGATGTTATTTTCCATTAAGGTGTGGCCAACTGAATAATGGTGGGTCTTCCTTTGGATTGCTGGAGACCTTATAAAGAGAACCCAAAAGTCACAGAAGGGAGAAAGCAGAGGACATTGTTGTGTGGTGGTAGGCAGGTGTACTAGCCAAGGAACACAAAGTATTGCCGGCAGCCAGCATCAGAATGTACAGACCCTGGGAGAAATCAAGTCTTGCCAATATCTTGATTTTGGATCCTTCTAGCCTCAAAATTGTGAGCCAATGAATTCCTATTGTTTACACCAACTCATTGTGTGATATTTGTGGCAGTAGCTCAGGCAAACTAAGACAATCATATTATGAACGAAAGTTTATATTTCTTGAGCCTGATAATGGTATACTAGTGTACAGTAAAATATCCTTATTCTTAGGAGGTATGTACTTAAATAATTAGATAAGAAATTACTTTCAAATGATTATCAAAAAAAATAGGTGTGTGTGTGTATGTGTGTGTGAAGGAGAGAGGCAGAGAGACAAAGAATAAGAGAGAGAGGAGAAGGAGGAATAAAGAGAAACAAATAACAGAAATATGGGTGTTTATTGTATTTGTCTTTTGAATGTAGGAAAGTATTGTTTTATATTTGAATATAATTGCAATTATTCAGAATGTATTTGTGGTTTGGTGAAAATATTTCTGTAAAATAATTAGGAATTATGGAATATAACCATGCTAATTGGGTGACCTTGCTCCTTAACCTCTTTTCCAGTTTCTGTATCAGTAATGGGTTAGATAATCTCTAAAGTATTTTTATCTTTAAAATTCTATGAAAATGAAACATCAGGATTAGAATTGATTCATACAAGTTACATGGGGAAGAATTAAATAAGGAAAACTTAAAAGGTTGCTTAATGTCGTACTGACACAATCTTATAATCAATTAAAGAACATTAAAGAAAAATGAAGGACTGTTCCTTATTATAGGGACAGATCACTTTAGCTCTACTTCTGCCTTTGTCCAGTATTTTCCTATTATATTTTAGTTTATTTTTCATTGTCAGTATTGTAATTTAAGAATATTATTAGTAATAGCAATTTTCATAAAAACATTTTTCCATGCATAATTGCTTAGCACAAAAATGAAATACACATTACCTGTGTTTATATTTCTTAGAAGTCCGAAATTGGACAACAATTTGATGGGTCTGTGCAAAGTATTTTGTTAATTAACGTAGAATTTTGAGGCTTATAAAAAATCACTACAGTCAACAGACCTTCATGACATCATATAATAGATCGATTTTTAATGCAGTATAGTGATTAGTTTCAGTGAGTAGAGATTACTGACTATAATTAGTTTTGGTGACTTAGGGAAAATATTATCTATGGTGATTGATGATACTCTAGCTCTGTATGTGAGAGTTAACAATCAAATTAAATTACATTCAAAGCATGGAGAGATTATTTCCTATTTTATTTATGCATAATGTATTTGTTGTCCTGATCTTAAAATTCTTCAGTAATGACTTGACCACTCAAATTTATTTTGATGGATTCATATAGAAATTTTCCTAGCTATTAATTAAGTGGAGAATTTCAAAGCTGATGGGTAATGCTACTTTACACATATATTTTTGATAGGCTGTTTCCTAACAATTGTTCTGATTCAGGGACATTTTATGAAATGTATTCTATCACAATCTTGATTTTTTCCTCTGAGACTGGAATTATGTCAGTACTACTAAATTGAATAAACTAAGATTTGATCCATATAATTAACTTATTTGATCCTTGTTATAAAGGCCTCTGCAAAATTTGGAAAATCATAAAATTTATTATCTCAATCTAATCTAAATTCCACATGCTGAAAAAATCAGTCCAGTGGGTTACATTTTCAAATTTATATGTAACAGGCTATATAAACAGGTAATTATATACTCTCCCTTCATTAAACAAGTTATATAATCTCTCTTCATTAAATATTCTATAGTAAGGATAGAATAAGTGAATTCTGAAAAATATTCTAAAATATAGCCATTAGCCTGTCTTCTCCTTCAAAATTGGAGTTAATCCTCTCAAACCCTGCTACTGCTTTGTCAACTAAATTGATGTAATATTCTAAATCCTTTGTTGTCATTTCAACAATGCTCACAGCATCTTCACTAGGAGTACTTTCTGTCTCAAGAAACCACTTTCTTTACTCATCCAAAAGAAGCAACCCCTCACCTGTTCAACTTTTATCATGAGATCACAGCAATTCAGTCACATTTTCAGGCTCTACTTCTAATTCTAGTTCTCTTGCTATTTCTACCACATGTGCAGTTACTTCTTCCACTGAAGTCTTGAATCCCTCAAAGTCATCCATGAGGGTTGGAAACAACTTCTTCCAAAATCCTGTTAATGTTGATATTTTGACTGCCTCTCATGAATCATGAATATTCTTAATGGCATCTAGGATGGCGAATCCTTTCCAGAAAGTTTTCAATTGGCTTTTCCCAGAGCCATCAGAGGAACCACTATCTATAGCAGCTATAGCCTTGTGAGATGTATCTCTTAAATAATAAGACTTGAAAGTCAAAATGACTTTTTGATCCATGGGCTGAAGTATGGATATGGTGTTAACAGGAATGAAAACAACATTATTTTCATTGTATATCTCCATCATAGCTCTTAGATGACTGGGTGCATTGTCAATGATTGGTAATATTTTGAAAAGAAACTTTTTCTGAGCAGTAGATTTCAACAATCAGCTTCAAATATTTAGTAAACCTTATTGTAAACAAATATGCTGTCATCCAGGCTTTCTTTTTCCATTTAAAGAGTACAGGCAGAGTAGACTTCACATAACCCTTACAGGCCCCAGGATTTTCAGAATGGTTAATGAACATTGACTTCAACTTAAAAGTCACCAGCTGCATTAGCCCCAACAAGAGGGTCAGAGTGTCCCTTGAAGTTTCAAAGCCAAGCATTTTCTTCTCCTCTCTAGCTTTGAAAGTCCTGGATGACATCTTCCAATATAGAGCTGTTGTGTCTACATTGAAAATCTGTTATTTAGTGTAGCTACCTTCATCAATTAGCTATATCTTCTGGATAACTTGCTACAGCTTCTACATCAGCACTTGCTGCTTTACTTTGCACTTTCATGTTATGGAGATGGCTTCTTTCTTTAAACCTCATGAACAATCTCTGCTACCTTCAAACTTTTCTTCTTCAGTTTCCTTACCTCTCTCAGACTTCATAGAATTGAAGAGAGTTAGGAACTTACTCTGGATTAGGCTTTGTGTTAAGGGAATGTAGTGGCTGATTTGATCTTCTATTCAGACCTTGAAAACTTCTCCATATCAGCAATAAAGCTGTTTCACTTTATCATCTGTGTTTTCACTGAAGTAGCAGATTTAATCTCCTTCAAGAACTTTTCCTTTGTATTCACAACTTGGCTAACTATTTGGTACAAGAGACCCAGTTTTTGGCCTATCCCAGCTTTTGACATTCCTTCCTCACTAAGCTTAGTAGTTTCTAGCTTTTGATTTAAAGTGAGAGATGTGTGACTCTTCCTTCCTCTGAAACACTTACATGCCAATATTAATCAGCCTAATTTCAATATTGTTGTGTTTTATGGAATAGGGATGCCCCATGGAAAGAGAGAGGGATGGCTGGTCAGTGGAGTAGTCAGAGCACACACAACTTTTATTGACTAAATCCACCATCTCATATGGCACCCCAAAACAACTACAATAGTAACATCAAAGATCGCTGATCACAGACCACCATAATAAATATAATAGTAGTGAAAACATTTGAAATATTGTGAGAGTTACCAAAATGTAATACAGAGACAATGAAGTGAGCACATGCTGTTGGGAAAATGGTACTGATGGACTTGCTCAACACAGGATTGCCACAAATCTTCAACTTGTAAACAATGCATGCCTGCAAAACACAATAAAGTGAGGTATGCCTGCACATTTAAGTGTGTGTGTGTGTGTGTGTGTGTGTGTGTGTGTGTGTGTGTGTGTGTATTACATGTACACATATATCCTATTGGTTCTATTTCTCTGGAGAACTTTGACTGATACAAATGGGCATTATACAAATTTGGTATAACATACATACCCCTTACCAACCTGACCCCAACACATGCTACCACCCAATCCCAGCAGACACATTAAATTTTCCTAATGCAGGACCGTCATGTTTCAATACTCTGTGCACATTCATGCTCTAAAGCCTTTACGTATGCTTAGTTTGGTGGTCATAAGGTAGGTTCATAAATGTTCCAGTTTTCTTTCTTTGCCTGGAAAATGACAAGACTGTATTTTTTCCATTCTCTTTGAAGGAAGATGTGGCCATATGACTTACCTTGGCCAGTTAAATGGGAGAAGAAGTATACCGATTCTAGAAGGGAACTGTGAGAGCTAGGAAATTAATTACCATATCCTATTCCCCTCCTGTGATGGTTATGGAAGCATGTGTAAGATTGAGTCTCAATCAGCTTGACTCCCTGAGTGCCTGTAATTGGCAGAGCTTCTGTAGCAGTCTGGATCCTGACAGGAAATAAAATCCAACTCACTTAATTCCAATGAAGATACTTTAATGAAGGGATAACTTACAGAGGTGTGGCCAGTTGTAAGGGAAATTGCAATAAATATCATGTTGAGATCCCTAGAGACTAGCAATAAGACCTTAAGAGATAAAAGGAAGAAGTTGGTATTATAGCAGCTCAGCAATAGCAGAAACTATGGAACAGGGGCCACCTAGGCAGAACTAGGGTCCAGGACAAAGCTACTGCAAGAGACATGACACCAAAGCCAGGTAGAAGCCCTCTAATTTTCTCTTGTCCCACACTCTGATCTCCCTTAAATACCTACCAGTGACCACATCCAACCAAAATCCATCTAGCAAGGGATCTTGTGACATAGTCTTAAGTGTTAAATTTCCTGAGACATTACAATTCTAAGATTTTGGGGTTTTGTCATAGTACAATATAACTTATTCAGATTGATGAAGAAATTGATATCAGGAGTGAAGTGAAATGCTATTGTCACAAAACCCTAAAATATGCAGCAATAGTTAAGTGATGAGTTGGCAGTAGATGAGGAAATTGTCATCAACTGGAGAGATGGCATCTATATAATGTGGCAAAATACTTGGTAAAAATTCACTTAGGAAACTTTAGAAGCAGATCATGTACTTAATAACTTTGTAGCTCTTGAGAAAATGCTCAGAAAACTGATTGTTGTTACTGTGTGTTGTTTATTCACTGTCAGCTGATGAGGTAATACAAGAAATTGGTGCACTCACAAATGAATTACCCAATGTGCAAATGGAAGGAAAAGGAAGAGAGAGACACACATTTGGGGACTTGTAAAGTTGGAAGAAGCAACTGTCAATCCCCAAATATTACAAATTTAAATTGAAAATGCTTTTGTGACAAAGGCTGATTAAAACTCAGCCTTGCAATTATTAAAATAATCAAGGGTATGACCATTGAAATCATTGTTAAAACTTGTGATTGGAGTTCAGAATAGAAATGTGTCTAATAGTGGTATCCAGTAAATGCTTTCATTTAGATAAAATGGGTCAAAGAGAGGATTAGTGCTACTTTCCCAAGGAAGCTGTTGGTTGGATATTATTGCTACTCTAGTCTTTTGCTACCGGATAACCCAAACTATCTTCAGTCATGTGCCCTGTGTCCTATTTTGGTAAGGCTGCTATAAAAATGCCACACAAAGAGTAAGGTTATACAACAGGAATTTATTGTCTTCATGGTTTTGGAGGCTAGATGTCCAAAATTAAGTTCTCAACAGGCTATCCTTTCTCCCAGAGTCTGTAGTGTTCTGGTGGCATCTTGCCAGCAATCCTTGGGGTTCTTTGGCTTGTATCTCTGCCTTTGTCACCTGGTGATCTGCCTCATTCTCTGGCTTCTTTCAATTTCTGGTTTCTGCTTCCATGTTCAATTTCCTTTGCATGTAAGTACTTCAATCATACTACATTAAGGCCCACCCTCATTCAGTTTGGCCACCTTAACTAATTAACATCTTCAAGCATTCTATTTACATATAGGTTCAAACCTGTAAGAACATGAAGACTTGAGCAAGTTTCAATCCCCAACACCTAGAGTATTCTCTCTGTTTTGAAAGTATTGTTTGCTTAGGATTCTCCTAGCCATCTAAAAGGCAAATGTGGTGAAGAATCTCATTCAAGACTTTCCTCAATTACCCTTGGGTGTGCTTTCATTTTCTGAAGAGCTAATAAGATAAAAACTGTTTTTCCCAGATCCCCTTACTCCTAGGGTTCCAAATGTGATACAGGCTCTGCCAATAAGACCCACTCCTGAGGAAGTTGGATTCAAAATTGAGATAAATGGGAAAAATAGAAACAATCAAAAAGGCATCAATGCTGCTGAAATAGATCCAGCACAAGTAAAATGCATCTGAAAACAGTCTGTTATTTTTTATGTTTGAATTACGGTGAGGTGGGGTGATCCTGGAACCAACAGGTGGGACAGTAGCTTCCTGATTTTCCACCTTCCTGAATATTGTTCCCTTGGTAGGCTTCTTGGATATTGTTCTAGGCATCATTTTGGAAGCCCAGCCTACAGCTTATCAGTGATTTTGTAAGCATGAAATTACCTATATTATAGGCCATTCTACTTAAAAGGGGTAGATGGTTTCTGTTCAAAAACTAAACCCTGACTGATGCACTATTCTTCAAGACCCTCACTGATAGCAGAAAGGCCTCTACATTTAAAAACTCCTATCATCTTAAATTATAATAATTGTTCCCATTTACCCAAAGTTTTAAGTGACATAGTACCCAAAAGCTTACTAAGTAGGAACAAAACCAGCAGTTGTCTCAGGCCCATACTTTCCTTCTCTCTAGTCTCAATTATGAAAGAATCAATTTTCAATACTTTTAGCAATTTGGCAGTTTTTACTTCATTTTTTTAAAATACTATTTTTAACCTACCATTTTTTATTTATGTTTTAAATTTTATTTCATCATTTGTTCATTTCAAATTGTTTTTAATGACACCTACTGTTTTCGTATACAAAGGTCATGCCCTATTAAACACAGGAGACATGTAAGCTAATAAAACTGTGGGAACACAAACTCAAAGTAAGGAGATAACCAAAATCTTTGTAAATTGTTTCTCAGTATTGGTTTTTGTATTTTCAGTTGGATCAGATAACCTCTTGATTCCTTAATTTTCTTTTTCTTAGAACCTACTTTCCCCCTTCTTGCAGTACTCTCCCTTCTAACTCTACTTGGCAAATTGTTTGAGGACTCACTTTTCATATTCCACTGAGTTCATTCATTTGATTACAATCCCAAGACTACATTTTCCTTGATTAACTCCTCTGTTTTGGTGATATTCATTGTTCAATTTCTTCTTGAAAAAGGATGTTTGGGGGCAAATTTTAAAGTCCTCATTTAAAAACATATTTATTTTATCTTTTGTAACATTACATAAGTATCAGATCACTGTAATTAAGCTACTTTTTGATAGTTAATGTTCATGCTATTGAGTTGCTTACATCATTAGACATCTCTCAAGTGTCAATATCCAAAGTGTTCATCACACTCCACAACCATTCAGTTTCTCAAAACAGGAAGCCCCTCATCTCCTATCATGGGGTTACATGCTTATATGCCTGACTGTAGAATTCCAGAAGTGGGATGAATATGCCTGTTTCACTAATTCTACTGGTTTCTGCCCCCATTCCATTTCTTGTTTTCCATGGTACTTGATTGACTCACTTCCCTTTGCTATTCTACCTACAGGTGACTAGATTGCAACCTCCTTTATATTATTAAGTCAGTGCAAATTCACTACATGCTTGCCATGTTCCCAAAATGTACTGAAATTACTGTCTGCTATTGCTTCCTTTCTTCTTGTCTTTTTCCTTGTGGGTTCATGACTATTTTATTTCTTTACTAATATTTTACTGTGATTATTGGATAGAGAGAAAATATAGTAAAGATTCAATCATGTTTAACCAGAAGTTCTACCCCTGTCCTATTTGTGTTTTATATGATTCCAAAAATCATTGTGTTTTATATGATTCAATGTGTTAAATTGAAATTTATGTGACAAGCATTCAAAACAGGTAGTAGCAGATATTGAATTATAAGTATTAAAAATGATCAAAATTCTATGCTGATAACATTTGGATTCAAAAATTTCATGAATAGTAATGACATCCAATAAAGTGATAGGCAATACTTTGTGATAGGTCACATTTTAAACTGTTTTAAATGGAACAAAAAAATGAGCAATTCATACTAATAATTAGTCTGTAAGCAAAAGTTTTACTGCTGTGGTTCCACAGGAAAAGAGACATTCATCAGATAAACCAGAGATTGACCTCTGCCATTAGTCTTTGCAATACACAGTTTTATTACTCAGACAAAATTTTTCATATCTCAGAATGTCACATGTCAAACACATTAGTGGAATGTTATAAGTAATTATATAATATTTATCTGATCAAATCAGGATTATTTCTGTGGTAAACTAGCCAGTTTTGTAATATAGTTATCAAGTTTATGGAATGTTTTCGGTTTATTATTCTGCCTGTGTTCCTTCTGGCTAAGAGTACTTTTTCCCTCTTGTCAACAAAGGCTCTATCCATTTCATATAGATCAGGATTGACTGTCAATCTTTTGGAGAGGATCAGGTATGATTCCAACAAAATCTCTTTGACATGTATCTGTACTCCCAACAAAAAATCAGAAAAGAAGCAATGAAAGTTGCCACAAAATTACACCACCATGCATTCAAACAATTTAATTCATTAGTTTGATAAACTACAACATTTGGAATGGGCTGATTATTTTATCCTCTGATTAAAAGCCCATGATTTAAAGTATATAAGTTGATATTTGATTTTGCAATTTTGAAAAGATTGCTATATTTTGGCCTCTTAGAATTGTCCAATTTTTTATATAAACTATTGTGTATAGTGGCCTATATAAAATTCTCAGAGACAGAGTAGAATGTTCATTCCTAAAAAATAAATAAATAAATAAATAAATAAATTGAGACACAGACCCAAGTTATATTGAATTAATAAGCCAGTCAGAGAGAATCATTTCAGAGCATTATATTAGGTCATAATTCAGAAGCCTGGATCTCCCTGCCATGGGGTATATCATAGGTCAATTCCCTCGATTTCTTTGAATCTCAATTTCATAAATTAACAATAAAAATTTGGAATAAATGGTTTCTAAGGTAACCTTGACTTCAAGATCACTTATTTTTCCAGTATCTTGATCTTTTAACAATTTTCAATATGATAGCCTTTCTTTCCTCTCAAACAATCTCTTCCTCAGTTTCCTTGACAGCTCTCCATCTTTCTTTCCTTTCTAAGTACCTGGCTGTGCTCATCTTTGTACTCTTCCTTGTATTTTTTAAAGTCCTTTTCTTCATATTCTTTGCTGAGAACTTAACTCTTCTACTTAGCTGTTAAGTGTCAGAGTACTTCAAACCTGGTCCTAGATTCTACTTTTTTTTTTCACTCTGCATTCCCTCTCCTGGCAATCTGATCTGTGTCTATTGCTTGAAATGCCATTTCTAGAAAATAGCCTCTGAATTTATACTCCACTGAGACACAGGCATCAACACCAACCACTTAATCAGTATCACCATGTGCATAAATCAAGGTTAGCCAGTCCTAATGCAAACTCATCATCTATTTTTCTCTAAGTTTCTCTTTCACTGTTTTCATTTTAATGAATGACCCAATGGAAAACTCATTTGCATAAGAAAGTAAACTAAGAGTTGTCCTTACTGCTTATACTCTCTCAATCCTATATACAATTCATAATTGAGACATTTCAAGGTCACCTCCTAAATATCTCTTAAAGTCATTCATGCACCTACATCAATATTCTAGGCCAAGCACTACCATCTCTTATCTGGACTAATATAGATTCCTCCTCATTTGTCTCACTAATACATACTTTCTGTTTTACAATCAGTTATCCACACTGAAAAAAGAATACCCATTTTAAAGATCACATCTATTCAGTTTGCCCTTTAAAACTCTTCAGTGGATTCCTATTTATCTTAGGGGACAGAGAAATATCCTTCATTTGGCTTATAATTCCTGCATGATCCTTCCACAGCTATCTGAGCAAGTTTAACACTGTTATCATAAGCAAGAATTGTGGCACCAGATGCCCTGGGTTCAAATCTAAGCTCTGTCACTCATTAGCTCTGTGAAGGATGCAAGTTTTTTTCTCCTCTTAGCCTCAGTTTTCAGATGAGTTATTAGTGGTACCTATTTCATAAAATTGTTTTGGATGTATTCTATCCCCCAAAATTTCATTACCTTTGAAACAATCTTGTGGGAGCATACATATTAGTGTTGATTAGATTGGAATCCTTTGATTGAGTGTTTCCATAGAAATGTGACTCAACCAAACATGAGTGAAACATTGGCATCCTCCAGTGAAGGTACCCAATTGTTGTTGTGTTACCTTGGATCTTTATGGCCTTAAGACTGCAACTGTGTAACCAAGTAACCCTCCCCCCTTTATAAAAGCCAATCCATTTCTGGTATTTTGCATTCTGGCAGCATTAGCACACTGGAACAGATTTTGGTACCGGGAGTGGAGTGCTGCTGTGTTTGCAAATACCAAACATGTTGGAATGACTTTTTAAATGTATAAGGGGAAGATTCCGGAAGAATTGTGAGGAGCTTGACAAAAAAGGCCTACACTGCTTACAAGAGAATGTTAGTAGAAACATGGACTCTAAAGATACTTCTGATGAAGCCTTGAGCAGAAATGATGAATGTTTCATTGCCAACTGGAAGAAAGTTGATCCCTGACTAAAAGTGGCAAAATTGTGTCCTGGTATCAGATGGAAGGCAGAATTTGAAAGCAACAAACTGGGATAGTTAGCTGAGGAGACTTCAAAACTAAATATCAAAAGTGTGGCCTGGCTTCTCTTTACAGCTTATAGTAAAATGCGACAGGACAGAGATAAGCTGAGAAATGAACTCTTGGGTATGAAGAAACCAGAAACTGATAGTTTGGAAAATTACGGGTTTCCAAAAATTGAGACCCCAGAAGCTACAGCTCCATGTGAGGATTTAACCAAACATGGAGCCCAACAACCATTTCAGTGCAACCAGGATTGGAGATGGAGTTATCCTGAAAGGATTTGTGGAAAGTCCTATTGTCTGAAGGTTTTGACCCCTGTAACCCACATGCCAAGCTGAGATTTTTGTGAATCTGTATAAAGGGAGCCATGCCAGTCTGCACTGGAGAAGATGGAAAAGGAATAAATTGAAGGAAAAATTTCTTCAAAGACAGAGCCATGGAGATTGAGGTCTGGAGTCAAGAGGTCTTGGGCAGGGAGAACAGAGCACCCCATGCACGTGGAAAGGGTGAGTTTGTTCCAGAAGGGCACCAGCACCCTAGGCCCCAGAGAGGGTGGAGCACATTCCCCAGGGATTGGGGTGGCCTGGCTGCCACCCCATTGTTCAGAGAGGGGAAAGCCTTTGCCCCAGAAACACAGAGTCCTGGTGGTATCCCAATGTTTGAGGAGGGTGGGGCTGAGAAGAAGGTGGTGTCCCCACTGTGTGGATATGTTGGAGCACTCACCCCAGTGTTTGGAGAGAAAAGGGCTGCCGCATAGGCCCTTGGAAAGGGTTAGACTCCTGTTTTCTCAAGCCCCAAGGACAAAATGTCATTCTGTAAATGACTCTCAGACTTTGAAATCTAACAGAGTTTGGCCTGCAGGTTTTGGGAACTGTTTTGGTCCCTTTAACCATTTCCCTTACTGTTTCTCCTTGTAGCAATGGGAATGTTTACCCTATGACTGTCCCTCCTTTGTATATTGGAAGCAGATAACTTGTTCTAAGCTTCATAGGCCCACAGCTAGAAGGGAATTTTGCTTTAGGACAGACCATGCTTGTAACTGATTTTGATGAGATCTTTACTTAACTATTGTTACTGAAATGATTTAAGTTTCTGTGATATTGTGATGGGATGAATGTATTTTGTATATGGAAAGATCATGTCATTTTGGGGGTCCAGGGGGTGGAATGTGCCAGTTTGGATGTATTATATCCCCCAAAATGCCATTATCTTTTGATGCAATCTTGTGGGGGCATATGTATTAGTGTTGATTAGATTAAGTGCTTCCATGGAGATGCAACTCAATCAAATGTGAGGGAAAGTTTGATTGGATAATTTCCATGGAGGTGTACCTCATCCATTCAGGGTGGGTGTTAATTGGATCACTGGAGTAGTATAAAGGAATTCACAGACAGAGGGACTGAGAGCTACTGTGAGTGACATTTTGAAGAGGAGCTGCAGCCTAGAGAGGAACGTCCTGGGAGAAAGCCATTTTGAAAGCAGAACTTGGAACAGACACCAGCCACGTGCCTTCCCACCTAACAGAGGTTTTTTGAATGCCATTGGTCATCCTCCAATTGCTGTTGCATTGTCTTTATGGCCTTAAGACTGTAATTTTGTGAACAAATAAACCCCCTTTATAAAAGCCAATCCATTTTTGGTATTTCACATTCTGGCAGCATTAGCAAACTAGAACAGACTTTGACCGCTGTCTGGCAATCAGCCATCAATTTACCATTGTATTAGAGTTACTTTTTTATTCTCATCACATAGCTCACTCCTTCTTAATCTCTCTAGGTTAGTCACAGTATTGATTGTGTGCCTTTCTGTCTGTTTCTTGGTTCTTTTTGTTGTTGTTTTCTGTTTTAAGTTGTTCAAAAGCCCATGCTGAGACTCACTTCAGGACATTTGCAATGCTACTTACTCTGTCTGGAATGCCCGCTCACACTCACCCCACCACAACACCAACTGACATAACTTCAAATCTTCCTTTAGGTTTCATGATTCCTGAAAAGCTCCCCCAAAGATTAAATCCATTTTCCTTAGTATAAGATTTCCCTTGCACCCTGTACTTGCATTCAGAGACATATCTGTTTATAATTAAATATTTGTACTTTTTTCAATAGCTTCCTCACAAACTACACTATAAACTCTCTGAGGATATGACGTGTATCTTTTATCCCACGTTATGCCTAGAATACATTACTAGTTTCTCAATTATCTAAAATGGTTAATGCAATTTACTTAGTCATATCAGAAGACATATGTTGTCATTTGTTAGGGAAAATTATCCAAAATTTGGAAATAAAGCAAGAGGGATGCAGTGTGTCCTTCAACGTCTTGGGGCATTGTTCCACAGAACCACCTTGGAGAATGCAATCCTGTTAGACTTTGTCTTTTACTATTTGATTAGTGCCCACATACTGTGAAATGACATCTTAGCTTGGAGGTTTCTTAGCAGTAAAAAAGGTAAACCCAAATTTATGGTTTCATTGCCCTAAAGAATAGTGACCAGTATTGCATATAACCTAGTGTTTAGAAATATTTCTTATTTTAATATTTTAAATGCCTGCAAAAAACAGTTCCTCAAATGCTGTTTAAACTCACTTTTCCATATCTCTGGTCACGTCAGTAATGAGAAAATTGTTTATATATGTTCATTTTATATGTATATGAGTAATGTTTTTAATTTTTAAAATTATACTTTGACATAATCAGTTAGTTTACTAGATTAAGCCACTATTTACTATAATAAATAAACCAGTGGTAACCTGCAAACTTTTGGTTCTCTCACAGATTGTGCAATAAAAAAATTAAAATTTAGCTTACCTGGTATATTATCCCCTGCACTTATTTTTTAGTATGTAAATTTCAATATTAAAATTGAGCTATTTTATTGGCCACTGCCCAGATATCCCTGAAGATTGAGAGAACGATCAAAGGAGAGCGAGGAAGTATAACTGAGAAATTAGGATTTAACAAATGATTATGACTACTGACTCATTATATAGATATTTCTTTTTAGTTTCTAGTGTATTATAATAGCCAGAAGGAAATACCTGAAATTGTTGAACTGTAATCCAGTAGCCTTGGTCTTTGATAATAATTATATAACTATATAGCTTTTATCATGTGACTGTGTGATTGTAAAAACCTTGTGATTGACAGTCCCTTTATCCAGTGTGTGGGTAGATGAGTAATAAAATAAAGACATGCATTAAAAAAATTAATAGTAATAATAGGTAGGGAATATGGGGAAAAAATATCCCTACATAAACCATGAACAATATAGTACTACTTTAATAATCTTTCATCAATTGTAACAAATGTGACTACTGTTAAAAAATAGTAGAATTCCAACAAACATGTTATCACCAATTGTAACAAATTTTCCACACCAAGGCAAGTGTTGGTGGTGGGGTGGTGTATGGGAATCCTGTATTTTATGCATGATTGTTCTGTAAACCCATAACCTCTCTAATAATTTTTTTTTTAATTGAGCTATTTTGTTCTCAGTTTAGGCTGAAGCCCCAAAACAATAGATGCTAACTGCTACTATATTCCAAAGTGAATTGTGATGCCACCACTTGAAATGGAGAAGTAAGAAAACTGTTTTTTTTCTTAAAAATCTTTAGCTTCTCAATCACATAAAGGCAATAAAAGTGTCAAGATTTAGAGATTAAAAGTGGACTTTTAGAGAGAGCTCTTGATGTGCTGAGTTCCTTCCCCAATCCCAAAGGGAAAAGAGTGGATGGTACTTTCCTCTTCATAAAATGTGAAAAGATAGAGACTTAAAACAGACCACTAAGGGAACTTAATATGGCTCTCCTTAAGCTCAAGAGGAACAGTATATTGTTGACTGACTCATATCCTCCTAAAGAGGTTACTATTTGGGCAAATCAAGGAAGGAGTGTGTGAGTTGAAATTGCCCTTCTGTTGAAAACTGTTGATAGTCATTTTGTCTGTTCATACTGTCACCGAGACACCAGAAGCCCCATGATTAGAGGTACATGAGTGCTGTTGGTAATCTTCCCCTGAAGTCCCATGACCAGGTGGTATGCTACCGTGAAAGCAAGGCTTAGACTGAATTTTACCATACATAGAAAACTTCATTTGAGTGAACCCAAACAATCAGAGGGCCTGTTGTTATAATAGTATCCGATTAAACCTCTCATCTAGTCTGACAACAGATTTCTCCATAATGCAGTGGCACACTGGATTGAACCAAAGACTGGATAATGATTCCACTTGGGAAGATGTTGGCCTGTGAGCTCCCTAGAACTTGTCCAAGGACTGAGTGCCTATACTCGGTTACTAGTCAATAAGCATATTTTGATCACCATTCATTTCAGCAAAATTAAATATATATATATATATATATATATATAGTATATAAATATGTGTATAAATAGAGATATTCTAAATCCCCTTATCCTGATTAGCAGATCGTCTACTTAAGTTTGAGTATGACACTAAAATATATTAAATAAATATCACACTTATGATGCTGAAGTGTTTTTAAATACATTACTGATAATATATGATCTAAAGTTCCAGAGGTTTCCTGGCAACAGAATGGGTGAGCCAAAATTAACCAGCCAGAATAGGGCTGCTCTTTGGCCCCCTTAGGGGAAATGCAAGTGAGAGAGCCCTGGAGATTGGGTGATGTGCCTGAAGCACCCACATGCCCTGAGTGAAAGTGTTAGCTTTAATCATCTGAGAAGAATGAAAACCTTAAGGCCCCCTTAGGACACTGTTCATCAAATAAAAACTTTCTTGTCACACACCAACACCCATTGCCATTTAACAACTTCTCTCCTGATGGGTAGGGGAGGTTTCAACTTTAAAAGAAGTTCAGACTTTTTAAATTAATATACTGGATTTAACAAAATAATTGCTGAATAGAGACTATTTGGTAAATGGAAGTGACTCGGGGATTTTTGTTTTCTGAAAGTGACCATGGCAGGCATGGGGTATGTCCTACCTTTTGTCCAAGAGAATCAAGGGAAAAATGAGTCCTAGCATGGATTTGAAAGGACAGAAATAAGCTGCACATATATTTTCACTCAATGAGTCCTATTATTTCAGTATAATGATTCTTTTCTAAATTCTCTCACAAAATATATACATCATCGTTAAATGCTCAAGTGCCACATACTGGCATTACCAAAAAAATCCCTCCTACCTCCCCTTTCAGTATCCCTACATCCTTCAATTGAAATGTCAGTGAGTTCCCACATGCAGCAATTAAGAGAGAGGTAGTATCAATTCCACCATGATCCCATGTTATTACACTGATGGCTAAGGACTAAGAATTGCCTTAAATTACAAGATATCTGGGAAAGAGTTTCTGGCAGCAGTAGAGTTCTGGAGCATCAGTTTTCTGCTTCTAGGGCAAAGTGCAATGGCAGTGGTGATCTGTTTCTAAGGCATAGTGAGACAGTAATGACCAAAGCTGTGAGTAGTCTTAGAGGTCATGTATAGAAGATGGCAATTATGTTTATGTCCCATGTTCCAGCTGCTGCCATAAATTCAGAAGTGAGTTTTCTTTCAGGTACAGTTCTATTAGGTAAGCTAATGTCCCACTGTTTTATGTAATTGAAAGGATGCCATATCATTGCAGACAAAAGTTATATAAGAACTTATTTTCACTTGAACTTTAGTCTATACAGAGTCAGTCTCATGGGTGTTTGATGCTCATTTTTTCTCCTTTACCTGTCTTTACACTTCTCCCTTCTCCCATGGAACCATCCATACTTTCAAGCCCCACTTCAGAGCCATGAAATTGGAGCTATGGAGACCTTAATTCTTGGCTCCATTTTGGGAGGAAAATAGCAAAAAATTATAATCTTCCACAGGAATCACTGTGCTTCACTGATTATTCAGAATGAAGTGTCTTTAAAACTATCTTAGCTTTATATTAACAGTCTTTTTGTTGCCTAATGTTAATTAATTAATGTACTAAGATTTTCTTCCAGTAAATGAGAAAGGGAAGCTCAAAATAAGTGAGAAGACCAAAGATACCATCCTGCCTTATATATTTTAGGACACTTTACTTGCAGTTGTTCAAAATATTAGATTTTAAATAACATATCAACTGATTGGTTAAAGAGTGTAATTCTCCAAAATGCCTGCTGCTAGCCCCCTATTACATATAGTTTTTCTTTTTATTAATTCTGGGCTATGGTTCTCTTCTAACATTCTCTAAAATGATCATTCCAGGTGCTTTTGGTTCAAAAGACTGTATTGCAGAAAAAAAGTATTATTAGAGAAATGACTCTTGATTGGGTGGGGATTTGAACAACATGATAATATCTATACATTATTGTTTACCTTTTCTGCTTGCAGCAGCTCTAAACTTCCACTGTTTAATTTCATTATACTCACTTAACATGCATGCTTTGCCAGGAAAGAATGTATTGACATTGAGTGTGCCAAAAGATTTAGAGAGATTTTTAAGGAAGAAATTTTATAATAGAATAAATGGTTTATAAAATGTTATACTTCATGTATGGTGCTTCATAAGTTAACATTAATTTTACTGTCTTCAGTGATACTTTTGCTCCCATACATAGAACAAGCTAGGGTGATCTGATTCTGCCATAGAATGAAGAGCCATCACTAAGTGTTAGAGAATGCTGCTCAGATGTGCATGCTAATTCTCCATAGTTAAAGAATTGTGTATCAGAGATCTCATGTAAGAGTTAAACCAATGGTATCATTGATCAAGATCACTCATTAAAGTACAAAAAAAAAAACCGTTCTCCTTTATAAACTAATTGGACTCTCTCACTTTGCTACCATGGTTATTAGTAATTCCAAAATCTGTGATGGATCCAAAATCCTACAATCAGTGAGAAAAGTGTGTTTTCGGTTAGGTGAAACAACTTATAGTTAGAACTACATGGATTGCATGCTATCATATTTGGGTGAATAATCAGTGATAAATGAACTACAAATGCACACATATTTCTTTGAGATAAATTCAAGGAAGGAATGAAAAATGTAAATTAGACAAAATTCAATATAATGTCCAAACAACGCATTCCCAATTAAAAGTAATACAGAGTACAGCTTTACTTCAGAATAAAGGGTTAATTAAGTCTCCTTAAAGAAGACTGCACCTCAACATAAGCAAAAATAGATAAGAATTGAAAATAGCACTGGAATAATCATGTCCGTCAATTTGTTAGATGAGCAAATGTACTAAGAATTGCTAAAGGGCAAAGAAGGAATTGTGACCTCCCTACTTTCATTTATAAAAAGAATATATATATAGGAAGTCTGAAAGTTTTGCACCAAAGAAATATATTGATAGAATGAACTCATAAATACTCTGTTATAGGAAATATAACTTTTATAGAATTGTTCAACTGGAAATTAATGAGTAGGCAAATACTTGCAAAAAATATAGAAAGCCTATCTTGAGGATCAGTAATCATGAAATTTTCCTATGAAGACTTTGAGGTGCTGATATGAAAAGTTCAATATTTTGCATAAAGAAAAACAAGTAAATACTAATACAAAAACTTGAAAGAAAATCACTTTTTCTTGTAATCTAGTAAATCGCAACCTGTATCCTCATTCTGAATAGGCAAGATTTTTAAAATCAATTTATCTGCAGTTACCAAAGAAGTACCATGCAGAGGTAATTGCTTGCTGTTCCCACTGTTTGAAAGGCAGTGTTCCATCAAATAATGCTTGGATATACCTACTGGCCTTGCACAAATTCAAATGTAATTTAGAGAAACTACTGAGGAAAATTTACCAAACTTTACAAAGTTTTAACTTTCACTTCAAAGTTATATAGAATTAAGAACCTAACTGCTAGTTATAAAATAATTATGTGCATCTGCTGTCTGACTTTTATTATTTTAGTAATATTTGTGTGTAGAGGACTATATTTAAATGATACATTGTTTTGCTTTAATATTCTAAGATCTTTACTCCTTTCTTTAGCTGCCTTGTCCTTTAGATCCATATGGTTCATAGTTGACTAGTAGACACAGAAGAATATATTATAATGGGTAAAATTTATTGAGCATTTAACATATGCCAAGCACTGCTTGAAGAACTTTACATGAATTAACTCATTTAATCTGCACAACAAATCTTGGAAGTCGGTATTTTGTTATCATCTCAGTTTTACAAATGAGAAAAAAATAAGACACAGAGAGGTTAAGTGATGCTCTTGATTGCAGAGCAGGCAAGGAGCAGAAGCAGGTTTTAAAGAAAGGAGATAGCTCCGGAGCCCAAGGCTTTATTCCAATGCCATTTTTCCTCTGTTATAAAATACCCACTCAAATAAAAGGCCAAGAACGTGTTTTAGAAACAGTCAGCCTTTAAGGCAAATTCACCAGTGACTTACAATGAATTATCTTATTTAACATAAAAAAGTAAAAACTGCCACAAAGCAAGAATATTTTAAGCAACTTTGGAGGAAAAATAAAAGGTATAAATAATTGGTATCTGTTCATGTACAATACACCAAGAAAAGGCCAAAACTCACTCATGGTACATTTATAAGAAAGTATTGTTTACAACATAATACATCAAGTACTTAATATATAAGGGATCATTGTTCCTTTGACATGATGGCTAAAGGGTAGGGGCAGGTTGATTGTATCACAGGCTAGCTATTTTTTTTAATGACCAGAAAATCTTTTATTTTCATGTTATGGCATGCAGTCACTTTTAAACAAAAATGTCCTATGTTTAATGCTGTATTTGAAAATTATTTGCACAACCTTTTAGAACTCTAATATTTGTAAAATATTAGAGTACCAAGTAAGAGAAACCCTTCTGTGGTGGCAAGTTATTGTTGTTTTCAAAAGGAAAAAACTGATGTGTTATATTCATCATTGAATGTTTCAGAAATCAGTGATTTCTTTTTGAGGATTTTCTGAGCCAGGCATTTCTTCCTGACTCCTAAGTTTCCCCAGAATTGTCTATTAATTATTACTAAGAGAGAAAGATAAGCAAAATCCTCAATTAATGTTCAGTGAATTATGCTACTCTTGAGGAAAAGGCATGAGGTAATTTTCTGGATCCTGGGGAGAATCAAGAAAAAATGAATGACGCCATATTTCTTTCTTGTATATGTCTAAGAAAGAATGTATTACTATTCATTTCCTGGAAACGGAAGTAAAGTTTTAATCAGGGTTCAACCAGTGAAGTAGAGAAACAGAAACTGAAATTTTGTATATATGTATTCCAGCTTTTGACTTGATGCAGTTGTTGGTTAGTCAATCTAGGTCAGACAGCTGTCTTTGTATTTGATGCCGGAGCTTTGATTCCATGAGGGAGGTGGTTGGGGAAAGAAGATGGATATAAAGCAGCACAAGAACAATCAGGATCCCCTAAGCATATGCTAGAGGCTACTAGGGCAGACTGAAACCGGTGTCATTTCTTATTGCCTCTAAGCTTGGTGGTGTGGTTGTCTTACAGAAGCTAAGACCCTTCATCATGGAACTAAATACTCACATCTGTCCCAAGAATCTAAGAGCTGAAGGAGGATCCATTGGAAAGTGAAGCAGTTGCTAATGCAGCTACAGCCTCACACCAAAGAAGTGAGTCAGCAGAAAAGTGACAATGTGTGTGAGCTACAAAATGGCTGCTTCATTTCTACTTTTCAAATCTCCCACAAGAAATTCTGCTGTGCCATGCCTTAACCAGAAACCTACAGAAAAGAAACTTCTGAAAATGTAGTTTAGCCGGTTCAAGTTGACACACCACAAAGCCACTACAGTTCACCCTTTGTCAGCTTGATACCAATACACATCTTCTTAAACTATACTAATCTCCAAATATTCACAGTAGCAAAGTCATATTTCCACCTAACATGTTACAACTATCCCAGATACAACTGAAAACACATTAACCCTTTCCACAGAAAGGTTGCAATGTCTCTTTTTTTTGTCTTTGGGTGCTAGTCATTCTTCTAGTTGATTCAGGCTACCTCTTTAATATCCTGTAAATTAAATATTGATATATAAAGTTAACTAATATTAACACATCTTATACTAATTAGGGGATGAGAGGTGGAGAAAATAAAAATGTTATATATATTTATATACAGAAACATTTCAGATTATACATAAGCATATATAAACATATACAAAAATAAGGAAGAAATACACATAACTATTACACTTCTTGTTTCTCTAACTAGTCATATGGTCATAACTGGTATTTATAATTACTTTCTTCCACTACATGCTCCATGTACCCTTTGCCCTCAGCAAGCACCTCAGCTGCTCATAGTTTCTTATCTGGTTGGGTCACCCCAAAATTCATTCCTCAGTGGTCTGGGACATTCACAGCCCTGCCTGAATTGGGTTGTGATAGTTTTCTTACTGACTTTAATCACAGGACATGAGAGCACTCAGAAGCTCCCTAGAGGATATCCTGCATTCTAAACATGCTTCCCCTTACCTCCATCAGGCAGTAGCAACTCAATTTCACCTTGTTAGTGAGAAATTAAGTACAGAAACTCCATTCTTTGCCTGTTAATTCCAGAGCCCAAACTGGTTAGCTGGAAGTCTCAATTTCCATTTCAATGCAAACACTGTTGTGTCCCCTGACAGAAGAATTAACCCACACCCCATTTGCTGTGAAAGAGGTTCTTTGGTCAGAATTGATGTTGTGGGGAATAACATGATGATAGATGGTAGTTTTGGCAGAAGAATTGCAAGCAGAGAAGAAAAATCTACAACCAGAGTAGGTATCTATTCCAGTAAGAACTGAACTGCTCCTTCCATGATGAAATAAGTTCAATATAATCCTACTCCCACCAGGTAATGGCTGATCCCTTCAGAGAATGGGGCCATATTGGGGACTCAGTATTGGTCTCTGCTCCTGGCAGATTAGGCACTTGGTAATGCCTGTAGGCAGGTCAGTCTTGCTGATCCCATGCATAGCCTCCATCACTCCTAGAATGACCACTTCGGTCATAATCCCAATGGTGAGTTAGAAGAGTGGCTGGAGAAAAAGGCTAACTGCCATCCACAGAATAGGTTACCCTACTCACCTGATTTTTAAAATCCTCTTCTGATGGGGAGGTGTTCCTTACTCTTTAGTGATCTTCCACATGGGGAATAAATATCTTCACAACCTGTGTCTATTTGGGGACACCTCTTCACATCTCTCTTGTTGCCAATTTCCCAATCACATTCCTTCCACGTCCTTGACTGTCCAGCCAAATAATTGGCCACAGCCCATGAATCAATACAGACTCGTATCTGTGGACATCTCACATTATAAACAAAATGAACAATCAGGTGCACTGCTCAAAGTTCTGCCCCTGGGAGGATTTCCCTTCACCAGGTCCTTTAAGATGATCCCGGAGGGGAGCTGCAGCTTCCCATTTTGAGAAGTGCCTGAATATTGTGAAGAACCATCGATAAACCTGAGTTTTTCTTTTTTGGCCAACTGGTCATAGGGAACTCCCCCCAGAATTCAAAGTGCAGACTGGGAGAGAGAAGGCAATGTGGAAAGAGTAGGGAACATGGGAACCACTTTCTCCTGTCACTTACTTGTGCCTTCAGGGCACAATCTCCAACTCATGTATAAAAGTTCCTTTTATAATGTAGTGCTGCGGTGTATGTTCAGTTTTATGGCTCAGTGGGTCAGAATCATCTAGTTCTTGGTGGACAGCTTACATCCATGATAACTTTGTGGCCCATGGTCAAATTGTCAGTCTCTTCTAAGACCCAGTAGTAAGCCCAAAATTGTTTCTCAAAAGTAGAGTAGTGACCAAAGGAGATGGCATGATTTTGCTCCCAAATCCTAATTGTTTGTATTGTGATTGTCCTTTAGTGGCATACTAAAAACCCCGATCTACAGCCCTATCTGCCACTGAAACTTCTAGCACCCTTGGATCTGCTGAGTTATATGGTCCAAGGGTAAGAACAGCTTATACAGCAGCCTGGACCTGTTTATGCTGCGGCTTTTTGGACCTATCAGTAAATGAGTTGGATTAGCATAATAAAATAAGAAATTCCATTAATTCCTATAGTCTTCTTTTGTGGGGAAGATTAGACTACTTTCTTGGAGACAAATTTAATACTGTTATAAATATACCCTGATTCTTTAAACAATAAACAGAAGTTCAAATGAGATTTGGAGAAATTTTTGAGTATCAGGGAATTTCAAAACTACTCATTTTCACTCTTAAAGGAATTGGTTGCTTCCTTATCAAAAATAAAATATATTTAAATCAATGCTTTCATTTGTAGTCAATATGGCAAGGCATATATGTGATACTATTTATCTAATAATGTCTAGTGCAAGATCCTGGAAAATGTTGATGTAGTAAATTCATTAGTTTCAGTAAATTCAGTTAATGTTGATTTCTAGGAGTGAAATATTAAGGTAGAACAATAAAAAAGCTGGACATGAAAATCTACAAAAAGGACTACTATATTGGGAAATATAAATAATGGGGAAAATTGAAAGGAATTTTGATGATTTAACCTATAGAAGGGAAAGCTAAAAGGAACTAACTATATCTTTGAATAAGATGCAAAAATTCCTTCTCCAGCAAATTGTTTTGAAAAAGACAAGATAGAATAAAGTTATAGATTATGAGCACTAGCAGTATACTACATAGAATCAGATAAAACAGACATAGGGTTTAGGTTACCTTGCGTTTCATTTTTGTAATTTGAGTTTTTAATCCAGAAATCATAAATGTTTATTTCCCTCACTAGTATTTAATACAAAAGCAAAACCTGAATTTTTAGTAAACAAGCTATTTCTACTATAATAAAAAAATACACTCTCTTCCGTTTCCTGCTTGCCTACGTCTGTTTCTAACTTGGAAAATGCATTTGGTTTCTTTTCTCTACTACATGCATACAAATTAAACAGGTTTATTCAACATGCTGTTTATTCAAGATAACACTTTGTTAAGATACAGTAAATCACTCATTGTTTGCTATATTTAATATTAATATCATATTGTATGGCAGGTTTATTCCATGTTTTCCAAAGAGGTGCTGATGCAAGTCTTCAAGCTTCCAATGTTTTGACTATTAAGAATACCTTCTCTTTTTGTTATAGTGCCAATTCCTATTTCTCCCTGCTGTGACTTTTACTTCTAGTCACATGGAGACTGCATAGCTTCTCATTCTTCAGGAAACTATCTTTAGTAATTCATGTTGGTGAGAGGAGCTCTTTGTAGGCATACAGTTGATTAACTGCAAGATCTCCTGCTGTTCTCAGTCAGAAACCAGCTCTGTTTCTAGTCCAACAGATGTTTCCCTCAGAACTTTAAGGACTGTTATTGTGCAGAAAAAGAACGTGTTTTCACTTATTTCAATTTACTATTTGCACTGTTAGAAAAATTATGATGTAAAATCTACATAAATATTGTTTTGAATAAATGAAGGAACTATGAAAGTATACAATTCTGCTCCATGTGTCAGTAAAATATATTGCACAATGGCTGATACTAATAAAGGGGAGCTTACTCAAATTCAGAGAATTCTGTCTGAACTTACACCTAAATCACTTGGACCTGGTTTTGTCTAAATATCTTTTAGATAACGTAACTTGACTGTCTGGATTACTGCTACATCTCTATCTTCTAGCTCAGAATATTAGACAATATAAACAAATAAATGTTTAAAGAAAATAGTGTATTAAAATGTTACTATTACTTAATATTAATTAATTAATTAAGCTGTATGATGAGGGTATACAAGAGAATGATTTAATTATACATGACTATTTCCTATGTATACAGCATTTTTCTTGTATGCAAATATCAATAAATTCCTTTAATTTTTAAAATATTTTAAGACACTGAAACAATTGTAGATGAATATATTGGAAAAGCCAATATATTTTAGTTAGTTGTGAAATTATGTGAAAGTGACTGAAGAAATTATAAACTTGACAGATACAGTATTTTTCAAAAATGATCTGTGGTTCTGAAATTTTTATTTATAGGTAAGAGGGGTTTAATCAACAGAGCAAGCCTTCATTCAATTGCTCGTTCACCATTTCATATTTATTTCCTTGTTATATCTTTTAATATTTATCTGAATTTTAGCCTATATGGCATATTAGTTTACTAGAACATTATTTAATTACATCTGTGGGCTAGATAACCATTGTGAATAATAGGACCCAATAAGAGTTTTCTGCTGGGTATTTCTTTTGTTAGACACATCATTCAAAAATCATACATTGTAGTTTATATGTATTTTAATATGAAATAGAAGACTGTATTTATAACAAACTTTGTTAGGAAATTCTGTGGAGCCCCTTTATAATTTTGAAGTTGGAACCTGGAGCTAACATTTTATTTTAAATAGTTTAATAATTTAATATCAAGGTTTAATATATGTAGTTATTATTATTCTAGAGATTTTCTCTGCAGTATTTCAGAGGTGATTTATGCTAAAATTAGTTCTAAAGTATTCATAAAATGTAAGAATTAATATGGGAAGAGAGAAGATGGTGGCTAGCTGAGACAGGGAGAAAAAAACGCCTCCGTGAAAAACACTAGCTAAAAACCAGAAAGTGACCTAGAATACCGGTTACAGCGATGCACCAACTGGATGAGGGCTCCTAGCTCCAGAGGGGCCGTATACTTGGTGAAACCGGGAGTCAGCATTCTGAAACGAGTGAGTAAGCTGGCTGGAAGACCTGCAGCCATGCGGCGGGCTGGGGAAGCCAGGGTTCAGCATATGGAGACCAGCTGGCTGTTTTTAAAAAAAAAAAAAAAGAGTGGCTCCAGTAGCAATTGTGGGAACCACGCAGTAAAACACAGCAAGAGGGGGCTGGGCTGGCCTCTTGCTGTCTGGCCAGGAAGATAGCTCGCAGCAGATACCTTTAGGTTCGGGGGAACGGAGGGGAGAGCCGGAAGCAGAAAGAAACCCCGTGGCTAGCAGCTAGCCCCCGGAGGGCTGGATAAACTCCCACAGCCCAAAAGCCCCACCAGTTGTCCCGGAGTTAGGAAGGAGGAACGGTGCCAGGAAGAGGGGGTAGAGACGCCTCGCTCGGCCATTTTTGCTTCAGGCTGGGAGTGCACCGCCACATGGCCCAGCGGCCCGGGGCTTTCCTTGTGGGACAGCGCGCACTGATGACATAGCACAGCCTTCCCTTGGCTGAACTACTGGAGGAGGGGGATCCGCCTGGAGAACCCAGGGACGCTATGCCAAGTCTGGTGGTTTATGGATCAGCGAGAGAGAGAGGCTGGGGCTGAACTCAAATGAAGGCTTAGACTTTTGCGGTGGCCTTGAATCTCCGGGATCCTGGGGGATTTGAACATTAGATCTGCCCTTCCTTCCTGGCTACCCATACACACGCCCCACATTCAGGGCAGACAGCTCCAGCAACACACCCAAACTGAGTTCTCCAACTGAACCCACAAGAATCATTTCCCCACACAAAGCAGAAAAAACGTTGAGAACTGACTTGAGGGATATAGGTGACTCACAAACACCATCTGCTGGTTAATTAGAGAAAGTGTACATCACCAAACTCTGTTCCTGAAAAATTAGATCGATATCCCTTTTTCTTTACAGCTTGAAAGAGCCCTATCAAGCAAAACAAATGCCAAGAGGCCAAAAACAACAGAAAATCTTAATGCATATGATAAAACCAGAAGATATGGAGAATCCAACTCCAAACACACAAACCAAAATATCGGAAGATACAGTATACCTCACAAAGTTAATCAAAGATCTACAATCGAGGAATGAAAACATGGCAAAGGATTTAAAGGACATCAAGAAGACCATGGCCCAGGATATAAGCTACATAAAGAAGACCCTAGAAGAACATAAAGAAGACATAGCAAGAGCAATTAAAAAAATAGAAGATCTTATGGAAATAAAAGAAACTGTTGGCCAAATTAAAAAGACTCTGGATATTCACAATACAAGACTGGAGGAAGCCGAACAACATCTCAGTGTCCTAGAAGCCCACAGAACAGAAAATGAAAGAACAAAAGAAAGAATGGAGAAAAAAATCAAAAAAATTGGAATGGATCTCAGGGATACGATAGATAAAATAAAACATTCAAACTTAAGACTCATTGGTGTCCCAGAAGGGGAAGAGAAGGGTAAAGGTCCAGAAAGAGTATTCAAAGAAATTATTGGGGAAAACTTCCCAAACCTTCTACACAATATAAATACACAAAGCATAAATGCCCAGCGAACTCCAAATAGAATAAATTCAAATAAACCCACTCCAAGATATATTCTGATCAGACTGTCAAATACTGAAGAGAAGGAGCAAGTTCTGAAAGCAGCAAGAGAAAAGCAATTCACCACATACAAAGGAAACAACATAAGATTAAGTAGTGACTACTCAGAAGCAACCATGGAGGTGAGAAGGCAGTGGCATGACATATTTAAAACTCTGAGAGGGAAAAATTTCCAACCAAGAATACTTTATCCAGCAAAACTCTCCTTCAAATTTGAGGGAGAGCTTAAATTTTTCACAGACAAACAAATGCTAAGAGACTTCGCCGATGAAAGACCTGCCCTACTTCAGATTCTGAGGGGAGTCCTGCTGGAGGAGAGACAGGGAAAGGAGAAAGAGATATAGAAAATTTTAACAGACATATATAGTACCTTACATCCCAAATCACCAGGACACTCACTTTTCTCTAGTGATCACAAATCTTTCTCGAGAAGGGACCATAAGCTGGGACATAAAACAAGCCTCAAGAAATTAAAAAAAAAAACATTGAATATACTCAAAGCACATTCTCCAACCACAATGGAATACAAATAGAAGTCAATAATTTTTGAACTATAACTCCACTAGTTACTTCCTACATGATATAAAATACACAAACTCTTAAGGACAAATCAGTGGTTTTGAACTCAATGTAAAATATGTAATTTTAGACAACTATATAAAGGTGGGGGAATGAAGGAGTATAGGAACATAGTTTATGTGTCTTACTGAAGTGAAGGTGGTATCAGAGAAAAACAAGATTGATATGGATTTAAGAGGTTAATTTTAAGCCCCACAGTAAACACAAAGAAATTATCAGAGAATATAACCATAGAGATGAAAAGTAGAGTTTGGGTTAAGAGAAATGGGGGAAGGGGCAATGGGGAGTTAAGAAATGAGTGTAGGGTTGCTGTTTGAGGTGAAGGGAAATTTCTAGTAATAGATGGTGGGAAAGAGCATTACAACATTCTAAATGTGATTAATTCCACTAATGAAAGGCTAGGGAGGGAGTGGAATGAGAAGATTTAGGCTGTATATATGTTTCCACAACTGAAAAAAAAAAAAAAAGTCAGTCTAATTAGATGACAATTGAATACTAAGGATGAACTTGGATGGGACAGGAGGATAGAGGACGGGTCGTTCAAAGGGACACAGTTTAGACATAAGGAAAAGGAAATATAGAATGTAAGCTTTTTATCATTGTTGAATCTATTGTACCTCTTAGCTGCGCTTAATGGGATTGCATGAAGGAATGTTCTTGTTCATAGGAAGCGTATACGTGAATTATAGTGAATGCTCAAGGATGTGTGCAGCTAACTCTCATATGTTCAGACGACACAGCAATAGATGATGGATGATAGGGAGGGAGGGAGGGAAAGAAATAACAGTGTGACAGCAAGTTAAAGTTGGTGGATTGAGCTACTGGGGGAGGGCGGGTCAGGGTATGATGGAATTCTGTGTATGGGGCTAGTATTGTTTTTGCAACTGTTCATATAACTTTGAATTTATTTCAAAATAAAAAAAAAGAATTAACTATGATTAGGGATTGGCTCCTATTTATAATTTGCTTCAACACTGCATAGTAGATCTTGATAAAGAAAGTCATCTTTCTTACTGAATGAGGAATGTCTACATAGTTGGCACATAATTTTTTCTTTTAATAAACACCTTGTCATACAAATGAGGCACTTTGTGGGTAATACTAAACTGGTTCTTAATACGCAAAAGCTCGTATCTACCTCTAAGTGAAGTCATAAAAATATTTTTCTCTGGACCAATGGAAAAACATGATAACTAATATAAAAAGATAATCTTTACTCAAGTCTTTCAAATTTAGCAGGTAGGAAGGGGATATTCCTAAAATACTTCATCAAAAATGTAGCACACAAAAATTTTTTCATAGTAAAAAGCGTAAGTAGTCCACCAGCAAAAGAAAAATATTAATTAAAATGAAAGAATCAAAATTATTTATAGGAAGTATAATTTGTGCAATATTTCTAGTCCTCTGCAAATTATAGTCATCAATTAGTCAATCTATTGCAGCCCTAATATGTAAATTCCTTAACCTAATTGCATGTGCTTCAAACAACAGGCTGTGTCGTCAGTCCCGGGTAGGTTTTCTTTGATTCATGCCAACCTTTCTAACTCTCAATATGTCTTCCATTTCACAAATATATTACAGTGTCTTGGATGATCTACTTCTATCGATCACCCTTCCATACACTTCTCCACGTATCAAAGAAATATTATTTTCTGGAAAGTCAAATTACTCTGCTCATTGCTAAGGAGTGTCATCTTCAGGCAAATTATATCTCTCCTCCACTTTTCCTCACTCCAACACTGTATATATGTGTTCATGTTAAAGGATAAAAGAAAGCCTTTAAGAAAAAGAAGCCACAATATGAAAATGTAAATCCAATCAGTTTATGTAGAAGAACTGAAGATAATAGAAACCTAGATTCTTAAGAATGGGAAAGGATCCTTTCTCTTAATGCGAAAAGCTGCTTTATAATATCCCTGAAGGACATTCAACAGTCTTTGGTAGAACAATTCTAACAGTAGGGAATTCACTGTTTTATTAAGGAGTTTGTTTTATTTTTGGAAAGAGTTTTAAAATTGTAAAACTCCTACTTGATATTTATTCGTTTTTCCATATAGATCATGAGCAAAGTGCAAATCTAATATAGCAGACCTTATCTAGACTCTAAACAGCAGCTACTTCTCTGGATTTGAATGCTTCATATACCAGATGACTTGACAGAAAATAACCATGGAAAAAAACATTGAAAATGTTCACACGTGAAAATATCTTTTATTTGATATTTTGTAAAGATGATAAGATGATATCTTGGTAACGGAATTCACACTTTAAAGTTGAGAACCTGAACACAAGATAAACTAAAAATCTCCATTTCCTCCTCACTAAAGACATGATGATCACGCCTAGCACCCTTGACTGGGAGGATGATCCTGCTCTGGTTTGGTCTGGATCCTACATAGTGAGCCCTCCATGGTTCATGTCCCATTCCATGTGGTCTCTAAATGCATTTGCTTCTTTTTCGTGGAGTGTGCTAATCCACTGTTTTCATCCTTGCTTAAATTTAACCTTTTCTAGGAAGTATTTTGTATTCAAGAATATACTTGTCTTCCTCCTATGTACTGGATAGAAATGGCTGCAACTGTGAAGGGCTTCCCACCTGTCTGAGCATGTGAAGTGAAAGGAGATTGTGAATAGAGTGGCACTGAAGCCCCACTGCAAAGCAAATTCAGTCCTGCCTAGAGTTTGAGACAATTCCTGTGTAACAGTAGTAGTTCCTAAGTATCATTAGCTGAGTAAACTTTGTTTATGAG
Organism: Choloepus didactylus; assembly: GCF_015220235.1. Taxonomy (NCBI): domain Eukaryota; kingdom Metazoa; phylum Chordata; class Mammalia; order Pilosa; family Megalonychidae; genus Choloepus; species Choloepus didactylus. Next base: position 65,355,174 of record NC_051308.1, on the reverse strand, counting down.
TTTTGCAGAAAACTGAAAAAAAAAAAAAAAAAACACCAGTAGGCCTATAGCAAATGGTATCTGGTTGGAAGGCATGCTGCATGGTACAAACACAATTTTAATTTTGAACATTTTCATATACACACTCCTTCTTTAGTTTCCAAGCCTGCTTAAGCAAATACCATGAAATGGTTCCACTTAAACACTGGGATTTTATTGGCTCATGGTTTTGAGGTCAGGAAAATGTCCTAATCAAGGTATCATCAATGCAATTCTTTCTTCCTGAAAATTGTGGCATTCTGGGGCTGGCTGCCAGCAATCCTTGGTTCTCTGTTACATAGCAAGGCACATGGCATCATCTACTGGTCTCTTCTTTCTCTTCTGGGTTTCCTTGATGTAGCTTCTTGCTTCGTACAGCTTTCTTTCTCTCATGTCTGATCATTCCACTTATAAAGGACTCCAGTAACAGCATTAAAGACCCAGCCTGATTAAAGCAGGACACACCTTAACTGAAGTTACCACATCAAAAAGTCATACTTACAATGGAGTTTCACCCACAGGAATGGATTCGGTTTAAGAACATGTTTTCTTGGGTACATAGAGCTCCAAACCATCACAACCATCCTGTATGCCTTACAGTCAATATTTCAACTACCATCTTCAAGTATGTGAATAAAACTAAGTGTATAAAACTACTAAGCATAGCCTTAGCCTTAAGTGAAAGAGTCTCAAACATTTACCTAAAATATGACAATGATGCCAGTATTTGTTCTTTTCTTATTTTTTATTTTCTGACTCCTTACTATTTCTTAGCTACATATGATAAAAACTAACACTTTGTCTATAGTCTGTGTTCTAGTTTGCTAATGCTGCTGAATGCAAAACACCAGAAATGGATTGGCTTTTATAAAAGGGGGTTTATTTGGTTACACAGTTACAGTCTTAAGGCCATAAAGTGTCCAAGGTAACACATCAACAATCAGGTACCTTCACTGCAAGATGGCCAATGGTGTCCGGGAAACCTCTGTTAGCTGGGAAGGCACATGGCTGGTGTCTGCCCCAGAGTTCTGGTTTCAAAATGGCTTTCTCCCAGGATGTTCCTCTCTAGGCTTCAGCTTCTCTCCAAAGTGTCACTCTCAGTTGCTCTTAGGGCATTTGTTCTCTCTCAGCTTCTCCAAAATGTCTCTGTAAGCTGAACCTCCTCTCTCAGTTCCAGGGTGTTCTTCAAAGTGTCTCTCTTGGCTGTAGCAAGCTTGCTTCTTCTGTCTGAGCTTATATACTGCTCCAGTAATCATGGCCCATGCTGAATGGGTGGGGCAACACCTCCATGGAAATTATCTCATCAAAGTTATCACCTACAGTTGGGTGGGTCACATCTCCATGGAAACACTCAAAGGATTCCAATCTAATCAGCACTAAAATGTCTGCCCCACAAGATTGCATCAAACAATATGGCTTTTTTGGGGGGACATAATACATTCAAACCGGCACAGTCTGTAATATGTCCAGATGATCAGAAGGATCAAGGAATCAGAACTACCATAAAGGTACCATGTTTCTAAAGATGGGTTTTATTTAATTATAATAAAAAAAACCTACAATATGATAAAAATAGATGAAGTGAGTTACTAGTTGATGCAGGACTAACTTGAACTTTACCAGTAATAAAATGTACAGTGTATGTTCAAAGAACTGTTTAGGCTGTTTATTTAGAGGATACATTTTTACAATTGTTTCAAATGTAGGAAAGCAACTGAAGGATTTACTTCTTTTTACTCAGGTTAAGGGTGTTGATTTTGCATTTATTTGCTATTTGAGAAATATTTCCAAATGATTCTGCAAAAAAAAAAATGTGAAAAATTAGAACAGGAGTTTCTGAAAAAGATAAAAGGATATTCTTTATACTAGCAGAGTCTTTGAAAAGGGGAAGACATATTAAAGATTAGGAAAGTAGAAACATTAGAATTCAAGTATCATATTAAATTCAGAGAGACATTTCACTAAATGAATAATAAACATATGGAGCATGCCACCAAGAAGACCAATTAAAATGTGATAAATCAAGAATACTGTCACAATTTCTCATGGAACAGAAATAAAGGGAGTAAGGAAAGAAAATACAAGTGGATGCTTTCTTTAGTAACAAAGTATAGCCATTGTTATTGTTTCTTTTCTTAATATAGTCATTAAAATTTGTTGGTATAAAATATCTAATAAAAATCTCACCTTTGCACGTACAATTTTTAATTAACATTTTTCTCTTCAAAATTCTATTTGAAAACACCCATTCTTGAATCTTCATTCTGCCATTAGATAATTTATTTTGGAATGACAGCAAAAAATTCTGAACTCTTTAAGAGTAAAATTTGAAGATTAACAGTTTCATTTTTGTATTATTATAATAGATCAATATACATTCAATTCTTCCTACTCAGACAATCTTTCATCAACATGGTTGATGCAGATATCTTCCTTCACTTCATAAATGTCTCCACCATTTCCCAGATACTAAGTTTTAAAGACTGCAGTTAAGGCATGCTGATCTTTCTGTAAAATGCAAATTCCACCAGACTGATAATGTACTCAGACATAATCAGCTGTATCCTCTAATAGGATTCATTTATTAAATTACTTTCCAACAAGACTATTGATTGAAAGAAATTGAAACAGGGGTTAAATAACTTTGGTTGTGGAGGTGGGATTAAGCACGTGGTGATGCAGCATAGAGATTTGCACACCTATAAGTAAATACAATCTCTGGGCAGGCAGGGAAGCAGAAATGAATGGCATAAGCCCCTGGGTACAGATAAGGAATGGAAGAAAGAGCAGAGTTAGCAGAAGGGATATGAAGATAAATTTTTAAATTCACATTGTAGTCTTTACGTTTGACTAATCACACTCAAATGTGTTCTATGAATTATTAAATATTATATGAATTATTATGATAATAAAACTGTAAATAAGTTCATCAAAATGAAGATTTAAAGGTTTTTAAATTAATACTTACAAAACATTTACTAGAAAACCATGAAAAAAAACCTAATATCTGTTCATTCACTTTATAAATAATTTTTGAACACTGGCTTTGCTCAATGGACTGTACTTGCATATAATTCACAATGTTCTATAGGGAATAAGTGATATTCTTTTGCACATTATAATTAGTTTTACAGATATTTTCATATTTTGATAAGTTTAATCTTATGGTCTTTGAAACTTTGAACAGTACTCAAGGTCTACATTGCTAAGAGAGAAATTTACTAATTGGATGACTTCATTCAGGGAAAAGGAGAAAAGAAACATTGCTTCAGAACATTTTAAAGAAAACTGTGTTTTCTTTATTATGAATTGCTTAATTTGGAAAGAATGTGCACTATATATACTTGGAAGAGCTCTGTACCTATGGCATTTTCCATTTTTGTTGATAATATCTGAAGGGATAATAATATAATCTGTAATAGATTATGGGTTGATGGATTTGGGTATCATATTTCTAAGGAGAGAAGGATGACTCATTGAAATTCTTTTTAAATCACAGCATAGCCCAAAATGAGATTTTAGAAGTAAATGAAATCTATGAGTTGCTTTTCAGTTACATTGTATATGTAGTTTTCTGTTTAGCTTCATATAAAACTGAAGCCATGTTCTTATCGAAAATAATTATAATTTTATCAAATTGCTTAACAGAGTTCAGTACATTATAAATTACAAATTATAATTTATATAACAAACTAGCTTTTTATGATTTAATATTGTGGTTTTAAAAAGTTATAAACATGGAAAGATAACTAGAATTACTATTGGAATACAAGTTTCTCCTGGTATATTTATATAAAAGCAACACATAAAATTGTGCCAATCACATAGTAAGGCACTTAGTATAAATTTGTTAAATGAATGCATTTAATTTCAAATAGAAAAAAACGGTGCTTAATTTGTCAGTTCATGTTGGACTAAAATAAATTCACTTCTTGTAAATACCCTTCCAAAGTTCTGTGTTAAAAAAAAAAGTTTTATGTTAAGCAACATAAATACAAATTGAGGCAAAAAAAAAAAAAAAAATAGGAAAAAGATGAGGAGGAGGAGGAAGCAAAATAGAGAGGAGCAGGAGCAGGAAAAAGAGCATTTGTCATTTTACACTTGCTTCTGTCATCCACCTTCCTCCTCCTAACCCTAACCCCTTTCTTGATACATCTTTCACCACCTCCTAATTAAGGGATTCAGAGCTACTACAACATTTCAAGCATCTTTTCTTACCTCTACTAACAGCCCTCACTCCACTGCACCTTAATGTTTTAATTATCTTCCACTGTTTCCTGCACTCCCTTACCTACAAGTCTTCTGAGATGCCTTCCCTTTTGCCTCCATTTTCACAGCACCGTCATCCCTCATACCCCAATTCCATCCCCCCACTTCTTTTGTATATTTGGCCTTAATTCATATATTGCTTCCTCTGTGAAGCTTTCTATTACTCCCCAACTACAGATTTTCATCTTTTGCTGTGTTGTCCCTTAGCAATATGTATCCATCTCATTATAGAATGTGCCATCTTGTATTTTAATTACTTATATTTAACTTAATTTCCCTCTAGGCTTAAGCTTTTTGAGGGCAGAGACTGGCATTCTTGTTCTTTATTTTCCCTCTGGGGTCTAACAGAGTGCCTGACAAAATTGACGTACATGGCTGCTATTTCATAAATGTGTTGAATGGATAAATCTCAGTTTATCCTTCATAGCCAAGAGGAAAGAGTGATCTATACTTATTTTCACTTCATTTCACATTCATATCCACACCTGCACCACCTATTGAAATTGCTTTTGCTAAAGTCACCAATATATCCAAATTGCAAACACAATAGCTACTTGTCACTTTTATTGATTTTCTTATTTGTGCTTGTTACCTTTCCCTTGCTTCTTACACCTCTCTCCCAAAGGCTTTTGGTTTACCATCTTCTTCAGATTTTTCTCTAAACTCCACAACAGTTTTTTTGTTCCTTCATTCATCTGGTACTTAAAGACTAGTGAAACCTAGAATTTTTCCCTTATCATCTTTACTTACTGTAACTCTTCCTTGGAAAATTTCCTCCACCTTCAGTGCTCATTTTCCATTTGTAATATGCTATTTTATTTCATATCTATACCCTATGCTCAGGCCTCTATTTTCTGCATTTTTTCTATAGATTCAACTGCTATTTACATTTGAATGCCCCATATACATCATGTGTAAAATAAACATTTTCTGACACAATAAGCTTCTTCTGTATTCTTTGCTTATGAAAGACACCAATAATTACCTAGTCCCTTAAGCTAGACATCTGGGAGATATTCAAGGTAGCTCTTTCTTCTTAATATCTAACCATTCTAACACCCAAATGTATTTCCATTTCCCTCTTCTTCTCATCTCTGCTACCATAATTTAGTTTAGTACTTTATCTTTTCTTTCATGTAATAATGATTTCTACCTGAGCTTTCTCCATTTTTACAATGCATCATGAGTGATTTTTCAAAACTAAAATTCTTTCTGTAATGCTCCAATATAAAATTCTTCAATAGTCCCCCATTATCTTCCTAACAAAAATCCAAACTCTATATGTCACAAAAGGTCCTTCATATTATTCTGCAGAGAGATACAGCACTTCCTAAAATTCTCCTTCTATTATGAATTATGAATATGTGTCTCCAGATTTACTTAAAGTGGCACCTCTCTGAGATTTTTTTGGATGTTCTCAAGAAAAAATCCCCAACCTGTACCAATGTAGCTTCATTTGCAAAACTCTGTCATAGCAGACATCACATGCTGTTATCGAATGGGTTACTTTTCCATGTCCCTCATTAAACATTGGCTCCTTGAAAGCAGACAACCAAGTCTCTCTAGCAACTAATGCAATGCCTAGCACAAAGTTTTCTCTTTTCTTTTATTTATCTTTAACTTGCTATGGGGCACTGAACCTTTAGCGTTGGAATTACATACATCAGAGAAAGGCCATTCAGGGATATAGTTTGCATATTCTTTTAAAGAATCGTTTTTGAATAAAGTTTATGTTTCTCAATCTGTTTTTATATTAATTTTTAAACTTTGTGAATAAATAGCAAGCGTTAATGTTTCTCATCTTACAAATCAGAAAATTTTGCTCAAGTGAATCCTCCAGTATCATGACACCATCACATTTTCACATCACATCTTAGAAAGGTGCCTTCCAGCTTCTTATCCCACCCCAGAGGTTTCAGCTCCATTATAATTGATTTACATCCTCAGAACCATTACTCAAAATCTTTGGGAAAATTACTATTGCAAGGACATGAAATAGAAATTGAATGACACTCATTTTAAATACAAGAGAAAATTAATAAATAAATATGCCAAAAGCCAACAATAATTTTTTGGTACTGGCATTAAAAACAATATTTTACTATTCATTTACAATATTTATATCCACAAGATATCAGATATCATTTAGTTTGTAGTATGACCAAAATGACATTCTAAGCAATGTTTTAAAAATATTATATGTTAACCATGAGGACATATTTATGAAGAAAAACTTTTCTTATGATTATATTTACCAGAAAATATATATATATGTATATATATATATATATATATATATATATATATATTTCCCTATCCCTTTCTGATAGGGAGAGAGATTCTGTAATTGTGTTTAATAGTTCTACTTAACAAACTCATCTTTTCCTTGCAGTGGTTTTAACAATGAATTCTTGTTCTGGTTCATTACCTAGGAGAAGTAACTTTCAGGGATGTTTCATTCTATATGTGGCTTCAGTTCCTGGGAATTCATAAGTGAAAAGTCAGAGAAGAGGAATGTTGATGGATTAATTTCTATACCAGGTAAATTGCTATACTACATTTATCCAGAAAGTATTGTACGGGGAATGTCATTATTATTCAACAAATAGTAAGGCCAAAAGATAATTACCCTTCAGTTGACACTGTGGCATATTTTTGCATTATCCTTGCCCTCAGTTATTCCATATACCAAACTTGCCCCTGACATAGAACTTTTATTTTGCATTAAAATGTTAGGAGCATTAATGTAAACTATGAGTGAATAAATCAGTCTATTGCTCTACATCTTTGTTTATACCTAAACCCATGTCCATATTCATATGTATGTCTTTCATATTCAGAATGAGCATGATAATTATAACAGGAATTAGTGTATATTCTCAAGGATCCTATAGTAATATGTTTCCACTAGCAAATATCAATTACCCATGTTCCACAATTTCATGTTTGCAATAATATAATTAATTGCATGTATTTTGCTACATTTAAAATAAAGGCCATTATTAGACAGGATTGTAGACCCCAACACCAAAAGGCATCACCAATTTTATGTCATAAAAATCAGGATTGTTTCCATTTTCTTTTCCAAAGACAATGGAATTCAAATTTTCAAATTACCATATTGAACAGTTGTATTCTTATGCAGTTGAGTGTTATTATAGCAAAGGCAAAATATGGGTCATTTCTTTTTCTTTCAATTTATGTGTTTATTTAATTCAGATATTTTATATAGCAGAGAATTTTCTCTGTGTTTTTCTATTTTGTTAGTCTAAACTACAATCTAAGATTTCAAACGAACAGCTCAATTTCAGAAATATCATGGATGTCATTCAGTCTGCAGGCTTTGTCCTGGTTAACTTACACATCACATAACAAATTACTGGTGTCCTGCAGATATAAAGTCAGAAGTCAGTTTTAAACCTGATGTTAAAGTGATTCATCATCTTTACCAAAAATACATACAAATAAAGGCATTAAAAATCTTATTATCTCCTTTTGTAATGTTTTTTATCCCTTCTTCTCTCTCTCATTCTCTCTCTCTCTCTCTCTCTCTCTCTCTCTCTCTCTCTCTCTCACACACACACACACACACACACACACAACTGGTAATGGCATTAAACAATTTACTCAAGGAGTCAAGGAGATTAGGATAGGACTATTGAATTCCATAACGTTGAAATTTCCACCCTGGTTGTTTCATTTTATATCTATCCAAATATGTTACATGAAATTAGTACATAGACTTTCAATCATTAGAATACATTTTGCTTTCTGACTTTTGTTCTTTCTGACCTTAAAACTTTATACATCTAAAAACATAAAATTAATAAATTCACATTTTTATAAAAATCCTGTCTCCAATGAAAATCTAGTTTCTAGTCTCCTGATTAGCCAACCTGAAAGAATAGAATAGAATTTGCAAAGGATCTTTGCTTTAAAATATTTAACATTTCTTGATTCTATTCTTCCCTAATCTATGTGTTGTTCTTCCTACATTTTGTTGTATTGTTTTTCATGCACTTATTTCAAATTCTTCATATGAATGAAGCTGATCTGGTTAGGACCAAGGCAAATCAGACTAAAGGGTAAAAGATTATATTGACTGTGCTTTAAAACTTCAATTTCTGTGTGAGACCAAAGGAAGAGATGTTTATGTGGTGCAAAATTTATATTTTCTGTAGCACACTATCTAATTTAACTTGCATTCAAACACCATAATTACATGGAACCTTGAATAAGGAATGAGATCTTATTGTTTTGTACAGGTTAGTGTGAATGCCCCGATATGTCCCAGAGTAATTTGGACAGAGAACAAAAAAGCATTTGCAAAGCCCCCTTAAGAGACTGAGAAAAAGTGTGGAAATATTAAACTTCCCTACCTGAGGAACTCCTGATATTCTTGCAAATATTGGGGACTGTCAATTTAATAGGCCAAATCCTTGAACTCAGGGCTTGCCCTTATGAAACTTGTTCCTGCAAAGGAGAAGCTAAGCCTATTTATAATTAAGTCAAAGAGTCACTCCAAGAGAACCTCTTTTGTTGCTCAGCTCTGGCCTCTCTCTCTAAGCCAATTATTGAGATAATTGATTTTGACCTTTTTTCTTTTTTTATTTAAAAATTTCCAAAATTTATGAATACTCTATACCCACCAAGCAGCAACATCCTCAGCCTCTTACCCACATCCACTAATAACCTCTAATCTACTTTCTGTCTCTACAAATTTGCTATTTCTAGATGTTTCATATAATGAAATCATACAGTACTTTTGTTATGTGCCTTCTTTATTTCAGCACGTCTCAGAACATCATTCCTTTTTACAGCAAGTTTGCTAATCTTTACTTCTTCAATTTCTAATCTTCCATTAATCCTATCAAGTATATTTTAATCTTGGACATTGTCATTTTCATGTCTAGTACTTCAATTGGGATCTTTTAAAAAATATCTTCCATTTGTCCACCTAACTTTTTAAAGTATGGAATACAGCTTCATTGATTTTTCATCGTAAGTCACATTTTCCTGCTTTTTTGTAGGTCAGGTAAATTTTGTTAAATTACAGAACCTGTGAATTTTACCTTTTTGGGTGCTGGATATTTTTGTATTCCTATAAATATTTTTGAGATTGTTTTTTGATACAGTTAATTATTTGGAAACAGTTTAATACTTTTAGTCCTTGCTTGTGAGATGTTTTAGGTGGCACTGAAGCAGTGCTCAACTTAGTGTTAATTATTCCCCACTACTGAGGCAAGAGCTTTCAATGTACTCTACCAAATGCCCTGTGAAACACGCAATTTTTTAGTCCTTTTTGTGGAAATTGGCGGTTTCCAGCTTTTGTGAGCTCCATGTGCTATTTCCTCTTATCCTTTTAGGGTTCTTTCCCTGAACTCAAGTAGCACCCTCATTTCTATTTGCTGATACTCACAAGGGGCCCAGAGTTCTATCTGTGTGAATTTCTTACCTCTCTGGCACTCAGTCCTGGAAATTTTAGATACTTTTGTTTTCCAAGACTCTTAGTACCATCTCATCAACTGAAGGACTCTGCGGGCTCCAAGGATTCACCCTCCCTGCACCATGGTCTAGAAACTCTATTAAGGCAGTAAATTAGGGCAACTGTATGGCTTGCCTCATTTTTCTCATCTCTCAGAGATCACTATCTTTCATTGTCTGATCTCCACTGTCAAAAGAACTGTGTTTCATTTGATGAGTGAATTCAGAATTTTGGGTCCTGGCTCTGAGGGCACTAAGAGTTTCAACCAGACCAGATAGAAAGGAGCCACCAGCCCCTGTTTCAAACCTGCCCCAATGGGGGTGGAAGCAAGGGTGGGATTTAAAGTCAAAGTGCCTTCTAATGGCTGCAGGGAACAGTTTCCTGAAGATTGGCTCTTCCACAAGGCCAGGGTGGGGGAAGGCCCAGCATTGTTTGTGCCTTTTGATTAGCAAATTCAGATCACTGGGTCCCAACTCTGTGCTAGGGTTTCAACCCACCCCAGACAAAGGCAGCTGGCAGACTCTATTTTGACCCTGCCATCAACAGAGCTATAGTTGATTGAGACTTAAAGGCACACACCACTGTAAGGAATGCTAGGAACAGTTTGCTAAAGAGTACCATCAGTTGGGCGGGTGAGAAAAGCACAGATTTGGGGAGCCATCAAAGAGAAGACTGGCATCCATCTGGGTCTCCTCCCCAGGGAACTTTGGTACCATCTATGTCACATTTCTGTGTCCCTCACTGGGAGATACAACTTGGGAAATTTCTCTCTGGGGAGACCCTCCTCCCAGAATTTGTCCTCCAGGTAAAATCAGCTACAGACAATTTTATAGAAAACAAAACAAAACAAAACAAAACAAAACAAAACCAAAAACAAAGAGGCAAATCAAAAACAAAGAGAACAGATCAACATTCCAAGAGGAGGAAGAGGGGGAAGGAAGCTTTCTCCTGGGGGTGAAACAATTGCACAAGTAGTGCAATCTCAAAAATTGTACCCTATATCCAGGGCAAGAACCAGATGAATGAGAGCTGAAAAAAACCTGATCAGTTAAACAGGAGCTGTTCTAAAGATCTGTAAGAAGTTGAACAAAGTGTCAATGACCTGCCTTTGACAAAGCCAATCAGTAAGAAAACCTTAGGCAAGAGAGAGAAACCGACCTCCAGAGTAAGCTCATCAAGATAAGCAGATACTTAAGCACCAGCAAAAATTACAAGCCATACTAAGAAACAGGAAGGTTTGGCACAGTCAAAGAAACAAATTAAAACTTCATAGGAGACAAAGAATTAGGAAGAACTAATCAAAGACATTCAAACAAATTTCCTAAATCAATTCAAGAAGATGAAGGAAAATATGGCTGAAGAGATAAAGGATAATAAGAAGACACTCTGCGAACACAAAGAAGAATTTAAAAACATAAGACATGATGGGAATGAAAAGCACAATAGATGAGATTTCAAATACACTAGAGGCAAACACCAAATGTGAACAGGCAGAAGAAAGAATCAGTGGACTAGAAAACAGGACAGTTAAAATCTTGCAGACAGAAAACAGATAGAGAACAGAATGGGAAAAATGGAGCATGGTCTCAGGAATTTGAATGACAGAACAAAGTGCACAAACATACTCATCATAAGTGCCCCAGAAGCAGAATGAGGAAATAATGAACAAAAATTTCCCAACTCTTATGAAGGACATAAATATACACATTCAAGAATCACAAGGTACCCCAAACAGAATAAATTCTAATAGACCTACTCCAAATATATACTAATCAGAACATCAAGTGCCAAAGACAATGAAAGAATCCTGAAAGCAGCAACAAAAAAATCAATTTATTATATACAATGGAAACACAATCGGGCTAAATGCTGAGTTCTCATCAGAAACCATGGAGGCAAGAAGGCAGTGGTATGATATATTTAAGATACTGAAAGAGAAAAACTACCAATTCAAAGTTATTTATCTGGCAAAGCTATCCTTCAAAAATGAGGCAAAGTTTAAAATATTCACAGATAAACAGAAAATGAGAGAATTTGTCGCCAAGAGACCTGTCCTACCAGAAAAATGAAAGGGAGTTCTGCAGGCTGAAAGGGAAAGACAGGAGAGAGAGGTTTGGAGAAGAGTGTAGAAATGAAGAATATAAGTAAAAATAATTAACAGTGTTAAAAAAGAGAGAGATAAAAATAAGATATGACATAAAAACAAAGGGATAAAATGGTTGAAGTAAGTACTGCCTCTAAAGTAATATCATTATGCTGGTTTGTATATATTATGTCCCCCAGAAAAAGCCATGTTCTTTGATGCAATCTTGTGGGGGCAGATTGATTAATCTTTTTGATTAGGGTGTGACCTTTTGATTGGATGTTTCCATGGAGATATGACCCACCCAACTGTAGGTGAAATAATCTGATTAGATTATTTCCATGAAGGTGTGGCCCTGCCCATTCAGCATGGGTCTTGATTAATAAAAGCCCAGGCAGAAGGAGCTCACTCCTAGCTGTAGCCAAGAGAGAGACACTTTGAAGACAGCCATTGAAAGTAGACTTTTGCTATTCCAGAGTTTGCCTGAGAGAAACTAAGAGAATACCTCCAGATGCCTAGAGAGAAACATCCTGGGAGAAAGCCATTTTGAAACACAACCTGAAAGCTGATGCTGACATGCCATGTACCTTCCCAGCTAACAGAGTTTTCCAGATGCCAATGGCCTTTCTCCAGTGAAGGTACCCTATTGCTGATGCCTTACCTTGGACACTTTATGGCAATAAGACTGTAACTTTGTAACCAAATAAACCCCCTTTATAAAACCCAATCCATTTCTGGTGTTTTGCAAAATGGCAGCATTAGCAAACTGGAACAATCATTGAAAGTTAAAGGATTAAACTCCCCAATCAAAAGACACATATTGGCCAAATGTATAAAAAAAGTATGATCCATATATGCTATCTACAAGAAACTCACCTTAAACCCAAGAACACAAATAGGTTGAAAGTGAAAGCTGGAAAAAGATATTCTATGCCAACAGAAACCAAAAAAGAGCTATGGTAGCTATACTAATATCAGACAAAATAGACTTTAAATGCAAAACTGTTACAAGAGACAAAGAAGGACACTACATACTAATAAAAAGGCAATCCACCAAAAAGAAATAAAAATCATAAATATATATGCACCAAATCAGGGTTCCCCAAAATGCATGAGGGAAATGCTGGCAAAACTGAAGGGAGAAAAGAGATCAGACTTTACAATTAGAAATATGAATGAAGCTGATATGGATAGGACTAAGGCAAATCAGACTAAAAGGTAAAAGATGATATTGCTTGTGTTTTAAAACTTCAACTTGTGTGTAAGACCAAAGGAAGAGATGTTTATTTGGTGCAAAATTTATATTTTCTGTAGCACACTATCTAATTTGACTTGTATGATCAGTTTATTCAAACACCATAGTTACATGGAACCTTGAATAGGGAATGAGATCTTTTTGTTTTGTACAGGTTAGTGTGATTCCCCAATACCTCCCAGAGAAATTTGGGCAGTGAATAAAAATAGTATTTGCAAAGCCCCCTTGAGGGAATGGAGAAAAATGTGGAAATATTAAACTTCCCTACCTGAGGAATTCCTGATATTCTCACAAGTATTGGGGACTACCAATTTAACAGGCCAAATCCTCAATCTTTGGGCTTGCCCTTTTGAAACATATTCCTGCAAAGGATAAGTTAAGCCTAATTATAATTATGCCTAAGAGTCACTCCCAGAGAACCTCTTTTGTAGCTCAGATATGGCCTTGCTTTCTAAACCACCTCTGCAGATAAACTCACTGCCTTCCACTCTATGTGGAACATGACAACCAAGGCTGTAAATCTCTCTGGCAACCTGGGACATGATTCCTGGGGACAAGCTTAGCCCTGGCATCATGGGATTGAGAAAGCCTTCTTGGACCAAGAGGGGGAAGGGAAATGAAACAAAATAAAATTTTAGTAGCTGAGGAATTTCAAAAAGAGTTGGGAGGTCATTCTGGAGATTATTCTTAGCCATTAGATACATATCCCTTTTTAGATTTTAGTGTATTAGAATAGCTAAAAGGAAATGCCTGACACTGTTGAACCATAATCCAGTAGCCTTGATTCTTGAAGATGATTGTATAACTATATAGCTTTCATGGTGTGACTGTATAATTGTGAAAACCTTGTGACAGACACTCCCTTTATCCAATGTGTAGACAGATGAGTAAGAAAATAAAGACAATAAATAAATAAATAAATAATACAGGGTATAAGGGCTATGGGATGTTTTGGGCATTCTTTTTTATTTTTATTTTTATTTTCTTTATTTGGAGTAATGAAAATGTTCAAAAAGTGATTGCAGTGAAGAATGCACAACTATATGATGATACCATGAGCCATTGATTGTACACTTTGGATGATTATCTGGTATGTGAATATATCTCAATAAAATTGCATTTTAAAAATGAAGGGAGAAATAGATGTCTCTACAGCAACAGGTGGAAACTTCAATACACTGCTCCCATCAATAAATAGAACATCTAGACATAAAGAAAGAGAGAACTTGAATAATTCGATAAATGAACTAGACCTAACAGACATATACAGAACATTGCACCCAAAAGCAGCAGTATATTTATTCTTTTCAAGTACTAATGTATCATTATCCAGGATAGATAACAGATTGCATCACAAAACAAGTCTCAATAAATTTTAAAAGGTTGAAATTATACAAAGCACTCTCTCTGACCATAATGAAATGAAGCTGGAAATCAACAACAGGTGGAGAACTGGAAAATTCCCAAATATATGGAGGTTAAACAACACACTATTAAACAATCAGTGGGTCAAAGAAGAAAATTGCAAGACAAAACAGTAAATATCTGGAGACAAATGAAAATGAGAACAAATATGTCAAAACTTATGGATCCAGGAGGCGGGGCAAGATGGCGGACTGGTGAGCTGTATGTTTTAGTTACTCCTCCAGAAAAGTAGGTAGAAAGCCAGGAACTGCGTGGACTGGACACCACAGAGCAATCTGACTTTGGGCATACTTCATACAACACTCATGAAAACGTGGAACTGCTGAGACCAGCGAAATCTGTAAGCTTTTGTGGCCAGGGGACCCGCACCCCTCCCTGCTAGGCTCAGTCCCGGGGGAGGAGGGGCTGTCAGCTCTGGGAAGGAGAAGGGAGAACTGCAGTGGCAGCCCTTATCAGAAACTCATTCTATTGATCCAAACTCCAACCATAGATAGACTGAGACCAGACACCAGAGAATCTGAGAGCAGCCAGCCCAGCAGAGAGGAGACAGGCATAGAAAAAAACAACACGAAAAACTCCAAAATAAAAGTGGAGGATTTTTGGAGTTCTGGTGAACATAGAAATGGGAAGGGCAGAGCTCAGGCCCTGAGGCTCATATGCAAATCCCGAAGAAAAGCTGATCTCTCTGCCCTGTGGATCTTTCCTTAATGGCCCTAATTGCTTTGTCTCTTAGCATTTCAATAGCCCATTAGATCTCTGAGGAGGGCCCTTTTTTTTTTTTTTTTAATCCTTTTTTCTTTTTCTAAAACAATTACTCTAAGAAGCCCAATACAGAAAGCTTCAAAGACTTGCAATTTGGGCAGGTCAAGACAAGAGCAGATCTAAGAGAGCTCTGAGACAAAAGGCAATAATCCAGTGGCTGAGAAAATTCACTTAACACCACAACTTCCCAAGAAAAGGGGGGTGTCTGCTCACAGCCATCATCCTGGTGGACAGGAAACACTATTGCCCATTGCCAGCCCCATAGCCCAGAGCTGCCCCAGACAACCCAGTGTGACGGAAGCGCTTCAAATAACAGGCACACACCACAAAACTGGGCATGGACATTAGCCTTCCCTGCAACCTCAGCTGATTGTCCCAGAGTTGGGAAGGTGGAGCAGTCTGAATTAACAAAGCCCCATTCAGCCATTATTTCAGCAGACTGGGAGCCTCCCTACACAGCCCAGCAGCCCAGAACTGCCCTGGGGGGACGGCACTCACCTGTGACATAGCACAGTCATCCCTCAACAGAGGACCTGGGGTGCACAGCATGGAAGAGCGACCCACTTGCCAGTCTCAGGAGCCATATGCCAATACCAAGGACTTGTGGGTCAGTGGCAGAGACAAACTGTGGCAGGACTGAACTGAAGGATTAGACTATTGCAGCAGCTTTAAAACTCTAGGATCACCAGGGAGATTTGATTGTTAGAGCCACCCCCCCTCCCTGACTGCCCAGAAACACGCCCCATATACGGGATACAAAGGATATCAAGAAGACCCTAGAAGAGCATAAAGAAGACATTGTGAGACTAAATAAAAAAATGGATGATCTTATGGAAATTAAAGAAACTGTTGACCAAATTAAAAAGATTCTGGACACTCATAGTACAAGACTAGAGGAAGTTGAACAACGAATCAGTGACCTCGAAGATGACAGAATGGAAAATGAAAGCATAAAAGAAAGAATGGGGAAAAAAATTGAAAAAATCGAAATGGACCTCAGGGATATGATAGATAATATGAAACGTCCGAATATAACACTCATTGGTGTTCCAGAAGGGGAAGAAAAGGGTAAAGGTCTAGGAAGAGTATTCAAAGAAATTGTTGGGGAAAACTTCCCAAATCTTCTAAACAACATAAATGCACAAATCATAAATGCTCAGCAAACTCCAAATAGAATAAATCCAAATAAACCCACTCCGAGACATACTCTGACCACACTGTCAAACACAGAAGAGAAGGAGCAAGTTCTGAAAGCAGCAAGAGAAAAGCAATTCACCACATACAAAGGAAACAGCATAAGACTAAGTAGTGACTACTCAGCAGCCACCATGGAGGCGAGAAGGCAGTGGCACGATATATTTAAAATTCTGAATGAGAAAAATTTCCAGCCAAGAATACTTTATCCAGCAAAGCTCTCCTTCAAATTTGAGGGAGAGCTTAAATTTTTCACAGACAAACAAATGCTGAGAGAATTTGCTAACAAGAGACCTGCCCTACTGGAGATACTAAAGGGAGCCCTACAGACAGAGAAACAAAGAAAGGACAGAGAGACTTGGAGAAAGGTTCAGTACTAAAGAGATTCGATATGGGTACAATAAAGGATATTAATAGAGAGAGGGGAAAAATACGACAAACATAAACCAAAGGATAAGATGGCTGATTCAAGAAATGCCTTCACGGTTATAACGTTGAATGTAAATGGATTAAACTCCCCAATTAAAAGATATAGATTCACAGAATGGTTCAAAAAAAATGAACCATCAATATGCTGCATACAAGAGACTCATCTTAGACACAGGGACACAAAGAAACTGAAAGTGAAAGGATGGAAAAAATATTTCATGCAAGCTACAGCCAAAAGAAAGCAGGTGAACAATATTAATCTCAGATAAAATACACTTTAAATGCAGGGATGTTTTGAGAGACAAAGAAGGCCACTACATACTAATAAAAGGGGCAATTCAACAAGAAGAAATAACAATCGTCAATGTCTATGCACCCAATCAAGGTGCCACAAAATACATGAGAGAAACAGTGGCAAAACTAAAGGAAGCAATTGATGTTTCCACAATAATTGTGGGAGACTTCAACACATCACTCTCTCCTATAGATAGATCAACCAGACAGAAGACCAATAAGGAAACTGAAAACCTAAACAATCTGATAAATGAATTAGATTTCACCGACATATACAGGACATTACATCCCAAATCACCAGGATACACATAATTTTCTAGTGCTCATGGAACTTTCTCCAGAATAGATCATACGCTGGGACATAAAACAAGCCTCAATAAATTTAAAAAGATTGAAATTATTCAAAGCACATTCTCTGACCACAATGGAATACAATTAGAAGTCAATAACCATCAGAGACTTAGAAAATTCACAAATACCTGGAGGTTAAACAACACACTCCTAAACAATCAGTGGGTTAAAGAAGAAATAGCAAGAGAAATTGCTAAATATATAGAGACAAATGAAAATGAGAACACAACATACCAAAACCTATGGGATGCAGCAAAAGCAGTACTGAGGGGGAAATTTATAGCACTAAACGCATATATTAAAAAGGAAGAAAGAGCCAAAATCCAAGAACTAATGGATCAACTGAAGAAGCTAGAAAATGAACAGCAAACCAATCCTAAACCAAGTAGAAGAAAAGAAATAACAAGGATTAAAGCAGAAATAAATGACATAGGGAACAAAAAACAATAGAGAGGATAAATATCACCAAAAGTTGGTTCTTTGAGAAGATCAACAAGATTGACAAGCCCCTCGCTAGACTGACAAAATCAAAACGAGAGAAGACCCATATAAACAAAATAATGAATGAAAAAGGTGACATAACTGCAGATCCTGAAGAAATTTAAAAAATTTTAAGAGGATATTATGGACAACTGTATGGCAACAAACTGGATAATGTAGAAGAAATGGACAATTTCCTGGAAACATATGAACAACCTAGAGGGACCAGAGAAGAAATAGAAGACCTCAACCAACCCATCACAAGCAAAGAGATCCAATCAGTCATCAAAAATCTTCCCACAAATAAATGCCCAGGGCCAGATGGCTTCACAGGGGAATTCTACCATACTTTCCAGAAAGAACTGACACCAATCTTACTCAAACTCTTTCAAAACATTGAAGAAAATGGAACACTACCTAACTCATTTTATGAAGCTAACATCAATCGAATACCAAAACCAGGCAAAGATGCTACAAAAAAGGAAAACTACCGGCAAATCTCCCTAATGAATATAGATGCAAAAATCCTCAACAAAATACTTGCAAATCGAATCCAAAGACACATTAAAAAAATCATACACCATGACCAAGTGGGGTTCATTCCAGGCATGCAAGGATGGTTCAACATAAGAAAATCAATCAATGTATTACAACACATTAACAAGTCAAAAGGGAAAAATCAATTGATCATCTCAATAGATGCTGAAAAAGCATTTGACAAAATCCAACATCCATTTTTGATAAAAACACTTCAAAAGGTTGGAATTGAAGGAAACTTCCTCAACATGATAAAGAGCATATATGAAAAACCCACAGCCAGCATAGTACTCAATGGTGAGAGACTGAAAGCCTTCCCTCTAAGATCAGGAACAAGACAAGGATGCCCACTGTCACCACTGTTATTCAACATTGTGCTGGAAGTGCTAGCCAGGGCAATCTGGCAAGACAAAGAAATAAAAGGCATCCAAATTGGAAAAGAAGAAGTAAAACTGTCATTGTTTGCAGATGATATGATCTTATATCTGGAAAACCCTGAGAAATCGACGATACAGGTACTAGAGCTAATAAACAAATTTAGCAAAGTAGCGGGATACAAGATTAATGCACATAAGTCAGTAATGTTTCTATATTCTAGAAATGAACAAACTGAAGAGACACTCAAGTAAAAGATACCATTTTCAATAGCAACTAAAAAAATCAAGTACCTAGGAATAAACTTAACCAAAGATGTAAAAGACCTATACAAAGAAAACTACATAACTCTACTAAAAGAAATAGAAGGGGACCTTAAAAGATGGAAAAATATTCCATGTTCATGGATAGGAAGACTAAATGTCATTAAGATGTCAATTCTACCCAAACTCATCTACAGATTCAATGCAATCCCAATCAAGATTCCAACATCCTACTTTGCAGACTTGGAAAAGCTAGTTATCAAATTTATTTGGAAAGGGAAGATGCCTCGAATTGCTAAAGACACTCTAAAAAAGAAAAACGAAGTGGGAGGACTTAATCTCCCTGACTTTGAAGCTTATTATAAAACCACAGTTGCCAAAACAGCATGGTACTGGCACAAAGATAGACATATAGAACAATGCAATCGAATTGAGAATTCAGAGATAGACCCTCAGATCTATGGCCGACTGATCTTTGAAAAGGCCCCCAAAGTCACTGAACTGAGTCATAATGGTCTTTTCAACAAATGGGGCTGAGAGAGTTGGATATCCATAACCAAAAGAATGAAAGTGGACCCCTACCTCACACCCTACACAAAAATTAACTCAAAATGGACCAAAGATCTCAATATAAAAGAAAGTACCATAAAACTCCTAGAAGATAATGTAGGAAAACATCTTCAAGACCTTGTATTAGGCAGCCACTTCCTAGACTTTACACCCAAAGCACAAGCAACAAAAGAGAAAATAGATAAATGGGAACTCCTCAAGCTTAGAAGTTTCTGCACCTCAAAGGAATTTCTCAAAAAGGTAAAGAGGCAGCCAACTCAATGGGAAAAAATTTTTGGAAACCATGTATCTGACAAAAGACTGATATCTTGCATATATAAAGAAATCCTACAACTCAATGACAATAGTACAGACAGCCCAAATATAAAATGGGCAAAAGATATGAAAAGACAGTTCTCTGAAGAGGAAATACAAATGGCCAAGAAACACATGAAAAAATGTTCAGCTTCACTAGCTATTCGAGAGATGCAAGTTAAGACCACAATGAGATACCATCTCACACCGATTAGAATGGCTGCCATTAAACAAACAGGAAACTACAAATGCTGGAGGGGATGTGGAGAAATTGGAACTCTTATTCATTGTTGGTGGGACTGTATAATGGTTCAGCCACTCTGGAAGTCAGTCTGGCAGTTCCTTTGAAAACTAGATATAGAGTTACCATTTGATCCAGCGATTGCACTTCTCGGTATATACCCGGAAGATCGGAAAGCAGTGACACGAACAGATATCTGCAAGCCAATGTTCATAGCAGCATTATTCACAATTGCCAAGAGATGGAAACAACCCAAATGTCCTTCAACAGATGAGTGGATAAATAAAATGTGGTATATACACACGATGGTATACTACGCAGCAGTAAGAAGGAACGATCTCGTGAAACATATGACAACATGGATGAACCTTGAAGACATAATACTGAGCGAAATAAGCCAGGCACAAAAAGAGAAATATTATATGCTACCACTAATGTGAACTTTGAAAAATGTAAAACAAATGGTTTATAATGTAGAATGTAGGGGAACTAGCAATAGAGAGCAATTAAGGAAGGGGGAACAATAATCCAAGAAGAACAGATAAGCTGTTTAACGTTCTGGGGATGCCCAGGAATGACTATGGTCTGTTAATTTCTGATGGAGATAGTAGGAGCAATTTCACAGAAATGTTGCTATATTAGGTAACTTTCTTGGGGTAAAGTAGGAACATGTTGGAAGTTAAGCAGTTATCTTAGGTTAGTTGTCTTTTTCTTACTCCCTTGTTATGGTCTCTTTGAAATGTTCTTTTATTGTATGTTTGTTTTCTTTTTAACTTTTTTTTTTCATACAGTTGATTTAAAAAAAGAAGGGAAAGTTAAAAAAAAAAAAAAAGAAAAACAAGGAAAAAAATATGTAGTGCCCCCTTGAGGAGCCTGTGGAGAATGCAGGGGTATTGGCCTACCCCACTTCAATGGTTGCTAAGATGACCACAGACATATGGGACTGGTGGTTTGATGGGTTGAGCCCTCTACCATAGGTTTTACTCTTGGGAAGACATTTGCTGCAAAGGAGAGGCTAGGCCTCCCTATTATTGTGCCTAAGAGCCTCCTCCCGAATGCCTCTTTGTTGCTCAGATGTGGCCGTCTCTCTCTGGCTAAGCCAACTTGAAAGGTGAAATCACTGCCCTCCCCCCAACGTGGGATCAGACACCCAGGGGAGTGAATCTCCCTGGCAACATGGAATATGACTCCTGGGGAGGAATGTAGATCTGGCATCGTGGGACGGAGAACATCTTCTTGACCAAAAGGGGGATGTGAAAGGAAATGAAATAAGCTTCAGTGACAGAGAGATTCCAAAAGGAGCCGAGAGGTCACTCTGGTGGGCACTCTTACGCACAATTTAGACAACTCTTTTTAGGTTCTAAAGAATTGGGGTAGCTGGTGGTGGATACCTGAAACTATCAAACTACAACCCAGAACCCATGAATCTCGAAGACAGTTGTATAAAAATGTAGCTTATGAGGGGTGACATTGGGATTGGGAAAGTCATAAGGACCACATCCACTTTGTCTAGTTTATGGATGGATGAGTAGAAAAATAGGGGAAGGAAACAAACAGACAAAGGTACCCAGTGTTCTTTTTACTTCAATTGCTCTTTTTCACTCTAATTATTATTCTTGTTATTCTTGTGTGTGTGCTAATGAAGGTGTCAGGGATTGATTTAGGTGATGAATGTACAACTATGTAATGGCACTGTGAACAATCGAAAGTACGATTTGTTTTGTATGACTGCGTGGTATGTGAATATCTCTCAATAAAATGAAGATTAAAAAAAAAAAACTTATGGATCCAGTAAAGGCAGTGCTGAGAGGGAAATGTATAGCCCTAAATACCTACATTAAAAAAGAAGAAAGAGCTAAAATCAAAGACCTAACTGCTCAATTGCAGGAAGTAGAAAAAGAACAGCAAACTAATCCCAAATCAAGCAGAAGGAAAAAAATAGTAAAGACAAGAGCAATAATAAATGAAATTGAGAATTTAAAAGAAATAGAATTAACAAAACAAAAAGTTGTTTTTTTTTTGAGAAGACTGATAAAAGCTACAAACTCTTAGCTAGAAAAAAAAGAGAGACGTAGAAGAGAGAAGATGCAAATAAATAAAATCAGCAATAAGACAGAAGACATTACTCTTGACCCTATAGAAATAAAAAGACCAGAAGAGGATACTATGAACAACTGTATGCCAACAAATTAGACAAATTCCTAGATACACATGTGACTCTAGGAGACACAGAAGACCTCAATAGACCAATTACAAATGAAGACACTGAATCAGTCATCAAAAACCTCCCAAGAAAGAAATGCCCATAACCAGATGGCTTCACAAGTGAATTCTACTAATCATTCCAGGAAGAATTAATACCAATCCTACTCAAAATCTTCCAAAAATTGAAGAGGTAACACTGCCTAACCCATTCTATGAAACTAACATCACTCTAATAACAAAGCCAGATAAAGATACTACAAGAAAAGAAAATTACTGACAAATTTGTCTAGTGAATATGAATGCAAAATTCATCAACCAAATACTTGCAAATCAAATCCAACAGCACAATAAAAGAACTATACACCATGATCAAGAGGGTTTTATCCCAAGTGTGCAAGAGTGGTTCAACACAAGAAAATCAATTAATACTATTGATATTATACACCACAATAGCAAATTGAAGGGGAAAAATGACATGATTATCTTGACTGATGCAGAAAAGACATTTGACAAAATCCTACATCCTTTCCTGATAAAATCAGTTTGAAAAGGGGAAGAGAAGGAAACTTCCTCAGCATGATTGAGGGAAAAATGAAAAACCCACAGCTAACATCATACTCTATGATGAAATATTGAAAGTTTTCCTTCTAAGGTCTGGAACAAAACTAGGATGCCTATTGTCATCACTTTATTATTCAACTTTTAACACAACTTTTAACACAATTGTTAAAAGTTCTAGCTAGAGAAGTTCATCAAGAAAAACAAATAAAAGCATCCAAATTGGAAAGGAAGAAGTTAAACTTTCAGTATTTGCAGATGATATTATCCTATGTATAGAAAATCCTGAAAAATCCACAACAAAACTATTAGAGCTAATAAAACAGTTCAGCAAAGTGGCAGGATAAAAGATCAACAAAGAAAAAAGCAGTGTTTCCATACTCTAGCAAAGAGCCATTTGAGGAGAAAAAAAAAAAAAAGTCCATTTAAAATGACAACTAAATGAATCAAGTATCTAGTAATAAATTTAACCAAGGATGTAAAGGATCTGTACATAGGAAACTACAAAACATTGGTAAAAGAAATCAGAGATTTCTGTGTTCATGGATTGGAAGACTAAATATTGTCAACATTCAGTTCTACCCAAATTGATTACAGATTCAATGCAATTCCAATCAAAATTCCAACAGCCTAATTGCAGACATGGTAAAGCCAATTATCACATTTATTTGGAAGGGTAAAGTGCCCAAAATAGCCAAAAACATCTTGATAAAGAAGAACAAAGTTGGAGGACTCACACTTTCTGTCTTTAAAGCTCATTACAAAACTATGGTGGCAAAAACAGCATGGTACTGGGATAAATATAGATATATTTCCCAATGGAATTGAATTGAGAGTTCAGAAATAGACCCTCACATCTATGATCAATTGATTTTGACAAGGCTGCCAAGTCCCCTCAGCTGGGACAGAACAGTCTCTTAAACAAATGGTGCTGGGAGAACTGGATATGCACATGGAAAAGAATGAAAGAGGATCCCTATCTCACACCTTATACAAAAAATAACTCAAAATGAATCAAAGACCTAAATATAAAAGCTAGAACTATCAAACTCCTAGGAGAAAATGTAGGGAAATATCTTCAAGATCTTGGGATAGGCAATGGTTTTTCAGACTTTACACCTAAAGCACAAGTAATGAAAGAAAAAAAAAAAAAAGGATAAACAGAACCTCAAAATTAGATACTTTTGTGCTTCAAAGCATTTTGTCAAGAAAGTGAAAAGACAGCCTAATCAATGGGAAAAATATTTGGAAACTATATATCTGCTAAGGATTTAGTATCCAGAAAAATAAAGAAATACTACAACTCAAAAATAAAAAGACAACTTAATCAAAACACTTGAACAGACATTTTTTCAAAGAGGAAAGACAAATGGCTAAAAAGTCCATGAAAGTACACTCGACATCATTAGCTACTAGGGAAATGCAAATAAAAACTACGATGAGATATTTCACACCTCCTGGAATGGCCACTATTAAACAGAAAACTGTAAGTGTTGGAAATGATGTGGAGAAATAGGAACACTCATTCACTGCTGGTAGGAATGTAAAATGGTGCAGCTGCTGTTGAAGACAGTTTAGCAGTTCCTCAAGAAGCTAAGTAGAGAATTGCCATATGATCTGGCAATCCCACTACTAGGCATGTACCCAGAAGAGTTGAATGTTAGGACACAAACAGACATTTTCACACTGATGTTCATAGCAATATTATTCACAGTTGTCAAAAGATAGAAACAACTCAAATGTCCATCAACAGCTGTAGGAAGGAATGAAGTCCTGATGCATGTGACAGCATGGATAAACCTTGAGTACATTACACTGAGTGAAATAAACTGGATACAAAAGGACAAATATTGTATGGTCTCACTAATATGATCTAATTATAATAAGCAAACCCATAGAGTTAAAATCTAGAATATAAGTTACTAGGAGATAGAATGCGGGTGGACAATGGGGAGCTGATGCTTAATTAATGCAGAATTTTTAATTAGGTTGATTGTACATGTTTGCACAGGGATAGAGGTGATGGTAGCACATTATTGTAAGTGTAATTAACAGCACTGAATTATGTGTGTGATTGTGATTGAAAGGGGAAGTTTAGAGTTGTGTGTTTCACTAGAAGGAAAGCTAGAGGATAAAAGAAGGGACTGTAAAACATACTAAACCTTGTGGTTGATAACTCTGGTTAATAGTACAAACAAAGAATTTTCTTTCATGAACTAGAACAAAATGTTAACAATAGGGTGGTACATGGGAAAAAATACACCTAATGCAAACTACAGACCATAGTTAAGAATAATATTTTAATATTCTTTCATCCGTTGTGACAAAGGTACCACACCAATGTTAAGTGTCAATAATAAGGGATATAAGAGGAGAGGGTTTTTTTTCTTTTTGGAGTAACGCAAATGTTCTAAAATTGATTATGGTGATAAATACATAACTGTGAATATACTGTGAGCCATGGATTGTACATTTTGGATGGATTGTATGCTGTGTGAATATATCTCAATAAAAACTGCTTTAAAAATTATTTCATATATTTGGTGAGTTTGTTTTTATTCAGGTTGGGTGGCTAAATCCAATCACTGTTACTTCATCTTACCCAGAAGCATAAGTGATCCTTTACTTGTTTTAATCTATTCTACTAATATGACCAGGCTTCAGCCAATAAAATACAGAAATGGAGACATGGAATTGAAGTAAACAGAAGATAAATATGTTTTTAATTCTTTCATGACATTCATTTTAGCTTTAGATTTTAAAGCAATCAGGACTTTATTTCTCAAGTCAAAATTTTTTATTTTTAATTTGCCTTAATTCAGAAGAATAGCAACATTGTACATGAGGACTTTGAATTAGCCTAATTTCCAAAGTTTCAATGAGTACTTCCAAGCATATTTCTGGCTTTGAGCTTCCTAGATACTCTGGACTAAATCCCCCCTTCCTTATTTTGTGGGCCACATCACTTTTCATATTCTGATTATATTTTAATGTATTATTTGTTTATAGATCTGTCTCCCCCATTCTTGAGAAGCACTAAAATAGAGAAAGTCTCATATTAGGGATTGTAGCCACAGGACTTAGTAAATTGTTTGACATGGGAAATAGTAAATGTTTACAAAAGAATAAGGGAGAAATGCAAAGGCAAGAGTGCATGTCTGCAGGCAGGCTTGAGGTATGAAGCAGCTACATAGGCAGTGTACCAAGAAGAAAAAAGTACCAAACCTGGAAACTAATTTCCTTGATTTGAATCATAGCTCTAACAATTACTAGTGTGCCTTTACCAATTATTAGCTGTCAGACTTTGGACAATTTGCTTAACCTTTCTTCCTTAGTAATCATTTATGAAATGGACATAATAATATTTTTCTCATAGCAATTTTTAAGGGTTATGTGAGTTAAAATATGTAAGTGGAATAATAAGTATTATATAAATATTAACCTTACTATGTATGATCCTATTGAGTATAACAGTCTGATACAGTCATAATGATTCTTAATTTTGTTCCAAATTGCTTCTATTACTATTTTGTATGTTTAATCTACCTATCACCAAATCCTGTGACTTTTACCTCCTAGTTATCTTGCCAATCTATCCAGCAACGTTTGTCTCAAGAGTCACCCTTATTCCCAAGGCCACCTTTTCTTCTCACCTACTAGCCTCCTGTCAACTTTGATGCTTTTCCACTCTTTTCTGTATTCTGCTCGCAAACAAGGCTTTCTAGGATTAAATCTGATCATATCCTGTCCCCCAATACCACCCACATAATTTAAAAGCTTTAATAACTTTCCAGTGCTTTAGGATCAAAATCTAAATTTTTAAAATGTCCCGTATATGATTGACTCACCTGGGCTCATCCCCAACCCAATTTCAGGACATGTTCCCCGTCTCCTGCACTGACCCTTTAAAAAAAAGAATTCTGTAAACATTCCAGACCCCTTCCTTTATAGTGCCTTCTATCACTTCTTGACATATTCCACTGGGTCTGCTGCACCATCCACCCTCTGTACTTGAGTCTCCTCTATCACGTCCAAGCCCCCAGATAATTCCTACTTTTCCTTCAAATCTCAGATAAGCCATGAATTTTTAAGGAAATTTTCTTTCCTCCCTAACAGGTAAATCTTCTGTATCATATTACATGTTTTCATAGAACCACATCCATCTCTTTTTGTTTGCTTGTTTAACTTATTCCAGTAGCATTAGATACTTGATAAATTTGTTTCCCACAGTTGACTATAAGCTTATTATTGAATTCTGAACACCAAACACAGTGCTTGGAACACGATGGTCATTCAGTAAATGTTCATTGAATAAGGAAATAAATGAATGAAAACATATTTATTGATTACTTTCCATGGCCCAGGTAGAATGCCTTAAACAGAAATGACCACAGTTGGGAAATATATCCATTCTAACTTCAAAATTTGATGTTCAATTACTGAAATTTAAGCTAAATTAGAGTTGAAAGAATAAAGTAATTGCCTTGAGCTTTCACTTTCAGGTAAACAGAGTTCTTTCACTGGCGTCTGTGCATTTCAAATACTTGATGTCAACAAGCTAGAGAATGAAGAAAGAGGTAAGAGAAAATAATAAAATGAGATTCTAGTCAGGGAGATGCTAAGTACCACAATTCATCTGAGGAGAAAAAAAATAATCTGAAACATAAATTAAAGATTAAGTTACCTAAAAGGCTGTAATGCCATACAAAGCATTGCTTGATGGTAGATGGCAAATTGTTTATGAGATTACAATAAACATCCAAAAGGCCAGTTGTTCCCTGTGCTATATCAAAATGCACTGAACTGCCAAGCAGTGACAGTATAGTCTCCATATATTAAAAATAAAAGCAGCACATAATAATTCACTTGCTTTTGTTGGGCAATTTTATATATAGAATATATAGGAAACTGGTGAGTAAAAATTAATTTAGTACATGGTTCTGGGCATTAGTAATATATTTTTGCAGCTGTATTTGCTTATAGGATTGTTACTAGCCTTTAAAAACTGTGGTTTCTAAAACTAGGAAGAACTTTATAAATGTCAGTTTCTCTTTTCTTTCATTTTAAGAAAATGGCAATTTAATAAAACAAATATACATATATACATATTTAGTGTTATTGAACAACATGGACTTCATCTGACATTTTTTTCTCTATAATCTTTGTGCAGATAGAGTGAAGAGTTTTCACATTCTCTGAAATGCAGTTTGATAAATTAAGGTAATATTTTTACCTTGCACATCATGATCTTTTATAAAATTAATGACACTAAAATTTTCCTTTCATATCCAATATTTACCATTATGCTAGCGGTAAGATTGGAATTATGTTTCATCACTTGAGTCAGTACTAAAATGTGAGCTTAAAACCATGTGCGTGGCATCTTACGTGAATTATCTTGGGCAAGATATTAATAACAGTATGAGCAGGAAGGCTGATGAAATTCCACAGACCATTCAATCAACAAGCTCTTATTGAACCATCCTACATGATCCTACTGTGAATGATATAAAAGACATATCACAAAATGATCCCTAACTTCAAGTGCTATTTTTTCTGAAGTAACAACTATTTATCCTCTAAAAACTGGCTCACTTTGGCCATTTATTAAAAACAGAAGGATGGGTGAATAAAGTATATGGATTAGTTTTTAAAGAAAGGATAAAATATATATTCACTGAAACTTACAAAGTCTGTGATGTAAGACTTCTACTACTATCTCATAGTCACTGGAAATCAAAAGTCAATTTCCCTTTTTATGGTATTAGGAATCAGCATCACTTCAAAAATACATGTTTGGTACAGTTTTGTTTCTTTTTTTTAATCAAGGGACAGTCTGATTCAACAAAATAATTTCATGTTCTGCAGAACCCTGAAGGTGATTCTTTTATATTCTGTTCCATTGATACAAAACAGGAAAAAAAGTTTCTTTGTAAAGAGCCATCAAGGAAAAGGAAAAAGAAATGTAGAAATTGGTGTTCCACAAAGCAAGCATCTTGCACATACACATAACCCTTTGAGACAGGCCTCTTGGGCAGGTTCATTTCAAGATAAGCCTAACCTAACTAGAGTCCACCATACCCTGTTGGATCTTGGGTTCATTCTCTTGGCATTGATAGTGATGAAAGAGCAGTTGGCTCCTACCACAGTCCTCTTTCTTGTGGTATCAGGGGAGATCCAGTTGCCTTCTCAAATTCGACTTTTTTTTAGGCAAGTTGGGCACTAGACTTTTGCCTTCCAAACTTTAGAGACTCATATCAGTACCTCTAAATATCTCTCCCCCTTGGGTGATACCATGATGGCAGTGACCCTCCAGTGGTCTTGGGCTTCATGTGTGGAGATTAGCATCCCTTTCCCCTCTCCTGCAGCTAGGGTAAGGAAAATGCTACTGCATCCCTGACTTCACTAACAAATGTTTGCAAAAGACATCCTGACTCTGATTAAGCTCTTTCATGACCAGATTTCTCCTATATAGAGGCTAGAAGTAGGGTATGGGCAGAGGAATCTGCAACATGATTTTGGCCGTGTTTTAGAGATTCTGTCTACAATGTGTTCAGCATATCTCTTTTGAATGCATGGGCATTTAACACCAATTATACTCAACACTGGGGCATGAGTTAAAACTCTGAGGCACCTATAAAAGTCTGTTTAACATCCTTCTACATAAATAACATTAAATTCTCACAATTAGTCTTTAAAGTCAGAACAATAAATTACAGGTTAAATTACTGGCCTAAGATCACACAGTTAGAAGGAAGAATTGCAGCAATTCCAAAGCTAAAACCCACTTCAGTTCTATAAGGTGGAACCTTAGTTGGCACACGACTTTACTGGTATGTGTTAGATTGAGGATATTCCTCATATTTGGGGCAGCTAGACCAATTTCCAATTTCATTCACTAGACAAGATGGACCACTAATAAGGCTTGTAAATGATCTGTTCCAATAGAGAATAGAGGCAAGTCCACACGATAAAAGACTTTAGGTCTTGTACTGATTAGATGGGGTAAGGAAATGTAGGGCAAATGATGAATAATGCTTATAGAAATAATGTTGAAGTGACTTATAGAAAAAAAGTAGTTAATCTCAGGACACTGTAAGCAGGTGGGTTGCTATATTCCACTTGGTTGTTTAGGAACAGATGTTCCTTACAGATTGTAACCTTGACATTCCCTATAGTATTGTCATCATCTACAAGGCCAAAAATGGATTGATAAATGCAGATAGCAGCTAGAAATAAGAGGACAAATGTTTGGAAGAGAAACATGTACTGTCTGAAGGCTCTTTCAAGGAAGTGGCACATTTCTACCAATTCCATAGGGAAGTCTCTTGGCTACACCTGACTAAAAAAGAGTGTGGATAATCAAGTACAGCTGGATAGCCAAATACGTGACTACCATCTTAGGATTATGGAAGAAGGGGAGAACGAATGACGGTAGGGAACTCGTAATATTTGTCATTCAAGTATAGTAAGACATAATTGCAAAATCCAAGACCTGAGCAGGGGAGGAGAAAAGCCAACAAAGTTTGGAAGAGGGACACAACACACTAAGTTAATAAGGGTTCGAAATATATGATTGGGACAATCAATCAGGACCAGGGATGACAATCATATTTACAAGACACGATGAAAGAGTTGACTAAAAATAAGGATAAGTAAGGTTGGGTCAGTAGGGAAGAGGCAGATTTGCGATAGGAGTTAGAGGAAGGCAAGAAGAGGATATAATGGAAGCTGTGTGGTTTAGCTAAAAACGAAAACAAAAATAAAACTTGAATAAAGAATCTAGAGACCTGGGTTCCAGAAATGAATTTTCCATTGATTTTCTGGGTAATATGAGATAAGTCACAGTCTATCTGGCTCTGAATTTCCTCATTAAAAAAGTGAGGGTAATACATTACAATGTTAATAAGAATCTTTGCAGTGCTAATGTTTTTAGTTATGTAAGAAGAATCCATAAACACAAGGATACATTGAACATTATGGCAATTGGAATGACATGCTAAAGTAGTATCTTAGGAAATTAAGTTGTGTAAAATGTATTTCCAAGGGCCATGAAAATAACGAGTGACCTCATAAAATCCTGTTTGCTTAAAATATTTTATTAAATGCTATACTAGGATGATGATAGTGGGATTTCAAAGAAAGCACAAATGTCTAGAGCTACACTCTTCAATATGGTGCCTCTAGGAACATGAGGCAACTTACAAAAATGTAAGAACTTTATTGAGGTATAACTGATACACAGTGCACTGAATATGCTTAAAGTGCTCATTTTGATAGTTTTGACACCACAGTCAAGATAATGAATATATACATCACCCCCCAAATGTCCTTGTATCCCTTTATAAACTCTTCCTTCCATCCTGCCTTATTCCTTTCCATCTCCGGGAAGCCACTGAACTCCTTTCTGCCCCTAAAGATAAGTTTTCATTCTTTTACTCGACATAGTTGTTGTGAGATTAACCATGTTGTTGCATAAATCATTTGTTTATTCCTTTATATTGCTGAGTAGCATTCTATTATATTATACACTATAGTTTGTTTATCCACTATCCTGTTGATGGACTTTGGGATGATTTCTGTTTATGGCTATTACAAAAGATTCTATGAATATCCAACACCTAGTCCTCTTTGGAAATTTGTGTTTTTTTTTTCATTTTATTGAGATATATTCACATACTATGCAGTCATACAAAACAAAGCATACATTTGATTGTGCACAGTACCATTACATAGTTGTGCATTCATCACCAAAATCAGTCCCTGACACCTTCATTACCACACACACAAAAATAACAAGAATAATAATTAAAGTGAAAAAGAACAATTAAAGTAAGAAAGAACACTGGGTGCCTTTGTTGGTTTGTTTGTTTGTTTGTTTTCCTTCCCCCATTTTTCTACTCATCCATCCATAAACTAGACAAAGGGGAGTGTGGTCCACATGGCTTTCCCAATCACATTGTCACCCCTCATGAGCTACATCTTTACACAATCTTCTTCAAGATTCATGGGTTCTGGGTTGTAGTTTGATAGTTTCAGGTATTTACTGCTAGCTATACCAATTCATTAGCACCTAAAAAGGGTTGTCTATATTGTACATAAGAGATCCCTCCTTTTGGGATCTCTGCCACTGTATATTATTTCATTTCCTTTCACATCCCCATTTTGGTCAAGAAGAAGACGATGCTGGGTCTACATTCCTCTCCAGGAGTCACATTTCACATTGCCAGGGAGATTCACTCCCCTGGGTGTCTGATCCCACGTAGTGGGTAGGGCAGTGATTTCACCTGCCAAGTTGGCTTAGCTAGAGAGAGAGGGCCACATCTGAGCAACAAAGAGGCATTCGGGAGGAGGCTCTTAGGCACAATTATAGGGAGGACTAGTCTCTTCTTTGCAGCAACAGTCTTCCCAAGGGTCAGTCCTATGGTAGAGGGCTCAACCCATCAAAACACCAGTCCCCTATGTCTGTGAGCACATCAGCAACCATTGAGGGGGGATGCCCAATACCCCTGCATTCTCCACCAGCTCCTCAAGGGGGCTCTGCATATTTTTTTTCATTTTTTCTTTTATTTAACTCTTTTTTTAAATCAACTATATAAAAAACAGAAAAAAAATTAGAAAAACATACAATAAAAAAAACATTTCAAACAGACCATAACAAGAGAGTAAGAAAAAGACAACTAACCTGAGATAACTACTTTACTTCCAACATGTTCCTACTTTACCCCAAGAAAGTAACCTAATATAGCAACATTTCTGTGAGCTTGTTCCTACTATACCCATCAGAAATTAACAGACCATAGTCATTTCTGGGCATTTCCAGAAAGTTAAATTTACCCATGATAGCCTATCTGTTCTTATTGGATTATCATTCCCCTTCCTTAATTGCTCTCTATCACTACTTCCCCTACAATCCACATTGTAAACAATTTGTTTTACATTTTTTAATGTTCACATTAGTGGTAGCATATAATATTTCTCTTTTTGTGCCTGGCTTATTTCGCTCAGCGTTATGTCTTCAAGGTTCTTCCATGTTGTCATATGTTTCATGACATCGTTCCTTCTTACTGCCATGTAGTATTCTATTGTGTGTATATACCACATTTTATTTATCCACTCATCTGTTGAAGGACACTTGGGTCGTTTCCATCTCTTGGCAATTGTGAATAATGCTGCTATGAACATTGGCATGCAGATAGCTGTTCGTTTTACTGCTTTCAGATCTTTCGGGTATATACCGAGAAGTGCAATCGCTGGATCGAAGGGTAACTCTATATGTAGTTTTCTAAGGAACTTCCAGACTGACTTCAGAGTGGCTGAACCATTATACAGTCCCACCAAAAATAAATAAGAGTTCCAATTTCTCCAGACCCTCTCCAGCATTTGTAGTTTCCTGTTTGTTTAATGGCAGCCATTCTAATCAGTGTTAGATGGTATCTCATTGTGGTCTTAATTTGCATCTCTCTAATAGCTAGTGAAGCTGAACATTTTTTCATGTGTTTCTTGGCCATTTGTATTTCCTCTTCAGAGAACTGTCTTTTCATATCTTTTGCCCATTTTATATTTGGGCTGTCTGTACTATTGTCATTGAGTTGTAGGATTTCTTTATATATGCAAGATATCAGTCTTTTGTCAGATACATGGTTTCCAAAAAATTTTTCCCATTGAGTTGGCTGCCTCTTTACCTTTTTGACAAATTAGTTTGAGGTACAGAAGCTTCTAAGCTCGAGGAGTTCCCCTTTATCTATTTTTTCTTTTGTTGCTTGTGCTTTGGGTGTAAAGTCTCGGAAGTGGCTGCCAATACAAGGTCTTGAAGACATTTCCCTACATTATCTTCTAGGAGTTTTATGGTGCTGTCTTTTATATTGAGATCTTTGATACACTTTGAGTTCATTTTTGTGTAGGGTGTGAGGTAGGGGTCCTCTTTCATTCTTTTGGATATGGATATCCAACTCTCCCAGCCCCATTTGTTGAAAAGACTGTTATGTCCCACTTCAGTGACTTTCGGGGCTTTATCAAAGATCAGTTGGCCATAGATCTGGGTGTCTATCACCGAATTCTCAATTCTATTCCATTGATCAATATGTCTATCTTTGTGCCAGTACCATGCTGTTTTGACAACTGTGGCTTTATACTAAGCTTTTATACTAAGTCCTCCCACTTTGTTTTTCTTTTTTAGAGTGTCTTTAGCAATTCAAGGCATCTTCCTTTCCAAATAAATTTGATAACTAGCTTTTCCAAGTCTGCAAAGTAGGTTGTTGGAATTTTGATTGGGATTGCATTGACTCTATAGATGAGTTTGGGTAGAATTGAGATCTTAATGACATTTAGCCTTCCTATTCATGAACATGGAATATTTCTTCATCTTTTAAGGTCCCCTTCTATTTCTTTTAGTAGAGTTATGTAGTTTTCTTTGTATGGATTGTTTATATCTTTGGTTAAGTTTATTCCTAGGTACTTGATTTTTCTAGTTGCTATAGAAAATGGTATCTTTTTCTTGAGTGTCTCTTCAGTTTGTTCATTTCTAGAATATAGAAACATTACTGACTTATGTGCATTAATCTTGTATCCCGCTACTTTGCTAAATTTATTAGCTCTAGTAGCTGTATCATTGATAGCTCAGGGTTTTCTAGATATAAGATCATATCATCTGCAAACAGTGACAGTTTTACTTCTTCCTTTTCAATTTGGATGCCTTTTATTTCTTTGTCTTGCTGGATTGCCCTGGCTAGCACTTCCAGCACAATGTTGAATAACAGTGGTGACAGCGGGCATCCTTGTCTTGTTCTTGATCTTAGAGGGAAGGCTTTCAGTCTCTCACCATTGAGTACTATGCTGGCTGTGCGTTTTTCATATATGCTCTTTATCATATTGAGGAAGTTTCCTTCAATTCCTACCTTTTGAAGTGTTTCTATCAAAAAGTGATGTTGGATTTTCTCGAATGCTTTTTCAGCATCTACTGAGATGGTCATTTGATTTTTCTCTTTTGATTTGTTAATGTGTTGTAATACATTGATTGATTTTATGTTGAACCATCCTTGCACGCCTGGAATGAACCCCATTTGGTCATGGTGTATGATTTTTTTAACGTGTCTTTGGATTCGATTTGCAAGTATTCTGTTGAGAATTTTTGCATCTATATTCATTAGGGAGATAGACCTGTAGTTTTCCTTTTTTGTAGCATCTTTGCCTGGTTTTGGTATTAGATTGATGTTAGCTGCATAAAATGAGTTAGGTAGTGTTCCATTTACTTCGATGTTTTGAAAGAGTTTAAGTAAGATTGCTGTTGGTTCTTTCTGGAAAGTTTGGTAGAATTCCCCTGTGAAGCCATCTGGCCCTGGGCATTTATTTGTGGGAAGATTTTTGATGACTGATTGGATCTCTTTGCTTGTGATGGGTTGGTTGAGGTCTTCTATTTCTTCTCTGGTCCCTCTAGGTTCTTCATATGTTTCCAGGAAATTGTCCATTTCCTCTACATCATCCAGTTTGTTGGCATACAGTTGTTCATAGTATCCTCCTATATTTTTTCTAATTTCTTCAGGATCTGCAGTAATGTCACCTTTCTCATTCACTTTTGTTTATATGGGTCTTCTCTCTTTTTGATTTTGTCAGTCTAGCTAGGGGCTTGTCAATCTTGTTGATCTTCTCAAAGAACCAACTTTTGGTGTTATTTATTCTATTTTTTTGTTGTTGTTGTTCTCTGTGTCATTTATTTCTGCTTTAATCCTTGTTATTTCTTTTCTTCTACTTGGTTTAGGATTGGTTTGCTGTTCATTTTCTAGCTTCTTCAGTTGATCCATTAGTTCTTTGTTTTTGGCTTTTTCTTCCTTTTTAATATATGCATTTAGTGCTATAAATTTCCCCCTCAGTACTGCTTTTGCTGCATCCCATAGGTTTTGGTATGTTGTGTTCTCATTTTCATTTGTCTCTATATATTTAGCAATTTCTCTTGCTATTTCTTCTTTAATCCACTGATTGTTTAGGAGCATGTTGTTTAACCTCCAGGTATTTATGAATTTTCTAAGTCTCTGATGGTTATTGACTTCTAATTGTATTCCATTGTGGTCAGAGAATGTGCTTTGAATAATTTCAATCTTTTTAAATTTATTGAGGCTTGTTTTATGTCCTAGCATATGATCTATTCTGGAGAAAGTTCCATGAACACTAAAGAAATGTGTATCCTGGTGATTTGGGATGTAATGTTCTATATATGTTTGTTAAATCCAATTCATTTATCAGATTGTTTAGGTTTTCAGTTTCCTTATTGGTCTTCTGTCTGGTTGATTTATCTATAGGAGAGAGTGATGTGTTGAAGTCTCCCACAATTATTGTGGAAACATCAATTGCTTCCTTTAGTTTTGCCAGTGTTTCTCTCATGTATTTTGGGGCACCTTGATTGGGTGTGTAAACCTTTATGATTGTTATTTCTTCTTGTTGAATTGCCCCTTTTATTAGTATGTAGTGGCCTTTGTCTCTTGTAACATCCTTGCATTTAAAGTCTATTTTATCTGAGATTAATATTGCTACTCCTGCTTTCTTTTGGCTGTAGCTTGCATGAAATATTTTTTTCCATCCTTTCATTTTCAATTTCTTTGTGTTCCTGTGTCTAAGATGAGTCTCTTGTATGCAACATATTGATGGTTCATTTTTTTTGATCCATTCTGCCAATCTATATCTTTTAATTGGGGAGTTTAATCCATTTACATTCAACATTATTACTGTGAAGGCATTTCTTGAATCAGCCATCTTATCCTTTGGTTTATGTTTGTCATATATATTTTTTCCCTCTCTCTATTAATGTCCTTTAATGTACCCATAGTGAATCTCTTTAGTACTGAACCTTTCTCCATATTTCTCTCTCCTTTCTTTGTTTCTCTGTCAGTAGAGCTCCCTTTAGTATCTTAAGTAGGGCAGGTCTCTTCTTAGCAAATTCTCTCAGCATTTGTTTGTCTGTGAAAAATTTAAGCTCTCCCTCAAATTTGAAAGAGAGTTTTGCTGGATAAAGAATTCTTGGTTGATAATTTTTCTCAGAATTTTAAATATGTCATGCCCCTGCCTTCTCACCTCCATGGTGGCTGCCGAGTAGTCACTACTTAGTCTTATGTTGTTTCCTTTGTATGTGGCGAATTGCTTTTCTCTTGTGGCTTTCAGAACTTGTTCCTTCTCTTCTGTATTTGACAGCATGATCAGAATATGTCTCGGAGTGGGTTTATTTGGATTTATTCTATTTGGAGTTTACTGGGCATTTATGATTTGTGTATTTATGGTGTTTAGAAGATTTGAGAACTTTTCCCCAACACTTTCTTTGAATACTCTTCCTAGATTTATACCCTTCTCTTCCCCTTCTGGAACACCAATGAGTCTTATATTTGGACGTTTCATATTATCTATCATATCCCTGAGGTCCATTTTGATTTTTTTTATTTTTCCCCATTCTTTCTTTTGTTCTTTCATTTTCCATTCTGTTGTCTTCCAGATCACTGATTCATTGTTCAATTTCCTCTAGTCTTGTACTATGAGTGTCCAGAATCTTTTTAATTTGGTCAACAGTTTCTTTAATTTCCATAAGATCATCTATTTTTTTATTTACTCTTGCAATTTCTTCTTTATGCTCTTCTAGGGTCTTCTTGTTGTCCTTTATATCCTGTGCCATGCTCTTCTTCATGTCCTTTATATCCTGTGCCATGGTCTCATTGTTCATCTTTAGTTCTTTGATTAATTGCTCCAAGTACTGCATCTCCTCTGATCTTTTGATTTGGGTGCTTAGGCTTGGGTTATCCATATCATTTGTTTTTTTCATATGTTTTAATATTTTCAGTTGTTTTTAGCCTCTTGGCATTTGCATAACTTGATAGGGTTCTTTTAGGATTTGTAGACCAATTAAAACCCTTATCTCTAACTTGTCAGACCACAGCTTTGTAGAATACATGTTCTTTAACTAACCAGCAGGTGGCATCCACAAGCCACCTATTCCTCTCAAGCCAGTTCTCCCCCGCTTTGTCTTTGTGGTGAGTGGGGTGAGTCTTGTGGGGTCCAAGTGGTGTGCCAAGATTGCATGTGTAGTTGGTGTTGCCCACCCTGTATATGGGGCATGTGGTCTGGGCAGTCAGGGAGGGGGGCGGCTCTAACAATCAAATCTCCCTGGTGTTCCTGGAGATTTAAAACTGCTGCAATAGTCTCATCCTTCAGTTCCGTTCTGCCACAGTTTGTCTCTGCCACTGACCCACAAGTCCTTGGTATTGACATATAGCCCCTGAGACTTGAGTGTGGGTCCCTCTTCCAGGCCGTGCACCCCAGGTCCTCTGTTGAGGGATGACTGTGCTATGTCACAGGTGAGCACCATCCTCCCAAGGTGGTTCTGGGCTGCAGGGCTGTGTAGGGACATTCCCAGTCTGCTGAAAGGATGGCTGAATGGGGCATGTTAATTCACACTGCTCCACCTTCCCAAGTCTGGGACAACCAGCTGAGGGTGCAGGGAAGGCTAATGTCCACGCCCAGTTTTGTGGTGTGTGTGTGTGTTATTTGAAGCACTTCCATCACACTGGGTTGTCTGGGGCAGCTCTGGGCTATGGGCTGGTGATGGGCAGGAGTGTTCCCTGCCCACCAGGAAGATGGCTGTGAGCAGATGCCCCCCTTTTCTTGGGAAGTTGTGGTGTTTAGTGAATTTTCTCAGCCACGGGATTATTGCTTTTTGTCTCAGAGCTCTCTTAGTTCTGCTCTTGTCTTGACTTGCCCAAATTGCAAGTTTTTGAGGCTTTTTGTATTGGGCTTCTTAGAGTAATTGTTTTAGAAAAAGAGAAAAAGATTAAAAAAAAAAAAAAAATGGAAGGGCCCTCCTTACAAATCTAATGGGCTATTGAAATGCTAAGAGACAAGGAGATTAAAGCCATTAAGGAATGCTCCAGGGAGCAGAGAAACCAGTTTTTTCAGACAAAGAAACTCACCTTCCGGATTTGCATATGAGCTTGACTCAGCCTGAGCCCTGCTTTTCCCCATTCTATGTTCACCAGAACTCCAAAACATCTCTGCTTTTATTTTTGGGTTCTCCTTGTTGTTTTTGCTATCCCTATCTCCTCTCTGCTGGGCTGGCTGCTCCCAGATTCTCTGGTGTCTGGTCTCAGTTTGTCTGTGATTGGAGTTTGGATCAGTAGAATGAGTTTCTGATAAGAGCCACAGCTGCAGTTCTACCTCCTCTTTCCCAGAGCTGATGGCCCCTCCTCCCATGGGACTGAACCTGGCAGGGAGGGGCGTGGGTCCCCTGCCTGGGAAAACTTGCAGATTTTGCCAATCTCAGCTGTTCCACGTGTTCATGAATGTTGTATGAAGTATGTTCAAAGTCAAATTGCTCTCCAGTGTCTGGTCCATGCAGTTCCTGTCTTTCTACCTAGTTCCCTGGAGGAGTAACTAAAACGTACACCTCACCACTGGCAATATGTTTTTATTTCTCTTGTGTAAAGATTTAGCAATAGAATCATTGGATCATAGGATAGGTGAATGTTTACCCTTTTAAAAAACTTATACAGTTTTCTCAAGTGTTTGTACAGTTTTAAATTCCTGCCAGTGTAAGAGTTCCAATTAATCCACACCCTTGTCAGTGCACAGTAGGTCAATCTTTTCTTTATTTCAGCCATTCTAATAGGTGTATAGTGGTATCTCATTTTTACATTTCATTAAGGAATGCAGATGTTGAGCATCTTTCTGTGTTCTTATTTGCCATCAATATATCTTCCTTGAAGTATCTGTTCAAATATTTTTCTCACATTTTTATTGGACTTTTTCATTTATTATTAAAATTTGAGAATTGATAAGGTATTCTGGATTCAAGCCTTTGTCAGTTAAGTATTTAAAAGTATCTCCTGTCAGTCTATGGCCTGCCTTTTCATTCTCTTAAAATGGTTTTGATAGATTCAAAATTGGACATGTGTTATTTCATGGACCAGGGTTTTGTTATCATACCTAAAATGTAATTTCCTCTAGAAATTTTATAGCCTTAAGTTTTGAGTAATTTTTGCATGTGGTGAGCAAATTTTTCCATATTTTCCATATGGCTATACAATTGTGCCAGCACCACTTCATGAAAAGACTAACATTTCTCCACTAAGTTGCCTTTGAACCTTTGTCAAAAATGAATTGACCATAAGTACAGGTCTGTTTCTATACTCTATTTTGTTCCATTGATCAATTTGTCTGGTCACAAAAAACACAGTCTTGATTACTAACAATGTTATAGTAAGTATTGAATTCAGGTAGTATAAGTCCTCCAAATTTGCATTTCCATATGAATTTTAGAAGCCGCTTGTCAGTTTTTACTAAAAAACAAACAAACAAACAAACACTTGCTAAAATTTATAATGAATCTATGGATCAATTTGGAGGAGCATATGAATCTTCACAATATTAAATCTTACAATCCATGATCATAGTGTATCTCTCCGTTTACTTAGATCATTCAAATTTCTCTCAGCAATGTTTTGTAGTTTTAAAGGTATAGGTCCTGCACATCTTTTGTCAGACTTAGCCCTAAGTATTTCATATTTTGATGCTACATACAGAGATATAGTAAATATCTGTTTTCTAAACAGCATGTCTATAGCAATACCAAAAGGTAAAATATACAAGATTCAATGTTCTGTTAATTCAAACTTACATTTAAAAAATAAATATATATTTTTAAATATTGAAGCAGTTTTTTGTATTAACTTCCAAAAAGGCTTTGACATTATTTTCAAGTCATTAAGAGTTATGATTGATGTAAAAATGGCTCTAAATACATAATTCTCCTGTTCAATACTCTGAACTTTTTTCATATCATGGCATAATAGAAAGTTATGATGTTTGTATGACATGCTAGAATAAACAGGAGAGGAGATGAGTACATTCATAGGACTTGGAGAAAATATATTCATTACATTTCATTATATAATTATGATTAAAATAAAATACAAAACAGAAAAGATATTAAATATAAAATTTGTGTGACATTTCCACACAAGTGTTTCAAGTACTTTAAACTTCATGCTCACCTACACCATTTCATATCTGATAGTAATCTAGATTTTTGTATCAGAACTGATATATCATCTACAGATAATTCCTTGTCCCTCTTTTAAAATTCCATATTTTCTGTGCACCTTCTTTTTTGTACAAACTATCAAAGAAATTTGATAGCTAGAGTACGGGAGTCGTAAAGTAAGGAGAATTTCAGTAGCATTGAACCTATAAGTTCTCTTCATGTAGAAGGTCAGAGGGCTGTAAAATATAGTCCAATACAAAGGGAAAACATGAGTGTTGGCAGAAACCTATACTAGACATATTTCGGATGACCTCAGCAGCAGAGCACATTAACTGGAAAAGAATTGTACCTTTAACCTTAGTATCTTAGTTGCCTTGAACAATGACAAGAAATAGCAAAAGCAATAAAAATACAGCGTGTGGGGGACAGAATGTGCAAAGAAAACTGGATATCGTTCAATGACTGTTTCATGAGGGTTTCTGTTTTCCTGATATTCATAATAGAAAAGAAATACTTATCTATTATTTCCAAGTGGATCCATCTATTTCAGGTAAGTGTTCTTAAGAATATTTGAACTCAGTGATGGAACTAAAACTTTTTAAAATTAAGAAAGAGAAGATTTATTTGAAAAGGGTTGAACATACAGTGGAATAGATTATATATCATCTACTAAAGAATGAGTTTAAAAATTGCATTCAGGGATTATCACAGTGTTATTTTTGTGTAAAAGTTGCCTCACTGAGGTTTTCTTTATTAATTACTTTATACCTGAAAACATCTGAGGTAGAAGTATCCATACCTGAATTTTTTTTAACAGCCTTATTGAACTATAATCCAGATACTATACAATTCACCCATTTAAGTATACTATTCAAAGGTTTTAGGCATATTCATGGATATCGACAGTCATCACCACATTCAAATTTAGAACATTTTCATCATTTCAGAAAGAAACCCTGTACACTTTATATCACCCCCATCCCCCTATCCCAACCCAGCCCTAAGCAACTCCTAATCTACTTTCTGTCACAAAATATTGTGATTTTCTGGATTTTCATGTGAATGAAATCATATGTGGTATTTTGTGACTGTTAAATTTATTCCTCAACATTTTACTCTTTTTGATGGTATTATGAAATTATTTTAGTATGTGGGTGTCTTCATTTTCATTTAATCCCCAAGCATTTCATGACTTTCCTGTTGATTTCTTCTTCGACCTATTGGTTTAAATGTTTGTTGTTTAATTTCCAAATATTTATGAGTTTCACAAATTTTTCCTTGTTATTGATTTCTAATTTCATTGCACTGTGGTTGCATAGCATACTCTGTATTATTTCTATAATTTTAAATTTATTGATGTATGTTTTATGGCCCTGCAAACACTCTATTCTAATGTTTCACATGCACTTGAGAAGAAATACATTCTATTGTTGTTGAGTGGAGTGTACTGTAGAAGCCTCTTAGGTCTGGTTGGTTTATTGTGTTGTTCATGGCTTCTACTTCCTTAATGATATTCTACCTAGTTGTTCTACACATTATAAAAAGAGGGGAGGGTTTTTAGGGCCCCAGTATTCTCAGTGCACCATGAATAATGTCTAGTGGGGGTTGGACAGAAGAAAGGAGCCCAGTCTCTCAACCGCACTCCCCCAGAACTTAGACTCAGTAACAGCCAGCTGTGGCAAGATGAGGAACAGTGAGGTCTCTTCCTTCCATGAAGAAAGCCCTCCAGCAGAGATCTGGGGTGAGATAGAGCCTTATGTTTTGACTGCAGCTGTTTGGGGTGTTGTTTTCACCTTACTAGACTGAGGGGTGCAAGGAGGTAGCAGTCTTGTTTCAAATATCACAAACTCTTACCTTTCTTACTGAATTTTCATAGATTTTCTTGAATATATGTTTATTTGTTTGCTGTTTGCTCTTAGGATCACAATTCTATAGACTTCAAATGATTGTTTGTTTTTATAGATTTTCTGGGGAGTGAGTCAGTGGCAGAGCTCCTTATGCTGAAGTTGGTCTACTCATACTTGAAATTTAATAGATATTTCTAAAATATTTATTAGAAACAAAAATTAAGTTGTTAATTTTTCAGGGTTACATTTAAGAACATTATTCTTAAGAATAATTTTATTGTTATTAATTGAATATCAGTAGCTAGTTCAAAAAGCAAAATACAATAAAAAGCAGCAGTTTCCTACCCCATATCTCCCTATTATTCCTGACTCTTCCTCCCAAGTGACAATTTCAGCTCTTTTAACTGTTTCTTCTGGTATTTACCTCCATGCTTATTAAATGATATCCATTTGCAATGTGTTGTGTTTTTTTTAGTTTGAGTTTGTATCTATTTACTAAAATGAGAATTCCCCTTATCTTAATCCAATTGTCTTCTACACCCATGCTTCATAGCACTATAATTAAATTGAAATTTTGATTTTTCAACTTATTAAATATTATTTATTTCTGAACCATAGTGAGTACTTTGAACACATTTCCATTTTATGACTTTTGTTATTCCTGCAGTTAGTTACTTGTTTCATCCATGTACTTAGTTTTCCCTTTATTCCTATTGGTAAATAGAGGTAATGCTTAGAATTGCAGCCTTCCTGAAAACATGGTTTAAAACTACCTGATAAAGATGAGAACAGGAAGGTAGGATCTCTGGGTCTTCAATAGCATCCTCGAGTAGCTACAACAAACCCAGACGGCCATATCTGGGCTTCTTATTACTGGGAATATCAACTTGCTACCTCTTTAAGCTACTATTTATCAGTGCTTCTTAACTGACATACCCCCTTCTCTTGGCAAAACACACTCAGTGACCATGTATTAATGAACAGCTCTATGCTAAAAAATGCAAAATGAAAAGACAGTTTTGAGACCTAAAATTTACTCTTATTATTTTCTCTAAAACTAAACACTTACTTTTAAAACCTTGGCAGAATCACACTTTTTTAAACCAAAAGCTTAATGCTTTGCTTTCAACTTCCCTCATTTTGCTTTTTTAATTGTCTCTTATTGTTATGGTGATCATATATCTCAGATCATTTGCCACTAGTTACCCTTTCTAGGAGTCTCTTTTGAATTCTTCACATAGCAGTGACTAATCAACACACTTCAAAGCTTTAACAGACTTTTGAGGATATACTATAATCATAGGGACTCAGGATACAATAATAATAAATATGTGTTGGGAAAAGATATCAACAATTTTAATATGGCAATATATGTTGTTTACTCTTATTAAATAAAAATAAAGTATGTTCTATAAGCAAACATGCCATATTAATTTCTGCACATTAAAAGGGCTAAAATA
Source organism: Choloepus didactylus (assembly GCF_015220235.1). Classification (NCBI taxonomy): domain Eukaryota; kingdom Metazoa; phylum Chordata; class Mammalia; order Pilosa; family Megalonychidae; genus Choloepus; species Choloepus didactylus. The sequence continues at coordinate 65,310,766 of NC_051308.1, read as the reverse complement.
TATTTGCAAACTTCATCAATTATGTGGTCAATTGTTACTTTAAAGAAATTGCTTTGCAATACTGCCTAGTTTCCTGAAATCATTGATATTAGAAACAAATTACTCAGAAAGGGAATTGTGTGGTTATGCCTGCATTAGACAACTAGTCCCAGGGGCACCATAAATATCAACAAGTACCACTTTTATCACACGAGTGTTACCTTTCACTGTAGTTGAGACATCTGACAAGCAAAGGCTCCATGCTACAATACACAAACTCCCCAGACACCTTAGGATTTCAATGATCTTAATCCATTTTGTTGGATTTCAGAAGAGTGCCAATGAATCAGAAAAACCAGAGGGGTTCTTTTCTCCATACACACTTTACAAAGAAGAATCATATTATTGCAAAGTTGAAGAGGCTTAGTGATTATGCCACCTGTCTTTACTTTTGTTATTTTTGTTTGAGCATAATTTTTATTCTCAAGTGAAATAAGTTTGGGAATTCTTAACTCATTTTTGAAGTTGGACCATATCACAACACAAATAAATCAGCTTTTAATTTGTTTTAATTCAATGCACATGACAATACTCTGGGAAAAGTGTGATTTGGTTACACTGGAGAGTAAGCTGGTGCTTTGCTTTTGATACAATTCAGAAAGTAAAAATTAATGAATAAATAAATAACATTTGTACAAGTCAGCTTTCAGCTGACACACCATTACCAATATCTTAATCGAAGTTGTCATCTTTTCTTAGACCAAAATCTTTCTTCTCACAAATTTCTTCCAATTAATTTTTCATCCATAAGTAGCTTTTTAAAATGCAAATCTGATTATGCTAACTCCTCTTCTCAAAAACTCCAGTAGCTTCAGATTGTTTTTAGGTCAAAATTCCTTTAATCTTTCCAAATGATCTCTATGATACTACTATAATAGCATTCTTTTTGTTGTCAAAATTATCATACTTCTTTCCAATAAGATCTTCATGCATCATATACCATTCTCTTTGTTTGGACAAAAGTCCCATCTTAAATGTGCCATGTTCAAAGAAATCTTTTTAACCTCTAAAACTCAACCATTCCCCCATTACATGGATCACTCTGTCCTCTACTCTTTTGTAGTTCTTGTGTCATTTGGTAATTAAAAAAAAAAAACTTATTGTTTATTTACTTGTTTGATGTCTGTAATTCTTGCTAGAATTTAATTTCCATGGGACCAAGTTTATGTCTTGGTCAAGACATATTTCTTGAATAAACAAGTTAACAGCATTCCCAAACCGGACATTGCCTTGACAGAAAATGAAGTATTATACTAACTTGTAATTACCATTATAATGCACCAAAGAGCTCTGTCACAGAGCAGTTAGGAAGCACATAGTGTGCAGTTATTATTATTTGCTTGCCACTTTCACTGTCTAAAAAAGAATGCTTGAATAAAGTGAGTGACAGGGATAACCATAAAGGAATAATCTTGAATGTTGCCTGATTTCAAAAAAAGGATTCATAATAATAAGCTCCTTACACAGAGAGGTGTAACTTGCAATATATTTCATAAAATTATGACTGAGGAACAACGGAGTAGATTGCAAATGCTAAGAGATAACTTGTAGACTATATATTGCCAAAAACTCAAATAACAATTATTTTAAGCCATTTTAAAACATTAAATTTGGCCCTCAGTTCTGTGTTATTTGTTCTGAAGCATTGATGAAGGGGACAATATTGTAATCAACCTGCAATTTACTTCAATTTGATTCTGCTTATAATATTTTGGGATAGGGAATATTTGTCTTCTCCAGGAACCATTTCCCTTGAGTCTACCAAGATGAGAGGAGGGAAAAGGGAAGAAAGCCAGAGATAATGAAGGTCCCCATGAGCCTATTATATCATTCAAAAACAATGCAGGGCAGGATACAGAAACTGCTTGAGATATTTTAAGCAAAAAGGAATTTAACACAGAGAATTGGAAGGTATCTAAAAATAAATACCATGAGGATGCAGAACTTACCCACCCAAGCAATTTATAAGGCTGCCATGGTAGGCATGATTTCATGAACACAAAACTCTATTTACAATCAAGGATTTAGGACACATGAATAAATATGCTACTGATGCTGCATAGCTATCATGACCACTTCCATACCCACAGGAGGCTGGAGAATGGGCAATGGAACACTGTTGCAGAAAAAACTCAAATTCCTACAACTTTGCTTGGCAGCAGAAAGGCCAAAAGGAACAGGAAGATAGCCTCTTTCTCTCTCTTGACTTCTTAATCACATACTAGAACATCTAATTAGAAGGACCAAATTTGCATCCATTACATGTAGCATGTAGCATGCCTACACTATAGCTATGAAGGATAGAATAGGAACCAAAACAACAGATTTGTTTAAATCTATTGAATGGAGAAGAAAAGCTGTTCTGGAAAACTGACTTTAGAAATTGTTAAGATATTCCGTTATAGTAGTCAGGTGAGGATGACTACTAATAACAGTAATCATTATTATTATTCTTCATGAACACCTTAGGTCCTAACTTTACTGTCCTGCTGTGTATGTGTGTGTGTGTGTATCTGCATGGGTCTGTGTTGGGTGAGGGGAGAGCAGGTCCTATACATTTTTAGCCAATATTGATCTGAAATTTATCTTAATTGTTTTTAATGTCATTATTGTTACTGTTGTGAATTTCTTTTATAAACCAGTACTAGTATATTAATACCAATAATGTCTAACACTAGTAAAGGCTTATTATGCTCCAGAATACACATGTGCACAAATATATAAATGTATGTATGTTATTTTAATTAATGCCCAAATTTCACCTAATCCACACACTACTTAGTGATCATTATTAATTTTATGTAAAAGAAGAGGAAACATAGATATGAGTGAAATAATTTTCCTAGTGGTACACACAAACATACACACACAGAGATGCAAATCTGTATCAATCTGTACCTATTGGGCCAAACTATCAAATCCCTAAGACTTAGGCTAGATTGGCATATAATACTAATATTATTCCCATTATCCTTATACTAAATATAATATAAAATAAAAATAAGTCAGACTTCTGGGGATGATGGTGGAGCCGGGAGCTCTGGGTTTCAGTCCTTCACCAAAACAAATATTAAACACACAGGGACTAACTGAAACAACTATTTTGTAACTCCAGAGGCCAGAGGAATACTTTACAACATCTAAGGAAGAGTGGGAGGAAGAGGCTAATCAATTATGCTAAAGAACTGTAAATTGCTTTCTCTGCGTGATGACTACCAGAGTCCATCCCTGACTCTAGAAGCAGAACCCTCACAGGGCCCAGCCCCTAGCTAGCTGCTGCTGACAGAAAGGGACATAAAAATTCTCTTCCCTAAGAACAGGGGTGTGCGCAGCAGATCAATGATCATGGCTTTTGATTAGCAAGTTTGGATTACTGAGTCCTGGCTCTGAGGGCAGCTATTGTTTCAACCAGCCCTGGATAAAGGCAGCAGTAACCATTGTTTCAACCTTCCTGGACAGAGGCAGAGGCGGTGGAGATTTAAAGATGCAGTGCTTCCTTGGGGCTACAGGGGACAGTTAACTGAAGGACTGCATTTGATGGGTGGGCCAGGAAAGCTCAGCTGTGGGGAGCTGTTGGAGAAGTTTTTGGTGTCTTTTCTGATCCCTTCTCCACAGGGCATTTTAGAGCCCATCTGTACCCCTCCATGTGTTGCTGGCCATGTTTTGGCTAAAAAGACTGAACTGGGAAAGTCTGCCTGAGGGTGACCCTCCTCCCAGAATTTGCCATTCAGGCAAAAGCAGCATAAGACAATGAAAGGAGTGTAAAAATCTATAGAAACAGACAGTCTGGAACAAAAGCCTACTGGTTTCATGTACTCGGGAGAGAGTGGTCTTGTCCTAGGAAACAGAGGGGCAATCAAACTCCTGCAAACACAGGACCTCCAAAACAACAAATGAGCGAAAACCCAGGACAAGACAGAGGCCCAGTAAGACAGGCAAAATCATGCACAGTGCATTGGCTTTGAGCAGACCTTCCTAATAGGAAGGTTGAAGCTCAAGAAAATCTTTGTCTCATCTCCAGCCGGTTACAAAACCAAGAAACCAACAAACCAGGGAGTAAATCCCAGAGTTAACATCATAAAACATAAACATGTTTGATGTGCAACAAAGAGTACAAGACAAACAAAGAAACATGAAATGATGGCCCATCCAAAGAAAGAGGATAAAAATACAGAAAACATCATTGAAGAAGATGAGAATGTGCACATACTGAAAAGAGCCTTTAAAAAAACATCTTAAAAATGTTTAAGGAGATGAAGGAAAGTACAGAGAAAGAACTAAAGGGTATCAGGAAAACAATGAATGAACAATATGAGAGTACAGGTAAAGAGAAAAAAAAAAAAGTTTATAAAGGAATGAAACAGATCTACTGAAGTTGAAGACAACAATAACTGAATGAAACATGCCCAGAATGGTTTCCAGAGGAGATTTTAGCTGACAGAAAAAATAGTGAACTTGAATTCAAGACACTTGAAAAGAGCTAGGCTGAATAGCAGAGAGAAAAATGAAATATTGAAAGCAAAAAGATTATAGGGCAGCTATGGAAGACCATCAAGCACAACAGTAAATGCATTATGGGAGTGTCAGAAGGAGAAGAAAGAAAGGGACAGAAGAATGGTCAAATAAATAATGACAGAGAACTTTCCAAACTTAGCAAAAGATGTGAATATGTACATCCAAGAATCTCAGAGAACACCAAACAGGATAAACATGAAGAAAAATATACCCTACGTTTTAGTTTGCTAATGCTGCAGAATGCAAAACACCAGAGATGGATAGGCTTTTATAAAACGGGGGTTTATTTTGCTACACAGTTACAGTCTTAAGGCCACAAAGCATCCAAAGTAACACACCAGCAATTGGGTACCTTCACTGGAGGATGGCCAATGGCGTCCGGAAAACCTCTGCTAGCTAGGAAGGCACGTGGCTGGCATCTGCTCCAAAGTTTCAAAATGGCTTTCTCCCAGGACATTCCCCTCTAGCAAGCTTGCTCCTCTCCAAAACATTACTCACAGCTGCACTGAGTTCCATCTCTCTGAGTCAGTACATTTATATGGCTCCACTGATCAAGGCCCACCCTGAATGGGTGGGGCCATGCTTCCATGGAAATATCCCATCAGTTATCATCTACAGTCGGGTGGGGCACATCTCCATGCAAACAACCTAATCCAATGTTCCAGCTTAATCCCCACTATTATGTCTGCCCACAAGATTTCATCAAAGAATATGGCTTTTTCTGGGGGACGTAATACATTCAAACCGGCACACCCTATCATATATTGATTACACTATCAGCTGCAAAGGACAAGTAGATAGTTCTGAAAGCTGCAAGAGAATAGCAACATGTTACATAAAAGGGAGTCCCAATAAGATTGAATGTCCTTTTCTCATCAGAAACTATGGAGGCAGAAGGCAGTGGGTTGAAATACATAAAATGCCAAAGGAAAACAACTGCTAACCAAGAATTTTATATCTGGTTAGACTCTTTTCAAAAATGAGGAAGAGATTAAGACATTCTCAGATAAACAAAACCTGAGGGAGTTCATCACCACCAGACCTGCCCAAAAGAAAAGACATTAGACAGTGGTTCAAAGCAGCGTAAAGAAATAGAGACCAGTGGAAGAGGTAAACATTTGAGTAATCATCAATGCCAGTGTTATTGCATTGTATTGTTTGGCATGTAACTCCACTTCTTACTTCTTTCAGGTGCTAATATGCAAAGGCATAAAAAGTAATGATAAATCTAGGTTTTTGGAGTATAATATACAAAGATATAATTTGCAACAAGTACCAAAAAATGTTGGGGGGGGGCTGAAGAGTATAGGAAAAGTATATGTGCATAACATTGAAGTTAAGTTGGTATCAAACCATATATGATTGTCATATATTTAGGATTTTAAATTTTAACCCTATGGTAACCACAAGGAAAATAGATGAAAAATATATCCAGATAGAAGTGACAAGGCACTCATTATGGCACAAAAAAGAAAGCAAACAAATATAAAATAGGCTTTAATGGAAGTGAAGGACAAAAAAGGTGTAAGACTTCCAAAGGCTAAATAGCCAAACGGCAAAAGAAAGACCTGAATTATGAGTATTGACTTGGAATGTAAATGTATTAAACTCTCCAGTCAAAAGGCATAGATTGGCAGAATGAAAAAAAAAGCATGACCCAACTAAAAATTGTCTGCAAGAGATTCACCTAAAAGTCAAAGATACAGGATTGAGGGTGAAAGCATGGCAAAAGTATATACTAGGCAAGTAGCAAACAAAAGAGAACTGGGGTGACTATAATAATATTGGATATAAAAAACTTGAAGTCAAAAACAGTTATGAGGGACAAAGATATTCATTACATACTGATAAAGGGACAATTCAACAGGAAGATGTAACAATTATAAATATATATTCACCCCACAACAGATCCCCAAAATATATGAAGCAAACACTGACAGATTTGAATGGAAAAACTGACAGTCCTACATTAATAGTAGATTCTTTAACACATCACTTTCAATCATGGATAGAACTTCTAGTCATAAGATAAATAAGGAAGTACAGGACTTGAGTCCTGTACTGAACCAACTAGACCTAACAACATATATAGAACACTGCACGCAACAAAAACACAATATGTATTCTTCTCAAGTGCACATAGATCATTCTCCAGTATACACCAAATGTTTGTTCACAAAGCAAATCTCAATAAATTCAAAATATTGAAATCATACATTGTATATCTCCCACCACAATGGAATGAAACTGGAAATCAAACAGAGGGAGAAATGGAAAATTCACAAATACGTGAAAATATAAATCACTTACTCTTAAACAACTGTATTAGTCAGGGTTCTCTAGGGAAACAGAGCCAACGGGAGATATCTGTAAATATGAGATTTTATAAAAGTGTCTCCCACAACTGTGGGGATGCACAAGTCAAAATTCCATAGAGCAGGATGCATGAGTCCAAATTCCACAGGGCAGGACATGAGCTGGCAACTCTAATGAAGGTCCTTGAAAAACTCCCCAGGAGAGGCTGGCTGGCTGACAAAGAAATGAAAGTTCTCTCTTCCCCTTTAAAAAGTCTTCAACTGATTGGATTAAATCCAACTGCTTGGATTCAATCATTGCAGAAGACACTCCCTTAGTTGATTGTAGATGGGATCAGCCACAGATGCAGTCAATTGACCGATGATTTAATAAACCAGCCTTCTGATTTTATTAGCCAGCCAAGAAATATCCTTGCAGTAATGGTTAGGCCAGTGCTTGCTTGACCGTACAACTGGGCAACATCACCTGGTCAAGTTGACACATGAACCTAATCATCACAAAAAACAATGGGTTAAAGAAGAAATCAGAAGCAAAATTAGGAAATATCTTGAGGCATGTGAAAACAATATACACAAACTTATGGGATGCAATGAAGGCAGTGTTGAGAGGAAAATTTATAACTCTAAATTAAGCTCTGCTACTTAGTAGGAAACAATAGTGGTCAAGAAAGATTTAGCCTTAGTTACATTTTCTTTTTTATAGTTTGGTTGTGTTCTTCCTTTTTCACTTTTTAAAAATAATGTCTTGATCTATTAATTGTATGGCTTAAAATCAATGTAATTGGCTTGATAACATGAAAAGTGCATTTAGGGCTAAGTGATTTTTAAATATCCATTTACTGAAAAAACTTTCTTGAATTTTACCTAGAGTAGTATATTTGATTACTAATTAAATATTGATTACTTAACAATTTAAAGAAATTTTTATGGTGCATATGAGGTAATAAACAAAGTTTCAACTTGTTAATGTGGAAATACTATTACATTAACATTTTATATATTCCTATAAATTCTTCTTATTTCCCCAAGCATGTTGTTGCCTCTGTTCACAGTCAAGGCTTATTAAAGAGGTCCAGACTTGCTTACAGGATTATGCAATTTACAATTTTTAAATCCTAATTTCCATTGAATACTTGCTATAGATAAAGAGTATGATATAGACCTTGCAACGTAAGAGATACATGCATAATTTCTCACTACCACCAATTATTCGAGCAAATCATTTAACTTATCTCAGCCCAAGTTCTACATTTGAGAAACATACATTCTAAAATTCAACTTCATGGCTGTTTTGGGAAGAAAGGGTTTTTAAATTGCCTGCCACCTTGAAATACTCACTAAATTTTAGTCATTTAATAAATTATTGCCACATTTGCAATGTGGTGGGAAAAGGTTTAGACTGGGGATAATCTGATTTTGGCTTAAATCCTGGCTAAAGTAATAGTCAACTGATGGATTCTTGGAGATGACACAACTTCTGAGAGTCCTTTTTCTTATTTTATAAGAAAAAGTATATATTTATATACTTTCTATTTTGAAACTATAAAACCTGCCTTACAGAGCTATGAATGTCAAATGAAATAATATATGAGAAAAAAGAGGCGCTACTAAACTGACAGTCAATGCTTTTCCTGTGAGCATTTCAGAGCTCCTCCCACAGTGATGTGTGGGTGGCCTGGTTTTGGCCAAAGTAATAGCAGACAAAAAGGAATAAATATGCTGGGACTACTCTATGGCATTCCAAACACCTAGAAAACAAGATCTCTTCTATTGCTTCCACTCCATCATCTACCGCACCACACCCAAGGAATTTTTTAAACAAAAGAACATGGGCATATTAGATATAGTACACAAAAGAGTAAGGGTTTATTTTTATATTGTTTGGAATTATGTCACCTTTTAAATGATAATCAAGAGCCGTATGTGAAGAAAACAAATGAAAAGAACCATCATGTTCTAAATTGCTGCCTTTTAGAGTAACATAAATTTACAAAACTTTTATTTCCCATATACCCACTTGATGTTAGATTTATGTAAATGATAGAATAATTCTCTGTCCCACCTTTTGTCACACTAGTACTCCAACACAGACACAACTATGTGTTCATGCACATACACAATCAAATACCACTATCATCGCTATATATAGTGAAACTTACTGGTCATACAGCTCTATAATCTACTACATTTTTAAAGCCTATAGCTTTTGTTTTTCTTTCTTTGAAGACTATGATGATGCTTGAAATATGCCAGTGATTTCAATTTTCTGTAAAAAATACTCATGAAGAATAGAAGAAAAGGCAAGACAATGAAAGTTGATAGGCAAGAGATTTCAGTGAAAAATAATCAATTAATTTCTCTCTGACTCCATATGCACTAAAAATCCCTGTTGTACATAACTTAGACAGTAAGGCTGATTAATATTCAGGAAGCCTAAATGGAAAAAGATATGTATAGTCAAATTTAGAAATAAGGGATTTTTGAAAGGAAAATCCTCCGGTGACTTGACACAGGAATGAACATAACTTGGCTGGGCATTATAATCAATTAATCCTGGATCAATTGCAGCAAGGTGCATTTTAGATGACAATTGGGAAAGTGTTCTTTCAAATAAATGGTTTATGATATCCATTACACTATTTTATTACTATGACTCTTCAAAATAATATTTTATTGAGGACTAGGGGAGAAATAAATGACTGAAAAATTGAACTATCACTAGTGTTGAAAATAAATTTAGTATCTGTCATAGATAATACATAAGGAATCAAGTAAAATATGTTTACACTGCAATAGAATTCCCAATAAGCTATTTTAACTATCTGTATTCTACAATATATAAATGCTTATGAATTTGATTTATTTCAAGAGAATTTCAAGGTCCTTTTTAAAGCAGCAGCCATAATGCAATGCCTTATTTCCACTAAATGCTATGTGTCTCTTTCTAATGATATTTTATTGGTTCCTTTGAAATCATTTTAAAATTTAAATGAATAAAGAGATGAATGCTGTCATATTACAAAAATAAATGCCAAAACTTCATATATTATTTACCTATTCAAAAAAAGTCATAAAGTTTGAGGATTCCACAAATATTTGCTAACAATTTCTCTGTGCTTCTTTGGAGTACATGGGCCCTGCTTGGAAAACCAAGAGCTGAAGGAATGGATGTCAAGCCCCACAATAGTCCATCCAAAGCACACTGTTGCTGTTGCACTCTGGTTAGAAATCTTGTTCCAGTAACTACAGGTAAATTTATTTGGATGAAAGCTATGCCCAATTTGTGAAATTTCTTTCCAAAGTGGTGTACAATATATGCTTTCATCAACAGAGGATGTGATTTCCTGTTTCCCCATATTCTGGCTATAAAGCTTGCTTAGTGTTGTCATACTTTTTTTATTTTTATTAATCTGGTTGGTGAGACAGTTGCCACATAATTTTTTTGAAATTCCTGATTAGTGAGTGCGGTAGTTTGGAACTATTATGCACCTCCCAAAATGCCATGTTCTTTTAATCCATCCATGTGGGTGCAGACCTATTGTAGGTGGCAGCTTTTGATTAGGCACGCACCTTCCCATGTGACAGTGGTGTCCCAGATGCCAGCAACCTTTCTTCAGAGAGGGTATTCTCTTGTTGATGTCTTAATTTGGACATTGTTACAGACTTAGAATTGTAAAGTCGTAAGCTAATAAACTCCTTTTGTAAAAGCCAGTCCATTTCTGGTATATTGCATTTTGGTAGCTTTTGCAAACCAAAACAGTGAGTTTCAGGATTTGGGGGAGGCATTCGATGGCCAATGGTTTCTTCCTCTGAGAATTGCCACTTCATAATGTTTGCTTACTTTTCTATTGTATTATTTGGTTTGGTTTTACTGAGTTCTAGGGGTTCTTTATATAACAAGAATAATTTATTAGTTACATAATATGTATTATATATACATTCTTCCAAAGTTTGGCTTGTGTTACAAATTTATACTTCCAAAGTGTTGCTTGTCTTTTAACTTATTTTGTTTTGACTATTGTCATATAAATGTTTTAAATTTTAATACAGTTAAGCACATCAATACTTTCATTTATGTTTGTGCTATCAAATAAAATAATTCTTACCCTAATGTCATAAATATAGTCTTCTTATTTTCTACAGTTTTGCCATTTTTATGTATAATGTGACAGATGAATAAAATTGTAGGAATTTTTTTCCATATGAAAAGTGACTAGTGATATTTATCTTTTCCCACTGATCTATAATGTACCTCTACCACATGTCATATACCAGATTCCCTGGTAAATGTACATCTACTACTTTTTACTTTCCCTTATTAAGTTATGATTCTTCATATACTGTCACTATGTCTTCCTTGTATTCTATTCAGGCTGACTGAACAAAGAAGTACAGTTTAAAGACATGGATTAGCCTGATGTCAGTGTGATTAACACTAAATAATGAGAAAAAGTAAGAGATGTCAATGCTTTCATTGTGGTAGACAATATAAAGGACTCTGTTTTTAAAATCATCTATTCATTAAAACAACAGAATCTAGATATAGATCATTTGAAGAATTTGCATTGCATATTTTGAGAGTTGTAAATTTAGTCGTGCAGGGTTCTGTCTGGATAAAAAGATACCCTAAAACAAAATGCCGTTGCAAATATGCTTACAATATTCTTATGCATTAAATATTTTATCATTTCTTTAAGATGAAATGTTAACTGATGATTAAAGAAGTCAGAAAATTTATCTAGGTATAAATTAGATATAAAATGTCTCGGATTTTAACCTCTTGGGTAAGCTATCACATTGGAAAGGGCAATTTCCACCTCCATCTCCTTTTCCTCTTTTTCTCTGTCTTCTTCCTGTTTTCCCAACTCATAATAATGTTCGATCCCTAATTCTCTCAGATCCCACATCTCCCACAAGTAAACATCAGTGAACTCTTCACAGTCATTTTATTCTATGCAAACTTGGTTTAACCATGGATGAGAACCTGTGCCAAACTGGACCAGAGTTAATTCTTAACAATGTGGAAGCAGGATATAAAAATAAATACAGGACATATTGGTAATTGGAGTCAAAGAAAGGAAGGGACAGAGAAAATATTTGAACAATTAATGACTATTTATTTTCTAAATGGGATGAAAATGTGACTCCTACAGGTCTAAGAACCTCCACACACCCAATGCATAATAAACACAAGGAAAACTATACAATGAGATCTTCTAATCAAACTGCCCAAACCAGGGATGAAAATAAAATCTTAAAATTCAGCCAGAATAAAAGATACGCTATGAACACAGGAACAAATATAAAGATGATCTTGTACCCCACCACTTTGCTCAATTCATTTATTAGCTCTAGGAGCTTTGCTATGGATTTTTCAGGATTTTCTGTATGTAGGATCATGTCATCTACAAATAAGGAAAGCTTTACTTCTTCCTTCCCAATTTGGATGGCTTTTATTTCTTTTTCTTGCTTTATTGCTCTGGAAAGAATTTCCAGTATGATACTGAAAGCAGAGGTGACAGTGGGCATCCTTGCCTTGTTCCTGATCTTAGAGGGAAAGCTTTCAGTCTTTCACCATTAAGTAGTATGTTAGCTATGGGCTTTTCATATATGACCTTTAGCATGTTTAGGAAGTTTCCTCCTATTCCTAGTGTTCTACGTGTTTTATCAAGAAGTAGTACTGTATTTTATCAAATGCCTTTTCTGCATCAATTGAGATGACTGTGGTGGTTTGAAACTGCATGAGCCCCAGAAAATCAAGTTCTTAAATAGAATGTATTCCTGTGAGTACAAACCCATTGTAAGTAGGAACTTTTGATGAGGCTACTTCGGTTAAGGTGTGATCCACCTGATTCAGGATGACAGTTAATCTTATTAGTGGAGTCGTATATAAATGGAATGAAGGGGGGAGTGGGGAGAGCACCACAGAAGCAAGAAGCAAGAAGCTGAAAGCAATGAAATCCAGAAAAGAAAGGAGAGACCAGCAGTCACCACCATGTGCCTTGCCATGTGGCAGAGGAGCCAAGGATTGCCAGCAGCCAGTCTTTGGGAAGAAAGCGTTGCCTTGATGATGTCCTGATATGGACGTTCTCATGACCTTAAACTGTCAGGTAGTAACTTCTCATTGTTAAAAGCTAACCCATTTCAAGGATCTGCTTTGAGCAGCCTAGGAAGTGGAAACAATGATCATTTGGTGTTTTCCCTTCATTGTGGTAATGTTGTATATTATATTAATTGATTTTATGTTGAAACAACCTTGCTTAACAGGGATAATTCCCACTTTAACATGGTGTATAATTCTTTTAAAATGCTGGTAATGAAAGTCCTCCAGACAGAAGTAAAATGAGGCCAAAATGAAATAAGTATCTTCAGAAAGAAATAAAAAGCAATGGAAATGACATCTACATGATTAAAAATAATATTTTTCTTATTATTTAAATCTCTTTAGAATACAATTGGCGGTGTTAACAAAAATAATAAAAATGTATTACAGGATTTATAACATGTACGTATATGTATATATATAGAGAGAGAGAGTCTATGGCAACACAGCATAAAGGTTAGAAGGAGAGAAAAAGAAGTATGCTGTTATAAGATTCTTATATGTGAAGTGGTATAATATCTTTAAAGATAGACTGTGGTAAGAGTATAACATAAACCCTAAAGCAACCCCTATAATAACAGAACAAACATTTCTAGCTAACAGGCCAATGAAGGAGATAAAATGAAGCAATAAAAAAAAACTCAATCCAAAGTTAGGCTGAAAAAGAGAAAAAAACTATAAAAAGAGCAAAAGGGTAAACTAGAAAGCAAATACCCTCAAATGTAACCACAGTAATACTTAAATGAATGCCAATGATCTAAACACCCAATAAAAGGTAGAGACTGTAAGATTGGATAAAAAAGGAAGACCTTACTGTATGCTCTTTATTGAAAATTAACTGTAAATATAAAGAAAAACAGATGGAAAGTAAAAGAATGAGAAAAGCTATACCATGCTAACACTACTTAAAGGAAAACTGGAGTACTTATATCAATTTCAGACCGAGTAGATATCAGACCCAAGAATATCATGAGGGATAAAGAAGTTTATTTCATAATAAAAAAAGAATGAGTCAATTAATCAAGGATATAACAATCCTAAACATGTATGCTCCTAATAAAAGAATATCAAAGTACATAAATTGATAGAACTGCATCAAGAAATAGACAAATGCACTTAATTATGATTGATAGAATGAGAGGGCAAAAAAATGAGCAAGAATATAGTAAACTTGGACAAAGCACTATCAATAACTCGACCTACTTGACCTTTATAGGACACTTTATACAACAACGGCAAAATACATATTCTGTTTAAATGCACATAAACATTTACCAAGATAGACCAGATTTTAGTTTGTAAAAAAAAGGCAAAATATATTTAAAAGGATTCAATAATGAGAAGTATGCTCTCTGACAAAAAATACATTAAATTTGAAATCAATAAGAGAAAGATTTCTGAAAAAAAAGCCCCAAATATTTGGAAACAAAATAACATACTTCTAAATAGTCCATTGTTCTACAAAACATAAAAAAGTAAATAAGAAGTACTAGAACTGAATGAAAATGAAAATGTCACAAATTTGTGAGATGCCACTAATGGCAGTATTTGGAGAAAAATTACAGCATTAAAAGGCTATATTAAAGAATAAAAAATTCTCAAATCACTAGCCTCTGTTTCAACATTAACAAACTAGAAAAATAAGAGCAAATTAAAGACAAAGTAAGCACAAGAAAGGAAATAATAAACACCAAAAGGAAAATTGATACAATAGAAAACAAAAAAAATTAGGAAAATAATGAAACCAAAAGTGGGTCTTAAAGAACAGCAATAAAATTGATAAACTTTATATACTTTATACAGTGATTAGAAAAACAGTAAAGATCCTGGGAAGACGGCGGCATAGAAAGAAGTGGAAGACTTAGTCTCCCCCAGAACAATTCATAAATTAACAAAAAACCAGTAAATAACCTGGAATAACGGCGGGGAGACAAACGTGACTGTACACTCAACATCCACCGACATGAATTGGGAGGAATGCCCGAGATCACAGCATAAAATCTGTAAGTAAAACTGCGGACCCGTGCTGAGAGCTGAGAACCTAGAGCTGAGAGCCCCTCCCTCATGGAAGCCGCTCCGTGCACTTTCTCATCCCAGCTCCAAGTGAGGTTTTAATATTAACTGCTCAATACAGACAGTGAATCCTCAACAAGCAGACAGAGGCTTTTGGTGACAACTGACCTTGGGAGAATCAGGGGACGTATCTGTCTCAGGATAGGGAGCCCAGAGGATCGGGTGCTATATCTGGCTGACGGGTGAACCTGGGAGTTATTCTGTCCCTCGCTCTCTCTCTGTGGAGAAAACCTCAGCTGTTCTCAGCCCACAAGGTGTTCCAGTAAAGACAGCCTCACACATTCTGCATTCATAAACGAGCTGAGAGCCCCGCAGCACAGCCCAGTGGCCCAGGACTTCCCTTGAGGGACGGCGCACACTGATGACATAGCACGGCATTCCCTCGGCTGAGGGAGGATCGCGGCTGGGAGGGGGGATCCTCTCGGAGAACCCAGGGGCTCTACGCCAAGTCCGGTGGTTTGTGGGACACCAAGAGAGAAGGTGTGGGGCTGAACTGAAATGAAGGCTTAGACTCTTGCAGAGGTCTTGAATCTCCTGGAACCTGGGAGATTTGAACAGTAGAACTGTTCTTCCTCCCTGGCCACCCATACACATGCCCCACATTCAGGGCGGACGGCTCCAGCAACACACCCAAACTGAGTTCTCCAACTGAACACACAAGAATCATTTCCCCACACTCTGTGGAAAAAAGGTTGAGAACTGATTTGAGGGATATAGGTGACTCACAGACGCCATCTGCTGGTTAGTTAGAGAAAGCATACATCACCAAACCGTGTCTCTGAAAAATTAGATCGATATCCTATTTTTTTGATACAACTTGAAAGAACCCTATCAAGCAAAACAAATGCCAAGAGGCCAGAAACAACAGAAAATCTTAATGCATATGATAAAACCAGACGATATGGAGAATCCAGCTCCAAACACACAAATCAAGATTTCAGAAGAAACACTCTACCTCTCAAAATTAATCAAAGAACTACAATCAAAGAATGAAAACATGGCAAAGGATTTAAAGGACATCAAGAGGACCATGGCCCAGGATATAAGTGCCATAAAGAAGACCCTAGAAGAGCATAAAGAAGACATTGCAAGAGTAACTAAAAAAATAGAAGATCTTATGGAAATAAAAGAAACTGTTGGCCAAATTAAAAAGACTCTGGATATTCACAATACAAGACTGGAGGAAGCTGAACAATGTCTCAGTGTCCTGGAAGTCCACAGAACAGAAAATGAAAGAACAAAAGAAAGAATGGAGAAAAAAATAAAAAAAATCGCAATGGATCTCAGGGATACAATAGATAAAATAAAACGTCCAAACTTAAGACTCATTGGTGTCCCAGAAGGGGAAGCAAAGGGTAAAGGTCTAGAAAGAGTATTCAAAGAAATTGTTGGGGAAAACTTCCCAAACCTTCTACACAATATAAACACACAATGCATAAATGCCCAGTGAACTCCAAATAGAATAAATCCAAATAAACCCACCCCAAGACATATCCTGATCAGACTGTCAAATACTGAAGAGAAGGAGCAAGTTCTGAAACCAGCAAGAGAAAAGCAATTCACCACATACAAAGGAAACAATATAGGACTAAGTAGTGACTACTCAGTGGCCACTATGGAGGCGAGAAGGCAGTGGCATGACATATTTAAAATTCTGAGAGAGAAAAATTTCCAGCCAAGAATACTTTATCCAGCAAAACTCTCCTTCAAATTTGAGGGATAGCTTAAATTTTTCACAGACAAACAATTGCTGAGAGACTTTGCCAATAGAAGACCTGCCCTACTTCAGATTCTAAAGGAAGCCCTACCAACAGAGAGACAAAGAAAGGAGAAAGAGATATAGAGAATTTTAACAGGCATATATAGTACCTTACATCCCAAATCACCAGGACACTCATTTTTCTCTAGTGATCACAGATCTTTCTCCAGAAGGGACCATATGCTGGGACATAAAACAAGCCTCAAGAAATTAATAAAAAAAAAAAAATTGAATATACTCAAAGAACATTCTCCAAACACAATGGAATACAAATAGAAGTCAATAATTTTTGAAATATAACTCCACTATTTACTTCCTACATGATAAAAAATACACAAACTCTAAGGACAAATCAGTGATTTTGAACTCAATGTAAAATATGTAATTTTAGGCAACTATATAAAGCGGGGGACTGAAGGAGTATAGGAACATAGTTTAAGTGCCCTATTGAAGCGAAGGTGGTATCAAAGAAAAACAAGACTGATAGGGATTTAAAAGGTTAATTTTAAGCCCCACAGTAAACACAAAGAAATTATCAGTGAATATAACCATAGAGATGAAAAGTAGAGTTTGGGTTAAGAGAAATGGGGGAAGGAGCAATGGGGAGTTAAGAAAGGAGTGTAGGGTCGCTGTTTGAGTTGAAGGGAAATTTCTAGTAATGGATGGTGGGAAAGAGAATAACATCATTCTAAATGTGATTAATCCCACTAATGGAAGGCTAGGGAGGGGGTAGAATGGGAAGATTTAAGTTGTATATATGTTTCCACAATTGAAAAAAGAAAAAAAAAAAAGACAGTCTAACTAGACGACAATTGAATGCTAAGGATGAACTTGGATGGGATTGGAGGGTGGAGGACAGGTGGCTCAAAGGGACACGGTTGAGACATAAGGAAAAGGAAATATAGAATGTAAGCATTGTATCATTGTTGAATCTCATACTTCTTAGCTGCGCTTAATGGAATTGCGTAAAAGAATGTTCTTGTTCATGGGAAGTATATACGTGAATTGTAGTGTATGTTCAAGGATGTGTGCAGCTAACTTTCATATGCTCAGAAGACAGCGAAATATATGATGGATGATAGATAGGGAAGGAGGGAGGGAGGGAGGGAAAGAAATAGTGATGTGACAGCATGTTAAAGTTGGTGGATTGAGCTATTGGGGGAGGGGGTCAAGGTATGATGGAATTCTGTGTATAGGGCTAGTATTGTTTTTGCAACCATTTATGTAACTTTGGATTTATTTCAAAATAAAAAAAAACAGTAAAGATACAAAATACTAGTATCAGGAATGAGAGATATGACAGTACTACAGATTCTATGGATAGGAAAAGTTAATAAGGGGATATTTTGAACAAAATATACCTATAAATTTGAAAACAGTTCAATGGACAAAGTCCATGAAAAACACCAGTTATCCAAGCTCACACAAAAAGAAATTTTAGAAGTCTTATATCTATTAGAGAAATTGAATTTGTAATTCAAACTTCCCATGAAAACTCTGTGCCAGGTTGGGCTTCACTGGTGAATTCTAGAAAACATTTAAGGAAGAAAGTGATATCAATCCAACATAAACTCTTCCACAAGAAGAGTGGAAAGGAGAATTTCTCAATAGATTCTAGGAGGCCAGCATTACCCTGATACCAAAATAAAAACCAAACAGACATTACAAGGAAAAAAACAAATCAAATAGTAAAAAACTACAAATGAATACAAATGTAAAACAAATGTAAAAACTCTCAATAAAATTTTAGCAAATTGAATCCAAGAATATATAAAGACCATGTGAGCTTTAATGTAAGAATACAGGACTGGTTTCACATTCAGAAGCAATCAATGACAAAAAATGCTATATAACCATCTCAATAGGCACAGAAAAGCATTTGGCAAAATACAACATTGTTTTCTAATCCCAAGTCTCGGCAAACTAGAAATAGATTGGATCTTTCCTAAAGAGCACCTTCAAAAATCTAAGCTAACAAAATACTTAATAGTGTAAGAATGAATGTTTTCCTTCTAGAGATCAGGAACAATATAAGAATATCAATTATCACTATCTCTATTCAAAATTGTACCAGGGGCTCTAGCTAATACAATAAAGCAATAAATAGATAAATTAGATTAGATAGATAGATGATAGATGGATGGATAGACAGACAGATAGATAGATAGATACACAGATACATAGAGAAAAACAGTATTAAGATTAGAAAAAAAGAAATAAAACTGTCTTTACTTGCAGATGGCATGATCAACTATGTAGAAAGTCTGATGGAAGCTACAACATAGCATCTAGAACCAATCAGTTAGTTCACCAATACTATAAGATCAACATAGAAAAGTCAACTGTATGTCTCTGTACTAGAAACTAACAGGCAGAAATTGAAACAAAGATAAGCAGCACAAAAAATATGATACATATAGAGAAAACCGTGACAAAAAAATTAAAAGACCAGTACAGTAACAACTGCTGAACTTTGCTAAGTGAAATTAAAGAAGACCTAAATAGAGAGATATACTTTGATTCTGGGTCAAAAGACTCAATGCTGATAAAATCCGATTCTCCTCAAATTGATCTGTAGATTCAATGCATTCCCAAACTAAATCCTACCAAGCATTTTTCTGTAGAAATTGAGATGATTCTAAAATTCGCATAGAAATACAGACGGCCAAAGCAACTTTGAAAATGAAAGTCGAAGCTGAGAGGTTAAGATTACCTGATATCAATATAAAAAGCTACAGTAATCATGCAGTGTGGCATTGTCAATAAGATAAACACAAATGAATGGAAGAGATTAGAGAGTCACATATATTTCTAAAACTGATTTTTTTACAAAGTTGTAAAGGCAATTCCATCAAAAAGGATAGTCTTTTCAAAAACATTCAAGAACTTTTGAAAATCCATGTGCTAAAAGAAAAATGTTAAATTAACTTTGATCCATCCTTCCCACTATATACCATAATGAACTCAACATGGATCATAGACTTAAACTTAACATGTTAGAACTATGAAAATTCTAGAAAAAAATATGGAAGAGCATCTTTCTGATCTTGTGTTAGACAAAGATTCCAGGGATATTACATCAAAGGATGATCCATAAAAACACAAATAAATAAATCATAATTCATCAATATTAAACATTTCTGCTCTTTAAAAGATACTATTAAGGGACTGAAAAGGCAACCCACAGATTGGAAAAAAATACTTATAAAACATATATCTTACATATTTGTAAAGCATATACCTCATGAAGAGCTTCAATTGAGATTGTCTAAAGAGCTCTCAAAATTCAATCATAAGAAACAAGCAACCCAATAAAAAATGTGAAAGAGATTTGAATAAACTATTGGCAAAATTAATATATGCAGATTCTACATAAACATGTAAAAAAGACTCATCATTAGTCATTAGGGGATTACAAATTAAAACCACAATAAGATACCATAACACACCCCAGAAGAATGGCTAAAATCAAAAAGACTGATCATACCAACTTTTGGCAAGAATATGGAGGAACTGAAACCTTCATATATAGCTGGTGGGAATGTAAAATGGTACATAACTTTGGAAAACCATTTGGCAGTTTCATAAAAAGTTTATTATACGCCTACCATATGATCCAGCCATTGTACTTTCAGGTATTTACCCAAGAGAAATGAAAGCATAGGCCCATAGAAAGATGTGTATATAAATATTCATACAGCTTTGTCATAGCCAAAACCTGAAAACAACCTTAATGTCCATCAGCAGATGAATGGGTAAGTAAATTCAACATATGCATACAATAAAATATTTCTCAGTAATAAATAGCAAAGATCCATTGATA
This sequence comes from Choloepus didactylus, assembly GCF_015220235.1. Classification (NCBI taxonomy): domain Eukaryota; kingdom Metazoa; phylum Chordata; class Mammalia; order Pilosa; family Megalonychidae; genus Choloepus; species Choloepus didactylus. The sequence continues at coordinate 65,290,139 of NC_051308.1, read as the reverse complement.
CATGCAACAACATGGGTGACTCTCAAGATAATTTTGCTTAGTGAAAGGAGCCAGATAAATTGAGTATATACTATGTGATTCTGTTCACATATTATCACTCTAGATAATATTAAATAATCTATAGTAACAGACAGCAGATTGATTGCTCGGGTGAAGTAGGGATGCATTACAAAAGGCACCAGAAAACTTTTGGGTATGATTCACTACCCTGACTGTGGTGATGGTTTCACAAATGCGTACCTATGTCAAATTTATCAAATCAAATTGTACATTTTAAATGTGTCAATTTATTGTATATCAAGTGTAATACAATAAATCTATTCTAAAAAAAGTAAATACTTTTAAAAATCAATATTCAAAGCCACCAAAAAATAACACATAAAAACTCCATACAGGCCACACTGGTCCGTTGCTTCTAAAATAAAAGCAAGGAGGAAAATTGATAATTGAAAAATAAATTCATTCGATATCCTGGCTTGTAGACCAAATTGTTGCTAGAGCTGTGGCCTTTGAAATCTTCAATTACTTATTAGTAACTGTATTTTTTGCCTCTGAGTGTCTTTACAGAACTTGCCTAAAAACTCATATCAATCTCAGAGCGAAAGGTCAGAATGTTCTGCCATGTAATATGGGTTTTCATTTGTTCCTTATAAACAATGACATTTTCGAAATGTCAGTATTGGAGAAAACCTGAGTTTTTCATTCTTTCTTTTTGATATGTACTATGAAATATATAACACAGAATTCATATGAAATGTTTCTATTGTTTTGTGATGTGACAAATTGTGATAAATAATTGTGATAAATAATAGTCATATAAAGCATATATCTTTTTATTTCTCTTACAGAATTTACAGGCAGATTGAGGTATGTTTCTAAGTCACCTAGGAATATGCAATGCATGGATATTATCAATCATATTTTTCTACATTATTATACCTCACAATTAATTTTCTTGTGGATTTGAAAACACATAACAAATCAGTGAAATTCATGTGTAGTCTTAAAATGAAGAAATTAAAAATCAATAAAACATGCTGTATAAATTTGTAATAATTAAATATAAGCAATGTTCCCACCAGAGTAAAAATGCTTTTCAATGGTTCCTTTTAAAAAAGAGAAAATGTCATTCAATCAGTATTTAACTAAAAGTTTCCTAATTTACTCTATTAATTTTAAAATATGTTATTTTGGTCTTCACTCAGTACAAGATTTAGGAAGCAATTTATTTTAATCAACTGCATATATACTCTAAAGACACCTTTGTGATAGAATGTGTTAGAAATACACCACATGCTTTTTCATTTGAACTGGCATTTACATTTTCTAAGAACTCTGTCTTCCATTAGGCTAAAGCAATTTAATATTTGCTACATTATGTCTTTTTTGGTTTAATTTATTTATTATTAACACTGGGCATTTACAAATGTACAGTGAAAAATGAAATCATAATTTATTATTTTCAATAGTTTTTTCATATCAGCAGAGTAGGAAATCATGTATGAATTAGAGAAGACCCTGTTTCACAGTTGTCATTTATTTCCCACAGCATCAGGCCTATGTACATTAATATATGTAAATACTCACCAGGACATATAGTTACTTTCAGAAAGAAAAAGTTAGAGGTGGTTATTAATCATAAGGCTTGTGATTAAATATAAAAATTAGCAACCATGACTCTGCACCATATCCATACAATAATATTACATTAACTACACGATGTTAAAAAAAAATCACAAGACAGGCTTATAAAAGCACACAAACTTTGACGTCTATTAAGTGCTGATCTCCAGGTTGATTCCATTGAAATCAAATGCCATAACGGAGCAACTGTCACAAGGCATGCTTCCTGTGTGAAATTGCTATGAAACTGGAAAATTTTGAGGCAACAAAACGTCCAAGGTAACACATCAGTAATCGGGTACCTTCACTGGAGATGGCCAATGGCGTCTGGAAAACCTCTGTTAGCTGGGAAGGCACGTGGCTGGCGTCTGCTCCAAAGTTCTGGTTTCAAAATGGCTTTCTCCCAGGACGTTCCTCTCTAGCAAGCTTGCTTCTCTTCAAAACATCACTCACAGCTGCACTCCGTTCAGTCTCTTTGAGTCAGCATGTTTTATATGGCTCCACTGATCAAGGCCCACCCTGAATGGGTGGGGTCACACCTCCGTAGGAGTATCCCACCGAAGTCACCACCCACAGCTGGGTGGGGCACATTCCAAGCAAATCTAACCAGCACCAAAACGTCTGTCCCACAAGACCACAAAGATAATGGCATTTGGGGGACACAATACATTCAAACCGGCACACCAAGTATCATCCATGATGTCTGGTACAGGAGACTTTTTGTAAACATATTGCAATATATTTGAAGAACAGGAAAATTTAGCCCAAAATCAAGGAAAAAAAACAATCAAAAGCAACAGAAACCAAAGTGAAAAGACAGCATTTTCAGGCAAGGATATTTTTAAAAGCTATTATAAGTATGTCTAAGGGCATAAAAGGAAAAATGGGCATAATGAGTGAATGGATGGGGAATGTTGAGACAGAAAAATAGAAATTTATGAAAACATTATGTAAATTCCAAAACTGGAATTTTCAGAAAAATATACTAGAAGTGAATAAAAGTATATAGGAAACTGCAAAAGAAAGGCTCAGTAAACTTGAAAATAGATTGATAAAGTTTCTGAATTCTATCTATTCAATCTAAAGTGAAGAGAGAAAAATATTGAAAAAATAACAAAGCCTCAGGTACCTGAGCAACCATATCAAGCAGTAGTTAAATATATGGAAAAAACACAAAGGAGAGGGGAAGGTAAATTTGATTGAATTTTTTAAGTCACATTTTATATAAAGTAGTACATAAAATAGCAGCTAAAGTAAAACTGTAATAGGTTAAGGATAACATTAAAATCTCTTAAGCAACAAAAAATAATACAAGTGATTATTAAATAATACAAGCAAATGTGAGAAATAAAATAGAAATGGAATAATTAATTAGTTAATTTAAAAGTACTTTATTAATTCAAAAGAAAGCAGGAAAGCGGAAATAGAATGAAAACAAAAAAAGAGGTCAAATAGAAAACAAATATCAAAATGGTTGACTTAATCCAACCATGTTAATAATTACATTAAACACATATCAACATTTTAAACACTCTAATAAAAGGCAATGATTATAAGACTAGATAAAGAAAAGAGCAAAACTCAGCTATTTCTGCCTGTAAAGGATGCACTTTAAAAGTGAAAACACAGATAAGTTGAAAATGAAAGAATGGACATGTATATACCATGCTAATATTAAGCATGAGATAGCTGGTGTGACTGTATTAAGATCAGACAAATAGACTTAAAAATAAGACCACTTAGCAGGAATTAAGAGTGACATTTCATAATTATGAAAGGGTCAGTTTATTAAGAAGACCTAATTATTATTCAGGTATATGCACCTATTAACAGGGCTTCAAGATAAAGAAACAAAACCTGATAAAACCAAAGGATGAAATAGACAAATTTGCAATCATAATTGAAATTTTTAACACCTCTCTCTCAGCAGTTGACAGAAAAAGTAAACCAAAATACATTAAGGATATAGATCTAAACACCAACACAAGAAATTAATATACAGAATTACACATCCAACAAGATAAAAGAGAATTGAATTGTCCTATATTAAGAAAATGAGTTTATAATTAAATAATAAATAAAATAAATAAAAATAATAAATAATAATAATAATCTTGAAACCCAGAGGTTTTTCCTGGGAATTATATCCAATTATATCAAACATTTCAGGAAGAAATAATGCTAATATTAAATATCTGATTAAGCTAATCTAATCTGCCTAGAAAGTGACCACTTCCATTTGTTTCCAAGTATATTCCTCTCTGATTTATTTTCGGTGTAATAGAAAAATCACAAAACATTATTACAATTAATAAAGACATGCACCCCATGGTGGTAACTGGCTGGTTATTTACCGGTGTTCATATGTCTTGACACCTGTCAAGCTTTACTGTCCAGGCCCCTTAAAAAATTAGACGTGATTGTTCTCACCAACAGCATGAGAACAGAAGTGATGTGTCTCCCTTCTGCACTGAGGCAGTTTAGAGCATATGTACTTTCACCACTTACACAATTTGACTCTTCAGTTGTCTGCTGGCTGGATTAAAAGAACTGAGCTCTTGGAACATAGCTGGGCCATGGATACAAGGAGCCTGGGTCCTTGTTGCCTAGATGGAGCAGCCCTGATCAGATCCCCCTCTTTCCAATGATGCTTTCACATACTGACCTGTGTTGTAAATGAGAAAGAAACCTTTATCAAGGTAAGCCACTGAAATTTTAGATGTGTTTTTATAGCAATAAATCCACCCTAACTAAAGATATCTCCACTTCACCTTCCCATGCCAAATATCATAGCTAAACTGATAAAGATACATAATATTTTACAATGTTTAGCTCACTCTAAGTTTACTTCTCAGCATGACTTTCACCTACTTAGGTAAAACTTTATGACTCCCTTAATTCTACTGCCTACATTTAACTTAAATCAAACTACCTCACTTGTCATTGGCAAATTCACAGAAATTCCTACTATCCAGAGCCCAAACTATAACTACCCACATAGTCAATGGCACCTTTTCTTTTATATAGACTCATGTTTTTCTATGCACATATTGAATCTTAATCAGATGTTCCAGTTTGTTAATGCTGCCATTTGCAAAACACCAGAAATGGATAGGCTTTTATAAAGGGGGTTTATTTGGTTACAGAGTTACAGTCTCAAGGCCGTAAGTGTCCAAAGTAAGGCATCAACAATTCACTGAAGGATGGCCGATGGCATCCAGAAAACTTCTGTTAGCTTGGAACACATGTGGCTGGCATCTTCTTGCTCCCAGGTTACATTTCAAAATGGCATTCTCCAAAATGTCAGCATCAGCTTTCAACGGCTGTCTTCAAAATGTCTCTCTAAGCTGCAGCAAGCATCTGAGCCTGCATGGCTCTTTTAAAAGTACTCTAGTAAATCAATCAAGACCCACCCTGAATGGGTGGGGCCACACCTCCATGGAAATAATTCAATCAGAGTTATCAGCTACAGTTGGGTGGGTCACATCTCCATGAGAACAACTTAATCCAAAGATTCCAACCTAATCAAAACTAACACTTCTGCCCCCACAAGATTGTATCAAAGAACATGGCGTTTTTGGGGACATAATAGATTGAAACCGGCACATCAGATATATTATCGTTTTATAGTAACCATCCCCCTAGAGCGAGTTGCTATATGGTGCATTGTGGGAACACAGGTTAATGAACAACAGAAACTTGAGCAAATGACCACTTTATGACTTACACAGCACAAAGGTTCCAAAAGAGCAGGGGAAGAGATCCCATCATGGCCAGTCTCCCAGGGAGGCCAACTGCTGGGGTCCAAGATGGTGGGTGGCAGCCCTGCTTCAGGTTGGAGAAGAGAGACAAATCTACGCTGCCCGAGGGTGGGTATTTATACCCCAGGGGGAGCGGTCCTGCTCCGAATATTCCCACCCTGAGAAGCAGCTGGGGCTTCTTGTTGTTGGTTTCAGGGTTGAAAGTACAATAGGCCCCTCCATTAGACCTAACATCTCCCCTGTGCTGTGGAATGGAAACAAATCAAAACATCTGCACACAGCGGAAAAGGAGGTGGGGAAGGCGAGAACTGGGAGATGGCCACTAGGTGTGTCTGTGACTTCCCCAGCAATTACTCTTAGAAAAGGAAGGTTATTTCTAAACATGGCTGATTTGGTGCTACTTGAAAGCCTGTAATCCTAAAATGATATCAGAGATTCATTAATCAGTAGATTTATGTTCATTAAGAGATAAATGGGTAAGCAGGAGATGTATAATGTAGTAGAAAAAACACAGATCTGAGATTCTGAGATTGACTCATAATTCTAATTTTGCCATTAAAAGTTTCTGCTTAGGTAATTCTCCTTGATATAGCAGTGTAAGTGTCCTTACTACAACATGACAGGAATCAATAGATAGCATTTATTGAGATCTATTCCTATGTAACAGATTACCCCAAAACTTAAGGTTTAAAACAACAAATACTTATCTTCTCAGTTTCTTTGGAACTGGCCCTCTTGGTGTGGCCTGGGGCCAAAGAATAACAGGGCCTGTAGAAAGAAAGCCCTTTCTTGATCCGTTTCCCCTCTTTCTCCTATAGACCAAAGCCAACTGCTGGGACAGAAGACAAAAACCGAGGTCACCCTTGGGGCATTACTGAAAACCTATTCCAGCTAGTGAAAAGGAAGTGCAAAAAAAAAAAAAAATCTACTCCTAGAGGTGCTGGGCCCAGACCTACTGCTGGGGGTGAGGCAGCATAACTGAAAAGGCCTCACCCTTTGGGACTTAATCCTTATCACAGAGAAGGTCCTCTGCCCGGCACTACCAGCAAATAAACATTCTACTACGAGACAGTGGCAACAATGTGGATAGAAACCCCCTCTGAGACACAGCTCAAAGGGAACACTTAAAATTGAATATGGAGTAGACAATGAGAAAAACCCACTGGCAAACCAGTCCCTACCCTAAAAGCAAGGTAACACTAGAGGTATTTGAGGCGTATGATATGCTGAGGATAACAATAGCAACAAATCCCAAACCCAGCTCAACTCCTGCCTAATTGACTCAATCACCCACATTTAGAGCCTAGCAGAAGAAAAGGTAGGGCCACTCTGAGACAATAAATCTATTTATCTCAGCCTCCACTATCCTACACAAAATGCCCAGATTTCAACAAAAAGTTATGAGGTATACATATTAGCAGAAAATTATTAAAAAAGAGAAATTCTGCAAAGAAATAGAGTGATCACTAAGACAATAATCATATATGATTCTGATGCTGCAACATCATAAAAGGAATTTAAAATAACCATGTTATGTTAAGGGTGCTAGTAGACAGCGTGCATGATTGGATGAGCTATTAGGGCAAAGAGATGAAAACTATAAGAACAAATGAAATGGAAATGTTAGAAATAAAAAATACAGTAACAGATAAAAATGCCTTCCACAAACTCTTCATCATTGACTTGACACAGTGAAGAAATGAAATAGTGAACTTTAAGATATGTTGAGGATATATCAAGAGGTATCAACAGAAATTATATAAATTGAAGCACAAAGAAGATAAAGGAGGTCAAAGAGGGAGTCTCTCGAGAGCAAACATTCTAAAGGCAGAAGATGAAAGCCAAGAGACACATTATCACTTCTGTCCTATTCTTCTGGTCAAAACAGTTATGATTTATGGTCAGATTCCAGAAGGTGGAGAAAAACACTTTCCCTCTAAATGGAGAACAGTCAATGTTATATTGGCTAGGGGGATGGGAGATATTTTTGTGGCTATCTTTGGAAAATATAATTTGCTGCATAAATATTTATTGAATTCCCAGCATGTGAAATAGCTGGATGCCTTAGGAAATGTAGTCATAGAATCTGCTAACCATCTGGAGTAAAGTTCAGCAACAAACATTCAAATAACAATACAAAGTAGAATGTACCAAATGTAACAATCAAAGAACAGAGTGCTATGGAGTTTAAAGGAGATATTCGTATTCCAGTGGGAAGAATTTGGAAAATAATGCATACAAGATTTGGAATGTGACATGACTCATGAAAGGCAGATAGGATTTTTACAGGTGAGAAAAAGAAAAGGAGCAGAGAAGATAGTGATTATTCTAAATTGTGAAAGAAAGAAGACACACACACACACAAATGAGAAAAGCCTCCAGTATATTTGGTGTATTTGTGGGAAATAAGAACAATGTGTATAGAAGAGCACTAGAAGTTAGAAAAAAACCCAAGAAATACGTGAGTATTACATGGCAGAGGGAAGGACACATTAATTTGAGTACTGGCAATGTATCAGCGGTGTTCTGGGCTACATTACATAATGAAACTCATGTAGTCTTCATAGCCATCTTCTAGGTTTTATTAGAAATGAGAAAAGTGGGCCTTTCAGAGTTTCAAAACCTTGCCCAAGGCAGGATAGAGTCAATACACTTCCAATTCCAGAGGCCTATTTTATATATTTCACCAAGCACCCCTCTTTGAAAGAAGGTTTATACTTGATTTAATATTTGGTGGAGCTTAATAGAAAGGTGTGGACAAGAGGGTAAGACTAGTTTGATTTTAGAAATCTTTAGAAAGATCTGAGTAGCTTGAAAAGAGAACCCCATGAAGGCAGGGAACCAGTCATAAAGCCACTGCCCTGCTCCACTACAAGATACGTGAGACCTTGAATTATAATCAGGCGGAGAAAATAGAAAATAGAGAACAGATTTAAAAGGACTTGCAGCCTTAGCATAATACTTAACAAATGTTGTTCATGTGTGTATGAGACATAGGAGAGAGGTGGATCAACAGTTAAACCAAAGTAAGAGAGCGATTAGTACATATTTAAGTAGGGAAGATACTTGGTCTGTGAGATATTAATGAAGTAAAAAAAAAATCAATTGTAGGCATAATACAACATTATCAAAAAAGAGATGCAATGGTATCAGAGAAAAAGCATTAGCAATAGCCTTGAATATTAAAAAAGAAGGATAAAATTTCTCTATAAGCTCTGTAAGCTTAGCTACGAAAAAATATATGAAAAGTAGGTGGAGTTCACGATTTGCCCTGGCATGGAGTTTTATTATCTACAAAGAGTTTTGAGGTTTTATAAATGAGCCAGCTATAAAACCTTCAGCAGTATCCTACTGATTCTCATCCAGGCAGAGCCTGGAATATTAAAAAGTGAAATTATGTCACAGTTCTGTACTATTACTAGTCTATTTCTCTCAAAGAAGGATCCAATATTTTTATGGTAGGCAGTCATTTTTCAGTGAAACACCCTCTACTTACTAAAAAAAAAATAATAATAAATGGGGTAACACTTGTGAGCTTGTGAGCTACTGATTCATAAAATACCTTTATTTCTATAGCAATTTTAATTAAAGTCAATATTACATATTAGCTTAATTTTATTCTTACAGTTTGCCTTAGGAGAGGAAAATTATGATGCATTCTATTATCTTCATTAAATAATCATGAAAAGTGTGACCTAGAAGAATTAACTAACTCATACAAAGTCTTAAAGTCATTATAAAGTCGGCACAGATATTAGAACCCCAGACTCCTAACACTCTGAATGGATAATGTTCCTCTTACATTGAAATATTAATTTTGGCCATACTTACAGGTCTTCCAACTCTTTACCCCCATGAAACATATACATGTATATATATGCATATAAATACACATATGTATGTTGACATACATTTGTTTATATATTCACATTTTCATATATATATACACACACATTTGTGTATAGTGAATGAACACAATGGGTATACAACAAATGCTGATCAATTTCAAATAGGATCTTTGGAAAAACAAATGAAAGTTAGAAATTCAATGTCAAATCAAAACTAAGACTATGTCAGTATTGGACCTCTTGGTTCATACTAACCTAATCTTATTATTTTTTTATAGTAGAGGGTATGTTGCAAATAAAATAACTTTAATGCAAATAACAGACTATGAGTTCTGCCTGGCATCCTGTGCTTCCTGATATGACTAACCATAAAGAACATAGGATCATTTTGGTGATATTCCTGCCAAAAATGCATCACTTTATTCTAATCGTGAAGAAATACCTGACACACACAAATAAAGTGATATTTTACAAAATGGCCTGTAATCTTCAGAAAGGTCAAGACATGAAAGACACAGAGAGAATGGGGACCTGTTCTAAGGTAAGAAGACTAAAGGAATATCACAATTAAATGTAAGGTATAAACCTGGATTGGTTCCTGAAACCTAAATTTTTTCTTTTTCTATAAAAAAAAAAAAGTGGAACAGTTTGCAAATTCTGAGTGTCTATAGATTGTATATTACTATTGCAATCAACATTACTTTTCTGATTTTGAAAATTGAACTGAAGTTATATAAAAGGAGAGCCTTGCTTTTAGGAAATACACATGGAATTATTTAGACATACCAAGTCATCATGTCTGTAACTTACTTTGAAACATAACAGAGAACACACACACACACACACACACACACACACACACACACACACACACATACACACACAGAGAGGAATGAATGAAACAGTCATTTTGATAAAGCAAATAAGGTCAAATGTTAACTTGGGGGGAATTTCAGTGATTAGTGTATTGGTATTCTTTGCAGTATTTTTACAATTTCTCTAGAGTCAAAATTTTTTGAAGATTATGAATTTTTGTTCATTTTTATTATGCTCAATTCTCATTTTCTAAAGCCAAGAAATGAAATGACATATTAAAAAAGAGAAAGAACAATTTCAGTCAAAGAAAATTAAATGCTACCTAGGATAATAAATTACCAAAATGTACCCCAAAAAGTGAATGCTGAGTGTTTAGGAAGGATAAAAATAGATTACTGTAGTTGAGAAAGTATTTATGAAAGTGCTGTAATTTAAGCCTTGATTTATTTGCATCTACTTTCTTAATACCACTTTAAAATTTCACTAAATATTAATGGATATAGAGGAATGGATAGTAAGCTACAATCAGACTTTATTTCAAGTTAGATAAAGTTCTGTAAATTTCCAAAAATGTGCTAGCCACTCCATAGTTCTTGAATGAATGAAGTATCGCTATAAGAGTTTGTTGAATTGTATTTCTTGGCCCTTTAGTCATAAAGTCATAATGAAACATGTGGTATCTTTTTTTACCCCATTAGTTTCTTCTATAAAATGGAGTAAGTAATTCTTATGAACTTTTTATTCAAAATAATTGCCCTTATAAGTGAATAATATTTATGTAAGAGGCATGTGTAATAACATATTGAAAGGGGAGGAAGAAAAGTTTTGCCTCAGTAGCACTTTAATTCCTTGAATCTCTTAGGCTAGTCTCTTATCCTTAGAATAATCCTAGATTGTTATCCTAGTATTATTTATTAAGATGATAAGATTATTATCTTTTCCCTAGAATAACAATAATTCAACTCTCAATTAATTATCCCTTTCTTTATGCTCCCAAGTAATTTTCTCATACTTCTAGCATAAGCTATCACATCTCAGAATAGCTAATCAGTTTATATTCTCGATAGTATTGTCTTAAAAGAGAGGTACTGGTTTATTTTTTTCTTTGAATCCCAGGAGTTAGCACCATGCCTATGACATAGTAGACATTCATTACTCATGTGTTGTGCTACTGAAAGACACCATGGATTTTGGTGTTAGGCATGTCTGTGTGAACTTAAACAGGTTACTCAGCCTTTTTTATGATTCAGTTTCCTCTTATGTCAGGTGAGAAGAGCAATTTTTATTTCACAGAGTGATATTAGAAAGTAATTCATTTGATATATTTAAAAACTTGGCATGCTCTCAGTGTGCAATGAATGTTAAAATTAAAAAAAAACTTTCTGAAAATGAAACTGAATTCTATTAAGCTTAAAAAGAAGATAGAATGTAAAATATAATATAGAATATACTGAATTCTATTAAGCTTAAAAAGATAGAATATAAAATATAATATAGAATATAGAAAAGACGACAGTGAAAAAATACCAGCCTACACTTTCTTTATATAAATTATACATAAATTTTATACTAAATGATTCTGCTGAAATATTTCCAGACATTCCTCTCAAAAGGAATTTATTGATGTTGTGCAGGAAGTATCAAAGTTTCAAAAAATAATTGGCATAAACCCACAACTTCTCTAATAAATTTTTTAAATGTACAGTTACATTATGAATACCTGTTTTAAAAATATATAAAAGCAACAATGAGACTTTAAAAAATAATAATTTTAGCCAGGAATGATAATCTATTAAGAGCAGACAAGATATTGAGGGTGATCTGAATGATATGGGAACGCTCAGGTGTGACTTTGGCTCATTAATTTTATTTTGGTATAGTAGGAGTATATTTGAAGGGATGAAGTTATTTCTGAATATTTATTTTTCCCATTGCTTTGCTTTATCTTGTTTGGAAATTTTTTTTATTTGATAAAAAAAGTAATTCTAAAATAAAATAATAATAATAATAATAATTAGCTATTGTGTTCAGATCTTACTTCAGAGAGAAAGATGTTCAATTCCTAGGACAGTGCCTGACAGAGACAGGGAATAGAAAACATTCATTGAATGAATTATTGAGTGAATAAATATCTACTAGTGAATGAACAATTGAATATTCATTTTCCTCTTCTTTCCATTTTAATAAACCCTTAATTGTTACCTGGGCATAAATTGCTGCCCAGAATAGAGATGACACGTTCTAGTCTCCAGTGGTCTTCACATAACTTAACAGAAAAAAATGACAAAAAATATGAACTCATATTTTTTTTTAAAAAGTTACAAAACACACAAGGAAATAAGATAACATGGGGGAAAGAAGAGAAATCATGAATAGTTGAATTAAATTACTTAGCTGTCAGGTATTGCAATTATTGTTTACTTATTAATAGATGCAACATGCTTGACATGCTTAATAAAACAGAAATTAGAAAATATAAACAAAGAAGCTATAATTGAAGAATGAGCAGGTATGTTTGAAATAGGATCAAATAGAACTTCTAAACACTGAACATATAATTTTGAAAACAAATATAAGATGTAGTAAGAAATACTGAGAACCAGGAAAGCTTGCACAGAGAGGCAGACAGTAATTTATATGTTATTTCCTTGGCTTTTCTATTTATAGAACACAAAATTGGAAACAAGACAAATGAAAAATTTTAAATTAATTCAGCATATTAACAGAATGTTTTCCTACGATTGACATGTTTTTAAATATATTTTAAGAAGGGAAACACAATATAATGTCAAGTGACCCAGAGAATTTGACATTCAGAGTAGATCATTCTTTAACACCTCCCCAAACAGCAAAATTATTTTTAATAATAATATGCAATAATCAGCAATAATCACTCTTTTCCCAATTTTGTTCTTTGGTTTTAAAAGAAAAAAAAGTTTTAAAAAATAAATACAAAATTCAGCAAAATATTTCACGTATGTATTCAAATGCACATATACCAAGCAAAAATATATCTCATAGCTCACTGTTTCATGGCTTTAATTTTAAACACACAAACACTTACAAAAAACTCCAAGTGGTAATACTGAATAACAGAATTGAAATATATCAAGTTTTGTTTCTTCACCTTTACAATTGTCATGCTATCATGTTTCAATTTCAGCAACTAAGGTTTTTTCAACCAGGGTTCCATGGAACCCTAGTTTTCAGTAAGATGTCAGTAGGTTTTCCATGAGAGAATATGATTAAAATTAAGATGCATATTTTTTAAAAACTTTACATACTATGTGATCCTTGTGCTTATAAGGGTAAGTAATGACTGAAAGCCCCATTCATAATTGTACTAGAGGATATGCAGCTCTGTTTGAGGACTGTGTTCCAATGGCTGAGTCTATTCTATTTTTGATGTAGGGTAGAAGGGGTTGCTGGTAACTGGTGAGCACTCTGTTGCATGGAGGGTCTGACAGCTGATGATGTCCTTCTCCAGTTAGTTCCCCCTTGCATACAGCTGAAGTACTTAAATGAGAGAATGTGTTCTACTCATACAATAAAAAGACAGGGGGAGATTTTAATTCTAAAGAAGGAATTTTTACACACTGCTAACTAGCTGCCTCCTGCTGTTTTTAAATACTATAAAACATGGTGTCTTAGTTCGCTAATGCTGCAGAATGCAAAACACCAGAGATGGATAGGCTTTTATAAAACGGGGGTTTATTTCACTACACAGTTACAGTCTTAAGGCCACAAAGTGTCCAAGGTAACACCTCAGCAATTGGGTACCCTCACCGGAGGATGGCCAATGGCCTCCGGAAAACCTCTGTTAGCTAGGAAGGCAGCTGGCATCTGCTCCAAAGTTCCGGCCTCAAAACGGCTTTCTCCCAGGACGTTCCTTTCTAGCAAGCTTGCTTCTCTTCAAAACATCACTCCCAGCTGCACTCTCTCTAGTTTCCTCTCTCTGAGTCAGCTCATTTATATAGCTCCAGTGATCAAGGCCCACCCCCAATGGGCGGGGCCACACCTCCATGGGAACATCTCATCAGAATCATCTCCCACAGCTGGGTGGGGCACATTCCAAGCAAATCTAACCAGCACCGAAATTTCTGCCCCACAAAACTACAAAGATAATGGCATTTGGGGGACACAATACATTCAAACCGGCACATTCCACCCCCTGGAACCCAAAATGACATTATCTTTCCAAATACAAAATACATTCATTTCATCACAGTATCACAGAAACTTACATCATCTCAGTAACAATAGTCAAGTACAAAATCCCATCAAAATCAATTATAGGCATGGCCAGTTCTTAGGCATAATTTTCCTTTAGCTGTGGATCTGTGAACCTAGAACAAGTTATGTGCTCCCAATATACAAAGGACAGACATTCATAGGATAAACATTTCCATTGCCATAAGGAGAAACAGTAAGGAAAACAGGGTTAACAGGAGCAAAACAGTTCCTAAAACCCACAGGACAAACTCCATTAGATTTCAAAGTCCGAGAGTCATTTACAGAACAATGTTGCATCCTTGGGGCTTGAGAGAGCGGGAGCCTAACCCTTCTCAAGGGCCTTTTTCGCAGCTGTTTCCTCTCCAAATGCTTGGGTGAGTGCTCCAACATATCCACACATTGGGGAGACCACCTTCTCGGCCCCACCCTCCTCAAACATCGGGGCAGCTCCCGGATTCCCTTCCATCTCCGGGGCACACGCTCAACCCCTTCAGAACAGTGTGGTGGCAGCCAGGCTCTCCCCAATTCCCTGGGAATGTGCTCCAACCTCTTTGGGACCTGAGGTGGCAAAACTCTTCCAGAGCATCGAGGCGGAAAGCCCGCCCTCGACCTCCAGGGCAAACTCACCCTTTCCATGCGTGTGGGCTGCTCTGCTCTCCCAGCCCAAAACCTCTTGACTCCAGACCTCAACCTCCATGGCTCTGTCTTTGAAGAAATTTTTCCTTCAGTTTGTTCCTTGTCTGTCTCCTCCAGTCCAGACTGGCAATGGCTCTGTCTATAAAGAGCTCGCAAAAATTCTGTTGGCTTTGCATGAAGCATGCAGGGGTCAAAGCCATCAGACAATAGGACTTTCCACAAATCCTTTCTGCTTAACTCCTTTTCCAATCTTGGCTTGTACTGAAATGGTGGCTGGCTTCCATGTTTGGTTACATCCTCATGTTGGGCTGTAGCTTCTGGGATTCCACCCCCTGGAAGCCTGTAATTTTCCAAGCCATCAACTTCTGGTTTCTTTGAACCCAAGAGTTCAGTTCTAAGTTTATCTCTTTCTGCTCGCATTTTACTATAAGCTGCAAGGAGAAGCCAGGATATGTCCTCCACACATAGTCTGGAGATCTCCTCAGCTAAGTATTCCAGGTTGTTGCTTCCAGTTTCTTCCTTCCATCTGACACCAGGACTCAATTTTGCCAAATTCTGTGCCACTTTAAAACAAGGATCACCTTTCTTCCACTTTGCAACAACACATTCATCATTTCTGCTCAAGTCCTCATCAGAAGTATCTTTAGAGTCCATATTTCCACAAACAGTCTCTTTAAAGCAGTTTTGGCCTTTTCTATCAAGCTCCTCACAACTCTTCCAGAAACTCCCCATTATCCATTTAAAAAGCCATTCCAACATGTTTGGTATTTGCAAACTCAGCAGCAAAAGCACCCCACTTCTCCGGTACCAAAATCTGTTCTAGTTTGCTAATGCTGCAGAATGCAAAACACCAGAGATGGATAGGCTTTTATAAAACGGGGGTTTATTTCACTACACAATTACAGTCTTAAGGCCACAAAGCGTCCAAGGTAACACCTCAGCAATCGGGTACCCTCACCGGAGGATGGCCAATGGCCTCCGGAAAACCTCTGTTAGCTAGGAAGGCAGCTGGCATCTGCTCCAAAGCTCCGGCCTCAAAACGGCTTTCTCCCAGGATGTTCCTTTCTAGCAAGCTTGCTTCTCTTCAAAACATCACTCCCAGCTGCACTCTCTCTAGTTTCCTCTCTCTGAGTCAGCTCATTTATATAGCTCCAGTGATCAAGGCCCACCCCCAATGGGCGGGGCCACGCCTCCATGGGAACATCTCATCAGAATCATCTCCCACAGCTGGGTGGGGCACATTCCAAGCAAATCTAACCAGCACCGAAACTTCTGCCCCACAAAACTACAAAGATAATGGCATTTGGGGGACACAATACATTCAAACCGGCACACATGGATTATGCAGATTAGAAATGAATTGTATTCTGAGGTTTTCATGTTTTCTATTTTCTCACTTACTTATTATGCCCTTCTGTTTTATATTTTATTAGTGTTTGTGTTTTACAAATATGTCTGATGGCCCAACATGGTGATTTTTGAATATGATGCATGAGATAGAGAAGGATTCTATGCCAATGACTAGTAATAATTCTAATAATGTTTGTGATAAAGAATTACAATCTTCAAGTGCCTTCACTGCACTAGTGCAGTGAGGACATGAAATAAGTCCTTTGTTGCAATGAAAGCTACTTATTAAGTTGTCATATTCCATTATGCATCATCTGTGGCAAACAACTTAGATACACAGAAATGGCTCCAGAAAAATGTAAAGACACTTAACTAAAATTCACAGCCATACGAGGAAAAAAAGGTTCTGATTATTCTAAAAACACCCATATTGGAATCTCAGAATAAATAGAATAAAGTTGTAAAAAAAAAAATCATAGTGAATATATTCCAGAAGCAATTATTTAGTAGGAGAAATTATTGCCCAGAAAGGAAAAGTCACATGGTAGATGAGATTCTATTAATTCTAGCATAGAAAATTATAGGCGTAGATGCTAGGTCAAGATGTATTATGAAAAATTGAAAAGATTCCACTCTTATAAAGTACAATCAGCTGTGTATTGATATGTCACATGATGCTAAAGAGATTTTTTTTTGTAGTAAACTGATAAGCAGTAGTTTCATTATAAAGGTTGATGAGTCAACAGATTTCATGAATAATTGTCATGCTGTAGCATTTTAAAAACTTGTAAATGATGGTGGATTTTAAGAAAACTGTTCTGCTTTGCTAAAATAAGCAAAGACCAAGATATATTAATGTTTTTTCTTCATATCTGTAAACGAAAGTTCTGTCTTGGAGGAACTTTGTTGATATCTATCTTAGTTTCCCAGGGCTGTGTGACAAATACCACACAATGGGTTGGCTTAAACAAAGACATTTATTCTCACAGTTTTGTAGACTGCGAGTTCAACATCAAGGTCTTGGCAGGGCTTGCTTTCTCCTGGAGTTGAGAACGTTCTGGCAATCCTCCATCACATGGTTCTCTCTCTCTCCTCTGGTCTGCTTTTCAGATTTCTCCTAACTTCTGGCTTCTCTTGTCTGTGCCTGAATTTTCTTTGCTTTATGAGTACTCTAGTCATATGGATCAAGGCCCACCTTGATTCAAGTCGGCCTCATCTAAATTCATCCACACCTTAACTAACAACATCAGTAACAATAACATCTTCAAAGGTCCTATTTACCAATGGGGTTACATACACGGGAATGCAGGTTAAGACTTGAACATGTCTTTATGGGGGGCATGATCCAATCCGCAACAGTATCTGAACTGATGGTGTCCCATGGTTAAACTGTCATGCAACTTATAAAGGGTCAAAACTGATGGGAGATATTCAAACTCTACTTAAAATGCTGTGATATAATCAAGTAGCTTTTATAAGATAGACTTTAGACTAAGCTGAGAAACCTAGGTAGGAAGCAGCACACATACATAAATCTATATTAACAATGATATAAATATTGGAATAAAAAACAATCAGCTGCTTCAAGTCAGGATGGTAGAATATACATTGACTTTGGTCTCTAAAGGCCTATCTTAAGTAGGTCAAGGGGAGTGGATAAAAGCTTCCAGACAAGGAAAATAATATGGGCAAGTGTGGGAAATGTTTATAACTTTGGCATATTGTATGACAAATGAGTAGATGTTTTATTCTTTCATTAAATATTCATCAATTATATGTTGAGCTCTTACTATATGCCAGGTATTGTGCTAGGGGCTGGGAATCCAAGAGAACAAAACAGATATAGTAGATTCGTTGAAGTGAATATTGGGAGGTAAATGGAGAAAGAAAGAACTAGGAGTCAAAGTCTATATTATTTATCACTAAGGCAAGTTCATTAGAATAGGGGGAAGAGGAAGATGTTAGATAATTACCTCAAAGTACCAAAATATGTTTTCTTAGGGAAAAGGAACAATTAAAATGTCTTAATAATACTAATATTCTTTTCATAGACACATAAATTATGAAGTGTTAATGTAATTGCAGTTTTATACTAATGGCATTAGCGAAGTATCAGGGATGCTGAAAGAATTGAGGATACCCTTTCCGTTCAACTCCCTGAACATATATTCTAGCCATGAGCCAATATACATGTACATTAAAGGAAACATGGCTGAATTTTTTGTTTGGTTGGTTGTTTCTGTTTTTTGTTAGCCATTATTATTTGAGTCAGGCACATAGTTAAGATTCATTGACTGCTTTCTCCATTCAGGACTAACAGCTGTGGCAGATGGCAAATATAACTGTTTCATACTCTCTGAATGTTTATATTATTTCCTGAATTTAATTTTAAATAGGGTAATGAAGCATTTTATCGATACTGTAGGTATGTTTACACAGACTAAGTTCAGGTATATTTTGATTATTTATAGTTAGCTCCAGTGTGATTTATAGCAAATTTTATTTTATCATCACTCCTTAATACTTATTAGCAGCATACAAGATAATGTATTTTGTGTTTGTTTAAAAACAAAAGTTATGTGTTCTCTGTAATGTAGGAAAATGTAGAACAAGAGACAACTATTGAAAATTCTAGTTCTCTTTTTTATCACCTAAAAAGACGATTCATGTTGCAGCAACTATCCAAATATTAGACACAAATACTATGTCTAAAGATGTTTGATTATTCATTTTAAGTACCATAGTTAATTATTGCTATTTAAAGGTAATCGATCATTATTCATTTACAACCAAATCCACTATTTCTTACATATAATAACAATGTTTTCAAAAAAATCACAATAAAAAAAAAAAAGCAAAAAATAGACACTTAATGGGTTGACAGACATTGTATTTCTAGGATTTTAGTGTTATTCTCTCTGTCCACATGGTTGCCTTGGGATACGCTGTGTTCCTAAAGAGACCCAGCCACCTCCCTACATTTGACTGTTCCAGGGGTAGGAACTGATCCAACTTGTGCTAATAGGTTCCTTTACCAAGAATTTTTGTTCAGCAAATTAAAAAGGGAAACTATTTTCTTCCCAGTGGTTAGACATGTTATAAAGTTTTACAAGGGGACTATCAGAAACTATCTTCCTTGCATTTAGGGAAAGCAAAGATGCAAAAACAAAGAGTAAAACATGTACAGAGTAAAATAGATAAAACGTGAGGAGCATGAACTAACTGGTCAGTTCTATTTCCATTTCTAGTCCATTTCTAAAGCCTTGCTCTTGGGTTTACAGAATTTATTACTCACATTTTCTCACTTAACCCTCACAACCCTATAAGATAGATTTCCAAATACCAATTTTTAGAGGTGGTTATGCAATTTGCCCAAAGTAAATCAGCTAGTAAAGAACAGAATCAGGAGCTGGCCAGATTGCGTTCTGGGCATTATCCTGCTTATGCGCCTCCCTTGCTGAGGAAGCAGACTTCCTCGTTTAATGTATGTGAAAAAATCATTGAGACTATGAAACATCTGAACATTCTGGGATTAAGTGTGATATTTTTATTAAAAAATATATTCTTTAAGAAGTTAATCATCAGGCTTTGTTATTTAAAAAAGAAAAGATGATGGTGACGAAATTAAGAGAAAAATGCTTGACAGAATGGGGAAATTCTTAAAATGAGATACTGTTGCTTATTTCAACCCTTCCTTATGGAAGAAATTCAACAATTTTTCCCTGGTCTTTTGAATTTAAGAAAATATTCAGAATATTACTGCTCCATAGAAATAAAACATTTCATCTTCATTTTTAACTGTTCGTTAAGGGATAGAAAACACAAAATTCCTTGGAATTAGGCATTACATCTACTGTGGTTGGTATTGCATTCCATGGGAACAGCTTAATATGAACTCAGTAGATGATTATTTAATTCATTTATGTAAACATTTTCTAAAGACCATCCCTATGTGTCAGCACAACACCAGTTTCTCCTCGTGGAGTGGTGAACAAAACAGACAAGGTCACTACCCCCCTCAAGCTTAAGTTTACTAGGTTACTGTTTTGAAATTTTGTCTGTTTTTTTAAACCTTTGATTTCCAAACCATTATGATCCCAACATCAGATTTACTAATTCACGTAAGTTTTAGATAATCAGAAATATAAAAAGCAGACCCAGTAATAGTCATAATGAATTAGATTAGGTTTAGAATGCTTTCCGACTACATTCCCCTTCTCACTGACACGGAGACTCTTGCACATTGCCTAACGGCCCAGTGCCCACCAGAGCTCGCTCTGTGAAGACCATTCCCCCAACGTCATTAACAGATTTTCCTTCTTCCAAGATCCCCCAAATGCTTTGAATAATCTATTTAATCTTGCTAAAATGCAACAAAGTTGATGTTAACTCTATTTTACAGACTCAAAGAGTAGTTTAGTAACTTGACTAGTCACAAAATTAATAATTTGGTGGAACATAACTTGAACATTTAACATGTCTGACACTAGAATCTCTGTTCTTTCTTTATTTTTTGTTGTTTGGTTTGGTAATTTAGGTAAATAATATGAATTGATTTTTCTTAATTTATGACACATTTTCATGTTCAAACTTCAAAAGGCAGGATAGGATATACAATAAAAAGTCTGCCTCCTACAATTGTGCCCCCCAGAAACCAATTGTTCCTCCCTGAAGACAGCTAATTTTATCAATTACCTATCTACATTTTCAGATCTATCTTATACTAATTGGGAAAATAATGTGTACATATGTTCTGTCTTTTGCTCGATGTTGGTTAGCTATTATAAATTGCACAGTTCCCAAAACTCAGTGACTTAAATCAGTATGTATTCAGTGTTACTCTCCAGTCTACGGGACAGTAACCTGGTTCTGCTCTGGGCCTCACTCAGCTTATTTCAAATGGGCTGTCACTCATGTGTCTGGGGACACTGACAGCTTGGCCATGATTAGCTGCCTAGAAGGCCTCACTCACACGTCTGGTCTTTGGCAGGTCTCAGATGGGCAACTGGGGTGACTACACCAAGGCTTATTCACATGGCAGTTCCAAAAAAGAGCAAACAAACTTACAAAGCCCCTTGAGGACTAGGCACAGAAGTGGAACACTGCCATATCTACCTCATTCTGTTGGCCATAGCCTGTCATGACTCAAGCCCATATTCAATAAGTAGGGAGATTGACTTATCTTCTTTGTGGAAAGAGAAGTGAAGTTATATTGCAAAAGGAATGAGCAGAGGAAAGTATGAATACTCAGGGCTGTTACTATAATCAACCACCAGTTACCAACCTATACAAAAGATGGTGTATTTTACTCGTTCTTTGCACATGCCTTATAATGCATTAAATATCTTGGAGATTATTTTCTAGCAGTTTATAAATAGCTCCTTAATTATATTTATAGCTGCATTATAGTCTATTGTATGGTTGTACCATGATTCATTTCATCTTTTTTCATTTTTAACAGTTTTATTGAGGTAGAGTTGATATACAATGAACTACAATATATCATGTGTATAATCTGATACATATTAACATTTGTATACATTCATTGAAACATTATAATCATGAGGGTAATGAACATAGACATCATTCTCCAAAGTTTGCTCCTGCCCTTTTGTAATCCCTCCCATTGGTTCCTGTCCTTCTTCCCACCCCCCTTTGCTCCATCTCCTAGCAATCACTGATGTGCTTTTAGTGATTATATATTAGCTTGCCTTTCCTATAATTTTACATAAGTGGAATCACATGTACTTTTCTTTATCTGGCTTTTTTTACTCAGCATTATTGTATTGAGATCCAGCCATATTGTAGCATATATCAGTAGTTTATTTTCTTTAATGCTGAGTAGTATTCGTTATATGGATATACCACTATCTGTTTATCCATTTACATCCTAATGGTTTAATTATAGTTTTTGGCTATAACAAACAGGCTACAAGTCTTTGTATGGACATAAATTTTCATTCGCTTGCTAGGTAAATACCTAAGAATGGAATAGCTGGATCATGTTATAAATGTACTTTTAACTTTTAAAAAATGGACAGAATATTCAGTAAGACTGACAGAATTTGATGTTATTCATATAGCCACAGTAATGGACACAATGCCTGTAGGAACTGTCTTATTTGGGGGAGAGGGTGAGATATTTATCTGTTATAAGACTATAAGAAAAGCTCTATTTTATTAGGTAGAAAAATAGCTTTGTTTTGTTTTGGTATGAGAGTTCAAAAGTGTATTTTATTCCTTTTGCTTAAGAAACCATATTGTGTTTGAGTAGCCTTATGTATAAGTAAATAGTCATTTTACCTCCGAAAGACTGCATACATAGACTAGATTTCTGGAAGTTGAATAATGTAATATAAGTGTATGTGTATTTTTAGTTTTTATACATATTGCAATTTTTTTTGCCATAAAAGCTGTACCAATTTACACTCCCAGCAGAAATATGTGGGAGTCTCAGTTACCTTGATCTACAACTCTTGGTCTACAATATTTAATCAAACTTTTTAACCTTTGCCAGTCTACTAGATAAAAAATAATGTTTCAATGTAGTTGAAATAAATAAATGTGATTAAACATCTTTTCATGTGTTGAATAACTATATGTACTAATATGTACTTCATTTACATCCTTTGACTACTTGTTGGTTGATTATTACCTAATATCATTGATTGAATTTAAGTTCTTATAGACAAAAATGTATGTAATCTTCTTAGTTGTTTAAAAATTACTTTGAAGAGGTTTTCCCTGATTCTTGGATAAGTGTTTGATTTACCTAAATTGTACACTTAACTTGATCATTCATCATTCCTGAATATTTTCTTTATTAGTATACATCAGTCTTTCCACTTGCTTCAGTAAATAGTGATAAGTGATATGGTAGTTATGCATAGCAGAAATATAGGAGCACATGGAAAGTTACCTAATCCATGCTTGGGAAAATAGAAGTGTTCCCAAAGGTGAGTCCTGACACTGGAATAAAATGTAACCAGTCATATAATGGAGAGAATTCATTCACTGCAAAGGGAGTAGCACTTGTTGAGGCTCAAAGTCAAGAAAATGAACCTTTAATTAAAAAATTTAAAGGAAAAATGTACTTTTAATATAAGATGTTTAAGTAGTTTTGGAACTAGCATAACACATAAAATGTGAAGATGGGTTTTGTGAGATACGCGACTGGAGAGTTAAATGAAAATTTAGAAGCTTGGGGTTTATGCTAAAGATCCCCTAAATGATTGTAAGTATCTAAGTGACAGGATGAGTTATATATTTTAGGAAGAAAACATTGATTCACTCAATAAAAACTGGAGAATGACTTGGAGCAAGATTAAATAGTGGCAGAACAAATATAGGCAAGAAGCCATGAGGGACTGAATGTGAGGAGTGCCTTAAAGGTCAATGGATTACCACTGAAGCCAGATAGTATTCACCTGCAATGCCTGAGGTTAAATGTGTGGAATTCTGAAAGCCATTCTGGAAATGGCTTTCAGAAAAAAGGAGACCATGAAGCTGCCACAGACTTGAAGGTATATGGGACATTGGACAGTGAACCTCCTTCAAATTAGAGATCTGCTATTAAGTTAGGTATTCTAGTTTGCTGATGCTGGCAGGATGCAAAACACCAGAAATGAATTGGCTTTTATAAAGAGGGTTTATTTGGTTAAACAGTTACAGTCTTAAGGCCATAAAGTTTCCAAGGTAATGCATCAACAATCAAGTACCTTCACTGGAGGATGGCCAATGGCATCCGGAAACCTCTGTTAGCTGGGAAGGCACGTGGCTGGTGTCTGCTCCGGAGTTCTGGTTTCAAAGTGGCTTTCTCTCAGGACATTCCTCCCCAGGCTTCAGCTCCTCAAAAATGTCACTCTTAGTTTCTCTTGAGACATTTGTCCTCTCTTAGCTTCTCCATAGCAAATGTCTGCTTTCAAAGGCCATCTCCAAAATGTCTCTTCAAGCTGAAGCTCCTCTCTCAGTTCCTGTACATTCTTCAAAGTGTCCCTTTTAGCTGTAGCAAGCTCGCTCCCTCTGTCTGAGCTTATATAGTGCTCCAGTAAACTAATCAAGGCCCAAGCTGAATGGGCAGGGCCACACCTCCACGGAAATTATCCAATCAGCGTCATCACCCACAGTTGGGTGGGGCACATCTCCATGGAAACAAAGAATTACAGTCTAATCAACACTGATACCTCTGCCCACACAAGATTACATCAAAGATAATGGTGTTTTGGGGGTCATAATACATTCAAACCAGCACATTGGGGATGGAATTTTTTTTTTTCTTTAATGAGGACCAGAAATTATAGTGAACATTCAAACAGGTTAAGGATATATTTTGCTCATTCTGAAATGAAATTTGCAGAGGTACAGTAAAATTTTTTGGAGAATAGAGTTCAGTAAGAGGTATGATCCAAGGAAAAAGATCACAGAACATTTTGAACGTGGGGGACTTAAGAAAAAAAAAAAAATAGGTAACCAGAAAGGGCTAACATAATGGGCTAACAACAACGAATACAAGCAGGTAAATAATGCGAGCTGAATCAGCCTCAAAAGCCCAAATAATATTGTCAATGGAGATGTAAGATGAGGCTTGGCAAAGCCAGCAGGGAAACTGAACTTAACTTTGTATGTATTTTTATGGAAGTGGACAGTCCAAGCATGGCCTGTGACCTTTCTCTGGGATCCACAAATAAGCCCTGTGCTTGGTGTTGGATGTGTTAGCCTGGCTTCTTGGATGAGATGATAATTATGGGCTGACTCCCTTCTTGAGAGTGCCTGGAGGTATGTGAGTTTTATAGCACCTGGCTCACCCCACTGTTCTATCTGTTCCTGGCAGGAAGGGAGTGGGATCTCTGGCCTACAGCACACAAAAAGGAGGGATGTATGTAGACCATCTCCCCACACTGATTCTGTAGCAAGACTCATCAGCCATGGGTGCCAAAGCTCACTAGTGAAGCTGACCTTGCTTTGTCTCTTCTCTATGTGAGTAAAGGTTGCTTCAAGTGCCTGTGGAAGTCCTGTTTTTCATTTGCCTTTGTTTGTTTGATTTTGGCAACCTCGATATCTGCAAAGCATGGTTGCTATCCTCCATGAGATGGGACTCCTACCCTGGAGATAGTAACAGGTATTTCTCTTTTAGCGAAAGTCTGTTTCCTAAGAAATTGGGAATTAACACAGGTCACTCTCACCTAAAAACCTGTGTTTCATTGACAATTTCTTATTCCATCATTATTAATAGAGTAGCTAGAAAATCTCAGATAATAGTTGAGTTTTAAGAAAATTTGATTTTCTACGTATACAATAATAGAGCTGCATTTTTCAACTTTCTCATGAACGAACATGCCACAGAATTTCTGCATTTTCTGTATATCTGTATCAATCAGGGTCCAGTTCAGAATAGAGAAATTACACCAAACATTTTAAAAGAGAGAATTTAATATAAATAAATTAACTTGGTATAAAATTGTTAACTAGGTACCTAAAAAAGCAAAAAGAGAAGTTATCATGGAAGTAGCAATTGCAGGAAGCAGCTACTCCGTTAGGAGCTGGATGAATAAGTGTAATAGCCTGGAATTATTAGAACTTAGAAGCTTGGGGAAGAGGCGCTATAGAGCTGAAACAGATGTTTGGGATTGTGTTGCTGCTTGGCTGGTGCTGGGATCTCTGAGTTTGGAGAAAAGAGTTCCATGGGGATGAAACATCTGATTCAGGGTCTCTGAGGAGCTGCATTAAGGCTGCTCCTGCAAGTCTTAGAAAAACTGCAAACTAGTATTCAAATGCTAGCATAAAAGGACACTGCCGCTGCTACTGCTGCTGCTACAACTGCTGTTGGGATAAGAAAGGGTTGATAGGACGCGTCTCACAGGAACACAAAGCGCACAGGAAGTAAAGTGGAAGGAACACGTCCCTGACTCCCAGTCTCCCTCTAGCACCCGCTATTGGCAGAGTCTAACAGGCCGCAGCTGGTAAAGCAGACTTGTGGCTTGCAGAATCCTAGACATAGTATCACAAGTTAGAAGGGTGGGGCTGAAGCTGAGAGACAATAGTTTACCAACCAGCATCATATACTTTTTTTTACAACGTCTAAAGCACACTAAACCTGAAAAACATCTTATATGTAATTATATGTGTTGTGTGTATGGTGAAATGTATATGTAATATATACATACATGGCATATTTACAGGTAAGCAGTTTTTCTCATTTGTATATACATTATGAAGACACCCATAAAATGTAATTAAAAAGTCATTGTCCTTTAACTATCTTTGGTGTGAACTTTTTTTTAATGTTGCACTATCTGTGGATTTATTATAATTTTATTTTTCTGGCAATGTTACTGTACCTTTAGTAATCTAGTTTGATATCTGAATAAATTGTCTGCTGTCATAGAGCATCTAGAAACATTACCCATTATAGCAATAAAACCTTATTGGACTCAATAAATGAAAAACACATTAATATCTGGCTTGCAACTCTAGCTGAGCATTCTGCTTCATTATGAGAGAAAGAAATCAGCAAATCTGCCATCTGTCAGCATCTTCCCCAGAACAGACTCTTCTTTCTCCTGCTACTTCACCTGTGAACTGAATACACATAAACATAGTTTTCTAGAATGGCAGGATTATGTATTTGGAAATCCATTTGTCTGACTACCTTAACTCATGCAAATCTTTTTTTTTTTTTTTATCTTCCACTGTACACCTTTTATCAAGCTTAAATGAGCAACCCATTTTTCTTTATTTTTATTATATTTTCATTCCCTGAAATAGAAATAAAATACAAATATGTATGTTTATATAATCAAGCCATTGGTAGAACAGCAAAGGACAATGGATATACATTTATGTAATTTAAACACTATCATTTCACAGGAGCTATAGACTTTACAGACAAAAAGCAGTCTAAATTCTCATGCAAACTTGTTCAAGGAGAAAAAAAAACAAAAGGCTTTTGAGAGTAAAGGAGTAAATCTTTGGAAGAAGTATATCTTAAATCTCTATTTTCAATGCAAAAGTTTGAAGAACAAAAGTAAAATACATATAATATGCATATAATTACATGCTTAATACATGGGAATGAAGAAAACCAATTTCAGAATAGTGGATACCTCTGACGAAAGAAAGAACAGAAGAATGGGACAGGATGGGGAAAATATCTTTCACATTATCTAGTTTACTTATCTGTTTATCTTCCTATTTATTTTAAATGCTGTAAAGCAAATTTGGCAATATTTTAACATATATTTAATTATGAGGCAGGTAAATAAAATTGTATTCTGTGATGGATATAAAAAAATTCCAAAAAGGAGCCAAAATACACTGCTAGAATATTCTAAAATCAAATAAATGAACATGACAATATTGAAAGAATAAGGGAAGAATTGACTTGCAGCTCTTCCTCCCTGACGGACTTCCATTGAAAGTAGGGGAAAAACTTAAAAAGTTAAACGCCTGCTCTACCCAGAAAAGATGGAAGCTAAATTATCACAAGAGTACCAGTCAGATAGGACTTCAGGCTTCTTAACCCCTTTCTTACCCTGCAGATAAGACCCTCTTGGGGAAAAAGATTCTGTGGTTAATAACAGAGGGAGGATTGCATTAAAGAAAAAAGAAAGGAAGGAAGGAAGGAAGGAAAGAAAGAAGGAGACAGAAGAAGGGCAGAAACACTAGATGGGGAAACAGAGAAGAAATTGACTATCATCTCTCCTTATCAGAGCCCCAAACTGGTGAAGTGAAAAGTCTTAACTTCAAATGAAATTTGAATTTTTAATTATTACACTGAAGTAGACATATTACATAGTATACTGAGGGTTTGTGACAAAAAGTAACCAAAAAGATTTTACTACTTAAAAGTGTTCAGAAAAGTCGTGGGACTTATCTTGAAGTCCATCCAAATGCAGGAGGGAAAACCAACTGCATAGAGCAGGAATGAAAGAAAACCCAGAGAGAGAAATAAAAATATTGCTTTTGTTAAAAAATTATATAACACGAATGCTGCATGTTCAGTGTAATATAATGAGCTGTAAGAAAGGAAGTTGTGTGCTCTAAAGGTCCATTACAGAAGGATCTAAACTTGTGTGGGAATCAGGAAAACCTTTCCAAGAAAATAAGAATTTAAGCTTAGACCAGGGGGTGAGTGAAAGTTAGCTAGATGAAAGAGAGAATAAGATAAAACCTGCAGGTGATGGTGCAATGCGGGTAAAACGAATAAGGTGAAGATAAAATGGACAGGGGGAAAAACCATGTGAATGGTGCTTGGAAATTGTGACTGGGAGCACAGAAGGATTCTGGCCTTAACTCTAAGAACGTATTGCTAAGCCTAGTGGGTTCCAATGAGAAGGTTTGTATTAGGTAAATACAGGCAGTAATATTAATAATAGTAGTGTGTGTGTCCACTGTACTATTTAAGCATGCAGATACTGTTAGTCCTATATCATGGACAAGGATTTTGAACATGAGAAAGTTTAACAAATGTCCGTGAATAATATATCTCATAATTGGTGGTACCAGGATTCAAATTCAGATCTATGGGACTCAGAGCTTTAGCTCCCAACCAGTTTTCAAAACCACTTCTTGAAGGCTAGTCTCAACCAGCAATTTAAAAAGTGAGAATACTGGTGACATGGAGATTTGAGATACTTCTAAAGAGTCAGTGCCATACTGATAGAGGAGAAATACAGTTTCTACTACAGCAAGGAGAGATTTGATTCATGTCAGGATGGTTCGTGACATAGCCAGTTACCCATATTCTGTGTTTTAAGGGACACTGACAGGAGCCCTGACTCTAGTGTATCTCCATCACCGGCCTGGTCTATGTATCTGAAATTCTTAAAGGTACTCCCAGGACTTAATTCATTGATGATATGTACTGAAATACATATTCATTTTTTAGACAAGTCCAATTTTATAGCCTTGGAGGCTATAAAATAGAGGCTAAAAAAATAAGTCAAAAAGAGTTAAGCTTTGATGAAATAAATGTGCTGTCTAAAAAGTATATCAGGAACATCATTGTAACTGGAAATGCTGTAAAACTATCTGAAGACAGACGTGGAAAAAGGAGTAGGGAGAATTACAGTAGTGAAAATGAATAAAACTTGCACATAAAAGAGGGAAGATGAATAAGGAAAGGACATTAAGTGAACCAATAAAGCTATCTTGATGGCTTTGACTTTGTCTAGTCCCAGGGCTAAATATAGATTGAGCCTAGGTAGAAGCCTGATAAAATTGGGTGTTGGTTTTATTGGTTTTGATATATGGTGTAATTAGGAACCTTACCAGAGTAAATTGTAGCAATTCAAACCTGCATGCATCATTTGATAGAGAAAATGAGTTTTTGTACATGTAACTAATATAAATTACATTTTAATCAGGTAGGAAAGAAAATTTAGAAGTTGATGTTGTAAAGAAATACAAAGATTTTCTTCTGGTAAAAATATCAGCCCACCTAATAGTATGTCCTGAAAGGACTACAATACGTAAGTGGCACAAGGTGATCTATGAAATGAAGTGTCTTTATTCATTGATAGAAGGATTTTATCCATGGAAAGGAGGGGAGAAAAGTGAGTTGATAATTTAAAATCTTATACATAATCTGAACCTAAAATGGCAATTAAATGTCCCATAATATAGAGGGAATTGTCCTTTTATTCTCACCCTTTTTGTAGAACTAGAAAATAAGGATTTCTGACTTGGAAGTACTGAAAGAAAGGATTCCACCTTTTCTTCTCTCACACACAGGCTGCTTACCATCACAGGAGTGATGTTTCCTATTTGCCGTCTAATTGAAAGGAATGACAAAAGTTTTGAACACACATGGATCGAATGTCTAGGATCTTTATTTTTAAGGGATTGTCCTCCTGCTGCGCTGTTGTTCTAATCCTAGTGTTTCATCGCTAGGGAAGTCTTTGTTCCTGCAGAGGGGCTGCTCATGCCCAAGATACACTTCCTGGCACCATTAGACTCTGTGCAAACCTCATTCTCCCTTTGGTTGAATCCCAAAGTCTGGGCTGGGAGAAAAGGCAGAAAAATCCTGAGTTTGACAGCAAGTCCAAGCCCAATCTATGTTTCCCAATCCAGATCTACCAGAAATAAACCTGAGTTTATTTGGCTCTTGGGGCTATTTCTATTTCAAACTCAGAGGGGAAAAGATGGGGTAATTTACGTTATTTCATTAATTATTGTTTCAGACACTAAACATATAAGAATTTTTAATACACTTATTTATATCTAGAAAGTTTGGTCTGCCTTTGCTTTCTTCAATTTAATGCATTAGACTATAAAACAATGTGTAGCTAGATATACATTAATTCTGCAATAATTTGTTAAAATATTTGTCTGCACATAGTAAACTGCAAGCTTGAGGAGGGCAGTGACCTTGTCTGTTTTGTTCACCACTCCACAAGGAGAACCTGGTGTTGTGCTGACACATAGAGATGGTCTTTAGAAAATGTTTACATAAATGAATTAAATAATCATCTATTGAGTTCATATTAAGCTGTTCACATGGAATGCAATACCAACCACAGTAGATGTAAAGCCTAGTTCCAAGGAGTTTTGCATTTTCTATCCCTTAGCAAAGCCTCCTTCTCACAGTTACCTGAATAGTAACACCTCTCACAAACAAAATATCCACTGAATATAAACCAGAATGTGCTAGTGTGGTTTTCAGAACTGTCTACAGGTTGAGAAAGTGGTAGCTCTGAAAATTTTTACACTGCAAAATTACAATTTTTTTTTACTTCCCTGCTAAAATGCTCACCTGTCTTCCTTCCTTCGTTCCTTCTATGAATAATTAACTCAGTGCATACAACATTCTTCTCTTCAGGAATAATTCATTCATTTACAGAGAGTGAAAGTGTTGTGAAACAAAACTCAACACAGAAAGGGGACAAAGTGACTGATGGGGTAGGTGGATGGTTTGATATATAAAGTGCTTCTCTGATAGATGACAGCTGAGCAGGAATCTAGAATAAAGGGAGAGGGCTGCAGCTGGATATTTTCCAGGTCGGTTAGCCATAGTGAAACACACATTGGTGAAAATAGTTTCCCCTGCATCATGCCAAAATCTGGATGGAAAGTGTTCTGAGAACAAGAAGCAGAGAGTACAAAGGCTCCGAGATGAGGATTGTGGGCTTTGAGGACAGCACAAAGGCCAGCGTGGAGAGAGCCACATAAGCTATTGAAATGAAAAGCTCCCAATCCCTCTCTGTCCTCGCCTTCTTTCTTTCTTTGACAGTGGCTTCTCCCTGAACTGTTTGGAGAACCTTATAAAATCGTCTCTCTTCCTTGACAAAAATTTCAGATGCTGTTAGTAGGTCACAAGCATGGATTTAATCAAGCTTTTCAAGCTGACATCATGCACGTCTTTGCAAAAACTATGAGACAGGCATATGTTCAACATGAAGGTAATCCTGTGCTTCTTTCAGGCAAATTGATTGCTTCAAACCACTCAAACATGTTTTCTTTTTGTCTCTACCCACTCATTTCCAAACTTATTCAGGAATTTAAAAATTTTAATTCAAAAATGTTTCACATCAGATATCCTTATTTTTCAACAAACTAAACATTTTAACTCCTCTCCCTCAATGGTCCCAAATCTTTTATATTTACCATCCTAAATAAAGGTGCCAGACACTATACTAGGTACATGGAGAATTAAGACAAGAGGCTCAGGCCTCAGCAATTAAGCCTGAGTTATTACAACCTTCCATTCCTCAACCACGTGCTCGTCTCTAAAGTTGCTTTTGTTCGGAGAACACTGATTTGATCACATCATGATCTTGCAGAGAGCCTATAGGATAAAATCCAAACCCTTCAGCACAGCCTAAAAGGCCTTTACAATCTAGCCTTGACATAGCCTCCAGACTTAGTTTTTAGCTCATTGTCCCCGGCATTGCTTATGTTCCAGTCCAATGATTCTTAAATTCTGCAACACATTGGACTTATTTGGGGAGCTTCTAAAAATGCCAGTGCCCAGTTTCCACTCCAGAAGAATTAAATCAGAGTCACTGAGAGCAGAGCCTGCACAGCAATATTTATTAAAAGCTCTCTAGAGAGTCTAATGTGCAAAGTGTTAGAATTCCCTCCTCCCACCCCCACCCCCATGCAAGGAGAAGGATAGTGCATTAGAATCCTCTCTGGGGCACTTTTGAACCACACAAACCATTCTCTCCATATTTTACATTATGCAATTTAGCCTAACTCTCAAGTGTATTGATTCCAAATCAAATAAAAGGGTGGGGTGGGGTGAAAATAATCACACTGAGCTTCTTTTTATTTTTCAAAAACCCGTAGACTTCTGTATTCACATGTGCTATTTGATATGCTTCTCAATATGGCAGCCTCTCTAGCTTTCAAGTCATAACTTAAGTACTACTCCTCTTGAAACTGTCCATAATTCCACTGGCAGGTAGTAACTTCTGGTACTAATCACTACAGTACTTTACGTTTATCTCCCTTAACACATTGTATAAAGATTACTTGTTCATCAATCTACTTCCTATATGACTAAATATCACATCCTTTAGGGCAAGGAAAGAACGAAATATGTTTTAATCTATTTATCTGCCTTGGTGCATGCAGAGGAACTAACTCATAAAAGGTTTTCAATGAATATTTGAATAGATGAACAAAAAGGAGCTCTAAAGACACTTTGGAGAAGAAAATTCTAGACATAAGTTCAAAGGCCCAGAGGCAGGATTAAGTCTTATGTGTTGAGGAGCAGAAAGAACCAAGGTGCTTGAACCTGAGTAAAGGAAAGAGTTGTAAAAGATAAGTTCAGAAGGGATCATGTAGGGCTTTTAGGATCTTGTAAAGACTTTGGTTTTTACTTAAAGTGAGAGTTGTTGGAAGGTTATGAGCAGAGCAGTGATATAATTTCTTACATTTTTAAAGAATGATCTATCTGCTCTGATGTGAATAGAGTATAAAGGGCAAGGATGGAAGCAGGTACCATTAAGAGGCTCTTGCAATAATTTGGACAAAACATGGTAGTGACTTAGACAAGAGGAATAAAAATGGAGTTGATGATAAGTGAAAAAATTCAAAGTATTGGAGATTAAGACAATATGAAGTACAGATGGATTAAATGTGGGATGCAAGAGGAAAAGAAGAGTAAAAGATGACCCCAAGCTTTTTGACCTGAGCAACTAGAAGTAGGGATTGGTCATTAACTGAAAAGAGGATGACTGAAGATTGTGTTGGGAAAAAAATGCATGCTAATAGACATGTTACATTTTACAAACCATGAGACATTCAAGTGGGAATATCAGGTTAGCATTCAGATATAGGAGTCCAGAGTTCACGGGAGAAGTCCAGTCTACAGAAGACATTTCTAGGTCATTAACATAGAGAGGATTTAAGGCTGTAAGACTGAAAGAGGCCACCAAATAAGTGAGTGATAGAAAAGAGGCCAGGAACTGAAGAGATTCAAGGGCTGAGCCCTGAGAATTCCAAACTTAGGAATATGACAAGAACAGGAGAAGTAACAAAGGAGACTACATTTATTAGGGTAAATCTAGCTGATCAAACCCCTGGAAGCCTGAATGTGGATTACTCAAATACAATAGGATATCTTTTTCTTGTTCGCATATGAGTCCAAGAAGGATGTTCCAGCTTCACTGAGGCAACTGCCCTACTTATGGTCACACGGAGGCCCAGGATGACAATCTCCAAAGTTGCTGCATTATACCCTCAAATAAAAGAAGAATATAGATTTTTATAACCATCTATCTTAGAACCTGAGAAGTGTAATCAATGAGGTAGGAAAATAATCAGAGAAATGTGAAGTCCCAGAAACCAACTGAAGACAGTGTTTCAATGGAAAAATAATAGATTTGTTAAATTCTGCTGATAGGTAAAAAGAAGAAGAGGAGCAAGGATTGATAATTAAATTTAGTAATGGGAAGCTTATTTATGACTTACAGAGGTAGTATAGATTAGTGGCTGAGAGTGTGGGCCCTGGAATCAGTCTGCCTGGATTTCAATGCCATCTCTACTATTTACTAGTAGTATTTTCAACTATTTACTAGTAGTATTCATCTTTTGAGGAATATTGCCATAAAGGAAAGCCAAGATATAATACCTGGAGGACAATATTAAATCAAGAGACGTTTTTGTTTTTTAATATAAAAGAAATAACTACATGCTAGTATGCTAATGGGAATGTTTCAGCTGAGAAAAAGACAACTTTTCAGTACAGGAGACAGTGGACAGAATTACTGGAATGATATCCTTGAGGACGTAAAACAAATAAACAAACAAACAAACATAGAATTTAGTGCACAAGTAGAAAGATTGGATCCAGAAATGCAAATAATTTATCTACAGTAAAAAAAAAAATAAAATAAAAAAAAAATAAAGGAGAGATTATAGTTCCTGAAAATTTGGAGTACAAGAAGGGTAGGTGGATAAATGTGGTGGGGGAAGATTGTAGAAGTTCTTTTCCAATTGTCTTGATTCTCAAAGTGAGACAGAGGGCAGA
This sequence comes from Choloepus didactylus, assembly GCF_015220235.1. Lineage (NCBI taxonomy): Eukaryota > Metazoa > Chordata > Mammalia > Pilosa > Megalonychidae > Choloepus > Choloepus didactylus. The sequence continues at coordinate 65,255,397 of NC_051308.1, read as the reverse complement.
ATGATCAGCTGAGTATAAGGATGGGAGAGGAGTTGGTGGAGATTTAAGAAGAAACATATATGTGAAATAGTTGCCCAGGAGTGAATGAGAGTAACTAGACTAGGGGAATATATTAGGATAGGCAGCTCCCTTAAGATTCAAGGTTAAGAACTTAAAGTGAGGCCAGTCAGCATATGTGAGTTCTCCTGCTTTACTAAGTCACATGGCTGAAGGTACAGAGAAGTCAAATGGTTGGAATAAACCAATGTATTGTGGACTTGGCAAAAACACAGATAGACTATTTTAAAGCAGTTGTGGGTAGGCGCAAGAGAATGTCTGTCATGGTGAACTATGGAATTTAAGGTGGGCTAGATCAGTGATTTTATGAAGGGAATGAAGGAGAGTGAAGATGGGTTAGGAGCAATGGATTGTAGGTCCAGGTGGGGTCTAAAGATAGATATATGAGTTTGAGTATTTGAAGTTCCTATGTTTCTCTTTCCTTTCCCTCCCAGCATGTGCAACTTAACTGGCTCCTTACTACTCATCCTTCTACTCTTCCTTTCACTATTGGCAACTCAAGAAAACCTTCCCTGAGCCCAATATATTGAATTGGCTGTTCCTCCAATATGATCCTATAACACCATATTTATTAATCATGAAGCATTGAAATTGCTGAATTACCTGTCAAACTTGTTATGACTTGACTCTAGGATACTTGAGGACAAAAATCTGTGCTTTTGACAGGACATAGTGTCTGGTAAGACATAAGCATTCAAAAAAATATTTTGACAGTCACTTGAAATATTTTAGTGAATCAATAATCAAGTCCCTTTTGCGGTAGAAAGCATAGTAGGACCCAAAGATGTCACCACATCTTAATCACCAGAACCTGTGAATAGGTAATCCTACATGACAAAAGAAACTTTCCTGTTGTGGTTAATTTAAGGATCTTGATAAGGGCAGATTATGGTGGATTATCTGGGTGGGCCCAATATAATCACAAGGACCCTTATAAGACAGAAGCAAGAGGGTCAAAATTAGAAAAAGGAGATGGACAATGGCAGCAGAGGTTAAAGTGATGAGCTTTGATGATGGAGAAAAGACCACAAGCCAAGAAATGCAGGTGGGCTCTAGAAGCTAGAAAAGGCAAGGAAATGTCTTGTCTCTCAAAGCCTGCAATAGAAACACAGTCTTGCCATAACATCTGTTTTAGCCCCTGAAAACTCATTTCAGACTTCTGACTTCCAGAGCTGTAAGAAAATAAAAGTGTGTTGTTTTAACCTACTGAGTTTTTGGTAGTTTGTTATAACAACAGTAGGAAACTAATGTACTTGGTAATTAAACTGATTATTCCCATGGACCATAGCAGTTCACTCTCCACCTCTGTATAGGGTGGAGCAAATTTCACTGAGATGAAGGCAGAATTTCTGGTTATAAGTCATATAACTATGATTTGTCTATCATCATAATGAATTTATTTAATTCTCCATCTTGAAGACCAAAAGATGGGGTAATAGAAAGTAATAAAGAGCTATCTCCAGGTTTATGTTTGAATGAGGTAGACATGTTTATCCTGTGAATATCTCTTCTTTGCATATTGGAAGCATATAACTTGTTCTAAGTTCACAGATCCACAGCTAGAGGGGAATTATGCCTTAGGACTGACCATGCCTAAATTGATTTTGATGGGATTTTGTACTTAACTATTGCTACTGAAATGATGTAAGTTTTTTGTGATATTGTGATGGAATGAATGTATTTTGTATTTGGAAAGATGATGTCATTTTGGGGTCCAGGGGGTGGAATGTGCCGGTTTGAGTGTATTGTGTCCCCCAAATGCCATTATCTTTGTGGTCTTGTGTGGCGCAGACGTTTTGGTGCTGGTTGGATTTGCTTGGAGTGTGCCCCACCCAGCTGTGGGTGATGATTTTGATGAGATGTTCCCATGGAGGCATGGCCCCGCCCATTTGGGGTGGGCCTTGATCAGTGGAGCCATATAAATGAGCTGACTCAGAGAGAGGGAAGAGAGTGCAGCTGTGAGTGACATTTTGAAGAGGAGCAAGCTTGCTAGAGAGGAATGTCCTGGGAGAAGCCATTTTGAAACCAGAACTTTGGAGCAGACGCCAGCCACGTGCCTTCCCAGCTAACAGAGGTTTTCCAGATGCTATTTGCCATCCTCCAGTGAAGGTACCCGATTACTGATGTGTTACCTTGGACACTTTATGGCCCTAAGACTGTAACTGTATAGCCAAATAAACCCCCTTTTTATAAAAGCCAATCCATCTCTGGTGTTTTGCATTCCACAGCATTAGCAAACTAGAACAATGTTCTTCTACTCTTATACATTATAGCAATTCTTTATATAATTTAGTTGCAGAAACTGTTTGGCAAATGACACACAGATTCAAATTTGAGAAAATATTGGCAACCGTCTAACAACTTTTTTGCACAGTGAGTTGTGAAAGTGACTTACAGTGACAAAATATGTTATACACATTAAAATATTTAAGCTTTCTGGACATATCATGAATTGTAAGGCAATGGATATTTTATTTTTGATGCAGCTAACTGCATCCGCAGCTTGATGGACCTCATAAGTAATAATCTGAATTGCCTATCAGAGGAAAGTGCTGGAGTTATTTACAAAGGAAAGACTAACCCAATAACCCAAGGTGTCACTACTTTATGCAGAAATAAAGTGGATGTGACAGCAAGAATGATTAAATGAGAGAAGCCATACATTTGAAAGCTTATATTCTGGGTTAAAAAAAAAAATCATCCTAAAGACTATTTCTGTGCATCTACAAGTTTACAGAAATAGAATTCATATAAATTGCATAGATTATCAGCCAAGGCACTGACTCTAAACATCCTTGTAATGACTCCATCCCAAAAATGTCTGTACAATTCCCATGTGTCTTACACTCATGCCTCAGGCTCTCTAGTTCTAAGGTTTCTCCTTTATCTCAATTCCTGTAAAGCAGACTCTATTTTCTCCACAGAGTGTGTCTTCTATCTATTATCCTTCTGTTGCTTAACCTGAACCACCCATTCCAGGGGATGCTCTCTGTGGAAGCCTTAATTTTATTCAGTAGATATCAGCATTTGGGGTACAGTTATTTTTATGAAGATTTAAACAAAATATGTTTTTATTACATTTGACCAACAACTTCTGCTCCTTTGCAACTTCCTCTCAACAGAACTTTTCATGTTCTTTCATTTTTTATTTGTACTTTATTTAAAAATTATTTTCATTTTTTCCATAATAGCTAATATTGCCATATTTAATAATTATTTCTTAAGGGAAGAAAACAGATACTATGGAAGGAATATAGCCTGGGAGACAGATTCTGCCATTACTTCATTGTGTGGGTGCCAAGTAAAATTATTTACCCTCCTGAGCTTCATTTTTCTCCTTTGTAAAAATGACAATTAATTTCTTTTGGAGAAAGAATAATTCAGAATGTTTAGAGGAAGTAAACAAGACAAAGTATTTGAAGGTATCTAATACTACAATTGGCACACTTATTATGTGTGCCCCCAAAATTTTGAGGGTCCTCTATAATATGTAACAGTGTAAAAGGGTCCTGGAATCAAAAGTTTTGGAACTGACATTTTAGTTTTTTTTTTTTCCTTGGTGAATCCTTCATCCTCACCCACTCCATTTGGGTCACTTTACTGCTCTACCACTTCCTCCTACTGTAACATGACTGATGTGCTTCCCTTTAAATATTACTTCATAAGCTCACCCTCTTGGCTTGAATATATTTGACAGTAACAGATAAATGCAAAGTCCTGTCTTATTAGGAGAATTCAAATACATCAGCCTGTATTTTCTAATCCCTTAAAGGAAGATAGAAACTGGAATATGGGATCTCCTCATTTGTATTGCACATGAAGTGTTCTAAATCTTGGACCATTCAGCTTCCTGCATGTCTTTGTATCTTGTCTGGAGAAGTCTGTCCTTAAAGCCAAGCAAAGACTTTAGACCCTGAAACCAGTTTTTCTGCTCAGATGTGGTGCTTTACTTCTTCCCTCCATTTTCAATATGGACTCTTACCTTGGAATCTTGCTCTAGATTCCTGGCATATGCTAGCTCCTACCTGCAAATTGACTTGGGAAAGACATATTGGTTTACACCTATGGACCCAAATAAAGTCTCCAAAAAGAACATTGATTTTAAAAATCACTGTGCCTCTTCCCTGCCTACAAAACCAGAAGTGACCTGAATTTTTAGAATTTCATACCCTAAGAAGGATTTGGTTTTAGGTATTGTTTTTATGTTTGTTTTGGAGGGTGGTGTTCCTAGAACCTATGAATTCCCATACTCTCAGGCTGTGCTGTTCAATACGGCTATTGTGCACTTGAAACGTGGTTAGACTGGATTGATGCAATGCAAGAGCAATTACATACCAAATTTTGAAGAGTTAGAAAAGGAGACAGTTTATCTCTCAACTTTCAATTGCACTGGTGTCCTATGTGTTCTTTCTACTCTTATATGCCTACAATCATTCTCCACACAGCAGCCAGAATGAAAACATAACTCATTCCTTGAAACTGACAAGGTCATGAAAACAAAAAAAAAGGAAATCTGAGAAACTAACGTACCAGAGTAAACTGAATATACGTGACAACTAGACCAGAGGACACTAAAAAAAAATAAAAAAAGTAACATTCTAAAAAAATGTTGAATTTCTAATGTTGGGAGTCTGTGGGAAGTATGCATTGTGACATGGTTCCAGAGAAAATAGAAATTGATTGAAATTGCCCTTTATCACAGTCATGAGAAAGAGAAGTCTAAACCTAGAGACATTTAGTTTATGTTCACTATTAACATTTAATATAAATAACACAAATTTTGTACCTTTTTCATATTGCACTTTGCTAAAGACAGCTGTCTTTATGTGATCATGCCCTTACATTCCAAAATACTTTGAAAGTATAATGATAATATCCCTTCTTAGACTTTTTCTAGAGCACTTAAAAATTAAGTCCATAGATGGAAGTATTTCTGATTTTAAATGAATTCTGTACATAACTCATAATATATTTAGTTTTTTCTTTGTTCAAATATATCTTTGGTTTTTAAAACTATTAAATAGTTTTTTTAAGTATTAAATAAGCCCTTGGGAGTACAATGAGATGTTTCTGAATAATTTGTGAAGTGAAAAAACTTTTGAATTTTAAATAATGAAAATCAGTTCTTAAAATGGTACTAAAATTCAATATAAAGGACTTGTTGTATAAACTTAAGATATGGTAGACTGTTCATAGGAAGCCTTATATTTAGCTAAACTTTAGCTTTGATTAAATTAGGAAGAACTATTTTAAAATTGACCACAAGATGGTGCTATCACAAAGCAAGTCGAAACTTAAACCAAACTATATTCCAAATTATTAGTTCTTTACTTGTGCATCTTTCCAAACCAGGTCTTTACATTTTTAAATTTTCATAGTCAGTGTCTTCTCCCAACATTCTTTGTATTTCAAAGTCTGTTTCAAAGTCTGTATTTGTTTATTTGCTTGTTTTTGTCATCCCCATCTATTGTTAATTTACTACCCTTCAAAGGAAATAAATTAAGTCTATTTTCTTGAAAATCATATGCAGTGCTGATAAAATAATCTTCCCCAAAATAAGAAAACAGATACATTGCTGTTTTTATTCATTGCTGTTATTTGTTTCTTGTTATTTAATAGAAGAGATGATTTTCTTGTCCTGTACCTGGAGGGTCAAGTACTGTAATGGTAACAAACAGAAGAAGAATTTGGGAAAACAAGACGCTTAAAAACAAGCTGAAATAATATTTTCAATACTTTAGACAGGTCCTTCTCTTTCCTTGCCATCTGGGACTCCACATGTTGAAACGTTTGCCTAGTCAGCAGTGACAGCAAACAATTAAGGAACTTCTCCAAGACACACAGAAATGGAAAGGAATTCTTAACATAGCATTGCTTCCAGATAATTTGACATCTCCCACATTGTATTCTGTTTTCTTCCGTCAAAAGGATTAAGAGTTACTAATTGAGTATTACTGTTACTTATTGAGTATTACTGTTTTGCGAGGCAATCTATGGGCAAAATGTGAAGCCCCTAAAGGCCCTCATTGTGTCAGTTAGAGAGCAGCAATTTGAGGGTTTATTGAAGCAGAGAGTAAATTGTACTAGAAATTTCAACGGGTTAATCTCCTAAAGATTAGAGCTGAAACACTCCTTTATTTTTGCTCATTTCTGTAGGTCATCTGGCTATTTGCTTAGCTAGGCTGAACATGGCTGGGCTGGACTCCAAGCTGCAGGTTCAGGCCAAGTCTGCCTCTGTCTCTCTTATGCTCCTAGTTCCAGTGGCTGGTCACTTACTGTCTGCTTACATGCCATCAGTCAAAGTAAATCAGAAGGTTAAACGTCAAGTCAAGCAGCAAGAAAGTTCACTCTGCCTGCTGGGGCTGTCAGAGACACGCCTAGCTGCCATTTCCCGGCTCCCTCACCCCACCCTTCCTTTTCTATTGTGTGCTGATGTTTCAATTCCTCAGCCCTGGGGAGATGTTAGGTCTAATGGAGAGGCCTGACTGTACCTTGAAACCAGAAACTAGGAACAAGCAGTCCCAGCTGCTTATCAGGGTGGGAACTCTGAGTGGCAGGACCCCCTTCCCCTGGGGTATAAATACCTCACCCTCAGGCAGCACAGAGTTCTCACTCCACAGACCCTGACGGGAGCAGTTGTCCTCCCTCAGAGTTGTGCCTGAACCTGTGTTCCCACCACACAGCATCTTGCAACTCACTCCACATTGCCTCTAATGGGAGAAATTGCAAATTCACAAGGCCAAGGTAAAATAAGGGAAGAGTGAAAATGGAGTGAAAATTCAATCTTTCAGTGTAATAACAAATAATTTTAAGGCGATCTAAATCAGAAATGATATCCTGATCTCATTTATATGTCTCAATCCATTTAGAGCTTGAATAAAAGGAATGAGGAAATCAGCTTTGTATCTGAGGAAGTACATTATAAAAGCATAAAATAGAATAAAATTATTTTTATCATTATTGTCAATATTATTATAAACTTTCAAAACTAAGTTTCATGGAAAAATTACTCCTGAGACCTGTAGTTTCCTTTAATGGGGAATATTTCCTCCAAATTTAATTCATTTGGAATTTACATGTGTCAAGTCAAGGCACCATCTATAGAAACCAAAATAATAGTGACAGTTATCTGATTGGCCTTCATGCAGTCAATGCTATAGGTAGACTTAGAGAAGTTATTTCTTGTTCAACAAAAGGCAAAAGAGCACATTAAGGACTCGTGGATGTAACAACTACAGAAGCAGCAACCACACTTAGGGCTGGGAGAACAAATGAAGAAACTAGAATTATTAAGACTTGGAAACTTGGAGAAGAACTCATGGAGCTAGAACTCAGATCTCAGAACTCTGTCTCAGTGGAGAGCCCCATACGACTAGTACCTGGAATTCTGTAGATGAGGCAACAGCCAGCTGGTGATGGAATCTTTGACAGAATGCAAAGCTGGTTCAGCAAGTGTTAGAAAAAGTACAAACTGGATTTGGTGGCAGCTACTGGAACAAATCCACGTTGTCAGGTGAATAAGAGATTCTAAGGTGACCCTGTGAGCAACAGAAAATAAACATAAAAACTGCAGGAAGCGGACAGGAAGGAACAAGCCCCTTCTTCCATCTCTAACCTTTCAGCATCCCTCTAGCACCTCCTCTTTTAAGAGTCTAACAGGCAACAATTGTCAAACAGAAATGTGGCTTGCAGTGTCAAGAAGCTGAATATGGAAGGGCAGATATGGAGCTGAGAGACAACAGCTTATTATGTGTAATATGGAAATGTTTACATTTTGGTGTATATAAGTAACGGGAAATTCTGCAGTTCTAAAAATGATGTTTTGGAGAATGCTTAATAGCTTTTGAAAGTCCTTCCATGTAACACTAAGTTTAAAATCAAAATAAAAAATGCAAATGCAGTCTACTGTAATATTCAATATGCATACCACATTGAGATAGCTTTGCAAGGAAAAACACCAACATATTAATAGTAATTATGGCTGGATGCTAGGATTGTGAATTATTATTAATTTTTGATATGTTTCTATATTCCAAAATCATTGTAATGAATATTTATAATTGATTAATTAATTACAGTACAGCTTATTTAGAGATATAATGTGCATTTACCTTATTCAAGCAAAAACAAAGCTGAGAATCAGCCTTATTGAAAAACAGAGGAAGTCCTTTTTTTTTTTTTTAATTTAACTTCCCCTCAACGTGGATGTTAGATTTACTGATATTGGATGGATTCTTTTCAGAGTGGATTAAATTCTTCAGTTCTGATATTATATTTTGTAAAAACTTGGCAATATAATTACATGAATGAGAAAGTTTTTATTGATCATCAGTAATATGGGAAATGGAAAATTTTCCCACTCCTGTCAAAAGTTGTGGAGCACTTCTTTTCAGGTTTTACTAAATTCTTGACCTCCCTTCAGATTTTAAAATCAAACTATGATAAATTCAAAAGCATTTTTTTTAAATTCCCCTGGCAAAGTGTTTATGATTTACAATTCTCTTACATATACCAAAACCACTGAAGGTAAATAGAACAGAAAATATTCTTTACTCATTTCAAAAATATTTATTTTTATATGCATATACATACATTTGCACATACATTTTAGGCAGCATTCTAAGTAGAGGATATAGCAATCATTAAAACACAATAATTGCTGTCAATATAATGAAAAAATACAGTAAGCAAATAATTACAATATAACAATATAATTCAAATGGTGAACAAGAATAATGAGGGATACTTTTTAGATTAATTAGGGAAGGAATCTGACTAAGAACACTGAAGCTGAGACTTGATATGTTTAATTTTGGGTATCATCAGCATGGAGATTCCATATAAGGTTGTGGAAGTAAATTAAATTGCCTTGGGAAAGAGTACAGGGTAAGGGGAAGAGAACAAGGACAGAAGACCAAGGAACACTAGCATGTAATGCAGAAAATGAAGAGATGGTAAAATAAGTAGAGAACAAGTCAGAGAGGAAGGCAGATAGAGCCATGGGAAGCAAGCACACAAAAGCCATTGAGAGGTCATGTAAAATGATAACTGAAAATTGTCCATTTGGATTAAATTAGCAGAGAAAATAGTAAAATTATGAGTGCACAGCAAGCTATGAAATAACTCAATCTTCTGAAAACCTTGGGAGGTATTGATTGATGTTCTTTGTTTCTAATATAATCGTTAATTTTTTAAAAATGTTATACCTTATTTATCTGAAGGTTTCTTTTTTTTTTCTTTTTCTTGTATTATTTGCCTTTAATTTTTATTTTTGTTTTTCTACTGGGTCCATGTTATCCAGGAGATATTTTTTATGGAGTTCCCTGTCCACTTACTACAATCTGGTAAACAGTTGCCCCTAAACTTGCTTCACAACTGTCAACCTGGTGCTTTCAGTCATTGCTTTCCTCCTTTTGCTTGAGTATATTGACAAGAGTATATTGGGCAGAAAACCGAAAAGGAAAAGATGAATGGAAAACACTGAGTTCTTCCACAGTTGAAATGGACTTTATTCTACCCCCAGAAGACATTGATTATTTGCTTTTGTATAGAACCAACAAGGAAAAACAATTTCCTTCCTTTTAGAACTTTAATGGCATATCCTCATTGTCCTCTAACACAGTGTGTTAATAAGAAATGTGCTCTTGATCTGAATTTCTTTTCTTTTTTGATGGCCCTTTGTTTGTGGGTCTACTTACTTCCTTTTCTTTATCTCTCTGGAAACTTTTTTAGGATATTCTTTTTATGATCAGAAGCCCAGAATCTCACAATTGTCTAGATGTATGTGGTAGCTTTTGTGCTCACCAAATATTTCCGTCTCTTTTTTTTCTGGGCCCTGTGGTTGGTTGGATCAAGTGGCCAGTTCTGGCCAATAACAGTAAATGAAAGTGACATGTGCCACTCTGGGGTACAGCATTTAATTGCTGATGGGAAGCTTTTCAGAGTATTTTCTTCCTCTGCTACAATGAAGTAATATTCCAGAGAGTGTCTATTCAGCCAATTTGGTTCCCAGATTGAGGACAGTGCAGAGCAGAGCCCCTTCAGACTTTCAGTGGACATGTTCTTAAGTATGAAATAGCCTTAAATGTTTTAAGTATCTGGAACTTGAGGCATTTTTTATTAGCACAAAATAGCCTTGCCATCTAACTGATACAGTATGTTCTCTATATTTAATCGATATAAGCATTGCGTAGTCCTCTTTTAACAGAAGACATATTCTTCAATTCTGAGAAATTTCTTCTGTTTTATTTGATTTGATTTGAGAGATTTATCCTCTTGATTTTCACTATTATTTCTTTAAGAAGCTATTATTCAGATTTGGCAGTTAAGGAATTGATCCTCTGTGTCTCTATATTTTCTCAGATTATTTTTTATCCAAATTACAAAATATTTTGAGTTTTTCAGTCTTCTATTTTTTTTTATTTTAAGGTGCTATTTTCTTTTTCTTTGTTCCATTTACCTATTCTTCTTGTTGTATAGAATCAAGAATTTTGCTAATTTTTCTGAGACACTAGAGTCTTCACAAAATTTTAGGTTGTTCATTGAATTATCTGGGTTTTTTTTTTTAATGTGATGGTTCTGTTCTATTTCTGCATTTTGGTATCTCATTCTCATTTTAATATTTTATGAATTTTTGTTACTCATCAGTATACTGGAACTAAGGCAATAGGGAAGCCATCTGTGAGCTTGGTGAATAGAATCACTTTTTGCTTGAGTATATTGGCAGAAGCATCAGCATCTGTAGCCGCACCCTCTACCTTCTCCTGGAAAACGGATGAACTGTTCTTGTTCCTGTCTAATGCCAAAAGTTCATTGTACTCTTGATCTTTTTTTTGCCTTCTTACTTCTTAGAGACTACCCTTCTGCAGTCATTCCCTCTCTCATGAATTATCCATTGCTCACTTTTTCCTGGACCATTCCTTTAAAAAAAAAGGAATAATTAAAAAAAAATTCTATTTACCTCATCCCCCACTTTAGGTGTCCCCAACCCCATTTCTATGCTAACATCCCACCTTCCCCCAAAAATTGTCCTATAGTTTTGCTTTCACTTCCTCATACCTCATTTATTCCATAACCGAGTTCGGTTGGCTTCTCTACTCTTCACCTCTAAAACTGTCCTAGTCAAAGTCACACAGAAAAACAAAGTTGCCAAAACCAAGTGTCACATTTCTGTCCTCCTCTTATCCCTTGTCTCCAAAATGTAAGACATTTGACCACTTCTGACTTTAGGAAATAATTTCTTACTTTAGCTTTCTTGTGGAAACTGTTCTCCTGTGAATTCTACTGTGTCTCTGTACAACACTGCACACTATATCCCTCTTTTGGAAATTCCTGAACGGGGTCTGAACATCAAACACCAAAGTCCTATTGTTTAACTTTCTTTACTGCACATTCTCTAATTTTATGAGCAAGAAACTATTAGAAATGAGTAGGGAATGGCTGACACATGTATTAACAAGTAAATGACCAATATTATTTAAAACTAGTTAGAACTACTGATGTAGGGTGAGCTAAAGACATTACTAATAAGCAGAGAATAATTTCATCAATAACCAGAGAATAATTTCAGAACATTTAGAAGGACCCTCTTTGTCAATGATTAGTAACAAGAGAACAGATCATAATCAGGTCTCCTTTTGTGGTCTGCTAAGCTTAGTTGAACACAAGTATTCCATTTGGAGAAAGGAAAAAAAAGTGATTGCCTTGTATTTATGTGAGTAATTTTTTTTGTTTCTCTTCTAACCAATTCCTGAGCAAAAAGTTGGAAAAAAATCTTACCTGAAATATGTAAAATGATTGAAATCCAGACATTTCAAATTTTAAGGCCAGAGAATCCATAAAGTTAAGAATTAATGTTTTTTATAGAATCAAGATATATAAATGCTTGTTTTGCTTCCTGTTGTTTTTATAATGTAGGGTTCTACTTTCTCCAGAAAGGGGAAAGACTATTTACTATTTGTATACTATTCTTTTAATATTTTTATTTTACGGCACACTTGAATCAACCTACAAAATCCATTTGCTTGGATGTGTAATGTTTAAATCAACATATAGCTATGTAATTTGAAATGGGTGTATTACAAACTACAATGAAGGTTTTTTAGAGACATACCATGTATTTAAGTGCATATGGTAACATCCTATACTAAAAATAGAAAATATAATTTTAAAGAAATTACAAATCAATAATTGCTCATATGTGGATACAAAGAAAAAAAGGAACGGAAAACAACCAATTTATTGTAAATGTCTCTTATGATCAATAAAAACCAAAGCCTTTTATTTTTTATCTGAAGCATTATTTCCAAAAATGTTTTCCGCCAGATAGTCTTCTAGGTGATGTTAATTATTGTAGCATGAAAAAGTATTGTAAAGTCACATAAATATCCCCTTGCTGGAGATTCTTTCACTTTGTTAGGAAAGCAAAGACCAGTGTCCCATAAAGAGACCTGTTTTACTTTCTTTACTAAAGTACTCAAACTATATGAGCAAAGAACACTTGCTTTGTCTAGGTGGTAAAAGCTGCATTTTTAAATTGTTTTAGGTCTAAATGTATTCACCATCTTTATGAATAATCCAAACAGAAAGTGGTGGCAAAATTTCCAAGTTTTTTTGGTTGAACCATAGTAAATAGCTAATAATTAACTGTCTTTGATCCACAAAAACAGCAAATTCAACCTAATAAACAGAACATAATTTGCCACATGGTAAAAAGCTAAGCCAAAGGCACTTAATTGCAGTAAAGCTCATCAATGTTTTTGTGAACACACTTTTACCTTATCTTTTTATTATAAGGAGGGTGAGTTTCAAAAAAACCACTCTGTAAAAAAATAGAGATGGTAAAAAAAAAAAAGGCAATTCAAGATAATGAGCTCTGAGTAATGAATTATATAACTCAATAAAAGGACAAAGACATTATTGTAGAGCATATCTCCTCATAAATGATACTGTATTTGAATTGTACTTTTTCATTTAAAAAGCAATGTCACATGCATAATCTCATAGCTCACCAAATAAATCCCATGAGATAAGTAGGCAATCTATTATACAGTCATACTACAGACAAGGAAATCAAAAGTTGGTGGGGACAAGTGAATTGACAAGAATTACAAAACCAGCGAGAAATGGAGTCTGATCCTATAATACCAGATCTCCCCTCTTTAAGAAGAGTGACTGTTTACAAAAGCCATTGTTTTTCAAAGGAGAATGCATTTTGTGTGTAGAGTTCTTCACTGTGTAGCAGCCCCCCAAGCACTGCAGGACTTTTGAAATTCCTGACCCTTGTTATTCCTGAGCCTGATGCCTTGCCTGCTGGCATTTACTGTTCAACCAAAAATCACCCTGTGCTCTTTCTAAATGCTCTCTGTGAGTGTGGCATTCTACCTCAAGCTGAGGACAACTGCTATATTATCTAGCAGTGTTTTCCAGATGTTTTCTTTTCATTGAATCAGAAAGAAAATATTTGTATGGCACACAGGTGTCAACTGGAGAGAATTTTAGAGGAGGTTTTATGCCAGACTTGATGAAAACATTTTCTTTTCTTTTTATTATATCTATATGATGAATACAGACAATAAAATACAGTTCTAAAAAAAATTTCCAATACAAAATTGTGTTAAACTTCAGGATAACAGTTTTTCAAATTATTTGAATGAGAAACTTGAATTTGCTTTCATCAGCATAATATTTTATAACAGAATTTATGCTTGAAATAACTATGCACAACTTTTGGAAAGGTCTTTTTAATGATTAACTCTAGGTTTTTAATAATCAATATCAATAAGAAACTTTGTAAGTGGCAGCAAATGGCAGCATAGCATCTATCATATTTTCTCCAATGGACAGACTCTCCTCCTCCTTCATTAAATGGAATTTAGTAGAATTATACTTCATGTACAGGTCATTTTTCCAAATGTAGCACATCTTCCTTTTCATTCTACAAATGAAATGTTGAAAATGTTGTGATATGTGTAAAGGATTTTGAATTTCACATTTTTCATATTGAGAATTTCAAAATAATGAAAAAGCATTTCACCAAACATACACAGAAGTTGCTCTATTGTGATTCAAATTGTTACATAGAAAAAAAATTACTAGTGAATACTTTTAACCTAATTTTTAAAATTAATGTGTTAAATTAAAAATTTTTGTCAGAATGTCAAGTGATTCTTCTTTTTTTAAAATGTAGTATCATATTCATAGACATGTAAGATAGAAAACATATTTTTAAATCTCTTTTATTGTGAAACATAGTATACATACAGAAACAATCATGCAATGTATATGTAAAATTTAGCATATAACTATAAAATGTATACCCATATAATCACTATCAGGTTAAGAAACAGAACATTGCCTGCTCTCTAAAAGGCAAACAGTACTCTTTACACTCCTGCTAAACTCCATTATTATAACTTTTCCTTTGTTGTTTTACTGACCATGTGCACTTCCTAACAAAAACGTAGTCAGATCAGTCAGATCAATCTGTGTGCGTGTGTGTGTGTGTGTGTGTGTGTGTGTGTGCATGCAGTTGCACTTTGGACTCATAGATTTTCATTTATTCAGTGTTTAAAATTAATTTAAGTAGTTACTCTTTCTGATCCTTAAATTTTTCTTAATTAAGCCAATGGGAGCTTTAAGCTAACTGCTATGTCCTTTTTGACAAACCTCCATCAGGGTTTGAGAAATGCTATTTCAAAGCATTTTTGCAGTCAGAAACTATCCTTCAACAAATCGGTGATGTTATTCATTCACATATTTTATTTTTATTGATTCTTGTTTTAACTCATAAACTTCTAACACTTCTCCTATGTTGTACAACAGCTATTTTTTTTAGTCATCTGATCCCCTTTTCCCATTTTTTAAGGGAAAAAAATTTGAAAATGGGACTCAGATCTTGAATATTTTTATACTAAATAACTAATTACATTGTTAACAATGGAATTCAGGTCTAGAGACAAACTTTAATATGTGAGCACTTCCCTTCCAAGCCAATGAAGGAAATATCAAAATGTTGCCTCTCAGCTCCAAATCCCCTCTTCATAGCCTAGTCTACGAAAATGGACCTGGGACCATTAAACACAAGTCCAGAAGGCAAGATATTTAGTGTTTGTCAGTAAAGAGCACTGGAAGGACACTGGAAGAGGAAGAGTTGGTTTTTTCCTTTTTTTTTTTTTCTCTTCCTTATTCCGGTGCACTCCTCTTACCAGGCTGCTTTCAGTATACAGTTTCTCCAGAGAGCAGTTTCCACACCTACCTACTCCTTCAGTGAACAGTTTCTCCAGTGACAGACTTCTTCGACGTGAATGGCTTCTCTAACAGTAGGCTCCTGCAGAGCAGGGCAGCCAGAAGCTTTCCCTGGCACCCACTCAGGTGGCTTCATACCACAGCTCTGCCAGCAAAGCACTGCTCTGTGAACAGCTTCCCTGGCATCCTTCATTCGACTTTTCCAAGGCACTGTACATTTCTGCTGCTGGTTTCCCCTGTCATTCCAAGGGGCAGGTTTATAGCAAGTTCCATCAGTGTGGCACCATAGCAATTACTCTGCCATCTAGGGAGCCACAGTTATTCTCTCCAAAGGGTCTGGATCTCAGACTTGGTGTCGGTAGGCAGGCACTTCTTTGGGTACCTTATCTCACTGCTAGGAATGGTGGCTGCTCCTTATATCTATGATTCCTATATTCGTTAGAGTTCTCTTTACTTTTTGCTAACCAGTCCCATATTACCCCAATCATATGGTTTTGTTAAAAACTCTTAAAATTAATCTTTTCCTGTTCAGATTATAGTGTAATTTCTCTCTCCTCATTAGATCCAGGCTGATGCAGAATTGGTACAGAGAATAATCCCATGAGCTAGAACTGACAGAAAGAAATTTTGCTGTTGGTTTGGTCTACCCTTGGACCTGAGCATAATGCTGAGCTCATTGCCAGTGGGAAATGAGATGTCATGCAGTGGCATCACAATTAATCAAGCTATTGTCTGTGTCAGAGTGGAACCAAGTATCAACTGAACATATTGCCTTAGGAATTCAAACAGCTGCTACAATTGAGCATTACTGCAGTAATCATGACTGTGGTATGAGACGGAATCTTGTGAGTACACTTGAGGGTTACAGAAAGAAAAGGACAAGTTCAGGTCCTTGAACACTCAGCTCTAGTCATATGGTGAGAACTGAAGAACTGCTCTGACAGTGCTAAGTGAATCTCTTAATATTTGGAATCATATGTCTTATATTGCTGAGAATTAAACACAAAATTTAATTTTGTGGGTTGCTGAATTAAGAAGGGAGTTAAAGTCAAAGTCTCATCAAGTTTCACATGTGAAAACTGGGTCATCAATTAGGAGAAGATGGAACCTGAAACTTGGAATGGGGACATCTTCTTTGGTCCAGCTGAAACTAATAATCTTGAATACCCAAGCCATTCTGAGTTTCCCTTACCAGTTGTAGTAGTTTGCCCTTCTGTGTCTGAGGGCACATTTCTTTCTTTGCTTAAATGCCCTATGATAACCTCTTCTGGGGCAGATGCCTTGAAAGGGGATGCTCAACTTCCTCAAGACCCATCACAACCACTCCCCGTTTCCACCAGACCCATAACTAGTATATAATGCATGCTCCAAGGGGATGGTATACACTATGATTCTGGAGAAAATAATTCAGACACCAAAAGAATTGCAAGACTTTGCTAATATATATTGACAGAAACCCTGGGGTATATGTGTGGGAGTGGATTTTAAGGGAGTTAGACAAAAGGTAGAATATAACACTAGTTGAGGCTGAATTTATTGATATGGGTGCACTTATGGAAATTCTAGATTAACTTGATAGCTTGTGCAGCTAGAGTATGCTCTACAGGGAACCTGCTTGTTTAACTTAAACCTGGACCCAATGATGCCCTAAATTTAATGAGGCTAAGGTGCCTGAGCTTCCTTACCATGATGTGGAAGAGTGAGTAAGAAAATGTCTTAATTTAATCTCAGGCTTTTCAGTACTAACTCTTGATTTAAAGCCCATATACCTTTCTGTGATTGCACACAATCAATACACAAACTTATAGAGTGCTTCCATAATACCTATTTTGTCTCAAATATTCATTTTCTCTGAATAATCCATCCCCCGTTGCTTGTTTTTTTTGTTAGTTTTTTTTTTTTTTTTTTTTTTTTTGTTCTTCTTTGTGAAACACACAATGTTCTTCCATTTCTTGGAGGGATTTAACTGAACTATTATCTGGGCATATTTATTGATGTCTAAAGAGTCATTCATCGCTCTGCAATAAAGATTTAATAACTTCTGAATTAGTATTACTTTTATAACCTTTGGCATGTAATAGATCCTATAATAAAATTATTTCAAAGCGGTGTCTTTTTATTTGGTCTATTTATTAGTCCAGAACATGGAGGTGACAGTTTATCCTGGATGATGTAATGAGCAATTCTCCCATTTTGTCAGGCATCTTGGTTTCAGCTATTAATGGTGTCACTTATTAACTAGCTTCTTAATTGCCATGTGATACTTTCCTCTAACAGAGCTCAAGAAAAGCTTTATTTCTTTTTATTTGGAGTTTACAAAGACTTAACAATGTTAAATTCTTTTTTCTGCATAGTGGCAGAGTTTACTTTCATCATTCCATTATTTCATGATGTTTTGTGCAAATAAATCATTTGGGATAAGAGGAAAATCATGGAGCATATAAATTTAAATAATCCTTATTAGTTGCCATATATATATCTATATATATGCCACTATGCTTGCCTTGCGAATTTGTTGACTTTTCATATTTAAAATAGAAGAGTTCACAATTAACAGAACAATCCACAGGGGGCTATAGAATTTATTGCTTCAGAAATAGATTTTCAAAAAATACATCATCTGTATTCTTGAGAATATCTTTTTAAAAATCATTTCAATAAGCAGAAAAAATGATTGAAATATAAATTTAATTTCATTTAAAAATGAATTATAATTACAAAATATAAATATTATTTTTGTTCATATATGATAAAACATGAAAAATTAATTTTTTGGATCTGCAAAAGCAAATACCTCTCTTTGATTTATACATTTAATTAAGTAATGTTTAATAATACTTAATAAAATGTTTTTAATACAAAAATGTCTTTAAATTTATCAAAAATCATAGTTTGACTGATTTTTAAATTCTAGGTAATTAACAAAATAAATTATGTTCTATCTAGAAGCACCTAATCCAGATAATATAATAATATCCAAATAAAGATAATATGTGTCCATATCCTCTATGTAAGGTAAAACTGTAAAAAGAAAGAGCAATTTTAAAGGAAAGAAAAACTGAAAAATTAGTGTTCACATGCAAAACAAAAGATTTCACTGGTGATAAAAGAATAAACAGGCACAGTGGAATGCATCAGCAGGAGGGTCAAGGGCTCATCTGTCAGTCGTCAGTAGATGACATTCAGGAAAGTCTTACACACCAAAATGCTAGTTACTGGGCTTAACAATTTACAGAAGATACTATATAAATAGTTTTTCAATACAGTTTCAATTTTACAAATGCTAGGTAGTTATTAGAGTGCTTAAATTTTTATCACTATAAACAGTGTACAAACATCAAAATCTCATGTCATACCTATAACATATTCACAGCACAACAAAAATGATGTTCTGTCTTAACTACACAATCAACAAAGAATAGTCAGATTTTAAATTCAGGGGAAATTGGCCTTCAGTGCTTGTTAATGAAGGAGAAATCATATTATAAAGGCATGAACTTTTTGACTACCTTCTTCTCAAGGTTCACACTTAACCACTGAAATTTCAATTTCATATTAAAAAAATCTGAACTTTCTGCTCAATGCCTTTGCATCTGAGACTTATCAACTGTGATATAAGTTGTTGAAAAGATACTCTTTTTTAAAGATTGTACTCAGTAAAAAGCAAGTGCACCGTGGCCCATTTCCTGTTGTAATAAATTAAAGGCAATATCATGTAGGTGTGTGAAACAAGATGGGTAGTGTTGATCTAGCCATTTATAAATGATGTGTCAACAATCACGTGGACAGCTCTGGCAGCCAAATATAAAGAAAGATACAGTGAGTTTTGAAAAAGTACAGCAATGGCAGCATAGAATAATGGCTAAGAGCATGAATTTTGTATTCTCACTGCCCAAGCATAAATCCTGGCTATATCATGTGGAATTAGGCAATATTTTACTTAACCCCTCTGTGTCTCAGCTTTATCATCTAGAAAACAGCAATAACATTTGCACCTACTTCATGTAGTATTAGCATTTTAATGTAACCTTAAAACTGTAAGCAAGCTGTGAGTTTGAATTTTGGTCTCACAGAGGAGCAATATGTAAAGTATCCACCCAGACTTAGATGCACCTTGCCCCAGGTATCTTAAAGGATGTAAATCCTAAAGGAAGTAGTAAATAACTAAGGTAAGGAACTAAGGAAATTATCCAGCCCCAGTACCTTGTTACCCAAGATGATTTTCTTTCTTTGTCTCTAATGTGAATAAAAGCCAAGCAAAAAATTGCTATGGGGTGGCAGATTTGGGAAGTTCCCCCTGCCCTTTCACTGGCATAAATAAACCTTTCTTTTCTCCACAGTCCATTCAGTGTGTGTGTGCATTAAGCCACACTGAGCATTGAACCCAGATGAAGGGGGGCCTCATCTTCACCCATAAAGTTGCTGTTAGAATTAAATGAGATAATATTTTAAACCATATGGCAACCATGGATGTGTTTTACATACTTTTTAAAGGAGTAAATAAATAGACAAAAATTTAAAACACTTGCATGCAAATAAATAAATTAATTGACCAAAAAACAATTTTGATTTTCCTCCTAGGGATGATGAAGACCAATGAGAGACATGAGAAAGAAGACATGCTTAACCATCTACAAAATCATTAATAGTGCAGATAAGGTAATATAAACTGTGCTTTTATGCACTGACATATAAAATAATGCCATGATATATATTAGCATACCTTGCAACTCTCTTGAGACAACTTTAGGGGAAGTAAGAGGAAATGGAACATTCTTAAAATAAGTTAAAATAGGTAGAATGATACATATTCATAATAATTTTTAATTACCTAGTTGTTATGTTATATGAAAACACAAATTGTTTTTCAAGTCTTTAAATAAATTCAGAGCAAATTATAACCATAGAGCATGATAAAGGAATTAAGCACTTCTAATTTTTGAAATTGATATTATGAGGACAAATATATTACTCAACAACACATTGCTTGATGCTTTAGCTAGCTTCAAGGTGACTAGAAATTTCCTGGGTCCTACCTAATATTATGATTTCTAATTCTTGTCGTAAGTTGGAAATATCTGAAAGAAGCAAAATGATTTATAAAAAATGCAAAAGCCTTTTTCTTGGTCTTTCTACTTTCACTCTTACCTCCCTCTAGTCTATTCTCTAATCAATACCTAAAGTAGCTTTTTAAAACTATAAATTAGGTCATATCTTTCCTTTACTTAAAAATCAATGACTTTGGAGGAGGGGCAAGATAGTGGCATAGAGAAGTGTGAAATTTAGTTAGTCCCCTGGAGCAACTAATAAATAACAAGAAACAACTAGCAAATAATCTGGAACAACTTCTGAGGGACAACTGTGACTGTCAACACATCATACACCAACCTGGATTGGGTAGAATGGCTGAGATCACAGCATAAAATCTGTAAGTAAAAACTGCAGAACCATGATGGAAGGCCCCTCCCTTCATGGCAGGCTGAGCTGCAAGACCTCACTGTGGGAGAAAGCAGCATTCCTGGAGCAAGCAAATATAGCTCAACCTAGCTCCAAGTGGGGTTTTAATTAACAAATGCTGACCACTGAATACAAATTACAAACATAGACAAACCCCTAACAAGCAACAAAGTACCCTGAGGTTGCTCCCAGTGGAGAGAAGGTGGTGCTGATGGGAAAAAAAATAAATAAATAAGCAAAAGAAGGAAAAATACAGAGGCTTTTGAAAACAACCGAACTTAGATAGCCAGAAAAGCCCTGTGCCCTGAAAGGAAGCCCAGAACACTGAGTGCTCTCTCTGACAAATGGGTGAAACTCGAGGACCATGGACTGGCTCAGAAAGGGGCTTTCTTTCCCTTTTTCCTCTCTTTCAACCTGAGTGGTTCAGTGGAGACAGCCTCTGCCATTTTCAGTTTGCAGCACACTGACCCAGACAGGGGTGGAATTAACAGAGTCAGAGAGACAAAGGAGTAATTCAAATGCAGAAGGTAGCCCCCTAAGGGGTGCATCTTCCCTAAGAGAAAGGAAGTGGGGCTCAGCTCTAGTGCTGGCCCTCCCTTCAGACCTCAGACCCCAGGACCTGGGAGAAAACAGTCAAAATGGAAACAACCTAAGCAGAGAATTAAAGGGGCCACACTTCCTTACATCAGTCAGGAGTGACAAGCTGACAGGCGCCATCTGCTGGGCAGGTTAGGAAAAGCACACCAGCTAGAGACCTCACAGGAAAGTCTGTCAGTCTTCTAAGACAAACCCTCAGGGAAACTTGACACTGAATACAGCCCCATTCTGAGACCTGAACCCATTCTGGTCTAGGAAAATCTGATTGGGGTAACCAAGGAAACCAGATACCTAGACAACAGAAAACACAAATTACACTAGGGAAAATGAGGATATGGCCCAGCCAAAGGAACAAACTTACACCTTAATTAAGATACACTTGAGATACTGTTTCACTTTAATGAAACAATCAATTAAAGATTTTCAAAGAAATATGCTAAATCAATTCAAAAACCAAGTCAATGAGTTCAGGGAAGATATGTCAAAAGAGATGAAGGATATAAAAAAAAAAACTGGGTGAACATAAGGTAGAAATTGAAAGCTTGAAAAAATAACTGGCAAAATCTATGGAAAAGAAAGGTACAACACA
The DNA here is from genome assembly GCF_015220235.1 of Choloepus didactylus. Taxonomy (NCBI): domain Eukaryota; kingdom Metazoa; phylum Chordata; class Mammalia; order Pilosa; family Megalonychidae; genus Choloepus; species Choloepus didactylus. The sequence continues at coordinate 65,233,451 of NC_051308.1, read as the reverse complement.
AGAGATGAAAAACACAATGGAGACATGTAACAGCAGATTTCAAGAGGCAGAAGAAAACACTCAAGAACTGGAGAACAACACACCTGAAATCCTATACAGAAAAGAACAGACAGGGAAAAGAATGGAAAAATATGAGCAACATCTCAGGGAACTGAATGACAACATGAAACATATGACTGTATGTGTCATGGGTGTCCCAGAAGGAGAAGAGAAGGAAAAAGGGGCAGAAGCAATAATAGAGGTAATAATCAACAAAAGTTTCCCATCTCTTATGAAAGACATAAAATTACAGATTCAAGAAGCACAGCATACCCCAAAGAGAATAGATCTGAATAGACTTACACCAAGACACTTAATAATCAGATTATCAAACTTCAAAGACAAAGAATCCTGAAAGCAGCAAGAGAAAAGTGATCTATCACATACAAAGGAAACTTGATAAGGCTTTGTGCAGATTTCTCAGTAGAAAACATGGAGGTAAGAAGGAAGTGGTGTGATATATTTAAGATACTGAAAGAGGAAAACCACCGACCAAGAATCCTATATCCAGCAAAACTTTCCTTCAAATATGAGGGAGAGCTTAAAATATTCTCTGGCAAACAGAGAGTTTGTGAGCAAGATACCTGCTCTACAGGAAATACTAAAGGGAGCACGACAGACAGATAGGAAAAGACAGAAATGAGAGGTTTGGAACATGATTTTGGCTGATGGTAGCACAGCAATGTAAGTACACTGAACAAAGATGACTCTGAATATGGTTTGAAGAGGATGGTTAGGAGCATGTGGGACACCAGAAGGGAAGAGGAAAAATAGACTGGGACTGTATAACTCAGTAAAACCTAGAGTGCTCAACAATTGTGATAAAATGTACAAATATGTTTTTAGATGAGGGAGACAAATGAATGTCAACCTTAAAAGGTGTTAAAAATAGGGTGGTATTGGGGGAAAAATACAATCAATGCAAACTTGAGGCAATAATTAACAGAAACATTGTATTATGCTTCCTTGAATGTAACAAAGACAATATACCAAAGCTAAATGCATATAAGAGGGGGAAATAAGGGAGGGTGATGGGACTCTTGGCATTTGTGATGTTGTCTGACTCTTCATTCTTCTTTAGTTTAATGCTGTCTTTCCTTTTATTGTTTTCTAGCTGTATGGGTTTTTTTTCCCCTTTCTTTCTTCTTTTTCTTTTGTTTCTCTACCTTCTTTGACTCTTCCCCCTTCTTTGTGGAAGAAATGGAGATGGCCTTATATAGATAAATATGCAACTATACAGGGAACCATTGATTGTTTACTTAGGATGGAATGTATGGGGTGTGAACAAAACCATCTTAAAAAAAATAAGTTGATGAAGAAAACTTGAGGACACTATATTGAGTGAAATAAATCAGACACATAAGGACAAATATTGCAGGGTCTCACTTATATGAACTAATTATAATATGCAAACTCATAGATATGAAATATAAGTTACCAGGATATAGAATGAGGCTAAAGAATGGGGAACAGTTGCTTATTATGAGCAGAATGTTCAACTAGGTTGAACTTCAGTGTTTGAAAATGGACAGAGGTGATGGTAGCACATTGTGAGAATAACTAACAGTGCTGAACAGTGCATGAATGTGATGGAAAGAGGAAGCTCAGAGTCACGTATGTCACTAGAAGGAAAGTTGGAGGTTAAAAGTTAGGAATGTATTAAACAGTGAATCCTGTGGTAGGCAATGTCCATGATTAATTATACAAATATTAGAAATCTCTTTTATGAACTAGAACAAATGTATGACACTGTAACTAGAAGTTAATAACAGAGGGGTGTATAGGGAGAAAAGCGTATCTATTGCAAACTATATACTACAGTTAGTAGTATTTTCACATTCTTTCATCAAGAGTAACAAATGTGCTATACCAATATTATGAGTCATTAATGGAGGGGGGTTGGTTAGGGGTATGGGAGGATTTGAGTTTCCTTTTTTTTTTTTGGTCTTTATTTCTTTTCTGGAGTAATGAAAATGTTCTAAAAATTAAAAAAAAAAATAATTGTGGTGATGGATACACAGCTGTATCCATGTTCTAAATGTTCTAAAAATTAAAAAAAAAATAATTGTGGTGATTCATACACAGCTGTATCCATGTGAACAATCTCAATAAAATTGAATTAGAAAAATGACTTCTAATCACCTGGTTTAGATAAAATTCAAACTCTTCATTAACTCCTCCATGCCTACTTGTGTAAAAAAAAATAATAGGGAAATTGTGGAATAGAAATAATGGATCAAAAAATAAACTGTATTGTTGCTACAATATTCAGAAGGTTATATATTTTCAGGAAGATACACTCCCCACATGCTTGCACACTCTAAGGTTATAGTAAGTTCCTAATTTAATTAAACACCTGGATCAGGAACAGATGCAGACTATTTGAGTACCACATTTCTATTCTCCAGAAACATAGAAAGGGGCAAGATTAATGATAAACCAATAACTGGGACTTACTAGTGTCCTGGATTCATGCCAATAAGATCATTATTGCCTCCTCTTTGGGAAGGAAAAGGTCCAATATGGAAGTATGATATGAAGTTCCCTTCTCTTGTCACTGTGTTATTAAATTCCTTGATTTTCAATAATTTTTTTGTTTTGTTATTTTTAAGAGAAAACCCTATAAATAATCCAGATTTTCAATATTGAAAATCATCTCCATAGTAAAACACTCTCTTAAAATTAAAGTTCTTTAAAAACATGGCACCTTTTTTTCTTTTTTCCCCACAAAAATGAGTCACACTGAAGTACTTAGATGTGCTTTTTTTCTTTCTTCAATATGTAGAGTCTGTGCTGTCTTCCACTGATTTCAATGTAGGTCTTTCAACAACTTCCAAATATAGAAAGTGGCCAAACTTACAAAAATCAATGTGACACATAAACTATCGCAGCCATAGACCACTCCATATCTACCAAGTGTGTCATCAACATCATAATTGAAGCAAAATTTATCAAGCAAAAGGAGCATCTCATATATCTATTGCCAGCTATGGAGCACATCAGAGTTTTCACACTCTATCCTCTCTTCATGGCAAGAAGACAGAGAGAAGATGAAAATCCTTGTTTCCATTTCACTATAATGGCTGCCAGTCCAGATCAGTTGTCAAGAGTTAACTGTATGTGAATATAAACTCAAATGGGAGAAATGTCTCATCAAGGAGCAAATTGCGGAACTATATGCCTATATGCATTGGAGAAAACTCATCTGTACATCTACATATACTTTCTTTTTTCTTTTTCACAAACTCTTACTTGAATATTGTATCTTATGGAAAATAATTATAGTTTTGTGATGGATGCCCCTGAAATCTCTTTCTTGTTTTTATCTATCCAATATATTTAAAATGTCTTAGTTTCACTTTCCTTTTAAACTCTACCTGACAAGAACTTCAATGCAATATTGAATGTGGGTTATCTCTAGGGATACAGTCTCAGCCCATCAAGAAAGACTGAGACTTCACATTTATTGAAGTCAAATCCCCTAGAAAATATTTATGACTCTCCATTATCCATAATCTACCTTCTGCTCTTCTGCTTTTAGCCCTATATACCTTCTAGAATTCCCAGCCTGTGTCTGGAGCTGACAACTGATCTAGAAATTCTTACATCCATGAGAAGTATTTACCTTGTCCCTACATCTGTCCTGGCTCAATAGATTCCTGAATATTGGTGCCATTATTGGTCCCTTGAGGTTGTAGCAAAGAACAGTATTTCCTTAGGCATATGCCCCTCTGTATTACTTTACCTTGCTTCAGTATTTAAATTTTCCAGTCCTTGAATAAGTCCTTCAGTTGCAGTACATGCTTCTTTTTCATAATTTTTTTAATTTGCCTCATTGTTAAGTGCAACCAATATTTCATTTCTCTCTCTCTCTTCACAGCAACTACTTTCATCCAGATCCTTTGAATCAGGTGCAATAAAAAGAAAAATTCTCATCCTTTTTTTGTAGTGCCAAAATTATTTGTTGAATCTTCATAACTTTTTTCCAGTTTTCTATTTCCTTCTCATTTTTCACATTTTTACAAGACTAAAATCTATATTTTATACATTTCTGATATTCTTTTCTAAATATTTTGTAATAGATCTCTGTTCATATACCACATTTAGAAATAATCTCACCTTTTCGCTATAGTTTTCCCACAACATTTAAAAATTTTTTATGGTCAGAGTATGCCAAAAAGAACTCTTTTAAATTGGTTTCCTATTCCTTCAGTTCTAAACAATTCCATTGGTTTTTATACCCCAGCCAATCAGAGGATATAATCCCTACTTGGTAATGAACTCGAACGTTCTTCATCCATTCTGGATTTATGTCATGTTGCCTTGCAGTTGGTTAACCGATGGTCTGCACCTATGAAATCTATAGCAATGGCTGCGCTTATCAACTGGATAAATGAGAACCAATTTGAAAGAATGTGAGAGAGGTGATGGACAAGCTATTTGAATCTCTAAGTTAGTATTTCCAGTGTTCCTTCTTTGTTACCAAATGAAGTTCAAAACACATAAAGAAAAACAGAGTTTGTGGCTGCCTATTAAAGACAAAATTAGGGTTACCTACCAATGAATAATACCAGTAATCCAAAAGCTAAAAACATTAAGTATTAATTCTTTATAATCCTTTGATTATTATCTAAGAATTGGAGATCCTATTTCCTCACATAGTCCTTTTATAACCAAATGCTGGACCCTTTCCATGTATTAGTTCGGATTTCCGAGAATTTTCCAAGATGGTAGCGATCAATTGTATACCTACATCAATTTCTTCCTTAAATTATGAATATTAACCTACAATTAGGGGAAAATCTGACTGAAAGCATGCCCATAAGCTGCAGAAGAAAAGGAAAGACACACAGTTTTCCCCAAGGCCAAGCTAAGCGGGGCTGGCTGCCCCCAGCTTCAATATTTTAATCACTCCCGTGCAATGCTCAAAAGAGAAGAGAAAGAAGACAGAAAAATCACTAAATTTTCAGGCTCCTTATATCTCCACAGACATGGAAAGAGAAAAACCTAAGAAAGAGAACAAGTTGGTCAGACCCTGGGGCTAGAACCCAATGCTTGATTAGAGAAAGAAAATGGAGCTCAAGATGGACTTAAATTGGGTTGCTGCTTCAGAAGCTTGAAGGCAAGCAGGTGAAAAACAGAGGCAGACATATGAACAAGACTTTGTAAACAAACTTCTCCTATCATTAGTAGAAGTGGACCAAATCATTTCCTGGATTTTGACAAAGTAGATTATGCTTTCTGCTACTTGAAATGAAATAGAGAGGTGAAAAAGACAAGTATTATTCACCACTGAAATTAATATTATGTCTTCATTAAAATAAATATGGTTATTTAATCTGGATTCAGTTTTCTTTTGATATGCATTATGTTAGTGTATATTATTTTATTAATTATATATTGTTTTCATTCCTTAGGTCAGAACACTCTTGTTCTGAATCAAGAATTGGTGCCATGAAAATTTTTTGCAGGACATATATCCATTTGCCAGGATTAGTTGTAGCCACTGTATGAAACTCAAGATATATAATTATTTTCAGATCTAATTTTGACTCCAACTTGCCTATAATTCCAAAAGATTAGCAGAAACTGAAAAGAGAAAAAAACGTATTTACTTAGAAGGGAAGAACAGTGTTTACAGCTGGAAATCCTTTTTCTACTGTGATATATCGAGTTCCTAACAACACTTGAAAAAGTTATGAAACATGGCTTATTGTAAAAAGAGTATTCATTTGCTGCGCTTCATAAAACTGCTTTTCTTAATTGGTACCATCTGCTTAGGAATGAGCTATTTACTTTTCATACCTCTGGTGTCCAAATCCAGTCCTTTTTTAGCTCTAGTTATGGTAGCAGAAGAACTTGCTTTAAATTTGCAGAACAAAATTTCACTAAAAGGAAAAACTTCAACTCTTAAGGAAATGAAAGAAACAAAGTCTCTCACAGTGAGGGTTTCTAACAGTAGTCTACCTTTTAGTGTGAGAGAAAATTTAAATCCCATTAGACTAATGCAGACAACCAATGAGAAACACGTGAATCCTCAGCCTTACAAATCTCTTATCAACGAAGGAAACAAATGTAAAGAAAATACACCATTTTTGGTGTTTTTAATCTGTTCTCAATCACATAAAAAGTCATATGAAGACAGCATCAGGAAAGCCCAGGTAAATAAAGTTTGGTACTAGGATATCATGTAGTTCCTCTTTTTATGTTAGGTTTTCAGAAAGTCTATTCCACTGAAGATATAACAAAAGAAAGTAGAAAGCGCCATGATGTTATTCAGCAGGACTTTCAGGATACCTATAAAAATCTGACTTATAAAGTTCTTATGGATATAAAATGGGTTACTTTTTATTGTCCCAATATATGTTTTGTCATGAAAACAGACACTGATGTGTTTGTCAATACACAGAATCTAATAAAAAGCTTTTAGTGACATTTCACCTTCAGAACTTTCAGTGGCTTTCCAATGAGAAAAGTTTGACTTATGTGAAATTCTCTTAGCAAATGATACATGCCAATGGATGCTATCCTCAAGATCAATACCCAGATTTTTATTCTGGAACTGGAAAAGTGTTTTCAACACCCCTGGCCTCAAAATTCTATAATACATCTTTGAGCATTAAATACATACATTTAGAAGATGCATACATAGGTTTATGTCTTCAGAGTTTAGGCTATCTCAGTAAAATTACCACCTAGAATATCATTCTTTAATCTTTATAAAGTAAAAATTTCTCTATGTGTTTACAATGACCTCATTATTGTCCACTATATTCTTTATACTGGAATAGTTGTACTCTGGGATCTGTTACAAGCATGTAAACATACTTGTTCTAAATAGAAAAGAATTAATATTATCAAAGAAATTTTGCAGGGCTTTATGGGTACTTTTATTGACACTGTGAAATTCAAGGTATATCATAATTATCAGATCCAGATTTGACTTGCTTCTAAATACATTATCAAAACACAAAAGATATAAATGAAAATTGAAAAAATGATTTAGCTATATGAAGGTTTTGATTGACTAAGGCATTTAGTATATGGTATGGCTTTGGGAATTAGTTGGATGAACCAAATGGTAGTGGACTCAAATCAAGAGCATCAGAAGAGTAGTAGTTGCTATGTGAAAATACAATCATGAATAATAAATGATTTGCTGTGGTTTTATATGTCTCAAAATTCTTCAAAATCTCCTCCCTTCAAGAGGTATAGCTTAATTCCCTTTTCCTTGAGTGTGGATTGGACTTAGTGACTCATAAGTCCAGAATAATGCAGAGTGATGGTGACCCTGAAACAGAAATAAAAGGCATGTGGCTTCTGTCTTGGTCTTTTCCTTTGGAATCACTTACTTTGGGGGAAGACAGCTGCCCTATTGTGAGTAGCCCTATGGAGAGGCTCCCATGGTGAGGAACTCAGGCCTCTTGACAACAACCATGTCCATGTGCTTGGAAGCTGTTTCAGTTTGCTAAAGCTCCTAGAAAGCAATATACCAGAAATGGATTGGCTTTCACAATGGGAGTTTATTAGTTCACAGATTTACAGTTCTAAGGCCATGAAAAGGAGCATCAATGGGACAATACCTTCCCTGAAGCAAGGCCAATGGCAAATGGGGCTGCTCTGTCACACGGGAAGACACATGGTTGGAGTCTGCTGGTCCTTTTCTCCTGGGTTTAGCTTCTGATTTCTGTGGCTGTCCCCAAAATGTCTCTGGGCTTCTGTCTTAGGTTCTCAGAACTCTGTGTGTATGGGAGGGGAGAGGGGGGGCTCTCTTAAAGGACTCCATTAAAGGATTAAGACCTACCTTGAATTGGGTGGCTCACATCACCATGGAAACAACCTGATCAAAAGATCCCACCCACAATAGAACTGCCACCCACAAGAATGGATTAAAAGAACATAGGCTTTTCTGGGGTACATAACAGATTCAAACCAGCCCAGAAGCAGATCCTCCAATTCCAGTGAAGCCTTCAGATGACTGCAACCTCTTTAGAGACCCATCTAAGTTGTTCCCAGATTCCCTAACCTTCAGAAACTGTATGAGAGAATAAATATGTGTGGCTTTAAGCTTATTATTTTTGGGATAATTTGTTGCTTAGCTATAGATAAGTAATATATGGCTCTTACTTCAAAGATACCTAAAAACTGGTAGAAGAGTAGGACACATACCATAATTATTATTAGAGGGCCAGTTGTGAGCTGCTTAGATACAGTGCTTCAACCATTGTGTAAGAGAAAAATGAAGAAATTGTATGACAGAAAAATGGATCCAGGAATGAATTATACTGTGGTTGCAATATTTCAGATAGTTTATGTATTTGCAGGAAGAGTGCCCCCCACACCCTATTGCATTATTGTAAGCTCCCAACAATGAGCTGGACACTCACAGTGGGAGCAGATGCATATTATCTGAATGCCACAGCCTCACTCCCCAGAGACTTTGAAAAGGGCAAGGTAAAAGACAAACACGTAATTATTTTTTCCCTTTCACCAAAGTAAAAGGGTAAAGAAATCACCAAGCCTTTATGGTCATGAATATTTCTTCACTTTTTCCTTCACTTGTTTATTCTGTACAAACAGCTCTCCACTGTCCTGCATATGAGACTCAGAATAAGGTGTAATTTGAGGTTGAATGACAGTTGCCAAGAACACAGCAATAGTGGATTTGTGTTGTATACTAAGACTCTAAAGCAATTCTTAAATTCAAATACCCCATTGTGAGAAAAATAAATTATGATCTTTGCCTTTGCACTAAACTCAGTATAGAATCCCTCTGATATAAGGGGTTTAAATCATTGTCAGGCACCAAACTGTTAACAATCTTAGGGATATCTGGGTATTGATTCTATTCTTCCAGAAAAGGTTGTGCCCTGATATTACTGGATTTGAGCCAAGGGGGAGCTATGTTTAAAATATAAACAAGCAAGCAAACAAAACCTTTATGGGATCTCATGGCTCATTCATATAAATTTTTTAGAATGTTGATGAAAACCCCCCTCCCCTTAGTATGTATTAGAATTGTCAGAGCAAAAATGAGTTTCCAGATCTCTTGAGTTATTTATTTGAATGAACAGTTACCAGTATCTGCTTACCACTTTCAAGGTCTCTGGGGTGTGGCCCTGAGATAGGTGCAACTGCTTATATGGCTGGCTTGCTATTTCTGAGGTTATATATCTTTGGCTAATTAAATTCAGAATTTATCATAACTTTAGACAGTGTGTGTGTGTGTGTGTGTGTGTGTGTGTGTATGTGTGTGTGTGTGTGATCTTTTCCTGCAAGTATATAAACTGCTAAAATGTTGCCACCAGGGTACAATTCATTATTGGATGCATTATTTCAGTAGCTCTAAACATCAAAGGTGAGAATAATGAGTATTTCACTATTACGTCTCTCAAACCAAACCTAGTAACTGGAAAACAGCAAATGCTTTCTAAATAGTTGCTGTTGATTCTCTAGAAACACTTTGATTAAAGAAAATGTAAATACATAAAAATCATGTATAAATATTATTCTCTAGATTCACTAAGAAATCTTGAGTATTTCATATTTTTAGTACTCCAAGGAGCAGGTAGTCTGTATATATATATCATATGATAAACTGTTCCAACCGAGATTAGCCCCAAGACCAAAGAACACACCTGGCCCAGAGTTACCCATGAGTTTAATAAGGGATGTACAAAACAGGAGATGATTTTTCCCAATAGATGTAGGTTGGGAGAGTGAGGTCAGTGTTATGCCACTGCACAGAAAGACAAGAGTGCCAAGGTTGGGGGGGGGGGTCTTATAAAGGTTTGAGACAATGGAGTTTCTTGTAAGATTTGGTAACAACAGGATCTCACAAGATTTGGTTGCTAACAGTGATTAAGGGATGGAAGTTTTAATGCTTCCTCTCCTAGGGGGAGGGGTTGGTTTTTTGGTCATGTAGGTGGCTGAGTGCATCTCAGTAATGGAGGAGAGGTCAGGGCCCTGGGCCCAGAATCCTCACAATCCACCTCCATGCAGCAAACTATGTTGACCATAGGACAGACATTGCAAGACAAAAGACAACAGAACACTAGGGGTCCCCCCATAAAAAAATAACAACCCCACAAAGAGATGCTACAGACAATTGATAAAATCTGTGCTTATTTTCTGATGTGCTAAATTCTGCCAGGCCAGTAAGATGTTCCACACAGTCCAATTCACAGGGGTTACAGCCCAAGAAAGGCCAGTAGCACCTAAAGGTGGCAAATTTATGCAAAGCCAACATTGGATTCAATTGTGGGCATGAGTTACTGCTGAGGCCCCTAGGGTGCTGTGAGCAAAAACAAAGATGTTTATGGGGAATTCCTGCTGATATACAAGCTAAGTTTCCATTAGTGGACAGAAAAGTTCCTGGGTAAGGGGTGCTATGAGGGGGGTTTAGATATCACATTTTCCCTCTGCAATTGTAGGGAGACTTCTTAAGTTAAATCTACAGTTAGCTTAGGCTAACTGGGCTTACTATATGTATATTTAAGATTTAAAATACATAAATCTGGGTGACCTCAGTACACCATGGGCTTAGGATTCCCAACCAGCATGGCTGCATTGGCCAGGACCATGATCAATTGACCTCACTTTCTCCAAATTCTAATGCTTGTGGTGCAGGCAAGGGCAAATTATTTTCATTACCTCATTGTGGTCATGACATTGCCATTCCTTTAATCTGAATTTGCAGCACTTACATGGGTTCTACAGTTACCAACTAAACAGGAGTGGGAGCGGCTGCTTGAGGTTGTGAATTGAGGTTGGTGAGGGCTGGATATAATCAATGGGTCCACTGCTGCTGTCATCTTTTAGCTGCTTTTTTAAAAGCCCATTCATTCTTTCAATTAACCCCACTTCTATGGGCTTGAATGGCAAATGAACTATCCATAAGACTTCATGTTAGGTAGCCCAGGCTTGGCTTAATTTTCTGGTAAATGGGGTCCCTTTATCACTGTCCACATGTGTGCGGACCCCAAAAATGCACTTAATTTCTCTAGGCTATGTATTGCAGCCCCCTGGTTGGCTTTTCCTACTGGGAACACCAGTAACAGCTCAGCAGCCATGTCTATGGCATAAGGGAATATTTTGCACCCTCAGGTAAGGGAAGGGGCCCAATGTAGTCTACTTGCCATTTGGTGACTGGTATCTGCCTGTGGCTGATGTGACTGAGGTGGTGAAGAAGCATCTTTGATCATCGCAGTGAGCAGGAGGGGCCAGCAACCACAGTGTCTTTTAGCTGTAACCTTGGGATAGGCAAATGGAATTGCTGCAACCAGCCTGCAGAGTCTGTTTACCTCAGTGTCTTGTTTTCCATTCAGCAGCCTTATAAAATGTTGACTCCAGGCTATGAAGTTTTGCTAAAGCATCTGCTTCAATATTGCCAGTCAGTACAAATAGTGCATCTCCTGATTCATGAAAAATGACCATCCATATAGCCCTTAATTCAGTCCATTGGCTGCTTTGCACAGTACCAGTTTCTCACCATATATTGTCCATCATGGCTACTGCCATCCAAGTGGCAGTCTGCCTGTGTGCTGATCCATCGGTATGCCAGACATGCTCTTGTATACTGCCACATCTGTCAATGGTGGGCACAGAAACAGCTACCTCAGGAGGATCAGCAGGGAGGGACAAGTGTTGTCCTTCCACATATGAAACTGGTCCTAGAATATCATGCATTTCTGCACTTAAGTGGCTGTTGCTAAAGACACTGAGATGCAGCAGATAGGCTTTCCATTTTATCTGAGTGCTCAGCTGAGCACTCCCTGAATGCAGTTTATTTGCTATACTTTTTATTCACCCCCATATGGGGATGGCAGTGTGTAATGACACAGGACATTTTTGGGTTAATCCTTCAACTTGCAGCAGGGTATTATAGGTAGCACACAGTTGTTTCTCTAAGGGACTATACTACAGTTTGGCTCCTTTTCAGAGCTCAGACCAAAAGCCAATGGGAGCTCAGTTTGCATTTAGCCTTTGCCAAAATCCTGACCCAAAGCCAATATTGGTACTGACCACATCTAACTCACAAGGCATATCTGCGTCCACCCCCCATAAAACTTGAGACTGTGCAAAAACCCATTTGGCTTTTTTGAAAGCAGGCTGCTATGAAACATTCCATTCCCATGTTTTTCTTTTCCTAACCAGAACATACAAAGGTTTTAGAATCTACACTGAATGGGGTATAAATGGTCTCCAATAACCCAACAAACCAAGGAAAGCCATGAGCTATTTAGGAGTATGTGGAGTGGAGTAATTTTGCATTTTATTAACAACAGCAGAGGGAACAGTCTTGGTGGTTTCCAGTTCCAATTCTGCAAAAGAGTTACTTGTTGTGCCAGTTTAAATATATTGTGTCCCCCAAAAGCCATTATCTTTGATGTAATCTTGTGTGGGCAGACATTATCAGTGCTGATTAGATTGGAATTCTTTGAGTGTTTGCATGGAAATGCACCCCACCCAACTCTAGGTGATAACTCTAATGAGATAATTTCCATGGAGCCATTCAGGGTGGGCCTTGATCAGTGGAGCCATATAAATGAGCTGACAAACAGAAGGAACTCAGTGCAGCTGAGAGTGGCATTTTGAACAGGAGCTACAGCCAAGAGGGACACTTGGAAGAAAGCACAGGAGCTGCAGATGAGAGACAGTTTGAAGATGGCCATTGAAAGCAGACTCTTGCTCTGGAGAAGCTGAGAGAGGACAAATATCCCAAGTGCAATGAAGAGTGACATTTTTGAGGAACTGCAGCCTAGAAAAGGAACATCCTGGGAGAAAGCCATTTTGAAACCAGAACTTTGGAGCAGATGCCAGCCACGTGCCTTCCCAGCTAACAGAGGATTATGGGACACCATTGGCCATTGTCCAGTGAAGGTACCTGATTGTTGATGCATTACCTTGGACAGTTAACCTTGGTTAACTGTGTAACCAAATAAACCCCCTTTATAAAAGCCAGTCCATTTCTGGTGTTTTGCATTCTGGCAGCATTAGCAAACTAGAACACTTGTCCACACAACATCAATATAATGAAAGAGAGTGACCTCTACAGGAGGTTTCCAGATTTTTAAATCTTGAGCTACCAAACCATGGCAAATAGTGGGACCATGAAGATATCCTTGTAGCATGGCAGATGTCCATTGTCTTTCCCATACAGGCTGGCTGGAAGGGTCTAAGGAGATACTATAAAAAGCATTAACAAGGTCTAACACAAAATGAAACTGACCTAACTGAATACTTATGTCCTGTAACAACGTAGTTGTATTTGGTACAGCTGCAAACAAAGGAGGAGTTACTTTATTAAGCTCTCTGTAATCAATAGTCATTTGCAAGGTTGCATCTGTTTATCTTACTGGCCAGACTGGACTGTTATATGGGCTGTTATTGGGGATTATAATGTCCACTCTCTCTAATTCCTTGATGGTAGTAGTAATTTCTTGATATCCCCCAGCAACTTATGTTGACACACTGCTACTGTGCATCCGGGGGAGTGTACTTTACTGGTGACCACTTAACATGTTCTCTTTGGATAGTTTTGGCCACTTAGCACCAGAGATGGAATTCACCTACAGTAGTTTGCACAGTGATATCCTGCAAAATATCAATTCCTAATATATATTCTGGAATTGTTACTCCCTCTGGTGATATGGTTCTAAATTTGGTGTATCTCTGCCCTTTTGGCAACATACTCCATAACCTTACTAGCACAAGTTTTGGCTCTCTACCAATATCTTCAATTTTAGTGCCAGCAGCTATTAGGTCAGCCTGTATCTGTCTGTGTGGCCCACTGTTTGGGCCGTCATGTCTTTTGGGGGCACAACCTGTTGCCCTGACTCCAGACCTTTTTCACTTTAGGTGTTCAGATTCTCCTAGATCTGCTACTATTTGGGTAGCCCTGGAGATGTGTTGCCCCACCAATGTGCTAAGAAAGGGCACCAGTGTCTTGTATCACTGACTCAGTGCACTTTGTAAGAGTGTATTTTTTATGACCCTGGTGAAAGTTTTGTTATCTGGTCCCACAAAGTTAGCAACATAAACTTCATGTTTCATTCCTAGCCCCTTTAGTATATCTTGTAATTCATCAAGTGTGCTCCAGTGGAGGGTGACCTGAATCATTTCCCCCACATTGGGCCAAGTTTCTTTACATTGAGTCACTAACGAATTTAATGCTGAGCTGGACTCATATTGGGTGGCTAAGGAATATATATGCTGAAAGAGGGAAGGGTGACTCATAATCAAGGTCAATTGCTTATTTCAGGTCCTGAAAGCAGTATTCCCTCTGCACCAGTGTGCCACAGGCAAGGCAGCCAATTTGGTAAAATTTCTTTAGTTTTTTTCTGTATTGATTCCCAATTTTCTGTAACTCGGTGGCAGTATAATCCTACATTGCAACCAGCACCTTTTGGTCAAGAGGTGCTGCTAGGGCAGTGGCAGCTGCAATGCCATCCTCTCCTGTCTGGGGATCAGGGTGTTGAATTTGCTGTTTTGATCTTTTCTTGGACCAGGGGATGAACATGCTTACTTTCCTCAATTTCAGGTTCCCAGTCAGTTGGGGACTCATCCTTATTCAACAGGGTCCCACACTTTGGGATCCCAGTCAGAAGTTACTATATGCCTGACTTCCCCTTTGGGAAGCTTGTACCCTCTCATTCTAGCATAAGGGCATGCTAATGTCTCTAAACTTTTAACTATGTGGCACAGCCTCTCACTTAATGCATTCTTCAAATTCGCTTAGGCTATCCACATGTCTCTTGCTAACTTAAGTTCCCCTTCTGGGCAGCAAACCTCAGCTTTTACTGCCACAGCCTCTTCTGCAGCTGAGCACACAGCTCTTAACTGAAGCCATGCAACAGCTGAGGCAGCCTGATGGCTCTCCCTTTTCTTATGAAATCCTAACCATCCTGTGGCCTGTTGCAATCCAGCCAGGGAGTTCTGGGTGTTACCACTCTCCCTCGATGGCCCCCACTCATACAGGATGGCTGCCACCCCTCCCCATATGGACATTTCAGGTCATTCTGGTATTCCCCCTTGTCTGTCTCCTTTCCCAGGACTCATCATGCCTGATACAACTGGAATTTCCTTGGTCTCCTGGCTGGCAAGTCAAATGTTCCAACCCAGGTTAGCCCCAAGACCAAAGAACATGCCTGGCACTGAGTTACTTTCATGAGTTTAATTAGGGACTTTAATTAGGAGATGATCTTTCCTGATGGCAGCAGGTTTGGAGAGTGAACTCAGTGTTCCACTATCTCACAGAGAGAGAGGAGTGCCAAGGGGTGGAGGGTGTCTTACAAAGGTTTGTGGCAACCAAGTTTCTTGTGAGATTTGGTTACAAGAGGATCTCATGAGATTTGTTTACAAAAAGGTTTTGTGAGATTTTGTTACTAACAATTAGGGGAGGGAAGTTTTAATGCTTCCTCCCCTGGGGAGGGGGCTGTTTCCTGGTCATGTAGGTAGCTGTGTGTATCTTAGTAATGGAGGAGGGGTGGGGCCACAGGCCCTGGGTCCTCACATAAATTGTTAGCCAGGATATTTACTTTCCTTCTTACACTTTTAATCATTCTGTATTTACCACTGAAGATGTATAGTTTATATATCCTCCATATGTTACACTTTAAAATTTCACTCATTACTTATCTTAAAAAATATGGAACTCTTTCAAAAGACTATATTTTTCATTTCAGAACTACTGAGTGACATGTTTCTGCAAATCTTTGTAAAAAGAAAAAAGAAAGAAAAAGATCAATGAGACTAGACAAGATATGGATCAATGGTGCCTAAAGCATGCACTCTGAAAAAATATTTTTTTAGTTGGGTTCATTTTAACTTATAACAATTTACAATATATTGCTGTTCCTTAGTTAATCTTTCTGTATATTTTAGATTCTGCAGAAGTGCATATTGAATTGTTAATGAAAATGGTGATAGGTTTAATAGATACTACAGGCATTTGTATATTTTCTTGGCAATCAAGTGGCTTGTCACCAGGAAGAGTCCTAATTAATAGAAAACCTGGCAATGCATAGGTAAGGTGGGGACCTGATTGGAATTATACTCTGCAAGGAGCAGAGTTTGAGTTAGGAGAATCCAATTCATTCATCTGTCAGTAAAGGGATGGTTTTTATGTAAGTTAAAATGAGCACTAGAGAAAATTAAATGCAACATTTTAGAGCTGTGAATATTTTTGAACTAAGTTTCTGTGATGTCTCTTTTATATGAATTTTCAATAGAAAAATAACTGTTGAATATATCTGTATGATTTTAGATAGTTTTACTCTTCAATTTTTTGGGATACTGATGATAAAATAGCATGATAAAAGTAATATATTTACCTTTAATTATTTCCTGTAATTATCACATTTACCAAGAGCCTTAAATTGTTACAAAAGGCTAATATTAACAATATTTAACAATAGATAAAACTAATGGAGCACTTTCTAGATACATGGGAAGTGTGATACATGGATTCTAGATGGCTTAAAAAAATGACTAATGTCCATTTATTCATTCAACAAATATTTATTGAGAATCCAGTATGTGCGATACAGTGGGATACAAACTAGATGAAAATAATTACCCTTATAGAGTTATATGGGGAGAGGACAATAAGCAATAAATACAATGAAAAAGTGAATAATATAGCATGTTATAAAGCTTACTCTTTTGGTTTGGGGGCTGGGAAGCAAGGTAGTGGTAAGATAGGAAACATTTACATTTAGTAACTCCTAGTAGAAAATGTGACTCGTATCAGAAAAAAAAAAGAAAAAGAAAGAAAAAAAAAAAGGAAAAGAAAATCCTCTAGCAGCAGTCATCTTCATTATTCTCTCTTCCAGCTGGGGATATGGTGGGTATAGTGGTAAGGAATGGAACTGAAGCTGAATTTCTTTTGAGTCATGCATTCATTAAAAAAATAATTAATGATTGTCTACTATGAATCAGACATGGGGGATTCTAAGGCAAACAAAATAAATGAAAAAAATTCTAGACTGATAGAGGTTATATTCTAATGAGAGGAGACACACAATAAGTAAAATAAATAAATATGTAGTGTGTCAGATGATGATAAACACTAAATGAAATATGGTAAGTAAGTAAGCTAAGGAGTGCTAGGGTCTGAGGAGCAGGGACACAATTTGCATTTTTGCAAATAGTGTTCAAGGAGAGCCTAAGGGAGGTAAAGAGATATCAGAATATCAGAGATACCTGGAGGAAAAGTACTTCCAGAGAGGAAACAAAGTGCAAGGGCCCTGAGGCAGGAACATACTAGTCTTCTTCAAAGAAACAACAATAAACAGGTGTGGCTAAAGCAGAGTGTGCAAGGGGAAGAAAGTAGGAGATTAAGACAGAGAGGTAACAGAATTCTGGATTTAAATGTGGGCCATTAAAAATTTGAATTTTACTGTAAGTTGAAAAGCTATTGGAGAGTTTTAATTCACATGATTTAACATGTTTTAAGAGGACCATTCAGGCTTCTTACTGGAAATAGATTATGGGAGGTGGAGGATAGAAATGTATTAGGAAGCTTAATGCAATAATCTAAACTGGGGACGATGGTGGCCTGGGCCAGGGTACAGCAGTGGAGGAAGTAAGAGTTGGTTAAATTCTGGATATGCTTTGAAGGAAGATTTGGCAGGATTCGCAGATAATTATGATATGAGGTATGACAAAAAAGCAGAAAACAAGGATGACTAAGAAGTTTCTGACCTAAAAAATTATAAGTATGGCATTTTGTTTACTACAAATAGAAAGTAAAGAGGAAGCAGCTTTGAACTTATAATTTTAGATACCAATTATATATTTAACCAGAGTTATCAAGAAGGCAATTGAATATGAGTCTGAAATTTTAGAGACAAGTCCAAGTTGGGGATGTAAATTTGAAAGCAATCAAAAACAGATAGTGTCTAAAGCCATATGACCATAAGAGACTACCAAAGTTATTATGATTCACTATAGAAGAGGAGACATCTAAGGACAAAGCTCTGAGTCTCCCAGATGTATGAGATAAGAGCAATGATGGGAAACTAGCAAAAGAAATTGAGAAGTGATGGTCACAGAGGGAAAGAAAACTAGCAAATTATTTATGTCCTGAAATCCAAGAAAACAAGCATTTCAAGGGAGAGAGGATGCACTAAAATCACTCTGTCAAGGTCATCAATGACGTCCACACAGCTAAATCCAACAGTCAATTCTCAGTTTCATCATATTTGATCTATCAGTGGTAGCTGACATAATTGATAATTTGCTTTTAAATCAATGGAAACTCCTCAGCCTCATGGAAAGAGGATAGACTTGTTTTGGTATGGCAGACCTGGATACATGTCAACTCTTATGTAGAACATTTTTTTTTTTTTTTAGCAAGAAAAAGGGCAGAGCCTAGGTCCAATAACCAAAACTGCATATCAGCTCTGTCAATCCATGAGAGTAAAACAATTTGTCTTAGATTAGGTGGGAAAGAGTCATGAAGAATTAACCCTCTTTATCTCAGAACAAACAGGAAATCGTAACAAACTTGATCATATTAAGCAAGAAGAAAATAAATGGAGTGATTACTATGCAAACATACAGCAGAAGGAAAAGAAAGAAGGAAGACACAAAATGAGGACAAGGAAGATGAGGAAAAGGAAGCAAAAGGAAGACGTGCAGAAGAAATAAATAAACAGGACTATAATATGGACACTAATGAGCATGAGTGAGGAAGAAAAAGAGAGAAAGAGCAAGGGAATGAACCCTGCAAAAGACAGTCAAACAATCTAAATTAAAAAGAAACATCAAAAGAAACAGAAATAATTACCTGGAAATGCCAGGTAAGAAAGAACTTTAATGAGAATACGATTCTATGAGATGAGATTTTTTAAAGAATGAGTTGTTAAAACAAATGCATTATGAGCAGTGAGACTGCAGTGGAAGGAAATTACTAATGTATCAATACCTAAATTATTAAGAAGAAAAGCTGAAACACAATTGAAGACTGAATTAGTGACCTAAATAAAAATCAAAGAAAAATCACTTTGAGAGCAGAGAAAATTATAAAATTATAATAATACAAAGTATGAGAAGAAAAAGTAGAATACCTATGACAGAAAAGATGCTGTATGTCAGAATAACTCACTCTTTGAAGCAGAGAGTAAATAAAATAAAATGTAAAAATAGAACAGAAAAAGTACTTATCAGGTAATAGGACAGTTTTTCTAAAAGAAAAAAGAAATAACACATCGAATGATTGAAAGGGCACACAGTGGTTCATGAAACAAAATCTGACACAGAACAATAAATACCTAGACATATGCTAATGGAGTTACTGAACTTCAAAGATAAAAAATTTTCAGGCATCCTAGCAGAAATATGTCCTTTATAAATGAAGATTAAAAACATTATCAGGCTGGCTGCAGGCTTCCAGCCTTTTTCCATTGACATAACCAATGCCAGAATTTGATAGACCAATTTCCACAAAGTTCAGAGAAAAATAAAGAGCACTATAAGAATGTTTACTGTAGAATTCACCAAAGCTTGCCATTCAAGTCTAGGGCAGTAGCGGACATTCTCAAAACATGTAAGAGAACCAATGAGTTCCAATGTAAGTGGCGGGCACAAAAGTAAAAGAAAAATTATTCTACATTAAAATGATACTATATTTTAAAAGTCCAGCCAACTAATAGATGATTTGAAAAACCATGATAAATGTGATTTTACTCACAGCTAATGAAGATTTACTTCTAAAATCAAGATTAAACAATTGCAGAAAGATAAATATTATAATGCTGATACTTTCTTTATATGTAGGGAAAGTAAATAGGAAAATATGAGTATGCATCTATTTCAATGTCTATTACTAGAGATTTAAAAAACAATGAATTTGGTATAGCAAGAAACAAAAATTTCTGTGTCTTACTTAAACTTATACTAAAGGAACCAAAAGTAAATTTATAAGTAATAATATAATGAATATATATAAGGAGATGAAAAAGGGAAAAGAATTTGAAGGAAATATATTTGGTCAACTATTGACTTCCCAAAACGTCATCAGAAAAATTGATTTTTATGTTGGACAAGCAAACCTAAATCTGTCAGACTTATTACAGTAAGGGCTACTTTGAAAGAGCTTGAGTAGAGTCTCAGAATGCAAAGGTCTTGCAGCAGAGAATTGATTGGGGTTGGCTAACATTTTCATGACATAATAGCTTTGCACTATTGGGCATAGAGAGGCAAGTATCTTGAAGTGAATATTGATAACTATGTTGTTTTGGTGTATTCACAGTCTTATATTTGAGGAGTATTTCCTGGAGCAAAAAACAAAACTTTTGCCTAAACCCAATATTGTTTGACACACAAAAAGAAAGTGTTCTTTGTGCTAGTTATTTAACACTGGCAGGAAAAATATCTTTGGGTTGGAATTTATTAGCACAGGAATAACCAGTATACTGATTTCAGTTTGCAAACTCCTGTTTGGTCATTCATTAGCCTAACAGGAAGGATAAGTCATTATCATCTGAGGATATGATTAACCCAGATCTGCGCTGGTGTTTAGTTTGTTACAGTCACATATAGACATTCTGAAAGAGACTGTTCAACATCTTTAAGTGTCAAGTATCAGTGTTTTTTGTTTGTTTGTTTGCTTGTTTGTAGTGGTTTTTTAATTTTAAGTTTGGTTGTTAGATCATTTGATGGATTATCAACTGTGCAACTACATTTAAAACACTGAGGATCATACATTTCAGCAGATCAACAGAGATAAATACTAAAATAATGACTATGATCAGAGATTGCAGTCTGTTTCTAATCCACATGTCAAGAAACCCTGATTTAAACCAATAGAATCCAAATATCAAGAACATGCAGACCCCAATATAGGGCTATAAGCCTAATTATTAATTTTGTGATTTCATTGTTTCCGAAATCTTTTTAGATATATTGAAGATTCTAGGAAAGTATATGGGTTTTTATATCGTTTTTTTTTTCAATAAAAGGAGTTGTGGGTTTACAGAAAAATCATGCATAAAATACAGTGTTCCCATATATTGCCCTATTATTAACAACTTGCATTGGTATGTTATATTTGTTGCAAATGATGAAGCATATATTTATAACTATACTATTAACTACAGTCAGTGGTTTACCTTAGTGTTCACTGTGTTGTGAAGTTCCATAGATTTAATTTATTTTTACTCTGCTAACATATTTACAATCTAAAGTTTCCCCTTTTAACCACATTCACATACATAATTCAGTGCTATTAATTGCATTCACTGTGTTGTTCCACCATCACTAGCATTCATTACTAAAACTTTTCCCTCATTCTAAATAGAAATTCTGTACATTTTAAGTCTGAATTCCCTATTTCCTACCTCCACCCCATCCCCTGGTAACCAGTATTCTAAATTCTGACTCTACAAGTTCGCTTATTCTAATTATTTCTAATCGGTGAAATCATGCAATATTTAATATCTATTTCTTAGTGTCTGCCTTATTTCACTAAACATGATGTCTTCAAGGTTCATCTATGTTGTTGCATGTATCAGAACTTCATTCCTTTTTATGGCTGAACAATAGTCCATTTTGTGTATGTACATTTGATGTATTCATTCATCAGTTGATGGACACTTGATGTCATGGGTTGAAGCTGTGTGTAGACCAGAAAATCATGTTACTAAACTGAATCCATTCCTGTGAGTGTGAGCCCATTATAAGTATCACCTTTTGATGAGGTTACTTCAGACTTCAGTTAAAATGGAGTAGACCACCTCAGTCAGAATGGGTCTTAAATTCTGTTACTGGAGTCCTTCATAGGCAGAGTGAAACTCAGACAGAGAAAGCCCCAGGAAGCAAGAAGCTGAACATCAATAGAACTAAGAAGAGAAGGGAGAGACCAGGAGATGTTGCCATGTTCCTTGCCAGGTGACTGAGGAGCCATGAAAAAGGAGCAGCCAGCTCCAGAATGCTGTTCTTTGGGATGAAAGCATCACCTTGATGATGCCTTGATTTGGACTTACTTGTAACCTCAAAACCATAAGCTAATAAATTCCCATTGTTAAGCCAACTCATTTTGTGGTATTTGCTTGAGCAGCAGGAGATGCTTCCATCTTTTTGCAATTGTGAATAATACCACAATGAGCATTGGTGTGCAAATAGCTGAGTCCCTGCTTTCAATTCTTTTGTGTATATACCTAAAAGTGGGATTACCAAGTCACATGGTAATTCTATACTTAACTTTCTGCGGGAAACTGCCAAACTATCTTCCACAGAAGCTGCATCATTTTACAGTCCCACCAGCAATAAATAAGTGCTCCTATTTCTCAAAATCCTCTCCACACTGGCAATTTTCCATCTTTTCAATAGCAGCCATTCTAGAGGGTGTGAAATGATATCTCATTTTTTGTTTAGATTTGCATTTCCCAATAGCTAATTATTTTGAGCATCTTTTCATGTGCCTTTAGCCAGTTACATATCTTCTTTGAAGAAATGTCTATTCAGGTCTTTTGCCCATTTTAAAATTAGGTAGTGTTTTAGTTTGCTAGACTGCTGAAAGCAGATGCTAAAAAAAAATGTGTTGGCTTTTAACAAAGGGAATTTATTAGCTACAAGCTTATAGTTTTGAGGCTGTGAAAATATGCAAAACAAAGCATCAACAGAGATGATGCTTTCTTCCTGAAGACTGGCTGCTGGTGATCCTGGACTCCTCTGCCCTATCAAATAGCATGTAGAGGCATCTGCTTGTCTCTCCCTTCTCTTCTGGGTTCCATTGCTTTTAGTTTCTTTCTTGCCTGTCTTTTTCTCTCTGTCTGAATTTAATTCACTTATAAAGGACTGCAGTAAGAGGGTTAAAACCCACCCTGAATGAGGTTGGTCACACCTTAACTTAAGTAGCCTCATCAAAAGATCCTACTTAAAATGGGTTCACACCCAGGAATGGATTAACTTTTAAGAAAATACCTTTCTGGGGTACATACAGCTTCAAACCACCACAAATGTTTTTTTTTTTTATTTTTGGGATTGAAGGATTTCTTTTTATATTCTTGATATTATACCCTTATTGGATATGTGGTTTCCAAAAATTATCTCCCATTTCATTGGTTCTCATTTGATTTTCATGATAAAGTCCCTGATGCACAAAATTTTTAACATTTTGCTAAGGTCACATTTATCTTGTTTTATTTTTTTAGTTTTTGTGTGTGTGTGTGCATTGAGTGTAAAGTCTAAGAAACCTTTCCCTAATACAAGATCCTGAAGATGCTTCCTTATGTTTTCCTCTAGGAGTTTGATAGTTCTGGCCAAAAACTTAGGTCTCTTACTGATTTTGAATTGATTTTCATGTGTGTGTAATGTAGAGGTCCAATTTTATTATTTTGCAAATGGAGATACAGTTCTCCAAGTACCATTTATTAAAAAGACCATTCTTTCTCAATTGAGTGATCTTTGGCTCCTTTTGAGAAATAAGTTGGCCATAAATATGAGCATTGATTTCTGAACTCTCTATTTGATTCCATTGGTCCATATTTCCATCCTTATGCCAGTACCATGCTGTCTTGATTACTGTGACTTTGTAATAAGTTTTGAGACTGGGAAGTGTGTGTCCTGAAACTTTGTTCTTTTTTGTGATGGATTTGGCTATTTAGGATCCCTTTAACCTTCCATATATATTTGATGATTGACTTTTCCATTTCTGCAAAGAAGGCTGAAGGAATTTTCATTGGGATTGCATTGAATCTGTAAATTGCTTTGGGTAGAATTGACATCTTAACAGTGTTTAGCATTCCAATCCATGAACACAGAATGTCCTTGCATTTATTTAGGTCTCCTTTGATTTGATTTGATTTAGCAAAGTTTTGTTGTTTTCTGTGTATAAGCCCTTTACATCTTTGGTTAAAGGTAGTCCTATGTATTTGATTCTTTTCATTGCTATTTAAATATTTTTTTCATGACACCTTCTTCTGATTGTTCTTACTAGTATATAGAAACACTGCTCATCTTTGGGTGTTGATCTTATATTGTGTCACTCTACTGAATTCATTTATTATCTTTAGGAGCTTTGCTGTAGCTTTTTCAGGATTTTCTGTATGTAAGATCATGCCATCCTCAAATAAGAAAAAAATTATTTCTTCCTTTCCATTTTAGATGATTTTATTTATTTTTCTTGCCTAATTGCTCTGGTTAGAACTTCCAGTATAATGTTGATTAATGGTAGTTACAGTGGGCATCCTTGTCCTCTTTCTATTCTTAGAGGAAAATCTCCATTCTTTCACCATTAAGTATGACGTTTATTATGGGGTTTTCATACATCCTCTTTATTGTGTAGAGGAAGTTTCCATCTATTCTTAATTTTCTAAGTGTTTTAATCAAGAAAGAGTGGTGGATTTTGTCAAATTCCTTTTCTGCAACAGCTAAGACAATCCCTGTGGGTTTTTTCCTTTATTATGTTAATGTTGTCTGTTACATTAACTGATTTTCTGATGTTGAACCACCCTTGATAAGTGGTCTAAATCCTACTTGATCCTGGTGTATACTTCTTTTAATGTGCTGTCCTCTGTGGTTTGCTGGCATTTTATTGAGGATATTTCCATCTGTATTCTTAAGAGGTATTGGCCTGTAATTTCCTTTTTTTTCTGGTATCTTCATCTGGCTTTGGTATGAGAGTGAAGTTGGCCTCCTCATACATTGAATTACAGAGTATTCCTCCTCTTCAATTTTTTGGAAGAGTTTAAGCAGAGTTGGTGATAACTCTTGGGATATTTGGTAAAATTCCCCTGTGAATCATCTGGTCCTGAGCTTATTTTTATTGGGAGGTTTTTGATTACTAATTCGATCTCTTTACTATTTATTGGTTTGGTGAGATCTTCTATTTCTTCTTGAATCAGCGTAGGTAGTTTGCGTGTTTCTAGGAATTTGTCCATGTCATCAAGGTTATCTAATTTATTGGCATTCAGTTTATCAGTTTATCATAGTATCCTCTTATAGTGCTTTTTATTTCAGTGGGGTCAGTAGTAACATCCCCTTTTCATTTCTGGCTTTAGTTACTTGTATCCTATCTTTTTTTTTCTTGTCAGTTGCTAAAGGCATGCCAATATTATTGACTTTTCAAAGAAGCCACTTTTGGTTCTGTTGATTCTATTCTTTTTTGTTTGTTTGTTTGTTTTAATTTTTATTATTCTCTGCTTAATTTATCTCTGCTTTAATCTTTGTTATTTCCTTCCTTTTTCTCACTGGTTTTAGTTTGCTCTCCTTTTTCTAGTTCTTCTAATTTTGAGGCTAGGTTGCTGATTTGAGTTCTTTCTTGTTTTTTAATGTAAGCATTTAAAACTATAAATTTCCTTCTCAGCCCTGCCTTTGATGCAGCCCATATGTTTTGGTATGTTATATTTTCATTTCCACTCATCTCAAGAGATTGACTAATTTCTCTTTTGATTTCTTCTTTAACCCATTGGTTCTTTACGATTATGTTGTTAAATTTCCATGTATTCATTGATTTTCCATGTCTCCCTTTGTTATTGATTTCTACCTTCATTCCATTGTAGTCAGAGGAAATACATTGTATGATTTCAATATTTTTGAATTTACTGAGACTTGTTTTGTAACCTAAGGTATCATCTGCCCTGAAGAATGATCCACGTGCAGTCAAGTAGAATGTGGCTTATGCTGTTGTTGGGTGAAGTGATCTATATATATTTGTTAGGTCTAGTTGGTTTATGGCATCTTTTAAGTATTCTATTTCCTTATTGATCTTCTGCTAGACTTTCTATCCATTATTGAATGTGGTGTATTAAAGTCTCCTACTGTTCCACTTGCTAAAGCTGCTCTGAAATGCAAAATACCAGGAATAGATTGCCTTTTAAAATGGGGGTTTATTAGTTCACAAATTTACACTACTAAGGCCTCTAATAGTGTCCAAATTAAGGCATCCAGAGAAAGATACCTCAACTCTGAAGAAATGCTGCTGGCATCTGGGGTTCCAAGGTCACATGAGGAGGCACATGGTTGGTGTCTGCTGGTCCTTTGCTCCAGGATTGCATTGCTTTTAGCTTCTAATTCCAGTGGCCTTCTCTTTAAGCATCTGTGGGTTCTCACTTAACTTCTCTGGGGCAAACTCTGGTCTTCTTCTCTTACCTTAGCATCTGCAAATGTCTTTCTGTCTGTATCTTTCAGTGTTTGGGTCTTTGTTGTCTCTCTTAAGGACTCCAGTGAACTAATTAAGACCCATATTGAATGGGCAGGGTCACATCTCCATGGAAACAACCCAATCAAAAGATCCCACCTACAATAAGTCTGTACCCACAAGATTTCATTAAAGAACATGGCTTTTTATGGGGTACATAGATTCAAACCAGCACACCTACTATCAATATAAAACTATTTCTCCCTCAAATCTATCAATTTTTGCTTCATATATTTTGGGGTTCTGCTCTTAGGTGCATATGTATTTATAAATGTTATGTCTTCTTGGTGAATTGACCCCTTTAACAATATGTAGTGAACATCTTTTTCCCTTGTAATAATTTTTGGCTTAAAATCTCTTTCATATGATATTAGTATAGCTACCCCAGCTCTCTTTTTGTTACTGCTTGCATCGTATATATTTTTAAATACCCATTCACTTTTAACCTATTTATGCCTATTCATTTAAAGTGTGTCTCTTGTAAACAGCATGTAGCTGGTTCTCACTTTTTTATCCATTCTGCCATTCTCTTTGGCTGGTCTTTGACTGGTAATGCAGTATTTTCTTCTGCCATTTGCTATTTAATCTTTGTAAGTTTTATAACTTTTGTCCATCAATTCTTCTGTTAATGCTTACTTTTATATTTATTTCATTTTAGGTATTGCACAATATTGAGTCTCTTCTCATTTCTATTGGATATATTTTTCATGTATTTTCTTTGTGGTTCCCATGGAGTTAAAAGATAACCCTCTAAATATATAAAAATCTTGTTTAATTTGATGCCAATTTGACTTCAATAGCATACACATACACTATTCCTCTAACACTCTGTCCCCCCACCTTCTTTTTGTACTTCTTACAAATTATATTGCATGTCCCAAACTATAGATTTATCAATATTTTTATGCATTTGTATTTTGGCAGCTGTTGGGAGTAAGAAGTGGATTTAAATATATATTAAAAAAAACACAATACAATTTTACTGGCATTTAAATTCCCCAAATGGTTACCTTTACTGGAGATCTTTATTTCTTTATGCCACTTGAACCACTGTCTAGTGGTCCTTTTCCCTTTTGCAGTCTGAAGAACTCCCTTTGACATTGCTTGTGGGAAAGGTCTAGTGGTAATGAAGTCCTTTAGCTTTTTGTTTATCTGGGAATGTCTTAATCTCTCCCTCATTTTTGAAAGAAAGTGTTGCTGGATATAAAATTCTTAGTTGGCAATTGTTTCCTCTCAGTATTTTAAGTATTCTGTACCACTGCTTTCTTGTTTCCCTGGTTTCTAATGAGAGATTGGCAGTTAATATAATTGGGACTCCCTTGTACATTAAAAAAAAATTTCTTTTCTCTTGCACCCTTCAGAACTCTCTCACTGTTCTTCGCATTTGACAGTGTGAACAGTATGTGACAGAGTAAATTTCTCTTCATATTTACCCTGCTTGGTGTTCTGTACTTTTTGGATGTGCATATTCACAGCTTTGCTAAATCTGTGTAGTTTTCTGTCATTATTTCTTTGAACAGTCCTTCTGCCCCTTTCTCTCTTTCTTCTCCTTCTGAGACTCCTATAATGTGTATATTGGTATGCTTGATGTTTGGCCAGAGGTATCCTAGGCTATTTTCACTTTTATATATTTTTTCTTTCTGCTCCTCAGCCTCACTCATTTCAAGTGTTGTCTTTGATTCTACTGATACTTTCTTCTGTTAGCTTCAATCTGCTGTTGAAACCCTCTAGGGGATTTTCCTTTCTGTTACTCTGCTGTTATTCTGGCCTTCAACTTCAGTAATTCTGTTTGGTTCCTTTTTACAATATCTAGTCCTTCATTGAGATTCTCATATTGTTCATTTATTGCTTTCCTGATATATTTTAGTTACTTCTTTATATTTTCCCTCATCTCCCAGAGCATATTAAAGATTATCTTTTAAAGACTTTGTATGATAGGTCCACAGTTTGTTCTTCATTGATGTTTTCCGGATTTTTATCCTTTCCTTTGCATGGGCCACCATTTCTTGCTACTTTGTTTGTCTTGTAATGTTTGGTTTCACTCTGGACCTTTTAATGTTTTAAAGTTTTAACTCTGGGATTTATTCCCTGTGATATCTGTTTCTTGAATTTGTATCCAGCTAGTGCTATGATAGAGAATTTCTTGAGTGTCAGGAGCTAGCCAAACAAAGCAAACCTAAGCGAAAACACCTTCCACTGTCTTTGTAAACTGGCTTTGCTTTAGCTGTGCTCTCCCTCAGAATTCAGCCCTTCTATCAGGGAGGTCAGTCCAAGACAAATGTGAAGTGCAGGATGAGCTCATACTGATTGGTGACCTTAGGAGTTCTCCTGTTTTCAGGAGTTTGAATGCTCCCTCTACTTCTCAGGAACCTGACATTTTCCTCACAGGCATTCCACAGCAGGACTTAAAGCAGTAAGACTGTGCCCTGGTTGCCCACTTCAATTGTTTATCTTTTTCTGTCTCAAGATGCTTTTTCCTGGAGAGCAAATGCTGGGAGGTGGGGCACATTGGAGAAGAGTTTCTCAAGTCAGACTTTCCCAGCCAGAACAAGGCCAGGGACCCACAAAGGAGCACTAAGTGGCAAACTGCCCCGAAAAAGGGATAGGAGAGGGTCCAAGATTGGTGCCAGGAGCTTCTCCCACAGGATGCCAAAGCTGAGCTTTCTTGACTCGGCACCTGTCCAGCAATGCAACCGTCCAACTGTCCTCCTAGCTCTGAGGAAGTGTAAAATCTTTAAGTCTCCTCTGCTGTCTTTGCCCAGGGCAGGCTGGAACAATGGCTTTTCTTGGAGCCAGGCCTCTAGTGATCCAAAGTAGCTAATCAAAAGCAGTGATCAGTGATTTTACTGTGCCTCCTTTTCCTCCTCCACCCCCCCCCCCAGAACTTGGAGGACAAGGTTTTTATGTCCCTCTCTGTCACTGGCACAACTACACCAGGGACTGGACCAACTGCTGCCTGCTGGGAGAGTGGGGGATAGGCAATGGTGACCACCATGTGGAAAGAACAATTTACTGGTATTTACTGCATTTCAACCACCTTCCCTGACCCTGACTTTTGAAATAGTTGATTCAGAAAGTTCTTGTTTAACAGTTGTTCTGGTGGAGGGACTGAAGCTTCCAACCCCACCATCTTCCCACAGTTCTTTCTATGGGGTTTTAGAGATAACATTTTTCTCTGAAGGTAGGTCGTGTTCCACTCCAAGAGGTCTGCAGCATAACTAAAGTTTCTCTACCTTGAATCACTTCCTGTTTCATTTCAATAAACACTGAAGAATGGACTTCTAAGGACTGAAAGATATTGTCCAGTTCTCCTATTATTCTCTAAAAGATAGCATGGAAAATTTTTCTCACTTCTTGCCTTCTTGTAATGTGTGAAATAAAGAAGTTTGGAGCAAAGAACAACAGTCCAAATTTTTTATTTGTTAAGGATTAGAGCTCACTTTTTGGGCAAGTTTTTCCCTTTTTGAATTAAATTATCTAAGATTTTTGTGCCAAAGCAAGGCCTCTGTGACATCAGGGAATATCCTGAAAGAAAACATCATTTCAACTCTACTAAACTACTCATCACTAACCAATTTTAAGGTAGCAGTCGATATATTTTTTGCCACAAATTCAGTATGTTATTAAAGGACATCCAATTATCTATTTTTTTTTTTTTTTTGGCCAAAACACTACTTTGTGATTTTCAAATATTATTTCAAAGTTTTGGTACCATGCATCAAGAACAGTCCTGTATCAGTTGATGAAATTTTTGCTGTAGAGATCTTCAGCTAAATCTAAAGCAATAGAGGTTTATTGCTCTGAGACTAATTAGTTTGCCTTTATTTTTAAGACCCATAAAAGTTAGCCACTGAATATATGCCATATGTTCCCTAGTTCTTTTCCAAGCTCTATTTTTCTGAAAGTTTGGTCATAAATGTTAGTTTTTTATAATATGTATCCAAGTGTTTTTTCTGTAGAGACAGTAAACTCTTTCTGGGTAAAATGAGATTTGGGTTTTATGTTGCTGGTCTATTATGCTGTGTGCCATCTAAATCATCATTTAGTGGTTCAGTCCAATTATCCAGGAAACCAACTGATTTATCATAAGGAATTAGGATCAAAGGAAGCTGGATAACACCTGTTTTGGTTTGCTAAAGCTGCCAGAATGCAATATACCAGAAATGGTTTGACTTTTACAATGGGGATTTATTAACTTACAAATTTACCGTTCTAAGACAGTGAAAATGTCCCAATTAAGGCATAAACAGTATGATATTTTCTTGAAGACAGGCTGCTGGCATCTGGGACATCTCTGTCACATGAGAAGGCACATGGCCAGTGTCTGCTTGTCCTTTGCTTCCAGGTTTCATTACTTTCAGCTTCTGGTTCCAGTGGGTTCCTCTCTGAGCTTCTCCAGGTCTTTTCTCTAAACTTCTCTTGGTGTTTCTCTGAATTTCATCTCTCAGCTCCTGTATGTGTTTTATCCCATTATAAAGGGCTCCAATAGGAGGATTAAGACCCACCCCAAATGTGTTGGATCACATTTCAGTTGAAATAACCTAATCAACAGGTTCCACCCACAACAGATCTACACCCACAGGAATGGACTAAAAGAATATGGCCTTTTCTGGGGTACATAACAGTTTCAAACTAACACAGCACCCAAAAGAAGTGAGTACAAACTCAACAGTAGGTTAAGTTGCATACTTTAGCCAAATTGTGAACAAACTATAGCCAGGTATTGAACTCACATCAAGGAGGGACTAATGTTGAAAAAACAATAATAAAGATAGGTTTTATCATTAGGCAGGGTTCTTCAGAGTACCAGATCCAACAGGACACATTAATTATATGTATACATATATATGTGCTGTAAATATTATGAGATTTACTATAGGAATTGGCTCACATGACCCTGGGTATTGGCAAGTGCAAATTCCATTGTGTAGGCCACAAGTTGGGAACTCCAATGAAGGTTCCCATGGACTTCCCATAGCTGGCTGAAGTAGAGATAGAAATTCTTTCTGACTTCTGAAATCATCACTTCTCCATTTAAGGCCTTCAACTAATTGGATAAGACTTCTCTCATTGATGAAGGGAACCTCCTTTTTTGATTGTAGGTGTAATCAATCATAGATATAATCAACTAATCATTTAAATCAATGAAATACCCTCACAGTAACAATCAAGCCAGTGCTTGCTTTACCAAACAACTGGACACCTGACAAGTGGATAACTTAGCCAAATTAACACATGAACTTAGCCATCATAGGCCATTTCTTGTAGTTTTGACATTCGCACACGTCTCCTTAAACCATACTTAGTCTCCAAATATAAACAATAACCATCATCATAGTCATATTTTCACCTAACATAATTAAACTATCCTGGGTACAACTGGAAACATATTAACCCTTTCTCCAGAAGAGAATGTAAGTTCTTGGGTAATAGTCACTCTTAAATTTGATATCCTGTGGCTTAAATACTATGCTTTAAAGTTAACACAACTTATGTCTTAAGATAAGGGATAAGGAAATAAACAAAGATATTTGTTTATATGAATGTATTTGTAACAAAACAAGGAAAAAGATAGCCCTTATTTCTGCAACTGGTCATGTGGATGTATCTCATATTTATAACTATCTTCTTCCACTACTTTTTCCATATTCCCTATACCCTCAGTGAGTACCTCAGCTTGCCTTGGTTCTTTGCCCGGTGGGGTGACACCAATCTTCATTCCTGAAAGGTCTGGGTCATTAGTAGTCTTGCTTGGATTGGGTTGTTGCAGTTTTCCATTGGCTTTAATCAGTGGGCATGGTAGTACTAAGAGATGCCCTAAGGGATTTCCTGTAGACCAGGCAAATTCTTATTTACCTCTATTGTTTTGTAGCAGTACTATTTCAATCACCTTATCAGAGGCATGAGGAGCCCAGAGTGGCAGGGTGGCAGTCTAAACTTCCAGTTCAATGGAATCATTGTTGTGTCTCTTGGTGGAAGCACTCTTCCTTTTGGGAATAAGACCAGTGGACTCGCAGAGCTTAAAGTCATGGGGACAGGCAGCAAAATTTTTCTAGTGGATCACTAGGGGTAATAGTGAATGGTGCCACTCCCATTTCCACCCTTTGATTATTGGGTCCATGAATCCTGGTTATGGGAGACATAGCACCATAAAGTGGATGCTAATTTAGAGCACATACTGTCTCTGGAGAATATTACTCCAGGTCTGCAAAACATTGTCACCTAGTTGGTACCATAATTGAGTCTTCAAAGGGCCATTCCACTATTCTATCAATCCATCTGCTTCAGGATGATGGGGAACATGGTAAGACCAATGAATTACATGAACATGTGCCCATTCCCACTCCTCATTTCCTGTGAAAGGGGCTCCTTGATCAGAAGCAATGCTGTGTAGAATATCATGATAGTGGATACAGGATCCAGTTAGTCCAAGAGTGATAGTTTTGGCAGAAGCATTGCATGCAGGGAAGGCAAATTTGTATCTAGAATATATGCCTGTTCTAGTAATAACAAATTTCTGCCCCTTCCATGATGGAAGTATTCTCTTCCTCAGCCAACTGATCTTAGGAAACTCCTCAAATGGCCATAGCTGTGAACTGGGAAGGAGGGGATAATGTGGCAATTATGGGGCCATGGGCATTTGGGCCACTTCCTCATGTAATTTACTTTTGCCTTCAGGGCTCACTTGAGCCCTAACTTGTATATACCACTTCCATTTGATGATGGAGTGCTGCTGTGCATACCCTACTTTATAGTTTGGTGGGTCAGATAACACCCAGTTTTTGATGGCTACTCAGGCATCATGGTAACTTGGTAGCCCATGGTTAAGTGTTTGGTCTCTACTGAAGCCCAGTAGCAGCCGAAAAGCTGTTTTTCAATAGGAGAATAGATAACTGCAGAGGATGGCATGACTTTGTTCCAAAATTTTAAAGGTATGCACTGTGATTCTCCTATAGGGGCCTGCCAAAGACACCAAACAGTATATTTGCCACTGAAAATTCCAGCACCTTCTCTTTCCCACCCCACACCTATGGCCTCTTTGGGATTTACCTATGATCAGTTGACTGAAGAAGAGAAAACATGGGCCTTGTTTATGTATGCTTTGGCACAATATATAGCTACCACTCAAAAGTAGACAGCAGGAGCCCTAAATCCCCTTTCTGGGACATCCCTGAAGAACACTGGTAAAGGGGAATCCTCCCAGTGGGCATAATTTCAAGCAGTGTACCTGGTTGTTTGTTTTACTTTGAAAGAAAAATGGCTGGAGGTGAATTTGTACATAGGCTATGGCCAATGGGTTGGCTGAATGGTCAGAGATTTGGAAGGAACATGATTGGAGAATTGGTGACAAAGAGGTCTGAGGGAGAGGTGTGAGAATAGACCTTTCTGAATAGAAGAAAACATGAAGATATGATGGATTATAATGGCCCAAGTGGCAGAGCAGTTTACATGGCAGCCTGGACCTGTTGCAGAGCAGAATCTAGGGTTTCAATGTCCCCACCATCCTCATCAACCCATATGCCCCTATTCCAATTTTCAGCATCCCATTCCTTCTCAATCTATGCACTCTAACAACATGCATCCTACAAGTTTGGGAATTCAATTTATGTTGTAATTCAGTCACTCACACAATGAGTCTCTGGATCTGTTTTCAAGAAATCTCAAGTCTGTGGCTACAAGAAATAACTTTCTTTCAGGGCACACATAGAAATTTTCATGTCCTTCCCACTGTGCTTGAGTTGGTAATCTGAAGCTTTGATCTTATTCCTTTCATTAACAACTGTATCTAACGAGCTTGCAAAAAAGATGAGAACTGGGCTAAAGTTACAAATCCCTTTACCAAACAAAGCTTTTAACACCTAAATTTTTACTAGGTCTTCATTATTGTTTTCTGTATGTCTGGAACGTGGTTTGAGAAAGGCCACAATTTCAGTGGTATTGGCAGGGATGGAAGGATGCCCAGGGTGACAGGACCAGGTCTCAGTACTTAACTCCCTCAAATAAGGGTGCCATGGTTAATTTCAAAGGCCTCATTAGATATCCAACAAAATTTCAGTAACAGTAGTTAAATTAATCCTGGATTCCTAGGAATGAAACTGATAGAAAACCCACTGAAGTTTTACTTGATGTGTACAACCTGCATCATTTAACCTTGAGGGAGTCTCTAACCCTTACTCAACCCTCACACTTGATGAAGATTATAGAATCAACAGAGTCCTTTCAATGAGAGGTCCAGTCGATTTGAGGAATGTCACTGCTATTACACTGGAGATCAGGTGGCAAATGGAATTTCCACCCAGAGCCTACCTCATTGTCAACATATGGAACCCTGAACCCATTCATTTTTTACTTCCCAGTTTCTGACTTTCTAGTTGAAGTACAGTTATTCTGGTTTTATATTTGTTTCCCTTGCTGTCACTACCATGAAATACTCTAATAACATTACATCTGACCAAGAAACTTACTTCCTAACAAAAGAGATAGGATGATAGGCCAATGCTTTTAATATTAACTGGTATCACCATGTACCTTGTGACCCAGAAGCACTGTGTTTAGAGAACTATGGAGAGGATGGTGAATATTCACATATAGGCTCAGAATGGCAATAATATATTTTGAATTTTGGGTACTATCTTGAAGAATGAAATGTATAATGGGAACCAGTAACAGATATATGATTTTATTTCTACTATAGCCAGCATATACTTCTGTGAAACAAGGATATGGGTCTGAAGGGAGAGAGAATTGTTTCCCTTTCTGTTGTCTCTAGACACTTCTAGTTTAGAGGTTTTAACATCCAACAGAAGAACTAGAGAAAGAAAGGACATTACCCTGAGATCCTGGATTTGGTGTTTGATGAAGAAACCAGAAAAGACTGTTTTCTCTCCCTTTGAAGAGCTCACAAAATCAGAGACAATTATTGGTGTATTAGTTAGCTTTTCCTGTGTAACAAATCACCCCAAAATGTAGCATCCTAAAGCAATAAACATTTATTATTTCTAATGATTCTGTGAATTAGCTGGTGGTTTTTCTTGCCTGGGCTATCCTGGCTAAATTCTGTGGTCACTTGGCAGATTGTCTGGCATCAGGTGGCCTAGGATAGCTTCACTACATCTGTGGCAGGCTGTTTGATCAGGGGGTGGGGGTTGTCTCAGCTGGAACCATTTATCTTCTCTTCATGTGGCTTCATATCCTTCAGTAGATCACCCAGGTTCATTCATATGGTTATCTCAGAGACCTAAAGAGAAGGATAATTCCCAAAAGAAAAGCCCTTTTCAAGTCTTTGCTCTGGTCCTCTTGCTGTTATCTCATTGTCCATAGCAAATTCCAGGGCCAAGCCTAGAGTGAAGAAAGCAGGGGATCCCCAATGATGTGAATACAGTTAGAAGAATTACTATGGCTCTTTTGGCAAATAGTCTACCGCATTTGTTTAAAACTGATAAATGTATTTCTCTTAAACAAAAGATGGGTTTTCTTTAGCAGATGGGCTTATATTACCAAAGGAAGGTAAAAGGGTAGGTTTGAAAAACAGGCAATAATCAATGAGTCTCAAAGCTTGATAGGAAAAAGAATCTAGCCAGGATACTATGACTCGCACTACAACAGTTGCTAGACATTGTTCTGTTGGCCACCACCAAGGGGCAACACTGTTGCTTTTGTAAGGCACTAAAAATCAGTTCTAACCACTCCTTCATTTTCACTTTATCAGCTCCTCATTGAAATCTGGTGTGGCAGTAAGCCTAGATCACAGGAATTGGGAAAATGAGGAACTTCTACTTTCAATTTCCATAGTGGAGGCAGGCAATTGCATCCCATTAATTCTACAATGAATAATTGCTCTTTAACTGGAAGGGAAGATATTGAACAGCCACACACACAAATACGCAAAATGTGTGCTAGAGAGAGGAGGGTGTTCAGTTGCACTGTATTGAGCAGAAGCCTACTCAGGTTTTTAGGCCTGGGGATTTGAACCCAGAAAATAGTGGCACAAGGTGGAAAAAATTGGGACTTTTTTATGCCATCTTTTGCATCATAAAAGGAAGTTCCTGAACTTTCTGAAATCTGCTTTTTAAGCTTTTTCTTTGCTCTAGTCAGCTATACATATATTCAAAAAACAGTAATAGACACAGGAGTTAAGATAGAAGGAGAGCAAGGGAATGAAATACGTAAAATCAGTGAGATTTGCATCATCTGCTCTTGTCCACTTTATCATACCCATGCCACATTACTAATTTCTTTTATTTTAGGACTGAGGACATAGATTTTGAA
Source organism: Choloepus didactylus (assembly GCF_015220235.1). Lineage (NCBI taxonomy): Eukaryota > Metazoa > Chordata > Mammalia > Pilosa > Megalonychidae > Choloepus > Choloepus didactylus. The sequence continues at coordinate 65,196,997 of NC_051308.1, read as the reverse complement.
TTCAATCATTTCCCTCTCTATGAAATGATATCAGCATCAGTGGACTGATTTTTCTTTTGTTCTCTAAACTGTAGTTTGTGAATTTGAATAGACAGAACTTTTGAAGTAAGTAAAATAGTATTCTTAACTTTTGTCCCCAATTCCTACCCTGCCATGCATTTCTTTTCTCTGACTGATGGACAGCTATCCATACATAAACATAAAAAGTTAGAAACTTGCATTACTCAAATAATATGTGGGCCCACAGGACACGTTATTTTACCAGGGCATTATTTCTGAATCATGAAGCATTCCATGGTATCTAGATTTTATAAAGCAATTCCTGTTTGTTAGTCAACAAATAATTATCAAAGGTTAATAATCCAGGGCTTGGGCCCAGTCATGGTCCCTGACTTTGTGAAATGCAGTGTCTCCCAAGGAAAACAAAAGTTGAACAGATGCAGCTTACATCCCAGCTTCCTTATTTCCCCTTCTGGAATTACCTTAATTAGAAGAAAATCAAATTGTCTCAAGTTGATGCTGAGTCATTCACTTGGTAGCTGTTCTTTTATGAATCTTCATCACTTTCAGTTTTGCCTTAAGCCACTGGTCATTTTATTACTAAACAACATGCAGACACCTTTATACACCAAATATCAGTTAGACAAGGTTCTTTAAGTAAGAGAATTTACTGTGGATTTGGGTTGATGAAGGAAGGAACAGGTACATGAAGTAAAACCAACAGTAGAATACTAAAGCAAATATTAGTCATTCTCATTCTTTTCATAAAATCATTTTAGTACTCCCGGCACTGATAATTTCTCTGGCTGAAGCTTCTCCACAGTTCACTGACATATGTCATTCCCTGTGTGAGAAACAAGCACTATTCCTAAAAAGGAATAAACATTCACCCGATTGTGGAGAAGAAAAGAATTTATTCACAATCTTGCAAGAACGGGCGCCCCAACCAAAATGTGGGGGGTTGGCACACAGAACAATAGACCCAGCAGTATTTATTCCCTACACCTAACCGCCAGTCCCTCCCTTGTTTCTCCAGTGGCTGGATACTCCAGAGGTTACATTCTATTCAACAAGCCTAATTAGCCCGCCCAAATTTGAAACATGCAGCCCACCCAAATTGGAAACATTTGAAAAAAAAGTCTCCTGTGCAAACTTGGAACATTTGAAACAAGTCTTCACCCCTCTTTCCTTTGTTCTTGAGCTGCAGAGCCCTCTGAGCTAGTTTGGTAATAACTTATGAAGCTGTTTAAGGAACTTTTACTTGCCCCCCCCCACCAGTCTCCACCTTGCAAGAACAGTGGGCGGATAAACAGGAGGACCGGCCACCAATTATAGCTTGGTTTCTTGACCCTCTGCCATTCCCCTGAGCTGCCCCCACCCTGTGTGAAAGCTAAACTTAATCTAATTCTCACACCTGAACATATGTTGCTTATACCTTCTTTCTCTCAACATTCTGCTCACTAGATTTTAATCCTCTTTCTTCTTTCCAAGTCTTATATTCTTATGCAGGCAAATTTGGAGATCATTTGCCTAGCCCCAGTCTATTCAGGCTATTTCCAGAGATGCTTCTCTTTTAGCCAAACATGGCTAATAGTGTATTCCTAAACAACAAGGGCATTCTATTCCTGAGATGGATTCTTTGACCAGCTTTTAAAATTCTGTTTCCTCCTTATTAACAAATACTTAATCATACTACTGTTAATAATTATATAAGTACAGTGGGGGCAAGGGGCAGAGAAGAAGTACAGGATATTAAAGGAGCATCTACAGAAGGCTATTTATCTTTTATTATTAATTATTATATGAGATATTGTGAGACCTTTCTTTAGGAAATACCTTTCATGATTTATTTCAAGGATGGCTCTCAATTAATATCTTTGCACAACTGAATGAAAAGATGGAATGAGTAGGGATTAGGTAGCCAAAGGCAGCGAAAAATAATTCTAGGAAGAAGAATTAACTTAGGTATAGTCATTAGTGAAAAAGAACATGGCATATTTGAATCACTGAAAACAGTGCAACATAAGTGGAAAACAGTGACCAAGAGATGAGATCAAAGACTTTTGTAAAAGCACAGGTCTGATTATACCACTCATTATTCTAAAAGTAATGATGATTTTGGACAATTTTAACTAGAAATCAACTTAAATTTTTGAAGACTCTGTCTGACCACACTTTGGATAAAGGAATGCAAGAGGGAGATTTATTAGAGTAGTCGTGCTCCTCAGCACTAGTAGCCTGAGTGCTCTGGTCTACAAAGGCAGTGGCAAGAATGTTGGATTTGAGAGACATTTGAGAGGTAAAAATGATCAGACCCAGAAATTAATTGATGTGTTGAAGGAGCAGTGAAGAGGAAAAGAAAAATCAAAGTTGGGCTTCAGTTTTGTTCTTTGGACATTTGAGGATCTCTTTTACCTGCTAATATGAAAAAAATAGCATTGTGTTTATATACTGGGAACAGATGGCAATTCTACTACTGTGATAAACAATGATGGGCATTGTCAACTGAATAAATATTTAATAATTTTCAACAGAGACCTACTTTTGAGCTTTAAGGGCCTCATGCCAATAATTTTTTAGTTTTTGACCACATACTGCAGGTCAGTTGCCACACAGTATCTGTGGAGTGTCCGGATCTACAGCAATTTTCTCTTACAGAAAGCATTTCCAGATTTCATCATCCAGGAACCATGGACAGTGTCTTCATGCTCCTCAGAGCCTCTGTTGAAGCCAGGTGGAATGAGTCCTGGCTCCAAGGAGAATCTTGACACCTACTCCCTTCTGTCAGAGTCATCTATGACTTTAAGCAAAACTCGGCATCAGGTTGGTAAGAAACAGACACAGACACTACTTCATCTTTGGTGGCTCACAGGGCATCATCCCTACGATGTCACAAGATCACGGAGTTGATCCTGGGTGACCTTCTTCCCAAATGACCAAAATGCCCCACCATTTAGCTCCCGAATGCTCCAGGGTTAATAGCTGCCTTTGTAAAAGTAAGTCCAGTGCACCACTGCAGGATGCAAGGTGTGGCAATTACGGCACGGATATGTGTAGAGAAGTAGTCAATATTGTACACACAAAACAAATTACCTACCCTTGATCATCATCTGTATCTTATAGTTTATTTTGTGATGATATTGGAAGAGTTACAAAGAAACAATTGATTTCAGACTCAGATGAAAATTGTCTTCCATCTATAATATAAAAACATGTTAAATTACTCCACCAAGTAACTTCAAGGTTATATGAATTCGGTAATTGCTTTGGTGGCTGTTTTATACAAAGAAGTAAACAAAAGGAAAGTATTATAGAATATTGAAAGATGTCAGGGAAATTTGATTCTTTTAATACTGAAAAATTGCTCTGAAAGTCCAAGTAATTATAAAGCAGGGCAGATTTTGTCAATATCTTTAGCAAGGGCTGTTTAAGAAAAACTTTACAAATATTATAGAAACTCATTTGAAATACTAACCTTTGCTCTTGCAGATTGTTAATAGTACACTTTTAATCATTTGTTATTTACAGTGCGTAGATATCAATATTTTGGCAAAATTAAAGAAAAAAATGATAGCATAAAATAATTTTATTAAGTGATTTAAACTTTTAGCATTATATAATAAATGTTACTACCAGATTGGTAAACAGGTAGAAATGTTTTCCATAAACATATTTAAAAAGTATGTGCCCTGAAATGTTTACATTCCAAAGTGATCAAAGAACCATTGTTTCACTGCTAATTTAGGCTTATGTGTTTGTAACAGTGACTTGGAGGTAATTGATTACTCTTCTTTTGCTTCCAATTAAATTGCAACTTGTTTCCTAGTACAAGGATAAATCCTAATTTTAATAAACCAAGCAGTGAAGATTGCTTATGCTAACTTGGAGGACTTTGAGAACTTCAAAATAAAGAACTTTCCTCCTTTAGAGATAATAAATCAAGTACAGCTTCTTAATTATTTTTATTAATATGTTTTCCAGTGGAAATACCAGTCCTTTCATACTCATTTTACAGCAGGCTTTCCACTCAAAACATTAAAAATCATTTCATTTTCATTAAAAAGTGATTGTAAGATATTCTGTTTTCAAAATCAAGTCTTTGAACTTAGTTGGCCCAAGAACATTTAAAATTTCAAGTTTGAAATCCAGAAAAGGTAATAAATATTAGCATTATATTTATAATACTCCATGATTTGTATACTTATTCAAATTAATGTATAAGATATTTTATCCTAAGAATTTAGATCATTTTCTGTATTAGAGATTATTCCAGTTAATGATGAATTTATTGTCTTAAGCCACTGAGATTATGGTGTTTATTACTGCAGTATAACCAAGCCAGCCTTGCCTAATATATATCACAAAGTGCCAGCTGCCTTGTGGGATCATATGATATATTCACAGATCTTTTGGAATCTTTATTTTTGAGTCTTTATTAAAATTTGGATTCCGTTACATTTCCATTTTGTGGTCTTTATCAAAATTTGGATTACATTACATTTGATGCAAATTCATGTAATCTTTGAAATATAATAATGGGTAAAAAAAAGTAGTTATAACTCTAAACTATTACTTTAGCCATGCGTAACTTTAGTGTGTCTATATGGCCATGTAGTGTTTTATAAACCTCAATTTCAGAGTCTACCTCAGATTTAGTCGTAACAGTGACCCATAAATTCTCTTTTTTGCAAGTTGATGGTTTTCAGAGAAGTAAGTAAATCTTTGTATTTTGATGACCCAGTCAAGCTTTCCAATATTCTACATGAAAATGAATAGCATACAGATCATAGGGTGGCATTCTGTAAATCTAAGAATGTGTCGCTTTGGAATTATATTTAATTTGCAAGTGCGAAGATATCCAGCCTGATACAACATGAAATGAAACCGATATTTTGTGTAGGTAGAAAAAGAGGAAAAATAGATGTTTTATGTGGAACTATATTTCTATGGGGACAGCCTAAATTTCAGCCTTAGAAAGACAGATTGTTTTGTTTCTATTGAAACAGTTTTTTTCAATATCATAATAAAATATAACTGTATTGAATAATTACAAGCCAAATGACTGTTTTTAAGAATCATTTGCTGTAAACATAGCTTGATCTACCTTAATTAAAACTGTCCTTCCTCCAATATCAAGCAGTCTGGAGAGCAGTACTATAAAAAGACTAAAGGAGAGCAATATGAAATCAAAATGTTCTAATCCTCCATATGGTGAGTGCATTAGTTAAGGTTCTCTAGGGAAACAGAATCAGTGAGAGATATCTATGAATATAAGATTTATAAAAGTGACTCATGGAACTGTAGGTATGCATGAGTCCAAATTCCATAGGGCAGTCAGCAAACTGGCAACTCCAATGAAGGCGTTTGATGAACTCCTTAGGAAATGAACTGGGATATTCAATGAACGTGTTCAATGAACTCCTCAGGAAATGAACCGGCAACTTCGACGAACTCCTCAAGAAACGCTTTGCTGGTCAGCCTAAGAAGTGAAGGTCCTCTGTCTGTTTTGCTTAAAAGTCTTCAACTGATTGATTGGATTAAATCCAGCCTACTGAATTCTCTCATTGTGGAAGACATACCCTTCGTTGAGTCATCAGTCACAGCTGCAGCCAACTGACTGATGATTTAATAAACCAGCCTGTTGGTTTATTAACCAGCCACAAATGTCCTTGCAGCAATGGTTAGGCCAGTGCTTGCTTGACCAGACAGCCGGGTACCATCACCTGGCCAAGTTGACACATGAACCCAACCATCACAGGGAGTGCATTGTCTGCCTGAAAAGTTTCCCAGCAGGTGCATTTAATTTGTTGAATTTGCCCAAATTCTGTCTCACAGATTTACTTGTCTCTCAGAACTTTGATATTACCATTATACTAGATTTAATCAGACTAAGAACTACTGATTTCTGCATCATGTTCAGCCAGGGTTCAATCTAGATAGATAAACTACACAGTAATTTAACAAAGAAAGTTTATATATATATATAAAAATTACTTAAAACAGATCCTTTTAATAATGATAGATTGGTTAATAATAAATAAAGAGAACTTTAAAATACTGCAGAATAGCAGATATAAAACACAACTATTATCTTTTGGGCTGAGACAGGGTACCCAAGAAAGAGCTCCCCCAGGGCTGAAATTCAGACTCTGTTGGAGATGGCAGTCGTCCCACAGAATGAGAGGCTGCATCGGTGGAACTTGCTGGAAATTCACCCTGTAGGGTGCGAGGGAAAGCTGTTCATGTGGAAGTGTCCCACTAGAGACACTAGGCTACAAAAGCACCCGAGGGTGCTGAGGGAAACCGCTGGGTATGCTGACCACCATATATTCTAGGAGCTGTTCTCTGGAGAAATCTCCCACCGGGCGGGAGCATCAGAAGCCTCGTGTGCAGAAGGCTGCCTATGCTGCTGGAGCAAGTCCATTGGGAAAAAAGCAAGCTTTTCTTCCATCGTTTTTTACCTGCACCATTAATGTTGCCCAGCATCCAGTCCAGGATACATAGGAGGCAAAAAGAAAACCCACAAAACTCACCACCATGTCGTTTCTTGGGTGCAGGTTGCCTAATCAGTCTTTCTTCTGTCCACTTTCCAGTATTATGTTTATTTTATATATTATGCTGACAGTTTTAATGTACTGAGTAGGAGGAATAGGGAGAAATGTGTACACTTTATTTGCCTGAAACCAGAAGTCTATTTTGCATTTGAAATTATTTTTCTCTTCTCTAACCAGTTTCTTATGGCCTTTAAATTAGTGTATTGAAACATTATTCTCTATTTTATAAAAAAATTTGCACTTCCTACATTTGTTCCCCTCCTTGCTTTTCTTTTTCTTCTTTTCTTTCCTTTTCTACTTTTCCCTTTGTTCTTTGTTCATTTTTCCTTCTCTCTTTGTCCCTCCCTGTCCTTTCCAGCCATATAGCTACTCAGAATCTAAGAAGTAATTCAGCAGCAAGTTATTTATAACTATCTTTCCCATGAGATCATTTTTATATTTATTTCAGGTTTGACATAAAGTGACAAATGAATTTTATAGTTTACTAAAATATAGTTTATATTTCATTATTAAAGTATAACAGTATAACAAAACAGCTAACGTATTGGCAAAGAACTTCAAGAATTTTCATCATCAGAAATAATTTTATTTTAAAGCAATTAAACATAACTGGTAGCAAAATGGTACATAGACAATAAGCAGAAACAATTTCTATTAGGCTACAAAATCTATTATTGACTTCAGTTTTATTTTCATGTGCAAGGGTAATTACTGAAAAAGGCAACAATATGTTAAAAGACCCTTAAAAGCATGTTTTTCATCTTTAAATAACAGAAAGACTAATAAACTAACATATATATCATATATCTTATATAGCAAGCTGGTATGACTTATGTTAAATATTAAATTTGGACCAATGTTCATAATCAAAAATAATTATTTCCAATTTTTTTCCAACAAAATTTTGAGGTTTATAGGAAATATAATCATGTCCTAGTTTAAAATTCTAGTCTTACAGCTGTCACAATGCAAAAATACTGCACTTGAGATCATGTGGGAAATAGATTTGTAAAATTTTACATTTATTCCTAAAAATAACTGTAATGGAGTAAAGAAGCATCAACTTAAGAAAACATCATACTTGACTGTCGTGAAAGTTTGAAACAAAGTCCCTAAATTCATTTTTGTTCTCTATTACATATATTAGTCAAGTCTGCCTTTAGTTTTGACAATTTATATGTGAATATGTGTGTTTATCAAATATATTTCATATTTATTTATAACATATACACATACATATGCATACAATCTTTAATTTTTAAGGCATGCTTCCAATTTTAAGTAACCTGCTATAACTTCTACTTCTCTGATTAAATTAGATTAAAAATAGGCTCTTTGTATTTTAGGGAAAATTTTTTGTGTTCTTGTTATTCTAAAATGAAGGTACAGTAATGTAGAATACTTAAAAAAAACAGCAAATAGGCATTTCATATGCTCTAAGTGAAGTTATGCAATGGCTATAATCTTTGATTTCACATTTATATTTTGCATTTTTCTGTTGAATTATTATTGAGGGAACAAGAGGCTTTCTTTAACCATGATTTTTAAGCCTTCTACTCTTTATGAGAAGGATAAAATGTCTACATATATATATATTATATATATATATATGAACTAATTTTGAATAAAAATTCAAAATTAGAATAAAATATCTTTAAATTTACAAATGTCTCTGCCATGGGAACACCTTAAAATACTTTAACTACCTGGTAAACTACATATAGATTCTCTTGCTGTTTTCAGTCTGTTTCTGTGGTGGGAAAAAAGGCAATACAGACAAAAACATTGATGCCACCAAGAGTCAATTTATAACTGTGAAATTCTGCATGATTCATATTAAATTTAAAGGACAAGAACTACTTGCTTTTTTCTCATAATGTTAAAATATAGTTCCTATACCTGAATTTTCAAAATTAAATGAAAAATTTTACCATATAACTCTTTGCATGATTATTTCAATACTTAATTCATAATGGAGGACGCTTAGTGTTTTTAAATGTGTTTGTATACCCCAAATGTATAATTTTGCATCTTTAAATTTTAAAGTGCATTTCTAATGAAATATATTGTCTAGACATATGAAAATATTAAGGAAAATCATAACTTCACATTTAAACAGATCCAGTTAATGTTTCAATTCTTGGACTAAGTTTAAGCCAAAAAATTGTATTAAGTACCTTCTCTATGCTAGGCATTCTTTTAGTAGAAAACAGATATTTGTTTTTTAGAACATTTTTCTTGGCACATGATGCATGTCAGACTTAAAGTTATAAAAAGTTCAGGTACTTAATATTTCCTTTTGTTTATGTTTTGGTTTCTAAAGTATAATAAAACATGCTAAGAACATCTCAAATTCTAAAATGAATATATCATACGAAAAGGCAGACAAAGAAAAATTAAAATGACGTAAAGATGTGTATTCTAGAGCAAACTATGATTCCTACCAAAAGTAAACTACACAAGTTTATTTGTTAATCTCTATGTAGATAAGACTAGACATTTATGATAAGCTTGACTTTATGAAACAGTTAACGTAAAGAATATAGTGACACATTAATTTTTAAGAGGAGCAACAGTCTTCTCTGTCATTGTGATGCACTGAATGTCATTGGATAAATTTGCTTTCACAAAAACTTAATAATTTTAAAACTGGCTTCATACAGTTTGGATCATTGTCAATTAACAAATATAATATTTAAATTTTGGGTTTTAATTTTTTTTTCAAGATCAAGTCATTGCTGTCTTTCAAATATTAAGGGAAGAGGAGAATCAGTAAGTAGTACATTAAGTTTAAAATAACCTGTACTTCTAAGAGAAGAGATTTTTTTTTTTTTTTAGTATGATGATTAAATACATTCCAATCCAATTTCTTTCATACCAGCCACACTTTTGTTCTAAGATTTAGAATCGCTTCAAGCAAGATCCTTGTAGGGAAAAAAAAGTCTCTTATTTTCTTTTTATCAAAGCTGAGTTTCTTCCCGAGACTCTTGTCCAGGGGCATTGCAGATGCTGTTTTTTCGACTGGGTTCACTGTTTGGAAGATATGACAGTGGATCTGGTCGGATGAGATATCTAATAAAAGAAAACAAACAAGTAAGTTTTTACTCATAAATAAAGGCAAAATGAATTTACACTGACACTTTAGATTACTACTTCAAATCTGCAATTTCTTCAGATTTCGGGTCATCTAAGCTGCATCAAATATAACACTGATGAAACTTAGGGCTGTAAATGGGAGGCTGAGCCTTCCCATAACTATGCCTAACATGCACTTCCAGGGAACCTCTTTTGTTGCTCAGATGTGGCTTCTCTGTCTCTAAGCTCAACTCAGCAAATAAATTCATTAACCTACCCCTCCCCATGAGGGACAAGACTCCCAGAAGAATGAATCTCCCTGGCATCGTGGGACATGACTCCCAGGTATGAGCCTGGCCCTGGCAATGAGGGATTGGAAATGTCTATTTGACCAAAAGGGAGAAAAGAAAGGTCACAAGCTGAGGTTACAGTGGCTGAGAGATCCCAAATAGAGCTGAGAGGCTATCCTGGAGGTTTCTCTTATGCAACATCCAACCAGACATCCCAGATGGCCACAGTATGCCATGTCCTTACCAAAAGTAGTCCCCAAATACCTAGGTCGCTTCCTGAGATTCTATAAAAGATTCATTGACTAAGTTTTGTCTTTCAGAAACTTAAATCCACCAGAGTGTTTCTATGACAGACAAGCCCTAAAACCCAGAGGCAACAGCCTCTGTAAGAACAACAATCAGATGCAGCCCCCTTCCCCATACTGTAGATAACCCGTTTCAATATGAACAAGTTAGAATGCTCACTGCCTAGAGATCCCCAAAGATGGAGAAAGATATTAAGTGAGAGGAAGGGGTAGCAACAAACAAGATTTAACAAAGGTCTATAAATACTGAAACTTTATATAAATATATATGTATTTTTAGATGCTGGGGTGTTGGAATAGCTGGAAGGAGGTAAATGACATGATGGAATTGTAACCTATAACATCCTTTGAAATTTGATCTGTACTTAATCATTGAATTGTGCTTTGAAAGCCTTCACCTTTCTGCATATAGTCTATATTTCATAATAAGGAAAGAACTGAAACTGTGGAACTGTAACCCATAACAATTTTTGAAATTACCTATATAACTGCTTGTTGAGCTGTACATACAAAGTTTAACACCTTTCTGTATGTGTGTTATATTTTACAATAATGGAAACAGCTGAAGTTGTGGAACTGTGACCCATGGCATTCTTTGAAATTTGCTCTCTAACTACTTGTTAAATCGTACTTTGAAAGTTATCACTTTTATGTATTTATGTTAAAGTTCACAATAAAAATGCATTAAAAATATATATAACATTGACATAAGGAATCACTGTTTAGTTGGCCTGTAAAATTTTGCAGGCCTTGTATTATCATTTCCATACCTATGAACCTTAGCAAGATTTTCTTTCAATTATGATCCATTTCAGCATCTTCATCTCACCAATGATTTAGGGTTTATTTTATCATTTTTAAGATTTATTTTATCCTTTTCTTTGGCTGTTTTTTCTGTTCAGGAGACCAGATCCTGGACACAATCCTTCCATTACTCAACTGCTATAATTCTTGTTTTTATCATCCATAAAATCAAAAATTTAATCTCAGTAACTTTTACATTATTTTCAATTCATATACACTATGATTTTATAAAGATTTAATAAGTGTTCTGATTGATATTATGTATAGTGTTTTAGTTATGAGAAAAATTATTAATCAAAAATTCAGGATCTTATATAATAAGCAATTATATAAAAGTATAGTAAGAAAATGTGCCTCTGCTAAACTCAATTCATTACTGTTGAAATATGTCTTAAGAAAAATTTTCACTTTAGACTATCAAATGATATCATCAGTATCCACTTCTTTAGAACCTGCTGTGTAGATCTGGAAATATAAAAAGTCACAAATCCTGACCCCTATCCTAAAGATTAGAGTTTAGTTTATGAAGTAGATATAATGAAGAAAAAGAAATTCCAAACATCCCAGGAAGACAAAAAGAGCAACAGAGTGCTTTAGAAAACACATTATTGAGGAAGCTGGGGTCATGTTTGTCCCTCCAGGCTTGATTACAGAGAAACTGGCAGGCAATGCTAGGCCTGGGCACAGAGGAAGGATGTCCCTGATGTGTTTAGCAAATGAGTTTGATTTTAGTAGACTGGTTAGACCAGAGAATAGTGGTGTATAAAGCCAAGAAGAAAGGTAAGAAACAGTAATGAAGGAGCTTAAGTTTCAGGATTAGTTTTAATTTCTGTTACAAAGGCAGTGGTAGCCTTTGAGAGTTTGGAGGGGAGAGAAGGAAAATAAATATATGCATTGGAGCATTTTAAGAAAGTCTTGTTTTAGATGCAATTGAAACTGGTATTTTATGGTTTTATAAACAATTTTATGATGAGGTACAAAATATGAACAGTGAACCTACTTTAAGGTGAGAACGCTAATGAAGACTGTATTTTTCCTGTTAAAATCTTAAGGGGAAAATATTCATAAAATAGATCCCTTAATGAAAATGAGAAAAGGCAGTTTAAAGCACTGCAGTCTCCATTCTCCAAGCAAATAAAAGTTGAGATTAGTGTCCATGGATATATTAACTGGATTTTGTTATCTATGCACACTGCTATATAATTACTTTAAACATCAATACGTTATAGATCAATGAAGAAAACTAATGGAGTATATTAACTTTTTAACACCATATCATCTAGTGATTCATTATTCTTTGAATCAAATTAATGTTGTCCTTTCATTTAAAATGAACTTTGAAAATGAATTTTTTTAGTAACATAAAAGGTATGAGTATAATCTATTATCCCCTAAATTCATTGATGCAGTTGCAAAAGTTCCTTTTCCAATTATTATTATGAAATCTATGAGTCCAATAAAACAAATTTCTTAAACTGCTTTTTGTTAACATACTACATGTCATGGTAGACATTTTTTCATGATTTATCATTGCTACAACTACACTAAAATTTAGTTATCTCAATACCGCAAATCCACATTACAATGATGTAAGCAAAAGTTTTTTTTTTTTGTAGATGCTGTAGCTTAAAAACTAACAAAAAATAATAGTATCCAAAAGGCAGATAATTCTCTGAAAATATCATGTCTATTTTACCTATATATTGTAACATACATATTTTATTTGCAAGTTTAAATTTATCAAAATTTTTCCAAATTATAAATATGCATTTTTATTGTGATGACATGTTTATTGTCTCAAAAGACTAACACTGTCTTCCCATTCCATCCAAAATAATCATGGGAAATAATTATTTTAGGGTCAAATAACTTAAAATATTAATGAAATACAAATCAGGTATAATTTTAAAACTATTTATATAATCAGAATAATTGTAATAATTTGAAATATATATATAAGAAGGTTAGGGTTATAGGAGTAGACTGGTAGGTAGACTGGAAAATTAATAAAAGCTGCTTGTTATCTATGAATTGAAAGGAAAGATATGCACAGTTATGGAGACAAGAAAAACAGAGTGGCTTGGTTTTGCTGTAGGAATGGACAAAGTGAAGACTATGGAAAGGGCAGTTGAAAGCCAAATGCACCATAATGATGTTTTCCTCTAAATTTAAGTCCTCCATAAATCTAACATCGTTACTGGATATAATTTTTGATGGCTGCCTTAGGAACTCAAGCAGCTGAAACTGTCATTCATCTGATTCCCCAAAACTTCCACAAAGCTTTGCCATTACATGGCAAAATAAAGCATTATTATACTTGCTAGTTGTATCTTAAATCATTATAGAAATCTGTTAATACTGATTTTGGGTCAAAATTACTCCAGCTGATGTATTTTCCTAATGAGTTTGAAACACATTCTTCCTTTTGCCCTAAAAATGAACACTACTCAACAATTCAATATTCATTCTTCTACTTTTTCCTCTTTATTCATCTCTTTGGAAAAATTATCCCCCCCCTTTTTTTTTTACTTTATTTATCTAGAAGATGAAAATTATTCTCTATATAGATTTAGGTTCTCTTCAGAGCTCCAGCCCTGTATCTCCACTGGCTTTCTAACATTTTCACTTAGCAAATTAAACAATATATCCAAATCTGAGCTCATTATCATCTTTTTGTCCCAGTCAAAAACCCCATTCACTTAGAAGTGTTTCCCTTTCTGATTTTGTATTGTTGAAACAGCTCTTTGTTTTGTTTTTGTTTTGCAATCACACTTTAGCATTATGTTAGAGTCTTTGTTTTTCCACTTCATCAGTGACCAGGTCTTACTGTTTTGCCTTCATAAGTTCATTTATCTAGAAGCCTTCCTTTATAAGCCATCATCTTGATACAGGTTCCTATCTTTCTCATAGTTGCATAATAGCCTTTTAACTGGTCTCCCTACTTCCAGGTTATCTAAACCTTAAGACATCCTGCTAATCAGTCCCATTGCTTCCTGCAGTGCTCCTTTAAAAAAATTATTTTCAACCCTGTACACAAACTCCCACAAAACTGGTAACACATAAAATAGGCTTGTATTAGTTTTGCATATTAGTAGCTTTAGTTCTACACCACTTGCAAAGGTCCATTTTATAGTCTCTATCACCAATTGTTCTCACACCTCTGACTCTGACCCTATTACTTTTTTTCCTGATCACAGATACAAACACAACCTGAGGTCCTAACACCCACCAAGACTTTTGGCATTTATTTCCTGTCCCTAATACAATCTGAAGTTAGCTACCCCAGGTAAGTATCTCTTGAATTCACCCAGTCTCAGAGCTGTGTACTTCAAGGGCACATACTCATTGGGAATTTTTCTCTTACACTTACAGCAACAACTGCCAAAATGCCTCTTCAAAAGTCTTATTATTTTCTTGCACATATACATCTAAACACTGCCCATTGCCTATAAGGTCATGTTTAAACCCCTTATATTGTCATCTAAGACCTTCCAGAGTTGGGTCTAATGTACTTTTCTAACATGTTTACTTCACAATAGAGATGCTAATAATACACAGCTTCTTCTCTGAACAAAGTGAACTATGAAGTACTGCCAACCAAAACACACTAGGCAGTTCCCACATAGCGCATTTTCTCAAGTCATTTTCCTGTTCTGGAATGTCCTCTGCTGCCCACTTACACAAACCCTACCTACTCATCAGAGCCTACTTCGAGTCTTACATCCTTTATAACTACCAAACCCACAACAATTTCTTGTCCTTGAATTTAGAAAAGTACTATTTGTCTATTGCATTCATTTGATACTTAATTAACTAGTGACAAAGTTATATTACATATTGCTATTAAATTTTCATGCTTAAATGACAGTTTTGCTAATTAGAGTGTGAATACCTTGAAGTCAGGGAAAATGTCTTACCCATCTCTGCATCACCTTTAAGGCAGTGTTGTTAACATTTTACATATACAATACATATTTTGAAATGAATCAAATTACTCCCATAGACTCTTTCATAATAAGCATTTTGATCTATTTTACTTTGGCTTTTAGGAACCATAAGGTATTTAAAACTAGACAGTGTGAGATATTTCAGATTTTCCTTTCAGTTGTTCTCATTATTATTATTCCACTTATTCTGTCTTGTTTTCCCAAATACAGATTAGCTCTGAATACAGAATCCATGCTGCTATGTCCTTTATACCCCTATAATGCTACATTATTTTTATATTACATAGAGCAAATTATTTGCTTATTGACCAAAAGGCTAGACGTAGACTTTCCAAGCATTTATATCACAGGAGAAGTAAGGGACTGTAACGGCACACTTAAAAATATAAAGATAAATAAATTAGTGGTTTTCTAAAGATAAATGCCTCATGTGAGATAAAAGATCAACTTACACAACATCGTTCAGCTCTAGTCTGGTATCTGGTGATGGGTTAATCAGGATGTAGGAGAGCGTACTTTGATGATCATTCATTTCATCTAGAAGATAAATAAATGCCAAGTTTGTTACAATATTTACCGAAAATGACAAGAATTATTGGAGAGAAGCTTATATTCAAACCATATAGCTGCTAATGAGAACTTGTTATAGTTTTGTTCACAGCATGAATATATATATATGTTTTGCTATTTTCAAATTACCGTCACCGGAAATGATGTTACATGATATATCCAGTATAATGATGTTACATGATATATTTTATTTCTTTTGTAGAATGCAAAGAATTCTGTGGAAAATAATTTAACCATAAGTTTTCATGGAAATGTACAAATGAATTATTTTGATTCTAAAACAATATGTATTTCTAAAATATAAGGCTGTGTCCCCTTTTTTTTAATTAGAGAAGCTGTAGGTTTACAGAAATATTATGCATAAAATACAGAGTTCTCATATAACATTCTATTATTAACACCTTGAGTTAGTGTGGTACATTTGTTACGATTCATGAAAGAACATTTTTATAATTATACTGTCAACTATAGTCTATCATTTATAATAAGGTTCACTCTTTCATACAGTCCTGTTGTTTTAAAAGTTTTATTCTTGTAATATATAGACAACCTAAAATTTCCCCTTTCAACAAAATTCAGATATATATAATTCAGTGTTATTATGTTCACAATGTTTTACCACATTCACCACCATCAATTACCAAAAATTTCCATCACCCCATCCAGAAATTCTGTACCGAGCAAACATTAATGCCCCATTCCCTATCCCTAGCCCACCCCCTGGTAAGCAATATTCTAGATTCTGACTCTGTGAATTTGCTTATTCTCATTATTTCAAACCAATGAGGTCATAAAATATTTGTCTTTTTGTGTCTGGTTTTTTTCACTCAAATAATGCCTTTAAGTTTGATTCATGCTGTCACATATATCAGAACTTCATTCTTTTTTATGGCTGAATAATATTCCATTGCATGTATATGCCACATTTTATTTATCCTTTCATTAGTTAATGGACACTTGGGTTGCTCCAACTTCTGGGAATTGTGAATAATGCCACTATGAACACTAATGTGCAAATATCTGTTCAAGTCCCTGTTTTCATATCTTTTGGGTATATAACTAGAAGTGGGGCTGCTGGATCATATGGTAACTCTATACTTAACTTTTTGAGAAACTGCCAAACTGTCTTTCACAGTGGCTGCACCATTTTATATTCCCACCAGCAATGAATGTTTCTATTTCTCCACAGCCTCTCCAACACTTGTAATTTTCTTTTTTTTTTTAAATAGTAACCATTCTAGTGGGTGTGAAATGGTATCTCACTGTGGTTTTGATTTACATTTCCCTAGTAGCTAGTGATGTTGAGCATCTTTCCATGTGCTGTTTGGCCATTTCTATATCTTCTTTGGAGAAATTTCTATGCAAGTCTTTTATCCATTTTTAAAATAGGTTGTTTGTCTTTTCATTGTGGAGTTGTAGGATTTCTTTATATATTCTGGATATTAAAGGTTTTTGGATACGTGGCTTCCAAATATTTTCTCCCATTGACTAGGTTGTCTTTTTATTGTCATGATAAAGTCTTTTGATGCAGAAAAGTTCTTAATTTTGATGTGTCCCATTTATCTATTTTTTTCTGTTGTTGCTTGTGCATTGTGTGTAAAGTCTAAGAAAACATTGCTTAATACAAGGTCCTGAAGATGTTTCCCTATATTTTGTTTTATGGGTTTTATAGTTCTAGTTATTATATTAGGTCTATGATCCATTTTGAGTTGATTTTCTTATATGGTGTGAGGTAGGGGTCTACCTTTATCTTTTTGCACATAGACATCCAGTTTTTGCAGTTTCATTTGTTGAGAGACTATTCATTCCTTCATTGAATGGACTTGACAGACTTGTCAAAAATCAGTTGGCCATAAAATGAGGGTTGTTTCTGAAACCTTAATTTGATTCCATTGATCTATATGTCTGTCCTTATATCAGTACCATGTTGTTTACATTACTGTGGTTTTATAATAAGTTTTAAGATCAGGAAGTGTAAATCCTCCAACTTTGTTCTTCTTTCTCACGGTGGCTTTGGCTATTTGGGGTCCCTTACCCTGTACCTTCCACATAACTTTGAC
This sequence comes from Choloepus didactylus, assembly GCF_015220235.1. Lineage (NCBI taxonomy): Eukaryota > Metazoa > Chordata > Mammalia > Pilosa > Megalonychidae > Choloepus > Choloepus didactylus. Next base: position 65,179,392 of record NC_051308.1, on the reverse strand, counting down.
GATTGGCCTTTCCATTTCTGCAAAGGAGGCTGTTGGAGTTTGGATTGGGATTGTGTTGATACCACTTTAGGTAGAAATGACATCTTAATGATATTTAGCTTTCCAATCCATGTATTTGCAATGTCCTTCCATTTATTTAGATCTTTGATATCCTTTAGCAAAGTCTTGTAGTTTCGTTGTGTACAAATCCTTCACATCCTTGGTTAGATTTATTCCTAGATATTTCATTCTTTTAGTTGCTATTATAAATGGAATTTTTTTCTTGATTTTTTCTTCAGACTGTTCATTACTAATATTAATTAAGTTACTCAAGACTGATCCTTAGGCTGCAAGACTGGAGAACCAAGCTAGCATTATATAAGGCATTGAAAAAGAAAAGCAAACAGCTTTTTGGGATCTCACTGTTTTAGCTTTATAGGTTATTGTAAGGTATAAATGTAAAGTCAGGTGGACACATAATTCAATAAACAAAATTTCTCTCAAGGGTAATGTTTTTGGGCTGTGAAGGGACTCTTAGAAACCCTGCTGTAGAGCCATAGTATCCTTCTAGCCACTTTAATTGTAGACATGCTTGGCTCATGAAAGAAATACTATACTTGGCATTTTGCTACAAAATCTAAGAATATATTTTTTTTTGCCAATAGAAACATAACAATACACAAATAATTGTGTAAAATTAAAATAACAATTTTTGTAGGCCAACATAGCTGACCCTGGTAAACAATTTGTTTCACTGGAATCATTCATATATATATGCATACATATATAAATTATATACATATATATATATACACACACATATATAAATAAATGTATTTACCACTGTGTTTATCTGAGTAGAAACCTTACAGGTGAATGTGAAAGACTAAACATTTTAGTTATGGTATCTAAATTCATATTCAGATGTGTCTAAGGATGGAAATCAAACAAGGCAGCCAAATTGCAGAGTAAATGGACCAACCATAATTTTTTCAGTATATGCTTATAATCACAAGATCATCAAATTAATATTTGAATAAAGGAATAGATTCTGTTGCACATCTATGGTGTAAAGCAGGAAGTGATATTTCAAAAGGGGTGGGTTACCAGACAAAATACAGAATACCTGGGGAAATTTGAATTACAGGTAAACTCTTTTAACTATTATCATGCACCAACTATTGCATGTTTCATACTTATATTTAAAAAATTAATTTGTTTTTTATCTGAAATTCAAAGTTCAGTGGACATTCCATATTCTTGTTTGCTAAATTTGGCAATTATACCTAGGTGTAGATGGCTAACTCAACCGGCTGGAGCTTGGAGTATATAATGAATATAAAATGATATTTACTCTAAATGGTACAATTCTAACTCAAAGCACATGGTACTAACAGGAGATCACCAGGATCATGTTTCTAGGAAAAAGAAAACAATTTTAATTATCTAAGCTTTTTGAAAATTTCCTCGTGTGGATTTCCACAAATGCCGTGCAAAGGAACGGAGATTGACAGTGTATTTTCGAGACTAAAGCATAATATTCTGAAATGCAGAAGGTCTGCTAGATAATCTCCATCTCATTTGATTATTTATAACTCCATTCCTTATATAGACAAATGTATTCACTTCCTAGGCTTCCATAACCAAGTACCAGAAACTGGGTGTTTACAATAACAGAAATTTATGGTCTCACACTTCTGGAGGCTGAAGTCCAAAATCAAGGACTCAGGAGGGTTGTGCACCCTCTGAAACCTCAACAGGCCCACACTCCCCATGAAAGTTGTAGAGGGAAATACTTCCTCATCACTCCTTAGCTTCTGGTGGTTTGCCAACAATCTGTGGCATTCCTTGGCTTGCAGGTGTTGTACTTCTGTCTCTGCCTCTTTCATCACAGGATGGCCGTCTTCTCTCCTGTGTCTGTCTGTGTGCCCAAATTTCCCTCTTCTTATAAGAATATCAGTCATATTGGATTAGGCTGCACCCTAATACATTAATATCTCATGTTAATTTAACTAATTCCATCTGCAACACCTATTTCCAAATAAATTATATTCTGAAGTACCAGAGGTTAGGATTTCAACATTTTTGGGGGGACGCAATTAAATCCATAACAACAATGGTATTTTTCAATTATGATACAGAGCAAACAATTTTAAAAGATGACTTATTGGGCAATATCAATATCCAACCTTTCTCCTTAATTATTAAAAGGGAGTTGTATTCATTTTTAATGCAACTTTATTGAGATATATTCACATGCCATGCCATCATCTGAAGTGCACAATGAATTATTCACAGTATCACCATATAGCTGTGCATTCATCACAACAGTCTTCCAAACATTTTCATTACTCCAAAAAATAAAATTAAAAACAAGAATAAAAATAAAAATACAAGTAAAAAAGAATACCTTAAACATCCCATATTCCTCCTCCCACTCTATTATTCATTTACTTTTTGTTCCCATTTCTCTACTTATCTGTCCATACACTGGAAAAAGGGAGTGTGAGCCACAAGGTTTTCACAATCACACAGTCACACCATGTAAGCTATATAGTTATATGATCATCTTCATACTGAATTGCAGTTCAGCAGTTTCAGGTATTTCCTAATAGCTTTTCTAATACACTAAAAACTAAAAAGGGATATCTATATAACCCATAAGAATAACCTCCAGAATGACTTCTTTTCCTTTGGTCTCACATAGAAGTTGAAGTTTTAAAACAGTCAAGGCAATAAATTTCAAAAAGGATTTGGCATTATTTCTCTTCCTGATCCTTCTCCTTAGAGGGCAAAATATTAATATTTAGAATAGCATAGAAGAATTACTATAATAAATCTAATGTATGCAAGCTTAAAGAAAAAAAACAAAAAACACCCTGATGAAAACAATAGGGAAAAACTTGTACCTAGTTTTGTTCATCTCAACTTCCTATCTGTGTTAATGTTGATGGAGATGGTTATTTCATTCTTTAGTTACTGTTTTGTTTTCTTCTTTGTATCTGAAATACCTTTAATTTATTTAATATCCATTGTTTTGAGCTCTGCCATTTCTGGATTACCTGTTAACATTTATGTGTATCAGGAGTATGCACTCGTTTACTACGTTTTACTTGCAGTAAACTGATCTCCAAAGATTTCTTTTTGAAAATGTTCTGTTTCTTAATTTACATTCCTTACCGTTTTTTTTCTCAATATTAAGTGTTCTTTTGTCAATTTTGGTGCTCATGTGTAGACATGGGGGTAGACAAAAGTAAAATGAATCTGTCCCTACATCAGAAAGTTTGTTTTGAACTGACAGATCAAATGTGCCTTAGTAAGTTTTTTTTCCATTTAGATTTCAAACAATGATAGGATTACTATTTTAACACATAGCATTGGAGATCTGCTTGTTTGTAAATAGCCTATTGCTCATTTGGAAAAATAAAACAGTGAAAAAACACACACACAGTCAATATCATTCTTTACCCTTTAGTCTGATTTACCTTTGTCCTAACCAAGTCCATTTTGTTCATACCTCTAATTGAAGTCTGATCTCTTTTTCAGTTTTTTTTTTAACAGTTGCTCTATGGGGTAATGTTGTCAGTCATAGCTGACGAACTCTGGCTCTGAGTCTCAGGTGTCACACAGATACCTGAAGTTACAGGGACCAACCAGGTTATACACAAAGAGCTCAGCATCTCAGAATTTAGAAATAACCATTACAACTCATGAATGGATGTGACTGCTGTATGACTCACAAAATGTATTCATTTTTGTTCCTGTATAAAGCGCAAATCTACTGGTGACTTGGTTTGCCTATTACTATAAAAATCGTCTAGATAAGTGAGAAATTCTCTACAATAGATATTACTTCAATATTTCATGCTGCTCAAAAAGCCAAATTCATTTATTATAAACTGAAGATTTTAGTTTTTCAATGGACTTTAGGAATTGGAGTAAACATTTTGGGTATGTAATATCACAATCAGAGGTAATCACTCCTTTCTTTCCTTAGCCCTGCCTTAGAAAGTAGGAATGACTAAATCTGATTAGTTTGAAGGAAGGTGCTGAGATCAAGGGTGTTCTCTCTCTCTCTCTTTGATATCTGCCTCTCTGTAGATGACGTTAATTCTGATCTGCTTGCTCTGTGACATATTACTTCGTGGGGAAGACATGCAGTTGTCTCTCTTTGTCTGACTTTGTGTTTAATATTCATGGTATGAGGTTTGAAAAAGCCCATGTGGTCACACATCAAAACCATATTCAACAGTCCTGGTTTTATCAGCCGTAAGTCTGGTATTTTTGTCTCCAACAATCATTTCCTATGCTTACTTTTTAGTTATTTCTGAATTCTCTAGGGGAAGTGGTAAATGTGCTGGCTCTTTAAAAACCCTATCATCATCATCATTAGTGGTGGCAGTGGTACAAACAATTAAATAGGAATCTATGTAGAAAATAAAACAATGTATTTAATGAATAAAGTAAAATCACTTTGGATAAGTTGACTTCATGGATCACAGAAACAAGATTCTCTTTCTTATCCAACAAAAGATATCTACTAAGGGAATCTGTTACTACTTTATTTATCATGTACCTGATAACAGTACTCTAACCTTTGAAAATAAAAAGCACTAGATAGTTTAAATTCCTCTTACTGAAATTAAAGTTTCATAATTGGTAAAATTTTTTAGTGAAAATATTCTTATCTTGAGAAATTGGGAAAAAAAGATGGATCAGAATATTTAAACTTTTGAGATTCTATAGGGTAAAATTCAATGATTGCTAGTAGCATATATAAAGTATTTATCTTTCTATGATAATTACTATACACAATTTTTAATTAAAATCTTCAAATAGCAAACATTTTGCTTCATCAGAGTATTTCATGTAAATAGATCATATTAGAAAGGAAATAAAATCATTCTCCCATAGTACTTACAGAATAATTTTATTTTTAGTGAGTTCCATTCCAGTTTTTTTTTTTTTTTTAATTTTCTCATGGAACTATTTTAAAGACACATTTGAAATAGAGGAATAGAATTTGATAAGAAAGAAATTTAAATCTTACATATATTTGTGTAGGTTACCATTCAATAATACTTTTGAAAATATATAACCATTTTATGCTAACAACTGTAATCAGAGAAACATTTCAAATAATACAAAAGCACCACTGACAGGCCTAATTAAGAATAAAGGCTCTAAACATTTAAATCCTGGCTCTACCACTTACTTTGTCTGTGACTCTAGGCAAATTAGTTAGCTTATTTTAATCTCTTGGTGCTCAGTTTCCTCACCTGTAAAATGGGACGACGACAGTCTGATCTCCTAAATTGTTACCAAGACTAAATGATAGGTAAGTAATAAAAATAATTTATTATAATATATATTATATATTAACATTAATAGAATTAAGAATTAGTGCCAGATTCATATGAACAGCAATATAAAGATTCGCTATTATTACTGTAGTGAACACTATCAATTTATACCTTGTAAAGAATCATAGTATACATACTGTGACATGAAGAAAATAAAACCAGCTAATATGATAGCATTTTTTGGTGGGGGGAACAATATTATCTAGGTTATTAGGGAAGGACTTACTAAGACAAAGTCACAGAAGATCTTGTTATGCAAAGATGGGGTAAAAAGTGCTCCAGACAAAAGGAATAGCAAGTTCAAAAGCCTGAGATGGTTGGGTTTAAATTGCAAAGTGCAGGCCTGTGAGGCTGAAGTAAAATGAGCGAGGGGAAAATTAACTGGAGGTGATGTTGGAAAGGTAAACAAGGCCTATAAAAGACTTTATAGGCCTGGGTCAGAAGTTTGAATTTTGCAAAGGGAAGCCACTGAGAAATTGTAAAGGGGCAGGGGAGGGGGCATTGGTGACATGATCTTATTTCTTATTGAACGTATTACTTTGACTGCTCTGTGAGAAATGAACTTCAGGGGCTCAAGTTTGGACTCAGGAATATCAGATAGGAATTGCAAAACTGAAGCCCAAGTGGCTTGGAGCAGGATAGGAGCAAAGGAAATGGAGGCAATTGGGAAGGAAGGAGAGAAAGAGAGAGGGACATGGAGAAGAAAGGAGACAGGGAGGGAAGGAGGGAGAAGTGGAGGGGGGGGAGAGAGAGAGACAGAGAGAGAGAGAGGACGAGAACCTAATTTGCTCATGTATTCCAGTTTAGTATCAAGCTATGTTTATGAGTACAATTATTTTTGTCTTCTTTGGGGGTCAAAAATATTATAGAGATGATAAAACAATAATTCTATTTAGCCAGTCTCTATTTATATGATTCTAGTACCTCCTAAAAACATAGAACTCTTTTATGATACATAAAATAGAAATCAAGAAATAAAATAAGTGGACTTATAACTTTCCTATATGAATTCTCATAAATAAGGACTAGATGAAGCAATTAACACAAGTAGCATGATGTAGGGAAAAGCTTCAGAATTAAATTAAGTTCAACTCTGCCAAGACCTACATTCAAGCTTCATATAGAAAACTAGTTACTTGACTCAATTTCTCTTTTAAATGGAGTATTTAATATTTAACATTTTAAAATCTATATCACCTCCTCTGACAAATATTCAAAAGAACAAAACTCTCATGCTATTGTTTAAATTGATAGACAATTAAAAAAATAGATTATGCACAACTGTGTGATACCATGAGCCAGTGATTGTATACTTTGGATGGCTGTGTGGATCTGAATATATCTCAATAAAATTGAAAAAACTAGAGACACTTGCGTCTAAAAACAGACCATTTCATCAACGGGGCATAGTTCTGTTTATTTTGCTATAATGCTTTTTCCTCCCATTCCAACTCCCAAGCACTGACCGGCCTTCAGGACTATTGTGTGTCCCTGGTGATTGAGAGCTGCTCCATAAAAGTCAGTTTCCTTCAAAATACGATGATTGAAGAACCTAAGATGGCAGCTAGGTGAGACAGGGCAAAAAAACACCTCTGTGAAAAATACTAGATAAAAACCAGAAAGTGACCCAGAACACCAGTTCCCAGTGATGCACCAGCCAGACAAGGTCTGCTAAACCCACAGGGACTGTGCACTTGGTGAAACCGGGAGTCTGCATTCTGAAACAAGTGAGTGAGCTGGCTGAAAGTCCGGTGGCCAAGCTGCAGTGTGGGGAAACTGTGGGTTGGCGTTTGGAGATGGACTAGTTCCCTTAAAAAAACAAACAAACCCGGGAGCGGCTGTGGTTAAGATGGTGAGAGCTGCGCAGTGAAGCATGGCAGGAGCAGACTGTGCCAATGTCTCGGTGTCTGGCATGGAGGATAGCCTGCTGCTGATTTTCTCAGGGCCAGGAATGCAAAGGGGAACCAAGAGGAAAAAGAAACATTGCCCCTTGCAGCCATCTCCCCAGCGGGCGGGGGACTCTCCTGCCCAGGGCTCGACCCACAGCCCAGAGCCGTGCCAAGAAACCCAGCATAATGGGGAGTTTTTCCTGCAGCACTGGGCACATGCCCCAATATCAGCCGTGGACAGTGGCCTTTGGTGCACCTGCAGCTGGTTGTTCTGGAGCTGGAAGGCAGAGCTGTGTGAGGAGGGAGATATTAACATGCCCCATTCAGCCATCTTTGCAGTGGGCTGGGAGAACCCCTGCACAGCCCGGTGGCCCAGGGCTTCCCTGGAGGGCGGGCATGCCTTGTGATGTGGCACAGCCTTCACAGAGGTCCTGGAAGAGCACAGCTGAGAGGGGGGACCTGCTCAGAAATCCCAGGGACCCTATGCAAATGCCGGGGACTTGGGGGTCAGTGGCAGAGACAATCTGAGGCAAGACTGAAATGAAGGCTTAGACTCTTGCAACAGCCTTAAACCTCTGGGAACACCTGGGAGGTTTGAATATTAAAGCTGCCCTGACTCCCTAACCACCCAGACACATGCCCCATATTCAGGGCGGACAGCACCAACAACACACCCAAACTTAGTGCACCAACTGAACCCCACAAGAATAAGATCCCCGCACACCACAAAGACAAAGTTGGGGAGAACTGCCTTGAGGGAATAGGTGACTCGTGGATGCCATCTGCTAGTTAGTTAGAGAAAGTGTATGCCACCAAGCTGTAGATCTGACAAATTAGAGATCGGTATTTTTTATATCTGGAAAGAACCCTATCAAGTAAAGCAAATGCCAAGAGGCCAAAAACAACAGAAAATCTTAAAGCATATGAAAAAAAAACAGATGATATGGAAAACCAAACACAAACACCAAACCAGAAGATCAGAAGAGACACAGTACTTGGCGCAATTAATCAAAGAATTAAGGAAAAACAGTGAGAGCATGGCACAGGATATAAAGGACATGAAGAAGAGCATGGCACAACATATAAAGGATATAAAGAAGACCCTAGAAGAGCATAAAGAAGAAATTGCAAGAGTAAATAAAAAAATAGAAGATCTTATGGAAATAAAAGAAAATGTTGGCCAGATTAAAAAGACTCTGGATACTCATAAACAAGATTAGAGGAAGTTGAACAATGACTCAGCGTCCTTGAGGACCACAGAACAGAAAATGAAAGAACAAAAGAAAGAATGGGGAAAAAAATAAAAAATATCAAAATGGATCTCAGGGATACGATAGATTAAATAAAACGTCCAAACTTAAGACTCATTGGTGTCCCAGAAGGGGAAGAGAAGGGTAAAGGTCTAGAAAGAGTATTCAAAGAAATTGTTGGGGAAAACTTCCCCGACCTTCTACACAATATAAACACACAAAGCATAAATGCCCAGCAAACTCCAAATAGAATAAATCCAAATAAACCCATGCTGCGACATATTCTGATAAGACTGTCAAATACTGAAGAGAAGGAGCAAGTTCTGAAAGCAGCAAGAGAAAAGCAATTCACCACATGCAAAGGAAACAACATAAGACTAAGTACTGACTACTCAGCGGCCACCATGGAGGCGAGAGGGCAGTGGCATGACATATTTAAAATTCTCAGAGAGAAAAATTTCCAACCAAGAATACTTTATCCAGGAAAACTCTCCTTCAAATTTGAGGGAGAGCTTAAATTTTTCACAGACAAATGCTGAGAGATTTTGCTAGTAAAAGACCTGCCCTACTTCAGATACAAAAGGGAGCCCTAACAACAGAGAAACAAAGAAAGGAGAGAGAGATATAGAGAAATTTAGCAGACATATATAGAGCATTACATCCCAGATCACCAGGACACACATTCTTCTATAGTGATCATGGATCTTTGTCCAGAATAGACCATAGGCTGGGACATAAAACAGGCCTCAATAAATTTAAAAAAAAATTGAACATATTCAAAGCACAATCTCTGACCACAATGGAATACAAATAGAAGTCAATAACCATCAGGGATTTAGAAAATTCACAAACAACTGAAAGGTAAAAATGAGGGGGAGATGAAAACATTCCCAGATAATCAAAAGCTGAGAGACTTCATCACCAGTAGATCAGTCCTATAAGAAATGCTAAAGGGAATTGAGCAGGCAGAAAGGAAGGGACACTAAACAATTGACTGAAACCACATGAAGAAATAAAGATTTCCAGTAAAGATCACATGGTAAATATAAATACCAATACTATTGCATTTTTGATTTGTAACTCCACTATTTACTTCCTACAGGATCTAAAATACATAAATTGCAATGATAAATCAGTGGTTTTGGACTCAATGTAAAATATGTAATTTTTGACAAGAACTATGTAAAGGTGGGGGAATGGAGGAGTATAGGAAGATAGTTTATGTGTCCTATTGAAGTTATGTTGGTATCAAAGAAAAACAAGATTGTTATAGATTTAAGAGGTTAAATTTAAGTCCCACGGTAAATACAAAGAAAGTATCAGAGAATATAACCATAGAGATGAAAAATAGAGTATGGGTTATGAGAAGTGGGGGATGGGGCAATGGGGAGTTAAGAATGAGTGTAGGGTTTCTGTTTGGGGTGAAGGGAAATTTCTAGTAATGGATGGTGGGAAGGTGATAGCATTGCACCATTCTAAATGTGATTAATCCCACTAATGGAATGTTAGGGAGGGGTTGGAATGGGAAGACTTAGGCTGTATATATGTTTCCACAATTGAAAGAAAAGAAAAAAAAGAAAAAGACAGTCTAAATAGATAATGACAATTAAATGCCAAGGATGATCCTGGATGGGATCTGAGGATGGAGGAGAGGAGGCTCAAAGGGACACAGTTGGGACATAAGAAAAAAAAAAAAGGAAATATAGAATGTAAGCTTTGTATCAATGTTGAATTTCTTGAACTTCTTAGCTGCGCTTAATGGCATGCATAAAAGAATGTTCTTGTTCATGGGAAATGTATATGTGAATTATATTGTTTGTTCAAGGATGTGTGCAGCTTGCTCTCATATGTTCAGAAGACAGAGCAATAGCTGATGGATGATAGGGAGGAAGGGAGGGAGGGAGGGAGGGAGGGAAAGAAAGAAACGGTGTGACAGGTTGTTAAAGTTGGTGGATCAGGGTTTCAGGGGAGGGGTGTCAGGGTATGCTGGAGCTCTGTGTATGGGGTTTGTATTGTTTTTGCAACTGTTCCTGTAAGTTTGAATTTATTTCAAAATAAAATTTTTAAAAAATATCATGATAGTAGCTATTTTATAGTAAGTGATATGGATCAAAACTGTACAGATTGTCAGCAAAGTAAAGACATAGGGTAAGCTTATTTTTGATAGTACGTTAGTTACATTTTTCAAATAATGTGTACAATATGTTTTTGATAAAGTATTCCTAAATTTAAAGCAATGGGTTTAATTGATAATCTTAAAAGAGTAAAATAACACATTACAGAAAGTCTTTTAGACTTCAGAAACACAAATAGTGTATTTATTATATTTTTTTCATATTAAAATATGGACCCATTGCTTTAAATTTAAAAGTACTTCACCTGAAAAGGTATCTGAGTGTTGGAGAAAAATACATTGATCATATTATTTGAACAGTTTAAAAAAATGCATATGCCATGATTTCTGATTTTGCAGTTACACAGTAGTACTTACATAAAGCATTTTCATGATTAGTTGATAATCACAATTTATCACACGATATTCATTATTTTGCTCTTCAATTCAGTCATTTAATAATGTTAACTGAGCACCATGTAAGCCATATGACATTGAGCATATCATTTAAGTTGTTTTAGAATAATAACCACTGTTCTATTTATCGCCTAGGCATTATTGTAAAACAAAATAAGAAATTCACCAACTCCACATGTATAGTTCAATGAGTTATGAAAAATGCAACTATGACCAAAATTAGGGTGTAGAACATTTCCATAATGCCAAAAATCTCTCCTTTTTTTTGCAATTTCCTCCTGTGACTCTAAGGCCCTATTAATTACTGATTGTCTTTTGCAGAAGTCATATGGTGTATTGTTTTGTGTGTGTAGCTTTCTTTCCTCTTAGCATAATGCTTTTGTGATGCATCCATATTATTGCATGTCTACTTTATCAGATATTAATAGACACTCAACTTTCTTTGGATTTATGCTTGTTTTTTGAATTTTTATTCTTTTTCTTTTAATATATTTGTTTGTGTTATGTCTATTTCTTTTAGACAGCATATAAGTGGGTCTTGCTTCTTTTTATCCCATCTGATGATGTCATCTGCCTTTCAATTAAGTGTTTATCCCATTTACAATAAATGTAATTATCAATATAGTTGGACTTAAATTTGCCATGTTGTGTTATACTTGTCCCATCAGTTATTTGCTCCTCTTTTCTTCTTGCTCTGCCTTCTTTGGATTGAGACTTTTCTTATTTTCTTCATTGCATTTTATTCACATTACCATTATTTGTCATATCTCTTTGATTTAGGTTTTTAATAATTCCTCTAAGGGCATGGTTGGCAATTTTTTTCTGTAAAGTGTTAGCTAGCAAATATTTTCAGCTTTGAAGGTCATTTGGGCTCTATGGCAACTACTAAACTGCCACTCTAGCCATGAAAGGAGCCACAGACAATACATTAACAAAGCAGTAGGAAAGTGTTCCAATAAAATTTACTTACAAAAACAGGTAGGTGGGTATAGTTTACTGTCCCTTGCTCTAGGGAAAATGATGCCTTGATTTGGACATTTTCTCAACTCAAAACTAGAGCAAGGGACAGTAAACTATACCCACTAGCTACTATCAAACAATATCATACTACTTTATATGTAGTATAAAAACCTTACTACATTATACTTCTTTTTCTTTCTTCCTATCATTTGTGTTATTATTGTCTGTTTTAGTTTCTTAGGCTGCTTAAAGCAGCTACCATGAGATGGATTGGCTTAAACAATGGAAATTTATTAGCTTACAGTTTTGAGATGAGAAAATGTCCAAATCAAGGCATCATCAAGGGGATGCTTTCTTCTTGAAGACTGGCTGCCACTGATCCTTGACTCCTCTGGCACATGGCAAAGCACATGGTGGTGTCTGCTAGGTTCTCCCTTTACTTCTGGGTTTTGTTGCTTTCAGCTTCTTGCCTCTGTGGCTTTCTCTCTCTTTGTCTGAATTTCCTTCACTTATAAAGGACTCCAGTCACAGAATTAAGACCCATCCTGAATGAAGTGGGTCACACCTTAATTGATATAGCTTCATCAAAATATCCTACTTACACTGATTTATACTGACAAGAATGGATTAGATTTAAGAACATATATTTCTTGGGTATATATAGCTTCAAACCACCACACTCCAACCTCTGCACCCCAAAAAGACATGTTCTTTCTACATGCAAAATACATTCAATCCATCACAACTTCCCAAAAGCCTTGAGTCATTTTAGAAACAATGCTTAGTACAAAGTCTCATCAAAATCCATCAGAGGTGGTCTGTCCAGGGACACAGTTCCCTTCTGTCAGTGCACCTGTGAAACCTAGAAAACATGTTATTGGTTTTCAATATACAATGGAGGGCTAGGTATATGATAAACATTCCCATTTCCATAAGGAAAAATTGGAAGGAAAACATGAGTCACAGGGTCCCAAGCAATTCCCAAATCCTGCAGGGCATACTCCATTAGATTTCAAGGTCTGAGAGTCATCTACGGATCTTTGTCCTCCAAGCCTGATGGAGTAGCAGCCCACACTTCCCAAGTGCTTGCACAGCAGCCATGTTCTCCCCAAACACTGGGGAGAAAGCTCCACCCTCTCCAAATATTGGGGTGATGGACAAACACTTCTCAATTCCCAGGGAATAGGCTCTACCCCCTGAGAAATCTGGGATGATGGTCAGACTCTGCAATTCTTGGGGAATAGGCTCCAATCTCTGAGTATACTGGGGTGGGAGAACTCTTCCTGAATAACGAGGTGGAAGGCCCACCTCCCAAAGCGCTGGGGAAGACTCACTCTTTCCACACACATGGGTGGGCTTGCTCTCTTGGCTCGAGAAGATGTCTTTGATCCAGACCTTGGCATCCATGGTCATGCCATTTTAAGTGATTTTTCCTTCAATTTGTCTCTTACATGCCCCTTTTAGCCCAGGTTGACAGTGATTCCATTCATACAGATCTCATGAAAAAACTCCTGCTTTGCATGTTTTCCAAACCATAATACAATAGGACTTTCCACAGATCCTTCTTGGATAACTGTATTTCTAATCCTGACTTGCACTGAAAGGTCTGACTGGTTCCATGCTCAGTTAAACCATGACATGGAACACTATTCTCCAGGGACCTGCTTCCCAGAAACTCAGAATTGTCCAAACCATCAATTTCTGGTTTCTTTCTGCTCAAGAGGTCAGTTCTTAGCTTATCCATTTCCTCTTACATTTTACTGTAAGCTACAAGGAGAAACCAGGCTGAACTTTCCACACTTTGCTAGAAAATCTCCTCAGCTAAATATCCAAGCTTATTGCTTTCAAATTCTACCTTCCATCCAACATCTGAACTCAATTTCACCAAGTTCTCTGCCACCTTAAAACAAAGATTACCCATCTTCCACTTTCCAGTGACACAATCATCATTTTTGTCTATGACCTCACCAGAAATATCTTTAGCATCCTTATTGCTTTGCCTTTTCAAAGCAATCTAGGCCTTTCTATCAAGCACCTCACAATTCTTCCAGCCTCTACCCATTACACAATTCCAAAGCTGTTTCCACATTTTTGATAGTTGCAATAGCAACAACCCACTCTCCTGGCACCAAAATTTGCTTTAGTTCTTAGGCAGCTTGGCAGCTTAAAGCATATACTATGAAATGGATTGGCTTAAACAATGGGAATTTATTAGCCTACAGTTCAGAGGCTGAGAAAATGTGCAGATCAAGGCATCATCAAGGGAATGCTTTCTTCCTGAAGACTGGCTGCCAGCGGCCCTTGGATCCTCTGGCACATGGCAAGGCACATGGTGGTATCTGCTGGTGTCTCTCTTCTGGGTTTTGTTGCTTTCAGCTTCTCACTTCTGTGGTTTTCTCTCTTTGTCTGAATTTCATTCTCTTATAAAGGACTCCAGCCATAGGATTAATACCCATCCTGGATGAGGCAGGTCACACCTTACCTAAAGAAAGCTCATCAAAATATCCTACTTACAATGGGTTTACACCCACAGGAATGGATTAGATTTAAGAATATATTTTTCTAGGGTACACAGAACTTCACCACATGGTCAGACATATTTTCTTTTACATATACTGCAAATTACACAATGCATGGTTATAATTTTTGCTTTAAACAACAAATTATTTTAAAAAATATTTTACAAATTAGTAATATATCTTTTATATTTACACATATATTTACCATTTCTTTTGTTTAGATCCAAATTTCTGTTATTGATTTACTTCTCTCTAAAGAAATTCAATTACCTTTTTATTTGTAGGGCAGATCTGCTGGTGACAAGTTCTCTAAACTTTTTTCTTAAACTGTATTTTGCTTTCAGTTTTGAAAAATATTTTCACAGTGTATACAGTTCTAGGTAGACTATTTTTTCAGTACTCTGAAGATCTCTCTACTCTTTGCTGGTTTGCATATTTTCTGTCAAAGAGCCTGCTGTCACCTTTATATTTGTTGTTTTTTCAAAAGGTGCCTTTTTCTCTGGCTCCTTTTAAGACATCTTCTTTAAAATTATTTTTCAGTAATTCTGTATATTGTGTCTTGGCATTATTTCATTTTTTAGATTTATATTGCTTGGCTTTCATTGAACTTCTTGGATCTTGAATGGAGTTCTCAAAAAAAAAATTGAAAACAATGGTCATAATTTCTTCAAATATCTATTCTCTCCTCTGGAACTCCAGTTACACAAATGTTAGAATGATTGATGTTGACCCTCTGATAACCAAAATTCTTTGCTTTTTTCAAGTTGAAGTCTCTATATGCTTCATTTTGGACAGTCTACTGCTATGTCTTTATGTTCAATGATCTTTTCTTTTGCAATAGCTATTTTAATGATAATCCCATCCATTATACATTTCACATTCTGTATTTTGTATCTCTAGTAATACTGGAGCAACACTGTATTTTGGATCACTAGGAGGTTCAATTTTTCTTTTTTTATATCTTCCATTTATCTCCTTAAAATTCTCATGTTTCCTCTATTTTCTTGAACTTATAGAACATTATAGTAACTACTTACTATCCTTGCTTTCTGGATCTGTTTCTATTGATTAATCTTTCTACTGGATATAAGTCATATTTTCCTATTTTAGTACCACCTCACTGATTTATGCCTTTAAAGGGCTTAACTCATTTGTTTCCCTTTTCTGAAGGAACAACGTTATATGTCCAGTGTCTGCAATTATGAAAACTATTGTTTTGCCCAATGTCTGAAAACTACTTTTCCCCCCCTAGGGTTCTGATTATTTAAGTTGAGAAGATAAATGGTTCCCAGTTCTTCTTGTCAGAAAAGGAACTTTCTCCTTGTTGTTTTAATGCATTTAGAAAGATCTTTGTTTTCTGTGCCATTTGACTATTTATACTAAGGCCATGTTCTGGTTTGCTAATGCTGCCAGAATGCAAGACACCAGAAATGGATTGGCTTTTATAAAAGGGGTTTATTTGGTTACACAGTTACAGTCTTAAGGCCATGAAGTGTCCAAGGTAATGCATCAGCAATCAGGTATCTTAATTGGAGGATGGCCAATGGTGTCCAGGAAACCTCTGTTAGCTGGGAAGGCACGTGGCTGACATCTGCTCCAAAGTTCTGGTTTTCAAATGGCTTTCTCCCTAGGCTACACTTCCTCAAAAATAACACTTAGTTGCTCTTGGGGTATTTGTCCTCTCTTGGCTTCTCCAGAGCAAGAGTCTAGTTTCAACGGCCATCTTCAAACTGTCTCTCATTTGCAGCTACTCTCTCAGCCTCTGTGCATTCTTCAAAGTGTCCCTCTTGGCTGTAGCAAGCTCGCTCCTTCTGTCTGAGCTTATATAGTGCTCCAGTAAACTAATCAAGGTCCATGTTGAATTGGCAGGGCCACACCTCCATGAAAATTATCCAGTGAAAGACCTTGCCTTCAATTGAGTGATCACATCTCCACAGAAACATCCAATCAAAAGGCTCCAACCTGATCAACACCCATAGCTTCCTGCCCACACAAGACTGCATCAAAGATAATGGCTTTTTGGGAGACATAATACATCCAAACCAGCACTGCCCACAATAAAGTGCTAAAAGTACAGTGTTCAGCAAAACAATTAACTTTTTTTCTCAATTAAAAACATATTTTATTTTAATTGGCCACATTCTTCTTACACATATGCCATAGCATGGCACTTAGATTTCCAGTAATAAAGATGAAGCATATGTATATTTAAATGCAGTTAAGTACACTATGGTGGTAAAATATGTAAAAGTATTGGCATCTCTGAAAAATTAATGTTCTAGAAAGAATAAGATATATCTCCATCAAACAAAACTATGACATTTTAATATAGAGAAATGGAAAACTCATTGTTCAAATATTTTCACTTACCTACAAATAATGTTCAACTCAGCGGTCACCCCTTTGAAAGCTTCATTACTTTACCCATTAAGTAAAACCATTTAGTTTGTTTTTTCTAAGAACATTGTATGGACAGAATAAAATTAACATAAACCTTCTGTTTCTGACTGATGCCTTGTGATACTGTTTCAGTTCTGTAAATACAGAATCATATAAAATCATTCATTTTTCTGGGAATCTATCCTGGGAACATATTGATTGTGCATACTAATATTATGCACTCATTTATATTGGGATAAGGTAAATGATAGATATTTCAAAAACAAAATGTCTGTGATTTCTTTTGAAATAATAAATTATTGATGAAGTCATTACAGTGATACTCATACTAAGTACTAAATGCAAGCAGTAAATGTACAAAGCATTAAATGTAATAAAATATTGTAGAAGGAATATCAAGCTATGGGGCCATTTCCCTCTTTGTTAATTTGTTTTAGGATAAATTTGTGAAAGACTTTTGCACTACAAAAAAGTGCTTGCCTTATTGATTACAATTTTGGAGATTTTCTTTTTGTAGGAAACATGAAAAGGATCTGTGAGCTATTAAGCAGTCTGAAAATATAATGATGGTGTTACTCCAATTATTACTACTATTACTATATCTATCATAAGTTTGGGGTGGAACAGCAATCCTTTCTTTTTTCCATTTTGCTTATTTCTTTTCCATAAAAGGATAATATCTAAGGTGTAAGTCACCATGTTAGGGAGAAAAACAGTTTTTGGTTAATTTATCCATTATTTTAGGCAAATTATAAATTTATTTTATAAAGAAACTAAAATTTTCTGGTAGATATAATAAAAGATACATCTAGCAATTTTTAGTTAACTTTTTGACACTTAAATGGATTTCTTTCCATTCTGCCTTCAGTCTTTCATTTTTAACTATGACTATGAAACCTAGAACAATCAATGTCAAAATCGGCTGACATCTGTAGCAGTAGATGCACCAGGAAGACTTACTTATCTATTTATCCTATTAAAAAATATTTTTCATTTTATGGGCTTATTATTAAGGCTCTGTTAATGTTTGAAAGAGTATTTTTTTAGTCAGTATGAGAGCCATTCTAAATAGATTATTGAAGAATGATGCCAGTTCTTAATATAAAGAAATCACTATAGTGAAGAAGTCAAAGCAGCATAGTTTGTAGGTTACTAGATCTTTTCACAGATCTTCCCTACTTTACAATTACAACTGTTGCATGATATCCCCTGGGAAGATTTTATTGTCATGATGGCTGAAGAACATGAAGTTAAAAAATTAGTAACACCTAAGAACACATCTGTAGTTAGTAGATAGTGCCATGAAATTTGAGGTGAATACTTTAAAAAAACTATATTGCATAAATCTACAAAAAAAAAAATTAAGAAGCATGAAGAATTTGTAGATTGTCACCATATCTGTTTTCCCCAAACATAACAGTACTCTACTTCTGTCTCTCTAACCCTTGAGGCCAGATGGGTTTCAGAACTGATTTTTTTAGATTTAGAATGTAATGCTTGGCAAATAGTGCATATTATGCAACATCCTCACCAGGGTCTGAAGCAGCAGACAAATTAATATTTTTGCAGTAAAACATATGAACATTCACAATAAATAGGATAAATAAAGGATACAAATAGTTTCAAGCAGTTTGTGTCAGGTTCTGTGACCAAACAAGTTTTAGTGCCAAACTTATGTCAAAATTAGATTTCCAGAGATTTTGAATTTCAGAATTACAAGTGAGGGATTGTGTACCTATCTTCTAATCAATATATTTCGGGTACAGGTATGTTTACCTCAGAAAATACATGCACAAGAAGTTATATTATCTTTAATTATCTCAACCTAACCTGTAGAAACAGGACTTATATCAGAAAATGTTGAAGATTTCAATCGTGTTAGTAAATTTGCAGGGGAGAAGCTCAGTTTCAGTTCCTTCTTTGCCCTAATCACCCTGGGTGAGGAATTTCATGTCTCAGAGTTTTAGTTTCAGGTCTCAAAAGGTAAACAAAATATGTCTCCACTTTTCCACATTTGAGTTACCACATGGCATTATGTAAACATAACACAGGTATAAAAATCTTGTTCTAAGTCTGATACATTTCATGAACTTCTCTTTGATATATATCTTCATATTTTTCATCAATAACTGCCAATTCCTTCATGATACTACAGCAATAATTTCTACAGCTTCAAAGCTAAAACTTTCAAAATTTATTGAAACAGGGTTTATATGCTTGGCAACTTTGAACATCTTTTTAAGCCTGGCATCTTTTTTTTAAGCCTGGCATCCTTTTTTTTTGCTATAACAAACAAATAAAAAAAAGGCTGGCATTCATCTCAAAATTTAAACCCTGAGATCAATCATGAAATTATTAGACCACATATAAATGACATCCTATGCAAGCCATGGTCCATGAGAGCATTTCCTATGAAACATAATTTTATATTCTTTAATTTTTGCTTGAGCAAAAATAAACTGGAAATATTTGGCCCAGCAGTTATGATAGCGTATTGACTATCACATTTCAAAAATGACAGCTTGTATTTTAACATTATTTCCAATGATTTGCAATGAAAGTTATCCAAAACCACACGAAATCGAATGACATTCTGTTCTTTTTTTTATATTATTATGTTTATGGTTAAATTGTACAACAGAAGTCACATCCAAGAAGTAATGCAAAAATCTGTAAATTTTTTATGCCATGGACTGAATTATTAAACAACTATGTATTATTTTCAAATTTTGTTAGAAAAACAATGCAGATTTTCTTAATTATGAAACACGAATCAAATCTCTTTTTAATATAAATTCAGCCGACTATGCTTCCTGAAGTCCTATTTTGAAGATAATAGAAGGAAGTATATTTCTAATAATGTTTTTAAAAAGTTAAGCCACCCAAGTTTTAAGCAGAATTGATAATAATTACATTCAGTAATGTGTTTCTTTTTAAAACCTTATAGTAGTTGCTATTACTTTTGCCTAAATTATTTCATTATTTTATTGTAAATTATTATTCAGCTTTTCTAAAAAATTTATATTTCACACAATGGTTCAGAAAATTTGAATTTCTGCTGTGTACTAGGCATTGTCAATGTACTGGATATTACAGAGGTGAACAAGTCAGACATAATCCATGCCTTCAAGAAGAATATTTAATTATTAAATATTAACTATTTAGGCTAATTTTTACATTTTAAAGTATTTTTCAGTTTCACTGTCATTTACCAATTATTTGAAATTAGTTTACACCCCTGCTTTGAGACAGTGTACAAATAATTTATTCCAATATATCACTTCTAAAGCAGTATCCTTTTGCAAGTTTGAAAATTCAAGAATAAGATTTAAGATTGCATCCTGGTTTGGAGGCGAGTAAAGAATGTTTGATAAAGTACTTACTATGAATTATGATGGAAGAATGGTAGTTTCGCAGAACAGTACTGACATTCCAAGCAAGGAAATAAAATATATAATGGCAAGCATTTATGAAACAGCCCAAGAAGTTTAAGTGTAAGAGTTTAGGTATTTCTATACCACAAGTTACAAGAGTTTAGGGGAGAAAAGAGGAAAAGAGAAGAGGCTGGGGAAATAATAAAGGCACTAAAAGCTGAACCCAGGTAATCAGGCAATTATATGCACCTAATATATAATATACTATATTAGACATTAGCAGTACAGAAGTGAACAAAATAGAGCCCATGTCCTCAAAATAATAATTTAAGACAGGTTTTAAATAGGTAACTATAGTAACATTTTTATAGCATTGTAATAGGAAAATGCCAGTTAGGCAAACATATGGGCAGTGACCTAAACTAACCAAAGTTCTACAAAAGGCTTTGCTTCACAGGCTATGGGCATTTGTTGGATTAAACATTTGCAATTTAGGAATGTATTTCTGATGGGAATGTGCAGCATGGACTGGAAAAGGGAAAGACTGGGAGGAAAACCACTTAGCAGGCTATTTCTAGCCCATGTGAAAGCTGATGAGGACTACTTCTAAACTAGAACAATGATTAGAGGATGAAGGACCCCAATCTCCCAAAGAGTTTGAATTGACAGGTGGTGATAACTACAAGGACACGTCACAGAAATCAAAGACGGTGCCCAGATTTCTGGAAGATTGGGTGGATAGTAGTATCACTAGCTGTGGCAGGTGATACAGGAGAAATATTTCGTTGAGAGGAAAAATGGATTTAGTTTGGGAAATACTAAACTTTAAATACCTGAAGGGTATCAAGACAGGTATGTGTAAGCAGTTATGTACGTATGAGTCTGAAGCTCCTGGAAGATTTCTAGATTGGAATTTGTGAATTATGATTATAAAGGAGGAACTTCAAACCATTTAGGAAGATAAATAAGAGGAGAGGAAGGTAATTATTTAAAAACAAGGAAGTGTATCAGATTTACAGAGAGCTTTTTCAAAAAAATACATGCCCAGGTTTCACTCCAGACTCTCACTCCAGACCTATGAAACCAGAAGGAAGAGGCCAGGTGTTTATTTTATAATAATAGTAACAACAATATGGTATCCAAAATGACTCTGTCTCCTATGTGAAGTAACGCTAATTGTATTTGCTTCATGAGTTATTTGTTGTTCAGGACATTACATAGCTTATATTAGGCACTCAACAAATACAGCATTTTATTTGCTATTATTTGTACATAGCCCTTAAGTCAAAATAGAACAAAGGGTTAGAGTCTTCACATTTAATCATCATGTACACTGCTTTTGCAGGTGATTCCAATGTAAATGCCTAGCTAAAACTTAAATTCAGAGGGAGGACAGAGAAAAATTAAGAAAGAAGAGAGAAAATGAGGATTCAGAAAAGGACAGTTTTGCAGATACATCAAGGAAATAAGGATCATTTGTATTTGATATTGTTCTCTGAAAGGGAGAGGGAGAAGGAGAAATAGATTAAGGGTAAATGTGTGGTGAAGACAAGAATGTAGACTAAGTTTTCAAAGAGTTAGTTTGATAAAAGAAAGAAAACAAGAGGAAGTATGAGCTAAAGAGAAAGTGAAGACTAAAGGATGTATGTACACACATGCACGCACGTGTGTGTATATGTGTGCTTGTGTGTGTTAAGATAAGGAGAGGAGACCTAGTTACTTAGAGGAGGAACTAGGAGAAAGAAAATGGAGAAAGAGAAAAGATTAGGGAAGAGTGAGACTAGTTGATGAAGTTTGGTTTTGGAGAAGACAGTAAGAAATAGGATTAAGAGTACAGAAAGAGAATTTTTTTTTTAATCTGGAGCTAGGCAAATTAATTATAATATTCATTTGGAAGAAGAAACATGCAAGAATAGCAAGGAAAATGCTAAGAAAGAGAGCAAATATTAAAATGTACTACAATGCCACTATAATTAAAACAGTGGGTACTTTTGCCTGAATAGGCAGGCAGACCATTGTTAACACAGTAGAGTCTAGAAATACACCCAATTACATGTGCATATTTGGAATCTGATAAGAGTAGCATGTAAAATCATGGAGGAGGAATGTATAGTTTAATAAGTAGTGTTATATAAGTGAATTTGAAAAAAAATATTGGAAAAAATAAAAATTTGATCCTTTGATCCATTTCTCACCCTCTACACCAGGATAAATTCAAACAGTATCAGATGTTTAAATGTGAAAAGTGAAACCAAATACATACTGAACAAAAAGCATGAGGGAATTGCTGTCTAACCTGGGAGAGACAAAAACTTTTCTAACTCTGAGTCAAAATCCATAAGAAATAATGGAAAATACAGAAAAATATTTCTATTAAAAACACTAAATGGAAAATGAGAAATATTTGCAACCAATATCATAGACAGTGTCAATACCACTAACACAAAAACAGCCACTAAACATATTAAAGAATAAAAACAAGTCTATAAAAATTAGATAAACATATAGCTCTAAACTATTTAAGAGCTTAAATTTATCCACGTGAAAAGATGTTCAGCCTCACCATAATAAGAAAGTATACTGGTAGGCCATTTTTATTAGTGTGTTGAAACATCTAAAATTTGATAACATATTCTATTAGTAAGTTTTGGGGAAATTAACTCTTATACTTCACTTTAAAGATACAAAATGGTACACACCTAAGGAGAAAAATTTGGCCAACAACAAATTATATATACATTTATATTTAATTCAGTAATCTCACTTTTAGAAATTCATCCCCAAAATACAGTGGCAAAAATATAAAAAGATTGACACATAAACTATTAATTACAAAAATTATTTGTAATCACCAAATACTGGAAATACCCTAATATCTAACATCAAACAACTCAAGTAACTATGGAACATACATACAAAGGGCTATTAGGCAGTTGTCAAAGGAAACCAGGACTATCTGTATATTCTTCTAAGTCAGTGATGTCCACAACATACATTAAGTGAACAAAGCAATGTAGAAAAAATGAACACCTTGTGCTGTCATCTATATTTAAAATTCCATATTTAAAAAATGGAAGGATAAACTATAAATTTTAAAACAAAAAGATTAACCACAAGAGAGGGAAAGAAGAATGTGTAGCAGTGACAAAGATATAAGTTAAACTTCTTTGAATATATCTTTAATTGGACATTTGGCTTTGGAATCATGTAAATATTTTACCTAAATATAAAACAAAATTAAATTCTGGAAAAAGCAATCTCAAAACATTGAGAAATAAAGAACCTAAATGTATATCCAACTGGTGGTAAACCATACAAAGAGGGACTATTCTAAGTCTTTCTATATATCCTTATTCAGTTATACACTATGGTAGTGAAAGCAAAAACAAAGGAAAAAATACACGTTTTGGTATTTTTGATGTTGGTATTAGCATTGAATTATTATTCTGAGATGATTTATGCATATTGTGGAAAAACCCTAATATGCATTATAATTCTATCATTACAGGTTTTGACAAATATTCTCTATGCAGAAGAAGGGAAGTAAAGATATAAGATAGAAAAAATTAAATAAAAGCATTGTAAATCTGTATTTTAATATTTTAATTGTAAGTACTGTAGAACTCATGAGATATTTTATCTATATCTATCTATCTATCTATCTACCTATTTATATATCTAAAACCTAGAAACAATAAACAACCCAGGAATAATATGCATCTCTAAACCTTGATTAAGTTTTTCAAATAACATTTCCCACTGAAAGGAATCAGAAATCCTTGGAGAAATTACTTCTTCCAGGTAGGGGGCATCTAGTCCTACAGAAAGTAATGGAAGTCTATGAAAGACAGCCGATGTCATGAGAAAAGGATTCAGGAGGCAATGTGAAGAGGTGTCCACTGACTAAATTTAGGACAATCTGATCAAAAGGATAATACCTGCAATGGATTAAAACACATCAAATATGTTTAAGTCCATAAATTCATAATAACAAAAAATGGGGTGAAAAAAAGAGGATGCAATGAGCAAATTTAGACTGGGAATTCAGAGTTTGTGAAACTCCACAGGACAATGAGTAAGTTTCCTCAAGAAATAGATTGCAATAGAAAAAATAGGGGATAGGGGAAACCTATAAATTAAAAAGAACTAAGGAACTTATCACCCATTCAAATAAACAAACTGTAAAAAATTATGATATTTATGAGGCAATTGGAAATTTGAATACCAAGTAAATATCTGCTGATGCTAAAGAATTATTTGGACTATTTTTGGGTATGATAAAGGAAGGTGGTTATCTTTTAAAAACTAGTCCTTAAATTATAGAGATACATACTGAAATATATGATGCATGGAATCTGAAATACAGGACTTACCTAAAAATAGTATGAGAGGTGGGAATGGGGAGTACACAAGAAACAAGACAGGCCATGAGTTAACAACTGCTGCAGCTAGATAATGGGTGAATATGGGTTAATTATACTATTCTTTCTTCTTTTACTCTGGCTGGAAATATTCTATATTAAAAAGTTTTCTTACAAATCAATAAGTGAAGGAGAAGCAGGCAAGATGGTGGCATAGGGTGGTGTGGAATTTAGTTATTCCCCTAGATCAACTAGCAAATAGCCAGGAATAGCCAGAAAATAGTCTGAAACAACTCACAGGGGATATCCATGACTGGACACACATCACGCACCAGTCTGCTGAGCTCAGAATATTGAAAAACAGCTGTGCCCCAAGAAAAGGGGCCATAGAACAGGGTACCAATTCTGTTTCTTGCCTGGTAAACTGGAGGGCTGGGGACTGGCTTGGAAAAGGGGACTTCTTTTCTCTCTCTTTTTTTTCTTTCATTCTAAGTAGCTCATTAGAGAAAGCCTCAGATATTTTCAATTATCAGCACTAACCCAGGCAAGGGTGGAGTTAAGATAGTCAGACAGTCAAAGGAAAAACCCAAGTGTAGAAGGTAATTCCCTAAAGGGCTTATCTTCCATAAGAAAAGGGGGTGGTGGTGGGGCCCAGCTCAAGTGTTTGCCCTCCCTCAGAGAACTCAGACCCCAGGGCCTGGGGGAAAAAGAAAAAAAAACAGAAACAGCTTAAGCTTGGCTTCTGATATCCTCCATCCTGGCCAGGACAGGGTGAACTAAGAATTAAATGTACCACACCTCTTATCGCTATTGGAGCTATGGACTGACAAGAGCCACTTGCTGGGCAGCATAGGAAAAGCACAGAGTCCAGAGGCCTCAAAGGAAACTCTGACAATCTTCTGGCTCTCTCCCTCAGGGAAACCTGATAACGAATACAGTTTCATCCTGAGACCTGGGTCCATCTGGTCTGATAAAAGGTGATTGGGTTAATCAAGGAAACCAGATGCCCAGATAACAAAAATTTATGAATCACACCAGGAAAAATGAAATATGGCCCAGTCAAAGGAACAAATTTATACTTCAAATGAGATACTGGAGTTGAAACAACTAATTAAAGATCTTCAAATAAATATGCTAAATTGATTCAAAAATCAAATCAACGAGTTTAAGGATGATATGGAAAAACTCAAAAGTTTGAAAAAACAATTGGCAGAACTTAAGGGAATGAAAAATACAACAGAAGAGATGAAAAACACAATGAAGACATACAATAGCAGATTTGAAGAGGAAGAAGAAAGGATTCAAGAACTAGCAGACAGGACATCTGAAATCCTACACACAAAAGAACAGCTAGGGAAAAAAAATGGAAAAATATGAGTAGGGTCTCAGGGAATTGACAACATGAAATGCATGAATATACGTGTCATGGATGTCCCCGAAGGAGAAGAGAAGTGAAATGGGGGAGAAAGAATAATGGAGGAAATAACCACTGAAAATTTCCCATCTCTTATGAAAGACATATAATTACAGATCGAAGAAGTGCAACGTACCCTGAACAGAATAGATCTGAGTAGAAGGACTCCAAGACATTTAATAATCAGATTATCAAAAGTCACAGACAGAGAATTCTGAAAGCAGCAAGAGAAAAGCAATCCATCACACAGAAAGAAAGCACAATAAGACTATGTGCAGATAGATCTCTCAGTAGAAACCATGGAGGTGAGAAGGTAGTGGTATGATATACTGAAGATAATGAAAGAGAAAAATTGCCAATCAAGAATTCTATATTTGGCAAAACTGTCCTTCAAAAATGAGTGTTGAAAATATTTTCAGACAAACAAACTGAGAGATTGTGAACATAATACCTGCTCTATAAGAAATACTAAAGGGAGCACTACAGGCAGATAGGAAAAGACAGGAGAGAGAGGTTTGGAGAAGAGTGCAGAAATGAAGACTATCAGTAAGGGTACCATCTGGTCTCACTAATATGGACTAACATTGATGAGAGAAATTTGAGAGCTGAGACCACAGGTTATCAAGAGATAGAAAGAGGCTAGAGATAGGGCATTTGATGTTGAAGGAGTATAGAGGGTTCAACAGGATCGATTGCATAAATCCAGAAATGGAATGGATAGCATAATAGTGTGTGATGGTAAAACAATATTGTAAGTACTCTGAACACATATGAGAGTGAGTACACTTGAAAGAGGAAGGCTAGGAGCATGTATGACACCAGAAGAAAAGATAGAAGATAAAGACTGGGATTGTATAACTTAGTAAAACCTAGAGTGGTCAATGACAGTGATTAAATGTACAAATATAAGAATGTTTTTAAATGAGGGAGAACAAATAAATGTCAACATTGCAAGGTGTTGAAAACTGGACGGTATGTGCGGAAAATACAATCAATGCAAACTAGAGCCTATAGTTAACGGTAACATTGTAAGATGCTTCCACTAATTGTAACAAAAGGAATATACCAAAGCTATATGTCTGTAAGAGGGGGATATAAAGGAGTGATATGGGATTCCTGGTGGTGATGGTGGTGTCTGACCTTTTCATTGTATTTTATTTTTATTTTTCTTCTATCTTTTGCATTTTTATTCTTCATGTTTTTTCTTCCTCTTTCTTTCAGGAAGAAATGGAAATGTCCTCATATAGACTGTGGTGGTGAATACATAATTATGTGAATATACTGGGAATCATTGTTTACTTAGGGTGGATTGTATGGTGTGTGAATAAAACTGTTAAAAAAAATAAACAGAGGAATACAAGTGCTGGAGAAAATGTGGAGAGAGGAATGTAGCTACTCCCTGTTGGTAGGGAGGTAGAATGGCACAGCCCAACTGTAGGGCAGTGTGGTGGTTCCACAGGAAGCTAACTATGGGGTTGCCATATGGTCCTGCAATCCCATTTTTGGGTATATACTTGGAAGAACTGAGAGCAGGGACATGAGTAGACATTGCAGACTTCTGTTTATGGCAGCAGAACTCATGGTTTGCAATGGATGGAGGTGGCCCAAGGTACACTGACTGATAAACGGAATGGTGAACTGTGGTGTATACATACAATGGAATACTGAGCAGTGGCAAGAAGAAATGAAGTTGTGAAGTATGCAACTAGGTGAATGGACATTGAGGACAGTAGGTTGAGTGAAATAAGACAGAGTTGAGAGGACAAACATTTTAATTCCTCACTAATATGGACTACTTATAATATGCAAACTCTGAGAATTGAATCTGAGAGCACAGGTTATCAGGGGAAGGCTTATGGTAAAGGTTCCTAGATTATAAGCTCTTACAGCAGTCACATCTATTTCTGGGTTGTAATGGTTATCTCTAAATTCTGAGATGCTGAGCTGTTTGTGTATAACCTGGTTGGGCCCTGGAACTTTGAAATATCTGTGTGACACCTGAGACTTGGAGCCAGAGTTCAGCCGCTATGAATGTCAGCATTACCCCATACAGAAAATGTTAAAAGAGCTGAAAAAGCGATCAGATTTCAATTATAGATATGAACGAAATGGACTTGATTGGAACTAAGGTAAACCAAACTAAGCAGAAAAGGATGATACTGACTGTGTTTTAAAACCTCAGATACTGTGTCAGAACAAAGGAAGAGATGTTTATTTGGTGCAAGATCTATATTTTCTGTAGCATGTTACATGAGCTAATTGGAATGGACAGTTTATTTAAACAACGTGATTGCATGGAAACTTGAATAGGGGGTGAGATTTGGTTGGTTTGGTTGGTGTGAAACCCTGATAAAATCTAGAGCAATTTGGGTGGAGAATAAATGGTATTTGCAAAGCCCCCTTGAGGACCTAGGGAAAAATGAGGAAACATTAAACATCCCCAGCTGGGGAATTCCTGATATTCTCACAAGCATCGGAGACTACCATTGTAGTAGGACAATTCTTTGATCTTGAGGCTTGCGCTTATGAAGTGTGTTACTGCAAAGGAGAGGCTAACCCTACTTATAATTTTGCCTAGAAGTAACTCCCAGAGAACCTCTTTTGTTGCTCAGATGTAGCTTGTCTCTCTGTAATCCCACTCAGCAGGTAAACTCACTGTCCTCCCTGCAACATGGGACATGACTCCCAGGAGTGTAAATCTCCCTGGCAATGTGGGCCATGACTCCCAGGGATGAGCTTGGACCCAGCATCGTGGGACTGAGAAAGCCTTCCTGACCAAAAGGGGGAAGAGAAATGAAACAAAAAAAAGATTCAGAGTTGAGAGGTCATTATGGAGGTTATTCTTATAACCCTTTTTAGTTTTTAGTGTATTGGAATAGCTAGAAGGAAATGCCTGAAACTGTTGAACTGCAATCCAGTAGCCTTGATTCTTGAGGATGATGATATAACTATATAGCTTATACCGTGTGACAGTGAAAACCTTGTGGCTCACACTCCCTTTATCCAGCATATGGACAGATGAGTAGAAAAAAGGTGGACAAAAAATAAATGAATAATGGGGGTGTAAAAGGAGTATGAGATGTTTTGGGTGCTCTTTTTACTTTTATTTTTATTTTTATTCTTATTTCTAGTTTTATTTTTCAGAATACTGGAAATGTTCAAAAAATTGATTGTGGTGATGAATACACAATTACAGGATGATACTGTGAACAACTGATTGTATACTTTGGATGATTGTATGGTGCGTGAATATATCTCAATAAAACTGCATTAAAAAAATCTTTAATTAGAGAGATCAACCTTGTATAGAAAGGACACCTCTTCCTCTGAGATTGTAAACATCTTGGACCATGATGTAATTTTGGCAATGGGAGGAGATGGGAGGGCAATAGGATAGAAGAAAGAATTGCCAATAACTTGAATTCTACAAGCTCTGAACTATCTCAAATATCTTGATCTGCAAAAGAAATATAACTTTCAACCTCATTTTAAGGCATGTTTACTTTGGATTTTCTTGTCACTTATAGTCAATCTTAATCGTAACAAATATATTTAAAACCACTATATATACAAATCCTTACCTAACACTTACTTGTCAACTTATTCAAATATGGCTTTCACACACACCATTCAACTGATGGTGTCCTCACCAAGGTCACCAAGGACATATTACTAAACTTTCAATATTACTGTACACTATTAATCCTTCCCTTTTATTTCTCTAGTTTTTTTTCCTGTGTTTTTAGTCCAATGCTTACCAATATTTATTCACACCATGAAATACACAGAAAATGACATTTGTACAGAACAGTGGAATAAGAGACAAAATTGTGTATGGTTAGAGATGACCAATTTGGGGTGTAGCCCTGACCAGTCCAGGTCCTACCTGACCTGAAGGCACAAGGGATCAAAGTCATAATAAAATTTGTAACCAGTCAATAGCATAACTAACAGGCTATGGCACGTCTTCTGGGTAGCTCAGTACTAGACACTTCTTTTACAGCTTCTTGTTTCTCTTAAATTCTTTTTTCCTTAAAGTTCCAGAAATATGGGGGTTTCTCAGAGTTCTTTTGTCGGCCTGCACCTAGGGTGATTTTATCTATTCCTATGGCTTTAATGAAAATCTATATGCTGATGGCTCTCAAGTTTATATACATCTCATTTCTTTTTTTTGAGCACCAGACAGCAGAAAGTCAACTTTTCATTGGATATCACCCATTAGAAATCTCCAAGGCTCCACTCCAAAGCTTTTCTTCTTCTAAGCGCAGGGAAGGTCATTACCATACACCCAGTGGCTCAAATGTGATCCCTCAAAAATCATCATTTGACGTTTCCCTTTCCCTCTCCTTTACATCCCATATCCAATAAGACAATGTAATCTGTTCTATTCTCCCAGAACAGCTCAGACCTACTCAGAAAAAAAAATCAGATTATGACCAATGGTTAAATCAATCATCACACATTGTGCATAAAGTATTTTGAGTCAAGTCTTAAGTTCATGTACTGACTTAAGAATATACTAGCTAGGTGACCCAGGGAAATCATTTATATTTGAAACATAATTTTCTTGTCTGTAAGTGTTCTACTTGTTTATACATTCAATGTGCAGTTAATGGATTTCTAAGTGCCAGGAACTGTGTAATTTGTTGAGGATACAAAGATGAGTTAGATATTCCCTTTTCCTCAAGGAGGGAAAGCCAACTTGCAAAACAGTAATTGCTTTAAAGCATGCAGATCTCACTTCAAAGGAGGTAAAATTGTGTTTTTTTTTGGGGGGGGGGTGTACAAAAAATCATACTCTTTTTATGTATAAAGCATAGATATACACATAATATCTAAACAAAAATATAGTATATGTGTGGTATTAACCAAATGCCAGTTCTGCGCTACGGACTTTATTATTCATTATCTCATTTGTCCCTCACAACAAATATATGAAATGGGAATTATTATTTCCATTTCACAGATGAGAAAATAAGCTCAGGGGGATGAAATAATTTGACAAATCTACTGGCTGACAAAGAATGGAAGCTCCATGAGTGTGGAGATGTTGTCTGAGTGGATCATTGCTATAATTATACTCATGGAAGGGTGCCTGACATGAGAAGGCAGCCCATTAATATCAGCTGAATGGATTATTGTCAGTTGGGAATAAATGGACAAACCGAGGTTAAACATGAAATGTTAGATTCCAAACCCTGTTTTCATAATCACTGTGTTAGTATAGGTGTCTAGTACATGGCTCTAGAATGAATTTATGGATCTTTGGTTAGATGAATGGAGGGAGAGAAGAAAGAAGGAATGAGGGAATAAACATGTATATTTCTTCCTGTCTGAAGAAATTATAATAAAAGTAAACCACAAAGAATAATAAAATGCAAGGTAGCTTTCCAGGGCTGCCATAACATAGAACCCCAACCTGCATGGCTTGAGACAACAGAGACTGATTATCTCACAGTTCTGGATGCTAGAAGTCTGAAATCTGTTGGGGAGAATCCTTCCTTGCCTCTTCCTAGCTTGTAATGGCTTGCTGGCAGTCCTTAGGCTTCAACCTCTGCCTCAGTTGTCGCCTGGCATTCTCCCCTGTGTCTGTCTGGGTCTCCTCTCACCTTCCTTTAACGACACCAGTCATTGGATTAAAGGTCTGTCCTACTGCAGTATGACTTCATTTTAATTTGCCTAATTCCATCTGATATGACCATATTTCCAAATAAGTTCAATTCTGAAGTATGGGGATTTTTGGAATACACAATTCAAGCCATAACAGTAACCCGATAGAGGTTTTATTTTAAAAATATAATATGTTCCCTGTTGATTTTCTCAAGCAGTTAGCTCATGTGTTTTTGTGTCCCTAAGAGTAAAAATTATCTGCTATACTGTTTATAGGACCAGCCTGGGGTTAAAATGTTCATGAAAAATAGCTGGAACTTGACAGAATAATAACTTAATAGAACTTTTAGAGAAAGAAAAAGTAGCTGAATAATAACTAAGAAAAGTGCACACAGATAAAGGACTATAACCCTATAAGAAATATAATCATGCTTAATGTCATTAAATGGATGAACTGCTGTTAGTGAATTTTTTAAATGAAGATCATTTTCTTTTTTTAATTTGCTTCTTAATGAATGCCCTTATGTGGTTATATGGAAATTACTCATCACAGATGAGTCTGTACTATATTTAAGAAATTGAAATGTAATTATGGATTTCATACATTTCAAATTTATGTCCTTGTGCAAGGTCTTCTGGGCTTCAAATTCTTGAAAAGTTAAATGAGATACCTATCTAATTGACGTTATAAGGAGTACAAGAGAAAATGTACACAAAGTATCTAATATAGCTCCTGGCACAGAGCTAAATATGTTTCCTTTCAGAAAATGTTTTTCTTTCTTAGTTCAAAGAAATAAAGACAACTTCTCTTAAACTTTATCTAACTCAATAATTAAAATTTGTTCCCTATGCACACTGTCTCAAATTGAGACAACAAAGATGAGACGGGAGTAAATATGTAACGCATCCTACTTTATTCTTAAATTTCATGATACTGACACTATTTTAGCTCCTGGTTTACTTAAGTTATACATAAAGGAAAACAAAACACCCCTTATTCATCATTTGGTTTTCCTCTGAGTTGACCAAATTTCTTAAAATAAAATTCATAGTAATAAATGGTATATTTTCAAGTTACCATTGCATTATTTATTGAAACTCTTTCTATATGGTCTATATGGCAATGACAGATTAACATAGGACCCCAACAATTATTAAGACAGAGCTGCAAATCTGATATCAAACACTATATGAGCTTCAATGAAAAGCTTTTGAAAAATATTGTTTCTGTGACACAAGAAACTAAACAAATTTTATACAAACATTTTGGTTCATCTATGGCTGTGTATTTAGTTACTCATCAGTGCCTCCTATTTATTATCTCAGGCACAGGAATAAGATGTGGCTGTGTGTTTCTGCATGTGTGAATTTTTGTAAAATTTAAAAAGAAGATAATGCATGAAAGAATTTAGCAAGTGTCTAGAAAGCTAAGCAAGTGCTTAAAATTTTAGCTATTTTTAATTATCAATAAAATTTTCTGTATGAGGTTATATATGTCACTAGTTCCTACAAATTGACCTGTAAAACCAAAATGTCATTCATAACTTGCTAAATTAGTGCCAATTATCTAACCACTAATGGCAAGAAATCACAAATCCATATCATATGATACTTTTAAAGAGCATACCATAGCCCAGTGTAGAAAGACCCAAGTGTTTCATTCTATTTTTCACAAGTTCAGCAAGCTCTTGTCTTTCTGACCTCCTGTAGAGGTTCAGTCGCTGCTGGGTTATTTTCTCAGCTGTTTTACCAGAATGTTTTGGACCTTTTCTGCTCAGTCTTCGCGCCCACTGCATGCTTTTTCTCCGCAGCAAGGGATGGTCTGACTGGTCACTTGATGTCGAGTTGCGGTGGTTGCTGCGGTGGTGACCTTGTTCTTTGGTGTCTTTGGTGTCTTCCCACTCCTCTACATTGATAGATATTTGAGACTTTAAAGAAAATGGATATTGATAATTAGATATTTTAGAAATTATCATAGCCTGGAGTTGAAATAATGTTCCTTTGCTAATATGGTACAATTGTATATTTACTTGTGAGATGTTCCACAGAAAGAGCAAAGTCATAATCACAGATTCTAATTTTCACTTACTAAAAATATCTTTACACCTCAAATACAAGTCTTTATGAGGATTTAAATTTTATTCATAAGGTTTCTTATAAATGACATCACTAGAATAAAGTTATTTGAAACACAAACAAAAAAAACTAGATTTTTATAATTTTATTCAAATAAAGGCCATATAATGGTCTTTTAAAATCCAATTACAAGTTTCCACATGAACTTAAATAAAGATTATAAAAATTGTTTTAATTTTGGATTAATATTTTTAAAAGGTTTTAATTATTGCTCTTTCTATAGATGGCACTAGAATGAACTCTTAAAAATGGGAATTTTTTTTTTTATTCCTTCATAATGACATATGACCCAGAAGAACACAAAATGCACTTTTTAATTCATGCACCCATCATTCACCACATAAAATGCTTTTCTGATTGAAATATTAAAACATATTTTGGGAACTGTTCTAAGTGTTTTAACTTAAAATATGTTGAACATCTTGATGTTTCACAAATGTATTATAGAATCACAACTAAAACTTAAATCAGGCTACTCTCCATAGGAGGGAAAAACAATGAGCAAATTCATAAAATCTATTTTGATTTACTCTTTTGGTACTAAATCTGATTTTTAAAGTAGGAAGCTCTCCTTTGATTAAGGACCTTAATAAGCAAAATCTTCCTATTTCAAAATTGTTGCTTCTCATACCAGGAAGTCATATGAAATGCAACAGTGATCAAAACAGAAAGTCTTACTTTCTAAAATCATGCACATGCAAATGAATAGCTTCCTGAATTCTACTGCTGGTAAGAGCAGCATTCATGAATCTGCTAACTGTGTTTCCCTTCTATGGATGGAAGCTTGAGCTTCAGCTAAACATGCATGTGTTGCTCGTTTTCAAAATAATATAATTAAATTACCAATTTAAGTAAAGTCAGGAAGTAGATCCAATAAAATCCTTAAAAAGTGAATATAAATTATTGTGGCTCAGTCAATCCCTTAAATTATATTTCCAGTGGCAAGCTATAAAATTATCTCAACTTAAATTCAACCTAAAATTCAAATAATCATTCATATTTCCATTTCAAATGAGTACACTATTAGTGATATCAAAAATACTTTATTTAACCTTCACAACCTCATGGTAAGAGAACATGTGACCAAAATTGTTTAGAAACCATATTTTAGCTATAAGAACTTAAGTTGAAAGCATTATGACTAGTCTTACCAAAATATACTGAAATATTCTGTGTAGAAATAAAATACATAAACTCTTGAGTAATATGCACCATCAATAAGGAATAGCAATCTTAGTTCTGTAGTTTATATACACTTTGTAGTAAAAATGAAAATGTCAGTCCACTCATATTTTAGGCATTTGCTTGCAGACTTTTGTTAATCATAATTCTAATTTATCTGAAGTGAACTTTGTCTTTTTTTCTAGTCATGAGTCCCTGTGAGTAATGGTTTGCCTTCTTAAAAATATGTTGAAATAGTTATTTTGATAGGCCAAATACTCAAGATATTACGTCCATATATTTTTATTTATAATTCAAGTCCCAGAACTGAAAGCTAATAAATATTTTAGTGGGGATTTGCTTCTCTTCCAGGCAGAGCATAAAACACTATTCGTCGTTGTGAATGTTTTTTCTTAGCTACGTGTATAAGGCATTACATAAAACATATATAAAACATGAACTGAAGTCTATGCATATATTAGCTAAATAATATTGAAAGCCCTATTCATCAGTTTTCTTTAAATTTGTTAACTTTATTTATTCATCAGTTTTTAATTCCCCCAGGAAGGGAGTATCATGATTTATACATAAAATTGAAAGGATTCATAAGTATTTTTTCAATATTTCCATAAAATAAGTAAAGTATCTTTGCAAATACCACTTAAACTAAAGAAAAAAGTAAAGAGAAGGATTCAGGGATTAATTTTAACAATGCATCCAAAGATTTTCTTTACATGCTTGACATTTGCATGACTTTCTCCCGTTCTTCCAATATGACACAACAAGAAGTGCAGTGAATTTCTGTGTATTAATATACAACAATCTGAATGCTATTTCTGATGTGTCCTAGCTCTGTCCCTACAACAAAACTGTATAATTCCTGTAAAATAAGAATAACACTGATTTTCTACCTCACAGAGCTGTTGTGAAAATTCACATTAACACAATTATTACACACAGAAAAGCTTGTAAACTGTAAACTACCACATATAAAAACACTACTATTAATATAGACTAGTAAGACTTTTTATTCACAATATCAATAACACCAGTGATAAACATTATTTATTCTATTCATGGGTGTGGAATGTGTGTGCATATTTTAAAAGAAGTTCCATTTATAAATATACTTTCTTGTTATTTCACCTTGTGGTTGAAATTCATGCATTTTGAACATCCCATCATGATCTAGCGGAAATAGTGTAGTGCTGGGATACACAATGGTGCCTTTTATTATTATATTTATATTAAATTTAGTAGAATCTTTTCCTACTATAGAGTCAGAAGTGACAAGAGTTGTTAAAAGCAAGGATTCAGGCACCAGAGGGACCTGGATTAGTAACAGTTTCACCAGTTACCAGCTCTGTATTCTTGGTTATGTAATTTAATCTCTTTAAATTAAGAGGGTTAGGGTTAGGGTTAGGGGTTAGGATTAGGGTTAGGGTTAGATTAATCCCATTTCTTTATCTGAAAAATGTTTGGTATAGTATTGCTTTGCCTATAGAATTTTTCTGAGAATTAAAGAGAAAATGCATGAAAAGTGCATAATATGGTACCTGTGTCAGCAATGTTCAATAAATATTAGTTAATATTATGACTTGTAGAGAGGATGGTCAATGGGAGAAAAGAAAAAGAAATAATTGTGCGGAGCATGAGAAAAAGATAAATAGATATGAAAAAGAAGGATGACTAAGAGTTTTGGTTTGGTTTCCTCTGTCAAGGTCTATATTTCATGAGAAATCAGAGAGCTATCAACAAATCCTTGGGGGAAAAGATTCCTTGGTTAAAGTTTTGTGGATCTGAAGAAGACAACAAGTATTTAAAGTAAAAGTGGAGGCTTATTATTCTGCACTGTTTCTTTGAATTTTTCTGCACTGTTTCTATGAATAGTTACAGGATTTTAGTTTGATTCTTTTGTACTGTTATTGTCAGAAGCCTAATGGAATCATTAACTTGAAAAATCAAGATTTAATTCAACATTTCTTTGAATGAAAAAAATTGCATATTTATACAAAATGCTTGTGGGAGCATATTTATATAGTTCAATAAAGAAATGAAAAATTCATATGACCACTCCAACATTTTTCATATAAATGTAAAGTATTTTCTGAAAGTTATATTATTTTCCAATTATTTATCAAACTTAATATTGTTGAAAAAGGTTAAAAATAAATCTTTAAAAGAATAAGAAATGAAAATTTTATGAATGAAAAAATGTTTTTTACATCTAAAAGAGCATGATTAATTTATTTATTTTCAGAGAGGCAAAAAATAACAGATCCAGAAAATATATATCAAACACCTTCCACACTCTATATATACACACACACCCACATATACACAACTACATACACACACACGCATCAGAATGACTCATCTCAACTTCCTCTCAATTTTTCTTGAACAATTTTTCATGTCATAGGCTACTGAGCAATCTGTGAAACAGTGATATTTTAAAATAAATCACTTCACCCAGTAATTTGAAAGTGAGTGTTTGTAAACTGGATTCACAACTCCCTTAAGATTAGTTTTATGGACATTAGAATAGATTTAAACTGTGTTTCCTGATCTATAATTCAAGACATTCTGAAGTATTGCTAAAGACGAAAAGAGAAAATGAAATCACTGAAGATGTGTTAGCTTAGTATTTTATAAAAGAATTCCTAACCAATGTTTTCCATTAAAGAAAGGTTTAATCATAAAAATATTTGAGACATACCACAATGAGATATAATCTCACAGCAATAAGAATGGCTGCCGTTAAACAAAAAGGAAATAACAAATGCTGGAGAGGATATGGAGAAATTGAAACCCTTATTCATTGTTGGTGGGACTGTATAATGGTACAGCCACTCTGGAAGACAGTTTGGCTGTTCCTAAGAAAACTACATATCGAGTTACCCTACAATCCAGCAATTTCACTTCTTGGTATATACCCAAAAGATCTAAAAACAGTGACATGAACAGATATTTGCACACCAATGTTCATAACAGCATTGCTCACAATTGCCAAGAGATGGAAATCATCCAAATGTCCTTCAACATATGAGTAGTAAACAAAATGTGGTATATACACACAATAGAATACTATGCAGCAGTAAGAAGGAATGAGGTCGTGAAACATATGACAACATGGATGAACCCTGAAGACATAATGCTGAGTGAAATAAGCCAGGCACAAAGGAGAGATATTTTACATTACCACTAATGTGAACTCCATGGAAAATGTAAAATAAGTGTCTTATAATGTAGAATAAAGGGGACCTAGAGATAGACAGAAGGGGTAATGATAATCTAATATGTACAGATATGATAATGCAGGTGAACTTAATGGTATGGGAATGGTCTGGTGTGACTATGGTTCATTATTGGAATTACAAGTATCGGATGCATTGAAGGTGAACATGTTCATAAATGGTTGTTTAAAGGCAAGTAACCCACAGAGTAGCACCGTAAACCTAAATAAGTGTTTGCATGACGTACTTAAAAGGTATGACACTGGTGCAGAGGGTTAACAACAGAGTGGTATGGAGAAACTACCTATCACATATTGAAGACTCTATTTAATTGGAATATCTTACCAACTCTACACTAATACCAGGGACAAATAATTAGCAGCTGATAAGAAATCTGGGAGGTATTATGTTATGATAATTGAGTGATGACTGTACAAGATAATGTAAGAAACTGAGCATTTATCTTGGGATAGAATATATATAAAGAGAAGTTAGGAACCCACTAATTAATAAATCAAACCCTTGACTTGAGGCTTGATCTTGTGAAATTTAGGGTTGTAAATGGGAGGCTGAGCCCTCCTATAATTATATCAAAGAGGCATCTCCAGGGAACCTCTTTTGTTGCCCAGATGTGGCCTTTCTCTCTCTAAGCCCAACTCTGCCAATAAATTCATTAACCTCCCCACACAATGAGGAATGAGGAACATGTCTCCCAGGAATGAACCTGGCCTTGGCATGAGGATTGAAAAGGCCTACTTGACCAAAAGGGTTAAAAAAGAAAGGTAACAAACTGAGGTCAGAGTGGCTGAGAGATCCCAAATAGAGTCAAGACGCTATCCTGGAGGTTTCTCTTATGCAAGCTTCAGCTAGACACCCCAAATGGCCACAGTATGCCATGCCCTTACCAAAAGTAGTTACCAAATACCTAGGTCCCTATCTGAGATTCAATAAAAGATTCATTCAGTAAGCTTATCTTTCAGAAACTTAAATCCACCAGACTGTTCCTATGCCAGACAAGTCTTAAAACCCAGAGGCAACAGCTTCTTTAAGATCAACAATCAGATGCAGACCCCTTCCCCATACTGTCTACAACCCCTTTCAATATGAACAAGTCAGGGTGCTCACTGCCTAGACACCCCTGAAGACGGAGAAAGAGATTAAGTGAGAGGGTAGCAGCAAACAAGATAAGATTTAACAAAGGTCTATGAATACTGAAACTTTATATAAACAAGTAAATAAATAAATAAATATATATATATTTAGATGCTGGGGTGTTAGAATAGCTGGAAGGAGGTAAATGACATGGTGGAACTGTGTCTTATAACATCCTCTGAAATTTGCATTATAGCTACTTCTTGAATTGTGCTTTGAAAGTCTTCATCTTTCTGTATATACCTTATATTGCATAATAAGAGAAGAACTGAAACTGTGGAACTGTAACGTATAACAATTTTTGAAATTACCTATATAACTGCTTGGTGAGCTGCATGCCGAAAGTTAACACCTTTATCTATGTATATTTTACAACAATAGAAATAGCTGAAGTTGTGGAATTGTGACCCATAGCGTTCTTTGAAATTTGCCCTCTAACTACTTGTTAAATCAGACTTTGAAAGTTATCACTGTTATGTATATATGTTAAAGTTCACAATAAAAAATGCTTTAAAATATTTGAGACATCATGTACATTTAAGTTCATATGCACCATAGTTAGTGGCCCTGGGTTCAGTGGAAATTTCTTTTAATTAAAAAAAATCTAAAGAAAAATGGTAACCCAATTTCCATGAGGCTCAGTTGAATATGTTCATATAGACTGTGATCTAAGCGGAGATAGAAACTAGGTAGTTACCTGTATACAGATGTATTTTTAACACATTTCCAGAGGTATTTAGAGAATAACCAATATTATAGTCTAAAAAATGCTGAATTTGGAATCAAACAGCTAGACTGTATTTTCAACCACATCAGGCCTATGCTTCATGACCCTGAGCAAATCAACTGAGTTTTTTTGCAAAATAGTGATAAATAATAATTACCCTGGGTTTCATGACAAGGAAAAACATATGAGACTCTTGAGATTAAACTTTCAATTCTAAAGCCAAATATTTAGTAAAGAAATTCAGGTTCAAATAGGTTTTTTTTTTTGTTTGTTTTTAAAAAAACTAATTACTTTGTGGAATAATGAAAATTCCATTACTTTCCATTTCTAAAAATGAGAGATTTCATCTACATGCTCCCTTAGCTATCCTTTAGTTGCATCTATAATGTTTACTTATTATAAGGTTTATAAGGTATACTCAAATTAAGGTTTACTCATAGTAGACGGTGCTTCTAATCTATAGCTGGACAAGCTGAGAGGAAAGCCCAGGTGTTCCTACCTTTGGCTCCAGTGAGAAGATCAAGCCACATAAGCCCCAGCCTACGACAGGGGACCCTCAGCACAACCCCATGCCCTTAATCATAATAAAAAGCCAAATCAGTGTCTTTTCCCTGCTCTCTCAAGCCATTCTTGTTACTTATTTGGGAGCTTGCCCTGCTCTCCACAGAAAGCCTCAGTATGTGAGTTATAGCCTTTTTCATACTCTCTTGGTACACACGTGTTATGAGTAGTCTCAACATCTGAAACATATTTTTGAGTAGGGATCCATTCCGTGTCTTAAGGATACCCACAGCAATCTGCGCAGTGAACAGGGTATTTAGGAAATGACTACCATCACTGGGGGCTTTCCTCTCTTGCTTTTGTTTGCTAACTGGCTTTGCTGTCCACTGGCAAGCATGCTTTTTGAGCTATGTTGCTGCCTACTGGCAAGTTCATGCTTTGAGCCCTGCTGTTTCGTGCTGCATTTGCTGAGTCCCACAAAGACTCTGTTTAGATTTAACCAATCTAAGTTCTAAGTTTTAATAATTGGCATTTAGGACGGGAGTATG
This sequence comes from Choloepus didactylus, assembly GCF_015220235.1. Classification (NCBI taxonomy): domain Eukaryota; kingdom Metazoa; phylum Chordata; class Mammalia; order Pilosa; family Megalonychidae; genus Choloepus; species Choloepus didactylus. The sequence continues at coordinate 65,138,282 of NC_051308.1, read as the reverse complement.
GTTTGAGGTTCTCCTTAAAGTGTCCTGTGCCATGCATCTTAGCTCAGACCTATCTGCTTGTCTCACACTGAATTTTGTGTAAAAGCCACAGCTGATTCCAGTAAAAGCCATGCCTGATGCTGGGCTCATGGAATTGAGTCTTACCCTGTGATATTGGCTTTGTGTCTCAACTGGCATTAGTCCCATTTCACAGAGCAGTCAGGGGAAAGACTAATACCCTGTGCAATACACAGGCCCATCTGGGTGGTTACCTATGCAGAGAAGGAGCAGTTACCCTGTGGCATTATGAGGTCTACATTCCTAAGGAGATGGCCCTGCAAAATGCTTCTGCTCTCGCTGCTGCCTATGCCTCTGTTGCAACAAAGATTCTGATCCCCAGGATTGTAAGGAAAGCACCCACCGTCTCCTTGTGGCATAGCCAAGTAGTTAAGTCAAGCCTGACTTAACCCCAGGGTCCTTAAATCCAATTAAGTGACCACTACTATTGGGGAGGTTCCTAAACCTTATGATACTGATTTGAGACTCTGTTGGAGAAGAGATTTATAAATCTGAGCAGAGTACAGCAGATTCCCCAAAAGTATATCCAGCAACCACCACCAACAGCAACAACAAAAAAAAACTGGACACAGGGAGAGGAAATAAAAAACTGAAACAGAGGTATACAATTTGACCCACTTGAAAATTCATTATTTACTAAAATAATTTATAAAATGAAAATATGAAGGGGTTTTCATTCATTTTTCTACATCTACAACTTAGGTTCTTAATTAAATTTAACATCTCCTAAGTCGCACCAATTGGAAAACTTCATGGCCTTAATAGTAATTGGGGCTCAAATTATACTTATGCCTGGGGATCCACTAAATTTAAACAAGGTACTCAAAAAAATTAAATAAGGAACCCCCCATACTTTTAGAGGACTTATCAAATATAAAGCAGAGGTCAAACAGATATGTCCCACCTTAATCATCATAACTATTGCCTTGCCTAAATTCTGCTTGATCATAACATGCAATGACCTAAAATATCCCAAGTAGCAATGGATATTGTGACCCAATAAATTAATTAAACTTACATTAAATCTTTGGCATTTACAATTGGCTTGACAAAATGGGACCACATATACCTTCCTTCCATCTGTCCATCCCCAGTTAAAATAGTTAATAAGACCCAATACCAATTAAAACAGGGCCTTTAAGATTTGAAACTCATTATACAAGAAATATTTAGAGTTCTTGTTAAACGTTTAAATGTTAAGTGCTTTTCCATTTAACACCCAATTTGGTTTGTTCTTAAACTTGGAAAGGATGAGTGGAACCCCATAGTGGATTCCCAAAATCTTAGTGCTGTGGTCCCACATATTAAGGTCACCTTTCTTAATAATACTGAAATTACTAACTCCACCCAATCAACAACTGGTAAATACTTTGCAGTCATAGATTTGGTTAATATATTCTGTTTAGTGCCTATTTCAAGAGCTTCCCTGCCACAGTCTGCCTTCACCCTAGAAGGGACATAATACACCTTTACCTGTCTATGAACAGGGTACTTCAACAATCCTGCCATCACACACAATCTTTGTAGGCATGGTCTTTATTGTATCCAACTTTTGGTATGACAATGCATTGATGACATCCTCTTCCAAGGAGATTTATTTGACACACTCATACTGGACAACAAACATTCAAAAGGAGTTCACAAGAAGGGACAGGTCATTGCCCAACACAATGTACAAGGTCCTGCCACCTCAGGAAAATTTCTGGGAACTATTTGGTCACCCAAGACCTGCTCTATCTTTGACACTGTCAAGAAACAATGATGAACGCTGTCAGTATGCACAATGCTAAAAGAAGCCAAAAAATGTGAAGTGGTATTATCACATCAGAATTATTACTACTGTATATTTTGTGACTGCTCTTTTATACACCTCAAGACATTCTTGCCCATCTAACAGTTACTTTTGATATAGACCGTAGTGTCTCAAGTTACTGATGGGTGTCAGATAGGTCAGAATAAAAGTCTGGCCCAAATTGAGACTGATTTCATCACCATTAACTTTTGGTTTATAAGGAAATTAAAATGTGGTTTTCCTTAACCAAATTATTCTTTTTATATCTAGAAGTAACCAAATGCAAACGCATATTTCCTTTCTAAACAAAAATGTCATTTTCAGGGATATATATTTGATTCTGCACTGTACATCCTTATACAATATGTATAAAATATTCATATGCACTAAAATAGCTTCAGACTCCAAAATTTCTTAGAAACAAACAAACAAACCCAACAAAATCAACAAATTAAAGAGAAATGGATAAACATGCAATTTCACCATACCTATAGAAGTGGTCATACTGTACCTCTATGGTATGGTGAAACTGCATGTTTATCCATTGCTCTTTGATCATAGTTTAATTCCTAGTTCTGTCACCTTTACAGTACAATTTTCACTTATTATTTTCCCAGAATTACAAGAATATATAGGCTAAGATAATAGTTTTGACCATGTGTGTATGTGTTTGTGCACATGTGCATACACCTAACACACGGGAAGATAGGTCAGTGGGCTATCACTATCACTTCTAGCATATAACAGTCCAGGAGAAAAGATACAAGCATATAGTTTTGTAAACTATTCTAGTGATTCTAAAATAAGCACAGCACCTCCCTGACCACACCCAAAAATATTTTACACACACAAACACACTGCCTTCATATTACAGTGTTTGAGAACCCCTGCCCTAAAGTATATGCCAGTTTTGGATAAATGAGCCTGAGTCTATGGAAGCAAAATGTCTATGATAAATATAGTGCTTTAATTAAAGAACAGATACAATGATATAAGACTTGTTAGCTATAAATATCCATATTCTTTTATAGAGAAGCTACATAAAATAGTAGCATCTACCCAAGTATACTGTTGCTTACAGATCACTATTCCCGTAGGAAGACCTGGGTGACTTAGATCAACATTATAGATTTCCATTTGGTTCTAATTTCGCAGCCTCTAACAACCATTCAACAAGGAAGTAAAGGCTTAATTTACTTCTTGTGACAGTACGAAGTAAAAGAATGATCTCCTGCAATTTAAGACATTAAGTGGACTGAAAGTCATGGCTATGTAGTTAAGTTAAATCAAATAGATTATAGGCATTTAAATAGCCTCTTGCTAATAAGTGTGTCAGTTAGACTCTTATTAAGTTAAAATAAGTAGATAAGTTAGTACAGAAATGCTTTTCTGGGGTTTGGAATGAAATGATGAAGAATCAGTAGGGCTAATAAATTTTAGAAAAAATTAATTGTAAAATAAAATAAGAAAAAGATTTGAATGTAAAATTTTATGAGAGAAAGTGACAAAAAATTACACAATTTCAGACTCATCTATGAGCGCCTGTGTGTGTGTGTATGTGTGTGCATTAGGATGTGTTTGAGGTTATTTAATATATTTCTTTCACTAATATTACAAGGAAATTATTGATATCCCAGGAACATTTACTATTAGTTTATTTATAAATTTAAGTGTATCAGCACAAACATATTATGAAGTCAGTGTCACCAACTCAAAAACAAGGCACCAGAGAAATACGATGAAATAAGATATATGTAACTCCAAGTACTTTGCCACAGAATTAATTGCTACTAAATCTGAACAATAAACTCAATACAGTTCTGCCTTTTTCTAACATGTGAACTGATAATAATATATTCCTACTTAATATTCACTCTATTACAGGTTGAAAAGAGTCAAACTTCACATGCAGTTAGTAAAAGGAGAAGTCAAGATATAAAAAATCTAGATCATTTGGTTCCAAGTCATTTGGTCATCCAGCTTCTTTGATCTGGTAAAACAACTGGATAAATTATTTATACCAGGAACAGGAACAGAAAGAACATTGCCAAAGAATGGCCAGAAACTTTAAAATAGCATTTGTGGGAGGTGGGGCAAGATGGGAGCATAGGGGTGGGGTTTAGTTAGTCCTCTAGAGCAAATAGTAAATAGCCAGGAACAACTAGTAAATAGTCTGGACCAACTGTTTGGGGGACATCTGTGACTGTACACACATCATACACCAGTCAGGAATGGGTGGAATGGCTGAGATCACAGCACAGAACTATAAGTAAAGCTCCCCAAACTTCAGAGCTGGTGCCCCTTCCCCACAGGCACAGCAGGCTGAGTTGGAACAATTCCCTGTGGGAAAAAAGCAGCAGTCTGCAAGGAGCAAGGGAAAGTAACTCAACCAGGTTCCAATTTCAGTTTTAATTAACAAATTTGGACTATTGAATACAAGCTATGAGCACAGATAAACCCAGAGCAAGCAGGAAAGGAACCCTAATGTCTCTCCCAGCAAAGGGGAGATGGGACTGATGAAAAAAATACATACATACATACATACATACACAAATATATACAGAGGCTTTTGGAGACAGCTGAGCTCAGAAAACTGGAAAATGCTGGACACATAGAACTGGGTACCAATTCTGGTCAAGTGGTGAAACTGGGGGAATGGGGACTGCTGGCTCTGAAAGGGGATTTCTTTCTTTTTTTGTTCTTCTAAGTAGCTCATTAGAGAAAGCCTCAGACACTTTCAATTGTCAGCCCTGACTCAGGCAAGGGTGGACTTAAGATAGTTAGAGAGACAAAGGAAGAAGTCAAGTGAAGGAGACAATTCTTTAAAGGGCTTATATTCAATAAGTAAAGGGTGGGGGCAGGGCCCAGCTCAAGTGGCTGCCTCCCTCAGAGAATTCAAACCTTGGGGTCTGGGGAAAAAGAAAACAAAAAAAAAAAACAGAAACAGCTAACTTGGCTTCTGAACTCTGAACACCCTCCTCCCGAGCAGGTATAGGGTTCACTGAGAATTAAAGGCACCCCACCTCTTTACTCCAGTATGGAGCAGCACATTGACAAGTGCCACTTCCTGGGCAGGAAAGGAAAAGCACAGAGTCTAGAGGCCTCACAGGAAAGAATGACAACCTGTTATGTCTCATCCTTAGGGAAATGTGATACTGATTACACCCTCTTCCTGAGATCTGGGTCCATCTGGTCAGGGAAAATCTGATTGGGGTAATCAATGAAACCAGATGCCTAGACAACAAAAAATTATGACTCACACTAAGAAAAACAAAGATATGGCCCAGTCCAAGGAAAACTTACACTTCAAATGAGATACAAGAGTTGAAACAGCAAATTAAAGATGTTAAAAGAAATCTTCTAAATCAAATCAACAAGCTAAAGGAAAATGTTGTAAAAGAGATGAAGGGTACAAAGAAAACACTGGGTGACCATAATGAATAATTTGTAAGCTTGAGAAAACAAATGGTGGAACTTATGGGAATGAAAGGAACAACAGAAGAGATGAAAAACACAGTGGAGACATATAACAGCAGATTTGAAGAGGCAGAAGACAGGATTCAGGAATTGGCAGACCAGACGTCTGAAATCCTACACACAAAAGAACAGATAGGGAAAAGAATGGAAAAATATGAGCAGGGTCTCAGGGAACTGAATGACAATATGAAGCACATGAATATACATGTCATGGGTGTCCCAGAAGGAGACGAGAAGGGAAAAGGGATAAAAAGAATAATGGAGGAAATAATCACTGAAAATTTCCCATCTCTTATGAAAGACATAAAATTACAGCTTACCCTAAACAGAATAGATCCAAATAGACCCATTCCAAGACACTTAATAATCATATTATCAAATGTCAAAGACAAAGAATTCTGAAAGCAACAAGAGAAAGGTGATCCATCATATACAAAGGAAGCTATATAAGACTATGTGTGGATTTCTCAGTAGAAACCATGGAAGTGAGAAGGCAGTGGTATGACTTATTTAAGATACTGAGAAAGAAAAACTGCCAACCAAGTATTCTATATCAGGCAAAAAAAAAGTCCTTCAAAAACGAGGGAGAGTGTTCGAATTTGTGAATGCTGCCAGAATGCAAAACACCAGAAACGGATTGGCTTTTATAAAGGGGGTTTATTTGGTTACACAGTTACAGTCTTTAGGCTATAAAGTATCCAAGGTAAGTCATCAACAATCCAGTACCTTCACTGGAGGATGGCCAATGGTGTCCAGAAAACTTCTGTTAGCTGGGAAGGCATGTAGCTGGTTTCTGCTCCAAGTTCTGGTTTCAAAATGGCTTTCTCCCAGGACATTCCTCTCTAGGCCACAGCTCCTCTTCAAAATGTCACTCTCAGTTGTTCTTGGGGCATTTGTTCTCTCTTAGCTTCTCTGGAGCAAGAGCCTGCTTTCAACGGCTGTTTTCAAACTGTGTCTCATCTGTACTCCTCTCTCAGCTCCTGTGTATTCTTCAAAGTGTCCCTCTTGGCTGTAGCAAGCTCGTTCCTTCAGTTTGAGCTTTTATAGGGCTCCAGTGAACTAATCAAGGCCCACACTGAATGGGTGGGGCCACATCTCCCTGGAAACTATCCAATCAGAGTCATCATCCAAAGTTGGGCGGGTCGCATCTCCATGGAAACACTCAAAGAATCACAATTTAATCAACACTGATACATCTGCCCACAGAAGATTACATCAAAGATAATGGCATTTGGGGGGACATAATACATTCAAACAAGCACAGAGAGTTTAAAATATTTCCAGACAGACACTGAGAGAGTTTGTGAACAAGATAACCTATTCTACAGGAAATATTAAAGGGAGCACTACAGGCAGATAGGAAAAGACAGGAGAGAGAGGTTTGGAGAGGAGTGTAGAATGAAGACTATCAGTAAGGGTAAAAAGAGAGAGAAAGGAAAAGAAAAATAATATAACATACAATATATAAAATCTAAAAGACAAAATGGTAGACAGTAGACATTATGTTGAATGAAATTAGACAGGAACAAATGGACGGATACTGTACGGTCTCACTAATATGAACTAACATTGATGAGCAAATGTTGAGAGTTAAAGTTGAGAACATAGATTATTAGGAGAAGAAAGAGGGTAGAGATAAGGTATCTGATCCTGAAAGAGTACAGAATATTCAACAGGATTGATTTTATAGATCCAGAAATAGATAGCACCATACTGTGTGATAGTAGCACAATTTTGTGAGTACGCTGAACAAAGACGAGAGTGAGTACAAGTCAAAGAGGAAGGCTAGGCATGTATGATACCAGAAAGACAGACAGAGGATAAAGACTGGGACTGCATAACTTAGTGAAACCTAGAGTGGTCAATGATGACGATTAAGTATACTAATATAAGAATGCTTTTACCTGAGGAAGAACAAATGAATGTCAAAATTGCAAGGTGCTGAAAACTGGATGGTATAGGGGAAAAATATCATCAATGCAAAGAGGAGTCTATAGTTAACTGTAACATTGTAATATGCTTCCATTAACTGTAACCAAGGCAGTATACCAAAGCTAAATGTATATGAGTGGGATATAAGGAGTGGTATGGGATTCTTGGTGTTGTTACCGTTGTATGACCTTTTCATTGTATTTTATTTTTTTTCTTCTATCTTTTTTTTTCATTATTCATTTCTTCCCCCTCTAATTCCTCTTTCATTGCAGAAGAAATGGAAATGTCCTCATACAGATTTTGGTGGTAAATGTATAACCATGTGATTATACCAGCAATCACCGATTGTTTACTTAGGATGGATTGTATGGTGTGTGAATAAAACTGTTTAAAAAATAATCAGAGGGATACAAGTGCTGGAGAAAATGTTGAGAGAAGGATGTACCTATTCACATTGGTGGGGAAATAGAGTGGTGCAGCCCATCTGGAGGGCAGTGTGGTGGTTTCACAGGAAGGTAAGTATGGGGTTGCCATCTGGTCCTACAACCCGGTTACTGGTGTATACTTGGAGGAACTGAGAGTGGGGACTACCAGTGGACATGAACACACTGGTGTTTGTGGTGGCCGTACTCACAATTTGCAATGGATGGAGGTGACCTAAGGGTACATCGGCCCTGATAAACTGAATGGTGAACTGTGGTGTATACATACAATGGAATATTGAGTGGTAGCAAAAATAAATGAAGTTGTGAGGTATGCAACTAGGTGAATGGATCTTGAGGGCAGTATGTTGAGTGAAGTAAGCCGGAAATGAAAAGACAAACATTATAACGCCTCACTAATATGGACTAATAGTAATATGCAAACTCTGAGAACTGAATATGGGAGCATAGGTTATCAGGGAAGGGCTTATGTAAAAGTTCCTAGATTGTAAGCTCATACAGCAGTCACATCTATTCATGAGTTGTAGCAGTTATTTCTAAATTCTGAGATGCTGAGCTGTTTGTGTGTGACGTGGCTGGTCCCTGGAGCTTCGGGTGTCTGTGTGGTGCCTGGGACCAGAGTCAGAGTTCTGCAACTGTGAGTGTCAGCATTGCCCCATGCCAGAAAGTTAAAGAGGCTGAAGAGGAGATCAGACTTTGACTGGAGATATGAATGAAATGGACTTAGTTGATAATGGAGTAAATCAAACTAAAGGGTAGAGGATGACATTAAGTACATTTTAAAACTTCGGCTTCTGTGTGGGATCAAAGGAAGAGATGTTTATTTGGTGCAAAATCTATATTTTCTGCAGATTTTATAATTATATATATATATATATATATATATATATATATATATATATAATTTAAAATGTATGATCAGTTTACTCTAATGTCATAATTACATGGAACCTTGAATAGGAAATGAGACCTGGTTGGTTTGTACAGGTTAGCTTGAAGTCCCAATATATTCCGGAGTAATTTGGGCAGAGAATAAAAAGTATTTGCAAAGCCCCCTTGATGGGCTGGGGAAAAATGTGGAAAAATTAAACTTCCCCAGCTGGGGAATTCCCAATATTCTTGCAAGCATTGGGGACTACGAGTTTAGTAGGCCAAGCCCTCATTCTTGGGGCTTACCTTTATGAAGCTTGTTAGTGCAAAGGAGAAGCTAAGCCTACTTACAATTGTGCCTAAGAGTCACTCATTGAGAACTTTTGTTGCTCAAATGTGGCCTCTAGCTGTAAGCCAACTCAGCAGGTAAATTCACTGCCCTCCCCTCTACATGGGACATGACTCCCAGGGGTGTAAATCTCCCTGGCAATGTGGGTCATGACTTCTGAGGATGAGCCCGGACCCAGCATCATAGCATTGAGAAAGTCTTCTGGACCAAAAGAGGGAAAAACAAAATAAAGTCAGTGGCTGATAGATCTCAAGTAGAGTCAAGAGGTCATTCTGGAGGTAACTCTTATGCATTATATAGATATCCCTTTTTAGTTTTTAGTTTATTAGAATAGTAGAAGGAAATATCTGAAAATGTTGAACTGCAATCCAGTATACTTGATTCTTGAAGATGACTGTATAACTAAATAGCTCATATATGTGTGACTGTGTAACTGTGAAAACCTTATGGCTCACACTCCCTTTATCCAGTGCATGGACAAATGAGTAGAACAATGGGGATAAAAAGTAAATGAATAATAGTGAGGGAGGAGGGGTATGGGATGTTTTGGGTGTTCCTTTTATTTTTATTTTTTGGAGTAATGAAAATGTTCAAAAATTGATTGTGGTGAATGTACAAGTATATGGATGATTGTATGCTACATGAATACATCTTAATAAAACTGCATTAAAAGTAGCTTAGGAAAAAAAAAAAAAAAGAATGGACAGAACATAGGGGAGCTTTAAATCCGGTAGGAAGAAATTTGACTTGATGTAGCAGTATCAACATCCTCTATATGTTCTTCAGCATGTGAGTGCAATAAGGAAAATCTGGCTGAACAATGCAAGTTATTGAAAGAAGGAGAATTTGGATATATTAAAAAACAAGAGGTAATTAAATCCAAGAAGAGGCATACAGTTTTCAAGTCAGCTTTCTGAGCAATTTGTCTTTGATGTTTACTGATGCATTTTTTAAAAAATTCAGTTTTATTGAGCTATAGTCACATAACCTACAATCGTCCATGATGTACAATCAACTGATTGTATGATGCTGGGTCCAAGCTTATTCCCAGAAGTCATGTCCCACATTGCCAGAGAGATTTACACCCCTGGGAGTCGTGTTCCACGTGGGGGGGGGGGGCAGTGAGTTTACCTGCTGAGTTGGCTTACAAGAGGTCACATCTGAGAAAGAAAAGAAGTTCTCATATAGCTGTGCATTCATCACCAAAATCAATTTTTGAACATTTTCATTACTGCAAAAAATAAATAAAAAAATAAAATAAAAACAAGAATAAAAATACAAATAAAGAACACCCAAAACATTTCATTCCCCATCACCCCTATTATTCATTTACTTTTTGTTCCCATTTTTCTACTCGTCTGTCCATACATTGGATAAAGGAAGTGAGAGCCACAAGGGTTTCACAATCACACTTACTGGTGCATTTTCAGCACCCATAAGAGTGCATCTGGTGCACAGTGGTGCTCAATAAATATTTACTGAATAAATGAATGAATGAAACTGGTGGGAATGGACAAAAGGGTTCGAATGGAGCAAATGATGAACTGGGACTAGATAATGAAGGGACATACTAAGTAAGGCAATAGAGGTATTTCAAAGTTTAAAGGAAAAATACAGACTTTGGATATAGAAGTAATGGAATAGAGGAAAGGAAGGGGACTATTCAAAACCCTGTTAGGAGATGGGAACTCTGGTTGTGTTTCTGGTAGATGTTACATAGTAAATATCTGGTTAAGGTTCAAGTGTCCACACTCAAGTTGATTCTCAAACAAAGCACATGGGGCCTCGTGGCAGATGGTGGATTAAGAGAGGTGGCCAGAAATTGGTATAGAATGCTACAGTAAAACCTAGTGATCAAAGAAGCTCTGGTATCAGATAGTGATAAACTATAAACCCAGGTCTGATATTACTGAAGATTTTCATCTTGGTCAAGTTAACATCTCTAAGCCTCAGGTTGTTCATTTAAAAAATGGGGGGGGGGGATCTAAGACGGTAGCATAGGAAGCTAATAAGTACCCTGGAGCAACTAATAAACAACCAGGAACAACTAGTAAATAATCCTGAATAACTGCAGGGGGACAAAGGTGACCATTCACTCATCATACACCAATCTGCATTGGGAGGAATGCCCGAGATCACAGCATAAAATCTGTAAGTAAAAACTGTGGATCCAAGCCAGGAGCCCCCTCCCCCCATGGCCTGAGCTGCAAAGCCTCATGGTGCTAGAGAGCAGCTCTCTCTGAGCAAGTGAATACAGCTCAGCTGAGTGCCAACAGAGGTTTTAATTAAACACAGACTGCTCAGTAAAAGCATGAATCCCCAACAAGCAGGCAGAGAGGTTTTTGGTGATGACTGACCTTGGAGACCGGAGGGTGGCCATGGACTGGCCCTGAAGGGGGTTTTCTGTCCCTGTTTTGGCTCAGTGGAGAAAGCCTCAGATATTTTCAGTTCCTAGCACTCTGACCCAGACAAGGGTGGATATAGCACAGGCAGAGAGAGACCACTGAAATGCTAATGACCTCTCCCTAGGGGGTCTATCTTCCCTAAGAAGAAAGAGGTGGGCCCCAGCTCTACTACCTGCCTTCCATTCAGAACCAGACCCCAGATCCTGGGGGAAAACAGTCATGGGCCACACCTCCTTACACCAGTCTGGAGCTACAGGCTGACAGGTGCCACCTGCTGGGCAGAAAATCACAGTGACCTGAGGCCTCACAGGGTGCACCAATTTTCTAAGACACACCCTCAGGGAAACTGGATGCTGATAAGTTCTTCCTTCTGGGACTGGAGCCCATTTTGGTCTGGGAAAACCTGATGGGGTAATCAAGGAAACCATTCCTGGACAACAGAAAACTACAACCTACACTAAGAAAAATGAAGTTATGGCCCAGTCAAAGGAACAAACCTACACTTCAACTGAGATACAGGAATTGAAACAACTAATAATAAGTCAATTCAAAAAGTTTAGGGAAGATATAGCAAAAGAGATGAACCATATAATGAAAACACTGGGTGTACATAAGGTAGAAATTGAAAGTTCGAAAAACCAACTGGCAGAATCTATGGAAATGAAAGGCACAACACAAGAGATGAAAGACACAATGGAAACATATAACAGCAGATCTCAAGAGGCAGAAAAAAACACTCAGGAACTGGAGAACAAGGCACCTGAAAGCCCACCCACAAAAGAACAGATAGAGAAAAGAATGGAAAAATGTGAGTAACATCTCCAGGAACTTAAGAACAAAATGAAAAGCAGGAACGTATGTGTTATTGGTTTCCCAGAAGGAGAAGAGAAGGGAAAAGGGGCAGAAGCAATAATAGAGGAAATAATCACTGAAAATTTCCCATCTCTTATGAAAGACATAAAATTATGGACCCAAGAAGCACAACAGAATAGATCTGAATAGGCCTACACCAAGACACTTAATAATCAGATTACCAAATGTCAAAGATAAAGAGAGAATCCTGAAAGCAGCAAGAGAAAAGTGATACATCACATACAAAGGAAGTTTGATAAGACTATGTGTGGATTTCTCAATAGAAACCATGGAGGCAAGAAGGAAGTGGGGTGATATATTTAAGATACTGAAAGAGAAAAACCACCAGCCAAGTATCCTATATCCAGCAAAACTGTCATTCAAATATGAGGGAGAGCTTAAAATAGTCTCAGACAAACAGACAATGACAGAGTTTGTGAACAAGATACCTGCTCTGCAGGAAATACTAAAGGAAGCACTGCAGACAGAAAGGAAAAGACGGGAGTGAGAGGTTTGGAAAACAATTTTCGGAGATAGCACAGCAATGTAAGTACACTGAGCAAAGATGACTGTGAATATGGTTGAAAGAGGAAGGCTGGGACCATGTGGGACACCAGAACAAAAGATGAAGGATAAAGATTGGGACTGTGTAACTCAGGGAAACCTAGGGTTATCAATGATTGTAATAAAAGGTACAAATATGTTTTTACACGAGGTAGAACAAATGAATGTCAACATTGCAAGGTGTTAAAAACAGGGTGGGATAGGGAGAAAAATACAATCAATGCAAACTAGAGACTGTAATTAACAGAAACATTGTATTATGCTTCCTTTAATGTAACAAATGCAATATACCAAAGCTAAATGATTATGGGGGGGGGAGGGGAGAATAGAGGAAGGGTATGGGACTCCGGGCATTGGTAATGCTGAGTCTTTATTCTACTTTAGGTTAATGCTATCTTTCCTTTTGTTGCTTTCTAGCTTTCATTTTTTTCTCTCTTTCTTTCTCTTTTCTTTTTCTTTTGTCTCTCTGCTTTCTTTGACTCTTCCTCCTCCTTTGTGGAAGAAATGGAGATGTCCTTATTAGATACTGGTGATGGTGCTGAATACATAAATATGTGACTATACAGGGAACCAATGATTGTTTACTTAGGACAGAATGTATGGTGTGTGAACAAAATCATCTTAAAAGAAATGGGTTGATGAAGAAACCTTGAGGGCACTATATTGAGTGAAATAAGACAGATATATAAAGGCAAATATTGCAGGGTCCCACTGATATGAACTATTTATAATATGTATACTCATAGACATGAAATATAAGTTACCAGGACATAGAATGAGGCTAAAGAATGGGGAGCAGTTGCTTAGTATGAGCAGAATGTTCAATTAGGATGACTTTAAACATTTGGAAATGGACAGGGGTGATGGTAGCACATTGTGAGAATAACTAGCAGTGCTGAATGGTGTGTGAAGGTGGTGGAAAGGGTAAGCGCAGAGTCACATATGTCACCAGAAGGAAAGTTGGAGGTTAAAGATGGGAATGTATAAAACAGTGAATCTTGTGGTGGACAATGTCAGTGATTAACTATACAAATATTAGAAATCTCTCTCATGAACTAGAACAAATGTATGACACTATAGCTAGAAGTTAATAATAGAGAGGCATATAGGAAAAACAGATATAAACCTATTGCAAACTACATACTACAGTTAGTAGTATTTTAACATTCTTTCGTCAACAGTAACAAAAGTACTATTCCAAAACTATGAATCAATAATGGAGGGGCAGGTGTTTATGGGTATGGGAGGATTTGAGTTTCTTTTTCTTTCTTTCTTTTCCGGAGTAATGAAAATGCTAAAAATTGAAAAAAAAATTAATTGTGGTGATGGATACACAGCTGTATGATAGTACCATGGGCAATTGATTGTATACTTTGGATCTTTGGACAGTTGTATGATATGTGAACAACCTCTCTCTCTCTCTCTCTCTCTCTCTCTCTCTCTCTCTCTATATATATATATATATATATATATAAATAAAAAATGAGAATAATCATATTATCTGACACATTGGCTTGTGTGAAGATTAAATGAAATAATATACAGTTCAGGCATAATGATTAATGGGTCAGACTTAGCTTCCTTCAGGTGGATAATGCAGTGTAGTCTATAAAAAAAAGATGAAGCCCAGTCTTATGAAAGAGACTAAGGTGATTGCTGCAGCTCCTTGGAATCTTGATTCTTAAAGCCAATCACAGGGACAATGGATTAGAGACAAGTCTTCACAGAGCAGGTCATAGGGGCTTCATCTAAAATGTTCTATTATAAGCAGAAACTGCAGAGCAGAAAGAGGTAAAAAAGTTTTAAGAAATAAACCAATTGAAAGGGGAAAAATAAATAACTTATAATATGAAAACCAAGGTTAAGAGAATTTTAAGAAGCAGGGAATAATGAAACCTGTTAAAAGTAATGTAGTAGTTAATACAAATGAGAACTAATTTTAAACACCAATGATTTTAGTTAAAAGAGATTTTTAGCAATAGAAGAACAGGTCTAAGAGCAGTGGGGAGAATTGTGGAAAATGTGGATTAGGATAGTATACGGACTTTTCTAGGAGTTTAGCACAAAGAGCAAAGTAAGAAAAAATAGAATAAAAGGGGAATCATTTCTTGAGAACTGGAGAAACCTGTATATATTTCAAGGTCAAGGGAGAGAGTTGATGAAGAGGAAAAAGAAATTAAACTAGGAAGGATTAAAATTATGGAAGAAAACAATTGGAATTACAAGGGGTATTATCCAAAGTACAATGAGAGTTTTTTTCCCCTCACAAAAAGTATTGTAAGAGGGATACCTACGTTGGAAGTCTCAAACTTCCCAGTAAACTTGGAGGGAAGACACTTTTTTTATGTGGGGAGTCATTTGGAGGATTTTGAGCCCTAATTAAACACTTATGAGAAAGAAAAGAAGTAGTAGGAAAAAATCGTGAGAGCCAATTTGTAATTGAAGATTCAGGAACGGGCCAAACCTCTGCCATTCTGCATGTGGGATGGTAAGTTAGGGAAATGAAGTGGTAGTGATGTTTGACATCTGAATAAAAAATGAAGCATGTATGAATCAAAATATATAATTACAATGTAGTCAAGACAAATGTTTAAAAGATTCACTATATTTTCAGATGTTAGGCTATGTGCCGGTTTGAATGTATTGTGTACCCCAAATGCCATTATCTTTGTGGTCTTGTGGGACAGACGTTTTGGTGCTGTTTAGATTTGCTTGGAATGTGCCCCACCCAGCTGTGGGTGGTGACTTTGGTGGGATACTCCCATGGAGGTGTGACCCCACCCATTCAGGGTGGGCCTTGATCAGTGGAGCCATATAAAACATGCTGACTCAAAGAGACTGAACGGAGTGCAGCTGTGAGTGACGTTTTGAAGAGGAGCAAGCTTGCTAGAGAGGAACGTCCTGGGAGAAAGCCATTTTGAAACCAGAACTTTGGAGCAGACGCCAGCCACATGCCTTCCCAGCTAACAGAGGTTTTCCGGACGCCATTGGCCATCTCCAGTGAAGGTACCCGATTACTAATGTGTTACCTTGGACGTTTTGTGGCCTTAAGACTGTAACTGTGTAGTGAAATAAACCCTCATTTTATAAAAGCCTATCCATCTCTGGTGTTTTGCATTCTGCAGCATTAGCAAACTAGAACAGGCTATAAAGTTTTTAGCCAAATGCAAACTTTGTTCTTTCTGAGACCAGGAGTGAAGTCTAACTAGTATTTCCACAACTGTGGACCTGATCTGAACTCATTTCCAGAGAATCTCTTTTGAAGAGACAAGGTGGAACAATTTTGCTTGCAACCTTGTTATAATACTCGGTAAAAGAATGTACTTTTGAAATCAATCCAATGTACATGAAAATTTGCTTGTGCATCAGATCAGATAAAATATTGCTATATGTTAAACATCTTAGAGATATACCTTTGATCCCATTTGAATTCAAAGTTTGTATGTAAAATATTCTGATATTCTAATAGAGTAACCATGAAAACTCTTAAGATGAGCTCCCCAAACCCTGTGAATATGTCATAAACAGTTCTATATTCTGATGAGACATTAAAATGCTCAGCCTGAGGGCAGCCAGGGCAGATGAGACCCCTGAGCTGCCTCATACCAAACAAATACAACCATTTCCTGTACTTATTATGATGTAAAAAAAGGTTGGAAAGCACTGCTCTAAGACATTATTCATACATCCCAAAGTGAAGATACCTTAGTATGTATCCAGTAAACACCAAAGCATTCAATACATGTGAATATAAGTTAAGAATATTTAAAAGTACTACAGAGTTACAGCTTATAAAACCTTACTTAAAATAATGTAAGATGCTCAAAAACAATTTAATAAACAGAATCTGCATTCATTATATGGTTTTGAATACATGATGCAAGGAAAGCAGTAATTATCATATCAAACAATTTAGATATTAAGACAATATAGAACTTCTTTCCAAAATTCAACAAGCTCAAAAACAGACTTGTATTTTTGTTGGTAAGTTTGAGTTTTAATGTGTCTGAATTGTACCATTATTTTGATATTCAAAATGCAAATTAAAAATTGAAAATGTTTACATTTGTAATGGCTTCATTAGTTACACTAAAGAGGGATTGTGTTAAATGCTAAGGCCATAATGACAATCATTATAGTTAATGTGAAGAAAGTAGAAAATATAGCTAACATGAAGATAACATCAAGATTTTAGGAACATAAAAAGAAATGTATATATACATATGCAATATAATAAAAATTTTATTTTTATTGTAGTATGCATATTTTTATCACAAGTTAATACTATCAAACATTAAATGATGGCTTCTTCATGAACATAAGTTAAGGCTGTTAAAGAATAGATTCTACATTAAACAATGTGTTACAGAAATCCATTGCCAGTCCTATTGTTCTCTTAACCTTTTATAGAAGGACTAACCTCTAAATAAAATGTACTGAAGGGTATATGTCATGGCACATAACCTCCATTCCTCCTTTAGTTGCAGTGGATTGCACTAAAAGTAGGCATTTCATTTAAGGACAGAAAATCCATAGCTGGTGTTCCAGTTTGATAAAGCTGCCATTATGCAAAATACCAGAAATGAACTGGTTTTTATAAAGGAGATTTATCAGGTCACAAACTTACAGTTCTAAGGCCATAAACTGTCCAAACTAAAGCATCAACAAGAGGATACTTTTACTGGGGGAAGACACATGGCTGGCATCTGCTCGTCTTTTTCTCTGGATTTCATTTCAAAATGGCTTTCTCCAAAATGTCTCTGAGATTCTGTCTCTCTTAACTTCTCTCTCTCAGCTCCTGTGCATCTTTGCTTATTCTCCCAGGGAGTTTCTCTCTAAGCATCTGAGGGTCCTCTCTTAGCTTCTCCGGGGCAAACACTACGCTTCATCGCTTTAGCTTAGCATCTCCAAACGTCTTTCAGTCTGCATCTCCAAGCATCTCCAAGCATCAGAGTCTGTGTCGGCTCTTGAGCTCTCTTAAGTACTCCAGCAAACTAATCAAGACCCACCAGGAATGGGTGGGGTCCACACCTCCACGGAGATGATCTAATCAAAGGTCTCATCTACATGGGTGAGCCACATCTCCATGGAAACAATGAATAAAAATGTTCTACCCAAGAAGATCGGAGTAAGAGATCATGGCTCTTCTGGGGTCCATAATAGTTTCAAACCAGCAGAGCTGATAAGTGACCAGCTGGTAATGTGACCCCACAGGAAAATATATATTATTTCTGTTTAAATTATTCTGAACAAAATTGAATTTTCATGATAAAATCCAGTCACTTTATCACCTGTGGCTGGAGTAAAGAGTGAAACAAAAGATGAGCCTGTGAGATCTAGACCACTATCTGTCATGGGAACCAAAGTTAGAAAGAAACAAAACTATGAGCTAGAGAGAGGGAATGCGGGAAGATGGTGGAGTAGGAAGCTCCAGTAATCAGCCCCTCCACCAAAACTTATTGACCTTGCAGGAACTATCTGAATAAACTATTTTGAAACTCAGGAGACTAGGGGAACATTCTGCAGCATCCAAGAATGAACAGGAGAAAGAGGCTGGGAAATTGCAGTAAATATTAGTGAATTTCACTCTCCCTGCAGCAACTGCTATCCCCCATCACCCAGTCTCGTGGCTCCTGGCTCAACTTGCTGGTGCCAAGGTAGGATATAAAAACTCAGTCCTCCAAACTCAGGGGATATCTGGTCTGATCACTGATCACTGCTTTTGACTGGCTACTTCAGACCACTGCAGGCAGGCTCTGAGGGCTGCCATTGTTCCAATCCTCCCCAGGCAAAAGCAGAAGAATCTTCAAGACAATGACCTTCCTCAAATCTATGGAAAATTGCTAAAGGGCTTACTTAACTGCGCAACTGCTGAATCAAGAAAGTGCACCTTCAAAAGCCACTGAAGAAGCTCTTGGCATCCTTGCTGCCCCTCCCCTACACCCTCCACAGTGTGACCCTGGCTCTGTGTCAGAGGGCAGAGTAACCCCTATGGGCATACTGGGTTGCCAGTAAGTCAGTGCCAATCTATTGGTAAGAAGTCTGAAAAACTGAACTAGGAAACTTGTCTTGGGATCACCCTCCCAGAATTTGCCCTGAATTAAATACATTACAGACATTAAAGCAATGTAAGAAACAATTAAGTTAAGGGGCCTGAGGCAAAAGACTACCTGCATTAAATCACACAAGAGAGCACCCAGGAGGGGGTGAAGGTCTATTTCAAAAAGAGTAGAGGAAGTATTCATTTGAACTCCCTATAAACTTAAGGCTCAGATAAGACAGAGAGGACACTGTACTTTGTATTTGCTTTGGGCTGCTTGTCTGATAGGAAGACAAGCTCTGAAGGAAAACACCTGCCAAAGCAGGGCCAATTTGCAAACACTGTAAACAGTGCTTTTTGCTTTGGTTTGTTTATTTTGATTACTCCAGCTATTCAAGAAAATTTCTGTCATATAACCAACTAGATGCAAACTTAAGGAATAGACAGCTCAGACTCTAAACTCCAGAGTTAACACTTTAAAATGTTAAAATGTACAGTGTACAACAAAAGATTATAAGGCAAACCAAAGAAACAGGAAATGATGGCCCATTTAAAGGAAGAGGATGAAAATCCAGAAACCATCAACAAAGACCTACCAAAAAAAAAAAGATCCTCAATATGCTTGAGGAAATAAAGGGAAAAATAGGGAAAAACATGCTAAAGAATATGAGGAAAGCAATGAATGAACAATATGGAACTCTCTTTGAGATGCTTAAAAGGAATGAATCAGAAATACTGGAGTTGAAAAACATAATAATTGATATGAAAAATTCCCTAGAGTGTTCAACAGCACTTTGGAAGTGGAAGAAGAAAGAATCAGTGATTTCAAGATAAGGAAATTGAAATGATTCAGGCTGAGGGGCAGAAAGAAAAAAAAAAAGAAGGAAAAAGAGTGAACAGAGCCTAAGAGACCTGTGAGACATCATCATGTTTGCCAATATATGCATTATGGGAGTTCCAGAAGGAGAAGTGAGAAAGGGGAAGAAGAAATAATGGCAGAAAACTTCCAAATTTAGTGAAAGATATGAATATGCACATTGAAGAAGCCCCCAAAGCTCCAAACAGTATAAACTCAAAGAGAACAAGGCTGAAACACATTTTAATCAAACTTTCCAATATTAAGGACAAGGAGAGAGTTCTGAAAGATGCAAGAGAAAACCTATGAGTTATGTACAAGGAAATCACAATAAGATAAACTGCTGATTTCTTATGAGAAACCATGGAAGCAAGGTGGCAGGGACATGGAATATTTAAAGCAGTGAAAGAAAATAATTGTCAACCAAGAATTATATATCTGCCAAGACCTTCTTTCAAAAATGAGGGAAAGATTAAGACATTCCCAGATAAAGAAAGCTGAGGGAGCTTGCTTCCACTTAGACCTGTTCTATAAGCATTGCTAAAGGAAAGGACACTTGACAGTGGACTGAAGTGGCGTAAAGAAAGATCTCCAGTGAAAGTAACAGTATGGGTATTTATACATGCCAACACTGTTGCATTGTATTTATGTATGCATGCATGTATGTATGTATTTATTTATTTTGGTATGTAACTCCACTTCTTACTTATCACAGGTGCTAAAATGCAAATGCACAAAAAGTAATGATGAATCCATGGTTTTGGGCATACAAAGATATAATTTGTAACACGTTAAAAAAAAAAAAACTAGGAGGATAAGAGGTATAGAAACCATGTATATGTATGCTATTGAAGTTGTTATCAAGTCATATATGATTGTTAAAGATTTAGCATGTAAATTTTAACCCAAGGGTAACCACACAGAAAAATATGAAAAATATATTTAGGAATAAATGAGAAGGGACTCAAAATGGTACAAAACTAATAATCAAATAAATATGACATAGACATTATGGAAGATTTGAGGGTCAATAAAGGTATAACACTTAGAAAGACAAAATAGAAATATGGCAAAAAAAATTTTTTTAAATAGAAATATGGCAGAAAAAAGTCTTGCATTACCAGCAATTACTTTAAATGTAAATGGATTAATCTCTACAGTCAAAAGACAGATTGGCAGAATGGATTAAAAAAAAAAAAGCATATCAACTCACCTTAAAATCAAAGACATAAGTAGTTTGAAAGTTAAAGGATGGAAAAAAATATAAATATCATACAAGTAGTAGTCAAAAGAGAGTTGAAAGAGCTGTACTAAAATCAGATAAAAGAAAAGACTTTAAATAAGTAACTGTTATGTGGGACAAAGAAGTTCATTATGTACCGATAAAAGGGTCAGTGCAAAAAAAGGACATAACAATTATAAATATATATGCCTCTAATTGCAAAGCTCCAGAATATAGGAAGCTATTATTGATAGATTTGAAGGGAGAAATAGACAGTTCTACATTAATAGTGAGAGGCTGCCTTACATCACTCTCGATAATAGAATATCTAGACAGAAGATCAGTTAAGGAAATAGAAGACTTGAATGATACTCTAAACCAATGAGACCTAACAGACATATATAGAACAATTCACCAAGTAACAGCAAAAGACATATTCTTAAGTGCACTGGATCATTCTCCAGGATAGACCATATGTTAGGTCAAAAACAAGTCTCAATAAATTAAAAAATATTGATACCATACAATATACCTTCTGTGACCACAATGGAATGAGGCTAGAAATCAATAACATAGGAAGAAACAGAATATTTACAAAAGTATAAAAATTAAACACATACTCTTAAACAACCAATAGGTCAAAGAAAAAATCACAAGGGAAATTAGGAAATTGTCTTGAGGTGAATGAAAATGAAAACACACATGCCAAAATTTAAGGGATGTAGCAAAGGCAGTGTTGAGAAGGAAATTTACAGCTCTAACTGCTTACATTAAAAAAGAAGAGAAATCTCAAATCAGAGACCTAACTTCAAAACCGGAAGATCTAGAAAATGAAGAGCAAACTAAACCTAAAGTGAATGAAGGAATAAAATAAATATTGGAATGGAAAACAGTGAATCTTACTGTAAACAATAGACTATAGTTAATAGTACCATTATAAAAATGTTCTGTCATGAATTGTAACAAATATACTACACTAATGCAAGGTGTTAATAATAGGGTGGCATATGGAAACTCTGTATTGTATGTATTTTATGTATGACTTTTCTGGAAGCCCATAATTTCTCTAATAAAAAAAAAAAAGAAAAGATTAGAGAGTAGATAAATGAAATAGGGAATAGAACAAAAATAGAATCAACAAGATCAAAAGTTGATTCTTTGACTTCTCAAAACAAAATCAATAAAACTGGCAAACCTTTAGCTAAACTGACAAAGCAGAGAAAGGAAGCTCACAAATAACTAAAATCAGCAGTGAAAAGGGGACATTACTACCAACTCACAGAAATAAAAAAGACTTTATATAAAGGACACTATGAACAACTATACATCAACCTAGATGAAACAAATTCCTAGAAACACATAAATGGCCTACACTGACTCAAGAAGAAAAAGAAGAGTTCAACAAACCAGTAATAAAAAACCACCTCCCAACGAAGAAAGCCCAGGACCAGATGACTTCATAGGTGAATTTTACTAAACATTCCAAGAAGACTTAACACCAATCCTGCTCAAACCCTTAAAAAAAATTTGAAGAGGAAGAAACACTCCCTAACTCATTTATGAGGTCAAAGTCACACTCATACTTAAGCCAGATAAAGATAGCACAAGAAAAGAAAATTATAGACTGATATCCATTATGAATATAGATGGAAATATCCTTAACAAAACACTAGCAAACCAAATCTAACAATGCATGAAGAGAATTATACATCATTATCAAGTATGATTTATCCCAGGTATGCAAGTTAGTTCAATGCAAGAAAATTAACTAATGTAATACATCACATTAACAGAACAAAGGGAAAAAACAAACTAACATATGATCATCTGAATTGATGTAGAAAAGGCATTTGACAAAATTCAGTACCTTTTCTTGATAAAAATACTTAGAAAACTAGGAGCATGAAAAATCCACAGCTAACATCATACTGAAAGCTTTCCCTCTCAGATCAGGAACAAGACAAAAATGCCCACAGTCACCACTGTTATTCAACACTGAACTGAAATTTCAAGGTAGAGGAATTAGGCAAGAGAAAGAAATACATGACATCCAAAAGAAAAGGACAATGTGAATCTTTATTTGCAGATGGCATGATCCTACATACAGAATATCCTGAAAAATCCACAACAAAGTATTAGAGCTAATAAGTAAATTCAGCAAAGTGGTGGGGGACAAGATAAACACCACAGAATCAGCAGTGTTTCTATATACTAGTAATGAACAATCTGAAGAAGAAATGAAGGAAAAAAGTTTCATTTACAATAGCTACTGAAAGAATCAAATATCCAGGAATAAATATAACCAAGAATGTAAGGAACTTACAGAAAACTATAAAACATTGCTAAAAAGAATCAAAGGAGACCTAAGTAAATGGAAGAACATTCTGTATTCACTGATTGGAAGACTAAATATTGTTTTGATGTCAGTTTTACTGAAAGTAATTTACAAATTCAATACAATTCCAATCAAAATTCCAATAGCCTCTTTGAAGAAATGCGAAAGTCAATTATCAAATTTATATGGAAGTCTCAGGGGCCTTGAATAGCCAAAGCCATCTTGAAAAAGAAAAACAGAGTTGGAGATCTCACACTTCCTGATCTTAAAACTTATTACAAAGGCACAGTAATCAAAATAGCATGGAACCATATAGCAGGCATATAGCAATGGAATTGAATTGAGAGTTCAGAAACAACTCTCATATTTATGGCCAACTGATTTTTGACAAGAGTTCCAAGTATACTTGATTGAGACAGAAAAGTCTCTTCAACAAATGGCACTGGGAAAATTGTATATCCATATGCAAAAGAATGAATACAGACCCCTGCATCACACCATATATATAAATCAACTCAAAATGAATCAAAGACCTAAATATAACAGCCACAACTATAAAACTCCTAGAAGAAAACATAAGGAAGCATCTTTAGGACCTTGTGCTAGGTAATGGTTTCTTAGACTTTACCCCAAACAATGGATAACAAAAGAAAAAACAGATAAATGGGAACTCATCAAAATTAAAAGCTTCTGTGCATTAATGGACTTTATCATGAAGGTAAAAAGACAACCTACGGAATGTGAGAAAATATTTGGAAAACACGTATCTGATTAGGGTTTAGTATCCAGAATATATAAAGAAAACCTCAACTCAACAACAAAATTATTAAAACAAAAAAAAAAAACCAAAAAAACAAAAAAAAACAACAATAAAAAAACAATTAAATAATGGTTAAAAGACTTGAATAGACATCTCTCCAAAAATGATATACATATGCTCAGAAAACACATGAAAAGATGTTAAACATCATTAGCCTTTAGGGAAATGCAAATCAAAATCACAGTGAAATATCATTTCACACTTACTAGAATGGCTCCTATTAAAAAATGGAAAATAACAATTGGAGAAGATGTGGATGAATAGGAATACTCATTCATTGCTGGTGGGAATGTGAAATGGTGCAATCACTGGGGAAAACAGTTGGGCGGTTTTTTCAGAAAGTACTGACTTACCATATGACCTAGGAATCCCACTTCTAGGTATATACCCCAAAGAACTGAAAGCAGGGCCTCAAACACGTATTTGTCCACCAACGTTCATGGTGGCATTATTCACAATTGTCAAAAGATTAAAGCAGTCCAAGTATCCATCAACTGATGAATGGAAAAATAAAATATATTATTGGTATATTATTGGTATATTCGTATAGAATATTATTCAGCTGTAAAAAGGAATGAAGTTCTGAGATGTACAGCACATAGAATTGAAAAGATCCTATTGAGTGAAATAATCCATATACAAATGGACAAATATTGTATGATCTCACTGATATGAAATAATTAGAATAAGCAAATTCATGGAGCTGGAAACTGGAATATAGCTTACTGGAGACCTGGGAGGGTGTAGGGAATGGGGAGTTGATGCTTAAATTGTACAGAGTTTCTATTTGGGGTGTTGCAAAAGTTATAGTAATGAATGGTGGTGATGGTAGCATATCATTGTGAATTAACAGCACTGTATGTAATTATCAGCACAGAATTGTATATTTGTGGTTAAAAAGGGAAACATTAGGTTGTACATATGTTACTAGAATAAAATTTAAAAAAATAAGACTGTACAACACAGTGACCCTATTTTAATCATGGACTACAGTAAATAATACAATTATAAAAATGTCCTTTCATCAATTGTAACAAATCTACCACACTAATGTAAAGTGTCAACAATAAAGTGGTATATGGTAGCTCTATTTTATGTATGATTTTTCTATAAAGCTATAATTTCTCTAATAAAAAAAGACTATGAAGTAAAAAATAAAATGTGCATAGTTAAGGGAAAGGATGTAGCTATGAAGTAGAGAGAATGTTTATAGAACAAACAGAGAGAAGACAGTTGGTAATAAGTGGAAATAAATCAGACATGTGGAAATGCATGACCTCCTTGTTTGCCCTTAGATTGCAAAGGATCTTCCCACCAGCCCACTTCCCCTTTCAGGTGCTACTTAACCAAGTTTCACCCTCAGCCTTCAGTCTGATTGTTTTGTTATCCTTGGGTTCTTGGATACCCTCTCTTCCATTTTTAAATGTACTTCAAATCTCGTATCCTTAAAGGAGCCCAACTCAATTGACTAGGCTAGCTTTTCCAAAGTATTCTGTAGTTAAATAAATTTAACAAATTTGGAGTTAAACAAACCTAAATTAGACTGCAGGATTTTAAAAAAGATGTTAAGAAAACAAATATAAATTATGTGGATCTTGAAGGAAGGAATATAGCATGGAGCATGTCTCAATGTCTTAGGCCCCAGGATTTAGGTTTTGAAATAGCATTGGCCAGAATTAATGATCAGTGGCTGGACTTGAAAGAGGCTGACATAAGGTATTGCTGGAATCAGGTCTGTTTTTTTCCTCAAAGCCCTTATTCAAATATCTAAATAAAACTGATATGTAATTGTAAACATGAAATAAATGTACATCTATATAGAATGATTTCTTTCAGGCAGCCCACGTTGATTAATATAGATGCTACCAATGTTAAGTATAAACTCACCTTTAAAATGGTAACTTGAATATGAATATTTATTTGATCCATTTCTATCCCCACATAATTTTTTTAATTCAGTTTTACTGAGATATATTCACATATCACACAATCACCCACAGTGTACAATCAGTTGTGCATTCATCACCAAAATCAATTTCTAAACATTTTCATTGTTCAAAAAACAGATAAAAATAATAATAAAAATAAAAGTATAAAAGAACACCCAAAATATTCCAACCCCCATTCCACGTTCCATTTCTTGATATCACTACTGTTACATGGAAAATTGCTTAGAAATCAGATATCTCACTACTCTTAATTACTATTACTAACAGTATTACCATCAACAGTATTAGATATTGAGCTTTATTATTAGTATCATTAAGTTCCCGCTACACTTTACAGAAACTATGCACAAAATTCTAGAGAAGGTTCCAGGATTTCTTGGCAACTCTGAAGGATTAGCATATCTCAGTTTACTATTAGTTTATTCAGTTTACTCAGAATCTAGAAGCTTTTATGTCTGATCAGTGCATATGCTGAGAATAATATCAGGGTGGCCCAAAAGGCATAAAATCAGTCTAATCTCAGGCATTTGTGAAGTAAAAGAAAAGCAGTTTTCAAATCATTTTATAAACCAAAATCACATCTTGAAATATCTATCATTAATTAAAAAATACAAATAGATGAAAACATGTACTCTCTGAGTTTAATCTTTACAATGGCAAACATCAGGAAAGAATAGTAAACATGTTTTCTTTTCACCTTAATATTTTTCTCTCAAAGCATCAATTTGCGCCTTAAATTCAGTTAACATTAGCCCTGAAATTTTGAAAAGTGGAGAGCAAATGCACAATAACTTCGCCTACAATGAATTTAAGAAAGTAAATACATTTTTAAATTTTTAAATTGGTTGTGTTCCTTAGTTTGTCAATGTTAACTACATTTTAAATACATAAAGATATCTATGTATTTGATATATTGACATTCTGGAAAAATAATCTAAATTGGATTAGTATATAAACATGATTTGTAGATAAACAGGTAAAATTAATTTGTGATACTAGTAGAGAAATATAAATATATTCAGAACATTAAAAATTGAGCATTTATAAGCATTGCAGCCTAATTTCTTTGTTTTACCTTAAAACTTAAAATATTGAATTCAAGTTTTAATATCCTCTTCATTTAACATCTCTGACTTCATACAGTAAACAGTTTGAGCCAAGGGAGACAAACAGAAAAAACTTACTTGTGATGCTGTTTCGCGAGACTAACACAAGAGAAAGGAAAAAGAAACACACAAAACACATTTTAGACAATGATCAAACAAAAGGCATACATGAAACATTCAGCAACAAGGACAAAATACAACATTCAAATAATACTTATAATCTAATTATAGTTTAATTATTAGTTATTTAATTATTTATTATTTTCTGAATAAAATTAGATAAACAAGCTATTATTTTAAAAAGTTACCTGAAAGTTGTACTTGCTAGATTGTTTTTTGCTAAAATTGCCTGTCTAAAATTTGATAGAAAAAGTCATGCTAATAATTTATGTTGCTAGAATTTTATGGACATAAAATTATTATTGGTATTACTATCTGTACCATTATTTTTGAATTTATAATTTACAGTAAGACTGCTTTTCTTTCCTCCATATATAGTGAAGATGATGGGAATATTCTGAGCTTTCACATTGGCTAAAGGGGCTAAAACTTGAATAGCCCATTAGTATAGTTAGGTATTCCAAAAATCATGTTGTCTTATTCTTCATTTCTAAAGAACAATATTCTGTTCATTGCCACCAAATTATTTAGTAAGACTTTTGGATTTAAGAATTGTGGATAAAAGATTTTGGACAGAAATAACATTCCCCTCTCTCCCTTGAGATGAATGTGAATCCTTGACCATATTATATTTGAAAGAATTCCCTTAAACAAACACATACAGATAGTGGTAGATGAGATAGTACAAAGGGGCAGACCCAACTGTACTGAACAGTTTCCATGGAATAATTTTCCAGATATTGTGCATACTGATTAAATGTGTGTGTGTGTGAAATAGTTCTTGTACCAATCTATAACACACCAGAATAACTGAGATAATATTCCAGAACTTTTATAAATTTCATAGATTTTGATCATCAATATTCCTTATCATCATTTGTGTTTTCAAAGATGATTGCTAAAGTGTTCAGTGCTCCACCCACTCCCACTAGCAGAGCAGTAGCACAACTGACAATAGCCTTTTTCTCTTTGCACAGAACATGGAGGATATGGAAGATAGGCTGGGACATGACATGGCACGAAAATGTGAATCTGCCTTTAAAATGCATGCTTTTAACTCCATGAAAAAAACAAGGAAGTGAGGACTAGAGTCTTATATTAGTCATCCCTACTAGATCATTATATCAAATGTTAGCATTTAATGAAAATTATTCATAGAATAGGAGAGCATTTAATACTTAAAAGTACAAACTGTGGAAGTAATCTATGAATGAAACTCATTTATACTTGTAAATCTATTAGTTTTTTTCATTTTATTAGTTATAAATCTATGGCTTAAATACTGAAAATATTCTTACTGTTTGTTTTGAAAAACAGCAGCTCCTACCATAATCTCTTCTATTTCCTGCAAGGACCCATCTACTTTTACCTCTTTTAGCTGGATATGTTGGTTTTTATTCTCCCTGTTTCTATATAAAGTTTGATTGTTATTTCCTACTTCTTTTCTACTTCTGTTTTTATCTACTGACTTATTCCTATGGAAGAAGAATTAATCTTTTCCACCTATCACACCACCTTTGCCATGTCCTATCATCTTTAAACAGTTCAAGTGTAATTTTGGTTGGATCAAAATTCAGGGTGTATTAAACCAAGTACAATTTACATATGTGTTATGTTGGAAACATAGATAGTATTCATTTCCTGCACAAATTTTTGCACTGCTGGTGGTGTTATGTTCCTAGAGTTAATAATGGTATTGCTTTACTGATTGCTTAATTAATTATGCACCTATCAATAACTATTTCTGAGCTCTTTGGCAATTGCTTAATTTCTTTTTAACATATTGAGATGTATCCAGTATTCTATAGATTTCATTTCCCTGAAGAAATTTTTCTGGATTTCCTGACCCTCTCCAATCTGCAATGATTGCCCTTAATGCCTGATGGTACTTTTACGATCATCTAGGTATTTCTGTGATGTCATTCTTGTGTTGGATGCCTGTTTCCTGCATCTCATGGTTCCTTCTTCCACAATTTATTCCTTCATTCTGGTGGAAATAGTTTCCTTAGAAAGCAGGTATGGGAAGTATATTTTTGGAAAATATGTCTATCTAAAATATGTTTTATTTTACTTTTATAAATGTTTGATAGTTTTGGCTGAGTACAGAATTCTAGTTTGGAAATAGTATTCCTTCAGAATATTGAGGGCATTGTTGCATTGTGTTCTGGTTTGCAGTGTTGTTGCTGAGAAATCCGAAGCAGTATTTTGGATGAAACCTATTCCCTACATTGTTCGGAAACTTTCAGAATTTTTTCCTTTCTTTCAGTGTCCTGAAATTTTAGGATGCTCTGCCTTGGTGTGAGTCTATTTTAATCCACTATCCTGAGCGCTTGATGACTACACACAATTGAAAACTAAGACTCTTCAATTCTGGGATTATTCTTGAATTATTACACCAATACTTCATTCCTTCAATTGTATTGTTTCCTCTCTCTGGAAATCTGATAATTTAGATATTGGACTCCTTGTATTAGTTCTCTCATTTTATCTTTTCTTTACTATTTCTATGTTTTGATTTTTTGCTATGATTTCTCAGTGATTTTCTCAACTTTATGTTAAACAATTTTTAGGAGGTTTTCACTTCTGATATCATATTTTTAATTTCTAAGAGTTCTTTTTGATTCTAAGAACTTATTCTAAGTACTTTTTATTCCCTTAGAAAATAGTTTCTGGTTTATCTTTCACTTTTGAAATATCATCTCTTTTTAATAATATTAATTATAGTTTTATAAGTCTATCATTATACTAACACATATTTGAGATATCTTATAATTCATCTATATTTCAAGTGTATAATTCAAGGATTTTTTAGTAAATTTACCAAGATGTGCAACCAACACCATAAATCAGTTTTAAAATATTTCCATCACCCCAATAACTGTCTATTAACTGTTAATCACCACCCTTGCCTCATCCCCTGACTCCACTTGAAGCAATCACTAGTCTTTCTATCTTTATGGACTTGCCATTTCTGGACATTTCATATAAATAGAATCATACAATATGTGGTATTTTGTGTCTGGCTTCTTTCATTTAGCGTGTTTTTGAGGCTCATCCAAACTGGTATATACTGAACCATGTATCAGTAGTTTGCTATTTTTTTTTTTTTTAATGTTGAAAAGTATTCCATTGTAAGATTATACCACATTTTGTCTATTTGTTCACCAACCAGTTGATAAACATTCAGGTTGTTTACAATTTTGGTTTATTAAGAATAATGCTGCTTGAGAACATTCATGTCCAAGTCTTTCTGTGGTTACATTTTCATTTCTCTTGGGAGGATATTTAGGAATGGAATTTTGCTTTTTTTTTTTTTTAATTTTCTTCTCCCTAGATGGTCTGTTTCCTCCAAGATTTTTTTTTTTTTTCTTTTCTTCCTGTTTTTTAATTTTGGTCTTTATATTTCACATTAGTAGCTTTCCTCAGAACACAGGAAAATTTCAGTTGTCTTTGTATATTTAAGAGTAGGGATTAATAGATTGATTGAAATCTCTAAGTGAGATGTCTTGATCAAGAGTTTCATGGTGATCTGGGTGGACTATTAAACTGGAGAATCTCCTACATCAGTATCTTTAGATCCTGCCACTTGCCTTGTCAGATTCCCTGGGGAAGACTCTTCCAACCTGCTGCAAAAGGGATAGAACATATATTTTCACTTGTCTCCTGACTTCAGGTTTAGAGGTGACCTCTCAACTCTTGGATTTCCTGAATAATAGAAGTGTCTTTGTTATTGGTGATGGAACTCAGGATGGCACCCAATAGTTTATGTTATTGAGGTAACTCATGATGTGCCCCTGTAACTAAGTGTTTTCAGCTTGAATTCTGCTGGGGTGGAGGTGTGGCAAGTGGGACAGAAGACTGAGTTAAACCCTGCACATAAAAATTGTTTAACATAAAGTCATAGGCACTTGATCAACCAATCACCTAGGTAAGGAAGCCCCAACAGAAATTCTGGACACCAAAGCTCAGGTGAGCCTCCCAAATTAGCAATACTCTGTGTGTACTGTCACACATGGATTTGGGGAGGGCAACATGGAAACTTTGTGTTTGGAAGCTTCTCAGACTCTGCCCTTTATATCTCTTCCTTTGGCTGGTTCTGATTTGTATCATTTCCTGGTAATAAACTATAAAAGTGAGCACACTAGGTTTCAGGGAGTTCTGTGAGTCCTTCTAGTGAATTACTGAAACTGAGGGTCGTTTGGGGAAACCTTCAAACTGGCGATTTGTGTCAGAAGTGAGGGTGGTCTTGTGTGGACTCTTCCCTCTAACTTTGTAGTTGGGCCGTGTGCCAGTTTGAGTGTATTGTGTCCCCCAAATGCCATTATCTTTGTGGTCTTGTGTGGGGCAGAAGTTTTGGTGCTGGTTAGATTTTCTTGGAGTGTGCCCCACCCAGCTGTGGGAGATGATTCTGATGAGATGTTCCCATGGAGGTGTGGCCCCACCCATTCGGGGTGGGCCTTGATTGGTGGAGCTATATAAATGAGCTGATTCAAAGAGAAAAAAGAGAGTGCAGCTAGGAGTGATGTTTTGAAGAGGAGCAAGCTTGCTAGAGAGGAACGTCCTGGGAGAAAGCCGTTTTGAGGCCGGAGCTTTGGAGCAGTTGCCAGCTGCCTTCCTAGCTAACAGAGGTTTTCCGGAGGCCATTGGCCATCCTCCGGTGAGGGTACCCGATTGCTGATGTGTTACCTTGGACGCTTTGTGGCCTTAAGACTGTAATTGTGTAGTGAAATAAACCCCCGTTTTATAAAAGCCAATCTATCTCTGGTGTTTTGAGTTCTGCAGCATTAGCAAACTAGGACAGGCCGTAACCCCTTGCACTTGCTGTCAGAAGTTTGGGGCAGAATTGGCAGTATGTGGGATTGTACCCTCAACCTTACAATTTGGCTAACCTGCGTACCCCCAGTTTTTCTGAATAGAAAATTGACTTAAGGGATATTCATTTTAATGATACTTATGCATTTTGCAAAACTGTGGTTGAAGATACTGTTCAATATGTTACCTAACATCTGTTAAATAAGGAAGCACAGAATATACTTCTATCTTGTAATCAGTGGTCAGGAAAATAAAATCTTTCTCATTATAAACTTTTACCCTATCATGTATCAGACTATAATTGTTATATAAATTAACATAGTTTATTTTTGCTTTATTTGCCAGGAAAATAAAATTTGAATTTAGGGTTCAACTATAGTACTCAATTCATTTTATTTTTATTCTTTTTCTTTATATTTTTCTTTCAGTTCATTTTAGATGTGAAATAATATTAATTTAACTGCTCCTATTAAGACATTTTTTGTAACAATGCTTGATGGTACTATTTTTATCTTTAATTATTTAAATTGCCTCAAATTTTTATGAAGATAGACAAAATATAACATTTCAATGAATGTGTATTTTCTAATAGTTGGTTTGAATTAAATGAAGGAAGATAGGATGTGTCATCTTTAATTAATTTCCATTTTTGAAAAACAGTTTTATTGAGGTATATTCCCATACCCTAGAATCATCCACAGTGTACAATCAATTATTCACAACACCATCATATAATTGTGCATTCACATTTTCAACTCAGTTTCCTTTTGTCTTCCTAAGGATGTGTGTTTCTCATATGAGCTAGAGGTTTGGAGATTTATTAGTATTTTACTGAGGTGATATTTATTTGTGATAGGCAAAGTTGAGGAATGGGTATTAAATGCCCCATCTGTAGTATACAAATGCCAGTTCTCCTTTCCCTACCTACAATTTAAATAGCATGACAAAATCCTTTAATAATACAAAATGACTGGCATGGATACAGAACTCCACCAAAGGCCAAATCTAATAGTTCAAGTTCACAAAGCCTATACGTAAAATCACTATATTGTAGTGCTATATTGTATGGAAATCATTGTACCTACCAGTGTCATATAAGAAATGGTTAATGGCTTATGCATGAAAGCATTTGTCCTCTTTTGGTCTTTAAGGTAGGTAATAATAATTTTTTTTTGTATCCAGTATTACAAGTTTAGGCATATCTGATCAAACCATCTTACATATTTACCTGTCAGGTATATCTCTCCTATCAGTCATTCCTACTTTCTTTGGATTTGGTGTTGCTCTTTGCAGTGTGAACCACTGGGACCACAGCCAATGGCAGCCTCGAATTTGGCAAGAAAGATTACAATAAAGCTACACTTAGCATCCCTGAAGCTACAGTGAAACCAAGAAAAAACATCTGAGAAAAGTTGAACTATTTCCTGCTGTCCTAAAAATTCATTTACATAAGTGTCAAAATATGGATTTTAAGAAGAAAACAAAACTCTGTTCCATTACTCTTATGCTCTCCCTATAAAGCCCTTCTTTTCTATAAATGAATTAATTGATACTATCATAAAATGATATAATGGTTATATGGATTACTAAAATGTATATGGCTGATTAGAACCTCATCCTTGAGGTAATTTTGGGTAAGATCAATAAAAGCTATAATTAACCAAAATTTCACATAACTTTGGGGTAACTCATAAAGAAAAATGTATCAAGAATATAAGCAATAACTTTTATTAAACAAGTTTATGGATATGAGTAGTATAGGGCATTTATTCAAGAATTATTTTTCCTAAGTGTCTAATTTAAAAGGTAATGTTTTCTAAGGACATATAAATACTCAGCAACTTAGATCCACATGATGTGGTCAGATCAGAGTATGGATATGTTTTCGGATATATGCTGCCATCAGGAATTTTATTCCTATTAGCAGAATCTAGTTTTCTTGTAAAATTATTGAGCTATTCTCTGGGACAGTATGGCACTGCTTCTGGAGTTCTCTCTTGGCCTCTGAGTGGACTTCATTATAGAAATTGAGAAATGTGACTTCAATGTTTACTAACTTCTCTGTGCTTTGCTTACTTCCAAATGACAATATACGGAGTTCGGAAGTGTATTAGGAAGCTTAGGTTACTTGCCTTGAAAACTTTTCTTTATGTGTTACAACTTCAAGGTTTACTTAGAATTAATTTGCTTCTTGAACATCTTCTGGAAATGGTAAATCCTATACCTACAAAAGGCATCTAGAACCCAAAGCCCACAAACTCTAGAATAGACCATTATTCCAAAATATTTTGTAAAATTTTGACATGGTGTACTAAAACTATTAGTGGTGATTTTTTTTTTTTTTTTTTTTTTTTGCCTCTGCAACTTGATATGATGTGCTTAGAATGGAATTCTTTTTCACTTTCTACTACATTCTTTCAGAAATCCTTTAGTTTCCATGTTTATGAATGACTGTATTCAATCAGATTAAATATCAAAGTAGAGATATTTTGATATTTCCAAACCTCAGATGTAGTAAGTTTCTGAGTCTCAGTCCTATAGATTCCGATGGGAACATCTCCTGTAGAAGAACACAACTTCTGATAAAGTCTGGCATAAGTTCTGATCCATAAGTCATCCTCAGTGATTCTCATCTATAATACATATGAATTATTTACATATTAAATTTATAAGAAATAAAAACAAAGTGATTATTGTCCATCTGTTAAAGACTGAATTTACTCATATTTTGAAATCTCAAGATGATAATTTATAGCTCCTCATACATGCATTAAACTTATTTATTGCATTCCACCTTAGCTTATCCCCTTGTTTCATTCCAAACTTAAGAAAACCAAGTACTCAATGTGTGGCAGTAGAGCACTGTATTAACTCAGTATCAATAGACAACTGGGCACTGGTAATAGACTAAGTGATGTTGGAAGATGTGTGGAGAGTTTTTTGTATGTTGCAATAACTTGAGGTTACTGCTGGCATTTAGTGAACAGGATCAGCCAATGCTAAAAATCTTAAAATGCAAGAGACATTCCAACACAAAAACAAATTGTCTCATCCAAAGTTCTGGTAACATCCTTATTGAGAAATGCATATAGTAGAATGAACACAAAAGCTGACAAGAGACATGAATTGTAGTCCCTCTTTGTTACTTGTAAAATTGAACTGTTAGCAAGCCACTTTATTAAACTCTCTTGGACATAGTACACTCATCTATAAACCCAAAGGAGTAAACTTCAAGATCACTGTTTCTCTGCACAGTGTGGCATCCAATGTCTGTACCTGTCAGTCTCAAATTGCTTGCTAGAAAAAAACCCTTATTCTGTATTTCGTACAGAAAGTCTGGTTTCTTATGATCATTGGTTTAGAATACATACATTTTCCTCAAAAGTTTTCAAAAGACTAAAAAACAAACAAACAAACCCTTCAGATGCCCTTCTTTGAACATATGTTAGGAAAAAATACGTGATATAGAAGAATTGGTCAGATTTCTCTGTGGATGAATTTCAAAACCTACTATCATAACAATCATCAAATGAAGAGATCATTAACTTACAGAACAAAGAAATCCTGATCCTGGTGTAGTGTCCAGTCCCAAAAGAAGTCTGGTTATAGAAATCATATAATCCTTCACAAATGACTACAATAGAGACAAAGTATTTATTTATTATGTATATGAAATGCAGATAACAGCTAGAAGTGTGAACATCTTGTCTCTTTTAAAAGGTTACTTCTCATAATACATCATTGAGTCTCAATAAAAAAGGAAATAAA
Source organism: Choloepus didactylus (assembly GCF_015220235.1). NCBI lineage: Eukaryota > Metazoa > Chordata > Mammalia > Pilosa > Megalonychidae > Choloepus > Choloepus didactylus. Next base: position 65,102,513 of record NC_051308.1, on the reverse strand, counting down.
AATCTATTTTGTCAGTGTCCTAAATGAACACTTACGCTCAAGCTGTTCATATGGAAATAAGGGAAATTATTATTCTGCAGAATTTTCTGACAGACAAATTTTATGCATGCTATCAGACATAATAAAAACATTTTTTAGATTTTTAATAACAAAAAATGTGTGTTGAAATAAAATAGTGAATGTCATATAAACATGCAAAATATATTTTGATATGTTGCTAGAACATCACTCAGTAGTTACAGTATAAACTGAACAAGGTTTCCAATTTTTTTAATTTAATCTTGGCTCTAAACGGAAAAACAAAACAAAACCAGACGCAAGTAAGTTGCACCATGACATGTAACAATGATTTATTAAACTGCGTGAAATGATTGCTCTAAGTTAAGTCTTTGAGTGTTAAAAAGTGAAAATTTAAACAACCAGTCAGACAGTTGAGTAGCAAATATTTTAAAAATATATATATTTTAAAAATTAAATCTATTAGACAACTGGTTTATTTCATGAACAAGTGTTTCAGAAAACTAAACACTGCCACCAAAAGCAGAACAGAAGGAAAAAAGTCCATTCTTATTCTTCCAGGTCAAAGGAGTGACATTGTGGTTTACAGAGGTATAGTAGTTTTCTAGAGGGTTAGAATGTGGCCATATCTTTTTGGGGGCCACCATTCAACTTGGTGGAACCATGAATCAACTTCATTTATGATCTGGTATGCACTAAATTTTCAGGAACTTCAAAATAGTATTTTCTAAAATGAAGAATACAATGTATTCATGGAAGAGAAAGTGAACTGAAGATTTGGCAACAGACTATTTTAAGTGATTTTAGGGTCAGATTTGGTAATACAGCCAATATGTTTACTGAATTGTTCACTAACACATTGCTCGTCCAGAAGTCATTTGTCTTGAACCTTTATCAAGACACAGGAAAGACTAGGCATGAACAGCTCCAAATGATATTACATCTGTGCATTAAATAACATGTAATTTATTCATAGAAGAATCTTTTTCAGTTTCACCCAGTGTCTATTTCCACTTTAGACAATACTTAAATTCTTCTCATAATTTGGGTATCCAGCTTACAAAAATGAAGCTTAGCAAAATATTAAAAATATATAAGTGATCTGGGTTTCAAGTGACAAGAAAAGAAGAAAGGGGGCTATTGAGAGATACAGTAAAAGTCTTCCAGTAAGTTTAAAAACAAAACAAAACAAAACACCATAAGAGACTCAAACATCATACAAGTATGGGTTATTTACCACAGTGATGGGTTTGGGAATAATTTAATGTGGTGTACATTGCTTGCAGACAAGGATTTACATAAACTGCTTGAAAGTTCATTTTTCTGAGCCCTGGCTGTACCATCTATAAATCGATTGATAATACTGCCTAAATCACAGTTTTCTTTAGGGTAGCAAGTGAAATTTCTAGGATAGTGTTATATTAATAGTAAATCACAACACAACTGTAGTCAAGAATAATATTTCTTGAATATATAACCTAAACATTTATCCTTAATAACATTTAAATTACCAATAAAAATTTAGATGGTATTTAATATACTCTTTTTAAGAATAAAAGAATGCTTATTATACATTTTAGGAATCATATGTATGTTTTAAATTACTAAAATATTTTTAACCCATAAATGGGTATTCTTTAGATAACTGAAATACGGACACCAGTAAAATATCTCATTTGACGGCAGTTACTGCATTTTTACACTCAGTGAAGTTCTGCTTTAAATATTAAAAGCAATTGAAAGAGTAAATTTAGAAACAATAAAGTAGTGCAGATAAATTTTTAACTGATTTATATCAAATGAAACTATAACAAATGATATTATAATACTTTCACAAAGACCATCTGAAAAATAAAATCTATGTACCATTTATTTGTTGCAGATATTCTAACCTTCTACACCATTCCTTGCTAAATTGAAATCTTTTTTTTGATTTTGGGTCATCATGCTACCATAGACTAAGGAGGTGTCTCTTGAGTCAGAAAGCTTGAGAGTTATAACCCAGTCATTTGCAGAGGTACAGAGGCATAGGCAATTCTATTAATAAGGAATTAAATAGTGATTTTAAACCATTCTTAATGGTTCAACAACTATTAACAACTTATCGAAAGCCCCACTGAAGGGGAATTAGTCTCTACATTTTGCTTATTCTATCCTAGTTAATTGTTTTTCAAATAACAAGTCATAAAATTGAGTTTTGAGTTATGATCAGCAAATCTTTTGTTAATGAGGTAGAATATAATTCAATAAAATAGAAATTAATAGAGCACATTACAAGTAGAAAAGACATGTATTCTGAGATATTTGTTTCAGTTATACACACATATGCATGCACACACACACACATAAACAGGTGTGTCTTGGAATGTAATGAAAAATACAAATTTTTTCTCTGTTACAAATTTTCTGCTGCTATCTGTTATGAATTTTCTACCACTTTCTGAAATAGCTTCAGAAAACACAATTTCCTGTATCTCTATGTACAACATACAATATGAAGCAAAAACGAGGAGGAAAAAATTACTACTACCGCTCTCAATTTCTACAAAACAGTTGGCATCTATTTATCTTATATATTAGACTTCCTCATGAGATTTTATGTAAACATAGGACCTTGTGGCTAAAGAATCTGAAATCCAGTGGTGTACAATGTTGTACAAGCATATGACTGCTATTGATAGAAAGACTTCAGTTTCAACACAGCTCTTCAAACAAGCTCTCCCCTTCAATCCTCTCTGTAAGAGATTAAAAGTATGTGTGTGTGGTAATGGTTTAGGTGTGGTAATGGTTTAGGGTGGGAGACTTCCTCCTAGTGTGCCAAGATAATGTATCTGGAAACTTTAGGGCAAATAAGAGTGTTTATTCTTTGTTGCATTTGTTTCTGCACTAATCTGGCATAGCAGATGGCTATAGATTGTTAGAGGCATACTCATGGACAAAATCCCAGAGGCCAATAGAAAAACTGTAACTATCATTGCATTAGTTTATTCATAAGCAATCATAGAAGAAGGCACATAAAATATATAGTAAAAAAGAGAATAGGCATAATAAAAGGCTTTAAGGTTTAATTTGAGACTGGTTATAAAATAATTTAAAGCCCTATGAAAAACTTTTTCTTTTACTGAAAATATTTAGAGATTGTCTAAGTACTTGAAACAAAGAATATTAACTATCACCCCTCTTCACTTTCTGTTAGATTTAAAAAAGATAAAATATATTTGTGTGAAAAAACATCTCCATGAGCTTCTTAGCTGTGATAAAATGTCAATTTTAACTTTGGCATTCAGGAAGAAAATAAATGGATCTTAGTTTTGTAAGGTCTTTTTAAATATTTTTTAAGGTAGACAATATTTTCCACATGCTTAAAATGTTTTTGGCTTATCAGTTTATCGACACTGCTTTGCTATTTTATTTTAAACATGAAAGAATGTATATTATGAGGAATGCTTTTTTTAAAAACCTAGTATATTGCTTGGAGTAACATGCATAATGAATGTCTATAAATAATTTCCACAGATTATTCTGAAGAATAATGTTTTTCTTACCAAATGTTTCATAGGAACATTCACATCATTACATATAGGGAATAATACATCAAAATACTTCCAGAGCCTATTTTTACTTAATAGCCCCATGGGAACACTAGATGAATTCTTAATTTAAATAAAATTCAAATGAAATACTATAAAATAAACATAGGGAGAAAAAAATGAAATACTGCATACCTGATAAAGAAGTGTGTCCAACATACTGATGCTAAACACCCTCCCAGCAGCAAAAGGCAGTCGAAACATAAAGGCCAAATTAGAACCTCTCTCCCGTTCTTTCTGCTCAGAAATTTTAGATAAAAAAAATGTGTAAGTATTCCATATTTTATTTATTTCTGCCTAGGTAAATATTTCTGACATAAGTGAAAAACTGTTTCCCATTACATGGGTTTTAGCTATGAACATATAATTAATTCACTTATATTTGTATTTTTAAAAAATTCTTTAATTTTTACAACCAAGTGATAATTAAGTTTTCTTAATCAATTAAGACACCCAGAAATTCAGTTAGAATTTGTTAAACATTTATTTACTATCCAAACATGATTTCTCAAAAGGATTTGTAGCAACATACTAAAAGAAACAAACATCATAAAATCATTTAACCAAATGTTAAAAAAAAAAAAAAAATAGGCTAGGGCACATAATGTATCATAATGCCTATAAAACTTTGCATTTGATTATTGTCATATGGGGGTACAAATAATAATAATAATAAAAGGTACATGGGAGCCATCACATCCAGTATTTGCTAGCTTTCCATCATCTTAGTTTTCATTTTTCCACCTGCATCTAAAGCTGTGTCAGCCACACCAATCCACAGCTAACCTTCTGAAAATCAGACAAAAAGAAGTTGTTTTTTGTGTATATGTGAATTTGTGTTAGTTGTGGCATGTGCAGTTTCTTCTAAAAATGTTTCATTACTGCTATTTTGCCTTAATGAATGAAAGTATGAGAGTAAATGTTAAATTCATGTATATTTGAAAGAAGTGTCATAATGTAAGTTAACAATGTTCTTGTCAACAAATGGTTAATCTCAAAATTGTGCTCATTTCTTTTGTTGCCAACTTCTTTTTACAAAGGAAAATAGGTATAGCCAAACAAATAAATCAGTCATCACTTCTGTAGAAGTAAGCTCTTACATCTAATCTAGCAAATTTAGGGTCTCTCAAACGAAGGGAAACCGCTCATTGCCACCCCCACCCCATGTTAAGAAGGGATGGGAGGGAGTACTAATCAAGTAATAAGCCTTGGAGAAGAATTAGGGCTAGTAACTAGTAAACAAAGATGGATACTTTCCTTGCCTGCAAGAATTCACAAAACTGGTCATAACAATGGAGTGGGGAGATGCTACAGAAGCAAACAGATAGGAACGGCAACTGGCTCAGTCTTTTGGTGGAAATGTTGGGGTGCTGAAACAGAAATGATCTCTAAGTTGAGGGCATACAGATGATAAGGTAAAAGCTATAAAAAGGACAGCATATGCTAAGACCTGGAAGTGAAAAGAGGTTGGAAGTCTTGAAGTATAAGCAATTCCATATGAATATAGCATAGAGGGTGAGGTTATGGGCTGGATAGAGAGGGCAGAAATGAGACTGGAACAGTGATCATGAAGCAGATCTTAGGATACTTCTGAGGTAAATGGATATGCTATTAATAAGTACATTGAAAAGAAAAAAAAAAAAAGAAATAGGGACATGTGGCCACACTATTTGAAACCATTTTATGGGTTTTTAATTTCATCTTAAAGGAATGGGGAGAACTCTGAAGTACTATTAAGAAGGGATTGATATGGCTATATTTATGCTTTAGAATGCTCACTCTGATGACAACCTGGAAAAAGGATCGGGGATGGGGAGATAGTGTAAACGAGAAGTTAGGATTTAAGGGATCATTATGATTACTGAATTATTATACAGATACTCCTTTTTACTTCTTGGTATATTAGAATAGACAGAAGGAAATTCTTGAAATCTCTGAACTGCAATTCAGCTGCCTTGACCTCTGATAATGACTGTATAGCCTTTATCTTGTGCTCTTGTGATTGTAAAAACCTTGTGACTAACCTTCACCTGTACCCATTAATCTAGTTTTTTGACTTTAGAGTCTTATGATCATTAAAAGCAGCCCCTAATGTTTATTAATGAAGGGGCTTGGGTCAGCCCAGAACGAACCCACCTCAAGTCCAAAGTTATCTTGATAACCGATGGATCTAACCAAAATGGGTCCGCATGACATGCGTAGTATTTTAGACTTTAACCTACAAGTCACCTATACCTCATTGTAATACTAAAAATCACACCCTTCATCATATTAAGGCCCCCATTTTCTTACATATGTTCTGTGACTAAGAATGTAATCAATATGTGCACGCTAAATATTTAGTTCACCTCTAATTATATAATCCTGGCCATTGTGCTCATTATCTTAAAACCTGCCCATCTTTTGATACAATAAAACTATCAGAATTACTGCAATTTGGGGAGACACATTTTGGGCCAATAGGCCATCCGTTCTCCGTTTCATGCCTAGCAATAAAACATTTTCTCTCTTTGAAACCCTGTGTCTTGGGAATTGGTCATGTGAGCCCATCGGGCAAAAGAATCCACCGCCTTGGTCTGGTAACAATAGCATGGGGAGACTAAGCAAGACAAACTAGGGTGTTGATGCAGCACTTCTGGTGAAAGATGGGGGTACATTTTGCTATGCTATTTGCAGAAAAGAAATCTTACTCAAAATATATTGAGACATTAAATTTGAGAGGATATGATGATTGAATTTGGTAGGCAAGTAGAAAGAAGAGGAGGATTGTGCTGGTTTGAATCTGTTATGTACCCCATAAAAAGCCATGTTCTTTAATGCAATCTTGTGGGGGCAGACCTATTATGGGTGGGATCTTTTGATGTTGTTTCCATAGAAATGTGTCCCACCCAATTGAGGGTGGTCCTTTGATTAGGTTATTTTCATGGAAGTGTGACCCTGCCCATTCCTGGTGGGTCTTAATTAGTTCACTGGAGTCCTTAGGAGAGCTCAGGGGCTGACACAGATCCAGAAGTTTGGAGATGCAAAGCTAAGAGATGAAGCCCAGAGTCTGTCCTGGAGAAGTTAAGAGACAACCCCTAGATGCTTAAAGAGAACATTCTGGGAAAATAAGCAAGGATGCACAGGAGCCGAGAGAGAGAAGCTAAGAAAGACAGAACCAGAGACATTTTGGAGAAAGCCATTTTGAAACCAGAACCTGGGAGCAAAGAACCAGCAGACGCCAGCCATGTGCCTTCCCAGCTGATAGAGGTGTTCTGGATGCCCCTGGCTTTTCTTCAGTGCAGGTATTCTCTTGTTGATACCTTAGTTTGGACTCTTTTATGGCCTTAGAATTGTAACTTTGTAACCTAATATTCCCCTTTAAAGAAGCCAATCCATTTCTGGTATTTTGCAAAATGGCAGCATTAGCAAACCAGAACAAGGATGATACTCCAGATTTCTGGATAACTGGGTGGGTGATGGTGACTTCTATAAGATAGGAAATGTGGAGAAAAAGCAGATCACAAGCTAAGATTTAGATCTGAGTTTGAAGATCAGCAGAACTGTCTGGGGGAAGTTTAGTTATATGGATCCGACAAGCAATACAACATAGAGTGGTTTGGAGCTTGAATTCTAGAAAAACATATAGGGGTTAAAATCACGTGTTGTCAGTTACTAGTTGTATGACCTTGTACAAGTTGCTTAAATTCCTTGTTCCTTAGTTTCATCACCTGTGAAATGGTATTCATATTGGTATCTATATCCCACTGTCATTACGATAATTAAATAAAATAAAACATCCAAAGTCTTATGTATAATAAGCACTTAATAAATACAATCTACTATTATTATTAAATCATTCAATATGCTAAATTATGCATCACCTCAAGCTTTTGCATTGCTTTCCCTCTTCCCTTAAAGGTGCTTCCCAAGTTTTTACAGGGCAGCTTATCATTGCAGCTCAGATATTACCTCCCCAAAGAGGCCTTTTTTATCACCTTATTTAAGGTAGGCCTTGCCCAGTTACTCTTGAATATAATCCTGTTATTTCTTTAATAGCTCATTTCAGATCTATGATTCCTTGTTTTTTTTAATTATCTGTCTCAGGTAGACAGTAAATTTTGAGAGAGTGGAGACTATGATTTTGCTTTCCATTATATTATATGAACAATGACTAACACAATGTCTGGCACACAGATGGTCAACAAAACTTTACTGAAAAACTGAATAAGTTTTTTTTACTTACAGTAGCTGCCTACATCATAAGAAACGTATTGCATACTTTAAAGTCTAAAACATTCATATTCAAGAAGCAGGAAACAATTTGGGGTTCATTCCATATCTCTTCTCACTTCAGTTCTTTAATAGAAGTGTTTAACATTCATGTTATGCAAAGTTTTACATGATACAATCATAGTTATTTCCATTATTGGTTCTAGACAAACATATACCATAATTTTTAACACTTATGTCCTTCCTTATAGAATTCTGCATTCAATTGAAGTTTCCATGATTATTTTGTTTTCCTAAAAACCACCAATTTAAAAGTAAAATACCTAAAAGAAACCCAAGTTACTGAAATTAGTACTTAAATATCCCAGATACTTAAATATCCCTAGCTCTTCCATTTGGCTTGCTATCAAGAGCATTTGCCTTTGTTGGAAAAAGGAAATTGTTCTGGCAGAAATTTTATTTTCTTTAGTCTGTGTCCATACAATACTATATGGGGTGAGATGATAAAATTATTGGAATTAGCGGAAGAGTGTGTGAGGTGAAAAAAAAAACACAAGACTTCTGTTGGTACCAAATTAATGGCTTGCCTGTTTACATTTTCCTATCCCCTACTTTTGTGACTACAATTCCTGATTTACATTCTTTCTTCTGGAATGTTCATGCTGTAATTCCAAATCTAGTGGCTTTTCTCTGCATCCTTCCTAATTCTAACTGTAGAAGTTTGTCTTTTGACTTCACTCTACCTCTGCTTCTATCTTATCTTTTAAACTTCTCACTCATTTTTTTCTGATTTCTCTTCAACTTAGGCTTTTATTACTATTAAGTCCTCACTTAAGCTTATGTCTCATGTGGCTTTCTTCCTTTGATAATTTATCTTTTCAAACTTTCAAATTTATACATCTATTTGCACAATTTTCAAGTCTTTATACACACATGCACACACACACATTTAAATTCATTTGTGTATATATATATACTTCCCATTCCTTCTCTGAGTTTTATACATCACTTATTATATAATGCAAGGTTAATATACGAAAGTAAATGTACCATCTACCTCTCTAAGTTTTAACCAAAGAATTCTCTCTAGTTTTAACCAACATATATCTATTCACTTTGCCAGTATTCTGGATGTGGCCTTCAATGTCTCATGCCTAATCTACTTAAATAAATTATTCACTGTGTTTCTTTTCCCCAAAGTAATCCTTTCAGATAAACACAGAAACACTACATCAATTTGATGAAACCATAAGTCTGATGATGTTACTCCCCCTAAACCCTCATTTAAAAACCTGCCATGGCTCCTCATTCACTACATATGGAATTCCAATCACTCAGCATTCAACGGCCTCAGTCTGGCTCTGAAACCACCTTCTAGGATGACTTCTCAGTAGTTGCCAGCACTGACCTTGATGAATCACACTGGCTATCTGGCTATACCTTGAAAATTCCTTCTTCATGTTGAGCTCCACACTACTGTTGATAACATTCCCCAAGCCTTGACTCAAGGCTTCAACATCACCTTTAGCAGAATTTCCAGACTATCCTATGGAGTTCAGACTTGCTAGTTCCCACAAGCATATGAGTCAATTCCTTAAAATAAATCTATCTCTAACTCTATCATCTCTATTCTGTCTGTCTATTTATCTATCTATTTAATCTATCTATCTGTTGGTTCTGTTTCTCTAGATGATCCTGACTAATACAATTTTTAACTACAAAATACTTGTGAGGAAATTTATGAATAGTGAACAGTAAGCTAATTTTGAGGCTGTGCCTAGTTAGTTCAAGCTATATATAGTAACAGCAGAAAGCATAGACATTTTCAGTAAACTCGTCTACAGTCTATGCCATGGAGGAAGATATTTAATATTAACTAACTTACAACTAAATATTTATTTTCCCACTATAATAAATTAGGAACAGTGCTGACTTCAGAGTTTTGAAATGTCCCTTTTTCTTCTTGAGCTGTATCTCCCTATTGGGACAACATGTCATTATACACTTACAAAGCCCCTTTCAATGGCATAAGTAAAGATTTCTCCTAAAGCACCTGTTGCAACTTAGTCTGCTGGATACAATTATGCTCCCTTTGTGTGTATATTTGTTTTATATAGATAAAGGTAGATGGCTTGCTTTGGTCAGTTTCCTGTCCTTAAAACTGAGGGCCAATTAAGTGTACCCTTACACTCTGGATTAAAAAATGAGTTGTGCCTTGCAAACTAGAAAAACAGAATCAAGGTAAACAGTGAAGGAAACACTCATTAATACAGAGGTAAAAGTAATAATAAAAAGAAAACTTTGATTTAAAGCCCTTGTCTAGTGTGACATTCATTTTAATATTTTGGTGGAAACCATACCCCAAAAGTTCCCTTTGTCATGTTAGATGGCATTTTATTGTGACTCTTAGGCATTATTAATAGCTAAATGAATGAAAGGATAACCAAAAAATGTAATGCATAACTACCTCTATCTCTTAAATTATTATTAATAGTTAAGATGGCATAGTTTTAGCAAATTTTCACATGAATAAGGAGTCTTTTTTATTCTTTTTCAGGCAATCCTCCCGTATATTAGTATCAAGTAAAAGCTGACAGCAAAAACCATCTACTTCAACATTCAAACCACAGCTTTCTCTATACAAGTCTTTGCAGTTCCACTGTTTCATTAGCATTACTTTAGGTATCCTGGACTGTCCTGCCCAGGAAAACAGTCTGATTATTCATCACAGGCACTTTTCCAAGGCCCATCAAGTCTTCAATGGAAAGCACCAACAGACAGTTTAAGTCCTAAATTTCTTTTATTCTCTTGCCTCAAAATTCTCACTTTGCTGCTTCTACCAAGCAAAGCCTATTGCATCCTAATCCTTACCCAATCGTACTTAAGTTATTCAGTTTGAAAGACCTACATTAAATCAAACCTCCAATTCTCAACAAATTCTGACCCTGTTTTACCCATTCTGAAACAATGTCAAAGCTCTTTTGAGGTGCAGGTCTCCCTTACCACAGTAAGCAAAAAACTTAGCTTTATCTCAGGTTTTTTCTAAGACCTTAAGGACATTTGAAAACTGTAAAGCCTGGTGTAGATCTCATGAGACAGTAAATCACTTACAATTTTATCAATATATGTGAAGTTTTAAATGAGTATATACATTTCTGTTGCAGTTAATTGTTTCATAAATCATGATTTCAGTTTATGATTGTCAAAACAAGATATCTTCATTGTATTAATCTGTGGATATACGCTTTATAGTCATCATTCATATTTAATATATATTAGGAGCTTAGCCTCCAAATAGGAAAAACTCAAAAAAAGCATTTTTATTTTTACTATCTCACGGCCTTTCTCTACATAGAAATTTCTGGAGATATTCTTTCAACCAAAATATTTAAATCTAATTTACTTCATAATGTGGAGTCTTACCTTTTCCAGTTTTGAAAGAGCAAGAGAGTAACAGTCTTTGGCTCTGAATTGCATGAATCTCATGTTGGCTGGGTGAGTAAGCTCTGTGATAATACTGAGACTGGAAAACAACCTACGTTTCAAAGAAACATTTGCATTACACTAACAATCCAATATGGCATTTTTTATAACAATGTATTTATGAGTGAGTGATTTCTGGCCTTAGGCATAAAACTATACACAATTACAACAGCAGGCAGTGCCACATAAAATGTTCTGTACCATACAAGAAAAATGAAACACTATTTTCCAAAGTATATTTTAACAAACATTTTAGCACAATAGGAAAAATAAATTCAGTAATTTGGCATTTATTAGACATTTCCCTCTAAAAATCAGGAAACAGCATAGAAAAGAAACTCATAAAGCTGATTTAAGAAGTTACAGGGTTATTTTGTGAACAATGCTGAAAAAGAAATTTGTATGGAATAATCTGATTGGCAGAAAATTCACATGATAGCTTATTGTCCATTATGTGAGCTGTTTGATAACCTATGGCTCCCTATTGTCATAATTTTGAATTTTTAAATGTCAAATATTGCTATACCAAACTTCTGAGAAGAAAAAATACGAACTATTTTATTTTGAATAAAATTGTATTGGAATGAATTAGGGCCAAAGCAAAAGCATTGCGTTATTCTAACAGGGTTCTGAAAATTCTCACATGTCCCAGAAAATTTCATTTATTTGCATACATTTTCCCATTGCCCTCCCAAAACAAAACATACACACATGCACACACATGACATTTCCCTTCTTTTTTTCCTCTAGAGAAAAGGGACAGGATAATACAGCATGCCTTTTTATATTTGCTGTTGTTGAAGATCTAATCCTTACCTGACATCTATTTATCATTGGCAGCTCTCCTCGTCCAATTCATTTAGAATTCTCTGGGGCAGACACTCTACGTGATAATGAGCATTATTCCCCATAACCTCAGTTATGGCCACTTAATTCCCATCACTAGATTGAGCCCACACTTTGAACTTTGGGACTAGAAATGACTGCAAATAGGCAGGATATAAACAGCCTGTTAGCAGCTGAAAAACACATCAGTTTCTATTGCTGACCTTACTCTCATTTTTTGCCACAGTGTCAGTCGTGAGGGTGCTGTTCTTTCCAAGTGCCTTATAGAAAAGCACACTTCTTTTAAGATAGGAGCCTTGTCCCTGAACTCCAGCACCATAAATGATTTTTTAACTGTCCTCAGTTCTAGCTCACTAAAGCTGATTGAAGTTTGTCAGGATCTCTTTGTTCTCCCAGACAGAGGTGGCTTGCCTGCTGGCTTAGCATCCTGAAGGGGTCATTCTCCCAGCCCATGGCTGGCCCTTCCCTGGTTATGTGGCTCTCAAGTCTGTCTCAAATCTGGGCTTTGGGTACCATCCCAGTTAAGACAGTAAAAACTATTAAAAACAGTTTCTTCTAAACTATCTGAAACTCATGTGCCCTCTTCTCTACTTCAGTGGACAAGTATTTGTGCCTTATATATAACTAAAGCCTTTGAGAATGAGATCACTCAGCATTTTGTGAAATCCACTCTTAAAATTAGGAACAAAATATAGCCAGTATTATATCCTTCATCTCCATTTTGAGAAAAAATACTATTTTATTTCTTGATCAAGATAAACTGTAATTAGTAACATCTAGAAATCACAACACCTGGAAAGGCAAAGTTTCCCTCTCAGTGCCTACTGAAACTTATGCTCCTTTAATAAACATCTTTGTTACAATAAACAATGTCTCAATTCCTGTTTGTGCATGTTTGGATAAGTGGTTTAGTAGAGTAAATCTTCATGAAGAAGGTACTACAATTTAACTAGATGGGTTTATGGAGAAACACTGCATTATCTGTATTCCAAAAGACTTCCTTCTAGTAGCCCTAAACTTCTTTTCACTAAAAAATCACCTAAGGTAATAAATTCAATAAATTAAAGTTTATTTTATTTCAAACTCTTAAAAAATTAGAATAGCAGCCTGATGGAAAAAAAATATATATTAATTGACTTTAAGGCCAGCAAAACTCCATCTGGTAAGCCCAGGAAAGTCATCAGCTGCCAAATCTCATGCCATCTGGTAGTTTCAAATGTATTTATTTAGGAAATATTTTAAAATAACAATGTCACTAAAGATATTTACCATAATATAGGTTGTCCCAGCTAACAGTCAATACCTCAGACAACAGAAACTAAAATGAATAAATAGTACCAAAATAATCAATGAACGCAAAGCCCTATAGCCTCATTTAGACAATAAAACTCATGTCCATGCTCTGAGATTCTTTCTATAAGGGATAATAAACTGGCTTAAGAGTTTATAGTCTTTGTCGCTCCCCTTTTTATCCTTTGGAAGGGATAAAAAGTCAGTAAAAAGGTGTCTATAAAATGATAATATCTAAAATTTTTGGAGTGCTATTCTAAGAGTTTTCCATGTATTAACTTGGGAATCTTCACAACATCAGGTAGAACCTCCTTTCCCCTTGTTTTGTGTTTCTAGTCTGCACCCCCTCATTCACTCCTTCCTTGGATGGAGCTAGGACATGTTGCTCAATACCGACCTTACTTTTGGGGGATCTTTGTAATTGTCCTGATCTTTGCAATAAGGAAAAGGAAGCCCACTATAATCAGACACCAAAGGCACATTCCCCAGCCTGACATTTTGATATTCATCATCTTGACTTTACCTCAAATTGGTTTCCAACTTGTGACAGAAATGAACTTGGTCACTTATTATCCCTTGAAATCTCAGAAAAACTACTCTATGATTTACCTGCCATTATTAGTTTTGCAGATGAGTAAACAAGCTCAAGGACACATTCTAGTAGAGTCTGGGTTCACACCAACATAGTTAGGTTCTAGAGCCCCCTCTAAACCATGCAATAAATAGGTAGGTAGGCCATTGGAAAGGAAATTCAAATGACTAATATAACAAATTATTCAGAATAACTGTTGAGGTTTTGAAAATTAAAAGTCAATACACTATTTTAAAAATGTGGGGAGGATCTAAGATGTCGGCATAGAGAGAAGTGGAAGCTAGTTAGTCCCCCTGGAACAACTAATAAACAACCAGGAACAACTAGTAAATAATTCAGAATAACTTCAGGGGGAGAAACGTGACTGTACACTCATCATACACCAACCTGAATTGGTAGGAATGCCCAAGATCGCAGCATAAAATAAGTAAAAATTGTGGATCCAAGCTGGGATCTCCTTCCCACCACAGCCCAAGCTGCAAAGCCTAGTGGTGCTAGAAGGAAGCTCTCTCCCAGCAATCAAATATAGCTCAGCTGAGCTCCAACTGGGGTTTTAATTAACAAGCATGGACTGCTTGCTATGAGCTATGAATCCCCAACAAGCAGACAGAGGCTTTGGGTGATGACTGACCTTGGAGAGCTGGAGGGTGGCCGCGGACTGGCCCTGAAGGGGGCTTCCTGCCCCTGTTTTGGCTCAGTGGAGAAAGCTTCAGCTATTTTCAGTTCCCAGTACTCTGACCCAGACAAGGGTGGAGATAGCACAGGCAGAGTCTATTTAAGTGCTAATAATGTCTTGCTACGGGGGTTATTTTCCCTAAGAAGAAAGGGGTGGGGCCTAGCTCTACTACCTGCCTTCCATTCAGAACCAGACCCCAGAGCGTGGGGGTAAACAGCCACGGGCCACACCTCCTTACACCAGTCTGGAGTTACAGGCTGACAAGCATTACCTGCTGAGCAGAAAAGCACAGTGACCTGCGGCATCACAGGGTATACTAATTTTCTAAGACACACCCTCAGGGAAACCGGATATGAATATTTCTTCCTTCTGGGATCTGACACTGTTCTGGTCTGGGAAAACCTGATTGGGGTAATGAAGGAAATCATGCCTAGACAACAGGAAACTACAACTTACACCAAGAAAAATGAAGTTATGGCCCAGTCAAAGGAACAAACTTACACTTCAACTGAGATACAGGAATTGAAACAACCAATAATAAGTCAATTCAAAAAGTTTAGGGAAGATATGGCAAAAGAGATGAATAGTATAATGAAAACACTGGGTGTACATAAGATAGAAACTGAAAGTTCGAGAAACCAACTGGAAGAATCTATGGAAATGAAGGCACAACACAAGAGCTGAAAGACACAATGGAAATATACAACAGCAGATCTCAAGAGGCAGAAGAAAACACTCTGGAACAAGGCACCTGAAAGCCTACACACAAAAGAACAGATAGAGAAAAGCATGGAAAAATATGAGCAACATCTCTGGGAACTTAAGGACAAAATGAAAAGCAGGAACATATGTGTTACTGGTGACCCAGAAGGAGAAGAGAAGGGAAAGGGGGCAGAAGCAATAATACAGGAAATAATCACTGAAAATTTCCCATCTCTTAGGAAAGACATAAAATTACGGATCCAAGAAGCGCAGTGTACCCCAAACAGAATAGATCTGAATAGGCCTTCACCAAGACACTTAATAATCAGATTATCAAATGTCAAAGACAAAGAGAGAATCCTGAAAGCAGCAAGAGAAAAGCGATCCATCACATACAAAGTAAGCTTGATAACACTATGTGCGGATTTCTCAATGGAAACCATGGAGGGAAGAAGGAAGTGGAGTGATATATTTAAGATACTGAAAGAGAAAAACCACCAACCAAGAATCCTACATCTGGCAAAACCATCCTTCAAATATAGGGGAGAGCTTAAAATATTCTCTGACAATGACAGAGTTTGTGAACAAGATACCTACTGTACAGGAAACACTAAAGGAAGCACTGCAGACAGAAAAGAAAAGACAGGAGTGACAGATTTGGAAAACAATTTTGGGAGATAGTAGCAAAGCAACGTAAGTACACTGAACAAAGATGACTGTGAGTATGGTTGAAAGAGGAAGGCTGGGACCATGTGGGACACCAGAACAAAAGATGAAGGATAAAGACTGGGACTGTGTAACTCAGAGAAACCTAGGGTGCTCAACGATTGTAAGAAAAGATAAAAATAACGTTTTTACATGAGGTAGAACAAATGAATGTCAACATTGCAAGGTGTTAAAAATAGGGTGGGACTGGGGGGAAAATATAATCAATGCAAACTAGAGACCATAATTTACAGAAACATTGTATTATGCTTCCTTTAATATAACAAAGGCAATATACTGAAGCTAAATGCATATGGGGGGGGGGCTGGAGAACAGGGGAAGGGTATGGGACTCCTGGTATTGGTGATGTTGTCTGACTCTTTATTCTACTTCAGGTTAACGGTATCTTTCCTTTTGTTGCTTTCTAGCTGTCAAGTTTTGTGGGTTTTTTTTTTTTTTTTTTTTTTCCTCTCTTCTTTTTCTTTTGTCTCTCTGCCTTCTTCGACTCTTCCTCCTTCTTTATGGAAGAAATAGAGATGTCCTTAAATAGATAGTGGTGATGGTGCTGAATAAATAAATACGTGACTATACAGGGAAACAACCATTGTTTACTTAGGGTGGAATGTATGGTGTGTGAACAAAACCATCTTAAAAGAAATGGGTTGATGAAGAAAACTTGAGGGCACTATACTGAGTGAAAGAAGACAGATACATAAGGGCAAATATTGCAGGGTCTCACTGATATGAACTAATTATAATGTGTAAACTCATAGACATGAAATGTAAGTTACCAGGATACACAATGAGACTAAAGAATGGGGATTAGTTGCTTTTTATGAGCAGAATGTACAACTAAGGTGAACTTAAACATTTGGAAATGGACAGGGGTGATGGCAGCATGTTGTGAGAATAACAAAGAGTGCTGAAAGCTGTGTGAAGGTGGTGGAAAGAATAAGCTCAGAGTCACATATGTCATCAGAAGGAAAGTTGGAGGTTAAAAGATGGGAATGTATAAAACAGTGAATCTTGTGGTGGACGACGTCCATGATTAACTACACAAATATTAGAAATCTCTCTCATGAACTAGAACAAACATATGACACTATAACTAGAAGTTAATAATAGAGAGGCATATAGGAAAAAATATATATACTTGTTGCAAACTATATACTACAGTTAGTCTAGTATTTTAACATTCTTTCATCAACAGTAACAAAGGTACTATACCAAAACTATGAATCAATAATGGAGGGGGGCGTGGTTAGGGGGTTGGGAGGATTTGAGTTTCCTTTTTCTGTCTTTATTTCTTTTCTGGAGTAATGAAAATGTTCTAAAAATTGAAAAAAAAATTAATTGTATTCATGGATGCACAGCTGTATGATGGTACCATGGGCGACTGATTGTACACTTTCGATCTTTGGATAGTTGCACGGTATGTGAACAATCGTGATAAAATATATATATGTATATAAAAAAACAAATTTAAAAAATGTGGCATTTGGTATTATTTATCACTATACCCCTAAATAATGGTTGTTGGGCCATAACTTCATCATTGTTATTTTTATTTATTGAGTTCAATATTTAATATCTAATTTAACAAATAATTATCAAGAATATGCAATGAGAAAGTTCTGGTCTCTAAAAGGTACAAAGATGTACAAAGTGAAATTCGTTCCCTTAAAAACTTTTTGGACCAACAGAGGAAACAGCAAACCATGGTGAATGAAAAGCTATATAAAATTTTGTGAGGGTAATAAACTGTGGCTGACTGAATGCTCATATTTTAAGTAGCATTAACACACTAATGAAAGGACAGTTTATGAGCAACTTCAGGGAGGGTATTGGGATAAAAGAACAGAGAAGGAATACATAAAGAAAATACAGCTACAAAGCAATGAAAATTAATTAAATGTTTTGGAATATTTTTATTTTCTCTGAGAAATATACTAGCTTTTATATATGCCACTTTTCTAACTTTAAATAAGCTTGCTTATAATCCTTTTCTAATACATTATGTCAAATAGAAACATATACACATACGTAGCTAGATGTATTATATCTCATATCTTATTAAGAGTGAGTGATAATATGATCGAGTGACCTGGTCATAGTATTTAAGTGACATAGATTTAAAAATAGATAGGAAAACAAAATGAACGTAATGTGCCATTTCTGTTCTATGTAAATGAACCTACACAATTTATGTTATTTTAAACTAAGAAACTGAATGTGTTAGCTAAGCCTGCCACCTAGTGAAAATCTAGAACTAATACTTATATAATGAAATATTACTGCAGTGCCCATTTCTATTTATAAAATATTACTTTATTACTTATATTCAATTGCAATATTTTGTGTTTACAGATTTGGTGGTCTAATAGATTTAATTATGTATCTTTAAAATACTTAAACCATACATCTGTTTCTGAGCCTTAATACGAGCTAAATACATTCTGAATATAGAACATTTTAGAAATAAAATTACACAATAACTGCTTTCCCAAGATATTAAAATTATAATAAAGCAATATTGTAATTGAAAAATAATATAGTTCTATGCAAATACAATTTTGGACATGTATAAAAATATTTATGGAATAGTTCCCTGCCTTTATTTAATTCATTCACTAAGTATTTATGATATGGTTATTTATGGCAATTGACATAAAAATGAAAAATATCCCATATACTTTATTTCACAAACTATTGAGAAGACTCTGAAACTAACTGCATTTGTATCTTAAACCAAAACAAAGACAAGAACATAGAAATCTGGAAAACATTTACAACATTCTAATCAAAATATTACTTACTGAGCTAGATAAATTCTAATCTATAATGGTGTCTGGGAATGGTGTTTTTGACTAACAGAGAATATACGTTAATATACATAGATACATAAATACACTTTGATACATGAAATACCAACTTAAATTACAACTATCTATTCTAAAACAAATGTGAATATATTTTAATCTTTTATAAATAATTTTAAACACATTAGGAAGTCCAAGTTAGTAATAAATGAGAGTATTATAAGTAATCGGGTACGTCCTGTATTTAAAATTTTATTCATGTAAACCATAGCCAATCTAAACATTAAAAATCTTTTTGTTCTGAATAAAAGAATTACTCTTGTATTTATACATATTCAACAGTTGTTTTAAATTGTGCTATTTATGTTCGTGGTTATATCATTTTGAATTAAGTCATTCCCCATATGCATACGATGTTACCTCTTCAATACCATTATGACTCTTGGTGACAAGTTACAGACAATATCCTTTTTTTTCTTAACTCACCTTTCTATACTTTTACAGTACTGGAGCTGCAAAAGTCTTCTAACTGGTCTGCTCTCACCTATTTTTGCTTTCCTCCAAACCATTCTCTACATTGTAGATAAAATGATCTTTTAAAACTTCTCAATCCATCAATGATTTGTTGCTATTCTTGAAAGAAAGACCAAATTATTAACATAATCTACAAGGCCATGAATGGCTTTGATTTCATTTCAAATCATGTCACATCAGTCTTCCCTTTGCTCTGCTCAAAGTCCTTGAATATGCTGCTTTCCCAGTACCTCAGGGCCTTTGTATATACTGCCCCAGCTCAAATATTCTAACCATCTCTTTGCCCACTTAATTCCCCAGGGAGGCATTCCGTAACCCAGGTCAGATATTTTTGTTACCTGGGTCTAATTAACACTCTACTTTTTGCCATAGTTGCCACATTCTACTGCTCTAGTTACATCTTGGAATGACTTGCTTAATACTTTTCCTGCTCCTGAGGCCAGAAACTGTGGTCTGCCAAATTTACCACTGTAGTAATAGCATCCTGTATACTCCCAAACATTAGACACTCAATAAATACTTCTGGGTCAATCATTCCACATTAACAAACCACAAATAGAAGAGGCTTAAAGTTCATCCAACTAACACAGGAATTCTTCTATGGCTTTCCAAACAGATGGTAGATCCATGACTTGTTTGAATATTTCCATTGACAGAGCCCTTGTTATTTTATCAAGGCTGATCAGTTAAATTTTAGAAAACAAAAAGAAAAACATCTAAACCAAATCACTCTTGGCCTGGAATTTTATCATTCATAGAAAATTAACAACTATTTAATCATTAACTCATTCTGCACTGAAAATTATTCTGGGAGAGCTTCAGAGAAACTAACTTTGCCTGGAGAGTTTTCTCATCTCCCCTTCCTCTTGACATTCAGACTTGTGGTCTAGGCTTGTATCTGCCATTATTTTCCTTTTGGGGCTAGGATGAGCTAAATTTCTTGCAATGCTCCTTTCTTTCTCAATAAAATAAGAATAATGACAGATGCCATCAAATTAAACATGCCAAACATTCCTAAGGTAGGACATTTTGATAGGCCAATTTGACATAGTCATTTTGAACCAGTTGTTTTTAATGCAAGAGATATTCTAATGTACTTATTTAATTTTAGTTTAGACAATATTTTTTTATCAAAATGGAAAAAATGCAATATTTATTTCCAATTGTACTGATTACCTTGCTAGGTAAATTTATATTTGAAAGTGAGATACTGCTTTTCTTTCAATTTGGAATTCAGATAATCATTTTTTGGCAGATCTTTGTGCTGTGAATTCACACTTGAATGTTTTCTCTTACATGTGTAAATGAAGTCCCTTAGGCACAAGGGAGAGAAATGTGTAACAGGATCTGACTTGACAAAGACTTTATCCCCTTCTATCCTTGGGTGTTCTGTAATGGTCAATGGGGAGGTAGTGGGTTATTTGTTTAGAAGCTTCCTCTGAGTAAAGGGATAGAGATAATCCCTTCTCCAAGGAACATGGAAACTCTGGGATAGAGTCTGTTTCAAAGGAACTAGAAAGAGCTGCTAAGAGCACACAAAGGGGAACTCAGCATGAGAAAAGGACATGTCTGGGCAAGTGATCAAAGAAGTGTAGGTTGTTGCCGGAGAGAGCTCATTCTTGCTCAGAGCATGTCTGAGACTGGAGGATCCTCTTGGCTGGGAGATATCCTGCTCAAAGGGAATGCTACAGAAGTGCTCATTAAACATGAGTTAAAACTTTGAATGCTATATACTTGTGCTATAACTTTGGACGTTAAAGTGTGGAGCACTTCCTGGGCTGTCGTATTCTGGAAGGAATGGCATCTCTTAAGCGATCATGCAGGAACTGAATCAGCAAATGCATAATTGCCACAGTGGATGAAGACACATTGAACAGTGCAGTCTAGTTTTCAATTAGAAAACTATGCTTCAGTTATAGATGCAACTCGATGGAAAAGAATTCTCCCTATGTCCCAACTCTCCCCCAAATCTTCCCCAGCCACCCTCCTATCCCCTATATATTCTGCTAGTAAATTAGATGAGATACTCCAATTTTGCCTTGGGTCCTTTTGGACAGAGTAATTCTGAAGGGTCCTTGGATAATAATGGGAGGGGTAGAAGCCTGTCAGGTAAAGCTGTGTGTCCTAGTAAGCTGGGCAGGTAGGAGCTCAAGGGATCTATCTGAGCTTCTGAACAAAAGAGTTAACTTTATTTGCATTCCAATTTGGTAAAATAGCCGTACCAGTTACGTCAATAACTTGTGAACCGAGCACTCTTACTTTCATTTTATCCTTGAACTCCATCTCATTTCTGTCTCCTGGGCTCTAATATAAGTTAAGCGTAAATTGATAATTTCTCTATTTTATTACTTGGCAGTTTTAAAAATGGGAAATTTAAAAGTCAAAATGTTTCACATCAAAATGGAATGTCGAAATAAACAAGTAAAAATTGCATGGGCCCAAATATCTAACAGTTATTTACAAATGTTGAAATAAATTGCAGTATTGTCACATATAAAATAGCAACATATAGTATTCTTTATTTGCCCAGTTCATTCAGTTACTGAGCAAATCACATGATTTGATTTTTCTTTTCCAGAGTTAAAGAAACAAACCAAATAAAATAGTGCATCTAACTTCTTGCCCAAATATTTCCAATTAATAAAATTACCATGATGTCCCTTTAGATACATCTTTTTTTGTGGCCACTGTATTTTAGAAATACCAATTTTGGGATACCAAATTGCTTTTTTAATAAGCAGCAATTGCCAATTACGTTTCCTACTCTGAGCCTGGCACTGCTGTGAGTGCTTTACGGAAACCATCCCACTCAGTCATTGCAACAACCTTGCTTGACAGTATGACGCAATAATACGTACACATCCTGACTCCCTGGATTAAAGTCAAGTTGACTTTAGGCTTAGGAAATCTTCTGGTTTAACTCCCAGCTCCATCAATGCCAGTTGAATGGCTGTTATGATATCTGTAAGTTACTTTAAAATACTTCAGGATAAACAGCATGATAGATGCATGTGTTAGTTTGAGTTACACTTCAGGTGCAACTAGCATTTTAATTTACCATGCAGGTTGGCTCAGTTCATTATTTTTTAATCCAAAAGTCCACACCTGGAATTGTCTATCAAAACTATTTCTGTTATACATATTTCTGTGAACACCAGGGGCTTTACTAGTTAATTACTTAGAAATTGACTCTCAGTTGAGGAAATCAATGGCACTCATCAAGACATATGGGTCGATTTAAGATATTTTGGAGATACTACTCACCATTGCATAATCAATGTGCAAAAATGTAGTTCCCTTAAGGATGGGGCCCAAGGCTTAAATCCTAAATAGTCTTATATCCAGCCAGTGCAAATGAATATTTCTGGTTGCTTGATGGTTACTTAAAAGTGCAATAGGATCTACTTCTGGAATGTTTTCATCTGCCTCTAAGGAATTTCATACAAGGTAGAGGACAGAGCACACAAAGGGCAGAGAACAGGGAGTAGGAAGAAGAGAGAAAGGATAAAGAGTTGAGTTCAGTGCTAGCCCACAGTAAAGAATCAGTGATTATATGTTGAGGGTTTCTGCACAAGAGTGATTATAATGATTGTCCAAGGAATTTAATGTGGGTGAGGAGGGAAGAAAAAATATCAGGTGAGGAAAAACAGTGAAAAAGTAGTAGGATCAATGCACATTGTAGGTTCCAGAAGGGACAAAGGAATGTTAAGAGTTGGGATACTAGAAGAAGTGAAGTAGAAAGTAAGCGGTAGTGGTAAGTAAGATGAAGACAAGAACAATAAATTAGGGTACTGAAAGGATCATCTGTAGAGGGTTGTCAAAATTATCAACAATTATATATTAGAAGCAGTGTTGACAAAAGTCACAGTGAAATAGGAATTAAAATCTTCAAAGAATGTGACTTTGCAGCTGGTAGTTGACTGCCCTGTAAAGTGAAACTATGAAGTATACATGATTTGGGGAACTTACCTACATAAGTGATATTACTTCTTATATCATAGGGACCTACAGGTTTCTCACTTTTAAAATGTATATACTACATCAGGTTAGCATGCCTAGATTTGCTTTTTATGAATTACTTCATTAAAAAGGTTTCATAGAATTTTTTTTTTCCCTGAAAAACCAGTGCAATGTATTTAATAAAATAATGGTAATGCCTTTACAGGACACAGGAAAGGAGAGAGCAGAGGTAATTACAATTTGGGTGTCATCATATAGTCCTTTTGAAAAGTTCTGCTTGAAAATATTCAGTCTAAACATCTCTACAGACCATGAAAATGGAATAATTCCTAAAATATTCACCTGCTTAAGATAGTTAAGTGTAATCATTAAGGGAGCAAAGTCATTCATTTATATAACATGTGATCACCTCTTCTGCCAGTTATTCAGGAAGGATAGTCGGCATAGCCAGTCGCCATATGTCTATTTGCCCTTGGTTAGCTGATCAATTTGTTTGTTGCAAAATTCTAATTAGAGCCTTTGCAACTTTCAGTAAGATGAAGATTTACTATTATGGTGAAATAAAAGTAATTTATTCAGACAACACACAATGAAAGTTGAAGCAACAGAAACTTCACTCTAAAGTTGAAAATTAAAATGGTACGTTCAGTCAAAAAGACCTAGCATCCACTCTTGTTGCAATTATAATTAACTTTTATCAAGTATGGAATCAAGAGGTATGATTTTACTTTGTTCATTGGCTAAAAAATCACCCCTCAGAATTAATATTCTACCCTGTATTTTGCTTTCTATTCTTCAGAGAAAAAATTGCTTATAAATGTTATATTTTAAACATGTGCCATACACTTTAGATGTACTCCTTAATATAGCTCAATAACTAATGAGTTATATTCTAAGTGAACTGGTTCACTATAATAACTTTAGTGTGTGCATTCCTCCTTCTGGAACATTTATTGAGTAATTAAAAACTACCAGGCATGTGCTAAGGCATGTATTTCTTAAATCTCGATCAACTTGTGATTAAGATATTGAGGCTTAGAGAAGAAAGTAATTTGTCTAAGATCATACAATAAATATTCAACTGTATTGGGACTCTTTGCACTGAATTCTGAACTCAATAAAACATATATTGAGATAATTTGCCTCAATATATGCTTTATTACAATATGAAGGTTTAAAGGTAGAGTGAGGGAGGATGACACAGTTAAGATTGTTTTATTTACTTTCATAACTTGGGTAGCTCAGATATTTCCTTTAGGCTTCTGCAAAACTAAACAAAAAAAAACTTTAATAGGAATTTTTCAAATATTTAAACTTTCAAATGATTTTAAGGAGACTCATTCTAAGAGATGTCAATGTCTTGATTTTGACTTTGCTTCTAGCATGGATTTCTCTGGTCAGGGTTGCTCGTTTTTACACAAATGTGAACATAAGGGGAATTCATATCTGGATTAGTAGTTGTTGCTGTTTTTATGAAAATAGGGAAATAATTAAGGAGAAGGTTACATGTGTAAGTTACCTATTTGTGGTCTTGCACTCATTCAATCCTAGTTATAAACAAAGTTTTGTAAATGCAAACCTTCGGCCACTGCTAGTCATAAAACCAAGAATATAACATGGATGGCTTGTCAAAAACTATGACTGCTGCATATTAGGAGCTAAATTAGCATTTGTTTTCATGATTAAATGAATGAATAAATGCACATAAATTCAGCGTAAGCTCTCAGGTTCATTTCTCACACACAGTCAGATTCAAACGTTTCACAAGTTTGCCACTAAGTCAATGTTAGTTTTGAGTTCAGACATTTACCTGAAAAGGGTCTGGACGTTTACGATCGTTTTGGCATCTGCCATGTAGTCTTCCTCGGCGCTCATGGTGCTCTCTTTGTCCACCACCACCATGTTGGCAGCAAAGGTCACTCCACACCTGAGTAAATCATCTAGGCTTGTATAAAAATCAACAGAGAAAAATGGACTTTAAATAAATAACAACGTAGGATCAGTGCTAAAACTTGCTTATCCCCCAAGCCTGTATAGTTTGCCCTTATAGGCAGCTTTCACAGAGTGTGCACAGGTAGATATTAATCGCAGTGATATTAAAATATTCTCTACGAATGCAAAATGAATTGTATTTTGGGGGTCTTTACATTTCATTAGATTTCAACTGTTTTGAACTATCATAAATTAAAAACATTTAGTAATAATTATATAAAAACTTGGAAAATATCCATTTTGTAGTTAAGTAGAAAAAAACATTTTAGAACTTTTTTTTACAGTTAACACACTATTTCAAAGGCAAAACATCTACATTTTTTTATTCCTAAGGTGCTTTTAGTAAGAGTAGAAATGAATAATTACTATATTAATTTAGATAGTCAAGACTAATGAAGGAATATAAAACTATGAGATGTTTATTTTTAAAGTGTATTTTTCTTTCTGTAAGAGCTGTGTGCTATGGATTGGTTCTACCTAGCCAAGAGCAAGTGGGATATTATACACATATCCATTGTATTCAGGCCTACAGTTCAGCAGTCTAAAGTTTTGAGCAAGTGATTGAATAACCTGATTTCCTTGATTGCATAAAGAAATTGCTAAACCATGATATAAATTTCTATGAGCTATCACTGATAAACGTTACCTTGAATTCTCTCAATGAATTTTAAAAAGTTATTATTAAAGCTGAGTGGGGAAATCATTGTTCTCATTGTCTTGTGCAAACTAGACAACTAGGATTCGATTGGATAAGAGAGATTAAACTTGAACAAGTACATGAATGTTCTAGGTACAGATTCAATTGAAGAGAAAAAGAGATGGGTAAATTGATGTCCACATCTTTTGATTTTAAACAGAAGTGAAAATAAAGGAGAACAGTTCCTTTTAGATTTTCAAGTTGATCAGTCAAGTCCCTGAGGATCTTTCCCAAGCGCATGTTTGGTGGAGTTAGCCACGTCATGTGAAAGGGAATTATTTTCCTTTTATGGGAAGGCAGGAGGCAGGATTTCTTACTCTGTAATAAGGCAAGAGAGTATTACCAAAGCCTTGACTCCAAGATCCTCAGGAGTTGCCCAGAAAAAATATTTCACTTGAATCAGGAGCAATGTTCTGAGGCAGAGATTTTATGGCTAAAACTGTGGAAATAGAACATTGTTCCAAATAAATTTCCTGTGGTGAAAGGGGCCATGACCATAACATCCAACCAATATGAAGACCTTCAAGTTCAAGTCCCTAGCACTACTCATGTATTCCTTTTATATATGAAATTTATGTTCTTATATATTTAAAATACATTACAAAAGAAAGAGCTAGATGGAAAATGAATGTGATATTACTCAGTTATGCACCATAAAAATGATGTCGAAGTCATATGCTTTCAGACCATCTTACAAATTTAAATCACTTTCTCATATTTCAGCTCTTAAAATTTTTTGTCCCATAAAAAAAAAATCTCTTGTAATTATATAGGAAAATGAAAATGAAAATAATGTGGTAGAAGGTTAGCTTGATTGGACAAGGATATATGGAGAGAAGTTAAGATAGGAAAGATGACAATGTCATAAGCAATAATTTAATGAACTTGAAATTAATATTTGATAAAAATTTCACTAGTAAAGTACCTAAGCTAAGCAACTAACAGCTACCCACACCCATGTGTCAGGTAATTCCATACTCTAAATATTGGCTGTTGTACTTTAGACATAATCTTGACAAATGATTTTACTAATTGTGATTAAAAATTGAGTTTAATTGTCTAGAAAATACATATAATTGGAATGCTATTTCTGAAGCATTAAGCCTTTTCATTTCCTTGTTTTAATTTTAAATTATTCATTTATATTTATTTAATATTTACTGCATTAATTTTAATCTTTTTTTGTTTGTTTGTTTTTTTAATTAGGCTGCCAACTTATTCTTATAACTTGTCACTACCAAAATTTCTCCCCACGACCCTATCCAACAAGGCAACTAACTGCCTTATTTTGCTTAAGAAGAGTTGCTTTACACAGTTTGGCCACTAGATGGCTGCCCAAGAAAGAAATCAATTTGGAGGGAATAATTTTTTTTTTAAAAAAACAGCAAAAACAAAAGCAGATAATCTAATTGACAGAGAGCCTCCCTTTCCGTCCTCATCCAAGACTCCTTTTTCCAAAGAAGGATAGAATGTGAATATATGAATGTGAGGTAATGTTTGTGACTGTTTTATTTCACACATAGAGGTTTGTTAAGTTTTGTTTTTATGGAAATGTTCAAACCTATACAAAAGACATGATTTTACGGTGAATCTCCATGTGACAGTAACCCAGCTCCAATAATTATCAACTCATAGCAAATCCCATTTCATCATTATCCGTAGGGTTTTGATGTTCTTAGCTCTTTTCCTCACAATAATTCACTTACATCAGACAAGACAGACAGGAGGATTAATCTTTATCTTTTAAATATATTCTTTTTCTAATTAATTCTAGTATAACACTGTTACTTCAAAGTAACATAACTGGTTATAAAATAAGAGTTGATTTTATTTAGAATTCCACTTTCATGGGTTTGAATAGTTTTTATATAGTTTAGATTTTAGTTGTTTAGTAATTGACAACTGATAATGTAAATGATACTAATGTAGAATGGAGGCTAAACATATTTCCATCTTTATTTAATCTTTAATGTATCCACAGTCAAAAAAACACTTCCAAATTTACAAAACATTGTTTTTCCACATCTGCAGAATGAAATTCAAGTAGAAAAGTTCTCAATTGGTAAATTTTAATGTTTTATTCTAAGGCCCAGGTTAAATTTTTTTAAAATGAAAAAGTGACATATATTTTCTGTTATTCCAAGTGTATCATATTTTTTTTTTGATATTTTATTTTTTTGAAGATTTCCAGAAGTTATGGCAATGAGGTCAATACATCGCAATGTTGAAACCTTTAGATTTTCTCTACCACTATTTGTCAATACTAATAATGGTATTCTTAGAAAAGATACAAAATTGAATTAGCTTTAGAAACTGAGCAAAATTGACATAATTGACATGCAGCAAGATTTGTTTAATAAAACACTGTATTACTGCATACGAAATTTAAATACAAGATGTATAACACAAAAACATAAGGTCTTCATGCAGATTATATCATCTTTGCAATACTGACATGACAAAGTACACTCATGCAGTAACAAGTCACAGCACAGGACAAACCACAGGACACTAGTTAGTGTGCCAAAGATTGTGTCACCTACTTGTCAATAGAGCCCACCATGTAGTAAACCATTGGAAACCAACAGATTGCATCCAGAAAATGCATATCTGGCCTAAGTAGCAGATGGGTTACAAAATGAAACACAATGTCACAACAGTGGTAGTACTTCTAGGGAAAGAAAATAAGTTGACTTAATTTGCATTTCTACAACTAAACACTGCTGACAAGATTAATTTTAAAGTGCTTTTTTCCTTAACATTAATTAGAAATTGTCATTTGCACTTGTGAATAAGAGAATGCACTCAGAGATATAAATACAAGTTGTATCTCAGCTTTCTAAATCAGAAACATTATGGCACAATTCAATAAAAATACTGAATTGATACTCTCAATTATGATTAAAGCTATCAGATAATTTAAAAGTTATTCACCCAAAGGACACCTTGTAAAATGTTGAACTATTGACTTTTTCTTAGACGACCCTAAGTGTAGGGGATAAAATTACCAGCCTATTATGAGCAACTTTCTCTAATAGATACATACAATGACAACACAATATGTCCCTGAATATAAAAGTAATACTAACAAATATATTTTTTGTACCATGGTATATGTATTAGTGCAAAATATGCAATATACAAAATTAAAGTAAATCACCTTTTAATTTGATTTACTCAGTACTTACTGAGAAAATATTTATTATTGCTGAAATATTTGATTATATGCATATTAGGGGAAATGATCCTAAAGCCGGAAGCTTCCTTAGAAATCATTCTATCTATTGCATTCATTTTATAAAATTATTAATTCATTCATGCACCTATTCACTTAGCATATGTGTACCAACAACATTTTATATAATAGGATATTTAATATAATCAAACATTGCAAAAAGAATATTATGTTAACTTATAAGAAATATGGAGTCTTTGGGAATGTAAGTACAAAAGCATGCCATTACAATATATGTTTTAATCTAAAAACTTAGACATTGCACTCTGGAAGCAGAATTGGGAAATAGTTCATGGAAGTAATATTTAACGTGGTGTTGAAGGATGAGTAGGAATTTGCCCAATGTAAATGAGGAGGGAAATTTTAGACAAAGGGAATTATAGTACCTATATTTTCCCAGGTGCTTATCCCAGCAAAATCAACTCTTTTTCCTCCCTGACTTATCTTCTTCCTGTTGATCATCTTCCTATCTCTTTATATTCTAAAGAAAAAAATGCTTAATACAAAGAAGCATAAAAAAGAAACTTTCCAAAGATTGTCATTAAATGCCTGCCATCAGTAACATTCTTTACAAGATTTCAAATAACCCTACCTTACTACATCTTATAAATGCACCACAATTCATTTATAAAATCCTCAATTATTGGGTTTATAAGTTATCTTCAATGTTTTGTTAGTAATTGTTGGGGCTATAATTAATTCCCAATATCATGCTATTATATATAACACCAGCATGGACATCTTTGGATGAGTTATTTTAAAGTATAATTTTTTATCATTTACCCCAAAACAATCATATTAGTGAATGTTATGAATCAAAGTTTATAAACATTTTTAAAGCTCCTGATTTTTATTATTTTCCACAAATGTTACAGCAATATACACTCCCAATACTTTGAAGTGTCTTTGGGTAGTACAGAGCTTTAGTTCTCTTCTTTTTGGGCACTTCACTGTTTAAAGTTAGGAGAGTCATTTAAGCCAAACAATTTAACGTCTGATACAAGACCCGCTAGCTCTCTTCCCTTGCCTCGGTGATCATGAAAGCATATGAGAGGATGCAAGTGCCACAAGATGGGGGCAGCCTGGATTGCTGATCACTGTGGGGAAGAAAATCATCTCAAATCACCCGAATTTGTAGTGTGTTTGTGTGGTCAGGAATAGTCTACTGCTCTTTTGCACCACTGAGATTTTAGGGTTGTTTGAACATCTTTTTTGCTTGTGACTTTTTCTTTTTGCAGCTATTTTTATTGTATCTCTCTTTTCACATAGTCCCAGTCAGATAAAGCAAATATGTTAAGTTCCCATAACTTTTATGTGGCAGAGTTGGGTAATTCTTCACCATTATTAATTGCAGTTATATATACTAGCCTGGAATAATTTCTTTTAATCTGGCCCACCCTTTTAGATTCAGATTACTTCAATTTCTTCATGCTGTCTTATCTGACCACTTCTTGCAACAGTAATTAATATCATTGAATCATTCAATTCAATACAGATATTAAACAGCTTCTATGTAATAAGACTTACTGGGGGCAAAATAAGTCCTTATGTTATGTCAATTCCCCTGTTAGAGTTAAAACTAAAGATAAGGGCTTTGTATTTTGTTGCTTTGTCTAGTAGAGATCATTAAAGTTATGTGGCCATCAAAATTATTATAATATGCATTGCCTTGGTCTAGGCAAACTCATGAAGTTTAGTCACATGCAATTCTGATAATACATTAACACCTGTATTATGATAGCATGATTCATCCTTACATGAACTCAGCTAGGTTACAAGATAAATCAAATCCCTTGAAACCTGGCAAGTCCATATTCCTGAGAAATCAATCAAATCTAATGTAGAGAGTCTAATATGTCATACTGTTTGCAAAATGTACTCTTGTATATTCAATACATTCATCTGCTACTGTTCTTGATAAACATTGGTCATAAAAGAACATCAAATGTAAAGAAAAAATCGGTTGTATATTTACATGTATTGTGCTTGCTCCTTTAAATAAATTGGCTACAGTGTTTATAGGACCAAACTGCTTAGTAGTTAATGAGTAACATAACTGGTACAACAGGGTCTTAATAGACTAATCTTTTTAGTCATTGGGAGACAGTTAATTGGCAAGCATAAGCCTCACAATAGCAATTATAGTATTGAAAGATATGTATTGAGAAACATTAAGCAAAACCATGAAACATTCATAAAAATAGGTGATGTCCATTTTTATGCTAGCTCCTAACCCAACAAGTACAGATGAATGAAGAGCTGAATGTAGAAAATTGGAACCATAAATACAATAGAAAAAAAAAAACGCAACTTTTAATTTGACAGTTGAATAAAGAAGTCCTATCTATGCTAAAAATTACATTAAGGATGAAGGTATCAGGGATTGATTTAGGTGATGAATGTACAACTATGTAATGCTACTGTGAACAATCGAATGTACGATTTGTTTTGTATGACTGTGTGGTATGTGAATATATCTCAATAAAACGAAGATTTAAAAAAAATTACATTAAGGAGAAGAGAAGAAAATGATTGATTTAAATATATGGCTCATGACAAAAGTTTTTATAAGAAAAAAATTTTAAACAAAAAAAGTGTTACCTATACAAAGTTCATAGATCAAATTTGCTTAACATAAAAAAAAGTCTTCCATACCAATAAAAGGAAGATAAACATGATGAAAAAGTATCAAGGGCATAATTAATATGCATAGACCAAAACAAAACATGCTCAAATTAGTAATAAAAGAAAAAATAAAAAAAAAATAAAAGCAACTAATGTCAGTAAACAGAAGAAAAACAAGCACACTCATCAATTAGTATTCTATGATTCTATTAAGAAAGATGATTATTTATGAACCTAAGACCTCAAATGCTTATGAAAAATCATTATAAAAATTGCCATTATGTGTAAATTACATAAATATTCCCCTCTATATTTAAATAGACAGTGATTCCTAGGAAAAGAAAAAGTTTGTGAATTTGCATGAATTTGTAAGATTCAGGACAATTATTTCTTTCCCATTTAACTAATAACTAAAATAAACTAAACTTTTTAGTTCAAATTAAACAAAAGCATAGAGTAGATAACTTTGAAAGTAATTAATATGTTCTCTAATATTTCTTTTTTAAAGACAAAAATACAAATTCAATCTTATATGCACCTAAATATGCACAATCTTATGAGTGTCTTTATGAACATATTTTATTGTTAGCATTCCATAATTCTATTTTTAAGTAATTTATTTCTTCCTAAAAAATACAAGTAGACTAATTTCAACCATTTGAAATAAATTTCCTCTTTTTTGTTATATTGTTTTCACACAAATCCATCTGTCTGTTTAAATAATGACTATTTTTTTGATTGGCAAATGGAGAACTGATATTTCATGACTTTCTTTCATGAGCTAGATATTGTGCTAGTGCTTTATATACATATTCTTACTTAGTTTCACAATAACCAGTTAAGATAAATGTTATACCTATTTTACAAATGAGATATCTGAGGCTTAGAGAGATTCAATAATGTGTATTAAGCCTAGAGGAGATTGCGCTTTGACCTTATCATGGATCTGTATGAATTCAAGGTTTGATTTATTTAAAATAGACTCTGACATAACAGAAGTTTTACCATTTTTACTATTGGACTGAGTTCAACTGAATTTCATTTGGCACTAAATTTGAAGAGAAGATGGATTTAATAAATGAATTGTGTAAAAATCTTTGTAAAGTTTGGAACATCCGCTTGGATCTTGTACTTCATTTTGTGTGACTTTGGATAAGATAGCCCAAATCTTTTCTCTCTTTTCTACCTCTTCTATGAAATAGCTTTGTCAGATGTTTCAATGACCTTTAGTTAGGGGTGATAATCAAAATATCAAAATCAGTATAGAAAACCAACCAACCAATCAGAACTGACATCAATTCTAATGAACCAAGTAAAACCTTTTTGTGAATATGACAGACTTTTATTTAATTACCATATGAGGTCAAGAAAGCTTTCTCTTTGGAAACATTGTGAACACTTATTTTGGCTTATTATTTTGTGAATATTATAAATTGAAATCACATTTTAAAATTCTATACTTGAGTCATCCGTTATTATTATTTTCATTATACGGAATTAATTGTTCTTTCACCTAAATTTCCTAAGTAACCATGCACTGAATATAATTTTCAGCAATGCATGTTAATTTAAAATAAAGTCAAACCTCACCAAAATTAACCAACTAATAACGTTAGAAATGTATACGATAATTTTTGTACTAATTCTCATGATATGGAAATATTTTAAAGAAGAAAACATCATTTTTTTTTTTTTTTTGTAATTTTGTAGAAGGGATTACAAAATTCTAGCCATGGCAGAACAACAGACATCCAGTTGTTAAGAAAAAAATAAAAAGAAAAAGAAGATTGCATAAAGTTCCCTGGAACTGTATCCATTGGTGTTTAGTTTTTGTTTCCTCATTCTTAACTGAAGGGTTCAGAGAACAACAAATAAAAATCTTAAACACCACTTTCGGGAAGTACACAGGAAGCTAATAAATTTTACAGCATGCACTTTCATCCTGACTCTTTGAAATAAAATCAAATACAATAAAATCATCCAACAACCTCATATGAATAGTTGGATTCCAAAATGTATGCCAACAGAAAAGCAAAGGGAATTTTTAACACAAAAATAATCCAGTTAAAATTTATTTTTGTTTCTAAAAAGAATTGACTAACATCCCCTCCACCCTTCCCATCCCTTGTATCAACAATCTGCAAGCTAGGTTAGGTCATAGCATTGTAAGAACAATGAATTAGGAATACCATATCAGGATCTATTCCCAGAATTGATGTCGGATAAGGTCACTTAACTTCTTTGGGTCTCTATTTCCTCCTTTGTAAAATATGAGATGGTGGTATAACCAAGTCACACAGACATTGGTTTATTTAAAAGTTATACTTCTGACTTGTAAGCTTTGAGATCCTGAGCTGTCTGGTACATTTCTTAGAGACTAGATCATACTATCTTGTGTGGCTATAGTTCTTATGGGACTACAATGTAAAATAAAGGTAAAGTGTCCAGTATAATGAGTGTCCTGTAGTAAATTGTTCAACAGTTATTACTATTATGAACAGTGGGTAAAGGTAAAAAATATTAGCTTTATTAAATAACCTCTATGGTCCCATTCAGATGAAATATTCTATGATAAAAGCTGTATCTATATTTATACAGAGATACAGCTTGCTATTAATTAAGAGTAACAGAGTTTGCAGATTTTTATGTGAATAGACAGATTAGGCATTTAAGATTGTAAAAACACCACTTCATTTTATAATCCTAATATACAAATCAATCATTCAGGAATAAGACATTTTGGTAACTGACCAGAAAGGACTGATTTGGTTCTAGGCATTCCACAGTCTACAGCAGGTATACATGTGAAGGACTTCCTAGGTTCCTGCCACCCACCCGCTTGGGATAATGAAATGAGGAAAGGGGAATAAGTGATTCTGAAATGGAATTACTTAGCAATACTGAAGATTGTAAGAGAGAAGAATCAATATCTGTTATATGAAGTAAACTCCACAGTCAAATTTGGAAAGACTGATTCTTGGGGAGGCATATCCCCAGGACAAGAAATAGTATCTTGAAATAATGTACAGAAGGAGAAAAGGACATCTCTGCCCTTAGCTCTGCCAGTTCCAGTTCTTCTCAAGTCTCTTCTCTTTCCCTCTGTAACCTGGGGCTTGAGTTGATCCAGCCTGGTCCAAGCCCTACAAATTGGGGATGCTCTAAGTCAACCAGAGTAAATTCTCCTGTCTTGGAGTCTATCAACAGGGAGGTGAGCACTCCAGTAGCAAAATAAAGCCCAAATCTGGCACAACTGAATTCACATAGTTAATTGAGCGTCTCTAGTATACCAGCTCACTGAGTCCCTTGGAGCTTCCTACTAGGGAAACTTCAAGATTAGGGACATTTTCAAAAGGTCTTGGAGTGCTTTACAATCATTCTATGCCCTTAACCATTCCACAACCCACTTTCTTTTTTTTTTTTTTTTTAATTCATAAGCTTTTATTTCTTATGAGTTTGGTTCCAAGGTTCTGTTACCCCACATCTGACCTAAATGTACTTCACCTTTCTTTAGATGCCAAATGGTATGAAATAGTGAATGAGTCATCAGACCTGAAAATTCTTCAAATGAGAACCCTTCAGGTGTGCTCAATTTTTAGAGTTGATTAACATTCTGATAAATGGTGACATTTAAAAACAAAAGAGGTATCAAGGAGTATCTTGATCTTAACATATTCAGAATAAATGATGCCATAAAGCTATAACATATTATGGAGATGCTCTATTTTGAGACTCTTCTTTTGATAATTTTGAAAGACAGAAGCAAAGCAACCAAATTTGCCCTCTTTCAGTTTATTCTGAAATTTGCATCACTTTGGAATGAAACAAGAGAGCTAGAGGATGGTAAAATTTGGTACTGATCTAACGATCATCTGCTACTATATGAGTCACAAAGAGGAATACCACAATTTCAGAATACAGTGGTTTTCCCATTGTATTCAGTGACTTAAACTTATGCTTTCAAAGAATTTTGAAATGCTCAGGTAGTCTTATTTCACAAAAGTAAATCATCCAACATTTTCAAAATAAAGGAACATGGTAAAGCACTACTCATTTTATGTTATAGAATGTAGGTTTTAACAGTTGTAGAATCATGCAACTTATGATGATGCTTCATAACATAACATAAAATTGGATCATTAATGTGCTTCTCTGTTAATTTATGGTTCTTTAGAAAAAGAACAAAATTGCCCAGTTTTGGTAGAGTTTTCCAGGTTAGTTGATTACATTAAGGAAAATTGCTATAATTATTTCAGTGGCATGATTCCCACTGGTATTGTGATTTGATGATTGCTTGCAAAATAGTTTTAAATAAAATGTTAGGGGAATTCCAGTTATGTTTTGGATAGTATTTGTGAACCATAACCATATTCCTTGTGCAGCACAGAATATACCTCCCAATGACTATGAGCCATAATGTATCTGATTTAAAATATTCCAAGAAAATTAAAATAAATTATATTTGATGTACATAATATAAGATTTAAAACTCTTTGTCTTGTGTGCGTATTTTCAAATATACTTACGGGTTATCCAACAGTAGTACTATGGGATTAAGTTCTTTCTTTGGTCTATAATATGCCCTGAGAGGAACAATAAAATTATACAATCCATTCCCAGCTGTTTCAGCTGCAACTATAATTAGTTTATTTTTGAATCCATAGGCTTTTGCATCCTCATAGTAGTTATGCTGGCAACTCTAGAGAAGAAAAATTATACAAAGTAATGCCATTTTTAGACTCCACTAAAATTTAGTGAAGTAATTTAGGGTAAAGGTAAATGTGAAATTAATCTAACCAAGAAAATCCATTATTTTCTAAAAAATTTGAAAAAGTTACATTTTTCTGTGTTCAATTTTCCAGCCTGCTATATGAAATACAGATGTGCATGGATAAGGTGAATGGATTTGTGGGTATGTAGTATAATGTGGGGAAAGAAAAAGATTAGCAATATATGTGTGCACATGTTCTATTATAAATTAAATTTGGTGCTAGATGACATCTGAGTTATCTATATTTTCAAATTATCTAGCTCTGATTTTCATTTCCAGAAGCATAGTAATATTACAACTAATTAATCTCAGGAGTATTTTCAGTACTGAATACCTAAAGTGATGGATTAAAAAACAAACAAATCCCAACCAAACCGAAATCCCAGCTGCTTAAATGCAGAGATGAGCTGGCAAGATAATGATGGAAATATTCAAAAGTAAAATAATAATAACAATAACAATAAAAATAAAAATATATTATCAAAGCTCACTGTTGTCCTGAGGGCATTTTGCTGTTTCCTGAGGGTTTAGAAGTTTCAATTTATTGGACTTAGCATTATGAAACCAAGACTTTTTTAAACTAAATTATTTGGATGGAGAGCTGTCTGATGTTCTGCTTTTTCATCTTGATATGTCTTGATGGGAATTTCTCTTTATTTATTCAGGTTGAGATCAACAGAATTTCTGTGGATTCATATAATGTGGACTATTCTCTCCTTTTATCTCTTTAAAAAAAATTACAAAACACTGGTGGAAACAAAGCACGATGAGTCAGCAGAAACAATAAAGGAGAATAATTCCCACAGATTTTGCTGTTCTTAAAGAATATAAAATGAGCATGTTTTATATATTTAAAGAAATAAAAGAGAGCACTTAAAGTATAAACAAAGAACTAGAGGCTATTTAAAATATTCACACAGATGTTAATAGATACCTTAACAGAAATAAAAGTTACAATAATTAAAAATGGACACTCCAAAGATAGTTTAAACAACAAATTAGATGCAGCTGGAGAGAAATTAATGAACTGCAGGACTGAATGGAAGAAATTATCCAGAATACAAGACTGAGAAAAAATAGATAAAAACTAGGATGGAAAAATTAAGAGGCTTGGAAGACAGAGTTAGAGGATCTAACATATTTTATCCTAACACCTGAAGAAGAGATAGAATCAGAAAGAACACTCCTCAAGTAAATATTGACTGAGGATTTTCTAGAATTAATGAAAAACCAAAATCCTCAGTTTCAGGAAACTCAACGAATCCTAATCCAAATTAATAAGGAGAAATCCAGAGTCATACACATCATAATGAATGTACAGAACAATCAAGATGATAAGATCTTGAAACATCCAGAGAGTAAAGGGAGACTACTACATGTGACAACAATTAGAGTAATGTCTCTCTTCTCAACAGCAAAGTAGAACAAAGAAGGCAGTAAACAAAATTCTTAAAGCACTAAGAGAAAAAAACTAACCATCTATAAACACCCAAAAAAAACTGTTTTCAAGAATCAGCACTTTTAGGAAAGCTGGGATGGAAAGAATTTACTGCCAACAGAATCTCACTATTGGAATTTCTAAAGGCTGTAATCTAGGAAGCAGGAAAATGAACCCAGAGGAAAGGTCTATCAATGGTAAAAGAAAGAATGGAGAAGACAAAGTAAATGTAAAGAATAAGGACAACAGGTCTTCACTGGAAGTATGACTGGAAAATTATTTTATTAAGTGGGATCTGAAGTCATAGAATGGAATGAGATTATTCAAAAAGAGTTCTTACAAGAAGAGTGACAAGTTGATATTGGAACAATTAAAAACTTCAATATTTATGAGATAAGTAGAGGAAAAAGAACTACCTTCTCCAAGGATACTCAGAAGTAGTTCAAGGAGCAATTTAAAAAAAACAAAAAACAAAAAACAAAAACAGAGAACAGGATGATGGAAACAAGGGAAATGAGTAATGATAAAACTAGACCAGGACACCAGCCTGCTGATACTAGTACAGAACTCACGGGGCATAATAATCCCAAATCACACACTTCAGGGATGCAGTAGAATCCAAGTGGGATGCAGGGTCTCTAAGTGGGCATCCATTTACATAGCAAACAGCTTCTAGACAGTCTAGTGCTACCTAAATAACTGACAATCACAGATATCACTAGCCAATCAGCAACACTCAGAAACTATGCTTTCTTAACTTAGTAAAGAGACAGCTCGTAGTCTTTTGGCTTTAAAAGACATTCTATTTCTCCTCCCTCAACCTTCATCTCTGAATGTTTAGCTTTTCAGTTGGATCAGGTTCCCTGTCAGTAGATAAAACATTTCCATTCTATGGTACCATAATATTTTCTCCCTTTTTGTGTAATAAAAAGAATTAAAATGCCACCAGAGGAGATTGTAGGTTTTGTAGGACCTGAAGCTTATTATTTTGGGGATTCTCCTTAAGGAAAACAAGCAAAACTTAAATAAATATTAGTCACAGAAGTGTGGAAGGGGTCAATGCAGGGGAGGGATCTTGAAACTTAAGCTTTATTAATGATACAGAAAATGCACAGTTGGCTGGCAGTTTTAAAAGTAGTGGAAAGTAAGGACTGAACAACAACAAAAAAGTCCATTTCATTGGGCCCAGATGGATATTTGAGAGCAATGGAAAGGATGTGCAAAGCAACTTCATGAAGATAAAGGCAGGAATTTTCTAATGTTCTGTTAATCTTCTTCCTTAAGAGTACAGCAAAATTCAAGACTTCTAATGTTTATCATTTGAAAAAAATAATAAAAACATTAACAAAAATATTAAGTACCTATTCATTTATTAAGTTCTTGGCACTATGCTAAGCCTTTTGCATGCATTAATTTATCTAATCCTTAAAGATTTTAATATTAAATTAAAATTACAACCATTTTACAGATGAGGAAACCAAATTTAATGGTGAAGTAATTTGCTCAAGTTGCAGTGGGAGAGTTGGGATTTGAACTCTGGAAAACTCCAAAATTTAGAATAAAAGACAAAATTCCTTGTTAGAATTGGTGGCATATTTGAAAATCTAAAGGGGGTTTGAGGAACTTCCTTTTACTTTCTTTCTTATTCATCAGGAGGATAAACTGTTATATAGTTCAAGCCAATGGTCACATTGTGAAAAAGATTAAAAATTCTTGCACGGCTTTTTTGAACATCCAGGCAGGAACCAAGAACTTCAGTGAAACTTTTGGGAAAGGAGTTAAGAGCGAGACCCTGATATTAGCTTCCAGTTTAGTTAAAAATGAATTTTGTGGCTCATACATGGACTAGCGCATCTTATCATGTCTAGTGATTCTTCTTTAAGATTTGAGGCAAAATGCCCGTTAAATTAATAGTGATCATTTGGCCAAAGTGATTTGGGGAGACTCTGGATGTTGAAGGTCCACTGATTCGAGAATCTGGCACCTATGTTTTCTTTAACAACATGATTGGGTGACTCATTTTGTTAATTTAGTAGAGGAGTAAAGCATTTGGATAATCTTTAGTGCAGTTAAGAAAGTAAAATTTACCACTTTATGTACTTGAATTTGCATTTGAATAGATAGTACCCTTTACAAATACTTTAGTCAAAAGACTGTACAAAATTACTTAAATATAGATAATTGTAAAATTGTAAAATGCTATAATTATTTTTGGAGGAAACATCAGCAAATGCTTACCTTGTCGAGTCTTAAGCAGCAAAATGGTACTTTTTCATGAAGAAGATGACAAAAAGTGGGTGAACTTCCTATATATGGAGAGTAAGGGGGATAGCCTTTAGCATACCTGTAAAACAATATGAAATATTATTCTTGAGTAAGGCATGCAAAATTGTAAAGTTCAATTATGGCCATATTCCTTCAAAGAATACCATGCAGTGAATCTTTATGTTTCAATTACATTTGATAAAGAAATAATTTAGAACAGGGATAGGCAACGAAAGCTTTTGGTCAAAATCTGACTCACTACCTATTTTGTGAGCTAAGAGTAGTTTTTATATTTTTAAATGGTTGAAAAAACCATCAATATAAAATGGTTGAAAAAACCATCACAAGAAGAATGGTTCATGTCACATAAAAATTATATGAAATCCAAATTTGAGTGCCCATAGTAAAGTTTACTGGAACACTGTCATTGCTCATTCATTTATATATTATCTGTGGGTGTTGTACTAAAACAGCATAGTTGAGTAGTTGCCACAGGGATCAAATGGCCCACAAAGCCTAAAATATTTACTATCTAGTCATTTCCAGAAAAAGTTTGCCAACCATCGGTTTAGAGGATTTAGACAGATTTAAAAAATAATAATGTTAATTTCAACAAAAACACATTTAAAACAAAACACATAATTATTAGTCACTCTATCAAGATTCATTAGACCTATATATAAAACCAAAAGTGAACAAATGGTTGCATTAATTACTCAGCTAAACCCCCATCAAAACAGAGTTTTTGCTGAAACCATGATTAAAATATTATCAAAGACAATTAGTTTGTTTGCTGACTTTATAAAAATAGCCACCTGCACATTTTGGCTGTACTAATTTTCAAAACGGGATTATCAAAAAGTAGCAGCATAAATGAAAATTAGGAAGTCAAAGAAAATTTAGTGGAGACAGAATTCCTTTATCATAAATGGAAGTTCTTGATTTTAATGAAAATTTACCAGCTAAACCTAGAAATTTCAAACCTAGTTTATCCTAGTTTCCAGACATTAACTGAGAGAGTAAAATATGCAGATTTAGAAGTTGATAATCTCCACTATAAATTCAACCAATTTTTTTTTTCTACTTGTAAGATCTTCTTTCAAGCTATCCAGATACATATGTAAAAAGAAAAAAAAAAAAAAAAAGAATTTCAATTACATCCCATATTACCATTTCCTAGAAAGATACTGGTTACTGAAACTCTCACTACTTCCAAGACCATATTCCAAAAATATATTTGATACTCAGACCATTATGAATCTAATGATCCTAGCAGGGATGAAAAATATTTTCTTGAAGAAGGGACTATGTTCTGTGAGTACATAAAACTTTGTTGTAATAAATGAAAAAACATGGGAGATTAAAGAAAAATTCTAAATTTCAGTGACATTTCAGTTCATTTTAGCTCAACTCAATATTAATTTATTATCCATGATACAAAAGACATCGGGAGAAGTGTCAGGACATGGTGTTATCATTGCCACTACTATCAGGTCAACCAAAAATAGTTGTAATTATTGAATGCTTACTCTGCACAAAACATTATTTTAAGCACTTTTTTCACATTGTTTCAATCTTCAAATTGCTGCGTAGTAATTATACCAGTTTACTGATCATAAAATTGTGGGCCAGATTGTTTAATCAAAGTCACTTTGCACATAAGCAGCACAGAGTGAAGCTAAGATGTGAAACAATGTCTTTCAAATTACAAAGTTAGGGCCATTGGCTTGACCAGTGTCCTTTTCTCAAGAAATGGCAATAAAATGTGTAGAATAAGACATGTAAACAAAATAGTGCAGGCTGAAAAGAAACTAATACTAAATAGACTTGTACTATTTTATTATGGAAGTCTAGAAAAGAGAGATAATACTTCATTTATACACACATTCAAAACATTACTGTTCCATATTTTGTGAAAAAGACTATGCTAATATTTGAGATAAACTAGGAAAGCTTTTATGGAGGAGGCTGCATCTACATATCATTGAATAATTGACAGAATTACAATAAGAAGGAGGAAGAAAAACAAAGGTGAAAGGTACAATATAATTTTTAAAAAGCATAGAATTATGAAAAATGCAGCATATGTCTTAAATACTGACTTAAATTCTTTGTTTTTAAGGACAAAGAATAATCTAGAGAAAAATGAGGCTTGGAATATATGTAGATATCAGCAATTTGAGAGGTTGAATATCTTATAGTCAAGAGAAGGGTGTTCTTTATCTAGTGTATGGATGAATGGAGGAATGGGGATAAAAACTAAAGGACAAATGGGGTGGGATGGGGGGATGATTTGGGTGTTTTTTTTTCACTTTTATTTTTTATTCTTGT
Organism: Choloepus didactylus; assembly: GCF_015220235.1. Taxonomy (NCBI): domain Eukaryota; kingdom Metazoa; phylum Chordata; class Mammalia; order Pilosa; family Megalonychidae; genus Choloepus; species Choloepus didactylus. Next base: position 65,059,735 of record NC_051308.1, on the reverse strand, counting down.
TCTGGTTCTTTCTGATGTAAGGAAAATGTTCAGAGATAGATTGTGGTGATGAACGCATAACTATGTTATCATACTGTGGACAGTGGATTGCATATCATGGATGATTGTATGATGTGTGAATGTATTTCAATAAACCTAAAAAAAAAAAAAAAAAAAAAAAAAAAAAAAAAAAAAAAAAAACATGAGCTAACAATAGAAAAAAAAAAAAAAAAAAAAGAGAAGGGTGTTTTGGTGGAAGGATGTAGGATTGATTCTAGGATGTCCAGAAGGTAAGGATATTAGTTCCCCATGAAATGCACAAAACTCAGCAAGTCTTACATCTTAGAATGTCTAAACATACTCTAAGTTTGAGGAAATTTCTTCATCTGGGGTAGTTTCATCTTCTGACTGATCACTTAGAAGATCACAAGTTTGGATCGATGATGTATCTGCAACCTCTAAAACAGGAGCAATGCTAGGTCTTCTGATTTCTTTGCTTCCCTCTGAAGGAAGAGACAAGGTAGGGCCACTTCCTGATGTACAGCTTGTGTCTTGCAAGTCTATAGCCACAGTTCCTAAAGTAACAAAACATGAAAATCCATCAACGCCTTTGCCATCTGTTTGGCATTTGACATTGATCATTAATCATTCAATGATTAAAGTGAAAGGAAGTACAATCAGCATAATCAAGAAACATTTTTGTTTATCCTTTGTTCCCAAAGGCTACTTATTTTTTTTTTTTTCATGTGGGCATTTCCAAGGATAAGACATTTTGTATTTTTTAAAAAATGGATTTGCTGCATCTACCTCTGTAACACAAAACATAGGATCTATGAAATCCTAAAGTACTTAGAAACATAAAGTGAAATAATGGATATCTGGTTTCAGTTTACATTTCTGTAAAAATTTTTAACATTTTTGTTTGCCATTTCTATTTTGTAAATTTCTCATTATGTCTTTTCTCCCCTTTTTCTGTTGGATTATCTTTTTCTCATTGATTTGCAACCACTTATTTAATATTAGAGACATTACCATTTTATTTATTTATTCAACAAATATTGGTTAAATGCTTACTGTGCCAAGCACTCGTCTAGCCACTTGGAATATGCAGAGAACAGGTCAGACATACGGATTTTATTTTTAATAACCAGGTAGGTAAATAAATGAATACAGTAAATTTAGATAATGATAAACACCACATATGAGTTTGCCTGGAACAGCTGCACTTGGGAAAAAAGATGGAAGGCCCAGCACTATGAAGCTCTAGTACCTGAGCAAATTTAGAGATGGCAGTCATCAAAAACTATGGTCTCAGTCCCTCTTTCCATTTTTTTTTCCTATAAACACAGAATTAATATGTAACTCAATCTGTGTTTGGTGGGAGGAGATGAAGATCCCAGAGACAATAAGATTAAATTTTCCATTAAGCAGGTGGGTGGAGATGTTAAGTTTGACTTATAAGAATAAGTGAATGGCATGTAATATGACTTGCATACAAATGTGAATTCAAATTCATACCCACGAGATTTATTCTTAGCAGGTGACCACGTTGTCTGCTTCAAAGAGAAAAGAAAATCTATCATGGAAAAACTTCAATTCTCTGTCTCCAAACAAGCATGAGCGCTTCACCAAACTTTCCCTCTCTTGTTTCTGTTTACAAAGAAATAGAAATACCTCCCTTTGTGTAAACCTAATCTCTGCTCTTCTGTTCAGAATTAAATCCCTTCCTACTTCTTAAGGAATCTTGATCCTTTAATGTCACTCTCTCCCCTGTATCTTTGGCCCCACCTCACCCTCCTACCTCTTTATCATTTTTCTCCCCAACACAGCCAAGCTTCTTGAAAGGGCTGTTTATATTTGGTATCTGCATTTGGTCACTGCCCATTTATTCTGCCGACACTGATATCTCACACCTGGCTGTGAAAAAAAGCAATTACAAAAATTGTATGCTAGCACTTAGATGACCAGAATTAGCAAATTTGCAAAGATAGAGGGTAGATTAGAGGTTATGTGGCAAGGGTTTGGTAGACTAGGGGAGGAGGGAAGGAGCGTTTCTTTGTAAAAATTGAAAAAAAAAAAAAAGCTAGGCAGCATGTCTTGGCTTCCAGCCAAATGGGAACCAGAATGCTGAACTGATTTCCTAGGTAAAAGCAGAATTGTAGGGACAGGCTGATGGACAGGGTTTGACAGACAGTGGAGTCAGAGTCAGATTACCAGAGTACAATCTTAGCTCCAAAAATAAAAAAATAAATATAAAGGATATAACAGTGAATAAAACAGACCAGGAAAAAAAAAAAAAAAAGCAATTACAATTACAGAAACAAGACGTTTTATGAACCTTCTTTTCCCCTTACAGAACTGCTCTTCCCTAAGGACTCTGCTTCTCCTAAAATCATCTAAAGACAAGGATGCATTCTGGAAGTGGGTAAATATCCTCCAGCTGTCATTGCCACTTTCAGATCACTGTCCTTTCCTCCTCCATAAGCTCTCAACTTTACATCTCGGATCTTCAGATTATATGACCCATCATCTTTCATTATTTTGACTGTTAATCCACGATTGTTTATTCATCAATTCTCCCGTAATGATTCTTGTCAGATTCTCCAACACAGTGTTTTCAAAATACAAGTAGATGAACCTCCCCACACCCTGATCTTTCAGTTCCTTGAATTCACTAAAGAAACTACTTTTTACCTTATCAAAGGTTTTCACTTCCACAATTATTTTTTACCCTTATTATAACCAATAAATTTATTTATTCATTTCATGCATCCACTTTCTGACCACCACCATTTCTTGTCTTTCCAGGTCAATCCCACTGATTCCCAACTCTCGCTATGGTTTTACCCCACTTGAATTTCAGTTTTATTGGAGATACCAATTTTTCTTTTTATTCCTTGCTCCATTGATGCTCTCTTTTCTCTTTTTATCCATCTTAAATACTACATTTAAATGTTATGACTATTTTCTTGAAAATATCATTGGCTTCCTTGCCATTGTTTTGATCCACTGCACACTTTTAACAAAACTGAACCCTGATTAAATTCAACTCTACCTACCTCACACCTGTATCTATATAGTTGAATATGTTTGGGTGTTTTAGCTCCTGGATCACTATTAGTCTCTCCAATACAACACCCGTCTTAATTTTTGGCAATTTTATTATACATATAGAGGATTCTTCCAACACTCCAGACTAATTTTTTTTGGTCTTCCTCTCCACTACTGACCTTTTATTCCACCATTCCTTAGCCACTCACTTTCCTCTTCATATCCTAGAACTTGTCATACATACTCATAATCTCAAATACTAGCATCTCATTTTCTGACATTTACCTTTACCTCTTCTCTTTCCAGCTCTCCTTCTTACCTAAATTAAGTCCCATAGCTCACCATTATATTCTTTCTTTTACATATTGTGCCGGTTTGAGTGTATTGTGTCCCCCAAATGCCATTATCTTTGTGGTTTTGTGTGGGGCAGGCGTTTTGGTGATGGTTGGATTTGCTTGGAATGTGCCCCATCCAGCTGTGGGCAATGACTCTGATGAGATGTTCTCATGGAGGTGTGGCCCCGCCCATTCAGGGTGGGCCTTGATCGGTGGAGCTACATAAATGAGCTGACTCGGGGGGAGGAAGAGAGTGCAGCTGGGAGTGATGTTTTGAAGAGGAGCAAGCTTGCTAGAGAGGAACGTCCTGGGAGAAAGCCGTTTTGAGGCCGGATCTTTGGAGCAGATGCCAGCTGCCTTCCTAGCTAACAGAGGTTTTCCGGAGGCCATTGGCCATCCTCCGGTGAGGGTACCCGATTGCTGATGTGTTGCCTTGGACGCTTTGTGGCCTTAAGACTGTAACTGTGTAGCAAAATAAATCCCCGTTTTATAAAAGCCAATCCATCTCTGGTGTTTTGCATTCTGCAGCATTAGCAAACTAAGACACATATACACATAACTTCCCTACCCTTTTCATTTTCTTGTATTTTCTCCACCAGCTATCATCATTTATTTATTTCCCTTTGCAGCAAAATTTTTCCAGAGTTGTCTAGACCTGGTGCCTCAAATTCATCTTCCATTTTTTTCCTTCATAAACTCACTCCAATATGACATTATACACTCACTCCTTTGAAAGAACTCTTATTAAGTAAACAAAGCTCACTACATTGCAAAATTCAATTTTCAGTTCTCAGTCGTCAGATAATTATTTAATCGATGCAGCATTAGACATGGCTGATGACTCCATTCTCTTGATACTTGGTTCATTTGGATTCTAGGACACACATTCCCTGGTTTTCTTACTACCCTTTTGGTAGCTCCTTCTTGGTCTTCTTTGCTGACTTCTCATCTCTGTGGTATTTTAATATTGGCATGATTCAGGGTTCAGTCCTTTGTCTTTTTTCTTTTTCTGCCCATACTCATTCCCTCTATGATCTTGTTTGGTCTTATGGCTTTAAATACAGTACATAAGCTCAGGAATCCAAACTGTATTTTTTTAGCTTAAACCTGTATCTTGTACTCTAGATTCATATCTACCTTCCTATTTGACATCTTCCTCACAATATCTCACAGACATATGATACTCAGTGTGTTCTAAACTCTTTATCTCCCCTGCCCTACCTCCCACCAGACTTGCTCTTTTCCCAGACTTCCTTATTTTTTGTTGATGGCCATTCCCTCTTTTCACTTGCTTAAACCAAAAACTATGGAGTTCTTCACTCCCCTATTTTTCTCACAGACCACTTCCAACTGATTAGGGAATCCTGTTGACTTTACTTTTCAAAGTATATCCAGAATTGGCTCAATCCTACCATTTCTACTTGAAAGCAGCCAGACCCTTGTCCTGGCTGTCCATACTCAACAACTGCCGGAGTGATGGTATTAAAACATAGGTCAGCATAATGCAATGGTTCCCTGCTCCACTTAGAGTGAAAGCCATAATTTTCACACTGCCTAACAAAGCCTGACATCATCTGGCCCCTTTTTAACCTCTTGGACCTCCTCTCCTACCCCTCTCACCATCCCTCCCTGTGTTTGAACCACATGGGTCTCTTTACTGTTCCTGGAGCATGAGAGGCAGGCCTCATTTTAGGACCTTTGCACTAGCTGTTATCGCTTCAGGGAAAGCTCTTCTCCCAGATATTCACTGGGGTAATTCCCTCATTTTCTTCAAATATTTGCTCAGATATCACCTTCTCAATGAGACCTACTAACCACCTCATTTAAAATTCAATCCTCCCAGAATTCATAATACCCTTTACTATGATCAAGGTTTTTTTTTCCCCTTATTACTTATCTTTGAATATACTAAATAATTCAATTATCTATTATATGCATTGCTTATTGCTTGTCTTCCTACTGATAGAATTAAGCTCCGTGAAGGCAAGGGTCTTTATTTCTTTGTTTATATATATATCACAAATAGCTATAAGAGTCTCTGGCAAATATTAGTTACTCAATAAATAACTGTTGAATAAATGCAAAAAAAATACAGGTGGTGCTGCTATGGAGGAAGAATACATCAATGACAATCAGGGTTACCTAAGTCTCAGCAGAGCCGTGGAATAGATCTGAGGAAAAATGATGTCTAGACTGAGATATAAAGGATTAGAAGTAGTTACCTAGACAAAATTAGGGATTGGGGTGTAGTTCTCCTCCAAAGAAACTTAGTGTGTTATGATCCATTGGGAAAAAACATTAGTGAAAACTGAAACTATTTATTATGATTGGGAACTTAGGAAAGGGGCTTAAAAGGGCTTGGTAAGACATGAGACTCAAAAAGCAAGAAGCAATCTTTAATGAAAAGCCTTATCAGAAGAGTGACTGTGTAACTGAGTTTCTAAACTAGGCTATCCCTGAGAGCAAAGGGGGTGCTCTTAATAATAATACCAGGGCAATGTATATAAACTGGGATTGCCTGGGAGAAGAGGGATTGTCTCATGAAAATGGGAATTTTAAGCACTTTACTTAAAAGTGCTGTGTTATAGAATTTAGGCTTTTTTCAAAGGGTAATAGGAAGCAATTAACATGGTTTATTCAAGAGACTGATGTTATCAAAACTATGTTTAAAATTTATTACACTGGTTTCAGGTTGCAAAATAGAGTGTATGGCAGCAAGACTGAAGACATGGAGAGATTATGGTGTTAATCCTGCAGTGCATGGGAAGGGATAGTGGAGGCAGAAAATAAAATGTTAGTTGTGGACAAAGAAAGAAGTAAATGGCTTTAGGGGTTATTTCATGATCACATTTAATAGAATTTGGCAAATCATGAAGAATGAGAGGAGAGGGATGGTGAAAATGTAAGATTGTGACTTTACAAAGAGGAGGATAATGGTACCTTCCTTTTTTTTTTTGGAAAAAAATGGAGGAAATAATGGAAATAATAATGGAGGGGAAATAGGAATGATAAATTAGTTCAATTTTCCTGTAAGATATCCAAACAGAAATAATTAGGCAGTTGAATATACTGAATATATAGAATATATTGAATATATTGTTCTGAAGAGAAGTTTAAGTTAATTATTTAGGTAAGGCGATCATCAGTTTATGGAAAACAATTGAAACATGAGAGCAGAGGTGATGACTCAAGGAAAATGAATGTGTACAATGCAGATAAAAAGCACAATGTTTCAAGAAGGACATGGTCAATACTGTCGTAAGCTGTGGAGAGACCCACTGGATTTAGTGAAATAGAGGACTTCCTTGGCAAGAGTAGTTTCAGTGACATGAAGACAGATATCAGATTGGATTAGGTAGAGACTTGAGGGGACAATATGAATTAAAGACCTCAACTTTAGACAACATTTTCAAGGAATTTGTGAAGATGGCTTGGCACAAGGTCCTGAAGTTCTTGTGTACGTGTGTGTATGTGTGCGTGTATGTGTGTACAGAGAAAGAGAGAAGTCTCTCTCTTTCTCTATACACAGAGTCAGTGAGAAACAGACAGGAAGAAAGATTTAGGTATGTTACTAATGGGAATCAGCTGATGATTCTGAAGAAAAAAATGAAAATATGCAATGAAGATGAATTAAAATAGAGTGATGTCCCTGGGAAGGATGGGTCCCATGTATAAGTGAAGGCATTAAGCAATAGTATTAGATAAAAGGAAGGACACATTTTACTTTGTGATAGAAAGGAAGCAAAAATAATAACAAAGTTTGTAGGGTTGTGGGTGATTTGGTGTCAAAATTTTAAGGAAATTCTTATTTATCTGGATCCCCTTCCTCCCTCTCTCCCTCCCTCCTTTCTTCAATAGAAGTCAAGTTCAATGGTGAGAGTGAGATGGGAGATGGAAAATGGAAGGAGAGTTTTGGAAGGAGAATATTTGAAATAGCCTCACTTGAAAATGGAATAGAGAACTGACAAGAGAAATATAGAATGTAAGGTATTTAATCAGAAATATAAAATAATTGCTGGTTGCACTTTTGCAATATCTGTATTTTTTACCCAACTTAAGTTAGAAGTTTAGTTCTGTAAACCTAATTATACCTAGTTTGTAATATACACAAACATATTTTAAATTTTGCTTTGACATTTTAGTAAAAATTGAAGTATATTTATTGTTCTCTTTAAGAAAGAAATCAATGGTATTTTCAAACTTTTTTATACTTACCCATACTGGCAATTATACTATGTACAGGTAATCTGGAAGGTCCATGATAAAATGACCTTGATACATTGCTTTTTCTCTGCTGGTCTTGGTTCTTAAATGCTGAATTCTCTTCTTTGGTAATATTAATATAAAAGCATATGTCAGTAGTATTCATAATGTATCGAGGACCTGGATTCAGCAAAATGTTTTTGTTATCCTCTCTCCTAACACCAATCAAGCAGACACCAAACCTTAATTTAAAAAGAAAACCAAAAAGAATATAAGAATGATAATGCATTGAAAGGCTTAGTTTTCTTTTTTATGTTTACATATGTATAAAAATCAGTAAAGTATTGTGACAGAGGAAAATTAAGACCTCAAAACAGAGCATTTTAAAGCATGAAATGTCTTAAAAATTCAAGACCTACATTTTTATAGGTAGCTATGTCCTTAGTGGGTCTTGAGGTCAATTTATTTGATTATGACAAATGAATTTAAAAAAATAGAATAGAATAGAAACTATCAGACTGCATTCATGTAGAATAGGTAATATTGTTTTGTAAATTTTTTTGTGTATGGGTCTTAACATAAAGCATATGTTTTACTTTGATCAAAAATTTTAAAGCAGCATTTCTTGCTTTGGTTCAAAAAGTTTGGAAGTCATTGGGCTGAAGGAAAGAAATTTACCCAGAGTAGGATGAGAATCAGCTCCCTTAATTTCTTTTTTTTTTTAAGACTTGCAATTTTCAGGAAAAAAAAAAAAATTAAACAGTCCTGAATAAGACTGTAGCTTAATTAGGAGAAATAACAACCTTTGAACGTAATAGATGCTATTTAAAAGGCATATAATTTCTCAGGTTATGTCCTAAACACATATTGTCCTGAATATTTTAAATTTCAATTATGTCTTATAGTGTTATAATCTAAACGAAGTTAAAAATATTTTTCAAACAAAAAGTATATGTATAATGAGAATTAAAGTATTATCTATTTATTGCTGACTAGATATATTCCAAATTGCAGAATATGTTAAATATATTAATATATATACTGATATATATTATTTTCATGATAGACATACAATTTTATTTTCAAAGTACCTTTTTCATGTTGGAATTGGAAGGTACTATCATTTATTTTTTAACTTATTTCTCTGGCCAAAGTGAATTGACACCATCAGTTTTTTTTTAAGTTCATAATTATTTTTATAATGCTAATACTCTGCTTGAATATTCACCAATGCTTAAAATTAGATCTGTATTGAAAATTAATTTTCATGTATTTGTGAATTCTTAATGGATAAAATATTAAAAAACTAAAAGTTAACAAAGTCAATAAAGTAAGATGTTTCTAGTATAATATAAATTACACCTGACAATCTTAACCTGTTGCGGATACCAAACAGAAGGCAGGAATTTAAATGTTTCAATAATCATGCAAAAAATTCCAGAATATTTGCAACTCATGAGGACCAATATAGGTTGTAGTTTAGAAAACTGCATTTAAAAGATATGATTGATTTATATTTTATTCCAGTCTGGAAGCAGAAACATACTTTTTGTGCGCATGGAAAGAGGCATATGTAAAACTCTTTCCTTCATATTCAGCAAAAAATGTACTTTCTTCCAAAACAATGTGGTATACTTCATTCCCAGAGCATCTGCCATACATCTTCTGCCATTGTTCTGGTGATTGTTGACCTTCTCTGCAACACACACACACACAAAGAGAAAAACACAGTGAATGTGGTTAGAAACGGTTGTTGTCATGCATACTCTCGAGTTCCCCAGTTATGAGAATCTGCAAACACTGTGCAAAGATGTCTCTGCGTGGTACTCCCAATGTTGTAAATAAAATATTTTACAAAGAAAAATACTTACAAAGAAACTGTATTAAAAAATTTGAAACTAATACTGTATATAAGCTTATAAGCTAGAGAGATGGCAGGTTTCTAGCAGTGGGAGTTTGTCATGATCCAATTAATGAAAGCATTACTCTAATCATGAAGCAATTAGATATAGAAATTCATTTTTAGTCTCTGTTAAGTATATCCTGTCTTGCACATCTTACATATAACATTTGTTTTATAGTTATGATTATATGCCCACTTCAATTAATTTATGATACTTGTTTCCTGTGGGTGTTTGATTTTGCCTTATTTAAAATTATTTATATTATGGATTTAAAATTGTAATCATTTATATTATCTGTTTATACTATGTATTTAAAATTATAAATGTACCCATTTCAACTCATTAAACTTAATTTCATGGAAAATATACTCATAATTTCTGTCTCTATTATAGCAGTGGCTACAAGGGTTGTTCTTCCAGTTGTATTGGAATATATTCCAGTTAAAGAACTTCATGATAAAAGTAAGGGACTCCAAAATTTTCCCAGAAGTATTTTTTTTTTAAATTAAGTTTATCACAAAAATTCAAGTTTCTTTTGTTCTAGGGTACTTTGGCCACCTAATTCAGTGGCCTTGGAAATATATTAAAAATTCAACCTACGAGAAAGTATTATAACTATATACTAGCTCTTTTTCCCATTCTGGACATTTAATTTTCTAAAAGTAAATTACATTTCCTTTTGTACAATAAAGCTTATGAACTCTGCAAATTCAAGCAAAGCATACATAGAAGCAAAGGTATACATTTAGAAAAATCAAAATATTTCATCAAAATCTCTGTAGATCCCTTTTGGATGAAAACAGATGATATGTCAAATATACCACATTTAGAGTTTAAAAAGACATTTTAAACTATGAGTTTTGTCTAAAGGATTATTAGGGAGACAGTACACATAATCATTTTCTAATTGTCAACCCAGAAATTTTAAAAGGATGTTTTAAAAGGGATGTATATTTTAAACAGAATGTATAATTTAAAAAGAATGTATATTTTAAAGGATATTTTAAAAAGAATATAATTATGAATTGAATCATGTCCCCTACAAAGACATGTTCAAGTCCTAATCCCTGGTCCTGTGTATTTGAACTCATTTGTAAACAGGATGGATCCTCAAAGACCCTATTTAGATGAGGCCAAACTGAATCAAGGTGAGCCTTAATCCAGTGTAACTGAAATCCTTACAATTAAAGGAAATTTGGACACAATAGAGATAGGAGCCAGATCACCACAGGACACAGGCAGATTGAGATTGGGACTGAGTTATGGGTAAGCCACCACCAGAACATTACTGACGCCAGAGAAAGCAGTGTACCAACACCTTGATTTTGGACTTCTAGCCTATAAAATGGAGAGAGTAAATTACTGTTGTTTAAGCCAAAGATTCTGTGGGATAGCAGCCCGGCAAACTAAGACAAATGTTTCACTCGTACTTCATTCCTTGGAGACAGTGTGCTTACGGGTCAAAAGTCTTGGAGTCTGACGGCCTGATCTTAGTACCAGCTCTGCAATCTTGTGTGTTATTTAAGCTCTCAAAGACACTTTACCTCTTCCGTAAAAAATAGTACCAGCCTCATTGCGTTCGATAAAATGAGGTAATACAAAGGAAATGCTTAGAAGACGTCTGGATAATAGTAAGCATTGGGTAAATGTTAACTCATGATTATTGTGTTATAGCTTCCTCACTGCTAAATTCTGGAGGCACTTTCAATGTGTCTAGTCTCCATATTTCCTACCCTGCTTTATTTTTCTTCCAATGTTTATCACTTCTAACACATGACATAATTTGCTTATTTCTTTTGTTTGTTGTCAGTCTTCCCCCATTTAAAGCTTCCATGAGAGAAAGCATTTTGACCCTTTTTGTTAACTTCCATAATCTTTGAATCTAGACCCTTTCCTGGGTCTATTAAATAATAATGCTTTTAAAACTTGGCATTTTCTTCCATAATGTTAAAATATTTTTATAAATAGGAAACTCAAACAAAAGAAAACTTTTGCCTGTTGATTGCACATGGCAATAGCTAAAATATTACTTAGGCACCCAAGAATAATTGTCCTTGTTGAAAAAACTTTCCCTTTGACAGTTTATACACACACACACACACACACACACACACAAACACATCTTTTTTATGTGTACCACAGTACAACTTTGCAAAACAGTACTTGGCAAAGAGAGAAACCAACTGAAGGGCTGGAAAAGTAAACGAGGCTACCAATAACTAATTCATCAGGGTTTGTTTGCAATCCAGATGGCAGCATGGGGTCAAATAATTGTCATACAAGGGTATTAAAAGCCATTCAAGGAAATCATGATTCCCAATTTCAGGGGCTAAGGTGGGAACACAACGCGCAAATTTGGAAGAGAACAGAAAAGGACAGCTCAGATGAATTTCTTTAAATCATATGCTTGTCTTCATGCTATTTATATTGGTGGCTTTTACCTCAGGAGACATCTTTTCTTTATGATTTCTTCAAAAACCTCTGATAGGTAACCAAGAATCTCTAAATTAGGCAAATTGCAAATATACAAATTTCTCTCCTTTCAACTCATGGTAATTGCTTTAGAAATGTTAGAAGTTGGTTATTCCATCTAATATTGGTGAGTATTCTCAGTTTGCACTCATTAATTCATATAATAAATATTTATTGAGCACCTGCTCTGTACCAGGAAAGGGTCTAGATTCAAAGATTATGGAAGTTAACAAAAAGGGTCAAAATGCTTTCTCTCATGGAAGCTTTAAATGGGGGAAGACTGACAACAAACATAAGAAATAAGCAAATTATGTCATGTGTTAGAAGTGATAAACACTGGAAGAAAAATAAAGCAGGGTAGGAAATATGGAGATCTTTTAAGAGGTGGATTGCAATTTAATTAGAGTGGTTGCGAAAAGCTTCACTGAGAAGCTTACATTTGAACAAAAATCTTGAAGAAGGTAAGAGAGCTAACCACATAGAGGCGTTCCAGGCAGAAGTAGTAGCAAGTACTTCCCTGAGGCAGGGGAATGTCCAGCATGGCTGAGGTAAAGCAAGGAACCCAGTTTGACTGGATGTGAGACTGAAAAATGAAACCAGAGAGGGAAGTGGGCAGAGAGAGGTGTGGGTCATGTAGGGCTTAAAAAACATTACAATGTCTTTGACTTTTACTCTGGTTGACATGGCAGGCATTGGTAGATTTTGAACACAGGTGAAAAAGGTCCTGACATATTTTACAAGAATCCCTCTTAGGTTTTGTGTTGAGAATAGACTGAAGAAGCGGCAGGGACCAGTGAGGAGGTTATTGCAATGACCCTGCTAAATGATGATGGTTTGGACAAGGCTGGATTCCGAATGTGTTCTAAAGGATTTGCTGATGGGAAAGTGTGCCCGTTTGAATATATTGTGTCCCCCAAATGCCATTATCTTTGATGTAATCTTGTGTGGGCAGACGTTATCAGTGTTGATTAGACTGTAATTCTTTGAGTGTTTCTTTGGAATGCGCCACACCCAGCTGTGGGTGATGACTCTGATTTGATAATTTCCATGGAGGTGTTGCTCCGCCCATTCGGGGTGGGTCTAAGTTGATCAGTGGAGCCATATAAATGAGCTGACATAACAGAAGGAACTCAGGGCAGCTGAGAGTGATGTTTTGAAGAGGAGCTACAGCCAAGAGGGACACTGAAGAAAGCACAGGAGCTGCAGATGAGAGACAGTTTGAAGACTCGTGCTCCGGAGAAGCTGAGAGAGGACAAATATCCCAAGTGCAACTAAGAGTAACATTTTTGAGGAACTGCAGCCCAGAGAGGAATGTCCTGGGAGAAAGCCATTTTGAAACCAGAACTTTGGAGCAGATGCCAGCCATGTGCCTTCCCAGCTAAAAGAGGTTTTCCAGACACCATTGGCCATCCTCTAGTGAATGTACCCAATTGCTGATGTGTTACCTTGGACACTTTATGGCCTTAAGACTGTAACTGTGTAACCAAATAAACCCCCTTTTATAAAAGCCAGTCCATCTCTGGTATTTTGCATTCCAGCAGCATTAGTAAACTAGAATAGATACACGGATACATACACACATAGATACATATTCACATATATAACAGTGAAAATGCAAGTACTAGTGCTAATAAAACATCATGGGAAAATCTCAAATATAAAATACTGAGTAAAAGGAATGAGTGGCAGAAACAGTCAGTAAAATATTTACACAAGGCATAAATATTAAAAACAATACTATATATGTTATCTGGGGATTCATACATAAGTGGTGAAATTATATACTATAAAATGGAAATGACAAACTTCAATTTTAGCATTGTGGTTAACTAGGTTCTTGGAAAAAGAAAGGAACCATAAGTCAGAGATGGGTATATATGGGACTCCACAAACATTTGGAATCTTTATTTTTAAAATCTGGACTGGTAGGTACATGGATGTTCATAATAATATTCTTTATACTTTTAGAATGTCTAAAATATTTTCTAATAAATGAAAAATATAGTGCATCACCCATGAACAAACAGGACTAGTAGTGATGATTTAAGCTTTTTATTTGTATATTTGTCACTGATCCTTTCAAGGCAGCACTCTAAGCTACACTATAGGAGGTGCTCCCTGGTTACCAATATTTTGGGACTATTATTTTCTTTATCAGAATGTAATCATTTTTCCCACTCCCTATGACTACTGTATCAAATTTCATTTTTTTCCAAATGGCTACTCAGTTGCTCAATTTATTGAATAATCCATCTTTTCCTCCACCGATTTAAAATGACTTCTTATCAAACACCAGATTCCCCATTATACATGTCTGTTAAATTGATTTGCCTCTATCCATTTACTAATACCACACTGTTTTAATTATTGTAGCTATTTAAAGATAATCCCCTCTCATTATTATGTTCCTTCAAAATTTTTCTGGCTAGTCTGGTTCCTTCATATTTCCATGTGAACTTAAAATCAGCCTGTCCATGTCAAAAGAATGCTATTGGTATAATTACTGGTATGGCCTTAAGTTCATAAACTTGGGTGAAAAATGACATCTTCATGATATTGACGTATTATACTTTCATTTGTATGTTTATTATCTATTTCTGCCACAGCCTCTCATCTACTTCCAACCCTCCACAGAATGTAAATATTTTCATTTGAAAACCCTGTAAAAGGTTTTCAACCTTTCTGAGTCATTCTTTCCGTCATCTGGGCAATTATGGTGAGAAAAGGTTTTTATGAAGAAAACATGAGACGTGATGCCAATTTCTTAATGCTGAGCCTAGTACATAAGTGCTCAATACATGAAGCAGCATTTCAGACTCACCACAGAACCCATTGCCCCACAATCACCCAGTAAGTCTGACAAGGAATCAGTGCAGATAACACTCCCCAGCAGAAATCACTCAGAGCCACCAACTCTAGTTGGGCCTTCTGTGCCTTGGAGCCTCCCTCCCGGCCATGCCCTTCTCCCCACTTTCTCAAAAGCTCTCTCTAGTCGTCACCATCCTCCACATGCCCTGATCCCCATTCGCCCTTTTCCATACCACTGGACCCCATGGTCTATTGTGTTTCCTATGGGATATGCAGTGACTAGAACTGTTTCTGGGACACAGTAGATGCTAAATAGCAGAATTAAATCCTCCTGACAATCTATGAGATGCATGCCATTATTATCCCCACTTCACAGAGGAAGAACCTGTGGCTCAATGACTTTAAGTACTTTCCCAACGTGAGCAGATCCGAGTTCAACCGTGGCAGTCTGAGACTACACAGACTGTGCTTTATTCAGAAGCTGATTCAGTTCCGGGTAATTTTAATACTCAAAGTAAATGTTGTAGCTATTCTATTTTCTTTTTCAGGCTATTAGGAAATCAAGAATCAAACTGTCTTAACTTTATTAATAATTCAGGGCATTTTATGGCCTGTAGATGTGTAAAAACTTTCATTTGACTTCAACTTACCATTCTACCTTAATTTTTCTTTTTATCCCATCATCTTACTTTATATCTCTTACTTTACGCTTAATTCAAGACTGTTTTTGACTGAAGGGTAAATAATTACATGAATAAATAGACAATATATTTCTAAACTTTGTAGGCAAGAGACATACCCAAGTTTTCTAACCTCTTTCTCCATCGTCGATTCCTGCATTTTTAGTATCATCCCTTAAAAACCCATTTGTGGTTCTATAATAAGATGATTTTTAAAATTTCAAAACATTTCTTGTCACTCTTATGTCAAAAATGTGAAAATGCATAAAGAACTTCCTCTTTCCATTTAACAAGTCCAACATCATTACAAAGCCCTTCTTGACCTATTCTATGCCTGTCTTTCAAGTTTTGTCTATTACTTTTGTCTTATTTTTTGCTATGTGCTCCAGTTATGAGCTGTCTTTGATTTCCCCAAACATGATACTCTCTCTTACATCTAGGCCTTTTCACAATGTTGTTCCCTCTACCTCCTATCACCTATTCATTCTTTGACCTGAGCTTAATCATTACTTTGCAATAACATACTTCTTTTTTCATAATACCATCACACTACATTGTATTAATTCTTATTGTCTTGCTTCCTGTGAAATTAGCTCCATGGGGAGAGGGATCATGTCTTTTTTATCATTTTATCACCAAGACCTGATATCCATTCTGACAGAGATGTGCTTAATAACTGTTTTTCTAAATGAATAAAGAATAATCTAACACTGTTTTTCATGTTAAATTACTAAATGTTCCAGTTTTCTAATTATTTAATTCCTTTCTTCCTCATCAGAATAATTTTTTAGGTGTAACCAATTACTTTCCCTATGATGAATTTGCTGGCAGAATTTTTTTTTTAAATCACTGAGTTTCATAATCACTAATGGACCTGACATTAATTTAATGTTACATCTATAATTAGGTTAAAAAAAAAGGCAGAAGTAAAACACAAGATATGTTTTCTTTGGGTTTCTGGGCAAAAGCAAAGAATTGAAGGCACAGTGAAAATCATGACTAGACATTTAATGAAGATTTAAGATGTGTTTACAACAATCAGACTTTTAGGGAAAATAATTGGTTTGTGAATTTCCTTAATTTTAACCTCAAATGCCCTCCAATTAATAAAATAGTATATTCTGTAATCTATTTTATACCCTTTTGTGCTCTACCCTATTGACAGATAACAGTACCCTATTGACAGAATCTTTCCTAGATAGGTTATGCCCACCTTTAATTTCTAAATAATTTCCAGCTCCAGTTGTTTTTAAAAATGTTAATGGAAAAAGACAGCAAAAGAATAGAAATATGAAATTGAAATATTCTGTTAAGAAAGTACAGATTTCTGTGCAGAAACCATGGAGGTGAGAAGACAGTGGTATGATGTATTTAAGATACTGAAAGAGAAAAACTGCCAACCAACAATTCTATATCCAGCAAAACTGTCCTTCAAAAATGAGGGAGAGATTAAAATATTTTCAGACAAAAAGACACTGAGAGAGTTTGTGAATAAGAGACCAGTGCTACAAGAAATACTAAAAGGAGGGTTACAGGCTGATAGGAAAAGACAGGACAGAGAGGGTTGGAGAAGAGTGTAGAAATGAGGACTACCAGGAAGGGTAAAAGGAGAGAGAGGGAAAAATAAGATATGACACATAAAATCCAAAAGGCAGAACAGTATAAGAAAGTACTGCCCTTACAATAATAGCACTAAATGTTAATGGATTAAACTCCTCAATAAAAAGACACAGACTGGCATAATGGATTAAAAAACAGGACCCGTCTGTATGCCGTCTACAAGAAACTCACTTTAGACACAAGGACAAAAATAGGCTGAAAGTGAAAGGTTGGAAAAAGATATTCCAAGCAAACAACAACCAGATAAAATGGGAGTAGCTATATTAATATCAGGCAAATTAGACTTCAAAAGTAAAACAATTTAAAGAGACAAAGAAGGACATTATATATTAATAAAAGGGTCAATTCATCAAGAAAACATAACAATCATAAATATATATGCACCAAGCCAAGTTGCCCCAAAATTCATGAGGCAACCACTGAGAACATTGAAAGGAGAAGTAGATATCGCTATAATAATAGTTGGAGACTTCAACACACCACTTTCATCAATGAATAGAACATAGACAGAAGATCAATAAAGAAATAGAGATGTTGAATTGTACAGTAAATGAACTAGACTTGACAGATATTTATAGAACACTACACCTCACAACAGCAGGATAAACTTTTTTCTCAAGTGCTCATGGAACTTTCTCTAGGAGAGACCACATGTTGGGTCACAAAGCAAGTCTCAACAAATTTAAAAATATTGATATTATACAAAACATTTACTCAGACCATAATGGAATGAAGGTGAAAATAAATAACAGTCAGAAGGTTGTAAAATTCACAATATAAGAAGGCTAAATAAAACCCTCATAGAAGACCAGTAGGTAAAGGAAGAAATTACAAGAGAAATTAGTAAATACCTCAAGGGAAATGACAATGAAAACACAACATATCAAAACTTATGGGATGCAGCAAAGGTGGTGCTGAGAGGGAAAATTATTGCCCTAAAAGCCCATATTAAAAGAGAAGAGAGAGCAAAAATTGAGGAATTAACTGTTCACCTGGAGGAACTAGAGAAAGAACAGCAAACTAATCCCAAAGCAAACAGAAGGGAAGAAATTACAAAAATTAGAGCAGAAATAAATGACATTGAGAACAGTAAAACAATAGAGAGAATCAACAAAACCAGAAGTTGGTTCTTTGAGAAAATCAATAAAATTGATGGACTGCTACCTAGGCTAACAACAACAACAACAAAAGAGCAGATGTAAATAAATACAATCAGAAATGAGAAAGGAGACATAACTACTGACCCCGCAGAAATAAAGGAGATAATGAGAAGATATTATGAGAAACTATATGGTAATAAACTAGACAACTTAGATGAAATGCACAACTTCCTACAATAGCACAAACAAGCAACACTGACTCAGGAAGAAATAGATAACCTTAACAAACCAATCACAAGTAAAGAGATTGAGTCAGCCATCAAAAAGCTCCCAAAAAAGAAAAGCCCAGGACTAGGTGGCTTCACATGTGAATTCTACCAAGCACTCAAAAAGAATTAGTACCAATCCTGTTCGAACTCTTCAAAACAAACTGAAGAAGAGGGAATGCTACCTAACTCATTCTATGAAGCCAACATCACCCTAATACCAAAATCAGACAAAGATACTAGAAAAAAAGAAAATTACAGACTAATCTCTTTAATGAATATAGAAGCAAAAATCCTCAACAAAATACTTGCAGATTGAATCCAGCAGCACGTTTAAAGAATTATACACCATGACCAGGTGGGATTTATTCCAGGTATGCAAGGCTGGTTCAACACAAGAAAATCAATTAATGTAATATACCATGTTAATAAATCAAAGTGGAAGAAACACATGATCATCTTGATTGATGCAGAAAAGGCATTTGACAAAATTCAACTTCCTTTCTTGATGAAAACACTTCAAAGGATAAGAATAGAAGGGAACTTTCTCAATATGATAAAGGCAATATATGAGAAATCCACAGCTAACATCATACTAAATGGGGGCAGACTAAAAGCTTTCCCTCTGAGATCAGGAATAAGACAAGGATGCCCACTGTCACCACTGTTATTCAACATTGTGCTGGAAGTTCTAGCTAGAGCAATTAGGCAAGAAAAAGAAATAAAAGGCATCCAAATTGGAGAGGAAGAAGTAAAACTTTCACTGTTTGCAGATGACATGATTTGATATGTAGAAAATCCAGAAAAATATACAGCAAATCTACTAGAACTAGTCAATGAATACAGCAGTGGTAGGCTACAGGATGAACATGCAAAAGTCTGTAGTGTTCATATACACAAGTAATGGGCAACAAGAGGAGGAAATCAAGAAAAAAATTCCATTTACAATAGCAACCAAAAGAATGAAGTATTTAGAAATAAACTTAACCAAGGCCACAAAAGACCTTTACACAGAAAACTACAAGAAATTGCTAAAAGAAATCAAACAGGACCTAAAAAAAATGGAAGAACATACCATGTTCATGGATTGGAAGACTAAATATAGTTAAGGTGGCAATTTTACCTAAACTGATTTATAGATTCAATGCAATACCTATTAAAATACCAACAACTTGCTTTGCAGAAATAGAACAACCAATAACCAAATTTATTTGGAAGGGCAAGGTGCCCCGAATGGCCAAACATATTGTGAAAAGAGTAAGTAAGCAGGAGGTTTCACACTACCTGGACTTTGAAAACATATTATAAAGCTACAGTGGGACAAAAACAGCATGGTAGTGGCATAAAGATAAACATACTGACCAAAGGAATTGAATGAGTGCTCAGAAATAGACCCTAGCATCTACAGACAATGGTCTTGATAAGTCAATCAACCAAAGCCAACTGGGACAGAGCAGCTTCTTCAATAAATGGTGTTTGGAGAACTGGATATCCACTTCCAAAAGAATGAAAGAGGTACTCCTACTTCACACCTTTTACAAAAATAATTTGAAATGGTATTAAAAGACCTAAACGTTAGCACTGAGAGCATAAGACCCTTATAAGAAAATGTAGGGCAACATCTTAAAGATTTTGTGATAGGAGGTGGTTTCCTAGACCTCACACGCAAGGTGCGAGCAGCAAAGAACAAATAGACAGATGGGATCTCCTCAAAATTAAACACTTTTGTACACCAAAGGACTTTGTCAGAAAAGTAAAAAAGGCCCCCTACACAATGGGAGGTGATATTTGGAAACCACATATCAGATAAGGGTTTAATATCCCAAACACATAAAGCGATCCTACTACTCAACAACAGAAAGAAAAACATCCCAATTAAAAAACGGGCAGAAGACATGGACAGACACTTTTCTAAAAAGGAAATACAAATGCCTTAAAAACATATGAAAAAATGCTCAACTTCTCTGGCTATTAGGGAAGTGCAAGCAAAACCACAATGAGATATCATCTCATACCTACCAGATTGGCCATTATCCAAAAAACAGAGAATTACAAGTGCTGGAGAGGATGTGGAGAAAAAGGCACACTTATTCATTGTTGTGGAATGTAGAATGGTGTAACCACTCTGGAAGTCAGTGTGGAGGTTCCCCAGGAAGCTAAGTATAGATTTGCCATATGACCCAGCTATTCCATTGCTAGGTATATACTCAGAGGAACTGAAGGTTAAGACATGAACAGACATTGGTAAACCATTTTTTATTGTGGCATTATTCACAATTGTGAAGAGATGGAAACAGCCCAAATGTCTATCAATGGACGAGTGGATAAACAAACTGTGGTATATACACATGATAGAATATTATGCAGCTGTAAGACATGGAACATATAATAATGTAGATGAACCTTGAGGACATTATGTTGAGTGAAGTTAGTCAGAAACAAAAGGACATATACTGTATGGTCTCACTAATATGACCTAACATTAATTAGCAAACTTTGAGGGTTAAAAGCTGATAACACAGGCTATCAGGAAACAGAAAGAGGGTAGAGTTTGGGCATTTGATGCTGAAGGACTACAGAATGTTCAGCAGGACTGATTGTATAGATCCAGAAACAGATAGCATAATACTGTTATGGTAGCACAATATTGTAAGTATAGTGAACAAAGATGTCTGTGAGTAAAGCTGAAAGAGGTGGGATAGGGGAATGTATGACACCAGAGGTAAAGATAGATGATAAAGACTGGGACTGTATAACTTGGCAAAAACTGGAGTAGCCAATTACTGTTACTAAATATACAAATATAAAAATGTTTTTCCATGTGGGAGAACAAATGAATGCCAACCATGCAAAGTGTTGAAAATGGGATGGTATTTGGGAAAAAAAAAAACAAAATCAAAGCAAACTAGAGTCTATGGTCAACAGCAACAGTGTAATATGCTTCCATTAAATGTAGCAAAGGCAGTATATCAAAGCTAAATGTGTATGAGAGGGGGATATAAGGGAGGGATATGGGATTCTTGGTAGAGGTGCTGTTTTCTGTCCTTACTATTATATTGTATTGTATGACATTTTATTTTTCATTTTATTATATTTTTTATTATTTGCTAAAGAAAAAAACAAAAATCTTTTTTTTCATAGTAATCAATATGTTCAAGTGCTGACTGTGGTGATAAATGTACAACTATATGATGATACCATGATCAACTGACTGTACACTGTGGATCATTGTATAGTATGTGAATATATCTCTATAACATTGTAGGAAAAAATATAAATAGGGGTAAAAGTGCTGGAGAAAACGGAGAGAGAGGGATGTACCTAGTTACTGTTGATGAGGAGACAGAATGGTGTAGCCTTTCTGGAGGTCAGTGTGGTGGTTTCACATGAAGCTAAGTATGTGGGGGCCATAAGGTCCTGCAACCTCACTATGGGATATGTACTTGGAGAATCTGAGAGCAAAGACATGAATGCACATTTGTATGCTGGTGTTTATGGAGGCAGTATTCATGATTTTCAATGGGTGGAAGTGGCCTAAGGGTACACTGACTGAGGAACAGAATAGTGAACTGTGGTGTGTGCATACAATGGCATATTGAGCAACTACGGGAAGGAGTGAAGCTGTGGGACACACAACGAGGTGAATGGATCCTGTAGACAGCATTTTGAGTGAAGTATGCCAGAAACAAAGGCAAACACTATAATGCCTCACCAATATGGGCTAACTACAATGTGTAAACTCAGCATTGAATCTTAGAGCACAGCCTAACAGGGGAACGATTATTGTAACAGTCCCTAGATTGTAAGCTCTCACAGCAGTCAAATCTGTTCCTGAATTTTAATGGCTGTCTCCAAATTCTGAGATGCTGATTCCTTTGGGTATAATCTGATTGGTCTCTGGAACATCGGGTATCTGTATGACACCTGAAACTCAGAGCTAGAGTTTGGCAGATATAAATGTCAGTATTTGTGCATACAGCAACCGTTAAGAGAAAAAAAAAAAAAAAAAAAAAAGCTGAAAAAGAGCCCAAACTTCAATTAGAGATATGAATGAAGCAGATCTGGTTAAGACTAGGGCAAGTCAAGCAAAAGGGTAAAGATTGAAACTGACTGTGTTAAAACTTCAACTTCCATGTGAGACCTAGGGAAGAGATGTTTATTTGGTGTAGGATCTGTATTTTCTAAACAATGTATCTTCTACAGTCACTTTGTTCAAACACCACAATGACATGGAACTTTGAATAGGAAGTGAAATATGGTATAGTTTAGAGTGAAATAGCGATAGTGAAATTCTCTGTCCAAGGTAATTTGGGCAGAGAATTAAAAAAAATACATATGCAGGGCCCCCATGAGGAGCCAGGGGGAAAATTTGGAGGTATTGGGCTTCCCCACTTGGATTGTTGCTGATGTTCACGCAAACATCGAGGACTGACGTCTTGGTATGCTGAGCCCTCTATCTTGGAGCCTGCTCTTATGAAGTTTGTTACTGCAAAGGAGAGGCTAAACCTGCTCATAATTATGCCTAAGAACCCCCCGCTGAGTACCTGTTTGTTGCTCAGATGTGGCTCTCCAAGCTAAGGATAAGCCAACTCGGCAGGTGAACTCACTGCCCTCCCCTCTACATGGGACCTGACTCCCAGGTGTGTAAATCTCCCTGGCAATGCAGGATGTGACTCCCAAGGATGAATCTCAACCCAGCATTGTGAGATTGAGAACATCTTCTTGACAAAAGGAGGATGCAAAATGAAACAAAATAAAATTTCAGTGGCTGAGAGATTTCAAATGGAGTTCAGGGGTCTCCCCGGTGGGCATTCTTATACACTATATAGATAGCACTTTTTAGCTTTTAATGTATTGGAATAGCTAGAAGGAAATACCTGGAGCTATCAAACTCCAATCCAGTCACCCTGACTCTTGAAGATGACTGTATAATAATGTAGCTTACTAGGGGTGACAATGTGATTGCGAAAGCCTTGTGGATCACACTCCCTTCATCCAGTGTATGGATGGATGAGTAGAGAAATGGGGACAAAAACTAAAACTAAATGAAAAATAGGGTGGTGGGGAAGATTGGGTATTCTTTTTTACTTTTTTTTTATTCTTATTCTGATTCTTTCTGGTGTAAGGAAAATGTTCAAACATAGATTGGGGTGATGAATGCATAACTATATGATGGTACTGTAAACAGCTGATTGTACACCATGTATGATTGTATGCTATGTGAATGGATCTCAATAAAACTGAATTTAATTAAAAAAATCCATTCTTCACTTACTCAATAACAGACTTTACAAATACTAGGTGGGAATTTTTGCCTTAGGAAAAGGACAACAGTTAGATTTATACTTGAAAACTAAAATAAAGTTTGTTTATTGATGATCCATCTTAAGGAATATAAAAGTAGATTTTAAAAAAATCTAAAACAAGGAACCAAAGGTTTAAACTTAATTAAAATTAATACAGTTTATTTAACTCCAAGTATTTCACCCTTTTAAAGTCAGCATGGTTCCAATTCGTTTATATACTTCCCAGGGTGCTTTTCTGCAACACACATGAATTACGTTAATTCACAAATGATCTCAATCTTTTACTTGGTTTAAAACTTAAAATGTTTAAATTGTGTTAATCTTGTCCCTACTATCAGTGATAGGAATCTACAGTTTTACTACTGTAGGTTGAAGAAATAATTTTGACAAGTTATATCTGTGTCATCAAAAACAAAATTGTAATTTATGCGACAGGGTAGAGGGATTAGGGTGCGAGGAGCTTCAAAACATGTCAGGGTGAGAAAGAAACTGATAATATGACTTTGAATAGACATTTATTCCTGCTAGTCTGCAGACAGAAGTGACACAATATGGTTATTATGTAGAAAGAAAAGTATTCAAGAACTCGAGAGAAATAATTAAACACAAGATTACGATCCTTCAATCTTACTAGAAAGAGGCTTATGCACTTCTACTCTTGAATATCAGAAGATCCTCAACTTTTTATGTCATTGTACATCAACACAGAAATCAGAAATACAATATAAAACCTGCAAATACAATATAAAAGATGATAATAATAATCAATTTTCGGCCACTAGATGGAACCAGAAAGCTGTTTGCCATTCTTAGGCCAAGAAAAATAGCTGTTGAAAACGAAGAGGATAGAGAAATGCTATATAGTTTTCAAGCATTATCAACAAAATGAACATAAACAATGAATTCTATTTCAAAAGGGATCTATTTCAAGAAGAAATGAAATAGAGCTCAAAATTTAGAAGGCAGATTGTACAGGAAGGTAGCCAAAATTCAGTGCCCCTGAAGTCGGTTTCTCCCACAGTAATTCCACTCCGATTTTTTTGCAGTGCCCTAAACTCAAGTAGGAGCTGTCTAACACATAATCACTATAAAAAAACAAACTAACAAACAAAAACTAAAATTATGTAAAGACTTCATCTCCTTTTTAAACTGTCAGGTGAAAAAAATAAATTCGAGTAACATAATGAAAATGCATTCTCAAAAGTTGAACTCCATTATTAAATAGTAATTTCTCACTGATTTTAAACTGTTCTACTTCAAAATTAATAAAAGTTATAATTAAAACAGTTTTCCTCTTCCTCTCACAGAACACATTCTGCTGGAATTCTGAATACCATATGTTCAGCTTCTGTTCAAGTTTTCCGTGCCTTGTGCACTTACATAACATTGCTATATGTTTTAGTCTACCTGATTTAGTTTAAAACATCATAGTGAATTTTTTAGGAGAGTTACAGTCTATAAATATTAGTATTTATGGAAATAGATGTTTTAGAAGCTCCTATTTCTGTTACTTAACATTTTATCATTTGTATATTTTTTTACCATTAAAAAAAATTAGCTAGGAATCTTCTTTACTGCCTCTCCCTGCTATCATTTGGTTTATTCTCAGATATACAAACTAATTTTACCTTAGCTAAAAGATAACTTTATTAATAAAATAATTCCACCAGGGGAAATTTGTGATATATTCCAAATCTACATAAAAGCAATGTTTAATTGTGTTTGCCCTCTCATAGGTATTGGTCTGATTCATTATCAAGATGTATTCATGTTTATATTGCCCAAACTCCTAACATAGTGCCTTACACTGTCCATAAAATGCATCACATGCATGGGATTAATTTTTATGGAATGAATGAATGAATGAGTGAATGAGTGACCAAACGTAACAATATTTCTGGCTTCTAATTCAATGCTATTATTAGCATTTTACCTCTTTGAATAGCTTAAATTTTGACCAAAAAATTTATGCTTCCAAATCCTGAGCTAAATTAGAAGAATTTTATGGTGTCTCTTAATAATAAAGTGCTAGTTAACTTTATTCATAGTGTAGGCATTATCTATTAACTTCTTGCCATGAGATATCAGAGAAAAGATTTACCTCACAACAGATTCCACATCCTGATTCTCCTCTCCAAAGGGCTATTCATATAATCAAATTGCTGTTTCTAATTCTTCTTTTGCATGCTCTGCAACCACAGTCTACCAGACAAGTCAAATAAAGAACATATGTGGATCAGGCTAGGTGTAAAACAACAGGGAGTTTCAGATTTGTGGTGTGCTGCAAATTGAATCTTGGCCCCTATAAAAGGTATGTCCAGGTCCCAACCCCTGGTCCTGTGGGTGTGAACCCATTTGTAAACACGACCTTTGAAGATGTTACTGGTTAAAGTGTGCACAGACTAAATGAAGCTGGGCCTTAATCCAATACGGCTGTAGTCCTTATAAGCAAAGGAAATAGGACACAGAGAAAAACCACATGGAGGAAAGAGGACAGAAGTCAATAGAACCCACAGGAGAAAGGAGAAGACATCATCATATGCATTGCCATGTGACAGAAAAGCCAAGCTCCAAGGATCGCTGTAGCCAGCCACAGAACACCACAGTCTTTGGGGAGAAGGGATTGCCTTGTTGATACTTTGATTTGAACTTCTAGCCTCGAAACTGTGAGCCAATCAATTCCCATTGGTTAAGCCGACCAATTGTATGGTATTTGTTTCAGTCGCGAGGAAATTAAAACATGGTTAGTTGGTTGCTGCATCTCCAATGAAAGTCAAATTCAAAGAAAACAATTCAAAAGAGAAAAGAATGTTTATACCATGCGTATGACCAAATAAACCTATCTGCTAGCAGAATTTGGCCCAATAGTTGTTACATTGCAACCTCAGATCTATTGCTTTTTAATTTCAATTATATACTTAAAATTCTAGTGCAACTATAGATGCAATATCTTTTTTGTAATTTCAATTTATTGAGATTATTCAGATGCCGTACAATCATCCAAAGTGCACAATGAATTGTTCATGGTACCATTATACAGTTGTACATTCATCACCACAATTAATTTTTTTTTTCAATTTTAGAACATTTTCATTACTCCAGAAAAGAAATAAAAATAAAAAAGAAAACTCAAATCCTCCCATACCCCTAAACTGCCTCCCCTCCATTACTGACTCACAGTATTGGTATGGTACATTGTTACTTTTGATAAAAGAATGTTAAAATATTACTAACTGTGGTACATAGTTTTCAATAGGTACAGTTTCTCACTATTTACCCCCTATTATTAACTTCTGGTTATAGTGTTGTGCATTTGTTCTAGTTCATGAAAGAGATTTCTAATATTTGTACAGTTAATCAAATATTAACTGGCCCCTTTAATTCTCAGCTTAAGTTGTTTCTGGTTTGATTGTTTTCCCCCAGGCTTTGGGGTCTGAGTTCTGAAGGGAGGGCAGGCACCTGAGCTGGGCCCCACCTCTCTCCTCTTAGAGAGTTATCTTCTGCAGTTGAATTATTCCTTTGTCCCTCTGACTCCATCACAAGATTCACTGTGTTATACATTTCCATGTTTTAACCTCCAACTTTCTTTCTGGTGATATGGGTGACTTTTAACTTCCCCTTTCCACCACAATCACACACCATTCAGCACTGTTAGTTATTCTCACAATAACGTGCTACTGTCACTTAAGTCCATTTCCAAATGCTTACATTCAACCTAGTTAAACATTCTGCTCATAATAAGCAACCACTCCCCATTCTTTAGCCTCATTCTATATCCTGGTAACCTAGATCTCATGTCTATGAGTTTACATATTATAATTAGTTCCTATCAGTGAGATCACACAATATTTGTCCTTTTGTGTCTGACTTACTTCACTCAATATAATGTCCTCAAGGTTCATCCAACAACACATTCTTTTTTAATACAGTTTTGTTCATGCACCTTACATTCCATCCTAAACAAACAATTGATGGTTCCCTGTATAATCACGTAATTATGCATTTATCACCACCACCACTATCTATATAAGGACATTTCCATTTCTTCCACAAAGACAAGAGTCAAAAAAGGTAGAGAGACAAAAGAAAAAGAAAAAGAAAGAAAAAAAATGACAGCCAAAAAGCAACAAAAGAAAAGTTAAAATTAAAATAAAGTACAATAAAAGAGTAAGACAACATCACCAATGTCAAGAATCCCATACCCCTCCCTTACATCCCCCTATTATAGGCATTTAGCTTTGATATATTGCCTTTGTTACCTTTTGGGCTCAGGTCTCAGAAGGGGGCTATATTCAGTATCAGGTGTCCCTGAGGATGTGTCTTAGAAGATTGACAGACTTTCCTGTAAGGCCTCTAGCTGCTGTGCTTTTCCTAACCTGCCTAGCAGGTGGCACCTGTTAGCCTGTCACGCCTCACTGGTGTAAAGAGGTGTGGACCCTTTAATCCTCAGCTTAAGTTGTTTCTGGTCTGATTATTTTCCCCCAGGCTCTGGGGTCTGAGTTCTGAAGGGAGGGCAGGCACTTGAGCTGGGCCCCACCTCTCTCCTCTTAGGGAATTATCTTCTGCACTTGAATTACTCCTTTGCCTCTCTGACTCTGTTAACTCCACCCCTGCCTGGGTCAGAGCTCTGAGAGCTGAAAATGCCTGAGGCTTTCTCCACTGAGTCACTCAGATTGGGAGAGAAAAAAAGGAGAAAGAAAGCCCCTTTTCATAGCCCCTTTAATTCTGCCCCTTTAATGCTTAAGCATTTTGTTCACTAGTTATAAATAAGTCGATAGTTTAAGATTAAAAATAGAGAACCAAAGAGCAATGCCTATGTTGTTATGATTATTGCAATAAATCTCATTGAATAAAGCTATTGCAATAACTCTTACAGAACCTTCTCTGCAGATCCCTGAGCTACTCAAGAGAGAATGTTTAAATAAATTATCTTTACTTCTGACCACTTATTGTTCAGTATTATGGCAGAATTTAATTTGCTTTATTAAGGATTTTTTGGTTTTCTTGTGGTTTACGACTGCCTTTATTTTCTAGTTGACAGAGGAAACACAGCCCTCTTTTGCTACATCCCATTATATGAATTGTTCAATGTCTTGCTTTTAAAATTTGGATCCATTGATTCACATCTGGACCATAACTTTTAGGAATCTTTGATTCTAGTTGTGGGGCAGACATGTGATCTGGGTTCCACTAATCACTTTTGGAAGTGAGATGAATGAGGAAACAGCCAGGGCAATGGACATTCACTTTGCTGTGGTAGGTGGTTGCACAGGTAGCGTGGTTCTTGGGTTTTTAGAAACTGAAGATCCTTTATTTGGTTAGTTATGTAGTAGTGGGAGTTGTCCATGCAAGTTTAGGCTAGGCAGGCAGAGCCTAACTTCCTACTCATCCAATGGTTTTGTGAACTATTCATATTCCTTAATAAATCTCCTTCTGCTTATACTAGATAGCTAGGATACTCTTATCTAAAGTTAAGAACCCTGATCCATACTGAGATTTAATTTTTCTACAGGTTTTAAGTAATTTTCTTCATCATTAGTGCTTTGTAATTTGACCATGCTATATTTTTAAGGTGGTTCTTTTTCATTTATTATGATTCACACATAAGAGATCCTGTCATTTTAAAGATTTGCATCTCCTTTCTTCTCTGGGATTTACATTACATTTTCTCTATTCTCATTTTTTGGAAACCCCATTAAGTCAGATCTCATCTCTCCTGGATCGATCTGCTATACTGATTATCTTTTTGCTTATATATTGTCTCTTTGCATTTTTGTTTGAAATTTTGGAAGATTTTTATGACATCATTTTACTAGGCTCTTACTGAATTCTTAATTTCAGCAATCACTCTTTTAATTCCAACAGGTCTTTTATATTTTCTGTTTTTCCGCCATGACACTTGTTCTATCTGAATCTTCTCAAGAATATTAATTACAATTATTTTAAGTTATTTGGTATTTGTGCATTTATTTTATTCTTGTTATTGAAGAGGAGATCATAATCATAAACTTTATATTAACTATTCTAAATATAAAGACTCTATAAACAGATTTTCTTAGCATTAATCCTTTGGACCATCACCATGGTCCTCGATATGTATAGTCCTCAATATTCTTCTCTATTACTGTTTTTACTTCAAATGCACATTTGAATCTTTTAAAATATATTTGTTCTCATTTACTGAAATTCACCTTGCTGTCAAAATACATACTTCACTCTCCTTTCAAATGTTATAGTCTATTGCCTTTTCTTAGAAAAAATTTTTTTACAATTGAGTACATGACTCACCTTTCCCAAAGATCCATAGCAATTCCTATAAGAACAGAGATAGTTGCTCTGCTTCTGGCTGGAGACAATCCCCTCATTTTATCCTGAATACTGATATTCAGCAAATGACAAGAGCCATATTTCAAAATTCTGAGTATAATGAGAAAATAGGGAAACTGAATAGGTCCCTTTGTATGTGAATAAGATTTGTTAAATGGCAGGCTTTGCATTAGGTGAATAAAATGAAATAAGACTATTTTCAGTTTAGGGTCTCTCCCAAATGTTAGACCACAGAAGGATAGGCCCCAACCTTAAACTCATTGCAAGCCTATATTTCAGTTATCTTTTTCCAAATTCTGCATTTCGTTCAAATTCTTTTAAGAAAAACTTTTGATTTTCACCAGTGGTAAATGTCTGATTAAAACATAATTGCAGGAAAATGGTACTGCTGGTGGCTGGAATAGGGATAACTCATTCTCTATGCAGATCTTCAACTAACCTCCATTCTCAGTTTTTCTAGTA
Source organism: Choloepus didactylus (assembly GCF_015220235.1). NCBI lineage: Eukaryota > Metazoa > Chordata > Mammalia > Pilosa > Megalonychidae > Choloepus > Choloepus didactylus. The sequence goes on along the minus strand of NC_051308.1, from coordinate 65,029,222 downwards.
ATCTTACGTTCCAGTGTCACTGGAAGTTGGCTTTTTTGATCCAGTGCATCATCCTTTAAGGGTATTATAGGCTGTGGGTTTCATCAGAAAAGATTCCTTTATCTACTTTCCATCTCTAGAAATTCACTGAAAGTTTGCACTGCATCCACTTCTTTTCCACTGATGAAAAGTTTATCAGTTTTTACTCTTTTATCATCATTTCAGTTGGGGTATCATGAAGGAGCACAGACAAATGAATACTGTTAATAAGATACTTTGAACCAGGGTTTCAATAAATCATCTTTAGTCTATCCTCTACTTTATTTAATTTATGTTTATTGAGCCTCTAAGCTGTGAAAATGTTACAGAAGGTTAAAGAATGAATAAAACATGTTCTCTATCCTGAATGAAATCACAGCTTTTTAAGTAGGAAAAAATAAATACATAAAAAGAACATAATGTATGCACTGGCAGAATATAATAAAATTCTATGCAAGTTCATGGAAGGGAGAAATCACATTGAATTAGGGAATTTAAAAATATTCATGAGGAGAAAGAATTTTTGAAGTAACAAAATCTTGTAGGGAGGCAGAAGAAATGAATTCAAGACAGAGGCGACAACATCAAAAAAAGATCTAGAGGAGGGAAACAACAAAGTATATTTGGGATCACATTATTTGGAGACTATCGAATATATACATGATAAGGATTGTGGCAAATTGTGTACTCTGGCAAAAAATACGTTCTTAACATTAATTAGCATTCCTGTGGATGTGAGCCTATTTATAAATAAGAACTTTTGAAGACATTATTTTTAGCTAAGGTGTGAAGCTGTATCAAGGAGGGCCTTAATCTGTATTACTGGAAGCCTTATAAAGAGCACCTGGAAGTCACGGAAGCCAGAAAGAAGAGACCATGTGAAAGGAGAAGGAGATACAAGCTCAGGAATACCGAGGATTGCCAGAGGCCAGCACCAGAAAGCATTAGAAAGAACAGGAGAGAGTAAACCTTGCTGATTTGATTTCTTGATTTTGGACTTCTAGCTTCAAAACTGTGAACCAATAAATTTTTGTTGTTTAAGCCAACCCATTTGTGGCATTTTTCATAGCAGCCTGACAAACTAAGACAAGGATATTCAAATAAATTAGGACTAGAGTATGGAGGGCCTTAAAGAAATAAAACTGAAAAGTTTGAACCTAATTTGATAATGAATGCTGAGATGTTCAAGTCCTTCCACGCAAAAGACTTGCAAAATTAGAGCACTATGCACATTTCTCAAATATGCTGAATCAAATACTGTTCCACTTTCTAATAGCTATGCTTAGGGAAAATATTTCTCAAGTAGTCAAACAAATTTTGGATACACCTAACAAAATGTTTTACGTGGATATATTTAATATGCATTAGCATATACAAAATAAAAATAAGATTAACTTTAACAGGTGTATTGTTTATCTTTCTTGTAATTACCTCTATTTAGATCTCTAGCTGTACAGTGGTTTTTCAACATGGGGGAAATGGAAGAAGCATCACCAGGGACATACAAATAGTGCCAACTTTTTTAGTTTCCATGGTCAAAGTAGCAGGCTTCTCTGGAGCAAAAGAACTATTTGCATAGTGGAAATAAACTTGCAGATGCATTACAGTGTAACTTTGGTGTTCCCCACTCCCACGGAAAAGAAATTCCATGGAGTTTAGACCAGAGAAGTGAGAGGTGGAAGTTTCAGAAGAAAAGCAAGTGGGAACTATTGTGCAGTTTCTTGATGCAGTGCAATTCCCACCCACCCTTCCTGGCAAGAGAAAGGAAGCAACAGGTAGAGGAAGGAAATAGGAAAAAGGCCTTTCCATGAAATCTGCATATGTGAACAGCAGAAAGTCCATCACTCCTTCCCAGTATGTAAGAACAGCTTATATTGAAGCATGAAGAAAATTAAAAGAACTGGTAGGTTGATGCAGCCTAGTGAGGAGCACCAGAGCACAGCCCTCTCCCTTCCCTGTTCCCCATCCCCACCCCACTCTCTCACCCACATACATACAAACACACAAAGAAGTGTGTTTCATATAGAAGGTTTATATATAATGTGCAAACCCAATATGTCACCCGGGGGAGCCTAAGGAGACACCAAATTGATGTGACTGGACAGCTTAACAGAGGTGATGAGGGAAGTTGCTTCTAAGTGGGACCATTTACCAGAAAGTACTGTGATGTCAGCAAGTAGTGTTAGGCAATGGGATTCCCAGGAAGCCATCTAGAAGATGACACCAGTGATCAGAAGCTAAAGAGAGGAAGCTACACCATCTACCTGAGAAGTACATAAGACCCTTAGAAGGAAGCATGAAGCTATCATTCGGTCAGTTGCACCTTTTGGTAAAGGACACTTCTTCACCTTGGCGCTGTAGGAAAGATACTAGGCTGCTAGTGGTGTTAGATTTGGAAAAGCCTGTTGATACTATCAAATCTGACAGAACGTAATAGATTTTTTAAAACCTAATTTGCTTGAAAGCATACAGATCATTACTGAACTGGATTTCCCAGATTACAAACTGTAATACTGTGTCATGGTTTTAGAGAGTCAAACTTTCAATGAGATAAAGATTGCCCACATGAGCATACCTCCCTCCCCCCTTTTGTTTCCTTTCTTGAAGTCAGGGTGGTAATTATAATCTCTATCACTTTTTGGAAATTTTCTCTTCCTCCCACATGACAGCTGAATCCCTGGACTTCTGTAACCAGATCAACAATAGAAGGAGAAAAATGTCTCCATTGCTCCCTGTCTCTCCATCCTTCCTTGCTTCACTGTTCTGAAGTCTTTTTGCTCCTTTTTCTGGTGCTGGTGAAAGACACTGGATTGTTCTTTCCTCTCATAGTTTTTAAAATTGGAAGGCCTCACGGGTAACTGTGATCTGAGGTCACTGATCTCACTGAGGTCAGAGGTACACTAAAAGACTTCAGGATGACCCAGCCCAGAGTTCTACTTGATATTTGGGTTCAAGACACTAGGGCATAATAAAATATTGCTTTATTTTCCATTTACCTTGCTCTTAAGCTATTCTCCAAATATCCTTTTTCTTAAAGATTTTTCTGGGAGGAGTCCTCCAGTCAAAATACTGTCTAAACACTTTTAAAACACTGTTGAAGCAAGCTGACTAAAATGCCGATACTTAAATTTTGAGGGATGATAGTGGGAAGAAGGCAGAGTAGGAAACTCCAGGAACAGTCCCCTGGTTGAAATAACCACTGAACTGGCAGGACTGTCAGGATCAACTACTGGGAAACTCTGGAGTTTAGTGGAACACCATGCAACATCCAGGAAAGACCTGGGGGAAGAGGCTGGTAAATTGTAAATATTGGTGAATTTCACCCTCCATGCAGTGACTATCATCCCCCAGTCCCCAAATGTGTGGCAGGCAGCAGTGGGGACTGCAGTTGGGGCTGCTGCAGCTTGCTGGTGCCAGGGTGGGCTGTAAGGAATTGTGTACCTTTGGACATGCTCTTGGGCTTGGTTCGCATTCTGGTGGACGTGGACCCACCAAAATCCAGGGGGTGTCATCTGATCACTGATCACTGTTTTGGATCAGATGCTTCAGATCACTGATAGGCTGGTTTTGAGAGCAGCCAATGTTCCAAACCCCCTCAGACAATAGCAGTAGAGGAGTCTTAAAGAGGAAGCATTTTTTGTTGTTGTTATTTTCTTTTCTCTTTCCACTCCCTAATTGGGAGCAAAAACAGTTTGGAAAAGTCACCTATTGATGGTGCTGGCCCTCAAAAACTTCAACAAAAACAACAAAATCCTTGACGTTCCAGAGGAGTCGGGGAACTAGATTTCTAGAGATATACAACATAATACTCAGAATGTCCAGTTCTCAAGTAAAAAACAAACAAACAAACAAACAAGAAAGTATGGCCCATTCACAGCAAACAAAAAGAATTTGCCAGAAAACATCTCTGAGAAAGCTCACACACTGGAACTATTAATCAATTAAAATCAACTGTTAAACATAGAAGTTCCATATGACATGGCAATTCTACTGCTAGGTAAGTACTCAAGAGAATTGAAAGCAGGGACTCGGACAGATGTTTGCACACCCAATGCTCATTGTAACATTATTTGTTTTATAGGTTTGTTTAACAGATTGAAAGATCGAAAGGAATTTTGTACCAGGGTGGACTATACTTAAGAGTCTAACCCATACCAGATTTAGAAGATTTAGAAAATGAGATTTGGGAGTTTTTTAGTTGATTATATGAGATTTTGAACTTAGAGGTGATGTGGAATGGGTAAAGATTTTGGAGGATGTTGGGATGGGGTGACTGTATTTTGTATGTGGGAAGGTCATGAATTTGGGGGGGGGGGCAGAAGGTGGGTTTAATTGTGTCTCCCAAAGGATATGTTGAAGTCCTAACCCCCAAACATGTGATTGTGACCTTATTTGGAAATGGGGTTTTTAGTTATGATTAGGTTGTACCACAGTGGGGTGGACCCTCAATACAATATGGCGGGTGTCCTTACGAGAAGATAAGAGGAGATGCAGAGACAGAGACACACAAGGGAGAAAGCCATGTGAGGATGGAGGCATAGAAAGGAGTTACGCAGAGAAAAACCATGAAATGCCAAGGATTGCTGGCCACCACCTAAAGCTAGGAAGAGGCACGAAAGGTATCTTTTCTAGTGTTTTTGTTTCCTGGCTGCTAAAACAAATACCATACAATGGGTTGGCTTGACAACAGGAATTCAGAGGCTTGTGGTTTCAGAGGATAGAAGGCTAGCTTCCTCCCGGGGTCTGCATCTTCTGGCTGGCCGGCAATATTTGGGTTTCCTGGCTTTTCTGTCACATGGTGATGCACATTTTGGTGTCTTTGCCTTTCTCCTCTGGCTTTCATTGACTTCCGGCCTCTATCTTTTTCCCGTGGCTCCTCTCTCCATCTTTCACTTTGCAGTTAAAGAATTCCAGCAATCTGGATTAAACTCGACTGATTCAGTTGCGCCACACTTTTAACTGAGGTAACATCTTGAAGAGCTCTTATGTAGAATGGGTCCACGTCCCCCAGTATGCGAACCAAGACCAAGAGCATGTCCAAAGATACACGATTCAATCCACCACACCTAGAGGCACTGGAGAGAGCACAGCCCTGCTGACACCTTGATTCCTGACTTCTAACTCCCAGAATTATGAGAGAATACATTTCTGTTGTCTTAAGCCACTGAGCTTTTTGGTACTTTGTTACTACGGACCTAGGAAATTAATACACTCATGCTTAGGGAATTTTGACAAGAATATCAGAGAAATGATATTGTGGCCTTCTCAATGCATCATATGAAGAGGTACATGATGTAGAAATGTCTTTTTATTAGCAAGGTTTATCTTGATCAATTGATTAAGGTGATATCTGCCAAGTTTCTCCATTGTAAAGTTACTCTTTTTTCCTTATAGTTATCAAATATCTTAGGAGGCATGTGGAAACCATGCAGTTATTCTGGTTCTCCAGAAACTTCCAACCATTAAATTTGCCACCCACTAGGGAACCCCAATTGTAACCCCAATTATTTCTGTGGTATTTGCCTAATGGTGGCTTTCTATTTTTCTCCTTCTTTTACATTCATTAATTGAAATTCTTCTGTAAGGAAGTTATCCGTTCCTCCTCATTTATTTACTTATTCCATTATTTATTTATATCACTATAGCCTCATGGATACTTTTTTGCTTTACAGGTTAAAATTCAATATTATAATTATTTATCTTATTGCTCGAGTTGTTCCATCTTTGAAGATTAGAAACTCCTTTGGTGTCATCATTTCAACAAGCCCTCATACTTTTTTGAGCAAGTCCTTTCTCTGGCACAACAAGCTATCCCAGGCCCATCTTAATATTTTCTCTGGCCCAGGCCTCGAATCAACCAATACTCCAAGAAACCCTGGTTCCTTTTATGGAGAATGATTAGCAAACAAGATTTGAGCACCAAGTATGCTCATTGCTGCTGGGATGCCTTTAATTCTAGGCCCTCTCAGCAGACAGATCAGGAATTATATGTGCATATACTAATGCATTCATACAGGTACATGTCTATATTTCTGTATCTATTTGTATATAATGCACATATACACCCACATGCATACCATATATTTTTACTGATTCCTATCTAATTCAGAGGAATTGTCACAGACTGAGGAGGCTAAGGAGAATTACAACTAAATGCAATGCAGGATCCTGAAGACAATGCTAGAACAGACAAGGTACATTAATGAAAAAACTGGTAAAATCTGAATAAATTCAATAATTTAGTCAATAGTAATATACCAATGTTAGTGTCCTCATTTTGATAACTGTACTATGATTATGTAAGATGTAAATATTAGGGAAGCTTATTTGGGAAGACTACATGGGAACTCTTAAGACTATTTTGGCAACTTTTCTGTAATTCTAAAATTAGTTAATACAAAAACATGAAAGAGTCAGTAAAACATAATGGGTAACCCGGCATTTCCCAATCTTATTTGAGTACATAATTTTTCAGTAAAATTATTAATATCTATCCAAAAACATTACTAACTGTGCCTTGAAACACAGATTTGGCACCTGCATGAAATAACAGAGCCACTATTTATGCATCACACACACAAAATTACTTTTTGGCTTAATTTGTTTCTACTGTGGTTGCAGTTTTCATAAAACTATTATGCAATCTCTGGTGAAATAATTACTTGTGAAAGCCTGAAAAACACTTACATGAAATGTGTACAATTACAATGCTCTTGACAAAAAGTTAAACAAGACTATCTCTATATAATTTTACAAACACTTTGCATTTGATTAGCGGTACACAAAAACTTTCCAAGCTAAGGAACAACCATGAAGCAAGGCATTCTGTTTTTTCCTTCCATTTTTAAAAAGCCATTTACTTTAAAAACAACAGGCAAAACTTAATAATGTTTATAAGTTAATTTTCATTTCACAAAAGCATTGCAGGAATACCCAGATCTGCCATTTCCAGATCCCATTGATGAAAATAACATCCTGGCTCAGTAAGTTAATGAAGGGCTTCTTATGAAATAACCACCTCTGTGGAACATATTTACAAAATTGCTAGTTTTTTCACCATTGATTCTGCTAGAATACAAAAGCAACTTTGCTTCCCTTTCACATCTAATATGTATTTATGGCATGTAGCATTGGAATTCTTTTATTTTTTGGTCATTCAAATTACTTAAAATATATAATTTCTATCATTTACCACTTGAATTCTATTTGAGACTTCCTTGTTTACATGAAATCTCCCTGTGTGTCTGTGTGTGTATGTCACTTAATTAAAATAAAATCCTTTCACCATACTCTTGTACTTATTTTTTATCACTGTTTGGAACTGCTAAAAACAATTATTTGTTTACTTTTATGCAATTTGATTATTTTTTTCTGATACCTATCTTTTTAATTTTGCTTTGTGCTACAATTTCAAATAATAAAGTTAAGGATCCTTTATTTTCTTATTTAAAATTTTTCTGTAATTCATTTCTTCTACACTAACCTTCAAATATCATTAAAAGATACAGTTTTTTTTTTTCTTTTTTTTTTTAAGGAGGCAATTTGTCTTTCCTCTAAAAAACTTCTATGGCTGAAAAATATAATGTATCACTTTAGATTAAACAGGGCTGATATTGTATGTATAGGAGGCATCTTTTTTGAAATGTATTTAATCTTAATCTCTGTAATGCTTAAAACAGTGAATCAGAAGATTGATCATGGTGAATATCCATGTCACCAGTAATGTTTATTGCTTAGGATTATTCTAATATCATTCATATCATTCTGCATTCTGAAAACTACTTTAAAAAAGCCACAAACATTTATTTTATTACAGTAGTCAAAACTGCATATTTTGATGTAGACTGAAATATTCTGTTTTAGATATAAAATACACATGTGCAAGTTCTTGGAATTTTTCTACTTTAACCAAAATAAAACACATAGTTCTGGGAATTCTGTTTTGTTTTTAAAGCATCTCCTCTGCCTACTTCAAACTATCTCTAACAGTAAATTAAAGGTCTGATTTTGATGGGTATAGAATCTGGCTTGCTGGATATAGATAAGTAGAGTCAATGAGAGATTTGAAGTGCAATACTACTTTAAAAATTAAGTATTTGAGCTGCTTCTTCCTTCCTGGCAATATTTTATGAACTGTTTAATTAGTCAAATAGATCAACATGAAAAGAAGCAAACATCTATTGATTACCTACTATGGTCAGGCACGGCTGTATATAATCATTAAAATAATCCATGACTTCAAAATGGTGTTTATATGCACTGATGTCAGCCAAATTTACATCCTCAGGTAGACTTCTCCCTCACCTCCAGACAGCATAAACAAAATCTGGGGAATCTAATAAGTATCTTAAACTTAATCCTTTTGTGGTCTTCCATATTCTACTTGCATCATTCAAAAATTAGCAGCTAAAATTCTTTTCTTTCTGTTCCAACTCACATCCCAATTGTCTGCAAACTTTGACAATAATGCCTTCAAGATTTATCTAAAATCTAAGCACTTCTCACTACTTCCACACTCCCACCCTTGTCCAAGACACTTAACTTCTCTTGCTTGGATTATCCCCATAGTCTCCTAACTGATCTCCTGCCTTTGCTCAACCAAGAAGCTCAAGTCAGATCTTACCACTGTTTTACTCTAAATCTTCCAATGATTTTTCCTCTTAGAATGATAGACAACATCTTTACAATGGCCTCAAACACCCTACATGTTCTGGTCCCTATTCCTCTCAGATCTCACATTTTCTACCTTTCTCCCCCTCCTTCTGCTCTAGCTACACTTGCTGTTTCTTCAAATTATCAAGTGTGCTTGCATTTCAGAGCCGTACTTTCCGAAGCTCTAAATGGAAAACCCATCTCTGAGATAACTGTGTGGCTCAATACCTTACCTCACTCAAATATCTTATCTTGCTCAATAGTAACTCCTTCAAGTCTTGTTCTAGGATATTTAAGGTGCAGTGACTCTTTCCAGGGTCTGTGCTTTGCAGCTTCCTCCCCCACCCCCCACTCTGCTGTATTTTTCTCTGAATCTTCCCTCCAGCTCAGCAGGTCATGTTGTCTTTTTCTCTTGATACTCAGCTTAAAAAACTCATTTTCTCTAAGAACTATTCCTTGATTGACCTCGTTTTATTTTCATCATTCCTTTACTGGGATGCAGATTTATAATATTTTCTATTTTACAATTTATTTGTTATAAAATGCCTTTTCTTCATCTAGCACAGAGAGAATAAGGCAATTTTATCTTGCAATTTTCTATCTGCTGTTTTGTATTTTACCAACGTTATGTATTCTAACCTTCTCATTAAGATTCTATATAATGCCAAGATGTCCTCGTCTTTGAATGTACCATTTAAATTGGATGACTGCTACATGCCTGCACTCCTGTTCTTTCCTGACTTATTTTTCTCCATAGCATGATTGCCTTATGACATATATATTTTACTTACTTTTTTTTTAATATCTGACTCCCCAATTCCAATGAAAGCTTTCTAAGAGCAGGGATTTTTTCTGTTGGTTTCCTTGTTGTATCCGCAACACCGAGAATGGCTCTGCCACACGGTAGCCACTCAAACATTTGTTAAATGAATGAATAAAGAAATGAATGAAATTTTTTAAAATTTATTACCTCAAAATTTCCGGATAAAAGGACTGCGAATTAAATGGGTTATGTAATTGGCTCAATGTTAGTCGTTTAGCAGTTAGTGAGTCAACCATTTTGGCTGGCCAAAATCAATGTTCTTTCCACTCTGCCACATTACCTTCATGAATTTATAAGTTCCATTTACAGCATGAGCACTAACAAATAGAGGGAATTTGGTTTTGATTAGGACATGTGGTTCCCAAAGAGTCTGATTTTTTAACTTTAAAAATGTTTTAAATGCTCTTACAGGACTGTTAGAAAAACAATACAAACCCCATATGAAGAAATAAAAAATGCCCCTCCCCCAGCCCCCAAGATACCCAGATTCTACATTTTGCCATATTTGTCATATTATTCCATCTAGCCATCCATCCACCCATCTATCCATCTATCGATCTCTCGGACTATCCAATTATCAATCCACTTTCTGAATACTTGAGTGCAGGCTGTATACATCATGCTTATTGAACACTTAATACAGCCATGTATATTTCCTAAGAACAAAGACAATCACTTATGTAATTATGTCACCTTAAGTGCAGTGATGAAGTTCAACAAATTTGACATTTTTACGAAATTGGAGTCTATACAGTAATATAATTTTTTTCATATGTCCCAATAATATCCCTTTGAGTCTTTTCTAATTCCTTGCTAGATTCCATCTGGGATCATGTATTGTTTTATTTTCATTGTCTTTTTAGTTGAGCTCTCTCTCCCTCCCTCTCTCTCTTTCTCTCTCTCTCTCCCTCTCACTCTCTTCCTCTCTCTCTCTCTCTCTCTCCCCCCTTGTCTTTCTTTTCTCTTTTTTTCCCTTCCTCCCTCCCCCTTCTTCTGAACTTTATTCCTTTCTTTCCTCCTTCCTTCCCTCCGTTCTTCCTTCCATCAATCCTTCTTTATTTTTTTTAATTTTTTTTTTTGAAATAAATACAAACTTACAGGAACAGTTGCAAAAACAATAAAAAACCCATACACAGAACTCCAGCATACCCCAACCCCCCCTCCACCAATACCCCGATCCACCAACATTAACATCCTATTCCAACACCATTTCTCTCTTTCCCTCCCTCCCTCCCTATCTATTATCCATGATCTATTGCTCTGTCTTCTGAACATATGAGAGCAAGCTGCACACATCCTTGAACAAACAATATAATTCACATATAGAATTCCCATGAACAAGAACATTCTTCTATGCAATCCTGTTAAGCACAGCTAAGAAGTTCAAGAAATCCAGCATTGTTACAAAGTTTACATTCTATATTTCCTTTTTTTTTCCCTTATGTCCCAACTATGTCCCTTTGAGCCTCCTCTCCTCCATCCTCAGATCCTATCTAGGATTATCCTTGGCATTTAATTGTCATTGCCTATTTAGACTGTCTTTTTTTTTTTTCAATTGTGGAAACATATATACAGCCTAAATCTTCCCATTCCAAGCCCTCCCTAGCATTCCATTAGTGGGATTAATCACATTTAGAATGTTGTAATGCTATCACCCTCCCACCATCCATTACTAGAAATTTCCCTTCACCCCAAACAGAAACCCTACACTCATTTCTTAATTCTCCATTGCCCCTTCCCCCACTTCTCATAAACCATACTCTACTTTTTATCTCTGTGGTCACATTCTCTGATAATTTCTTTGTGTTTACCGTGGGGCTCAAACTTAACCTCTTAAATCTATAACAATCTTGTTTTTCTTTGATATTAACTTAATTTCAATAGGACACATAAACTATGTTCCTATACTTCTCCATTCCCCCACCTTTATGTGGTTCTTGTCAAAAATTCCATATTTTACATTGAGTCTAAAACCACTGATTTGTCATTAGAGTTTATGTATTTTATATCCTGTAGGAAGTACATAGTGGAGTTACAAATCAAAAATTATTGACTTCTATTTGTATTCCATTGTGGTCAGAGAATGTGCTTTGAATATATTCAATTGTTTTTTTGTTTTTGTTTTTGTTTAATTTATTGAGGCTTGTTTTATGTCCCAGCATATGGTCTATTCTGGAGAAAGATCGGTGATCACTAGAGAAGAATGAGTGTCCTGGTGATCTGGGATGTAATGTTCTATATATATCTGTTAAATTTTTTTATATCTCTCTCTTCTTTCTTTGTTTCCCTGTTGGTAGGGTTCCCTTTAGTAGCGGAAGTAGGGCAGGTCTTTTATTAGCAAAATCTCTCAGCATTCGTTTGTGAAAAATTTAAGCTCTCCCTCAAATCTGAAGGAGAGTTTTGCTAGATAAAGTATTCTTGGTTGGAAATTTTTCTCTCTCAGAATTTTAAATATGTTATGCCAGTGCCTTCTCACCTCCATGGTGGCTGCTAAGGAGTCACTACTTAGTCTTATGTTGTTTCCTTTGTATGTGGTGAATTGCTTTTCTCTTGCTGCTTTCAGAACTTGCTCTTCCTCTCCAGTATTTGAGAGTTTGATCAGAGTATGTCTTGGAGTGGGTTTATTTGGATTTATTCTATTTGGAGTTCACTGGGCACTTATGTTTTTTGTATTTATATTGTGCAGAAGGTTTGGAAAATTTGAATACTCTTTCTAGAACTTTACCATTCTCTTCCCCATCTGGGACACCAATGAGTCTTCAATTTGGACGTTTTATTTTATCTATCATATCCCTGAGATCCATTTTGATTTTTTCCATTTTTTTCCCCATTCTTTCTTTTGTTCTTTCATTTTCTATTCTGTGGTCCTCAAGGACGCTGAGTCATTGTTCAACTTCCTCTAATCTTGTATTGTGAGTATCCAGAGTCTTTTTAATTTGGCCAACAATTTCTTTTATTTCCATAAGATCTTCTATTTTTTTATTTACTCTTGCAATTTCTTCTTTATGCTCTTCTAGGATTTTCTTTATGTCCTTTATATCCTGTGCCATACTCTTCTTCATGTCCTTTATGTCCTATGCCATGCTCTAGTTCTTTGATTTTAGGTCTTTGATTAATTGTGCCAAGTACTGTGTCTCTTCTGATCTTTTGATTTGGGTGTTTGGGTTTGGGCTCTCCATATCGTCTGGTTTTATCACACACTTTAAGATTTTCTGTTGTTTTTGGCCTCTTGGAATTTGCTTTACTTGATAGGGTTCTTTCTGGATATAAAAAAATACCAATCTCTGATTTGTCAGATCTACAGCTTGGTAGTGTATACTTTCTCTAACTAGCCAGCAGATGGCGTCCACGAGTCACCTATTCCCCTCAGTCAGTTCTCCCCAATTTTGTCTTTGTGATGTGTGGGGATCTAATTCTTGTGGGGTTCAATTGGTGCATTAAGTTTGGGTGTGTTGTCGGTGCTGTCCACCATGAATGTGGGGTGTGTGTCTGGGTGGTTAGGGAGGCAGGGCAGCTTTAATAATCAAACATCCCAGTTGTTCCTGGAGATTTAAGGCTATTACAAGAGTCTAAGCCTTCATTTATGTCTTGCCACAGATTGTCTCTGCTGCTGACCCATAAGTCCTTGGTATTGGTGTAGGGTCCCTTGGATTTCCAAGCGGGTCCCCCTCCCAGCTCTTCCAGGACCTTGGTTGAGGGAAGGCTGTGCCACGTCACAAGTGCACACTGGCCTCCAGGGAAGCCCTGGGCCACTGGGCCGTGCAGGGGCATTCCCAGCCTGCTTTAAAGATGGTTGAATGGGGCATGTTAATTTCCCCCTTTTCCTACAGCTCTGCCTTCCCAGCTCTAGGACAATTAGCTGTGGGTGCACTAAAGGCCACTGTCCACGGCCAATATTGTGGTGTATGCATGATGCTGTGGGAAACACTTTTGGCGTGGCTCTGGGCTATGGCTCTGTCCCCAGGTAAGAGTGTCTCCAGCCCGCCGGGGAGATGGCTGCAAGGGGCATGGTTTCTTTCTCCTTTTGGCTCCCCTCTGTCTCCCTGGCCCCAAGACAATCAGCAGTGGGTGTGGGGAGGGCTATCCTCCATGCCAGACACCAAAGTGTTGGCTACAGCCCACTCCTGCAGTGCTTCACTTCGTGGTTCTCACCAACATAACCACAGCTGCTCCCAGGTTTTGTTTTTTTTTTTTTTAAAGAACTAGTGCATCTCCAAACACCAACCCATGGTTTCCCCACACCGCAGCGTGGCTGCTGGACTTTCAGCCATCTCACTCACTCATTTCAGAATGCAGACTCCTGGTTTCACCAAAAGCATGGTCCCTGTGGATTTAGCAGACCTTGTCCAGCTGGTGTATCGCTGGAACCAGTGTTCTGGATCATTTTCTGGCTTTTATCTAGTATTTTTTATGGAGGTGTTTTTTTTGCCCTGTCTCACCTAGCCACCATCTTAGGTTCTCCCTCTCCTTCTTTATTTTATTCCTCCCTCCTTTCCTACCTTCCTTCTTTTGTGAGAACACACATATACAACATAAAATTTCCAATCTCAACCATTATCCAGCATACCATTCAATGGGATTAATCACAGTATTGCAGTACCCTCACTCCCTTCCATTATCAAAACTTTCCCATCTTCCCAAACAGAACCCTTCACCCATTATGCATTAACTCCCCATTCCTCCTGCACCATCATGTCCCTGGCAACCTGTACTCTTTCCTGTCTCTATGAGCTTGCATAGTCTCTATTATTTTCTTGGTAGCTACCATAGTGTTTAAATTCAACATTCTACATGCATTACAAATTGTTTGGATACCAACTTAACTTCAATAGTACACACAAACTATGTTCCTATACCCTTCTGCTCCACCCCCTTTAAGTATTTATATGGTTACACTTTATATTATATTACTTGGTTATACTTTTATATGGCTATAATTATAGCCATATAAATTATATCATTATACTTTATGGATACAAAAATATATGTTTATACTTTATGGATCCAAAACCACTGATCAATCATTACATTTTACACACTTGCCTTTTAGATCCTGTAGGTAGTAAACAATACAATAGTACCTGCATTTATATCTGCCCATGTTGCTACTCTCACTGGAGACCTTAATTTTTTCATGTCACTTCAATGTGCTGTCTACTGTCTTTTCTTTTCAACCCACAGAACTCTCTTTAGCGTCTCTTATAGGGCTTGTCTAGTGGTGAAGAACTTCCTCAGCTTTTTCTTTATCTGCGAATGTCCCAATCTACCCCTCATTTTTTTTTTTTTTAAATCTTCATTTTATTGACATATATTCACATACCACGCAGTCATACAAAACAAATCGTACTTTCGATTGTTTACAGTACCATTACATAGTTGTACATTCATCACCTAAATCAATCCCTGACACCTTCATTAGCACACACACAAAAATAACAAGAATAATAATTAGAGTGAAAAAGAGCAATTGAAGTAAAAAAGAACACTGGGTACCTTTGTCTGTTTGTTTCCTTCCCCTATTTTTCTACTCATCCATCCATAAACTAGACAAAGTGGAGTGTGGTCCTTATGGCTTTCCCAATCCCATTGTCACCCCTCATAAGCTACATTTTTATACATCTGTCTTCGAGATTCATGGGTTCTGGGTTGTAGTTTGATAGTTTCAGGTATCCACCACCAGCTACCCCAATTCTTTAGAACCAAAAAAGGGTTGTCTAAAGTGTGCATAAGAGTGCCCACCAGAGTGACCTCTCGGCTCGTTTTGGAATCTCTCTGCCACTGAAGCTTATTTCCTTTCACATCCCCCTTTTGGTCAAGAAGATGTTCTCCGTCCCACGATGCCAGGTCTACATTCCTCCCCGGGAGTCATATTCCACGTTCCCAGGGAGATTCACTCCCCTGGGTGTCTGATCCCACATAGGGGGGAGGGCAGTGATTTCACCTTTCAAGTTGGCTTAGCCAGAGAGAGAGGGCCACATCTGAGCAACAAAGACTACCCCTCATTTTTAAAAGAAATTTTGCTGGATATAGAATTTTGGTTGGGAATTTTTTTGCATAAGAACTGTAAATATGCCATCCCACTGCCCCCTTGCCTCCATGGTTTCCAATGAGAAATCGGTATTCAGTCTTACTGAGGCTCCCTTGTATGTAACACATTCTTTCCTCTTGCAACTTTCAGAATTCTATCTTTGAATTTGACAGTTAGATTATAGTATGATTATACTATGACAGTTTGATTATAATAAATAGTATAGTTTGGGTCTATTTGATTTTATCCTGCTTGGAGTTCATCAAGCATTTTGGATTTTTATATTCATGGTTTTCGTTAAATTTGAAAATTTAATCACTATTTCTATGAATATTTTTTTTTCTGGCCCTTTCTCTCGTCACCTTCTGGGACTCACACAATGAGGATATTGGTATGTCTAATGATGTTCCACAGAATTCTTAGGCTCTGTTGGCTTTTCTTCATTCTCTCTTCTTTTTGCTTCTCCGACTGAATGATTTCAACTGTCTTTTCTTCATGTTCTCTGGTTCTTTCTTCTGAAAGATCCAGTATGCTATTGAACCCCTGTAGTGAATTTTAAATTTCTGTTTCTGTGGCCTTCAGCTTTGTTTGGTTACTTTCCATAATTTGCTATTAATATTCTCTTTATGTTCATCTATCATTTTCCTGATTTCCTTCAGCTCTTTGATCATAGTTAGGACCATTTTTAAAATACTCCTTAATATGTCCCAGTTGTGGTCCTCCTCACTGATGGTTTCTAATGCTTTAATCTTCTGCTTTATCTGGGCCATCACTTCCTGTTTTTGTATGTTTTGTAAACTTTTGTTAAACTTGGACATTCTTTTTTCTGTTCACTATAGTTTCTAGTTTGCACTGATTGTATTTTTTCCCTAATACTACCTCATTTTTAACACCTTAAAAGTTTGACATTTCTTTGTTCTCCCTCATGTAAAAACATATTTGTACATTTTTGTACAATTGTTGAGCACCCTAGGTTTCACTGAGTTATACAGTCCCAGTTTTTATCATTCCTCTTTCCTTCTGGTGTCCCAAATGCTCCTAATCTTCCTCTTTCAACCATATTCACAGACATCTTTGTTCAGTGTACCTACATTGTTGTGCTACCATCACCCAAAATTGTGTTCCAAGTCTCTCACTCCTGTCTTTTCCTTCTGTCTGTAGTGCTCCCTTCAGTATTTCCTGCAGAGCAGGTATCTTGTTCACAAACTCTCTCATTGTCTGCTTGTCAGAGAATATTTTAAACTCTCCCTCATATTTGAAGGAGAGTTTTGCCAGCTATAGGATTCTTGGTTGGTGGTTTTTCTCTTTAAGTATCTTAAATATATCACCCACTTCCTTCTTGCCTCCATGGTTTCTGTTGAGAAATCCACACATAGTCTTATCACGCTTCCTTTGTATGTAATGGATTGCTTTTCTCTTGCTACTTTCAGGATTCTCTTTTTATCTTTGATATTTGATAATCTGATTATTATGTGTCTTGGCATAGGCCTATTCAGATCTATTCTGTTTCAGGTATGCTGTGCTTTTCGGATCTGTAATTTTCTGTCTTTCATAAGAGATGGGAAATTTTCATTGATTATTTCCTCTATTATTGCTTCTGTCCCTTTTCCCTTCTCTTCTCCTTTTGGGACACCCACGACACATACATTTGTATGCTTCATGTTGTCATTCAATTCCCTGAGACATTGCTCATATTTTTCCATTCTTTTCCCTATCTGTTTTTTTGTATGTAGGACTTCAGGTGTCTTGTTCTCCAGTTCCTGAGTGTTTTCTTCTGTCTCTTGAGATTGGCTGTTGTATGTCTCCATTGTGTTTTCCATCTCTTGTGCTGTGCCTTTCATTTCCATAGATTCTGCCAGTAGTTGTCTCAAACTTTCGATTTCTACTTTATGTTTGCCCAGTATTTTCTTTATATTCTTCATGTCTTTTGCCATATATTCCCTGAACTCATTGATTCAGTTTTTGAGTTGATTTAGCATATTTCTTTGAAAATCTTTAATTGATTGTTTCATTAAAGTGTAATAGTATCTCAAATATATCTTAATTAAGGTGTAAGTTTGTTCCTTCGGACCATATCTTTGTTCTTCCTATTGTAATTTGTAGTACTCTGTTGTCTAGGCATCTGGTTTCCTTGGTTACCCCAATCAGATTTTCCTGAACCAGAACGGGTTCAGGTCTCAGAATGGGGTTATATTCAAGGTGCATCTTAGAAGAATGACAGGTTTTCCTGTGAGGCCTCTAGCCACTGTGCTTTTCCTAACCTGCCCAGCAGGTGGCGCCTGTCATCCTGTCACTCCCAACTGGTGTAAGAAGGTGTGGCCCCTATAGTTTCTGTTTTGGCTGTTTTCCCAAGCAGTCTGGGGTACGAGTTCTGAAGGGAAGGCCATCCCTAGGGCTGCGCCCCACCTCCTTCCTCTTAGGGAAGATACACCCCCCCCCCCCCAGGGAGTTATCTTCTGCATTTGAATTGCTGCTTTTGTTATCTCCATCCCTGTCTGGGTCAGAGGGCTGCAAAGTGAAAATGGCTGAGGCTCTCTCCACTGAACCACTCAGGTTGAGAAAGAGAAAGAGGGAAAGAAAGTCCCTTTTCAGAGCCAGTCCATGGCCCCGAGTTTTGCTCATAGGTCAGAGAGAGCACCTGGTCTTTCTGGCTCTTTAAGGTCAGTTGTCTCTAAAAGCCTCTGTCTGCTTGTTAGGGGTTTTGTCTATGTTTGTAGCTTGTATTCAGCAATCCACATTTGTTAGTTAAAACCCCAGTTGGAGCTCAGTTGAGCTGTATTTGCTGGCTCTGAGAATGCTGGTTTCTCCTACAGTTAGTGCATGCAGCTCAGCCTGCCATGGGGGGACGCAGCTCCTGGTGCAGTTCTGCAGTTTTTACTTACAGATTTCATGCTGCAATCTTAGCCATTCCACCCAATCCAGGTTGGTTGTACAATGTGTGGACAGTCACAGTTTTCCCCCGGCAGTTGTTCCAGATTATTTACCACTTGTTCCTGGTTGTTTATTAGTTGCTCCAGGGGACTAACTAATTTCCACTCCTCTCTATGGCACCATCTTCAAACCTGGACATTTGTATATATTAATCTGTTGTTGCTGGAATTTGGATTCTGAGGTGTCTATTCCTTAAGCTTGTATCCAGCTAGTGTTATGACAGAGCTTTCCTTGAATACCAGGAGCCAAATGAATAAAAATAGAACCTAATTAATTGTCCTGTTTCATTAGTTTAATTTTGCTTCTAATATATTTTCAAGAAGCTGGAAGCTAAGTGATAAATATTACTCAAATTAAGTAAGTGATAGATATTATTCAAATTACTCCATAGGATGTAGCACAGGTTAAATAAAAATAGAAATGAAAGCACAAATATAAAGGAAAATATAAATTATGATAGAAGGTTAAAACCAAATAAGAAAAAATAGAATTCAGATACACAAGTTACTGTGTCTTCTAGTATTGCAAAAGTTGACCAATATAATTGAAGCTATATAATTGTCATTCTTTGAAAGACAAACTTAACACTTTTTTAAAAAGCTATTCTAGGGAGTCATCAGAATGAAAACTTTTGTGCTTCATGAACACTATCAGTAAAGTGAAAAGACACTTCTCACAAGGATGAGGAAAAATATTTACAAATCATATATCTGTTAAGGCACTTGTAGCTAGAATATATTTTGAAAACTCTTTTAATTCAATGATCAAAAACAAATTACCCAAGTAAAAACTGGGCAAAGGATCAAATAGGCATTTCTTCAAAGGAGATGTACAATTAATGAATAAACACAAGAAAATACGGTCATTGTTATTAGACCTCAAAGACATGCAAATCAAAACTACCATGACATACCACTTCACACCCAAAAGGATGGCTATAATCAAAGACAGATATTAACAAATGTTGGTGAGGAAATCAAGAATTTGGAACCCTCATTCACTACTTGTGGGAATGTAAAATGCTTCAGCTGTTGAAGAAAACAGTCTGGCAGTTTCTCAAAGGGATAAGCATGGAGTTACCATATGACCCAAAATTCTATTCCTAGGAATGTACCCAAAAGAAATAAGAACATGTGTCCACACAGAAATACATGAATATTCATAGCAGCATTATTTATAATACTGGGAAAACCCAATTGTCCATCAAATAATGTATGGACAAATAAAATGTGATCTATCCATACAATGGAATATTATTTAGCCATAGAAAGGAATGAAGTACTGATATTTATCACAAAAGAGATGACCTCTGTCAAGTAAAAGCAAATTGTCAAAAGAGTGTCACATATTGTATGATTCTATCTATATGAAATGTCTAGAATAGACAAATCTATAAAGACAGAAAGTTAGATTGGTGGTTGCTTAAAGGGGATTAGGGGAAAATGGTGGATGAATACTAAAGGGTTTGGGGTTTCTTTATGGAAGGAAGAAAATGTTCTGGAATTAAAAAGTGGTGATGGCTGTACAATTCTTTGAATATACTAAAAATATTGAATTGTAGACTTTAAATGAATGAATTGTATAGTACATGAATTATATCTCCACAAAGCTGCTTCAAAAAATTTGTTCTGGAAAACTCTAGCATTTACTGTGATATTTAGTTGTGAGACGATTTTACAGGCCAATCTTATTTACAGGAACTCTTAGTTATGTAATACATGTCTTAACAAGATATTTTCTTTTTTAATAAGGCAAACATTCATTGGAGTTTATTGTGAAAAGTCCTCTTCAAAGGGCCACTGAACATTTTTCTTATCTTAATGTCAGGTACAATTTGTTCACTAAGTAATGCTGTGAGTCAAAAAATAATATTTATTAAGAGTGGGGCAACATATTTTTAGTTTAAGTTAATAAGCTATGCTATATAGCATTGATTGGTCTCATTTTTTGTTTGTACAATAAGAAAGTAATAAAAATTTATAATTCTTTGGCAAAATAATGAATACAAGTGAAGAATCCTAATGATTAATTAGTTTCAAAATAATTTTCTACTATTCAATTTGATTGTATCAGAATTGCTGAGTACTTTCTTCAAAGAAGGAACTCGTACAGCCTGCTGCACTGATTCCATTGTAGAGACTGAAGACTTGTAAATGTACATAATAGAAATATTTCTATTCAGAACTTTGAGAAAATTGTTCCTGAGAAATTCTTATTATCCCAATAAAGCAGAGACTTAATAAGAGACGAGATAGTGAAATCTACTTTAAAATACCACTGGGAATCTACTATTTCAATCAGCAACTTATTCTATCTAGTATTAAACCAAGAAAGAATTTTCTTTTTCCTGAATTTATCTGACTTGACATTTCACTTAAATAACTATCAATCAACTTACTAAATTTATATAATCAAAACTTCAAGCATCAAGGTAGAATTTACTTACAAAATCAACATTTTGCCTAAAATATCAAGTTAGGAATATGAAAAAAAATGAAATGCACTGAAACATTTGACTCTTTAAATAAAAGTGGTGACTATGTTTTGCTGATTATATTTTCCTTATCACCCATGTCAAAAACAACCTCTGTATTTTATGAATCTATTAAACTAAACAAATAAAAGCAAAAAGTTTCTGATGATATGACTCCCCCTGTCTACCTTGAAATGCATATAAAGACATGGTTTCTTATATTTCTTTTAGAATTCTTTTATACTACATTAACTAATTTTACAAAACTATTTTGTTCTTATTCTACAATAATTTAAAATTGTGATACTGAGGTCAAGTATGTATATACAGCTTTAAGATAAAAGCATACCTCTATCTAGAGTAGGAAAAAAACGGCCTTAAGGTCTCACACTGGTGACTACCAGAATTGATTTTTTAAGTTTTCTTTATTGCACAAGTATTAAGTCTCAAAAACAGAAATCATACCCAACCCTAATCCTGGCAAATGATGTAGATACTTAGAATTTAGAATGAAAAAAAGAGTCTCAAGATTACTAAGAAGAACAAATTATTACTAAGAAAGTGTCAATTTTTCTGTAGCGCTTGTACAACTTGATGTGTCTGTATCTGTCTCTATTTATCAGATCAAGATTACTCACACAAATACAAACATAAGTACATATCTGGCCGTATTCCTTGGCTTACTATATTTCCAAATCACATAACTGCACTTAAATTATTTTTTATAATTTAAAATGTATTATCTTAAAGAAAAAATATACTTACTGCCCTCTAGAGGTATGAACCAGTAGTGTAATAAGTGTAGATGTTGCTGGGCATATACAGTTTAAAGCTAACATGGCGTATTTAAACTCTTCTTCACAAACAACATGATCTGTTTGAAATAAAATAGGTAAATTAGAACAATTTACCTTGGGAGAGTAGTATTTCTAAATCACACAAAAAATAAAACACAGTGAATTAAATTTGCAAAAGTTTCAATATAAACACATTTGCTTTAGAGATGTTTCTACATGTGCACTTTTATCCCCAAGAACAAAGTTTTATAAGACAGAGAGTTACTAGACTATGGGTCAAGTGATGGAAGAAGCGAATGGGCTCTAGCCCCAAAATTGGGAACTTTGGACAAATGGTTTAATCTTCCTTATGCTTAATCTGTACAAGGGGTGAATTGTGGGTGGGGTTATTGTGCAGTCTGGAAAATATAGAGATGCTTTACATAGTCTCCTTTAGTTCCAATATTTCTATGGAATGCAACAGAACTTTAAAAAATGGTATTGATCTATTAAATTTATAGACACACAGCTGAAAGTCTTAGAAAGTGTTTTTTAAAAGATATGCTAGATAATATTTGCCTAATATAACAGTAAGTGATTCTATATTATGAAAATAAATATATAATATTGATCAAAAAATTACTGTCAAAATAAATTAAAATTATTCTTTAACCTCGGTTCCTAACTGCTAATCACCTCAAAAGATGACAGGGTCTAGCCAGGTAAGGTAATAAATGACTACTGAAACTCAGTAACATATAAACAATAGAAAGTGCTAGAGAAGAAGGCAAGTGGGAGGTGCAGGTCCCACCAAAAGGGGGATGATGCTACTCAGCTCAAGTGCTTCCTGTCATGCAGGAATGAGAACACATGAGGACACAATTTTTTCACAAAATTCCTATTTCCACAAGGGATTAAAACATTGTTCATTTTGGAGAAGGAAGAAACAAAAAACTCCCTTCCCTAGTCAACAGTTATAGCTAGCACTGACAATAAAGACTAAGTTTAAAATTCTAAGAATAGAAATATTCTTAGGCTGTTGTAGCTAAATTAAGGAATACAGGGTTGGATTTGTTAGCAAGCCAAATATAAAAAATGAACACATACATCATGGAATCTATGCAGAAACAAAGTTTACTTGGGAAATGGTTCAGCAAATTTTCCAGAAAGGCAAATAATTACTTTAGCACCATACATATGATATGACTTAGCATATGAAAGAGCCCATTATTTTTTCTTCTGTTTTCATTTCTTAACTTGTTTATTTTACTCTTTCACATATTATGGGTAAAATTATAGGCTCGAGTTACATCTCAGGAAACAGTCTCAAAAATATCAAGGATCTACTAATAATGTCTTTCTTTTTGTTTTTCAAAATATTATAATAAAAATATTAAAAGAAAAAATACACAACCATTATACTTAATATTTTGCAAGAAAGGCAGGCAGATTCTAAATCCAGTTTTGAGTTTGGAGAAGTTTACAGAATATTTGTAAAAGAATAATGTTTCTACACTATGTTTTCAAAATTTCTCAATAAAATTTTTTGAGTTTGTATGCCCAATCTGTGAATATAAAGTAAAGAAACTGCTAAATGCATTGTATTACTTAAAGTCACATAGCAATAAAACTTTAGGGGACCCATAAATTTCAAACTAAAAATTGCAACATATGGTCTGAGAAAAATATGCATGTTTTGATGAAACTATACAGAATATTTTAAAATCTGAACTGTAACAGAAAATTTGGAATGTATGATTGCCATATTTACAATACCACATACAGTTATCCCCAGCCCTTACTATAACACACATACCATAGTTCTTCAGTTAGGGAAGCCAGAGAAAATGTGGCAGAAGTGGTAGTTTGAAAATATTATCTTATTTTCGTTCAGTGGTTAAAAAAAGAAAAAAAAGCAAAACAAAACTGGGGTCCCCTTCCTTCCATTTTCCTCAGTGACTGTGTGTCTACAGGTTTGCAGGGGGATGGCTGAGGGAGGATTGTGCTGTACTTAATAATTTTGTCAAAAACTTTACTTATCAGAGGACACTGGAAAGAAGGGAAAGAAAAATTCATTTCAGGTGGTCATTTTTATATTTGCTGATGACATTTTCTATAATTAAGTAAAGGTTTTGCAGTGTCTCTCAGCACAGCCAGCTAAGAGTATATATACTCCATTAATGGAGGTGATTTTACACAAACACAAAGTATGTTTGCACTGTTTTAATATACACTAAAATATCTCGAAACACTATAATTAAAGAAATTTACTTTATTCTGTCTAACATTGTATGTGAGTCATTCATACATGTTCAGAATGTTTGAATACTATATATTAGCAGTATCAGTCAGTATTTGTTGCTGGCATATACTCATTGACACAAACATCTCCTTTTCCAATGTGTCTTCTTGCGTATTCATGCCTGAGCTATTCACATATTAGAATACATGCTTCTTTATTTTTAATTTTCTCCTTTATATTTCTCCTTCATATTTCATTAGGATATTATATTATTATTTTAAATTTATGTGTTTAGATAGCTATCTCTAAATTTTATTCCAGAGTAATAAAGTGAGAATTACAAAATATTTATTATAAAAAGTGGCATTGGATCAGACAGGTTGAAAACCACTGTCATAGTTAAATGAGTTAATAGAAATTATCATTGGACTTTTTGTTAGATAAAAGGTAAAATTAGTCCTCTTTTTATGAAAACAATCTAATCACTATGGACAGCTGACCAAGGAAAGTAATTTCACCAGATAATAATGTTTATTTGCATATGGTACAGGTAGCTCAAACACAATCTGTTAAATAGGATTATATCTCTAGACCTGTGTTCCCTTTCACCCGAATTCATCTCATTTTAAGACTCTTTTTTTTTTTATTCCTAATCCATAGAAATCTGAGAATATTCGTCAGATTATTCCCCACTACTTTGCCCATCATTCCCTAATGCCAAGAGACAGCCAAGGCTCACTGATTCTACAACTAAAACGCTAAAATCCTCTCATGATTTTTCCCCCATTCCCACTCTCACTACGTAATACAGATTTTCACTCCCTTATCCACAGTTAGGCAAGGTTTCAGATTTCAGAATTAATTTCTTTTCTAGATTTTTGAAAGGCAATTCCCTGCATTCACCATACACTATGTAACACAACCAGGAAGGTATGGGAAAGCAACTTCTGATTGAAGACACTATTATTTCTGCAGCAAAATGTGTGAATATTTACACTAAGTGAAAAAATACAGGTTATGAACACCTTCATGGCAGCTCAGGGCAGGGATTGCCATCAAAGAAATTCAGGATAGGTGGGATTTTACCCCCAAAAAAGATACAGAAATACTTTCTTTTCCCATAGTTTTCTTGATTTTGGAATTGCAGCCAAGGGATTATGGACCTTTCTTTTAGACCCTGATAATCCTTCACCTGGGTTAATGCAACAGCTTTTTAACTGGTCTTCCTAACTTCCAACACTTCAGCATTCCGCTTGCTGCCCATCTTCTAAAATTGTACTGTCTAATGTAATACCGCTAGCTACAGGTGGTTATTTAAATTTAACTGTGATTAAATTTAATTACATTTAAACAAAAATTCAGTACCTCCATCGCATTGCCAAATTTCAAGTGCTCAATAATACTTGTGGCTACTGGCTACAGCATTGGACAATGCAGCTGAAGAACATGTTTGTCACTGCAGAAAGTTCTTTTGGACAGGACTCTGATTTGCCAACTGGTTGATGACTTTTCATGCAATCTAATCCATATAGGTTGTATTTCAAAATCTTTAAAATGCATTGCATTAACTGTCAGAATTTGGGTAATCTTATTAACATAATATACCACACTTTTTTTTCCTATGGTTTTATTTTTTTGATTAAATAGTTTGAAAATTATCATTAGAGAGGATGCTGGAGATAAATGACAAAATATGCATAGTTATTAAGAAGAGTGAGAGAGGAAAAAGATGAGGGAATTGCAGAGTGATTGTTTGGCAGCTTACAGACTTGGGAAATTAGCAATCATGAATTTAAAGTCGGTATAGCCAGCAAGTTTTCTTTTGTACATTTGTTTGTTATGTATCCTCCAACCACATCCGGATGTATAGAAATACACACCTTGAAGGCAGAAAGTTAGATTTAATAAGGATTGACTTTTTTACCTTTTTAATGTGGATTGATTTTTGACAAATGCAATGAAAGGAAGGTGAATCGAAGATATGGATTATAATGGTGAACTATGGGATTCAAATAGACTAAGAAGGGAAGACAAGACTTGTATTAGGTATAAATGGCAGTGAAAATCTCATGCAATATATTGCAGGACCCATTGTGGTCAAAAGAGAGTCGGGATTGTGCAGAGGGGGTGGCCTGAAGAAAAAGGAGGTGGAGGTCACAGTGAGGCTTGAGGAATGAAGATTACAGAGGGGTCATATTTAATGGTAATGACAAATTCTAGGGGATGACCATGGAACTGGGTGGTTGAGATAGAATGGAGGACATGAGCATTGAAAGAGGGGAGATAAAACAGCGTATCAATGATATTTAAAGAACCATTTTCATGAAAATCGATGTCACTGCATACTATGACCAAGAAGTATTGGATAGAGTTACAGTAAGCCCGGAGACTGAGCAGTTTTTCAGGTTTATCAACTACTTAGATTTCCTTTTTGGGACATTTCATGTCACAAACAGGTAATTTTTTATCAAATAAGTTTCTATTAAAAAAATAGCACTGTTATATAAAATTTTAGTTTTATAGACATACAAAGTATAGAAATTATTCATGGCAGAGACTACTATTTTCCCCTATTATCTATTGTCTCCTTTGTATGCAGAAACCACATATCCATGGAGACTGCGACTCTAGAAAGAGGGTTGGAAAGGGCAAGAATACTAATGGTTGACAACATCTTGCTAATTTCAGCCAGTTATTTATAAAGAGATGATACAAAGTAAGAATTGATCACTTTGTAAGCAGAGAGAGAAGGGAATAGATTCTCTTAACTAGGGCAGTCTTTGCTCACAGCCAGAAATCTAAATCAAGAGTTGGACAATTTGAACTCTTGCAGAACCAAGAAAGTGACCTGTTTCCTAAATAACGGGATGACTTTCACTTTCAGAGCCTTTATCAAAGGCCTACCACTAAGACCTCTCAGCAAGACCAATAAATCCAATTGTTTCAGATGATGCCAAGGTGGCGGCCATTAGAATCTATAAAGAGGGAGGCAGAGCCACAAAGGTTAGTAAATGAGGTAGGTTTAAGAAAGTTCTTAACAAAAAACCTTGGGTGCAATTACTGACATATGGAAGGGAATGGAATAGCCCAGAATCCTTCTAAGATTTTGAGAAAAACCACAAACCTAGCATCTACAGTCTGTGAATATTTTAATTCTAAAATAACCCCTGGGCTCCCAAATCTGCATCAGCTGAGATGTGGGCTACAAAGGACACATCCTCTCCAATTTCAACTTCAGAGCTGACAATAATTGAGAATGGTAAATAAGAAAGAATCTCCCAGTGAGCAAAGGATACAAACAGAGAAAAGAGAGAGCAGAATGGGGATCTTATTAAGAAATTTGTACTGCTTTGGAGGTCTCTAAGTCCCAGAGGATTTCATTATTGCTACGGACCAGCAACTGCTGTGTCTTCACCATTCCTCTTTTTTGCAAAACCCAGTCTTCTCTTATAGTCGTCTTGCTCCACTATTGAATACTGTTTATCGATATGGAGTGGGAGGGGGCCACTAACTAATTTATTAGCTTGCATCTTGTCAGACCCTTAGAAGCCACATCTAGATCTGGCTATGCTTGAGCTCTGAGTTGGACACAGCAATTGATGGAAATTTGAAGTATTTTTCACAGGAAATGGATGAGTGTCTTCAAGATATAGGAAAAATGTTAAGTATGGATACAAGGGTGGCCAGAGGTTTGAACTGTGGCTGAAACTATGATTGTCCTGCAGTATGTATTTGTGTCTTCTTCCTTTTAGTAATAGAGGCTCTGATTTCCCCTCAATCTACCTCAAAGTTTCAGCTGCATGTGTGCCTACCCATGTAGAAATTACATTTCCCAGCTTCCCTTTTAGTTAGGTATGCCCACATGACTAGTGTGCAGAAGAGTGCAATTTGTGGATTTTTTTAAAGACAAAGCCTTTTTCCCTAAATACTTTCCTTCTTGCTGTCAAGACCACATGTGGCAAAAGTCCAGCTTTGATTATGCAGAGGAAGATAACTCCTTATGCAATAAAATCTGTCCATCTTTTCCTATGGTTTCTAATTTCTTTTCCATTATAAAATGAAAATTATGTTCATTTTACCTTGTATTTTCTTCTTGACCTTTTAAAGTTTCTGTTTGTTTGTTCTGATTCAGATCTTTCTTTTTTTCAATAAAGCACACGTTTATGTCAAGTGTTGCCACTGTTGAGTTTGCCAGGCCTTGTGCAAGTTCCTTAAGCCCTCTAAGCCTCACTTACCTTATCTTTAAAATGTGAATTATAATAGGATGTACCTCACAGGATTTTCTGGGGAGAAACTTAGGCAATGCATATAAAATCCCTATCAAGATTCTAAATAAATATTGCATATTATCACAGTATGCATTATTAAAAATAAAGGGATATATTTCAATGAACTATCTTGAAACAATGCTGATAATATATTTTAAAAATTCAATAGTTAAAATGATGTATCAGTGAGACCATACAATATTCGTCCTTTTGTGTCTGACTTATTTCACTCACCATGTCTTCAAGATTCATCCATGTTGTTACATGGTGTTAATAATAGGGTGGTATATGGAAATCCTCTACTTTATTCATGATTGTTCTGTAAACACAAAACTTCTCTAATAAAAGAAAATACAACTGCATTTTAAAATTGTAACGATTCCACTTTTATAAAAATGCTGATTTCTGCAGGTTTGTTCTGTGTGCACATGCATGTGTACCTGAATAGGCACAGAAAATAGCCTGTAAGGATGGGCCTCAAACTGCTGATACCATCTCAAGCGATGGGAAAGCACTTTGGAGGGATATAACTTTTAAAATAGGCTTATGTGAGAATGGTAGTTCTTTTTGTTACTGTTGTTTTTAACCATATTCAACTTATAAACTTTTAAAATAAACAAAAAATCTCTTTTGCTTTTGGAAAAATAAAATTGATAATTGCTTTCCAACAAGGCAGAATATATATATTTTTAAAAGCCTGCACCACAGTATTTTCTGCGCCTGTGAATGATTTAACCTACTAGACGCTTCTTCCATGCAGTTGCTAGGTAACCACTCTTTGGCAAGCAGTCAACAGTGGAAAGTGCACTCAACGAATCTAGTCCTGGGCTTTGATTTACAGAAATAAAATATCCTTTGGAAATGAGCTTTTAAACAGAAACAGAAACCAGTGTCAATTTAAAAAATTGAATGTTGTTCATTTTTATTGTATAGGGAATAACTTTATTAAATGGACCGGCTGAACAAATTATGTTATAAGAACTTTCACATATCCTTTCCTTATTAGACACTGTTTACAAGCATGAGTGGATTGATTGTTAGGAAAATTGGTTCTTTTTTTAAAAAATGAGAATAGATAATCTCTAACAATCAAGTCAGTTTTATTCTGACTCTTGCTTTAATCGATAAAATAAACACTGTGAGGGAGTGAGTGAGTGTGTGTGTGTGCACACATATTGGAGAATTCTGCCAATTCTAGGATTGTGAGGAATTCAGCTGTCAAATGGCTGATAATAGGTTTAAGAAAACCTTTAAGTTATTAGTTTCATATGATCTAAATGCACAATGCTTATTAAATATATAGAATCCAACCCAATTGAGATTGGCAAATTATAAATCTGTAAGACAGATTTCTTTTGCTTTAATAATACTGAGTATAAACAACATTTCTGTGTTTTTATAATTGTTTGAATACTTATTGCTTCATTTTAACGTTGTGATGTTTGTTGACTTTATCAGTCAACGTTCCTGCATCCTAGAGCAAGGTCCTTATAAGTTCAAGTTAAGTATTATCTTGATTTTCCCTAAGCTAGGAGAGCTGTCCTTTTATATCCTCCTATGGTGCCTGTATTTATTTCTTTTGTAACATCTATCAGTATTAATTTGCTACCAATAAATGTCCTAGAGATCTTTCAAACTCTCTTTGAATTAGTGAGGAAAACATTTTAGTTCAGCTACAATTCTGTTGTGCATGTGTGTGTCTGTGTGTGTGTGTGTGTAGTGTGTGATTGATGAGTAACAAAACTGATCGCAAGGGCGTACTTACCTACATTCCCCAAACTGCTCCATTATATGCTGAGTGCTTGGGAGACTTGATGGTGGTATTTTTTCAGTTAGCTGTTCAGTTTAGTGGTTGCTCCACCCATTTGCCCATCTGGTAGCAAGTTGAAAGTTTAGAAGTGGACTTAGGAGAGGAAAAAACTACTAGCATATATCACGTATTTTAATGTACTTGGTTAATAATATCTTACAGGTGTATGACTGTTGTAGAGTTCTTTGTCGGCAGTTTGAATTAGAATAAACAATGGATTTAGGCAAGTTACTCTGTCTCTCCTACCATCAGATTCCTTATCTTTAAAAATTTAAAACAGTATAATATATTCCATAGGGCTTAGGCTTTTGTACATACTGGTGTAGCCTCTAAGGCTACACCAATTTATAAATTAATGCTCACAAAAGCCCTATCATTTATATATAATTTAGCATAAAGCCTGAAACATTACTTATTTAGTATTAATATAATATTATTATTAAGAGGTTTCAATAAATATCTTACATACTCTCATAAGTAGATAAGCAAAGAATACTTTAGGTTAGAACCTTAAAAATGGCTATATATTTAATTTATATATTTTATTTTTATTAAACTCAATTTATAATTAACCTAATAATTAATTAATCAATGGGGTAGTTGGTCCAAATGTTTTTGTCTTGTTGGTTCCTGGTCAACTACAGTTATATATATAAATTAATCCTCACAAAAACCCTATGGTGTATACCGTACTGTTAAACAGTTTTCCGATAAGTAATCTGACGGTTGGAGAGACAGAGCAACTTGCCTAAACCCACTATTAATTTAAGTTCAAACCACCAACAAAGAACTCTACAAAAGCTATACAACTATAACATGTGATTAATCAAGCACGTTAAAATACACGATATATGCTAACAGCTCTTCCCTCTCCTAAAACTACTTCAAGGGTTCGACTTGCTACCAGATGGGCAAATGGCTGAAGCCAGCTCTAAACTGAACAGACGGCAGAAAATACAACCACCAGGTCTCCCAAGCTAATGAGGGAGTTTGGGGAATGCAGGCAACTGTTACTCTTCCATCACAAAAATTGATAAAGACGGCTGCTGCTCTCACCTAGATATTCAGATAGCTATCAAAATAAAGTAGATATTTACCTGGACTAAGGATCGATACTTCAGATTTCCCAGGAGGCATATGGACATTAAAAGGAGTTTCTTCATGCAAATTGAGGTTAATTTAATGGGATAAGTGAGCTAGATGTTTCTGTTTTGTTGGTTTCTTGCCTATATGGATCAACCTTCCTCAACACCACAAACCTCCAACCTCCAACCTCCACCAATAGTCCCCCCAACACTTTAAAATAACATTCACTTCAACAGGTTCCAAAGAATAAAATCAGTTTGGAACTTCAGTCATTCACCACCGACATACATTTTTCTGACCTCAGGGGAAAATTCTAAGTGTTGCTAAAAATTTTGTCATAGAAAAAGTAACTTTTGGAAAATGAACTTATTTAAACTTTTAAAAAATTAATCCATGGATAATTCTAGAAGCAAAAACAATAAAGAAAACATTTATAAATATGCAAAAAGTAAAACTTCCATTAATTAAAAATACCATAACCTCAACACAAGGATAGCTTGCAAACTGAATTAAAAAGCAATATATAAAAAGACATATTGTTAATTTTAGAATAGGAAAAATCTCTTTAATTCACTAAGCAAAAAATAGTCAGCTCTATAGAAAGTAAGAGCATAGGAATGTATTTCATATACAAATACACATCCAAATTAAACAATAGATACATGAAAATGTGTGACTCAGTTATCAAAAAATTGAAAATTAAAGTGAATCATTAAAGGCAATACTATATATTTCTCAACAGCATACTCTCTGAAATCAGAGGTATGGATTCAAGTCCTGATTCTCCCATTTAGTATGGCACCATAAGCATTTTACTTAACATCTTTGCGTCTGTTTCCTCATCTGAGGAATAATAATATGGGAATAATAATAGACTCTACCAGTGGTAGCCAGTCTCAGTCTCCAGGATAGCCACTCTGAGTCTCACTTTCTGCTATTCATACCTTGTGTAGTTTCCTCCAGCATAGAATAGGGCCGATCTGTGTAATCAATAGCATATGATAGAAATGGCAGAATGTGGCTTCCAAGGCTACAGCATAGAAAACGTTGTGGCTTCTGCCTTGTTCTCTATTGGATCATTCGTTTTGGGAGAAGGAACTGGCATGTCGTAAGGACACTCAAGCAGCCCTATAGAATGGTTCATGTTGCAAGAAACTGAGCCCTCCTGCCAACAGCCAGTGTTAACTTGCCAACCATGTGAGCGAACCATTTTGGAAGCACATCTTCCAGACCACGTCAAGCATTCAGATGATCACAGGCCCAAATGACATCTTCACTGGAGCATCATGACATTATCCTGAGCCACACTTCTCCCAAAGTCCTGACCCATGGAAACTATGAGATAATAAATATCTATTGTTTTTTATACCACTAAGTTTAGGGAGTGGTTATTAAACAGCAATAGATAACTTGTACACCATTTCATAAGGTTGCTGTGGAATTAAATGATTAACCTATACAAAATGCTTTAGAACTGTCCTTAGCACATAGTAAACACCATATAAATGTTGACTACTACTACTACAATAATAATAATAATATCATTATTATTTCTATTACATTATTTTTGCATTCAACCAAGGGACAAGGTTAAAAAGAATATTGCCCACTCTGCAAGGGCAAATTAAATATTTCCACAGAGCAAGTTGGCAATATTTATCAAAAACCATAAAAATACATAGACCGTTTAACACAGAAATTCTACTAAATATGTACATTATCATGAGTTCACAAAAATGCTAGCTTCCCCTCCCACCCCCGCCCCAGATAAAACAGAATCTTAATAAGCTGCAAAATAATGACTATCAGATAAACAATTAATTGAAGCACAATCTGATTTCATCGAAATCACTAATCTCCTATATTTCAACATTACAAATTTCTTTTTCTTATTTTCAAATACATAAATGAGCTGCCAAACTTTTGTTGGAATAACTTATCTCAGCTAATTACATTCACCTTGGTGATTTTTAAAAATAGCTACCATTTCTTAAATTGCCTTTTTCAAATTCCTACTGAAAGCTGAAGTAACCCTCTCAAGAAGGTAGTAGTTATTAGCAGATCCATCAGTTTTAGCCCCTATGGTTTATTGTACAGGAGAGTTTGATAGCTTAAATAAGAACTTGACACCACTAAAAATGACCATTATATTAAAATATTAAATGAGATTTGATCGCAGGTTATAAAATGTAACAGGATGCTTATCATGCAAATTCATAAATTCATCACATTATCTTTAACCAACAATATTAATTGTACTTCAGTTCACATGAAAGAATTATTATAGTTTACAACAACATAACCCTTAGCCCTAATTAAATGGATAGCATGCTTGCTGCTTAGATATATATGCATCCATTCACAAATGCTATCATGGCATTACTCATGCATGATAATTGGGATCTTGTGGAAAAATATGTGAAAACTCAAAACTATAAATAAAATAACCATTTTCAAGACCCCTGCTTTCTATATAGAATTATGTTCTTATATAAAAATGAAATGTAATTTTATGCATATGAATATTAATAAAATTGGTACCCTATTTTAATGAATTCTATATCTAGCTTTTTCATTTGTATCATCTTTCCATTTTGATACAACTTCTAATAATGATTTATAGTTGAATAATATTAAATCCTTTACACACATGACATTTTA
Source organism: Choloepus didactylus (assembly GCF_015220235.1). Taxonomy (NCBI): domain Eukaryota; kingdom Metazoa; phylum Chordata; class Mammalia; order Pilosa; family Megalonychidae; genus Choloepus; species Choloepus didactylus. Next base: position 64,995,454 of record NC_051308.1, on the reverse strand, counting down.
CTTATCCATTCCCATCTGGGTAGACATACTACTACTTTTTATATTTATTCTTATAATAAATAAAATTGCAATTAATGTTCTTTTATTTAAATGTTACATGTAGCTCACATTATTTTTTTCATGAAACCTTCATGTAATTCTCAACAGCTACCAGATATCTCCCTCTTTTGGAATTTCTGCATCTACATCCCTTCACTACTTTCTTCAAGGAATTCAGTCAAACCTATGCTCTCTCTCTATCAAACAGTTCTTGCCAGTGCCTCCAGAGAGGAGGTATTCTAAGAATACATATATTAATATGTCCTTCTCTTGAAAACTCTTCAGTACCTTCCACTTATCCATGAGATAATGTTAAAGGGAACTGGATTATAAACTTCCTCATAATCTTCTCTCTGCTTTATTCTCCAGACCTAGTTTCTGGGAAATTCATCTACCAGTCCCCATCTCAGATTCTTATTTTATGTTCTTATTTTATTTTATGAGAATCACTCATCTCTGCATTTACTTAATGATGCTAACCGATTCTTGGGCCAGCTTATATTCACATGTTCCCCAAACCCATCTATCATACATGGTCTCCCTATTTTAAGGTTCCTTCAAAGTCTGCAAGTCTTTTCTACAGCAGTCTTCATTGAAATATTTACCTTTTTAACACTTGTCCTCCACATTAGAATGAAATCTTCAAGAGGATATGAGAGCTCACTTGATATTGTGAGTTCATTTAATCTTACACATTCTAATGTGTAGTGGTAGTGCATTATAATTTCAATTTTCATTTCCCTGGTGAATAATGGTGTCGACCATATTTTCATGAAGTCATTTGCATATCTTTTTTTGAGATAGGCCTGTTCAATTCTTCTACCCATAGTTACTGGTTTGTTTGGCTTTTTAATATTGAGTGAAAGGAGCTATTTGTAAATCTTTGGATACCTTACTTAGATATAACCATTATGAATATTTTCTCCTAATGTGTGTCTTGCCTTTTTAGAACATAGTGCCTTATGAAGAGCACAAGTTTCAATGTTAATGAAGGGCAATTTATCAATTTATTTTTCTTTCATGGCTTGTGAGTTTTTGTGTCCCATGTAAGAAATCTTTGCTACCCAAGTTCACGAAGATTTTTTCCTGTTTTTGTTTAGAAGTTTGCAGAGTTTTACTTTTTACATTTAGGTCTATGATCTCATTTTGAGCTAATTTTTAGTATACGGTGTTAGGTAAGACTCAAGTTGCATTTCTTTTTTTCCAATTAGATATTCAGTTGGTAGAGCTATTTGTTGAAAATACTATCATTGAAAATCAATTGACCATATATAGGTGGGTCTACTTCTGGACTCTACCCTGTCTTGCTGATCTAATTGTCCATCATTATGGTCATCCCATGCTGCCTTGATTTCTGGAGCTTAAGAATAAATCTTTAAACTGGTAACTGAAAGTTCCTCAACATGGATCTTCCTTTTCACAATTATTTGGCTATTACAGTTTTCTTATATTTTCCTATCAATTTTAGAATTCGACTGTCAGTTTTTCAAAGTGTCTGATGTGTATTCTCAATACTAGAGAAATGAATTTAGCCTATGACTATTGAGGATGAAAAAAGTATGATCTTAGTTTCCCTTTATTTCCAATGACAAATTTTAAGAATGCATATTGATTATCATATGCTTTTATCATTGAAGTGATCATATTGTTCTTTTACCCCTTAATTGTATCAATATGGTGAAACATATTGATTTTTAAATGTAAAGCTGCCCTTGCATCTTGGAATAAATTCACTTGGTCATGATGTATTCTTTTTATACATTGTTAAATTTTATTTGCTAATATTTTGTTGAGATTTATTAAGGTATATTTGTCTGGCTTTGGCCTAATCAAATAATGTTGGCTTCATAAAGTCAGTAGGAAATTATTCCCTGCTCCTTTATTTTCTGAAAGCAAGTCTGTACAGGGTTGGTTTGATTTTTTCCTTAATTACCATAGGTTAAAATTTACTGTTTTTTGATATATGAAGTAATTTGGAATAGATATTGGCCAATGTTAATGTCATTTTCTACAAAGCTTGAATTTGTTTTCTTTTTTTAAAAATGTGCTAACACCTTGAAATCCTGTTTTTAAGCTTTGCAAGGATATTGTGGTAGGGAAAATTCTAAAATGGCCACCAAGATTCCTGCTCACTGGTGTACACACCCTGTAGAATCCTCTCTCTTTAAGTGTGGGCAGTGTAAGTGAATATGATGATATTACACTCCTGTGATTGGGTTGCCATCTATCACAAAGACAATTCAGTTGATTTTTGGTTAATGAAAGGGAAGGTTATGCTGCAAGGGACTGAAACCTGTCAACAACGAACGGGCTTGGAAAAGGACCCCAAGCTGAAATGGACAGCTGGCCCATCTTGTTCATTACTATGTCCCTAGTGTCTAGAACCACCGATGGCTCACAGCGGTGCTGAAAAAAAAAAAAGGCATTGAATGAGTGACTTGAGAATGAAAGGGGACAACTGTGGCCTTCTTAATAAAGTATTTATATCAAGGATCCACTTGACAGACAGAAAAATCATAGGTCTAAGATATGATAGAATATACCTGGCACTTTCCAAAGACAGAAGAAATGTTTTACTCTAGTTTTCAGAAGCAGGTAATTGACTCTTTGAGAATTATACAACTATAAGAAAATAAATGGAGGAAAATATAAAGAAGCTTTGAATTAACTAAATTGTAGGTGGCCTGTAAGACAATGTCTTGAAATACCTAATGTTCAGAGGCAATTTAATCAAGTATCAAAGAGAACAAGCAGGAAAGTTTGTCTGGCTGTTTAACAGACTGACATATTAAAATCTTAAATGCTGTAAAAAGGAAGAACAAATAAGCTTCTATTTTGTAAGGAGGAAATAAATCCAACAAAATATTTCATTTTAAAGATAATCTATACCAATGTTAATTTCCTAGTTTTGATTAAATGGACCATGGTTATCTAATTTGTTAACATTAGGAGAAGCTGTGTGAAGGGTATATAAGAACTTTCTGTACTATCTTTACTACTCTTCTGAAATCTAAAATTATTTCAATAAAAAATAAGAAAGAAAAAATACTATGAAAAGTAAAAAGCCTTGATGTAAAAAGTTCATCTATAATAGACATTTTGGGGACAAATGACACATTTGAATACGAACCAGATCAATGGAATTACTGTTAATTCTCTTATGGATTAAAATGGTATTGTCAATATGTAACAGAAAGTCCATATTCTTAGAAAATGCATGCTACAGTACAAATGTGTGTGTGTTGTTTGTAGATGTGTGTGTTTAAATGACTGTGCACACAGAGAAACAGATTAAGCAAATGTGCTCCATAATGACAAGATAAAAATCAAAGGGAAAAAGAGTTCCATTTAAAAAAGGAGGATTTTATAAAATTCAGTGTTTCATTTATTAAAAGTACAGGAATTCAAAGCATTGTATTACTGTAAGAATGAAGTATAAAATTAAGTCTGTGTGGGTGTGATATGGGAAGAGGGGAAATTACTCAGCAAAAAAACCTTACACTTCACCATTTGGTCAAAATCAAGCCTTGCACATACAGAAGTTATTTAGTGACAGCCAAGATAATTTCCAATATTTACATCACTTGGAAATATTTTTCAGCTCTCTTTTCTGGGTAGGAAAAAGTTAGGCGTCAGGATGTCTGGTGCTTCGTTAAAAAAAAAAAATAGAAGTTAAGCTGAACAAGACTTTATTTTTTGTGCAAATCATTCCTCTAAGGCTGACATTTTCCCTAAGTAGGCTCACTAAAGACACCACACAGACACACACACACACACACACACGCACATATTTGAGTCATATTTGAGACATACACACACATATTTGAGACAGTACTGTTTTTATAATGGTAATAATGACTATACTGTAAGAAAGATAAATGTTTACACAACATTGTCAATGATATTGGGAAAAAGGAATTTACTTTTGTCTGTATTTTAAGCCTCTTTTTACAAATGAAAACATTAGTAAATTCCCAGAACTAACACCTACTGTTGTAGTATAATGATTCATTTTTCTAGGCAAGTTTTAGTTGCAAGTATTTCATTCAGTTAAAGCTTTACTACTGAGACATGATTCTTTCTTTTTTCATTCATGAACTATAATTCTCACATGAACACAATATAATCAAATCATGGAAAATAAAATTCATAGATAAGTTACAATTTCACCTTTGGATTGGTTTTCCAGTCCTTACTCCTAATTACGGATGACACATTCATTAAACTTATTTTTATGTCTTCTTCTACCCATTAAAATGAAGTGGGAAATTTTCACAGGACCCAATACTTTTAAAAAAATTAGATGAAGAAGCAAAAGTAACTGACAGCTCACAGATGACACAACATTTTCTCAAGGAAGGGAAGACAGACTGTTAACCTAAATATAACTATTTACTGCTATAATATGGCTTCACTTCCTACTGATTTTCTGAGTATCTTCATTTTACTAGGAGATACACAGAAAAGTTCTTTTAGATGCAACTGATTAATTGGAGAACACGGTTTATCCTTGAAGGCCATTCGAGGTTTTTCAATAAAAGAGTTTTCTTCATAGTAAAGTATATGTTTTTACTGGATGCTTGTTTTTTAAAAATTTTTCAAATGTAGGGTGGAGAAGGAAATATGTGCTTGATTTAATTCTGATTAAATTTTGAGGTACTGAAACAAGCCTGAAAACAGAACTACTATATATTTTTGCCTTTTTAAAAAAATCATGGTTTTGCAACTGGAAGAACACAATTTATCACTTTAAAAGATTAATGAGTGTCAACAATATGGTGACATACTTTTTTTTCCCAGGTGATTTCAGATCAGTTATTTGACCTTGGAGAAGCTTGGTTAGAATTTAATTCCACAAGAGGTTGACAGAGAATTCAAGATGTTATAAAACCACATTTTTATATTAGTCATAGGTATGGAACACTGCCATTACCCCTGTCATGTGTTTCAGCACCAGTTCAGTATTACCTTCTTCTAAAAATATTGTTACATATTGGTAAAAATGTTTCTGACTGGAAAGGAGACTTACCATAACCAAAGCTCTACTTCCATTTGAATTCAGGAACTACAGAAGGTGACAAAAAGTAATCCATAAAAAAAGAATCCCTTAAAAATAATGATATTGTAAAAAATGGAGGTATCCATGTACTGGAAAGAGAAGACTAGTGCTTTGGGGCTGACAATTGGGTGTGAGGATGTGATAGTTCCCTACTATCATACACAAACAGCAGCCACAACTGCCAATGTGGTAGAGAATGTAAAGAGCAATAGTAGACTTGCAGATACAATTTGTGAATGGCCAGGGAAAAAATGAAAGGGGGCATTTGTAATGGCCTCAGTGTGAGATGATTGCAGCATGGACTACAATTGTGGCAGTGACTGGTGCTGAGATATTCAGAACAAGTTATCTATAGGCTCTTATGATGGATTAGATGCAAAGGACAAAAAAAAAAAAAATGACTCAGGTTTGTCCCTTGAAATCTAAGTTGATGGTGCAAGGAAGACTGAGGGAGAAACAGGTCTGTGTAAGCAAAAACAAACAACTATTTTGAGATGTATTAACTTTTTTTTTTGAGTAACACAATTAATAAGTTTTATTTAATAGGTACAAATACATAGAATCCTGCACGTAACATACAGAAATTGCACATTCCTTTTAAGCAAATATGAAACAGTCTTTAAAAAATTGACCACGTTCTAGGAAACAAAGGAAGTCTCAACCAATCACTGACTATTTTATTAATCACATTATTTACCACAATGTAATAAATCAGAAACCACTTTTTAAAAATAACTAAAGTAATCGAGATGTATTAATTTTGAAATGGCTGTTAGAAACCTAGTGGGAAATATTGACTATGAAGTTAGAAACACAAGACTGGAGCTCATGGTGGACATTGAGGGAGAGATCTAATTTTGGAAATCATATAAGTGGATAAAACCCCCTAAGGAAAGGGTATATAGGAAAAAAATAATTTTCTTTATAGAGAATCTTATATCTGGATAATTGCAATTTTACTTCTCATTTTTCAATGGTTATTCCCTTTATTTATTTATTTTTCTAGCCTTACTGAACTTCTTAGGATTTCTAGGAAAATGCTGAGTAAAGTAGTTTAATAGGCATCCTTGTCTTGTACATAAACTTAAGGATAAAGTTTCAACATGTGACCATCAAATATGATTTTTCTTCTCTAGATTAACGTGGAGATAACTTGCCTTAAGTTAAGACAGTCTTATTTATTCCTAGCTTTCCAACAGTTTTTTTGTTGTTGCTGTTGTTGATTTTTTTGGTTAGCTTGTTTATTTTTGTTTTGTGTGGGTATGTTTGTGTGTGTGTGTTTGAATGGATGCTGAATCGTCTCTCAAATGCTTTTTCTACATCCATTGAGATGACAATATGATTTTTCTTCTTTGATATGATAATCTATTTCTGAAATAATTTGAACATGCTGATGTTACATTATTTTTAAACATATCATTTGGTTTATTTTACTAATATACCTAATTTTTCAACTATTTTAATTTAATTGGTCTCTAAATGTCATTTATCATACTCCCCTTAATGAATTTTGTTTCAAGTTTTGTTAGCACCATAAAATGAGTTGGAGAGTTATTTTTCTTCTTCTATCCTGTGGAAAAAATGTATATGAACTCAGAATTAGGTGCTTTTTGAATGCCTGTAATAAGCTGTTGGTAAAACATTGACAAACCACAGTTTCTTTTCCTGGAAACAAGGATAACATGTATTTGTTATGAGGATTAGAAATAAGCACTTGATATAGTAATAACAACAATCGCTTTGACAGCAATCATTTATAGAATATTTGCTGAGTGTTTGGATTGTTTCTATTTTTTTAATCACAACAATTCTATGGGGTAATTTATCTTATTTTCCCCATTTTACAAATTGAAGAACTCAAGCTTAAGAAGCCTGAAGCCATGCAATTAACAAATAGCAAGATAAGAGTTAACCCAGGAGATCAGACACCCAGGGGAGTGAATCTCCCTGGCAACGTGGAATATGACTCCCGGGGAGGAATGTAGACCTGGCATCGTGGGACGGAGAACATCTTCTTGACCAAAAGGGGGATGTGAAAGGAAATGAAATAAGCTTCAGTGGCAGAGAGAATCCAAAAGGAGCCGAGAGGTCACTCTGGTGGGCACTCTTACGCACACTTTAGACAACCCTTTTTAGGTTCTAAAGAATTGGGGTAGCTGGTGGTGGATACCTGAAACTATCAAACTACAACCCAGAACCCATGAATCTCGAAGACAGTTGTATAAAAATGTAGCTTATGAGGGGTGACAATGGGATTGGGAAAGCCATAAGGACCACACTCCACTTTGTCTAGTTTATGGATGGATGAGTAGAAAAATAGGGGAAGGTAACAAACAGACAAAGGTACCCAGTGTTCTTTTTTACTTCAATTGCTCTTTTTCACTCTAATTATTATTCTTGTTATTCTTGTGTGTGTGCTAATGAAGGTGTCAGGGATTGATTTGGGTGATGAATGTACAACTATGTAATGGTACTGTGAACAATCGAAAGTACGATTTGTTTTGTATGACTGCGTGGTATATGAATATATCTCAATAAAATGAAGATTTAAAAAAAAAAAAAAAAAAAAAAAAGACATAATGCTGAGCAAAATAAGCCAGGCACAAAAAGAGAGATATTGTATGTTACCACTAATGTGAATTCTGTGAAAAATGTACAATGTTTTATACTGTAGAATGTAGGGGACCTAGAGATACCAATTAGTGGAGGGGGAATGATAATCTAATAAGAACAGATAAACTATGGAGGGTAATCTCAATGTTATGGGAATGCTCAGGAATGATTATGGTTTGTAAACTTTCTTGGATATAGTAAGATCATGTTGGAAGCAATAGAGTTATTTTAGGTTTTTTTTTTCTCTTATTCCTTTGTCTTCTTAGGGGTTGCTAATTTTCTTGGGGTATGGTAGGAACATGTTGGAAGCAATGTAGTTATTTTAGATTATTTGTTTTCTTACTCCTCTGTTTGGACATGGTTTATTAATTTTCTTGGGGTATGGTAGGAACATATTGGAAGCAAAGTAGTTATTTTAGGTTATTTGTTTTCCTTAATCCATTGCTTTGTTTGAAATGTTGTGGGGTTTTTTTGGCTGTTGTTTGCCTGTTTGTTTTTAATTTTTTGATAAACAAAGTTAAAAAATTGAAAAAAAATCAGTAGAAAAATGGGAGTAAAAACTAAATGACAAATAGGGTGGGATGGGGGGATGGTTTGGGTATTCTCTTTTCACTTTTATTTTTTATTCTTATTCTGATTCTTTCTGATGTAAGGAAAATGTTCAGAAATAGATTGTGGTGATGAACGCATAACTATATGATCATACTGTGAACAGTTGATTGTATACCATGGATGACTGTATGGTTTGTGAATATATTTCAATAAAACTGAATTAAAAAAAAAAAAAAAAAAAGAGTTAACCCAGGAACATCTCATTCTAGAGTCTGCAGTTTTAATCACTTTATTTTGACAAATTTATTTAAAAAGTCAACTTGCTGAGAGTAAAATTTGTTTCTCTATGAGCAAATTTGATTTTCTATTCTACATAGGAAATTTGTGGTGATAAAAATAATCCAATTATCTTCAAAGTATATTTTTATGTCACTTGAATCTATCAATATAATTTGGGTATCCTTGGATTAATATTCAGAAAATTCTTAATGTAATTGTACTCCTACTGAGCATTTTATTCTTTTCATCTATCTTTAGCCTTACTATTTTTACCTTCCTCTCTTAGTTATATGAATAAGGGTATATTTTTTCTATTGCTGAAATCACATCCATGTGGACTTTTACCCTATGGATCTGAACAAAGTGTAGAGTTCATTTTAATTGTTATTAATAGTGTCAATAAGCCGTAGTACCACTTTATGTTAATGAAGGTCTATGGTCATTTTGTTCAAGAGATATTGATCCATAAAACATATGAACGGTAATTCCGCATAAAGAAATAGTTGCTAGATTTCTAAAGTGTTTTTGCCTTGTAATATTTTATGTATTTATAAATCAAATTTTGAAGTTTCTCTTATTTGTTCATATTTTAATAACATGGATTTACATTAAAAGAAAACATAAATTATGATTATTGTTGGATTTTCAAAATTTAGGGTAAATTGAAGAGACTTTAAGCAAATAGAAATTAAAACATGATTTTTGGAATCATGCTTATTTAATACTCATGAAAATACAAGTTAAGAATATGATGAATATTATCAAGTGAGTATGATTTAAAATTAAAGAAATCATTATTTCATTACAAACCATGCGCCACAACCACCACTAAACCTAGAGACTTAACCACCATTTTATTTCTCACAGTTCTGTGGGTCAGCATGATTTTTTGGGTGGGCTGGTAAGTAAGCCGGGAGCTAGATTCAGGTGGGATGCCTGGGATGGGTGCCTTACTTTCCAGGTGGTCTCTCATCCTCTGGGAGGCTAAACTCACTTTCTTTCATGCAGTCTCAGGGCAGTCTTCCAACAAAGGGAAAACAGAAGCTTTGCTCTTTTAAGGCTTAGCTTCATAAGTCATAAAATCTAACTTCTGTCACCTTTGATTATTAGTCAAAGTAAGTCATAAAGCTAGCTTGTAAATGGGGAAACAGATTCCATCAGTTCACAGAAAGAGCTGCAGTCACATCACAACAGGACATGGAAACAGGAAGCATGGTTCATGAGGAACCATTATTTTAACTTCTACCACAAAACCTAAATGACAATTTGATGCACTGGCTTTGGTAAAATCCATGATCTTTTTTATGTCATGCTGAGAGATAACATCTATTATATTGGTTTAGCAGCCTTATCCATCACCCCAAACTCTTGTTATAGCATTTTAAAGAAACAAGGGTGCTTTCTTCTTTTCATAATAGAAAAAAAGCTTCCTGAAGATGATGTAATCTTAGCCATAAAATAGTGCAGTTGCTATTAAAAAGAATTTCAACAGGTGGCATTAATGACAAAAATTGAGAAAAACTATTGTGATAGAATTTAAAGAATCTATCCATTCCAATGTCTATATCATAATAATGGCAGAATAACAATTTGAAAAAGAATCAATGTAAAAAATCTCTGTAGTTTCTGGTTTGTAAAAGTAGACTATTTCAGTGAGTTTGATCTATCTGTGGGAGGATACAAATGTTTTGCTAAAAAAGGGGAAAAAATTGAAGTCTGTTCCGTATTTTAGTTATAACAAACTCACAATTACAAACTGTCTTCCCAAACACATATTGTTTTAAGATTCAGATTCGACATCCATTTATTGAACACTTCACAGGTTTAAGACATTACTTATTTAGTTCTTGCTGCTAACTCTAATCAACAGAATAGAAACATCATATACTTTACAACCATTTTACAGATGAGGAAACTAGGGTTCAGAATTCTAAGCTGCTTATGTAAATCTTAAGTGGTGACACTTAAATGTAAACTCATATTTCCAGGATTTGGCAAGTGCCCATGTCATTACTGCCTCCATTAAAAAAAAAAAAAAAAAACTGTCATAGCAAATCATTTTCTGGAAAACATGTCACTTCTATCACTATTTTATGCCCAGAATCTACCACAGTGGATATAAAGCTAGATTAGTATATACTTTAGTAGCTTAATAAATATTTATTCAAGCATATATATGTGTTAAAATTAAATGAGCCTAGGATTGGGGCAATATGGCAGCATAGAGAGGTGTTGAACAACTGTTGGGAGACATTCGAGACGGTTCACACATCGTGCAACAGTCAGGAATGGGTAGAACAGCTGAGATTGCAGCATAAAAACTGTAAGTAAAACTGCAGAACCAGCATCCCTCCCGCTGACATGGCAGGCTGAGTTGCAAAACTTCATTGTGGGAGAAAGAAGCAGTTCCTGCCAGGAGCAAGGGAAGGTAGCTTAACCAAACTCCAACTGCAGTTTTAATTTAGCAAATTTGAACTGCTGAATATGAGCTACAAACACAGATAAGCCCTGAGCAAGCAGGAATCTGAGGTTTCTCTCAGCAGAGAGGAGGCAGGGCTAAAGAAAAAAAAAGATACATAACTAAATAAAAAACAGAGGACTTTGGAGATGGCTGAGCTCAGAATACCGGAAAATGGCTGTGTCCCAAGTAAAAGGGCATAGAAAACTGGGTACAAACACCAGCTGACAGGTGAAACTGATTGGCTGGGGACTGGCTCTGAAAAGGGGCTTTTGCTCTTTTTCCTTTTTTTTTCCTCTCATTCTAAGCAACTCATTAGAGAAAGCCTCAGGCATTTTCAACTGTCAGTGTTGACCCAGGCAAGGGTGGAGTTAACAGAGTCAGAGAGACAAAGGAGGAATTCCAGTGTAGAAGATAACTCCCTGGGGTGTGTATCTTCCCTAAGAAAAGGGGGTGGGGCCCAGCTAAAGTGGTGGCCCTCTCTCAGAGAATTCAGACCCCAAGGCCTGGGGGGTTGGTGGGAAGAAACGACCAGATACAACTTAAGCTTGGCTTCTGACACCCTCAGCTCCTGGCCAGGACAGGGTCCACTGTAAATGAAAGGGACTGTATCGCTTTACACTGGTGGGGAGCTGCAGGCTGACAAGTGCCACCTGCTGAGCAGGATAGGAAAAGCACAGAGTCTAGAGGCCTTGTGGGAAAGTCAGACAACCTGTTCCTCAGGTAAGCTTGATACTGATTACGCTTCCTTCTGAGGCCTGGGCCAGTCTGGCCTGGGAAAAATCTGATTGCAGTATCAAGGAAGCCATATGCTTAGACAACAAAAGATTTCAAACAAAGGATTTGTTTTTCAACATTGTGCTTGAAGTTCTAGCTAGAGCAATTAGACAAGAAAAAGAAAGAAAAGGCATCCAAACTGGAGAGGAAGAAGTAAAACTTTCATTGTTTGCGGATGACATGATCCTGTAAGTAGAAAATCCAGAAAAATCTACAGTAAAGCTACTAGAGCTAATCAATGAATACAGCAAAGTGGTAGACTAAAAGATCAACATGCAAAAATCAGTAGTTATCCTATACACTAGTAACGAGCAACAGAAGGAGGAAATCAAGAAAAAATTTCCATTTCCAATAGCAATTAAAAGAATCAAGTATTTAGGAATAAACTTAACCAAGACAACAAAACTACAAGAAAAAACTACAAGAAACTGCTAAAATTAATCAAACAGGACCTAAAAAAATGGAAGAACATACTGTGTTCATGGATTGGAAGACTAAATACAGTTCAGATGTCAATTCTACCTAAACTGACTTATAGATTCAATGCAATACCAATTAAAATCCCAACAATTTATGTAGCAGAAATAGAAAAATGAACAACCAAATTTATTTGGAAGGGCAGGGAGCCCCAAATAGCCAAAAATATCTTGAGAAAGAGGAGCAAAGTTGGAGGTCTCACACTACCTGATTTTTTTTCATTCATTTTATTGAGATATATTCACATACCACGCAGTCATACAAAACAAATCGTACAATCGATTATTCACAGTACCATTACATAGTTGTACATTCATCACCAAAATCAATCCCTGACACCTTCATTACTACACACAAAAAAATAATAAGAATTAACAATTAAAGTGAAAAAGAGTAATTAAAGTAAAAAAGAACACTGGGTGCCTTTGTTTGTTTGTTTGTTTCCTTCCCCCATTTTTCTACTCATCCATCCATAAACGAGACAAAGGGGAGTGTGGTCCTTATGGCTTTCCCAATCCCATTGTCACCCCTCATAAGCTACATTTTTATACAATCATCTTCAAGATTCATGGGTTCTGGATTGTAGCTTGATATTTTCAGGTATCTACTGCTAGCTACTCCAATTCATTAGAACCTAAAAAAGGTTGTTTATATTGTGCATAAGAGTGCCCACCAGAGTGAATTCATGGTTCCTTCTGGAATCTCTCTGCCACTGAAGCTTATTTCATTTCCTTTCATTTCCCCCTATTGGTCAAGAAGATGTTCTCCATCCCACAATGCCAGGTCTACATTCCTCCCCGGAAGTCATATTCCACGTTGCCAGGGAGATTCACTCCCCTGGGTGTCTGATCCCACGTAGAGGGGAGAACATCACACTACCTGACTTTGATGCATACTACAAAGCTACAGTGGTCAAAACAGCAAGGAACTGGCATAAAGACAGATATACTAACCAATGGAATCAAATTGAGTGTTCAGAAATAGACCCTTTCATCTATGGACAATTGATCTTTGACAAGGCAGTCAAGCCAAAGCAACTGGGACAGAGCAGATTCTTCAATAACTGGTGTTTGGAAAACTGGATATCCATATCCAAAAGAATGAAAGAGGACTCCTATCTCACACCTTATCAAAAAATTAACTTGAGGTTGATCAAAGACCTACACACTAGCTCTAAGAACATAAGACTTTAAGAAAAAAATGTAGGGAAATAATCTTAAACATCTTGTGATGGGAGGTGGTTTCCTAGACCTTACATCCAAAGCACGAGAAAAATAGATAAAGAGGAGCTCCTCAAAATTAAACACTCTTGTACATCAAAGGACTTTGTCAGTAAAGTAAAAAGGCAGCCTACACAATGGGAGACAATATTTGGAAACCACATATCAGATAAGAGTTTACTGTCCAGAATATATAATGAGATCCTACACTTCAACAACAGAAAGACAAACAACCCAATTAATAAATGGGAAAAGACATGGACAGACACTTTTCTAAAGAAGAAATATAAACGGCTTAAAAGCATATGAAAAGATGCTCAACTTCACTGGCTATTAGGGAAATGCAAACCAAAACCACAATGAGATATCATCTCACTCCTACTAGAATGGCCATTATCAATAAAACAGAAAATCATAGTGCTGGATAGGATGTGGAGAAAGAGGTGCACTTATTCACTGTGGTGGGAATATAGAATAGTGCAGCCACTCTGGAAGGTAGTGTGGTGGTTCCTCAGGAAGCTAAGTATAGAATTGCCATATGATCCAGCAATTCCATTACTAGTTATATACTCCAGAGGAACTGAAAGCAAAAACACAAATGGACATTTGTAAACTGATGTTTATAGCAGCATTATTCACAATTGCCAAGAGTTGGAAACAGCCCAAATGGTGATCAACAGATGAGTGGATAAACAACCTATGGTATATAAACATGATGGAAATTATGCAGCTGTAAGACAGAACAAAGTCATGGAACATATATTAACAAAGATGAACCCTGAGGGCATTATGTTGAGCAAAGTTATCCAGAAACAAAACGACAAATACTGTGTGGTCTCACTAATACGTACTAACATTAAGAGTAAACTTTTGAGAGTCAAAAGCTGAGAACACAGGTTATCAGCAGATAGAGGATAGAGATCGGGCATTTGATGCTGAAGTTTAACAGGATTGAGTGTATAGATCCAGAAACGGATAGCATAATATTGTGTGATGGTAGCACAATATTATAAGTACACTGACCAAAGATGTCTGTGAGTAAAGCTGAAAGAGGAATTCTACGAGCAAGTATGACACCAGAAGGAAAGATAGACAATAAAGACTGGGACTGTATAATTTAGTCAATGAAGGTGACTAAATGTCCACTAATATGGACTAACTATAATGTGTAAACTCCGAGAACTGAATCTTAGAGCACAGCTTATCAGGGGAATGCTTATTGTAATGGTCCATAGATTGTAAGCTCTTACAGCAGTCACAGATGTTCCTGAGTCATAATGGTTATCTCTAAATTCTGAAATGCTGAACTCTCTGCATATAAACTGGTCGATCTCTGGAACTTTGGGTATCTGTGTGACATCTGAAACTCTGAGCTAGAGCTCAGCAGCTATGATGTCAGTATTACCTCATAAACAACCATTAAAAAAGCTGAAAAAAATTTCAGATCTCAATTAGAGATATGAATGAAGCAGATCTGGTTTGGACTAAGTCACATCAGGCCAAAGGGTAAAGGACAATATTGATTGTGTTTTAAAACTTAACTTCTGTGTGGGACAAAGGGAAGAAATGTTTATTTGGTGCAGGATATATATTTTTTGCAGTCCACTAAATAATTTAACTTGTATGGTCAGTTTATTTAAACACCATAATTATGGGGAACTTTGAATAGGAAGAGAGATCTGGTAGGTTTTTACAGTATAGTGTGAAATTCTGATACATCCCAAAGTAATCTGGGCAGAGAATGAGGATATATTTGCAGGGTGCCCCTGGGGAAATGGAGAAAAAATGCAGAAATGTTAGATGTCCCCACCTGGGTTGTTACGCGTGTTCTCACAGACTTTGATGACTAACGGTTTGGAAGGATGAGTCCTCGATCTTGGGGCATGAAACTTGTTATTGCAAAAGAGAGGCTGAGCCTATTTATAATTGTGCCTAAGAGTCTCCCCAGAGAACCTATTTGTTGCTCAGATGTGGTCTCTCTATAAGTCTATGCGGCAGGTGAACCCACTGCCTATCCCCCATGTGGGACATGACCCCCGGGAGTATAAATCTCCCTAACAACATGAGCATGACTCCTGGGGATGAGCCTGGACCCAGTATCATGGGATTGAGAAAATCCTCTTGACCAAAAGGGAGAAGCAAAATGAAACAAAGTTTCAGTGGCTGAGAGATTTCAAATGGAGTTTAGATGTCACTTTGGAGGGCATTCTTATGCCCTATATAGATATCCCTTTTTAGTTTTTACTATATTGAATAGCTAGAAGGAAATACCTGAAACTGTTGAACTGCAACCCAGTAGCCTTGATTCTTGAAGACGATTGCCTAACTATGTAGCTTACATGGTGTGACTGTAATTGTGAAACCCTTGTGGCTCTTACTCCCTTTGCCCAGCGTATAGACAGATGCATAGAAAAACGTGGACAAAAACTAAATGAAAAATAGTTTTGGATTAAGGAAATGTTCAAAACTTGATTCTGGTGATTAATGCACAACTATATGACAGTACTGTGAATAGTTGATTATACACTGTGGATGATAGCAGGGTATATGACTATATCTCAATAAAACTATCTTAAAAAATTAAATGAGCCTAGAGCCAACACTTGACCAATACCAGAAATAAAATGCCTACTTTAAAGTGATGTGAAATATAGGTAAAATGTAAGTCAGTACTTCCCAATCCTGGCTCTGGTATACTAGAATAACCAAAAGCTTTGGAAAAAATAATCAAGCCTTGGCACCAACTCAAACTATTTAAAACAGAATCTCTGGGATCAGTACTTTAAAGTGTCTTACAAGGAAATACTAATATTCAGTAAGGATTGAGAACCATTGATTTAGGTTGTTTGCTATATATTTTGGGAAAAAATTGAAGATGGCATTGGTAGGAAAGCTAGCAGCTCTACTACAGAGCAAACTGAATAGCCAGCATTTCATGGTTTTCACAGGATTATTTAAAAACTCCTCAGTGTTTTCAATTTTTTATTTAAATATTTAATTTTTAATATCATATACTAACAAGTAAGCATGTTAAGATATGAGAACACATCTTTTGAAGGAAACAGGTTTTGCTGACAAGTAGCTAAGATGATTTACACCTCAATGACTTCTGAAGCTGTCCTATACAACAAGGTGGCTATATTTGAAAAAAAAAAAAAGTACATAAATCACTGCCCAAATCAAAATGCATTTCTTTCTCAAACAGAAGCATTTAAGAAAACAATCTAATACCATTTTACTGTTCAATTTCTTAAAGTTCAAAGCATAAGCCTCATATGTAACTTTTTTCTGGAATTGTTTAAAATCTACCCTCAACTTGTGTTTATTTAAATGCACATAAATATATATTTAATATACAACTCTATTCCATGGGAAACTTGCACATGTATAAAATAATCAATAGCAAAGTATTATATTTCTAAATGTTTAAAGGTAAATATAAATTATTATATACAGAGTTTAAAGGCTGTGTCTATATTATGTACAAATCTGCATTACTATTCCATTTAGGCTTACTAAGGTATCCATTAATTTCAGCTGCTAAAATCATCAAATTATTTAAAGATCTGAAGACTCAACCCCAGAATATTATCTTGCAACATGATAAAGTAAAAAATCCTCTTACAGCAACTAGATGGAAAAAAAGGACATTCTTTTTGTTCTGTGCAATCATGAATGCATTAAATTGTCATTACCTTCAGTGAAATGACTTATAATTGTAATGGGAATGTGAAGAAATTAGAAGTATCTCATTGGAGACTAAACTTACCAGCAAATTTGATATGGAATTTATTTTCAGGCTTTAATATCTGGACATACAAAGGACAATTTGGAGCAAAATCTTTCACAGCCCATGCCCTCAAAATTGTTTGGTGATCCTGAAATGATAAATAGAAGTCAAAATATTTTGAAATAATTTGGAAAATTATTAACAGATAAAGTAAAAAATAAACAACAACAAACAATCAGTATGTTAATGGTCACATCCATAGTTGACAATTAATTATACAAAGTAATTTATTGTGAGGATTTTTAGTTATATGGTGTTTCTACAAAAAAGGGTAACTTAATACCTCAACCAACTAGTGCTGATTACTAGTATTTAAAAATAAGCAAGGAATAGGAGGGGAGTAGATAGACAAGTTTAAAAATAATTTTCCCAGAAAATTACTGCAGGTCAGAAATCTTCAGGAAACCAGCACAACCAATAGTTTGTAATGGCAGTTTCCCTGGGGGAAAAACATGTAATTATATTTTAAAATGTACATAGATTGGAAAAATGAAAACCACAGCAGTGACCAAACAGGTAAAAAACATTTGTTTTATATTTTTATATAGGAGTAAATGTAAAAAGCTAAGAAGAATTTTTGACTCTGTGTTTGAAAGGATGAGGAACTCTATGATATAATAAATAAAATATATTAGAAAAGTTTAAAAAGTAAAACAAGATGCTGGTGTTGAGAAAGGGAGTCAAAACCAGGCTTAACATGAAATCCATTACATAAGTCACCTCCAAATAATTATTTAACTAAGTTGAATAAGTCAAGTAAATCATTAGAGTGCTATGCTTTAGAGTCACACTGTCCATATACTAGCCAGTAGCCACTTGTGGCTGTTTAAATTTAAATTAAATAAAATTAAGAATCCAGTTCCTCAATTGCACTAGCCATAGTTCAAGTACTCAATAGCCACAAGAGGTCTGCAGAGACTGTTCCCAACAATGGAAATACAGAGCATTTCCACCATCACAGAAAGCTCTATTTGAAATGCTGTTACAGGGAAAGAAAAAGAGGATTAAAAATACTAGATAAGAGGGATTGTTTATCCAAGTGCAGAAAGAAGTTGTTACTGATGTTTGGTAATTTTTAGTTACATGACCATAGATCATATGCAGACAAGAATTGCTTAAGTGGACAATACTGCCTCTTCCACATAAACATTTAAAATATAATCATAAATGCAATAAGATTACTAATACCCATCAAATGAATACCTACTAATTCATTTAAAAGGCTTTAAATTTATTTAAATAAATATTATTACTTATTTCATTAGAAGTACAAAACTTTAAATAGAAAGGAAAAACAGAAGAAGTAAAGTAAATCACCAAGTAAAATGTATATATATTTAAGTTTAGTGTCATGATAAAGATAGGACTGCTTACGCTACTTTGCCCATAGTATCTATATGGACTAGGGCAAGTCCGAGTTCCACCTTTGTAAAATGAAACAGCACATCTAAAAGCACTTAACCGAACTTGGCAGTTAATAAATGCTGAATGAATGTAGGTTGTTTTTCTTATTGTGTGTATTATATTAGTAATAATAATAATATCATTAAGGATAGAAAGCTACACCAGAAACAACTGTAATCTTAATAATAGAAAGGGGAATAAAGGAGGCTAGGAGTTCTATTTCCAATACAGAGGAGTAATTTCCCTATAAACTGTCCCTGCTTTACATAACAACATAAACTAAAGATAAAATCTACAAAACTATTACATGAGGGCGCTGGAGAATGAACAAAAGCAGGCATATTGTGAAGAGGAGCCAAAACTTGGAGGAAATGACTGGCATGCAGTAAATTTCTCCTTTTTGTTGCTCTAACTGGAGGGCAGCTGTAGTTACCACAGCAGCAAATGGTGACTCAGGTTACAATAGCCAGTCTGCCACAAGAAGCAGAGATAGGAGCCAGAGCAACCAAGAATCCTGGAAACTGAGTGAGGAACCCAAGAAAGGGGAAAGCCAGAGAAGAGAAACCACAAATTCAATGTATAAATTTATACATCTTTGACTGACCCTGAATCACACATACAAAGTACAGAATAAAAGCAATATGAACTGAGATTTGAACCACTGCCAACTGCAAAGGTGAGTGAGTTTGTAGTTTGAACTGACCAAATTAATTGCCTGTTAAAACAATAATACAAACACTATCTGAGGGAATACAAAAGAATCCAAAGATTCCACAATGTAACCGTTACAGTGTTACAGATACAATATAAAATTACTTAATACATGAAAAACCAGAAAAGTCTTAACGTATTTTCAGGAATGTTGGAATTGAATCATGTCCCCCCAAAAAGGCATATTCAGGCCTCAACTCCTGGGTGTGAACCCATCAGTAAATAGAATCTTTGAAGATTTTACTAGTTATAATCCCCAAACCAAAGGAGGATGGGCTTTAATCTACTATGGCTGTAGTCTTTATAAGCAAAGGAAATTGGACATGGAAGAAAAAAAGCCATGGGAGAAAGAAGCCAGAAGACAAAAGAACCTGGCCAAAAAAAAAGGAGAGGATACTGCCATGTGACAGAAAAGCCAAAAACCCCCAAGGAACACCAGACAGGCAGAAGGTCCCAATCCTGAAAAAGCAAGCCTTGTACAGTCTGTGAAACCATAAGATAATAATTCCCTTTGTTAAGTCAACCCATTGTATAGTATTTGTTTTAGTAGCTAGGAAACTAAAAGAAAGGACTTAAACAAACAAACAAAAAAACAACTAAAAGCTGTTAACCTTGTGATGACCTAGATGTTAGAAGTATCAGACAAGGACTTAAAACAGCTACTGTATGTATGGTCAATGAGGTGAACGAAAATATGCTTGCAATAAATAAAAAGAAAAATCTCAGCAGATGGTTAGAAAAAAAATTTTCAATTAAATTTTAAAATTCTGAAAAATCATCACTGCATGCTTTGTAATAACTGGAGATGACAGAAGAAAGATTATGTAAATTTGATATAAGATAAATAGAATTTATATAATCTGAGAAACAAAAAGAAAAATGGTAGAAAAACGACCAGTCTCACAGACTTGTGGGACAATACAAAAGGCCTTACATAATATAATTGGAAGAGAAAAGAAAGAAAATGGAGCAGAAAAAGCTCTGAAGGAATAACAGCAGAATAATTCCTGAATTTTGTGAAAGATACACATTTACATATTCAAGGAAAATGAAAAAAATGAAGTATAGATTACATGAGCAAATATCCTTGTTCTTAGGAAGTGTTCACATATCTATTAAGCATTCAAGGAACTTAAGGTATATTACCTACTCTCAAAGGTTTAGAAAATAAACAGAGAGATAGATAAATGGATAGAGGGATAGAATTATATGGCAAACGTGGCAAAATATTAAAAGTTTGTGGCTATGGATATCCAGGTGGAGGATATGTTTGGGATTTGTATTGTTTTACAATTGGCTTGTAAGTTTGACATCACTGAAAAATAAAGTTTTGAAAATTGTAGTAGGATGTAGCTATGGCAGTACATAAAGGGAAAAGTAGAATTTTTAATGTTTATATTTGAAAATAAGATGAGTTGAAAATCAGTGACTTATGGTTCCTCAACCAGAAGCTAGAAAAAGAGGATCAAAATAAACCTAAAGCAAGTAAAAGGCAAGAAATAATAAAAATAAGTTGAAACCAATTAAATATAAACTGAAAAACCACAGAGAAAATTGAAGAGCTGAAAGCTAGTTCTTGGATAAGATTAACAAAATTAAAACTAGCTAGAATAGTCAAAGCAAAAAGGGAAAAAACCACAAATGATCAACATCAAGAATTAAAGAAGGGTTATCACTATGGGACCTATAGATATTAATAAGAATATAAAAGGATATTATGAAGCAGCACATGCTGTTAGGGAAATCAGGAAATCACCGATAACTGTTAAGTGACCGTCACCCAGATCTCACCTATCCCCACCTCCTTCTCTGGGGAAGTCACAAACACACTAAGTGGCCATTCTCCCCTCTGGCCTTCAGCTACCCCCACCCTTTCAATTGCATGCCCTTCCACAACCTGAGGGAGATGTTAAATCTAATGAAAGGGCCCCCACCAGACCTCAAACTCAGGAACCGGGAAAAAGTAGCCACAGATGCTCATCAGAACAGCAATCCTCAGGGGCAGGGCCTCCTGGTTCCAGTGGATAAAAACAGTATAGATTGGTCTCTCTTTTCTTACACCCCTGGGGCACGCAGAGCTGCCATCTATTGACCTGGAACCAGGGCAGTTTTCAGCCACCCCAGGAGACTGGTCATAAGGGGACTTCTTCCCCTGCTCTTTTGGATTCTTTGTGCTGTGTAAGTCAGGGAAATCTTTACTTTCTGGACTCTATTCTGTGCAATAAAGGGATCATTTCCTGAAAGTCTCTGTTGTTCCCTGAACCTGTGTTCCCAGACATACTGTTGACGCAAACTGCTTCACACATACCAACCATCTGACAACTTAGAAAAAATGGATGTTACTCGAAAATACAATATATTGAATTAACAGAAATTGAAACAAACAAACATTATAGCCATTTACTTAAAAGAAATTGAATTCATTTCCCAAATCTTTCACATCAAGAAAGCCTTAAACTGAAATGATTCCACTGGTGAATTCTAGGTATTCAAAGAACAAATAACAATAAATTTACATAAAGTCTTTCAGAACATAGAGAAGGAACACATTCCAACTCATTCTATGAAGTCAGCATTAACCTAATACCTAAAGCAGGCAAAGATATTATAAGAAAAAAAATTACAAAAAAGATTCCCTCATGAATATAGACACAGGTCTGTAAAAAACTACAACCAAATTGAATTCATCAATATATACTGATGATAATATATCATGTAAAAGTGGGCTTTATCCCAGAAATGTAAGGTTGGTTTAACATTGGAAAAATCAGTGACATGTAGAATATTAAGGGGTATTAAGGGATAAAAGAGAAAATCATAATTATTTCAACTGACACATAAAGCATCTGGAAAAATTCAAAAGCCATTCATGGTAGAACTTTCAGCAATCTAAGAGTAGAAGGGAACTTCAACTTGATAAAAGGTGCCTATGAAGAACCTATAGTTGACAATATAATAAGTGATGAAATATTGAAGGCTCCCCCTCAAAGATCAGAAACAATGTAAGGCTGCCCACTCTATTCAGCATTGTACTACGGAATTTCTAGCAATTGAAATAAAGCAAGATATAGAAATAGAGGGTAGAATTATTGAAAATGAAGACACCAATTTGCATCTATTTGCAGAAGACGTGATTGTAGGAATTTATTAAGGGGTTCTAAAATTTGTGTAGAAATATAAATGGCCTAGAAAAGCCAAAGCAATTTATTAAAGAAAGCAAAAATGTGGAGAACTTAAACTCCATGATTTCAAGAATTTCTTTAAAGCTATAATAAACAAGACATGTGGTACCTGTGGAAAAATGGCAACACAAATCAATAGAAGAAAAAGAGAGAGTCAAAAAATAGACCCACAATGAGGAAAGGGAAGTCTTTTCAGAAAACAGGCCAGTTCAGGCAGGATGACGGCCCAGAAATTTTAGGAATAAGCGTTTGGGTCACCCCATCAGGCAAAGAACCATGACCAGCTGATGCGCTGGCTGAAGGTAAAGGGAACATGGAATGGGTAGTGGAAGAAAGTAGCTATAAATACAAGCTGTGACCATATGACCACGTACAGAAACTAGGATTCTAATGGGTATGAATATTCTTCTTTGTTCTGTTATGAATATGTTTATATTATATGTAAATATATACACATAAAAAGTAAATATCTTTGTATAAAGTGAGTTGTATTAACTTTATGTCATAGTATATAAGTTATAGGATATGAAATTTAAGAGTCAATATTATCCAAGGACTTGTACCCTCTTCTGGGGAAAGACTTAGTGTGTTTCTGGTTGTATGCAGGCCAGTTGAATTATTTTAGGTGAAAAGAAGACTGTTATGGTTTTTATTTACAGATTAAGGATGGTTTAAGGAGATATGCATGGATGCCAAGTTGGCAAGGGATGACCTGTGATGGTTAAGTTCACATGTCAACTTGGCCAGGTTATGGTGTCCAATTGTTTGGTCATGCAAGCACGGGCCTGACTGTTACTGTAAGGGTATTTTGTGGATTTAAATCATTAGTCAGTTGATTGCATCTATGGAAGCTTATATCTATAATCAACAAAGAAGACTGCCTTCAGCAATGAGAGGTCTCATCCAATCAGCTTAAGGCCTTAAAGAGAGAAGTGATGATTTCAGTAATCCGAAAGAAGAATTTCTGTCTCTACTTCAGCCAGCCAGCTTCCCATAGAGTATCAAAAACTTTCCTTGGAGTTCAAAGCTTGTGACCTGCCCTGTGATGTTTGGACTTGCCCACCCCCCAAGTTCTGTGAGCCAATTCCTATAATGAATCTCATAATATTTACATTTTATATATACACATATAAAACATCTCCTGTTGGTTCTGTTTCCCTGGAGAACCATGACTACTACACCCACTATTACAGTCTGAGTCCAAACAACTGTCACTTCTGGTTTGGAGCAAGGGCAACAGCCTCCAAGTCACCCTTTATACATTAATCTGTATAATCTTTCAACAATTCTGTATTCATGTAAGACTGTATTGACCATTCAAACTAAAACTGACTGGAACACTTGCATTTGACTGCTTAAAACCGCATAGTGGCTATCAAACTTCTTAAACAGGCTGCAACACCCTTTATTAAACTGTTCCTAAGTGTGTATTCTGGTTTGCTAATGCTGCCATTATGCAAAATACCAGGAATGGATTGGCTTTTATAAAGGGAGTTTATTTGGTTACAAATTTACAGTCTGAAGGCCATGAAAATGTCCAAATTAAGGCATTAACACAAGTATACCTTCACCAAAGGAAGGCCAGTGGCATCTGGAAACCCTCTGTTGGATGGGAAGGCATGTGGCTGGCATCTGCTGATCCCAGGTTTTGTTCTAGCTCCTCTCTCAGCTTCTGTGCATTCTTCAAAATGTTGCTCTTGGGGTGTTTCGTCCTCTCTTAGCTTCTCTAGAGCAAAGTGTCAGCAAAAGTCTGCTTTCAATGGCCATCTCCAAAATGTCTTTCTTGGCCGTAGCACTGAGCTCCTTCTGTCTAAGCTCTTACAGGGCTCCAGTGAATTTGATTAAGACACTGGCTGAATGGTTGGGGCCACACCTTCATGGAAATAATCCAATCAGAGTTATTACCTACAATTGGGTGGGTCACATCTTGCTGGAAACAACCCAATCCAAAGGTTCCAACCTAATCAAGACTAAATGCATCTGCCCCTACAAGATTGCATCAAAGAACATGGCATATGGGGGGATATAATACATCCAAACCGGCACACTGTGTCCCAGACTTTGTACTCCTTTATTCTGGCCATGATGCACTTTCTCCTCTCTTGAGACTCCAGGACTTCTGACATGGAATCATTTGCCTAGAACATTCTTTCCTGTCTAGCCCCTACTCATGCCTCTAGTTTCTGTTAAAAAGTCACTTATTCTAGGAAGCCTTTTCTTCAGATTGCTTGTAGACTAGGATAGAAGTCCATGCTAGTTGTTCCCATTGTATTCTGTAATTGTCCTATCATATGATTAACCCCACTTAATTTTTAGTGTTTTTATTTTTTAGATGATCCCTACTAAATTGTTAACTCCATGAAAGCAATGGCCATGTCTATATTTTGCTCACCCTAGCTCATCTCTTAATACCTAGTATTCAGTTACTCCTAAAATAAAACTGTTGAATGAATGAATGCACACATGAATAAGAAAAACAGCACTTACTTCATAGGGTATGATACTGAGAGCATTAAATGAGATAATATATAGCACATCAGTCACATAGAATATATTGAGTATATATTTCAGTCACATAGAATATATTGAGTATATATTTCAATTCAATGATGAATAAAGGAGATTAAGTACTTATCCCAAAAGCCCGTAAATCTTCCTTGATTTATTCATGTATTCTGCCCCACCAAGATAAAACAGACATCAGTAATCCTGTGAGTGGAGTATTAAGTGAAGAAAACAGAAAAACAATTGAAGTACATTATGGCATAAATGTCATATAAAGAATATAAAAGAAAAAGTTTTCTAATACAGATAATAAAACTGACACAGAAAAAAGATATTTAATTCATTCTTCTCAAAGCAGAGAATAAGACTGTCTTTTTTTCTTTTTTTTCTCTTCTTAGTGACAATTCCATTCTTATATAATAAAATCCTCTATTTTTAACTCTAACCAAAAAGTGAAAAGAACGATTGTGACAACCTTGGAATAAACAGCCTATAATAACAAAGGAAATTAACACAGGGCATTATCGGATCACCTAGGTGTCTACAGCTGAGAACAGGACATGTCACCTTAAGTCAGTTTGCCTAAAAATCAAGTCAGCTAAGAATTTATTCGTAAAATTCAACTTTTATAAAGTGAAGTGTCCAAAAGTTGAGGAACTAAAATAAATTACTTTACTTAAGGCAGGGATATTTATTTTAGCTGAAATTTTATACTCTGAGGAGAGTTTGGAGTTTTTATTAGATTCTCAAATGGAGTCTATGATACTGAACATGGTAAGACATTGGTCTGGTCAAAGGTCACTTCCAATCCAACTTTCAGTTTATAAAATATATCTGCAGGTAGTTAGCATATGATGACTTATTTTGTACATTTGTGAGTACTTTATGCTAATTTATCAATGGGACAATTTACTTCTTAACATCAATGATTTTTAAAGTAAAACAGAATTATGAAACTTAATATATGTAAACAGATTGACATCCTATTTATAGGCAACTGAACAAAGTAGTTACAAACATTTATATAATAGTAAAAAGCCTTATGGCAAACTGGAGGCCAAATCTATCCTAAAGCAGTCAAATTTATTGTTTTTTTTTAAGCAATTCTACCAAAGATAGTCTTTGCCCAGAGAACAACTTCTTCAGAAAGTTCCCTAAAGGCCTAATCTAAAGGCCTTAACTTCAGAATAGAGTCAAAAGATTCTTGGGGTAAGTGCTTATTTTATTCACA
This sequence comes from Choloepus didactylus, assembly GCF_015220235.1. Classification (NCBI taxonomy): domain Eukaryota; kingdom Metazoa; phylum Chordata; class Mammalia; order Pilosa; family Megalonychidae; genus Choloepus; species Choloepus didactylus. The sequence goes on along the minus strand of NC_051308.1, from coordinate 64,969,157 downwards.
ATTATTTTGTCTGGGGGAAATACAAAGACTGATAAATTATAAGGCTAGGTTGCATAAGTGTATTTCTAATACCAAAAACTTAATTTTTGATATTTGATTAATTAAATGTATTAATTTGATTGATCTGATAATTTTAATTTAATTTGATAATTTTAATTTATTTAAATGTAATTATAATGCATATAATGCCTATCACTATAATTAATCAGCTTGATTATGACTGAATTGGGGAAGCTACATAGTTCATTATAATTAATTGTTACTGACACCTTTCAAGAAGTATGCTTCAAATTTGGAATATAGTTATTATAAATACAACAGTAGTTCAGAGGTGCTCTTAATTAAATACTGAAATGCAAAAATACAACACAAATCCTAACAGAAGTCAAAGCATTAAAATACATCTTTGCATTTTATTTAGCTGGTTATTAGAAAGTAGATCAAGTTAACTAGTTTTAGTCGAAATGAAATATAGTGCAGCTCTTACACCTACAGGTTTAACAGAGATCCAGTTATCAGGACCAATCTTCACCAGGTCAAGAGAAATTAAACAAGCCTTAACCTAGCATTCTAGACCTTGCTAGTCTAATTTTATCCTCTTGCCAAGTTTAAACATAAGGGCTTTTACATTATGTCTAGGAACTAAATATCATCTTGGATTCCAGTTTTAGGATTATCTATACTTCCTTGCTTTTTTCAATGATCTCTCAGGGATTGTTATCCTGCTTTTCATTCCCATTCTTGTAACCAGTGTGATACCTCTGACACATACTTAAATGAAAAAACCTGCTTGTCTTTCCAAATTTCCAGTTCAAAACTAACTTTCTGTCTTTCCTTATAGAGCAGCAGTATGTATTTTGTGCTCTGCTTTTGAAAGCTGAAACCTTGTGTTGTTTCTTAGCACTTGGTCTGAGTTCCAGTAATTGTCCAGAACCCTATGCCCCCAAAAGGTGAGCTTTGCTCATTTAAGTCCCCTCTTAGACTGAGGAAGTTGTGTCCAACAACAAATCCAATTCCAGATCCCAATCCTTATGAGTCTTCCCTGATTGATCCGTTGTGTTCAATAAATTATGACCACAGTATACTAAAATCTCACAAAACTCACAGGCAAAACAATGTCAAACAAATAGTAATTTAGGTGATTCATAAAGAGGCCAAGCTACCTTGAAAGCCTGCAGTGTAAGTCCAATGACAACCATCTGTTAAGGACTTAGCAAAAGATATTTTGGGGGAAGATTTAAAAATGAGTTTATTCTAGTGATCTCAAGAAGTCTTTCCAAGTTTAAGAATTCTGCGATTTTATAAAATCAGTAAGGAAGAGATTCTTGAGAAAGGGTTATAACTGCTGGTTTGAATAAAAAAGCAAAATGAAATTTAAGATCTTTCTAAAGAGTTTATGGAACATCATATTATAGAATAACATAGTATCAATGATTTTATGCCCAAAATGTATCTGCCTAAAATAAAAGAAAACAAAACTTAATTTATCAATATTTTATTTCTGCTCTTTTCTCATGCTGTCTGAAAGGGTCATACAGGAAAATTACTGTTTAAGTGCTCAGTAATTGTTCACTTTATTCTTTAAGATTCTGTATGTTTGAAAATGCATATAATAATCAGAAAAATACACAAATCTGAGATTTAAGAGGAAAGCTAACAGACTGTCATTAAATAAAAATTTTTTGATAGTTACAACTTAATATCTTTGATGTCAGACAAAGCAGAGTTTCAATTCTAGGCCTTGGAGCTACAGCCATACACTGCTGAGAAAGTTAAATAAAATAGGCAACCTAAGTCTTGGTGTATTAAGCTACAAATTGGAGATAGTTATAACTTTCTTGCAGGGATGTTGTGACAATTATAGATTACACACAATACATAAAATATATAATACATATAATCATATATAAAAATATATATACAGATTATATTATCTACCCTAGCCTTTGATAGGTATATGGCTATGCTTGTTTTTGAAGAAGCAAGAAGTCCAAGAATTCATGGTGTCAATAAAACTAAAAGTACAAAGCAAACTCTACAGGTTTTTCAGAACTAAGTAATTTATGAAGAATCATATGCTTAGCTCATTTCAATAAATCAATGTCTTCCACCATGGAAATGATAAACCATCCAGAGGGTAATTTATTTTGCTGCATATATTATACTGCCTTCTTGCCTTCATGGTGCCCACTGAGTAGTTAGTACTTAAGTCGTTTGTGGTTTCCCTTGTACGTGGTGACTTGATTCTCTCTTACTGCTTTCAGGACCTTCTCCTTCTCTTCAGCATTTGGCAATCTGATTAGTATATGTTTTGGAGTGGGTTTACTTGGAGTTATTCTATTTAGAGTACATTGGGCTTCTTTGATTTGCATACTTATGCCGCTTAAAAGATTTGGAAAGTTTTACCCAACTATGTCTTCAAATACTCTTCTAGCCCTTTACTCTTCTCTTCTACTTCTGGGACACCAATGATTCTTATACTTGTGCATATTTGTGCATTTCATGAAGTTGTTTTGGAGATTTGTCTGTGCTTCTCTGATTGATTGCTCCAAGTTCTGTGTCTCTTCTGCCTTTTTAATTTGGTCATTTAGCTTGTCCGTATCTTCTTGGACCTTCATATGCTTTGCGACTTTCTGTTGGCTTTGGGACATTTGCTTATCTTGATAAAGTTATTTTGGTAAATGCAGAATTATTTGAACATCTCTCTATATATATGTATATATTTGGCAGAGCCACAGCTTGCGGGAGTGCACTTTCCCTGTCTTCTCAACAGATGGTACTCTGAGTCACCTCTCACGCTCAAGCTAGCTTCACCCCAACTTCACCTGTGCACTGGGTGGGGGTCCAAACCAGGTGGGAATCCAATGAGCACACCAAGTCTCTGTGTGCACTGGGGGTGCCAGCCCTGGGGGTGTGTGGGCCCTGTGCAGTTCGACAGGGAGTCTGCTTAAGGCCCCCGTAAGGTCTAGTGATTCCCGGGCCTCTGAGTGGATCATTCTCAAAATGTGGGGCTCCACACCTCACCCTCCAGCTCAGATGTGCCCTGCTCCCTGCCTGCCATGTGCCTGAAAGCCTCTGGGGGCATGGGAGAGGCTCCTGGTACTTCTGTGTGGTGCCCTTATCTATCCCCACCTCTCACCCATGCATACCACAGACCTCATGGAGGGAGAGTAAATGCAATCAACACTGGATCCACTGCCTCCTGGGTTCCCTTATGGGAGTTCCTGGCCATGTGGCTAAGGAGTATTTTCTCCCCAGCTAAGTGTTGAGAAGGGGTTGTGGGAGTGGAGAGTTGCTCCCTCCTTTGTTTGATGGCTGTCTCACCACTGCCATCCCCCAGTGTGGTCCTGGCTGCATAAACTCACCCCATCCTTTCAGACAGTTTCTCTGCTTTTTTGACAAGTCCCCACCATATATTGTAGAACTCCCACTCTGGTCGCCCACACCCTGAAACGCTGTCTGGGCATCCTCTCCCTTTTCTCTGGTTTCTTTCAAGGAGGAGAAGTTTGCTCTGCCTCATCTATTCTGCCATCTTCTGCATGTATTATATTGACTCAGAGAAGAAACTTAGCTTTGGATGAATCTTTGACTTAAGATTACACTAGATGATAGAGAGAGTGAACAAGATATTAGCAAAATAAGATATTAGTACTTTTAAAAACATATAGAATATAAAGCCTACTCTCTATCACTGTGATATCAAATGTCTGACATCATCAGCACCTTCAATCTATGGACACTACCACTTTTCAATATTCACTACCTTTACTCCCCCAAGTCCTCATTTCACCACTTCACAGCTTAAATCAAATGCTTCATCAAAATAATCAGAGCATCACAAGAGACTCTCGCCTCCCTCTCACTCAGGCGTACTCTCTACAAGCCAACTCTAACCCTGCTAAATGCATCCATCTACTGCACACCTGCAAGTTAACAACTGGCTGGTCATAAATACATGTGAATGCTAAATGAGGTCTACTTTAAATTTATAACCCATATCATCTGGAAAGTGAGAATTGCTCAGGAATTCTACATTTTCCCAGTCTACTCACTCTCCCACTGACATATTGGACTAGTTCACCTCTTCTTCTCTTTCCTCAAACCTCCATCACCTTCTGCCTCTCCTCACTCTCTGATGATCTCACCTATTTCACTGAGAAAATTAAAACAATAAGGAAAGATCTTCCACAAGCTCTCTCCACCACATTGGCCATATACTTGACTCTGTACCTACTTCTGTTTTCTGCTTGTTAAACGGGTGAGCAGTTCACAAACTAATCACAGGAAATCCTTTCACATGTGCACTGATCACACCCTGTCATATGCATCCAGTGATTTCATTCTTCTAATTTTCCTCTTTCTAACATCATTAATTTTATCCTCTTCGGTAGATCATTTCCTTCACCATATATACTTGGTGAATTTTTTACCACTAAAAAAAAAAAGAAAAAAAAGCTTTCCTTGACCAAATATGATCGATCAGTTACTGCCCCATTTCTGATTTCATTTACAGAAATCACTTTTAGACTATTGTAACTGCTGTCTCCTCTTCCTCTCTACTTTCAATTTTAAACCTTTTTTTCTAAGATTTTAGAGCAATCAACTTCTCTCTAGGCACAATTCTGTCTACATCTCATAAAGTCTGATGTGTTATATTTTCCCTACATTCAATTAAAAATTATTTCTAATTCCTCTTGTGATTTCTTTTTTACCCATGGTTTATTTATAAAGGTATTGTTTAATCAAAACATTTGGGTGTTTTCCAATTGCAGTTTTGTTATTGATTTCTAATTTAAATCCTATGTGATCATGGACATAATCTGCATTTTTTAATTCTTTTACATTTTTTGCCATTCATTTCTTTTATGGCACAGCATATTGTTTATCTCTGTGAATGTTCCATATGCACTTGCAAAGAATATACATTATTCTATAGCTGTTGAGTGCAGTTCTATAAATCCAATAGATCTGGTTGTTGACAGTGAGTTCAAGTTTTCTATAACCCTACTAATTTTCTGTCTACTTGTTCTATCAATTGATGAGAGAGAACAGTCGAGATTTTATGAAATAATTGTAGTTTTTTCCTTCTTTTTCCAGTCTTTTTTTTTTTTAGGCATTTTGAGGTGTAGTTATAAGATAATAAACATTTAGGCTCATGATGCCTTGATTTATTCATTCTTTTATCAATTCCTCTTTATGTCCAGTAACATTTCTTGCCCTTGGTATTTTCTTTGTCAGCTTAATGTAGCCACTCTACCTTTCTTATGATTAGTATTTTCATAGTATATATTTTTCTATCCTCTTACCTTTAATCAAATTGTGACTTCTTTTCTCTTTTTACATGATTTTTTTTTTTTTTTTTTTTTTTGTGGACAGCATTTAGTTTTTTCTTGCTTTCTGTTTATTGAATCTAAAATTCTCTACCATTGAATTGTATGTTTAGCCCATTCCTATTTAATGTAGTCAGGGACATGGCTGGGTTTATGTCAATCAATTGCTTTTTTTTTTTTTTTTTTTTTCCTATTTGTCCCATTGGTTTATTCTTTCCCTTTTTTTCTTTTCCTACCTTCTTTTGGCTTTCTGAAATGGATTTTTTTAGTATTCAGTTTTGTCTTTTTTTTTAATCTTTTTAATAGTTAACTAAAATTTTCTATGTACATTTTAATTTATTACAGTCTTCATTTAAATAATACATAAAGTGTGAGAATCTTAGTACAATGTATTTCCATTGTCTCTGTTCAACCATTGTGGTACTATGGTCCTCTATTTTACATCTGTATTTGTTATGAATTCCTATATTAATTGTTGTTAGTTTTGCTTTGAACTGTGAAACATATTTTAAAGAAAAATCTTAAAAGTTATTTACATTTACCAAATATTTACCATTTCTGGCCCTCTTTATTTCTTTGTGTAGATCCAAATTCCCATAAGACATTATTTTCCTTTTTGTGAAAGAATTTTAACATTTTTGCATAACATAGGTCTGTTAACAATAAATTCTCTTATGCATTAAGTGCATGAAAATGTTATTTCACCTCTCCTCTGAAATATATTTTTGCTAGAAATAGAATGTTATACAGACAATGTTTATTTTTTTAAGCTTATTTAAGCTGTTTAATTATATTCTGTCTAAAATATTTATTACTTACTATGTAGTGTGTGATTTTGTTTTCTGGCTGCTGTTAAGACTTTCAACAGTTTGATAACTGTGTGCTTCAGTGCAATTGATTTTAAATTTCTTCATGCTTGAGCTGTGTTTTTGGATCCTGCATTTGTAACTTTTATCATATTTGGAAAAATTGGGGCCATTATTTCTTCAATTGTTTTCTGCTCCTCCCATCTCAGACCTTCCTTCTGGAACTCTAAGTGTATATTATAGTCCTCATCTGATATTATTTCTTGGGTCACCAAAACTCCTATTTCTTTCTCAGCACTCTTTATCTTCTGATTGCCTTCAGTTTGAATAGTTCATATTGTTCATTCTTCAAGCTTACTGACATTTCTTCTGTAGTATCTAACCTATTACTTAGCTCATCCAATGACAATTTAATTTTAAATATTTTATGTTTTATCTATAGAGTCTCTTTTCAGTTGTTGTTATATCATTTCCAATTCCCTCATCATTACACTCACACTTCATTAATATTCTTTAACATGTTAATTTAATATTTTTAAAAATACAATTTTATCATCTCTGTCATTGTGTATTCTCTTAATTCTTTGATTTTTTTCCTGAATTATGGGATACATTTTATGCTTCTAGTAAATTTTTATTTGGTGTTTGCTGTTTTGATTGCTACATTGTTTAGTTGCTGAATTTTTTGTTGTCCTTTAAAGAGTTTTGAGTTTTGTTCTGTCAAGAAGTTAATTTACTTGTATATCCGCTTGCTCATTTCAAGGCTTGTTTTTAACTCTGTTAAACTATTTTTATAGTACCATTATTCTAGGGTTAGTTTATCCCTATAGTGACGATGTGGACTTTCTAGAGACTCTAATGAATGCACTGGATTTTCAATAGGTTCTCTCTACTTTGGTTGAAAGTCTACATTTCTGAACCCTAATTGAGTTCTCGTTGTTTTCTTACATCTACTGTGCAGGGTTTTTTTTCCTCCCTAATTGTTTTTGTCTGGACTCATGGAATCTCATTCTATGCATGTGTCACTAATTATTCAGCCTGGACTCAAGGAGACCCCTCAGAAGCTTTCTGGAGCTTTTTCTCTGCATAGCTCCTTTCTCTTAATACTCTGCCCCACAAATCACAAATTCTAGCTTTCTTATCACCACCATTTCCCGCTCCAAAAATAAAAAATAAATAAAAACAACCAAAACTCTGATCTGTCTTTTGATCTCAGAGTAACTGCCCAGAACTGCCTGGATAATCCTTTGCTGCAACTAGTTTTGATAAATGTCTCTAGGAAGCAAGTGGTATTGGTTGTAGGGTTGTCCTCACTGGTGTTTTTTTCTTTTAGACCAGAGTCTTGCACTGTCTGTTATGCAGTTTGACAATTATTGTTTCATTTATTTTGTCCAATATTCTAATCATTAATGTGGGGGGGGCATTCTTGTAATAGTTACTCTCATATAGATAGAACAAGAAGAAATTCCCATTTGGTATTAAATACTGTGTCAGACTTTAACCAACCAATATTCTTCAAAAAACTACTCTTATTAGGGTCACCAACAATCTCCATATAGCCAAATCCAATGATCAATATTCAGTCCAAAGCATTTGAAGCATCTCTTCCTGCTTGAAACTCATCTTTCATTTAGTTTGCAGAGTCCCACACTCTGTTGGAACTTCTCCTTACTCATTTTCCCCTCATTCTTCTTTGCTGAATTCTCCTCCTTTTCATGGCCTCTCAATATAATACTGTTCTTGAGTTCCATCCAAAGACTCTTCTTCACTAATTCCATGCAATCTCTATGTGACCTCCCAGTTTTGTGGCTTTAAACAGCATCTGTAGTCTTACAACTTCGAATTTATATCTTTAGCCTTATTTCTAGTTTGAAATCCAAATGTGTATATCCAACAATCTGCTTAATATTTCCATTTGGATATCTTACAAGCATTTCAAATTTCATATGCCTAGAGTATTATTGATTTCCTTCTCAAAAATATGCTTCTCTCAACCTTTCCAATGTCGATAAATGCCAATATATTATTGAAATTTCATATGACCTAGAAGTTATCTTGTCTCCTCTGTTTATTTTAAAACATATCCAATATATTGGCAAATCATTTTAGCTGTATCTTTAAAATACATCCCACAACCAACCCTGTCTCATCATTTCCAATGTGAATCCAAGCCATTGCTATCTATCACCTAAATTAATCTTTTTAAGCTTCTAATTGGTCATCTCTCAGTCTTCTGCCACATTTCCATCACCAAGATGTATTTTCTGTTCTCCATACAGCTAACAGTGATCTATGTAAAATGTAGCGTGGGTTGTTACACCTTTACTCAAAACTTTCTAATGATTTTCCATGTGGCTCAGGATAAAACTAAATTACCACACCTATTCTAAAGGACCTCATCTACCATCATCCATTCCCCCTGTTCACTCTGCTCTAGTCATACTAGCCAGGTTTCTCTATCTTAAACATGGAAAGCATGTCACAGGGGCCTGTCTTTGGCGTAGCCAGTCTCCAAGATGACTATCAAAGATCCTCACCTCCTGGTATACATGCCCTTTGGTAGTCTCCTCCTCACTGAAACAGGGCTGAGCTTCATAACCTAGAATGTTGCAGAACAGACAATGTGTGATTTCTGAAGCTAGGTCACAAAAACAAAACAAAACAAAACATTGTGTCTCTTGCTTTAGTATTTTAGATTGCTCATTATGGGTGAACTCAGCTGCCATACCATGAGGAGACTTAGCCAGTCCTGTGGAAACTGAGATGCCCATGTAGAAAGAAGCCAAGCTCCCTGACAACAGATAGCAGCTGCTTGCCAGCCATGGAAATGGACAACCTGGGAAGCAGATCCGCCAGTGCCAGGCGAGCTTTCAGGAGGCTACAGCCCTGGCCAACATCTGACTACAATCTCATGAGAGATCCCAAGCTAGAACTGCCCAGTCAAATCACCCCAAAATCCATGACCCTCAGAAACTATGAGAGCTGATAAATTTTAATTTTAACATCAGTAAAATATTACTACATTTTGAGATAATCTGTTACATAGCAGTAGGTAACTGAAGAACACAACTTGCTCTTAGGAAGCGCTACCTACAGGTATCTGCATGGTTTGTCCTTTCCCTTAATTCAGGTCTCTGACCAAGTTTCCCATTCCTAGAATAAATGTTTCATTTTACCAGCAGCTTTATCTGTACTAAACGTTTGTTCACTGCTATGCCTCAGTCATATTTAATCAATGAAACATTTCAAAACTTCTGTAGCAATTAATGAAAGCTAAGGGCTATTCCTAGGAAAAGGCGACACACAGTAAGAGAAGATTCTTTGCCATGTTGCTTGTCCTCTCCCATCACATCACTTCAGGATTCCATATTCCTCTGCTCCAAATTCCTTCTTTGTAGCACACAAGTAGTTGTCCCCCATCCTCTGAAAATGTAGCAAAAAGTTCTGACTCAGGACCTGTGACTCAGGTACTGAATTCCCTTTACAATGGTTATTTTGATGAAGAAATCACTCATGTTGATAGTTAGAGACTATCAAAGTCTTGTTAAAAAAAAAAAAATAAGTTCCAAAATATTTTCTTCAACAAACACTGTATCTCTTTAAAAATGCATCTTAACTGCACTCCTTCAAATAGCTCTTTGAAGTTTGTTGCCATCTGAATTCAAGGTCTGTCCCCCTTCCTCTACTGAGTTTCAGAAAACCAGAAAAATTTTGTAACTTACTAACCACAAGGTAATTCTCAAAGAAGATTTTGGGTTGTAGTCACTCACTTAGAAAAGTCCTAAAATTTAGATGTTTTAAGAACTGAGCTGAGGAAAGTAGGTAGAAAGCCAGGAACTGCGTGGACTGGACACCACAGAGCAATCTGACTTTGGGCATACTTCATACAACACTCATGAAAACGTGGAACTGCTGAGATCAGCGAAATCTGTAAGTTTTTGCGGCCAGGGGACCCGCGCCCCTCCCTGCCAGGCTCAGTCCTGTGGGAGGAGGGGCTGTCAGCTCCCGGAAGGAGAAGGGAGAACTGCAGTGGCAGCCCTTATCAGAAACTCATTCTATTGATCCAAACTCCAACCATAGATAGACTGAGACCAGACACCAGAGAATCTGAGAGCAGCCAGCCCAGCAGAGAGGAGACAGGCATAGAAAAAAAACAACACGAAAAACTCCAAAATAAAAGCGGAGGATTTTTGGAGTTCTGGTGAACATAGAAAGGGGAAGGGCAGAGCCCAGGCCAGAGCTCAGGCCCTGAGGCGCATATGCAAATCCCGAAGAAAAGCTGATCTCTCTGCCCTGTGGACCATTCCTTAATGGCCCTGGTTGCTTTGTCTCTTAGCATTTCAATAACCCATTAGATCTCTGAGGAGGGCCATTTTTTTTTTTTTCTTAATACTTTTCTCTTTTTCTAAAACAATTACTCTAAGAAGCCCAATACAGAAAGCTTCAAAGACTTGTAATTTGGGCAGGTCAAGTCAAGAGCAGAACTAGGAGAGCTCTGAGACAAAACGCAATAATCCAGTGGCTGAGAAAATTCACTAAACACCACAACTTCCCAAGAAAAGGGGGGTGTCTGCTCACAGCCATCATCCTGGTGGACAGGAAACACTCCTGCCAATCGCCAGCCCCATAGCCCAGAACTGCCCCAGACAACCCAGTGTGACGGAAGTGCTTCAAATAACAGGCACACACCACAAAACTGGGCGTGGAAATTAGCCTTCCCTGCAACCTCAGCTGATTGTCCCAGAGTTGGGAAGGTAGAGCAGTGTGAATTAACAAAGCCCCATTCAGCCATCATTTCAGCAGACTGGGAGCCTCCCTACACAGCCCAGCAGCCCAGAATTGCCCTGGGGGGATGGCACTCACCTGTGACATAGCACAGTCATCCCTCAATAGAGGACCCAGGGTGCACGGCCTGGAAGAGGGGCCCACTTGCAAGTCTCAGGAGCCATACGCCAATACCAAGGACTTGTGGGTCAGTGGCAGAGACAAACTGTGGCAGGAATGAACTGAAGGATTAGACTATTGCAGCAGCTTTAAAACTCTAGGATCACCAGGGAGATTTGATTGTTAGAGCCACCCCCCCCCCCCGACTGCCCAGAAACACGCCCCATATACAGGGCAGGCAACACCAACTACACACGCAAGCTTGGTACACCAATTGGACCCCACAAGACTCACTCCCCCACTCACCAAAAAGGCTAAGCAGGGGAGAACTGGCTTGTGGAGAACAGGTGGCTCGTGGATGCCACCTGCTGGTTAGTTAGAGAAAGTGTACTCCACGAAGCTGTAGATCTGATAAATTAGAGATAAGGACTTCAATTGGTCTACAAATCCTAAAAGAACCCTATCAAGTTCAGCAAATGCCACGAGGCCAAAAACAACAGAAAATTATAAAGCATATGAAAAAACCAGACGATATGGATAACCCAAGCCCAAGCACCCAAATCAAAAGACCAGAAGAGACACAGCACCTAGAGCAGCTACTCAAAGAACTAAAGATGAACAATGAGACCATAGTATGGGAGACAAAGGAAATCAAGAAGACCCTAGAACAGCATAAAGAAGACATTGCAAGACTAAATAAAAAAATGGATGATCTTATGGAAATTAAAGAAACTGTTGACCAGATTAAAAAGATTCTGGACACTCATAGTACAAGACTAGAGGAAGTTGAACAATGAATCAGTGACCTCGAAGATGACAGAATGGAAAATGAAAGCATAAAAGAAAGAATGGGGAAAAAAATTGAAAAAATCGAAATGGACCTCAGAGATATGATAGATAATATGAAACGTCCAAATATAAGAATCATTGGTGTCCCAGAAGGGGAAGAAAAGGGTAAAGGTCTAGGAAGAGTATTCAAAGAAATTGTTGGGGAAAACTCCCCAAATCTGCTAAACAACATAAATATACAAATCATAAATGCTCAGCGAACCCCAAATAGAATAAATCCAAATAAACCCATTCCAAGACATATACTGATCACACTGTCAAACACAGAAGAGAAGGAGCAAGTTCTGAAAGCAGCAAGAGAAAAGCAATTCACCACATACAAAAGAAACAGCATAAGACTAAGTAGTGACTATTCAGAAGCCACCATGGAGGCGAGAAGGCAGTGGCACGATGTATTTAAAATTCTGAGTGAGAAAAATTTCCAGCCAAGAACACTTTATCCAGCAAAGCTCTCCTTCAAATTTGAGGGAGAGCTTAAATTTTTCACAGACAAACAAATGCTGAGAGAATTTGCTAACAAGAGACCTGCCCTACTGGAGATACTAAAGGTAGCCCTACAGACAGAGAAACAAAGACAGGACAGAGAGACTTGGAGAAAGGTTCAGTACTAAAGAGATTCGGTATGGGTACAATAAAGGATATTAATAGACAGAGGGGAAAAATATGACAAACATAAACCAGAGGATAAGATGGCTGATTCAAGAAATGCCTTCACGGTTATAACGTTGAATGTAAATGGATTAAACTCCCCAATTAAAAGATATAGATTCACAGAATGGATCAAAAAAAATGAACCATCAATATGTTGCATACAAGAGACTCATCTTAGACACAGGGACACAAAGAAACTGAAAGTGAAAGGATGGAAAAAAATATTTCATGCAAGCTACAGCCAAAAGAAAGCAGGTGTAGCAATATTAATCTCAGATAAAACAGACTTCAAATGCAGGGATATTTTGAGAGACAAAGAAGGCCACTACATACTAATAAAAGGGGCAATTCAGCAAGAAGAAATAACAATCATAAATGTCTATGCACCCAATCAAGGTGCCACAAAATACATGAGAGAAACACTGGCAAAACTAAAGGAAGCCATTGATGTTTCCACAATAATTGTGGGAGACTTCAACACATCACTCTCTCCTATAGATAGATCAACCAGACAGAAGACCAATAAGGAAACTGAAAACCTAAACAATCTGATAAATGAATTAGATTTAACAGACATATACAGGACATTACATCCCAAATCACCAGGATACACATACTTTTCTAGTGCTCATGGAACTTTCTCCAGAATAGATCATATGCTGGGACATAAAACAAGACTCAATAAATTTAAAAAGATTGAAATTATTCAAAGCACATTCTCTGACCACAATGGAATACAATTAGAAGGCAATAACCATCAGAGACTTAGAAAATTCACAAATACCTGAAGGTTAAACAACACACTCCTAAACAATCAGTGGGTTAAAGAAGAAATAGCAAGAGAAATTGCTAAATATATAGAGATGAATGAAAATGAGAACACAACATACCAAAACCTATGGGATGCAGCAAAAGCAGTGCTAAGGGGGAAATTTATAGCACAAAATGCATATATTAAAAAGGAAGAAAGAGCCAAAATCAAAGAACTAATGGATCAACTGAAGAAGCTAGAAAATGAACAGCAAACCAATCCTAAACCAAGTACAAGAAAAGAAACAACAAGGATTAAAGCAGAAATAAATGACATAGAGAACAAAAAAACAATATAAAGGATAAATATCACCAAAAGTTGGTTCTTTGAGAAGATCAACAAGATTGACAAGCCCCTAGCTAGACTGACAAAATCAAAAAGAGAGAAGACCCATATAAACAAAATAATGACTGAAAAAGGTGACATAACTGCAGATCCTGAAGAAATTAAAAAAATTATAAGAGGATACTATGAACAACTGTATGGCAACAAACTGGATAATGTAGAGGAAATGGACAATTTCCTGGAAACATATGAACAACCTAGACTGACCAGAGAAGAAACAGAAGACCTCAACCAACCCATCACAAGCAAAGAGATCCAATCAGTCATCAAAAATCTTCCCACAAATAAATGCCCAGGGCCAGATGGCTTCACAGGGAAATTCTACCAAACTTTCCAGAAAGAACTGACACCAATCTTACTCAAACTCTTTTAAAACATTGAAGAAAATGGAACACTACCTAACTCATTTTATGAAGCTAACATCAATCTAATACCAAAACCAGGCAAAGATGCTACAAAAAAGGAAAACTACCGGCCAATCTCCTTAATGAATATAGATGCAAAAATCCTCAACAAAATACTTGCAAATCGAATCCAAAGACACATTAAAAAAATCATACACCATGACCAAGTGGGGTTCATTCCAGGCATGCAAGGATGGTTCAACATAAGAAAATCAATCAATGTATTACAACACATTAACAAGTCAAAAGGGAAAAATCAATTGAACATCTCAATAGATGCTGAAAAAGCATTTGACAAAATCCAACATCCGTTTTTGATAAAAACACTTCAAAAGGTAGGAATTGAAGGAAACTTCCTCAACATGATAAAGAGCATATATGAAAAACCCACAGCCAGCATAGTACTCAATGGTGAGAGACTGAAAGCCTTCCCCCTAAGATCAGGAACAAGACAAGGATGCCCGCTGTCACCACTGTTATTCAACATTGTGCTGGAAGTGCTAGCCAGGGCAATCCGGCAAGACAAAGAAATAAAAGGCATCCAAATTGGAAAAGAAGAAGTAAAACTGTCATTGTTTGCAGATGATATGATCTTACATCTAGAAAACCCTGAGAAATCGACGATACAGCTACTAGAGCTAATAAACAAATTTAGCAAAGTAGCGGGATACATGGTTAATGCACATAAGTCAGTAATGTTTCTATATGCTAGAAATGAACAAACTGAAGAGACACTCAAGTAAAAGATACCATTTTCAATAGCAACTAAAAAAATCAAGTACCTAGGAATAAACTTAACCAAAGATGTAAAAGACCTATACAAAGAAAACTACATAACTCTACTAAAAGAAATAGAAGGGGACCTTAAAAGATGGAAAAATATTCCATGTTCATGGATAGGAAGACTAAATGTCATTAAGATGTCAATTCTACCCAAACTCATCTACAGATTCAATGCAATCCCAATCAAAATTCCAACAACCTACTTTGCAGACTTGGAAAAGCTAGTTATCAAATTTATTTGGAAAGGGAAGATGCCTCGAATTGCTAAAGACACTCTGAAAAAGAAAAACGAAGTGGGAGGACTTACACTCCCTGACTTTGAAGCTTATTATAAAGCCAGAGTTGCCAAAACAGCATGGTACTGGCACAAAGATAGACATATAGATCAATGGAATCGAATTGAGAATTCAGAGATAGACCCTCAGATCTATGGCCGACTGATCTTTGATAAGGCCCCCAAAGTCACTGAACTGAGTCATAATGATCTTTTCAACAAATGGGGCTGGGAGAGTTGGATATCCATATCCAAAAGAAAACAAACAGACAAAGGTACCCAGTGTTCTTTTTTACTTCAATTGCTCTTTTTCACTCTAATTATTATTCTTGTTATTTTTGTGTGTGTGCTAATGAAGGTGTCAGGGATTGATTTGGGTGATGAATGTACCACTATGTAATGGTACTGTAAACAATCGAAAGTACGATTTGTTTTGTATGACTGCATGGTATGTGAATATATCTCAATAAAATGAAGATTAAAAAAATAAAAAATAAAAAATAAAAATGATGCTACTGTTTCCCAAAAAAAAAAAAAAGAACTGAGGTATGATTTACTCAGTCTCCAGCTAATGACCACCTCCCTCCTTCTTTCCTGCAATGCAATTTTTAGTAAAAGACAAAATCTTATTTTACATTTTTTTCTCTTTTCCTTGCAATATTACCAAGGGAAGTTATTAGAACATTTATTGAAATGCTAAAATTGACTTATAATTACCACTTAAACATACTTTCTTCCATTTTTATTTTAGTAGAAATTAAAATATTTATTGGTATTATTTTGAGTACAACTTTTAACTTTGATAAGAAAAGTTTTTAAAACAATAGATTTGTCTTTGATTCACATAATCAAAAAAAAAAAAAAAATTTCAAACACTAAGCTTTCCCCAACATTTCAAATGTCTCTTCCTCCATTTGTTCTCTTTTTAATACTTATTACTATCTAACATTGTATACATTCACATATTTAATTTGTACATTGTCTGACAGGTCTACTAACAGGTAAGCTCCATGAAAGCAGGAATTTTTTATTATTAAGTTTATTACTATATCTTCAGTTGGTATTCAGTGCTTGTGCCATAGAAAACTCAATAAACATTTGTTGTACAAATGAATAATTAAAAATGGGGATATACTGTGGTACGTTTCCGTGTGTGTTTGTGTGACTGTGTATAAAATGCTATGATAGGTACTGAGTAGGATACAAAGAATTATGTCAGTCTTATGAAAATTTGAAGCTAATTGAGTAAAGATATGTAAACTTGAAATTACAATGTAAACAATAAATCAATAGCATACTAGGTAGAAAACAGTAGACCCATAATAAATATTTACCACAAAAAAATTAAAATAATTAAATGGTAACAGACACTTGAAAGGTACAACTGACATTGAAAGTTTAAGAAAAAACAAAAGCAACACAAGAAAGGAAAAGGAAATATAATAAGAATGTTCACTGGATCTTCAGTGAACAGTGTATATATAGTAGCAAAATTCTAAATGCTTATTGAGATCAATATTTAGAATCCATCCATATAAGACCTCACTTTAGTTACAATACAAAAGATAAATGTTCAGACTTGAGATGCAAAAATGTAAGCACAAAAGACCAAAATTGGAAGATGGAAAATGGGGGAGTGAAAGAGGAGGAGAGGGAAGCAAATGTTTGGACAACACAGGGATACAAAATATATAAACAATAGTTCAATGAATATGAAGTAAATATATTCCTTAATAAGGGAAGTAAATTATGATATAAATATATTGCAATAGTAGGAGAGCAACAGGGGAATTTTAAAAGTAGCTATGTTCTCATCTCTCATAGAACGTAGTCTACAAATTATGTCTAAAATTGACAAACTGAGAATTAGTGAGTAACTCATATTGTCAAAAGCCATGGAGAAGAAACAGCTTTAATAAGTTAGAAATGGTTTGTTTTAAAAGATAGATTAAGGAGGGGAAGGAGTAAGAAAAAGAACTGCAGCCTGAAATCCTGTATCTATTTTATTCCTATTATAATTTTCAAACAGTGAAACAACCTTTATTTACAAATGTGCGACCCATTCGAACAGCAAATATCCACCATGAGAAGCAGTTTGGTGTAAGGGAGAGGGTTCTGGAGTTGTACTGACCTGGTAGAGTTCAGCCTCTGCCACTCTGAACGACACTGGGAAATTTAATTAACACCTCTGAACTTTGGTTCTCTCATCTATAAAACAATTTTGGTGAGGACTGAATAACATAAAGTGGCCCTTTTCTTCTTTTTTTCCTTTATTGAATGGACTTGAAAAATTGAGCTAAAATGTATTTGACAATTGTAGCAATGTTGACTAAAACAGCCTACACATAAAAACATGTAAGGTTTTTGTAGAAAAGTAGTATTACTATATTGGCAAGTTTTAAATTGTATCATTTCAAGGAAAAAAAGCATTAAAAAATCACATATTATTATGACTATAAGGGTATAGTGCTTCATTCTTTTTAAATAAAGTTAATCTAGAGTTGTCATAAAGGGTTTTGACTTTAGGAAAACCAGATAATGCTTTTTAAAAAATGATTTTGCCCATGTGATATAAATAAGGAAAAAAATTACTGAGGCAGCTGCTGTGGTAATTTTAAAATAATAATTGCCCATTGATTTTCTAGTAAAGGATAATATAAAATTTAACATAGGAATATATTTATTTTTCCTGAAATATTGTTGATTCTATGGCAGAATCCTTTGGAATGTCTACTAATTTTTCATTTTGACATTATTAGAAACGCTCACCCTCTTTTCAATCAGAAAAATTACACAAAGAATTCTGGGGTTGGCAGTATTCTGCCTAGTTATTAAAAGAACAAAACAATTTATCCATTTAATTTTGCAGTCTCAGCAATAATAACAATATGTAACTTTCAGAAATTATGTGCAATCAACAGTTTTCAAAAGTTGTACTGTGTCAAACAAAATAATCCAAAATAACATTTTCATAATGTCAGAATGCTTTAGCACCAATTTAGGAAAATTTCTTTAAAATTAAGAATAATTTCAAAATTATAGATTTTTAAAGTACATTGCTCACCTAAGGGAGATAATAATGCTTAAGGTATGCATAGATATAACAAGAAAATATTACAATATAAATTTAATCTATTAAAAATAATCTTTGGAAACTTGTCTTTTCTTTCCCACATGAAGTGGTGTGCATGGAGCTGCCATCCTCTGAATCTGACCTGAGCAGTTTAGCCTCTCCGAGAGATCGGCCATGATGAGATCTGTTCCCCTGCCATGTATTTGATACATTTGGATGATTTGATCAATTCAGCCGTATGGATGATTTAACATTGAAGGCATATAAAACATTAAAGAAAATTCAGGAAACCTGAGCCCATTTGGTTTGTAGGCATGTCGCCTCAGCAGAAAGTCACTCTGGACAAAGATATTTGCCTGTTCCAGTTGCTGCATGGCCAAGGCTGGTTCCTGCGTCTTTAGGATGGGCAGCATCCAAACTTCCCACTGCCCAGGCTGTCTTCTGGCCCTCCACATTATAAAATTGGCTAGTCTCTCTTTCTATGGTGAAAGAAGCCAGTCACAGTTACTTTAAAATGGGCAATTAGCCTCATGGTTTCAGGAATGTATTTCCACTTTTTTTTTTTTCAAAACAACGTCTCCAAGAAGGTCTGCACAAGTTGTTTAAAAGGAAACAGCATGAAACCGGTGTGAATTGCTACTATCCTAAATTGATGCTTGGTTTGGCTGCAATATGCTGAGGGGATTTAAGGCTTCTCTAGGCATGGACACAATGTAGCAGGAATAGAACAAAAGCCAAAACTGTGGATTCAAATGGTAAGGTTGAAATAGCTCTGAAGAAAACAAAGTCTACCATCTCTGAGCTTGCCTGATTCCTTTTGCTTATATGAGCATCCTCCAAATTATCAATCATGAAGGAAGTATCACATGGCATAGTACACAGAAACACATTTTTCTACCAATTGTGTTAATAAAATACTTTCAGTTCATGTTGTTTTGATGATGATATAGAATTGGAGCACAATCTGTGTTCCTCCAATTCTACCTCACTCCTACTTCTGTAGCTTATCATTTGCATTGCTCCACTCAGATTCTTAGACCATCATAATTCCTTCCAGGAAGTAGCATTCAAGGCAGATCATATGCAACACTATCTTAAGTTACTGTGATATTCCATGTGTGGCCACACTTCTCTATCATCTGAGCTTTCCCTACTACTAATTTCCCAAACCAGAACCACTGTCAGCCTTCAAGACATTCCTGCACCCCCTTGTCTCTGCTCCTTAATGTTAATTTTCATCTCTGTCCTCCTCTTTGAAAGAGTAGAGGTTGCAAGAAATGGCTTTGGACAGACTAGCTGAAACCCTAATACCACAATTTATTAGCTATGATGTGATGCAGGATCAGATAGTGAAGGCCTTTGAGCCTCAGTTTCCTCCTCAGTAGAATACCTGCCTGCCTCGTCCTCTGGCTATGAAGATTGACTGAGCTGATACAGGTGAAACCTCAGTCTGTGACCATAGAGTCCTAACTTGATCCATGGTACTGACAATGGTGAAATGAGGAGGGTGCAGAAGGATGATAATAACAATAAAAATTATCACATAATCAAATGAATGGAAAGATCTCTCCACATCAGACTGCTTCCTGCTAGGCATAAGAATACCCAGAATCTGCCATAGGAATACTGGAAGATAGGAAGCATGGAATTTACAGCCAGGAAGTTCCTTTCAATGAAATTACCACAATGAATGAAGCAGGATCTAGAGGTGAAACTACATATGCACTAATGTGAAACTGTAGAGCTATTCCCTTTATAATTTGTATTTAAGACAATTTAATTAACTAGAACCATTAAAAATACTTCTGATAAAATATGTCTATACAAAAAAAAATAAAAAAATAAAAAAATAAAAAATAAAAATAATCTTTGGAAGTGTTCATTCCAGGAACAAATATTTAAAAAGTTAGTCTATATTAATTTTTCCTTGAGATATCATAATCACATTACTAACTGTTTTTACATATGTAATCCTGAAATTAAAGCTAAGGGAAGAAAACCTTGTTATTGCCTAAATATTTAACAACTATTTCTCCAAGGTTCAACATAACTGACCTTACATTTTTGATCTCTTTTTAAAATAAGGTAAAACTTTTTATTTTGCTCCTTAACTGCATCAATAAAATGTAAATCTGCATGTTTATTCCTCACTATCTAGCAATAGTGGTTTTTAACACTATTTCTCATCTCAGTTAAAGAGCATGTACCCTAGGAGCAAGCTTTAACTGATATCCCTGCTAGGATAAAAAGAGAATTTCTGAGAATCAACTATGGTTTTTTCCCATGTCGTTCAACTGCTTAATGTGAGTGAACTTGTTTAAAATTATTAACCTGACACTTGTTGGTTAAGTGGAGTATATTCCATTAAGAACACACCATGATTTTAGACTTCCTGGCCATCCCCAGATACTCACTGTGCACCAGAAGTACATGAAAATGACAGGGATACTGAATTGATTGTATTGAGGGTAAAATTCTAGAGAGTTCATTTTCCTCTAACTGAGGATACAAGAAAGGTTTAGTGCAATCAGAATGATTAAATTGTTGCCAGACTAGCTATTCAGAAAGAAGGAGTTACTTATTCTTTTCCTCCACCCAAGCCCAAAAGAACAACTTACTTAGGGAGAGGAAACAAATAATTTGACAGAGATGGATTAAAACTGTCTGGACCAAGTCCTAATGTATTCACTAAATAGTCTTTACAAAAAGACTATCCACTCTTTTGCATATGGATAGCAGGATATCCGTATGCAAAAGAATGAACAGGGACCCCTATCTCCCATGATATACAAAATTTAACTCAAAATGGATCAATGATCTAAATATAAGAACCAGGACTATAAAAACCCTAGAAGAAAACATAGGGAAGTATCTTCGAGACCTGGTGTTAGGTGATGGTTTCTTAGACTTTACATCCAAAATATGAGCAACAAAAGAAAAACACATAATTGGGGCCTCATCAAAATTAAAAACTTCTGTGCATCCAAGGACTTTATCATGAAAGTAAAAAGTAATCTACTCAGTAGGAGAAAATATTTGGAAACCACATATCCAATAAGGGTTTAATATCTGGAATATATAAAGAAATCCTACAACTCAACAATAAAATGACAAACAGCACAATTAAAAAAATAGGCAAAAGACTTGAATGGGCATTTCTACAAAGAGGAGAAACAAATGGCCAAAAATTACATGAAAAGATGCTCAACATCATTAGCTATTAGGGAAATGCAAATAAAAACCACAATGAGATACCATTTCACACCCACTAAAATGACTACTATTTAAAAAACTAACAGAAAATTTTAAGTGTTGGAGAGGAT
This sequence comes from Choloepus didactylus, assembly GCF_015220235.1. Classification (NCBI taxonomy): domain Eukaryota; kingdom Metazoa; phylum Chordata; class Mammalia; order Pilosa; family Megalonychidae; genus Choloepus; species Choloepus didactylus. The sequence goes on along the minus strand of NC_051308.1, from coordinate 64,947,624 downwards.
GTGTAGAAATAGGAACACTCATTCATTGCTGGTGGGAATACAAAATGGTGCAGGCGCTGTGGAAGACAGTTTGGCAGTTCCTCAGAAAGTTAGGTATAGAATTACCATATGACCTAGAAATCCCACTTCCCAAAAGAACTGAAATCGAATTTCTTCATTTACTAACTTATTTTAGTAAAAAACACATCTTCTAGCAGCTTCCTGAGACTTGTACATTTTTCTAAAATTATTAATATCTAAAATTATCTTTAATATCTGTAACTATCTTTTTCTCTCTTCTCAATTTGGTTGAAATTTTGCTAGGATACACAATTCTAAGCGGAAAACCTTTTTCCTTCAGAATTTTGAAAGCATTGTTCCACTGTCTTCTAGCTTTTGGTATTACAAGTCTGAAGACATTTTAATCCTCCATCATTTAGTTGTGAACTTTTTCTTCTCCTCCTTATGTTCATTCTTTTTTCTCTCCATCTCACTGACCAGTGTAGTTCATTTTAAAAATCTCTAATGAATGGGCCCTCTCAATTTAACAATTACAGTCTAGGAAATTTGATGTATTTTATCTTTGCCAATAGTCTCACCTCTGTTTTCCTGACTCTCTTAAATTCCTACTCTATGGATATTGTTTCTCCCTTACTACCCCCTTTCATTGTCTCAGTATTTTCTCTTTTCCATTATTTGATTTTACTATTCATGTTATTTTTCTGCATTCTTCAAAATGTCCATAGGTTTATCTTCTAGGCCTTTTGTTGAACTTTTCATTCGTCAGAATATTTTTTAATTTCTAGGACCTTTTTTAGGTTCACTGAACATTTCTTGTTTTGTTTTAAATTTGTTTTACTATATAGTTTATTAGTCTTATTTAATATATGTAACATCTCATATTACTTGGAGTACATTTAATAAATATGTACTTTAAAGTTTTTTTCCCCTGATTTGTATTGCATTGCTTGTTTCCCTGAGTTCCTCTTCTCAAAGTGTTTTGTTTATCTATTTTTTCTTGTTCTTATCAGAGATTTCCTCAAATTTCTAGTAATCCCTATTGTCTGAACACAAGTAGAAGTAGACCTGAATGTGGGAAGAATATTTTGTGATTGACTTTAATGTGTGGCGATTAGTCTGGGATATCAGTCTAGGATATTGCACTGGACTGCATATATATTATTTTCTCTCATCATGAATTATTTTCCCAGAGAAAATTCCTCCAATCTTGGTCCGTGGAGATAAGGTTCTTGCCATCAGAGTTCTCAGACCATTGGGCAGAAGCTGTGCTGACCTGTCCTTCATATTCAGTGAGTGAGCCGACTTGCTCTTAATTCCTCTGGTTTTAGCATGGTATCTGTACCCCCAGCTGTGCCTAGTGTTTCTGAATGAGGGATCTCACTGTGTCAAATTCTCCAAATAATAAACTTCTCCTGAGTTGAAGACAATAACCAACTGTGCATTTGCGGAGGCGGTCAAGGAACCATACTGCTTCTCTTACAGACTTTTAGCCGCTGTTCTTGTAGCTGGTCCAACATGCAGCCCTACTTTCAGAGGCATCTGGTGCCTTTAATTCTGAGACATTTTATGTTCCATTGCGCAAAGCAGACTGCTTTTCAGTTTTTTCCACACTCAGCTTAAATTTCAGCTTCCTTCTGTCTGTTAAGCCAGTTACCACTTGTCCATCTGCTTTCTAGCTTCCAAAATTGCATTAGTGTTGTCTCATCTACCATCCACTTTGTCCTTGTGGGCGTAGATCTTTTTACTCATTTCCTGTCAATTTAGTAGAGTCAGGAGGAAATGGAATGTATTTGTTTAACTGAAAGGTCCCAAACCTATGACATTAAAGGGTACTATGGAAGATATTATGTATTATTTCCTAATGCTTATCCTTTCCTTGTTATGCAAAGTATACAGATACCAAAATATTGCAAGTTCTTTAAAACCCAGGTATCACTTGAGGGGGAAAATATTCACAGTTATATAAGTGAAATAATTACAGAACATAAGGCAGATTATATTCAATACACTGATTTACTCAATGAGATGCCTAACTAATTAAGAAACTATTGAGGCAGTGCTTGAGTGAGCTGAGGAGGGTCTGCCTGGTCTGAATTATGGTAGTAAGCGTGGAGAAGGAGGAGAGCAGACAAATTTTTAAAAACATATGCTTTAAAAATAAATATTTTACAAATTTTACAAGCATTTGTTTGGTCTATGCCCTATTCAAATGAAGGATGAGAAAGTTGATTTAAAAATGATTAAGTAAATAAGAGGAACAGCAACACAGAACCAGCCAAATTCAGTATTTAGCCCTAAACTGATACATCCTAGAGCATGTCTATTAGGTGTAGCAGAAAAGGGCAAAACATATACCTGAGAGACCCATGTATGTTTTGTTTTTTCCCTAGTCTCTACAGAAGCTGCCAAGCATTCTCATCTACCTGTGTACCACATATGGCTAAAGATACACACATTGGCTTAGAAACATGGGAAGTAACAGTACCTACGCAACAGAAAATAACACTTTTTGAAAAATAATAAATTGAAAACCCATTTTAAAAAAATAGAAGCTATGTATTGTAACTTATGACATTTAATTTGGTTATGAGTTTCTAGAACTTTACACCTAAAATATAGACAGAGCATATAAGCCAAAGTTCTCAAACTGGGCTGTGTTTTCAAATCACCTGGGAATCTTTTAAAAATATAAAGATTCATGATCCTCATCCCATATACCCTGAGTCGAATTTTCACAACATATATTTTTAGAAACTCTCTAATTGATTCTAATGCGGTCTGCCTGATCCATCTGCCTTGTTTTAGAGTTGAGGAAATTGAAGCCATTTGAACAAAATTACTTAGCATGGGTCATATGCAATAAAACAAGGTCAAGTTCTGTTTCTACATGATTCATTTCATTTTGATCAACAGAAAACCCAAGGAGTAGTAGAAATGACTTCAGAGACACTCTTGGTGACATAGTCAGTGATCCAACTATTCTTATTGTATGGCAAATATAGCTTAGAAATACTTGGTTCCTTTTAGCAAATTTTTAAGGTCACCAATATTTAATCTTGGCTGATAAAAAATAAACTTTAAAAAAATCTTCTAAAGATGAAAGCACAGTCACTAAAGGAGATTTTAGAAACTTACAGATGATGTCCTATCCACTTCACAACGGCTGCTCAAAATAAAACAGGCTTCAGCGTCATCCATCCTAAATGCAGAAAGAAAAAATGTTCACATGCTAGAATAGCCACAGGTTGTCTGAAAACTAGAATTTTTATTCTTTGGTCCACATATTGCATACAAAGTACATATAAAATGTGTACCCTCAAGTGTAAATGCAAGTTGAAGATCATGACTGCATTTGACAGTGAACCTCCTCTGAAAAAAATAATTACTGTGGGCCTGACTATACAATGTAATACTTTATAATAACAGAAGTGAAAAAAAGATGGAAAATGTTATTCATTTTTTAATGGTTAATTATATTGTCCTATATATTCTTTGATTAAGTTAAGAGGATGTTATTTCTCTTTATTTTATGTTTAATTACATTTTAGCAGCAATGTCTCAATTAAACCAAGAGAGAGGGAACAGAACTGCTCAGCATTCAGAAATCAAGGCTCCTCTATTTTTATACTTCTTTGAGATTATTCATCATCTGTTCCAAATCCCACCCCCCATATTTAGATTCTATATTTCTTAAATTTAGTGCTTATGCTTCAATGTTTGATAACATAACATTCCAAAAACGTAAGAATGTTTACCCTCAAAATGAGTAATGATTTGTATTTCTGGTTCACTAGGATGAAATAAGCCATTTCAAAAAATGTTTTCTATGAAGAGGAAAAATAAAAAAAGCACATGGAATAAGAACAAACCAAATAGTTGTTCTGGAGAAACGTTGAGACATGGTTATCAAGATAATCTCAGTATTGGATAACATTTTCTAAACATTATTTTCAACAAAGTAATTCAAAACTCATGCAACTGGCCTTTAAAACTTGTCTGGAGAATCCTACTCCTTGTTCCTTGCATGGGGAATTGTGTTGAAGAATGCATTAGGTATGTTAAATCCCAATTCTTTTATATGAAATTAGGGTTATAAATGAACATAAAAATAAATACTCTGTCATTTTACTTTAGGCATTAACAATCTGCTACCTCTCTTGTCATCCTCATTCTCTTCTTAGATTCTTTATTCCTATGGGGAGGAGGATGTTTCTTATAAAAGTGATTAATTTGGTAAGAAATATTTTTAATTCTATTAATAATAATAAATTAGTTATGTTAATACTATACAACATCTACCTTAGATACCAATAGCTAATAAAAGTTTACATTAACCAGTTAGATAGAAACAAAGCCTCTGTTTATCAAACAAACCCATATTTAATATAATATGGACATTATTGTTATTTTGTGAAGAACTTTCACTTTTAAACAGTAAATTGAGCATACTGATTACTGCACAGATGAATATAATGAACAGATTAAGTTGGAGTCTAAGCAACTAAGTATGTACAGCAAAGGGACCCAGACTCAAGTCAGGGTTTACTTGAGGTATTAACAGAATATGACTTATTACAGATATTATATGTATATTAAAGCATATAGAAATTATTTAATCCACCTAAACTGCTAATATATTCTCAACAAAGCTTAATTTTACTATTCATACCATTCACTATATTCTGATAATATATTGTGGATTTTTGTTTATTTCAGAAATTATTAAAGAATTGAAATAATCTCAGGTACAAAGTAAGGTCAGTGGCTATTTCCATGTATCCAGTCATCAGTTGCAGGATGAGGCAGCAAAATGAGCTTGGTAGTCTATTCCATAGGTATTTATTATTATTTTTTTTTCTGTTCTTTTCCATGATCTCTATCTCCACGCCATAAACACAAAACATACACAGAACACGCACAAACTGACACACACACACTCAAACACACACAGAGGCTATCCAAGTAAACAGAACGACAAAAACAAATAAAGTACATTTATGCCATAAAATTCAGTGGGAAGACTTAAATCTAAAAGAGCAAGTGGAACAACTCAAGGATAAACATGAAAGTATGTTCAAATCTTTAAAAGCACCAGCAAACACTGAGCGAAGCCAACTCTGCTAAGGTTCTCTTCTGGCTTCTGATGCTACAGATGTTGTGTTGCAGGCATCCTGACTCCCTGATGTTGAGTCAGCCCAACCATGCTCTCACTCTCTCATGTGGTCCAACCCCCATGACCTGTGACCTAAATCTTTATGATGACATCACCTTTCAAGCCAGGTTGGTTGGCACATGCACAAGAAAAAGTGAGCCAGTAAGTGGGACCTGGCACATTTCTGATTCTTCCAGCCTATAGGGACTCTTTTGTCTTTGGCCTTCAGCAACACAAGTGTCATAACTCCTGCACATATTACAAACTCTTTAAAGTCCAAACTCCGACCCAAACTGTTTCAGTATTTCATGGAATGCATAGCCCAAGACATTTATTTCTGAATTTAAAACAGTTTTCAGGGATTTGGAGATGACTTGAAAAGTACTCTGCCCATCTCTGACAGCTTGAGATAATTATACCATGCGACACTTGTCATTGGGTTGTGTGGACATGATCAGCCAAACATCCTTAGCTTAAGACTAGCCTGGAAAAGAGGAATAAACACCTGATTTTATATTTTCAAACTTTAAATTTGACTAGCAGTGTAACTGAGGCGAAATTCTATATTCAAAATACATACTCATGTGCTGGTTTTGATGTATTATGTCCCCCCAAACACCATTATCTTTGATGCAATCTTGTGTGGGCAGACATATTAGTATTGATTAGATTTTGGAATCCTTTGGGTGTTTCCATGGGGACATGATTCAATCAACTGTGGACAAGACCTTTGGTTGGATAATTTCCACGGAGGTGTTGCTCCGCCCATTCAGGGTGGGTCTGAATTAAATTACTGGAGCAGTGTATGAGCTCAGACAGAAGGAGCAAGCTGGCCACAGCCAAGAGGGACACCTTGAAGAACACACAGGAGCTGGAGAGAGGAGTTGCAGATGAGAGACAGTTTGAAGACAGCCATTGAGAGCAGACTCTTGCTCCGGAGAATCTAAGAGAGGACAAATGCCCCAAGAGCAACTGAGAGTGACAATCTGAAGAGGAGCTGTGGCCTAGAAAGTAACATCCTAGGAGAAAGCCATTTTAAAATCAGAATTCGGAGCAGACGCCAGCCACGTGCCTTCCCAGCTAACAGGTTTCTCAGACACCACTGGCCATCCTCCAGTGAAGTTATCAGATTGTTGGACACTTTATGACCTTAAGACTGTAACTGTGCAACCAAATAAATCCCCTTTATAAAAGCCAATCCATTTCTGGTGTTTTGCATTCCGGCAATATTAGCAAACTAGAACACTCGGCAACCCTTAAAATTGCTAAATTTTGGAGGAGAGAAAAGATATGAAAGCACTCAAAACTTTAAAGTGGAAGATGGAAATAAATTTAAAAATACCTACTTTGCTCTCAATAGATCCTGATCTTTGAGGGCTGAACCTTGAAGGTAGATAACTCTTTGTGACCACATTGGAATCTGTAGCACCCTTCGAACTTGCACATCCATTTCAGTAGGACACAAAATCACCACATAATAATCCTATTCAAAACAAAATGGGGGAAGTAATGAAAATGTTCTCAAATAGATTGTGCTGATGAATACAGAACTATATGATGACACTGTCAGCCACTGACTGTATACTTTGGATGGATTATATGGTATGTGAATATGTCTTAATAAAATTGTGTTTAGAAAAGAAAGAATATAAACATATCTTATGACAAAAAAAAGGGTGATGGGCTTGCAGCAGTAATGCTGTTTTGTATGCTACATTAGTACGTAAAATACATAAGAAAAATCTTGAAAAGTGATAAAATTGAAATGAATTCCTGCAAATAAATAAAAATTTGCATTAACAACCTTGGCATATTAAATAACATTACACTATAATAAACATAATCTGAGACATAAAAATCTCATATCAATAATTTTGGTCTTATCTATATATTCTTATTCTACCATAAAGAGAAGGTAATCAGTGCTTATCCTTGGAAAAAAGTCCCACCTTATAAAGTTCTTACTTATAACTATAGGCTGACCCTAAAATATGTACTGAATACCAGGCAGAAGTGCTTAAGTATCAGTTCCTATTTCTAGTCATTAATTTTAGAACCAAAACCTTATAGTGATTTGTAACATTTCGTAATATTATTATGAATACATAATTATGAATTTATTGGGAATACATGAATGGGTAAGAATTTATAAAATCTTGATAATACTGACAGAATTAAATAAAATAGTTTGAGATAATAATATTTCAAAATACACAGTCCTTTGGAGAAAATACAAAGGTACACGTCTTGATACAATGGTTTAGAAAAACACATCCACAGGAATTAAAATTCTCTGGTAAATAGTCATCATTTTATCACTCAAAAATATATCTGGTAGAAATTTCTAGAGTTTTAAGAATTCTTTCATTGATATTATACAAAGCAAATTTCTGTGATCTTTTCTGGGATCAGATTTTCCGCCAAACAGATTTTCTTTATGAGATATAAAGAGGAAACCGGCAATTTCTCAATATGAATATGCAAAAATATCAGACAAATAAAAATGGATTTACTCAAAGAAAATACAAATATGCATTTATATGATACTAAATGAATATACTAAATAATTTAAAACACTTATAATTAATTTTCTAAAATATAAATATAGTATTTAAAAAGGTCTTTAATATATTTACAAAGTGACCTTTTCACTTTTAGTAACAGAGGGATAAGTAGAAATACTCAGCACAGTCTTGATCTCTGGGGATTCTCCAACCTCTTGACACACTTTCATTGATGAAATGCAAGACACTCAAGTACCTCTTTGCTGTGTGGACTGGACTAAATCCATTAAGTAATAAAAGAAATTGTCTAAATCTATATAGGCCCAGTACCTTGGTATGTAGAAGAATTATCTGAGGATTTTATCTGCATACAGAGATGAAAAGAATTTTCTGAATTCATGTTCTCAATTCAGCTAGTTATTGTCCAATTTTTGTTTATTTGCTTCTAAAAATAGGACCTAGTTACACTCAGGAAACAAACAAAAAAAGGAAATTCCAGACTTCTACTTTTCCATTAACAATACTTCATAAATTCTGAAGTATTCAAGTGAGCAGATGATATTTTAATGGTTGTTTCATTGTTTTATTGCATTTTATGTTAAAATGCAGCTTTATAGAAATATAATTTGTGCTTTACCCAAAGGAGGAAAAAGTAATCTTTTGAATTCAAAGAAAACCCTTCCTTCATAGCATTAACATAATTCTGTCTTTTCAGTGTATATAAAGAAGGAAACAAAATATTGTGTAATCCTTTGGCATTTTTTTCCATATTCCTGGTTATGTCTATAGTTCTTCATTTACTCGTTCATCTTTGGTTGTATAAATAACAATTCTCCAGAATGCAAGCTGCACCATCAGTTAAGTAAGTTTGACAATATGTTACCAGATATGATCCAGTAGAGAGGATAATATGATTTAAATGTACCTGTAGTCTTGGATGAGCATAGAATTCATTTAAAAAATCCATAAGCAAATCAATCTTCAGGGAGCTGACACATAGAACAACATGCTTTTCTGTTTGAGCTCTATGTCGACTATAGTTTCCGCCTGACTTTTGTCTTTCCATCCACAAATAGGCCAGCTGTTCAAACTGTAATACATTTTTCACATGTGAATGAAAAACACCAGACATGAAAATAAAAATCAATGCAGTACATCTATTGTGTATCATGTATACTCAATTTCCTAGATGGAACTCATTGAAATTCTAATTATCAGTGATCCCTAAAACAAGAAACTTAAATGATTGCTGAAGAGGGGCTTCAGGTCTTTAAGGAAACATATTAACATGATTTTCCTATTATATCATTGCAGATCACTAAGAGGTTTGTGCCTCTGCTACATGTCCAGGACAGTGTGTGAAAAGAAAAACCTTATCTACAACTCTTCCCATTCTTCTGTCAAGTTCAGCCCACATCTAATGCAATGGGAAATACCGACAGCACACAAGACCATGTTTTAGCTGGACAGTACAGCCAGTACCTGAGGGAAATGGAAGACTCAGGCAGGCATGCTGAAAGGGAAGAAATGCAGGAATGGAGAAGAGTGAGAAGGTCATTTTTGCAAATTTGTAAAGTATATTTAAGAAACACTATAGCCAAAGCCTGTGTAATGGAAAATGCAGATTTGATTTACATTTGCTATAACCAGTTTTAAACCTACCCACCCATAGGCACCCAAGGCTCATTGCAGAAAAGGGTTGGAGAGTGCATTCATTTATCTTTAGTCCCATTTTATATCTCTGATTCTTTGCAGCCTCCTTATTCATTTCCCAAAATGATGCAAAATATTTATTATATATTATCTTCAAATTTTGTCTGTTTCATTAGTTGACCAACATATGTACTCACAATGTATGGTTTATAGGTTCATTATCAAGAATCAAGGCAAATCATCCCTTTGCAAGTTTATTTCCTTGATCTGTTAACCTGTAGTTAAAAACTAAATTGTCCTATAATTAATACAGTTAGATATTTCAGTTAAATATCCAATAGTTAATAGAAAGCATTGTGAAGAATCGAAGAGATGTGAATTGCTGGTCACAACTGGAGAGAAAAAAAGCTGTTTCTAACATATTGCAAAAGAGACATTTCTGATAGGGTTTTAATTAATTTATCAGATTTAATAATTGCTTGTTAATATATCGCTGTTGGAGGAATAAGCCACCCTGTATTTCTTATGATATGCAGAAGTCTATACAATTTAACATGATTATGTTTACCTGTATAGGTAGAACAACAAGAGCAACACAGATCATTGCTACGACAAAAAGCTTGGAAGACCATGTTTCAGGAGTGACATCCCCGAAGCCCACGGTCGAAAAAGTCACAATGCAGAAATAAAGGGAGTCAAAGAGATTCAGCTTCTTTCCTATTCGTTCCAGATGCTGGATTCCACAAATGCTAAAGAGACAAATATATATTACTTGAAAGTTTCAAATTGGACACATTATTTCTCATCATCATTCCCTGACAGCCAAAACACATTTCATGAAGCCATTTAATATATGAGCTCTTATATTTTACAGTATACATTCCTCTCTGCAAAATAAAATTTTGAAGGTATTTTTATTTCTACATTAACATGATATAGCATTATTTTGATTAGTCATTGGATAAAATGGTTGCCAAGATATAGTAAAGCATATTTGAGAAATTTCAAAATAAATATATTGAATTTCATGGATGACACACATAAATACTTTAAATCCACTTCAGGAACTACAGAGACCAGAAATTACTAAATCTATTTCTTGTCGAAATAATCTGGTTTGTTTTTATACAGGAAGAAGAGAGATTTAATTGCTGGAAGATATCTATATATCTTAAAAGGTTCAATCACCTATACAAAGTTGTTGATGGTGTATAAGTAGGGGAGCAACACAGAAATTGTTGCAAGATGTCCCAGAAGTAGAATTGTTAAAATAGCATTAGAAATAGCACAGCTAGCATCTTAAAAAAAAAAACGGTAAACCAGATTATGAAAGATGCAAACATTGTATAATACTGAGATCCAACACATAAAAATAAGTGTGTAATGGAATACTACTTAACAATAAAAAGGCTTCAAGTACTGATGCATGCTACAACATGGATAAACCTCAAAAACATTATGCTGACTGAAAGAAGCCAGATTCAAAAGACCACATATTGTATGATTCTGTTTATAGCAAATAGCCAGAGACAGAAGACAGAAAGATTAGTGGTTGCATGGGACTGATGATGGGAATAGGAAATGTTCTAAAACAGAGTGTGGTGATGGTTGCACAATTCTGTAAAAACACTAAAAATTATTGAATTTTATACTTCAAAGGAATGAATTTTATGGTATATAAATTATACCTCTATAAAGTTGCCTTAAAAATCAGTGTATGCTTCTGGACACTTACCCCAGCTTCTGTGCACAAACAGATCTAACTCAATTATTCGGCCACCATTAAGAAGTAACATTCACTGTTTTAAAGTCCACAAATTGCTTGTCTGGTCTTTTAAATATAACCTCCTCTATCTGTCTCAGCTATATGGCAAATATTCAACTGCCAATATTTTTTTAGTAAGGCAAAGTATAAGCTGGTGGATCAGTAGATGGGTAGGCATGGAGGAAGATGGACCGAGAGAAGAGAGAAGGTAGGGACTTAGTTTCTGAGGCAGAAGTGATTTTGTCTCTTTTTTGTTTTCTCCAGGTCACCAGCAAAATTGCTGCTCTCATTCAGTGCTTAGGAATTTTGCGTGATCTTCCAGGCCATAATCAAATCCAAACCAATGAGTTGATTTGTATCAGATTACTTGCTCAGCTGCCCCTATGCAGTACTGCCAAGCTAATTATGAGACTATACAGATAGATCCATAATACAACCAAAGAGAACAATTGTTTGATATTAATAAGCATTTCTGTGAGATATATTTTTATTTTATTTGAAATAATAAATATTTGAGAATGTAAATAATTTATGCATGAATTTTATAATTCACTATAAAATAGAATGAGAAGGAAGACATTTTAGTTATATATTTTTAAGGATACAAATATTATTTTGAGTTTATTATATTTCACATGACTATAAACTAAAAGCCAAAGTCTGATCATAGTTAAAATACTCATGTATTAACTTGACAAATATTATCTTGAGCTAAACCACCATAAAATTCCTCTGCTGTGCTTCCTGATCTTTTGTCTGACCTTCTCTCTTTTTTTATATCCAGTCGTGCTTTTTGTTTTTTTTTTCATGTTTAATTTTTTAAAAACGGTTTTATTGAGATATATTCACATACCATACAATCTATACAAAGTGTACCACCCATGGTTCACAGTATACTCCCAGAGTTGTGTACTCATAACCACAGTTAATTTTAGAACATTTACATTACTTTAGAAAGAAAAATCCCATACCCCTTAAATTCCCTTATTATTAACACTTGGAATTGTTGTGGTACCTTTGTTACAACCGATGAAAGAATATTAAAATATTACTGATAACTGTAGTCCACGATTTTCATTAGATGAATTTTTTCCCATATACCACACTATTGTTAACACCTTGTAACAGTGATGCACATTTGTTCTAGTTCATGAAAGAACAATCTTATATATGTACTACTAACCACAGTCATCGTTCACAACACTGTTCACTATATTACACCTTACCATGTTTTATCCACTAGCTTTCCTTCTAGTGGCAGACAGGACCCTAAAATTCCCTTTCAACCACAATCACAAGCATAATTCAGCACTGTTAACTACACTCATGATAATTTGCTACCATCACCTCTATCCGTCCCCAAACTTCATAATTAACCTAATTAAAAATTCTGCACAATTTAAGCATCAGCTTCTCATTCTTTACCCTTATTCTATTTCCTGGCACCTATATTCCAGATTTCAAATCTATGAGTTTGCTTATTATCTTTAGAACGTATTAGTGAGATCATAAAATATTTGTCCTTTTGTGTCTGGCTTATTTCACTCAACATAATGTCCTCAAGGTTCATCCATGTTGCATGCATCAGGACTTCATTCCTTCTTTAACTTATACCACATTGTGTTTACCCATTCATCAGTTGATGGACCTTGGGTATTTTTAACCCCATTCTTTTGGTCACAACAAGGCACAAGATCATTCCAGATTGAAGTCATGGGAGGAGCTACAGAAATATTGTGGCCATGTTTTTCAACCTCCTGAACCATATAAGATAAATGATAATAGGTGGCATAATTGATAAATATTAATACATTTTGTTGAATAAATCATATTACAGTTGAAGGTATTTGATCTCCATGATACAGCTATAGTTAAATCCATGCTTAAAATATTTTTTAAGAATTCTTATATAAAATACATTTTATTGAGAAATTTCAGGAAATTCATGTGAGTCTTTCACATATTTATTAATGTCACATTTAAGCTTAAAAGACCAGGTATATCCTACAGCTTTCTAAATCAATAGGTAAAATGAAGACTCTGACAATAGCTGATACAATCTCAGTATTAATTCACAAATGCAAAAACCTTACCATTTTTTTAAAGGACCAATGTCGAATACAATGAATTACTTTTAGAGTTACTCTCTGCTTGTGAATAAGCCCACCAGCTGGTTTCTCTTAGGGCCTGATTAAATGAACCATTGCTTATGTTCATGAATAACTGTCAATGCATTATAAAAAAAAGTTGATGTTAACATACTATCTTCTAACTCAATAAATATTTTTGTAATAATTAAATGATTTTAGTTCCTTTCCTGAAGAGAAAAAAAAGCAGAGAATATTTAAATATCTAGCCCAAGAACAAAGTGATCCTTTTAAAATACAGGACAGATTTTGTTTCCTCTCTGTTCATAATTCTCAATGCTTTTCAACCATGTTCAGAATACAATCCAGAAGTTCCTGGCTCTTCTCTGAACCCATCTACTAAGCCCATCCCTTAACTCCTTGTCCAACAGCTACTCCAACCTGTGTGCTATTCCTTAAACATGCTAAGCACACACACAACTCAGAGCTTTGCACTTGTGATTTCTTCTATCTGAAATGCTCTTCCCCAAACATGGCTTTCACTGTCACATTACATAAGCTTCAGTACATGTGCCAATTCCTCAAAGAGGACTTCCTCAGCCACTTAATCAAAAGTAGAACCATCTGTCATTCTCTTCTCCTTACAGTGCTTAATTTTTCTTCGTAACACTTGTCATCACCTGACTTTATAATGCATAACTTTCCAAGTTTATCAAAAACCTCACTTGAATCAGGGTTGCAACCCTATCACTGAACCAAACTGGTCATGTCAACAAAATCCTGTAATGTTGTTATATAAAATAGTCATTACTTGGTCCTCATCCTAATTTGAAACAGTTGTTTATTCCCTCATCCTTGAAATACTATGGCTTCCAAGATAGCATATTATTTTAGTTTTTCTCCTATCTCACTGGTTGCTCTTTATTAGGCTCCTTTGCAAGTTCTCCCCCTTCTTCTCAACCTCTTAATTTTAGAGTATCTCATGGCTCAATAGTTGGTTTTTATTTACACTCACAATCCTGGTATTCCTTATTCAATGTCCTGGCTTTGAATTCTGTTTTTATGCTAATATTCCCTCTCCAGACCTTTGTCCTGAATGCCAGATTATAAATCCAACTCCTTCCTCAACTTCTTCTCTTAGATTTCTCATAGGCATCTTCAAAGTTAACACATCCAAACTTGAATCCTAAACTTCTCTCAACCTGCTCCTCAAAAATTCTTCAACATTGGATGATGGCAAATCTAGCTTCGTAGTTGCTTGGGACCAAATCCTGGGAGTTGTCCAACCCACATTCAATCTCTCAGCAAACTATGCTGTGTCTTGCTTCAACATATAACCAGAATCCACAATCACTACTCACCATTTCTACTGCAACCACCACAATCCATGCCACCATCATCTCTTGCCTGCAGTGCAGTAGATACTCTCCCACCTGTTCTCAACATGTCAGCCAGAGTTGTCCTACTAAAACAGGGTCAGTTTATGTTACTCCTCTACTCAAAACTCCAAGATGGCTCTCTATTTTATTTAGATTAAAGTAGCCTGTTCTTTAATTTGCTTACAGGATGCTATATGCAATCTGAGACCTACCCATGTCTTTCAGGCTCATTTTCTACCATTCTCACTCTGCCTCAGTTACACTGGTTTAATGCTTTCTGACAAGCATATTTCTGACTCAGGGCCTTGGAATGGACTATTTCCTCAGTCTGGAATTCTGTTCTTCCAGGTATCCATATGGCTAACTCTCCACATCCTTCAAGTCTTTATTCAAATGCCCTCTTGTCAATGAAGCCTATTTTGACTGACCATCATATTTAAAATTTCCAGGACTCATTTTTCTTATCCTGTTTAATTTTAAAAAATAATTTATTCATTTCTTGGGTTTGGTGATTATTGTTTAAATCCTTCCATGAGAGTAAAGGGTCTATGAGGGCAAAGCGTCATGTGCTTTCTTCATGTATGTTGACTAGGCACCTAAAACAGTGCTGGGCACATAATAATGCTCAAGTAGTATTGTTGAATGAATGAAGGGCTGAATGTAAACAACAGATCTCTATAGCCTATATTTAAATCATCAAACATGTTAGTCTATTTAGATGTAAACCAAAACAGAATTTATGAATGAAAAGGAAAACATGAGATTTTTTTTATCTGACAACTGCCCTAACTATGGAATCTAATACAATTAAATACCAAGATTAAACACATTTTGGGCAAAGGAGGTAGATGTTATTTTCTCTAAATCTATTAAGTTTCCCATGTCCTTTTAATCAATATCACTTGAAATATTCAAGTCCTATAAACAAGTACATCAGATATTCTCTCTAGTATCTGTAACTCCAGCATTTCTTCAATTAGCACTATTTAATCTGATAAATGAAAAATTTGAAAATTTGAAATGCAATGGATTTATTGAAAATCATTCTGCATATGTAATAAACAAGTATATCATATAAATAAAAATTTATCTTTTAATAAAAGCAAATTGAATACTCAGTTAAAAGACTTGTATTTATTTAGCCTCATTACATTTCGAACATTTTATGTCATTAACATTGCAAATAAATGAATTATTAAGCTAAATTTGCCACAATAAATACTAATTAAATGCTTTACCAGTAATCCCATTCATGTCACTCTTTATGAATACTGTGTACTCTAAAACCAATGTCAGTCAACCAGGTTACTTATATTCTCTGATATTCAGACAGCTGTCTAGCTTATGTTTTATGGAAGAAAAGCATCTATCTCAGTATCAGAAAGAGATTTGCCTAAAATTATTGCTACAATCTCAACTCCATTTCATTTTAAAGTTAACTCCTGCAAATACTTTTTCTTTTTGCTATCTTGTGTTTATGTAAACAAACAAACAAAAAAAATCACATTACTTGTAAGAGCTGAAATAATTTAGAAGGGAATTTTGCAGAAATATGCACTAGCTTATGAAATTATAAAGGTTGAATTTTCACACTACTTACTTCAAACCTCCTCATAGCATAATAAAAATTAAAAAGTATTTAGAAAATACTTGTTCAAGTTTATAATTTACAAAAGTGTATACTAAGAAAAGGAAAAGTTTACTAAAAGGCAGAGGCCAGACTTTTCTGATTCACATTACATGTCCAAAGCATCATTTTCTGATATCATGTAAAGAGTATCTTTTTAAATTTAACTTTATTTATAAAAAAATTTAAAAATTCCAAATAAAATATAGCAAAGGAATAAGGAAAACAAATATCCTGAAATAACTTCATTGCTTCCAATAAGCTCCTACTATATCACAAGAAAATTAACGAATCATAGACATTCCTGAGCATTCCAATATCATTAAGATACCCTCAATATCTTATCTGTTCTTATCAGATTATCATTCCCCCTTCACTAGCTGCGATCTATCTCCCGGTCCCCTATAGTCTACAAAATAAAACATTTGTTTTACATTTTTCACAGAGTTCACATTAGTGGTAATATACAATATCTCTCCTTTTATAGCTGACTTATTTAACTTATCATTATGTCCTCAAGGTTCATTTGTGCTGTCACATGCTTCAAGACATCGTTCCTTCTCACAGCTGCACAGTATTCATCATACGTATGTACCACATTTTCTTTATCCACTTATCTGATGGAGGACATTTAAGTTGTTTCCATCTCTTGGCAATTGTGAACAATGCCTCTATGAACATTGGTGTGCAAATATCTGTTTGTGTCACTGCTTTCAGGTTCTCTGGGTGAATACCAGAACTGAAATTGCTGGATCGTAGGGTAACTCAAAACCTAGTTTTCTGAGGAACCACCCAACTGTTTTCTAGAGTGGCTGAACCATTACACAGTCTCACCAGCGAAGAAAAAAAGAGTTCCAATTTCTCCAAATCCTCTCCAGCATTTGTAGTTTCCTGTTTGTTTAAGCCATTCTTATTGGTGTGAGATGATACCTCACTGTGGTCTTGATTTGCATCTCCCTAACAGTTAGCAAAGATGAACATTTTTTCATGTTTTTTAGCCATTTGTATTTCCTCTTTGGAAAAATGTCTTTTCATATCTTTTGCCCATTTTATACTTGGGCTATTTGTAGTAATGTTGTTGAGTTGTAAGATTTCTTTATATATACAAGATAGCAGTCTCTTATCAGATTGATGGTTTCCAAACATTTTCTCCCATTGAGTTGGCTGTCTCTTTACCTTTTTGACAAATTCCTTTGAGGTATAGAAGCTTTTAATTCTGAGGAGTTCCCATTTATCTATTTTTTCTTGAGTTGCTTGTGCTTTGGGTGTAAGGTCTAAGAAGCGACCTCCTAATACTAGGTCTTGATGTTGCCCTACATTACCTTCTAGGAGATTTATGGTGCAGTCTCTCATACTGAGATCTTTGATCCATGCTGAATTAATTTTAGTACAGGGTGTGAGGTATGGGTCCTCTTTCACTCTTTTAGATATAGATATCCAATTCTCCCAACCCCATTTGTTGAAGAGGCTGTCATGTCCCAATTCAGTGAATTTGGGGGTCTTATCAAAAACCAGTCAACCATAGATCTGGGGGTCTATTTCTGAATTCTCAATTAGATTCCATTGATCAGTATGTCTATATTTGTGCCAATACCATGCTGTATCTTTATATACCATAGGGTATCTTTATGCAACACGTGGAGAATGTTAAGTGTATCTGCCAACTTATTGTGTGCTATTTTGGTTACAGGCTATACAACTGGGAATGTTTTGAAAATAGGAAATACAGACTGATTTTACAGATCTATATCAGACATTCCAATGAAACATATGTTTAAATTGTTCACTTATATTCTCTCTCCAAATGATCAACTACTTTTAGAAAGGAATGGGAGATAGTATGTCCTCTGGGGAAGTAAATACACAGGTTAATATTTTACTAGATAATTTTTAAAGCCAAGGGAGTTTTAGCATTGAAATACCCTTGGTTTGCATTATGCATATACATCAATTTTTTACTTGTATATTCAATATTTTGCCTAGTATGAATGCTACAACATTCTTCAAAAGACTTTGAAGCTATTCAGAGATTATAAACATTTCAATACAGATTATTAACTCATTCACTGATGTCCTTGGAACCATTATTGAATGGAAACTGCTTCTTCTCCTTAAAAGTAGTTAATGAATTTAAGTTAAATATTATTTTGTGCTTGTGTCCAGTAGTGATTTTAATGATGGGCACAGATTTTCAGAAAAACTAAATCCAAGAATGTGCTCAAATCCAACATACTCATAATTACATATCCTGTTTCACCTTGTCATAAGAGATATGTCTTTTCAAGCAATTTAGGACCAAAATTAAACAATTTAAATTGTATCCTGAATTGTAAACAACAAATGAGTTTAATAATAAAGTATTATAAAATAAATAATCATAGCCAGGAGATACTGGTGAACATTCTGTTATTAAGTTTTCTAGTAATCAAATTTAATATTGTTTTTTGACTAGGCAGAAATAATTCTCTTTTAAAACATGTTTAAAATG
Organism: Choloepus didactylus; assembly: GCF_015220235.1. Classification (NCBI taxonomy): domain Eukaryota; kingdom Metazoa; phylum Chordata; class Mammalia; order Pilosa; family Megalonychidae; genus Choloepus; species Choloepus didactylus. Next base: position 64,928,969 of record NC_051308.1, on the reverse strand, counting down.
CTTGGATTTAGTATTTATTTGTAATAAAATGTCTTATTTTAATCTCACATACCCTGAATAAAATTGTTAAATTAAATAATTTACTATAATTTAAAATATTAAAAAAAAAATTACACCATGTCTCATTTTCCTTTTTGCTTAGTTAGTATACATAAAATTATTCTGATTCATTGGTACTGGTTGATATTGAAACAGAAAAACAAAAATGAATGTAATTTCCTATGATTTCTGTTATAAAAATACTTGTAAATTTTAAATAAGAAAATGGCTTACATAAAACCAATGTGTTTACACATTCTACTTCTGCATCATAATGGAAAAAAGTCACCTAATATCCTAAAATAAGACCACAAGTGCATTTATTGATGTTTTCCTAGTTTCAAGCATTGTTGTGGATGTTAGAGAGGCACAGATGAATGTGACAAAGCTCCTTCATCCTAATATAGGCATAAAAGAGTCTCTAACATCTAACATAAATGAATATGACCTCTACTTTATCATCATCATCATATCATAAATCAATACTTAAACCTTTCACTTATAACTTAGTCAATGTTAACTTAGATAAATTACATAAGCTTTAAAAAAAACTTTATCAAAAAATTTAAAAAAAAATTCCAAATAAAACATAGCAAAGGAATAAGAAAAACAAATATTCTGAAATAACGTCATTGCTTCCAATATGCTCCTACCATACCACAAGAAAATTAATGAACCATAGTCATACCTCAGCATTCCCATATAGTTAAGATTACCCTCAATATCTTATCCGTTCTTATTAGATTATCGTTCCCCCTTCACTAGCTGCTATCTCTAGGTCCTCTATATTCTACAGTATAATACATTTCTTTTACATTTTTCATAGGGATCACATTGGTGGTAATACACAATATCTCTCTTTTTGTAACTGACAAACTGTAAAAGAAAGCTTTTAAAACTTCATGATTTTCCTCTGAAAAGGAAATGTAATACTATTAACTTCTTCCTTCAGCTATTATGAAATTTAAATGAGATAGCACTCAGTGAAATACATGACACATAATAACTTCAATAAACTGAGTAGTGGTTTTGTTATTTATATTCAATTTGTAGAATGAAAGAAATAGTGTAAAAATGACACAAATATAAGCATCAAATATATAAAGAATAGTTTTAGGAAACTATTTTTTCCATTTGTAAAAGTAATTGTTACTATTAACAAGAGTCAGGAACTGTGGTGAAGGAGAGTAGCAATGAGAAAATAGTGAGTCTATTCCTCTTTTTTAGGGATTTGCTACCAGGAATATTAGCAGCAGGAAATCATTCATGGATTAATGATTAGCTGCAATCTTGTTCAATTCTTTCTCAATCCCACAACTTCCAAAACCTATGGAGGTTGAAATACAGGCAAGCTTGGAGGGCTCTGAAAAGAATTTGGTAATCAGCACCATAAACCTATAATCTTTAACTATTTAGAAAGAGCAGTCACGCTGATATTAGTTGAACTTTGGAAGGCTCGCTGTCATCATTTACGGAAAATGACAACAACTTCTTGATAACGGTAAGGGAAAAACAGATTAAGCACTATTTCATTGCCAAAATGTCAGTATCAGGCTAACGACTTGTTTTAAAAGGATTTCTTATCACTTAGATTTCTTGAATGCAAGCACTTCAGTTGTAATTATATTTTAAAAACAGTATCTATATATAAATATATATTTATATAGTCCACTGCTTTGTCTAACTAATAAATATATCATTATATGATAATAACTTTAAGTTTTAAATATTAAAATATTTATATTTTGAAAAAAAATCCTGATAAGAGTTTCTCTTTTTATACTACCTTACACATATACTCACTGTCACTGTTATCATCTAAATAGGCACTGACTTTCACTTGTCTTAAGGATTTTATATTTTTATGAAGATTAAATATGCCTATTTTTTAATCCTATGTTCCTCAGAAAGCAGAAAATTCCTGCCATGCTTATATTTTTGCATAGTTCTGGACAATATTCAGGATACTAAGCTTCATGTATTTTAGACGAATATCACTTGTAGCAGCGTGTATTTTAAAGATCGCTATTGCAGAATAAATATCCTTTAGTAATTTCATAGGAAGGCACTCTGGCAAGTTTTCCTAAAGTCAAAATAGACGCATTTTAAGTAATACAGACTAAAGGGCAAATTGTATTCAAATGTCTCAACACTGACTTAGACCTTCGTTACCATCAACATATACCAGAAAAATAGAGAAACGTCCTTCAGCTATTCATATCATCTAATAATTCCACAGTGAATGAAGACATTGCACAATTAACCAGCCCAGTATATGACTAGGACAGGATCAAACAACTATAGCTATTGAGGAATATAATATTTTGCTTGGGTTTCAATCAATATTTGTTGATTTTCCAATATATATCAATAGATGAAGGCAAAAGATAACAATGTCGTGAGGTAAGGAATATTGGGAAATTTTGCAGGTGAAGAGAAGATAAAATTGTTTCATTTTTGAACATGTTGAATTTAACATTCCTGGGAGATATACATGTCCAATACATTTAAATGATCTGTTTTATAAATATATACTTATGAGAAGTCATTCTTAAATGCCTTGGGTAAACTCTACTTGATAGTGATTATTTGTTTTACAATTCTAATCTTCCTCATTCTGAAAAATATTAATAGATTCTTGATATTAAAATTCAAATAATACAGAAATATATAAAGTTAAAGTAATTAATATCTCACTCCTATCCTATTCTTAAGGTAATTAATGTTTAGCAAGTTTTCCTTTATTTGCTTGGCTTTTGTTTGTTTTGCTTTGTTTAGGTGTTTAAATTAAATGTACTTTTGACTTTAGTTTGGAAATCTGTTACCTTAGGATTTGTATAACTGTCTTTTTTATGTGAGCTTGGGCTATAGTTCCCTATCTCAAAATACATTCCTTTAAAATACATTTTGTCAGTATTGCTAAGCAGATACAGGGTTTTGTAATCTAATATATTTGGGAACTCTGGGTTAAGCATAATTTATTTACCAAAATTCTTTACAGATCCTTTTAACAGGCTAATGTTTATTGTGAATCTCTGAGAGTGGAATATATTTTTGTAGGATTTGCTAAAGTTCTTGGTTTTGATTGAGAACATCAAGGGATATGTGTTTTATGAACTAAACTACGAGAATACCAGCTCACAGTTTTTGTTGTTTCTTAATATTTTAGAATCAATTTTGCTCAATTGTAAAATGACTAGGATAACTTTCTAAGTTTGTCCAAACTCTGGATAGTTTACACAGCCCTAAATTAACTTCTCCTTGAAGGAACTTAAACTGTCAGACCCCAGAGTTTTGTAGTTTGTTTTTTTTTTTTAAAGGAGATTAAAGACATAAATTCAGAATCTAAAATTTTAAAAATACTCTTTTTCTACCCTGAATGTCAGTTTAATACTGCTTAAAAACCTATATGTTAGCACTTTGGAATGACCCACCATGCCTTCCATGGAGCCCCAAGAATCAAAGTGCCTTCCTCATCATTCCTTGACTTTGTTGACTCCCTATGACTCTGGACCTAGAGCAATTTTGAAAAAATACAGCTTATCAATGTAAGCCCATAGGAGCCCCATTGAGCATTGGACAAAGATAGAAGAAGCATCCTAAATCTGCTCACAACGATGCTGCCAGAACCAAACAGATTTTGTAAAAAAAATTGCAATTATTTTAAATGGAGGTCACCAAATTGAGGATGTCATGCAGAAGGCAAGACCCAAAATTGTATTTCATTAAAAAAATTTAACTCCACTTTTTTATTAGCTGGTGTCCAGTTTAATCTCATGAAGGTTAATGTTTGTTAATGAAAAGACTTAAAGCACCTATGCTAAACCACAACCACATGAACTGAAAAAAGATTAGATCCTGTTTTTGCAATATAGATCTACGGTCACGATATATAACATACTAGACATCTATCTTCTAATTAAACTTGGAAATAAAAAGACTATCAAGGAAGTATTCACTTCTTAAATCTCATTTTCAATAAATATTCCTCCATTTAGAAAAACTAACAACTTAATTCCTTTTAAAGTACCTTTAAATCTGCATTTTATTTTTTTCACACCTAACAAAAGGAAGTTCACCAGGGTAAGAGAAATTATCTAATACTATGCCAACCATATCAGTGATAGTATTCTTTCTTATATTAAACACTTCAACTAAATGTATTCTGTGTTGCCCATTGCTGGTCCTATAGAATGTATTTCTTTTAAGAAAATCATATTAAATTTTAGTTTGTTATTATCATTATTTAAATAAAATGCAAGCATCTGCTGAACAGTTTTAAAGTTTTCATTTACTCATAGCTTATAGGCTATTAATATTATAATGTACAAAGATGGAAGAAGTATTTTGGATCATGGTAGGGAGGATGGAACATTTAATCATGGAATGCTTTGTTCTCTTTCAACTCCTTAAGTTAAATGCTGCACAGAGCATGTATTCATAATATCCATAGTCATTTATTAAGAAAAGTGCATTGTGTCTTAATGTAAAGTGCATTTCCCACTGTGAATTTTGGAGGAAGTAGACAAATAGGTTAAGTCTAGGAGACTCCAATATTAAGAAACTAAAGCCTATTTGGAAAAAATAAGGACCTTTATCATCAAAGAAAAGAATTATAATTATTTTCATATTTTAAAAATAAAATCATATATATGTGGTAGGAAGATGGCGGCATAGAAAGAAGTGGAAGACTTAGTCTACCCCAGAACAATTCATAAATGAACAAAAAAACAGTAAATAACCTGGAATAACAGTGGAGAGACAAACGTGACTGTACACTCAACATCCACAGACATGAATTGGGAGGAATGCCCGAGATCACAGCATAAAATCTGTAAGTAAAATTGCGGACCCGCGCTGAGAGCTGAGAGCCTCTTGCCAGGAGCCCCTCCCTCACGGAAGCCGCACTGTGCACTTTCTCATCCCAGCTCCAAGTGAGGTTTTAATAATAACTGCTCAATACAGACAGCGAAGCCTCAACAAGCAGAGGCTTTTGGTGACAACTGACCTTGGGAGACTCGGGGGACATATTCTGTCTCTCGCTCGCTCAATATGGAGAAAACCTCAGCTGCTCTCAGCCCACAAGGAGTTGCAGTAAAGACAGCCTCACACATTCTGCATTCTGAAATGAGCTGAGAGCCCTGTGGCACAGCCCAGCGGCCTAGGGCTTCCCTTGAGGGACGGCGCACACTGATGATGTAGCACAGCATTCCCTCGGCTGAGGGAGGATCGCGGCTGGGAGGGGGGATCCGCTCGGAGAACCCAGGGGCTCTACACCAAGTCCGGTGGTTTGTGGGACACCGAGAGAGAACTGCCCTTCCTCCATTGGCGGACGGCTCCAGCAACACACCCAAACTGAGTTCTCCAACTGAACACACAAGAATCATTTCCCCAAACTCTGTGGAAAAAAGGTTGAGAACTGACTGGAGGGATATAGGTGGCTCACAAACGCCATCTGCTGGTTACTTAGAGAAACTGTACGTCACCAAACTGTGTCTCTGAAAAATTAGATAGATATCCTTTTTTTTTTTTTGATACAACTTGAAAGAACCCTATCAAGCAAAACAAATGCCAAGAGGCCAAAAACAACAGAAAATCTTAATGCATATGATAAAACCAGATGATATGGAGTATCCAGCTCCAAACACACAAATAAAGATTTCGTAAGAAACATTATTCCTCGCAAATTTAATTAAAGAACTACAATCAAAGAATGAAAACATGACAAAGGATTTAAAGGACATCAAGAGGACCATGGCCCAGGATATAAGTGCCATAAAGAAGACCCTAGAAGAGCATAAAGAAGACATTGCAAGAGTAAATAAAAAAATAGAAGACCTTATGGAAATAAAAGAAACTGTTGGCCAAATAAAACAGACTCTGGATATTCACAATACAAGACGACAGGAAGCTGAACAACATCTCAGTGACCTAGAAATCCACAGAACAGAAAATGAAAGAACAAAAGAAAGAATGGAGAAAAAAATTGAAAAAATCTCAATGGATCTCAGGGATACGATAGATAAAATAAAATGTCCAAACTTAAGACTCATTGGTATCCCAGAAGGGGAAGAGAAGGGTAAAGGTCTAGAAAGAGTATTCAAAGAAACTGTTGGGGAAAACTTCCCCAACCTTCAACACAATATAAACACACAAAGAATAAATGCCCAGCAAACTCCAAATAGAATAAATCCAAATAAACCCACCCCAAGACATATCCTGATCAGACTGTCAAATACTGAAGAGAAGGAGCAAGTTCTGAAAGCAGCAAGAGAAAAGCAATTCACCACATACAAAGGAAACAATATAGGACTAAGTAGTGACTACTCAGTGGCCACTATGGAGGCGAGAAGGCAGTGGCATGACATATTTAAAATTCTGAGACAGAAAAATTTCCAGCCAAGAATACTTTATCCAGCAAAACTCCTTCAGATTTGAGGGAGAGCTTAAATTTTTCACAGACAAACAATTGCTGAGAGACTTTGCCAATAAAAGACCTGCCCTGCTTCAGATTCTAAAGGAAGCCCTATCAACAGAGAGACAAAGAAAGGAGAAAGAGATATAGAGAATTTTAACAGACATATATAGTACCTTACATCCCAAATCACCAGGACACTCATTTTTCTCTAGTGATCACAGATCTTTCTCCAGAAGGGACCATAAGCTGGGACATAAAACAAGCCTCAAGAAATTAATAAAAAAAAAAAAAATTGAATATACTCAAAGAACATTCTCCAAACACAATGGAATACAAATAGAAATCAATAATTTTTGAACTATAACTCCACTATTTACTTCCTACATGATAAAAAATACACAAACTAAGGACAAATCAGTGGTTTTGAACTCAACGTAAAATATGTAATTTTAGACAACTATATAAAGGTGGGGGAATGAAGGAGTATAGGAACATAGTTTATGTGCCCTATTGAAGTGAAGGTGGTATCAAAGAAAAACAAGATTGATAGGGATTTAAGAGGTTAATTTTTAGCCCCACAGTAAACACAAAGAAATTATCAGAGAATATAACCATAGAGATGAAAAGTAGAGTTTGGGTTAAGAGAAATGGGGGAAGGGGCAATGGGAAGTTAAGAAAGGAGTGTAGGGTTGCTGTTTGAGATGAAGGGAAATTTCTAGTAATGGATGGTGGGAAAGAGCATAACGTCATTCTAAATGTGATTAATCCCACTAATGGAAGGCTAGGGAGGGGGTGGAATGGGAAGATTTAGGCTGTATATATGTTTCCACAATTGAAAAAAAAAAAAAAAAAAAGTCTAACTAGACAACAATTGAATGCTAAGGATGAACTTGGATGGGATTGGAGGGTGGAGGACAGGTGACTCGAAGGGACACAGTTGAGACATAAGGAAAAGGAAATACAGAATGTAAGCACTGTATCATTGTTGAATCTCTTATACTTCTTAGCTGTGCTTAATGGAATTTCATAAAAGAATGCTCTTGTTCATGGGAACTACATACGTGAATTATAGTGTATGTTCAAGGATGTGTACAGCTAACTCTCATATGTTCAGAAGACAGAGAAATATATGATGGATGATAGATAGGGAGGGAGGGAGGGAGGGAAAGAAATAGTGATGTGACAGCATGTTAAAGTTAGTGGATTCAGCTATCGGAGGAGGGGGGGTCAGGGTATGATGGAATTCTGTGTATGGGGTAGTATTGTTTTTGCAACTATTCATGTAACTTTGAATTTATTTCAAAATAAAAAAATGGAAAAAAAAATCATATATGTGTGTGTGTGTATGTATATATATATATATATATATATATATATATACACATATACACATATAGCAGTAAATAAAGACAATGTAATCACCATATCATCCTATTAATAAATGAAAACATTTTTTATTTATTACTTCTTGCTTCTGGGAAAATTTTGAGGATTTTCCTCTTTTGAAGCTCCAATAAAGTGTTTACATTTTTTTTCTCTTTTGCAGATGATGTGCATTAGAAAAGGCTTTGTATTTACCTCTCATCTGTTTAATGAGTGTAACCTAAGCATCAGGCCTAATACTAGGGACTTGGGAGACATGTAAAAACAGGCATGGTTGATCCCTTGATGTAACTTACAGTCTAGTGGAAGAGATAAAAAGAATGGCATGTAAATATATGAAAATATATAAAGAAGAGCTTCCCAGGACTATAATAGTGTGATTTGATCTGCTCAGGTGGGTCAGTAAAGGCCTCAATGAAAAAGTGATGCTTAAATTAAAATAGAGAGGATGAGTCAGATTTTACTTAAAAGAGAAAGAGGGAAGAGATATTCTAGAGAGGAGGGATCTTAGCTTGTTGGAGGAAATGAACAATAAGAAAAAAGCAAGTACTCCTGGGCAGAGAGAAAAATAAAGAATGTGAGAATGCTCTGAAAAGGTAAGGAGCATCCTGTGTTTTTGTTTCCTTGATGCTCAGGCAAATACCAGGAAATAGGTTGGCTTAAGCAATAGGAATCAAGGCATCATTAATGTCATGCTTTCTTCCTGAAGACTGGCATTCTGGGGATGGCTGCTGGTGATTCTTGGTTCTTAGCGTGTCACATGACAAGGCACATGGTGGCATCTCCTGGTCTCTCCCTTCTCTTCTGGATTCTTTTGATGTTCAGATTCTGGCTGCTCCCTCTTTGGCTTTTCTCTCTCCGGTATTAGGATTAAGACCCATACTAATCTAGGTAGGCCACACCTTAACTGGAGTTAAACTAATCAAAAAGTCCTACTTACAATAGGTTCAGACCCACAACAATAGATTAAATTTATGAACATGTTTTTCTGGGATATATACAGCTCCAAATCACCACTCTCTACTCTCTAGGCACCAAAAAGACATACTCTTTCTACATGCAAAATACATTAATTACACCGGAACATACTAAAAGCCTTAGGGCACTTCAGTAACAATGCTAAGTAAAAAGTCTCATCAAAATCAGTTACGGATGTTGTGCTAGTTTGGAGCTGTCGTGTATGCCACAAAAGGCCATGTTCTTTTAATCCATTCTTGTGTGGGCAGAACTATTGTGGTTGGGACCTTTTGCTTAGGTTGTTTCCATGGAGACATGATGCACCCAATTCAAGGTGGGTCTTAATCCTTTTTGGAGTCCTTTGTGAGAATATAAGAGACAGTAAAAGCCCAGAGAGCTTAGAGAGAAATGCCCAGAGACATTTGGAGACAGCCAGTGAAACCAGAACCAGGAGAGAAGGACCAGCAGACGTTGCCAGGTGCATTCCCAAGTGACAGAGAACCCCAGATGCCAGAAGTCTTTCCTCAGAGGTTTCTTCCTCTTGATGCCTTAATTTGAACATTTTCATGGCCTTGGAACTGTAAATTTGTAATCTGATAAAGCCCCATTGAAAAAGCCAACCCATTTCTGGTATATTGCATTCCAGCAGCTTTAGGAAAGCAAAACAGGTGTGGTCTGTCTGGGGGTACAATTTCCCTCTATCTGTGAACCTTTAAAAATCTAGAAAACAAGTTATCTGCTTCCAATATACAATGGTGGGGCAGGTATAGGAGTGACATTCTCATTCCAATGTGGGGAAATAGGAAGGAAAACAGGGGTTACAGGACCCAAATAATTCCAAAATCCAGCAGGGAATACTCCATTCAATTCCAAGGTCTCAGAGTCATCCATGGATCAATGTTTTGTCCTCCAGTTATAACAAAGTGACAGCCCCTCCCTTTCCAAATACTTGTGCAGTGGCCATGTTGTCCTCAAACTCTGAGGTAAAGGCTCCGACCTCTCCATGGATCAGGATTATGGCCAGGCTCTGTATAAATTACAGGACATAGGCCTCACCCTCTCTGAGCAGTGGTGGCTCTCTGCAAATGCTGGAGCACAGGCCCAAAAATCTCTGAGCTTTGACGCAGCAGCACTCTCCATGATATACAAGGTGGAAGGCCTGTCCTCTCCAAGTGCCAGGGCACATGATCTGCCCCTCCAAGCCCAGGTGTGGACCTGCCCTTTCCATACACATGGGCGGGCCTCCTCTCGAGTGGAGACTGTCTTTGTTCCAGTCCTCAGCTTCCATGGTTCTGACCTAAAAGTCATTCTTCCTGCAGTTTATCCCTTCTTTATCCATTTCAGCCCAATATGGTGGTGGTTCCACTCATACCTATCTCACAAAAAGTTGTCAACTTTGCATGTAGTTAGCAAGGGTCCAAACCATCAGACAAAAGGACTTTCCATAGTTCCTTAATGGATAACTGCATTTCCAATCCTGAAATGGCTAACTGGTTCCATGTTCAGTTAAAATTTCATGTGGAAATATTCTCTGGGGACTTTCTTTCTGGAAGCTCACTGAGCCACTTCTGTCCCTAGTCTCAGAGAACATTATCAGGATGGGCTCAGAATTTTCCAAACTATCAATTTCTGGTTTCTTTGTTCCCAGGAGCTCATTTCTCAGCATAACTCTTTCCTCTCTAATTTCACTATAAGGAGAAACCAGGCTACACCTTCCAAGTTCATCACTTTCAAGTTCTGCCTTCCATCTCTGACATCAGAACTTAATTTTGCCAATTTCTCTGCCATTTTAAAACAAGGATCACCTTTCCTCCAGTTTCCAATAACACATTTATCATTTCCTTCCAAGGCATCAATCACTGAAACTACCTTTAATGTCCATATTTCTACCAACATTCTGCTCATGATGAATTATGTATTATCTAAGACAACAGAAACTTTCCCTGCAGCTCTCACTCACTTTTAAGCCCTCACAATTCTTTCAGCCTCTACCCGTTACCCAATTTCAAGCTGTTCCCATGTTTTTGGTATTTGCAATAGCAGCACCCCACTCCTGGTACCAAAATCTGTTTTAGTTTCCTTGGCTGCTCAAGCAAATATCACATGATGGGTTGGCTTAAACAATGGGAATTTATTAGCTCACAATTTTGAGGCTATGAGATCTAAATCAAGATGTCATCAAAGTGATGCTTTCTTCCTGAAGACTCACATTATGACACTGGCTGCTGGTGATTCTTGGTCCTCAGAATGTCACACGGCAAGGCACATGTTGGCATCTCCTGGTATTTCCCCTCTCTTCTGGGGTCTGCTGATGTTCAACTTCTGGCTGCTCCTTCTGTGGCTTTTTTCTCTGTCTGAATTTTATTAATCTTATAAAGGACTCTAGTAATAGGATTGAGACCTATCCTGATCGAGGTAAGCCACACCCTAGCTGAAGTTAACCTAATCAATAGTCCTACTTATAACAGGTTCATACCTACAGGAATGGATTAAGTTTAAGAACATGTTTTTCTGGCGTATGCAGAGACAAAGCCACTACATCCTAAAAGTGCAGAAAATTTCAGCCATATTAAGGAGTTTTATATCCATTCAAAAAACACATGGAAAATCTTAACAACCATGAAGCAAGTGGTAATAGAATTAGCTTTGTATTTCACAGAGGTTGGTTTGGTTGCCATGAAATTAATGGATTGGAATGGAACCAGAGAAAATACAGGAAAAACAGTTAGAAATCTGTTGCTGTAGTGCAGATAAGAGGTTATGATTTAATTGATAAGGGAGGTGGTGACAGGAGTAGATGGACTTGGAGGATAATTAGAAGATAGTATCTGTGAGATTTGGTGAAAGATTGGCTATTTCATAACAGAACAAGAAGTCTGAACGGTGTCCACCAGATAACTAGATTGCCCAAGAAAACAAACAGTAGTTGCTATTTGAGAGAGGTAGACAATTTCAAGAAGAAAGATCATAAATTTGCTTTTGGACATATTTAATTTGAGGTCTGTAAAAGGAAATGTCACAGTAACAGTTGGATATATGGGTAAGGAGCTAAGGGAAAAGTCTGGGCTGGAGACATAAATGTTATGTCTTTAAATAAAGGATGTAATTAAAATGATGCAAACTGACCTAAGACAGTTTGGCTGGTCACAATGCTCAGGATCTTTTTGGAGCATATCCGTAATGTCCAAAGTTTAGAGGAAAAGAAACTTCAGTCTGCTAACTCCTCACAACCTTGCTGCTACACTTATGATGAGAGCAAATCATAAACCAAATTCTGCCATATACAAATACTTATTAATTGTTGTTCTGTAAGTGTGAAGAGGTTTCTGTTCTCCCTCTTTTGTGCATACCAAAAAACACCTTGAAAAAGATTCATTCCAAGGTAAATATGAAAATATACTGAAGTCAGGTTCAGCTAATTATCTTATTGAATGTGGTGACAGAATCCTCTGTTGGGTGGGAAGAAATAAATTTGAAAGATCTCACCAGACCATTATAATCCAATCATACAAGGGCAGAAGTAACTAAACAAACTTTCTTGTCAATAATATGTCTTGGAAAATATTTTTAATTTTGCTTATGTGAATTTGTAAGTATTCTTTATTGGTTCATGAATCTGGCCACAGACTACAGTTAAGAGTCCTTCACAAGCTTATTAGCCCAGCCTTAGGTCTTAGCTTGTATAGACACATCTGTATAACACTATCCATGCTGAAATATTTACTGGATTACAGACAACATAACGAAATATATGATATATTTTTAGGAAGAAAATAATAAAATGAAATAAGATGATGAAAGGGCCTAGGACTGATCCCTGAGAAACTAACATTCAATGGCACTTTATATTAGAGGATGAGCCCCAAAGTAAAGGAGTGTGTGTGTGTGTGTGTGTGTGTGTGTGTGTGTGTGTGTGTGTGTATGCATGCACCTAGGGAGTATGTGTATGTGTGCATCTACAGGTGTGCTCTATGTGCCCACATGCATGTTCATGTATCATCACATCACATAAATGTTTCTGATTTTATTATCAAGAGTGACTTACACTGGTTTTATAAGTCTTCCTGTGATGCCAGAGATCTCTTCCAAATATTTCTTAGCTCTCTTCTTAGTAATAGAACAGTAAGAAAATCTCAGTACTTCTAAGGACCATATTTTCTTTTTCCTCTCCTTCTCCTAAGGTTTAATTTTCAACAAACACCTCATTGCCTTTTCTGCCTTCTTTATTTACACTCCTCTTTCAAACCATTAGTTTACTTTCAGAAAAACAAATTCAAAAACATGTACAACTCAAAAGAATTTCTACTAGTTGCAAAGAAGATAGAATGGAATATTAAAAGTCCAACTTTAATATTGTTTAATAATTACTAAATAATTATTAAATAATTAAATATTGTTTAATAATATTTAATTAGTTTAATATTCCTCAATTATAGAATCTAGAGTGGCACAAATAAAGGAAGGCCAAGGAAGTAAGCAAGGGACAAACTATAATTGACTTTATTACATACAACACCAAGGCATTCACATTTATCCTGAAAACTCTGAAGGCACAAAGGAAAAAATTAAGCAAGAGAATGAATGATGTGATAAATTGGAAAGTGTTGAGCTCGTTAATAAAAGTCTGCTGACACTCCAACCAGTTACTACTGCCCCACCCAACAGCAACCATATTTATACAAGACTTTTAATCTCCAGAACAAAAATCACCTTTAAGACTCTGCCAATGCAAATCATCCAAGTGTAGTCACAGCTCTGAGCAGAGAAAATAATGGATGTGGAAAGCCAGGAAGATCAATCCTAAAGCATTTTCTATATTGAAAGTCTTGCTTCCCTGCAATTTACTTTTTGTTTTGGTTTGAGTTTATTTTGCCTATTTGATTTAATTTTTAAACATTAAGTGCACAGGCAAGAGTTAATAAAAACATATTAGCTTTACTCTCCATTAATTACCATTAAATGCTTAAAGATAGGCTCACAATTAGGGCTGATAAAATTAAAATACGTACAAATCTCTTTAATTCTCTTCAGAAAAGGTTTGTTTTAGCAATGCACTTTTTTCATTCCCAAGAAGCCAGTTAAGATAGACATGATTTATGTGATCTTGCACCTGTGAAATATTAAATGATACCGAATAATACGTATCAGCTAAGTTAAGCTGATGTGTACTCGTTTTTCATATTCCAAGAGGAATACCATGCTAGTTACTGCCACATAGCAAGACCAAGTATTCAATCTCTGGTCAACATTTTCTGGAAATCAAATAAGGGACAAAACAAGGCTTTAATTTATTTTTATCTGAAATGGTCCAAGTAGTCATTTAAACTAAAAGAGAACATGCACTTTAAAATGTCGTCATGTCTTGCAAGCAATGGGAATTACTCTACTGACAAAAGTAGAATTATTTTTATGTCATTATTTATTTGAATACAATTTTTAAAGTGTAATATTAAAAAGTCATGTTCATCAACAGGGAAACTTTATCATAATGATAAAACTTTTACTTTCATAATACTTAATCTCTGTATAAAGTCAACTGAAAAATTTCCTCCTTATAGAGGATGGTTAAGTAAACTTATATCTATTTCACATAGTTAATATTCCCAGATAATTCTGTAATACACAAATATAATTATATGTGAATAAGAATTTATCTAATCAGTTAATCTGAACATTTGAATAAGCTATCTACTGATGAGGTTTTGATTTTAAGCTAATATCAATTAGTATATCAGTATCTATGTAGCATGGTCTCCTACGTAAATAATTATTCTTCTTTTACACTGAATTTGCAAATGTTTTCCTGATCAATGATATTTGTTCATAGAGCAGGTTTGAGCAGGTTTAGGAGGTCAATGACACACACTAAACTAATGAAATTTCCTGGAAATCATGATTTGTGTTAACCTTTACCTAATGCACATTTTGTTTCTGTGACTTCAATTTTTAAAATATCTGTAAGAGCTTTACCAAATCATTTTATTTGAATTCAAAGAGATTAAGCAAGGAATTAATATTGCAATTAAGATACTACCATTCAAGAAAATCTTTGCTTTTGTTTTTTTTTCCATAAGAAAAAAACTTAACAAAGGAAAAAAATAACATCTGAAAATGCCAATATATTTAATAAGTATGCTATTTACTTTTTACTCACCATGGGACCCAGTCAATTCAAAATTCCATCTAACAGATATTATCTTAAAAGCATTTATTATTACTCTTAGTAATTATCAATGTCATACAATGACATAGTGCTGATGACATTCCTTTGTAAGGTATGGGGCATGCTAGGGAACGATCTCACACTAGTTGAAAAAAGCCAAAAACTTCAATTCCCTTATCCACAGAGGTGGTATTTTAGGGCAGAGAGGGTCAAAAACTTGCCCAACAATCTCTCAACTCATAAGAGGCAGCACCAGTGATATAATAAAGTTTTCATCACATTCCCCCAACTTGGTAGAACTAAAATAATATAAGCCTTCTCTGAGAAATTTTTGAAACTAGACATGTATTCTTTAAAGAAAAAAATCAGTTAGGAAGGAAACCAGTTACCTCAAAGCACTTTGTTTAGGCACTGTGTTCTAGATCCTTCTCTGTACCAAAAGGAAACCAAATTTAAAATCTAGTGAAATACATTACTAATTACTTATTTAGCTACTGATTAATTAGGGAGAATGGCTCAAATAACATAGATTTAACTAAGCTATGCTGTCCTACATAAATGATAAATTTCAGGACAGTGTCTTCCACTCATACAATGTAAAAAGACTGACTTAACACCAATTCTTTTACTACAACCTGTCCCTATCCACTTGAAATGTAACCCTCCGTTTTTGTTTGGTTTTCAAAATTTTTGGAACATGTTTTAAATACCTGTAGAAAGGTGTAAAACATGGCTAATACAGGAGAAAATAGTATTTCATAAATTGTCCTCATTATCAATCTCTTTGGATGTAATTAAAGTTGAAATAAATTTAATTTTCCATCTCTTTTTTTCCATTTTTCATCAACTATTTTGTCCTGAACACAGCATACAAACCAGTATCATTTCTGTAAAATTTTTATATAAGTAAAAATGGTAAATGAATTAATTTATGATAAAGGCAAGTACCTGAAGATAACAGACGGCTAATGTATCACAAAGTGATTCGTGGTGGATTATGTAGCAGGACTTTCGTGACAGTATTCTTGATAGAGTTGATGAGAAAAGTTTCTTTAAGGATTTGATATATGAACCAAGTTCTAAATGAGGCTAAAAGCTAAGAAAAGATCATACAGGCAGAGGAAATGCTAATTTCAAAACCCTTGACCCTCGAAATGGTCAAGGAGCAGAAAAAAGTAGGGATATTGAAGCCTAATGATTGAGAGAAAATATAAGTTGAAATCAGAGTGGTAAACATGGGCCTGATCATGGGAACCAGGTTACGTGTTTTTGCTTTTTTTTATCTTTTCTTAAGTGCATTTCATAAGTGCATTGTGAAACAAATGGAGTTTCTTAAAGTGGGAAGAATATTCTTACCACTTCGTGGAAACTATGTTGCAAGAGAGCAAACGTGTTAGCAGTCCAAGCAAGAAATAATGGTTTCTTGAATAGGAG
This sequence comes from Choloepus didactylus, assembly GCF_015220235.1. Classification (NCBI taxonomy): domain Eukaryota; kingdom Metazoa; phylum Chordata; class Mammalia; order Pilosa; family Megalonychidae; genus Choloepus; species Choloepus didactylus. The sequence goes on along the minus strand of NC_051308.1, from coordinate 64,912,575 downwards.
TTGTGACAGTGCAGACAGAGAGGTAGACGGAACCTGGGGAGATTTTGGAGGGAGAGACAATAGGGCTTGCTGATGGACTGGATGCTTAGTGTTAGGAAAAGGGAGAAGTCTAAATGATTCCAAGTTTTTTACTTCTTTAAGAGACTGAGTGAATAGTGGGATAATTTACTGAGAAGAAAGATGTGAGCATTAATTTTGTGTGTCAAATTGGCTAGTTTTTGTTGTCCAGTTGGTCAAGTGACCACCAGCCTGATCATTGCTGTGAGGATTTGCATCTATAGTTGACTTCATTCATAGCTGATTGCATCTACAAGCAACAAAGGAGATTGCCTCAGCAGTGAGGGGAGTCTCCTCATCCAGTCAGTCTGAAGTCTTAAAGCCAGAACTGAGGATTAAGGAATTACAAAGAAGACTGTCTGTCTCAACTTCAACTGGTCAACTCCTGCTGGGGAAAACTATTTCACCTTAATCAGAATTTACCATTTGCGGTTTCTCCTGGGGAACTCAACTTCACCTTCATTGAAGTTTCTAACTTCAAAGTGCCTGCCCTATAGAATTCAGACTTGCCAATCCTCATGATCACATGATCACATGAGCCAATTCCTATAATAAATATCTACATAAACACTCATCATGTTGGATCTGTTTCTTTGGAGAACCCTGACTAATACAATAGAGGAATGAACTGCCTGGAAAGAGAAGAATCAGAATGTCGTTTTGGAATGTTGGAGTTACCTACTTATAGATGGTATTGGAAGCCACTGACATCTACGAGATGACCTAGGCAGATAGAGAAAGCAGGTCCTTGACAGGAAGAAGAGATTTGATAACCTTCTCTTAAACTCAATGCCTGGACAGAAAATGATGTCTGGGAAAGTTAGGTAAAAGTGTAAATCATCTTTCCATTCATCTATGTTTTCCAATCTATCTCCTAGCATCAAGTTGAACACTACAAAGCACCAAACATTGTACCACAACACAATGCTCTGAAATAACTGCTTTCAGGCTACTGTTAAGCCTGCATATGTATAGAAAAGAAGACAGAGCATGGTTAGAAGAACCTGGACCCATTCCCAGTGGGCCACCAAAAAAAAAAGCTTAATTCCTTCCCTTAACCTCATAATACATACCTCATTGTGTGATAGGTCTACCATAAGAATTGAATGAAATAAGGCAAGTAAAACAAGTCAATAGGCAGGAAATTGATGCTATTTTTGTATTATATATATTTATATATATATATATATATATATATATATATATATATATATATTTTTTTTTTTTTTACAAGAACATAACATGGATTGTGCTTCTACACTCTATTGTTATTTATAATGCCTCTAAATAAATCTGCTTACAGAATGGGATTCCTGATTCTGGAGAAAAATCAAACAAACATTGATTCCACTGAAGAATGTTTGCTTTCATCTTTCCAAGAGCTAAGTAAAATTAAATTTTGCTCTTCTCCTCAGCTTCATATCAGATTTTATACTTAATCCCAAATATATTGATTTGTTTGCCTTCTATTTTGTTGTAATTGTCCCGGCCCGCAGGACGATCAACGGAGGCTCTGACTCCTGCGAGGGAAGAATGGTATGGGACAAGAGACACAAAGAACAACAGCAAGACAGGTTTCTGATCAAGCTGCAAAATTTTATTGAAAAGGCAGGGTATATATACTCTAAGGGTGGAGGGAGTGGCTAGTAAGGACGGGTGGCGACCTAGGATTGGCTGCTGCTGTTGCTAGGGTGGAAGGCAGATGTAGGGGGATTGGCGGTTGCTGTTGCTGGGGTGGAAGGCAGAAATACGGTTAGCTTTTGGCGCGAACTGGCTACTGCTTAGGCGGGAACTACTGTTACTTCCTTGAAGAAGGCTAATTATAGCTTAGGCTGTTCTTACATCAGCCCTGGCAGCCATGTTGCATGTCACCGGTATCGCTGAAGGTGAATATTATATATGCTACCTTAATTGTCCCCAACAATAATGACCCAATTTTTCTCTCCATTTCATAGATGAATAAACTAAGGTTCAGAGAGGGTAACTAAATTCATACAAGAAAGTCACAGAACAAAATATCTCAAATCCCATGAATTTATTTGTTACCTAAAGTCCCTTTAGATAGACTGTGTATATTCATATGGCCTTGTGAGAAATAAAGCCTAGGAACAATATTCTGCTAAGCTGGAGATCTGTCCCCTAAATTATGGCAATATAAATGCTACCTTATGTTTGAATAGCACTTTATAACTTATAAAATACTTTTACATAAATTATCTTCATCTTTGTGGTTTTTTTCCAGCACCGGGCCCTGTTTGAATTGACGTATTATAAAATAGAAAAGACTTAGAGAAAGGTCAATAAACAAACAAACCTAAAAATCCTGAGGAGAAAAGTTAAAGCATTTGGTGGATATTTGGCTTGAAAGAAAAAAACTGAGTGCTCTCAATTGTCAATATAAAATACAATTATAAAGCAGGGGATTGAAAGTGGTTTTTCACCTTCACAATAGGCACCCTATAGGGAATAAGCTCATATGAAATTCAAATGAGATATTTAGAAAATCCTGAAATCAATTTGCTAGCAAATCAACAATCTAAAAATAAATACCAAAAACTTATATAGAAAGATGTAATAGAGGTCTATAATAAGTATAATTCAATGGGCCAGCAGGCAAGACTTATAAAAAGAGCATCAAGTGGCCAAATGAACCTGGATTATTAAGGAAAGACAGAAATATTCTGAACAAAATTTGCATAGAAGAATGTTGGTAAAAGTTAATATAACGCTGAGGGAGGAGAGCTTAAGCAATAAATGTAGAGAAAGGAGACTAAATAAATACTAAAATGAACCTTTAACACTGAGCCAAAATACTTTAAAATGCATTAATGAAGATTATGGGCAAGAAAGAGGTTAAGCTATAATACAATGAAATAATTTAGAGAATTGGCTAATAAGAAATTGTGAGAACAGCAACAAATCATGATCCTGAGTATAAGAAATCTAAAGAACAGCTGAAATGGAAAAAATCTATACCAACTTAAGGTGTTAGCAGAAGAGGAATTAATAAGAAGGGAAAGATAAGAATAAAAAAATGAGAAGAAAATTTTTGAAAAGAGACTTTAAGGTATTTGAAAAAGATGTAAGAATTCAGCATGGATTTTGTCGCTTGGTGATAGGAAAATGCTTTTAGAATAATAAGAATGTATTATAAGATCTCTGATGTTGATGATGGTTTAAAATATACAACCATCTGGGCTGGATGGTATAGAAAGAGCTATATTTGGAGCCGAAGTGGAAATCAAAAAATGTTTTCAGGTCCATTTTTTAGTAAAATGGGTCTCTATTGAAATCTTCCCGACAATTGTATTTTTATCAAGTTCTCCTTGCATTTCACTAGTTTTTACTTTACATTTTAACTGCCACGTTTTTTAGACATATAGGTGAATGAATATAATAAAACCTTACAAACTGTTCATTTATCCATATACAATGTCTCTTATCCTTATACATTGTCTCTTACTACTCCGTTAAAGTGATTTTTTTTTTACATCAGGGATTCCATTCTGTTCAATCCCTAGCTGCTTTTTTCTAATTCTCTGACTTTAATGATCATCCATTTAGGCTGATGATCACAAAATGCATGTATCTAGTCTCAACCACTTTCCTGTCATGACATCAATCTGACCAAGATTTAAGGAAAGCATATGAAGCTTTGAATGTTTCTGGTAATACCACCACTCCCAGCCACCACCACATTGCTACTTCATGTCTAAAAGCTACCCATGAAATGAATCTCAATAAGGAAGCTCACATGAGAACTAACAATCCACCTTCTCATGAAGGACAATGACAACTAATGCCATTATAGGTTTCATCCTCTTTATCTCCATCACTACCAAAGCCAAAAATTACATATTATAATACAGACCATTATCTCCATTCTGCAGCCTAAGCCCTCTGATTTGACTAACTCATTCATCTCTTCTCAGACCTTATCCATGCAAGTAATCCAACAAACAACCTATGAACAGGAGACCTTCTGTTGCCTCCAGTTCCATTCCCTCCTCTTTCATGCTTTGCTTTGTATTGCAGGAGGCAGAAAGCCTGTCCAATTAGGTTCTGCTAATCTGGACGTACAGTTGGGAAACTAGAGTGCGGAGGGAACTGAGAAGCTGTTTTTGCCTGTTCTTTCATATTTTTTTGGTCTTTTAGGCAAAAACAGCAGTAGCTGGGAGGTGGGCTTCAGAGCTTCTGCTCAGCCTTTCAGCAATAGGCACCCCAGAGGCTGCAATGGCCCTTAAATTCTGACTCCAATAGCAGTAGCAGGTATTTTGGAAGTCTCAGCCTTATGGCATTAAGGGCTTTGAATTCCCAGGATCCTCCACGTTGGCGATCAAGTGGCTCCTGAATTCTTAAAGGCAGCAGCCAAGATGCTTCCAACTGCACTGTTTTCAATATTGTTCTTCCAGTTTTCAGTGGGATAATCACATTCCCCTTTTTGCTTCCAGAACTTCCAATATTTTTTGTAACCAATTCCCCGTTTGAAATACCTAAAATGATTTTGTTTTTCTACTTACTGAAACATACTGACCTCTCAGATGGTTTGTCTGCTTTCATATCTAAAAATCTTCCTTTTCTCAGCTCCTTAGTCACCCAACCTCTGGTCATTTTTAGGTCATACCTTCAGCAATAACAGTAACATCTCCAATGAAAGGATCGAGTCAAATGTCTCCTCAAATGTTATATCCCTGGAGTTCTTCTTTCACCAAATGATACAAAATTACACTTTCCATCCTTCCTATATTATTTATACTGCTTAATTTATAGTTTTTATCATACCTGGCATAGAAGATGTAATTATTTATTTTTTATTAGTCTTCCGTTTCTGCCTGCCCCTAATTGTTATGAAAATATCAACTTTTTTATCTTGCCCATCTATCTTTAGCCAATAAAGTAGTTCTGGAATATATTAGCTTCCCAATAAATATTGGTTAAATAAACATATTTCATAGTTTATAGCTCATTCCATATCCTCTCATCTCCTCATATTTTGTGTTATTATTCTTCCCTGAATATTTTACTCTGATGGGGTATGGATGTAGTGCCTTAATGCTTTTATTTCCTCAAATATCTTTCTTACAAACTGGGAGGCAGGTATAGCTTTTTAATTTAAATGTTTTTCTCTCAGATATTTATAAATGTTTTCCCACTATCTCGTAGTTTCCAGTATAGGAGGTAAAATGGTTGTGTTGATTTTTCCTTTATAAACATAATTCATTTTCCATTGCTGCTGGAACAAATTGTCACAGACTTAGCATCTTAAAACAACAAATTTATTATCTCACGGCTCTGTAGGTCAGAAGTGTAGATGGGCTTGGCTGAATTCTCTACTAAGAATCTCACAAGGCTAAAATCAAGGTGTTGGCTGATGTAGGCCTTTATTGGAAGGCTTTGGGAAGAATCTGCTCCAAGCTCTTTCAGGTTGCTGGCAGATCAGGTGCATGCAGTTTTAGGTCTGAGGCCCCCGTTTCCTTAATGACTGTTGGCCTGGATCATTTCAGTTTCTAGTGACCTCCTGCCTTCCTTGGTTTTTGGTCGCCTTCATTTTCAAAGCCAGAAATGCTTAGTCAGATTTTCTCACACTTTGAATCTCTCTGACCTTCTCTTCTGCCTCATTTTTCCTTCTGCTGCATGTCTCTGTCTCCAGTTCAAGAAAGGTTTCTGCTTAAAAGGGCTCATGTAATTAGACTGGACCCACCCAGATTATCCAGGATAATCTCCTTATTTTATGGTCTGTAACCTTAATCACATATGCAAAGTACCTCTTGCCACAGTTTACAGTGATTAGGGTGTGAATATCTTTGGAGGGCCATTCTGCCTATATTTATATAAATAGATGAAAATAACCTATAATAATATCTTATAAGTAAATAACCTATTATTTTCCTATGGGAAGCTTGAACACATTTTCTTTTTGTCCTTAGGGTTAAGTATTTTTAGCAGAATATACTAAGATGTGCATTTTTCTCATATTTTAATCTGCAGGCTCATGTCTTTAGTCTACACAGCATAAGTTTTTCTATTGTTTAATTATCTTGCCTTGATTTATTGCTCTTCCTCTTTCTGATATTCCTAGTATTCATCAGATCTTCTGGATACATCCTCCAAATTTATTCCCGATTGTTCCCTGTTTATTAAGCAAGTTTATTTCATTAGGAAACCATTTTGATTGTTTTCACTGTTTTGGTGGCTGGTCCTCTAAGTGAGTGGCCATTTTCCTTTATCTACTCCTTGGGTAAGGATGCCTTTAGTGGTGAAGGTCCTGAGAATCATGGCAAGTGGACAGGTCTTTGCTTCTGGGAGCCAGCAATGGCCCTAGTTGTGAAACCTCAGCTGAGACTCAGAAAGAAATCTCTCTGGACTATTCTTTGTTCAAGCTTTCCAGTCTCAAGAGGCAGAAAAGGCTCAGTCAGCTTCTCCAGTTCTTCCCCAGTTCTTTGGTGGCCAGGTAAACTGACCACAATCACCCCAGCTAATGTCACTCTTCCAACATATCCCCAGGCTTCAACATTCTCCTGGATCTGACACTTTTGGTCCTCACTCAAGGGCCTTTATTCTAGTCTCAGACTCTCCTCCTCCCCAAGTGGTAGAAAATGTCACAGTAGCTTTGTTCTTAGCACCTGTCTAGCCCCACAACCTGCTTATCCCAGCAATCATTTATCTCAAAAGACATGGCTAGGTAAAAGGTGTTATTAAGAGTGGAGGGGAAATGAGGATATGTTAAACAGACTTCCCAGAATCTTTGTTTCCTCTTGCCACCCTAGCTTCTATGCACTGCATTTTTTTAATATTCATTTTATTGAGATATATTCACATACCACGCAGTCATACAAAACAAATCGTACATTCAATTGTTCACAGTATCATTACATAGTTGTATATTCATCACCAAAATCAATCCCCAACACCTTCATTACCACACCAACAAAAATAACAAGAATAATAATTAAAGTGAAAAAGAGCAATTAAAGTAAAAAAGAACACTGGGTAGCTTTGTCTGTTTGTTTGTTTGTTTCCTTCCCCTATTTTTCTACTCATCCATCCATAAACTAGACAAAGGGGAGTGTGGTCCTTATGGCTTTCCCAATCCCATTGTCACCCCTCATAAGCTACATTTTTATACAATTGTCTCCAAGATTCACGGGTTCTGGGTTGTAGTTTGATAGTTTCAGGTATCTACCACCAGCTATCCCAATTCATTAGAACCTAAAAAGGGTTGTCTAAATTGTGCCTAAGAGTGCCCACCAGAGTGAGCTCTCGGCTCCTTTTGGAATCTCTCTGCCACTGAAGTTTATTTCATTTCCATTCACATCCCTCTTTTGGTCAAGAAGATACTCTCAGTCACACAATGCCGGGTCCACATTCATCCCCGGGAGTCATACTCTGCGTTGCCAGGGAGATTTACACCCCTGGGAGTTGGGTCCCATGTAGGGGGGAGGGCAGCAAGTTCACCTGTCGAGATAGCTCAGTTAGAGAGAGAGAGGGCCACATCTGAGCAACAAAGAGGTACTCAGGGGGAGACTCTTAGGCACCATTACATACAATTTTAGACTCTCCTTTGTGTATGCACTGCATTTTAAGTAGATCATTTCCATCTTTTAGATTAGATATTTTTTAATGGTCCCTTTGATCTCCATTACTGGTTTATTAGCTAGACCGCTTTTTAAATTTTATTTTAACAATTGCTTTAGGTCTTATCATTTCATGTATACAGTAGCACTTAAAAGAGCATGATTCTATTTGCCCAATCTGTCCTTTGTACTACTGTTGGGATACATTTTACTTCAAAACATACCTCTCTTCACTAATTTCTGATTTTGTCTTTTTTCTTTTTAGAAATCAAAGTCCTCTTAATAATTCCTAAGTCATAAATTGGGTTTCTTATCATACCTCATTTTGCTTCCCCTGGTAACATGTTAATACAGAAAGAAATAATTAGATAAAATTAAATTTTAACTTTTCTATGTTCCATTAGTACTTTGTTCATACTCCTAGTACAAATACTTACCCTTAAAACACTAAGATCCTTAGGGTCATATACCAAAAATATTCATCTCTGTAATCATAATTATTATCAGACATATACCAAGGGATTAGCAGATGTCTACTGACTTGCACAGAAACATCTTACAGAAAAATTACCTAAATTCCCTTGAGACATACAGTAGGTGCAATGTAGGTAGTAGACTATGTGTGACTGTGTAGGTATATAGGTGTTTATGCATAAAGGCACATTTAAAATTCTCTTAATACAAGTTGCCTGAAATGCATTATTTTTATTTTCCAGTGGAGAATTTATTCCTCAGCTGATATTCCATTCAAAAGTGAACCCTTTTCCCATCAAAAAAGTTTTTACTTCCCAACCTTTGTATTCAATATTTATTCAAGAGCATTTGTTATGCACATTCTACAGGCTGCCTAGATGTTAAAACTTACAAAAGCAATATGTACAGTAGCCAAGTTAGAAAAAGAGCTGTGTAGTACCACTGTCATGCAAGTATAGGGAAAAAAAATAAAACTATTTCCACATTAACAATTAATAAGGATATTAATAATAATTTATTGGTCCACAAAATAAATCATAATCTCTATTTGTTACCATTCATACATTAACTCAATGATTTTCACAAAAATCTGTTGTAGTACCATTATCCACATTGCAGATTTTAAACAGGCTGGTCTTTGACCAGTTAAGTGATATGAACTTACAATTACTAAATTAATTAATTGAGAAAGCATAACTTGAGCCCAGGACTGTACAGATGCAAAGCTTACAACTTTTGCCATTATACTGTAGAGCAAGAACACTTTAAAGCTTACTGAAGAAAATAACTCCGTGTTGTCATTTTGTTGTGTTAACAGCTATCATTAAGATAGAAATTAATGAAGTTAATAATAAGTGACAGAAAATAACTGTAAAAAGAGCAACCTGGGTAAAATATACTTGTTAAATGGAAAAGTTTGAGCACACAAAGATCCAGACTCAATTAGAATGGCGACTATTATTTTTTTTCCTATGGATTAAAGAAAAACAGTCTAGAAATATAGACAACCTAAAGTTTCCCCCATATTCAAATATACTATTCAGTGCTGTTAATTATGTTCATGATGTTGTGCTACCATCATCACCATCCATATCAAACCTTTTCCATTATTCACTGTAGAAATTATGTAGATTTCAAGCATTAATACCCTATTCCCTACCCATACCCCATCCCCTGGTAATCTTTATTCTAGATACTAATTCCAAGAGTTTGCTTATTCATAATCTCAATAAGCTCATACAATGTTTGTCTTTTTGTGTCTGCCTTATTTCACTCAACATGATGTTTTAAAGGTTCATCCATGTTGCCACATGTATCAGAACTTCATTCATTTTTATGGCTGAATAATATTCCCTTTGGTGTATATATCACATTTTCTTTATCCATTCATCTGTTGATGGACACTTGGGTTGCTTCCATCTTTTGGTTATTATGAATTATGCTGCTATGAATATCGCTGTGTAAATATGTGTTCTTTCAATTCTTCTGGATATATATCTAGAAATAATGTTGCCAGGTTATATAGTAATTCTATACTTGACTTTCTGAGGAAACACCAAACTCTCTTCCACAGTGGCTGTATCATTTTACATTGCCATTAGCAATGAACAAGTATTCCTATTTTCTCCAGGTCATCTCCAACACTTATAATTTTTGTTTGTTTGTTTGTTTTTTTAAGTAGCCATTCTAGGGTATAAAATGGTATCCCATTCTGGTTCCGATTTGCATGGCTAATGATGCTGAACATCTTTCATGTGCTTTCTGGCAAAACTTTGGAGAAATATCTATTTAAGTCTTTTGACCATTTTTAAATTGGATTGTTTGAATTCTTGTTGTTGAGTTGAAGGATTTCTTTATATAGTCTGGATATTAAACCCTTATTGGATACATGGTTTCCAAATATTTTCTCCCATTTAGTAAGTTGTCATTTTGCTTTCATAATAAAGTCCTTTGAGGCAGAAATGTTTTTAATTTTGATGAAGTCTCATTTATCTAATTTTTCTTTTATTGCTTGAGCTTTGGGTATAAAGTCTAAGAAAGCAATACCTAACACCAGGTCTTGAAGATGCTTCCCTACAATTCCTTCTAGGATTTTTATAGTTCTGGCTCTTATATTTAGGTCTTTGATACATTTTGAGATGATATTTTTTTAATATGGTGTGCATATGGAGATCATTTGCATTTGGAGATACAGTTTTCCCAGCACCATTTGTTGAAGAGACTGTTCTTTCCCCATTGAGAGATCTCGGCAGCGTTGTCAAAATTCAGTCGGCTGTAAATGGGAGGGTTGATTTCTGAACTTTCAATTTGATTCTATTGGTCTATATGTCTGTCCTTGTACCTGTACCATGCTGTTTCAATTGCTGTGGCTTTAAGATCTAGAAGTGTGAAAACTCCAACGTTATTCTTCTTTTTCAAGATGGTTCTGGCTATTCAGTCCCTCTTATCCTTCTACATAAATTTGATGATTGGCTTTTCATTTGTGAAAAGAAGGCTGCTGGACTTTTTATTGGAATTGCATTAAATTCATAAATCACACTGGGTAGACTTAATATCTTAACAATATTTAGTCTTTCAATCCATGTGGAGGGAATACCCTTCTATTCTAGTTTGCTAATGCTGCCAGAATGCAAAACACCAGAGATAGATTGGCTTTTATAAAAGGGGGTTTATTTGGTTACACAGTTACAGTCTTAAGGCCATAAAGTGTCTAAGGTAACACATCAACAATAGGGTACCTTCACTGGAGGATGGCCAATGGTGTCCGGAAAACCTCTGTTAGCTGGGAAAGTACATCACTGGCGTCTGCTCCAAAGTTCTGGTTTCAAAATGGCTTTCTCCTAGGACGTTCCTCTCTAGTCTTCTGCTTCTCTCCAAAATGTCACTCTCAGTTGCTCTTAGGGCATTTGTCCTCTCTTAGCTTCTCCAGAGCAAAAGTCTGCTTTCAAAGGCCATCTCCAAAATGTCTCTGTAAACTGCAGTTCCTCTCTCAGTTCCAGTGTATTCTTAGAAGTGTCCCTTTTGGCTGTAGCAAGCTCGCTCCTTTTGTCTGAGCTTATATAGTGCTCCAGTAATTTAATGCAGACCCACCCTGAATGGGTGGGGCAACACCTCCATGGAAATATCCAACCAAAGGTCTTGTCCCACAGTTGACTGAATCACATCTCCATGGAAACAACCAAAGGATTCCAAAATCTAATCAACATTAAAATGTCTGCCCACACAAGACTGCATCAAAGAAATGGCATTTTGGGGGACATAATACATCAAACTGGCACATTCTACCCCCTGGACCCCAAAATGACATAATCTTTCCATATACAGAAGACATTCATCCCACTGCCATATCATAAAAACTTAAATCATTTCAGTAACAATAGGTAAGTACAAGATCCCATCAGAATCAATCACAGGCATGGCTGGTCCTAAGGCATAACTCCCCTCTGGCTCTGAAACAAGTTATCTGCTTCTAATATACAAATGAGGGACAGTCACAGGGTAAACATTCCCACTGCCATAAGAAGAAACTGAAAGGAAAACAGGGTTTAAGGGACCAAAACAATTCCTAAAACTTGCAGGACAAATTCCATTAGATTTCAAAGTCTGAGAGTCATTAACAGAATGAGGCTTTATCCTTGGAGCCTAAGAGAGCGGGAGTCTAACCCTTCCTAAGGGCCTTTGTGGCGGCCCTTTTCTCTCCAAACACTGGGGTGAGTGCTCCAACATATCCACACATTGGGGAGACAACCTTCTCAGCCCCACTGTCCTCAAACATTGGGGCAGAACCTGGATTCTCTTCCAACTGTGCGGCACACACTCAACCCCTTCAGAACAGTGGGGTGGTGGCCAGGCTCTCCTCAGTCCTTTGGGAATGTGCTCCACCTTCTTTGAGGCCTGAGGTGGCAACACCTTTCCTGAATATCCAGGCGGAAAGCCCACCCTCGACCTCCGGGGCAAACTCACCCTTTCCATGTGTGTGGGCCACTCCGCTCTCCCAGCCTGAGAACTCTTGACTCCAGACCTCAAACTCCATGACTGTCTTTGAAGAAATTTTTCCTTCAATTTGTTCCTTGTCTGTCTCCTCCAGTCCCGACTGGCAGCAGCTCTGTCTGTAAAGAGCTCGCAAAATTCTGTTGGCTTTGCATGAAGCACACAGGGGTCAAAGCCGTCAGACAATAGGACTTTCCACAAATCTTTTCTGCTTAACCCCTTCTCCAAGTTTGACTTTTACTGAAATGGAGGCTAGGTTCCATGTTTGGTTACATCCTCACATTGGGCTGTAGCTTCTGGGGTTTCACCCCCTGGAAGCCCAGAGTTTTTCAGGCCATCAATTTCTGGTTTCTTTGAAACCAAGAGTTCATTTCTCAGCTTATCTCGGACCTGTCACATTTTACTATAAGCTGCAAGTAAAAGCCAGGCTACTTCTATATTTTGCTTGGAGATCTCATCAGCTAAATATTCCACGTTGTCACTTTCAAATTCTGCCTTCCATCCAATACCAGGACTCAATTTTGCCAAATTCTCTGCCACTTTAAAACAAGGATGGCCTTCCTTCCAGTTTGCAACAGCACATCCATCATTTCGGCTTAAGGTCTCATCAGAAGTATCTTTAGAGTCCATATTTCCACAAACAGTCTCTTCAAAGAAGTTTAGGCCTTTTCTTGTCAAGCTCCTCACAATTCTTCCAGAATCTTCCCCTTATGCATTTAAAAAGCCATCCCAACATGTTTGGTATTCGCAAACTCAGCAGCACCCCACTCCTGGCACCAAAATCTGTTCTGGTTTGCTAATGCTGCCAGAATGCAAAACACCAGAGATAGATTGGCTTTTATAAAAGGGGGTTTATTTGGTTACACAGTTACAGTCTTAAGGCCATAAAGTGTCCAAGGTAACACATCAGCAAGCAGGTACCCTCACTGGAGGATGGCCAATGGTGTCTGGAAAACCTCTGTTAACTGGGAATGCACATAGCTGGAGTCTGCTCCAAAGTTCTGGTTTCAAAATGGCTTTCTCCCAGGACCTTCCTCTCTAGGCTGCAGTTCCTCAGAAATGTCACTCTTAGTCGCTTTTGGGGTGTTTGTCCTCTTTTAGCTTCTCTGGAGCAAAAGTCTGCTTTCAAAGGCATCTCCAAAATGTCTCTGTAAGCTGAAGCTCCTCTCTCAGTTCCAATGTATTCTTCAAAGTGTCCCTCTTGGCTGTAGCAAGCTGTGGGTTTTTTTCATATATGCTGTTTATCATGCAGAGGAAGTCTCCTTCTCTTCCTAGTTTTCTAAGTGTTTTTATTAAGAAGCATTACTGGGTTTTGTCAGGTTCCTTTTCTGCATCAGCTGAGATGGTCAGTGGTTCTGCCAATCTCTGCCTTTTGATTGGAGAGTTTAATCCATTTACATTTAAAGTTGCTACTGATGATGCAGTACTTTCTTTTGCCATATTGCTATTTTGCCTTCGTAAGTCTTATACCTTTTTGTCTCTCAATTATTCTGTTAATGGCTACTTTACTATTTGTTTTTTGCTTGGTACCATATTGAGAACCCTCTTATTTCTCACTGGATATATTTTTCTGTACCACTGGGCTACAATTTAGCATCCTAATTATATAACAATCATATTTGATTTGGTACCAACATAACCTCTATAGCATACACATACAGTGTTCCTATAAACCTCCATACTCCATCTTTTTATACTTGCCACAAATTATGTTTTTGTACAATTTACATCCAAAACCATAGATTTATCATTACATTTTATGCATTTGCATTTTGGGAACTATAAGAAGTAAGAACTGGAGGTACACACCAAAAAGTACAATAGAATAGGCATTTATAATTACCCTTTCCTTTCATTCTGAAGAACTCCGTTTCGTGTTGTTTGTAGGGCAGGTCTAGTGGTGATAAACTCCCTTCACTTTTATTTATTTAGAATGTCTTAATCTTGCCTTCATTTTTGAGAAAAAGTCTCACTGGATATAAAATTCTTCACTGGCTTGGTAGATTTTTTTCTCAGCATACCAACTGTCTCATCCCACTGCTTTCTTGCCTCTATGGTTTCTGATGAGAAATTAGCATTTAATTTAATTGGGACTACCATGCACCTAACACATCGCTTTTCTCTTATAGCTTTCAGAACTCTCTTCTTGTCTTTGCATTCAATGGTTTGATCAGTATATGGTAGAACAAATTTCTTCTCAAGCTTATCCTGTATAGTGTTATCTGGACTTCCCTGATATGCATATTCACATTTTTTCTTGCTCAATTTGGGAAATTTTCTGTCATTGTTTCTTTGAATATTCCATCTGCCCCTATCTCTCTTTCTTCTCCTTCTGGGACTCCTGTTATGCTTATACTGGTACAACTGATGGTGTCCCACAGGTCTCTTAGATAATTTCACTTCTTATAACTTTTATTTCTGCTCCTAAGTCAGATTTATTTCAACTGTCTTGTTTTCAAATTGACTGGTTCATTCTCCTCCCAGCTCCAAACTGCTTTTGAAACCCTCCTGAGAATTTTTAATTTCAGTTATTATGGTCCTCAACTCCAGTAATTATGTTTATTTCCTTTTCAAAATTTCTGTCTCTGTTGAGATTCTTATGTAGTTCATTCATTATTTTCTTGATATCCTTCAGTTCTTTCTCTGTATTTTCCTTCATATCCTTGATCACATTGAAGATCATTTTTTTAAAGTTTATGTCTGAAATGTCTGGTCTTCATTGATGTTTTCCAGATTTTTATCCTCTTTCTTTGGAGGTCATCATTTCTCATTTGTTTTTCTTTTGTTGTACACTGTAAATTTTAATATTTTAAAATGTTAACTCTGGAAGTTATTCCCTGATATGTCTGTTTCTTGAGTTTCTATCCAGCTGGTGATATGAAAGAGATTTTCTTCAGTGTCAGGAGCTAACAATACCAAGCAAACCTAAGCAAAAAACACCTTTCAGGATCTTAGTAAATTGCCTTTGCACTAGCTGGTGTTCTCCATTAGAGTTCAGTGCTGCTATGAGGAAGGCTCCCTCAAGGCAAATGCAAGGTGCAGTGTCTTCCCTGTCTTTTCTCAGCCTGTGTTTTGTCCTGGGTTTGTGCTTGCTATTGGCCTTAGAGGGGTTCCTTGTTTACAGGAGTTTGAATGTACTGACTACTTCCTAGGAAAGAGACTTTCTCCATCTCTAACGTGTTCCACTGCTGGAATTAAAGCCCGTAAGCCTTTGCTCCAGGCCATGCAAGCTGATTTTGCCTGGAGGGCAAATTCTTGGAGAGGGCACACCAGAGAGAAGTTTACCAAGTCAGTCTTTCCCAGCCAGAACAAGGCCAGGGAGTCACAAAGGGAACATTAGTCAGCTACAAACTGCTCTGGGGACAGGATAAATGAGGGGCCAGGAAGAGCTCCAGTGACTTCTTGATTTAATACTTTCTTAGCAAATGCAGCCCTCCAATTGTTCCCCACAGCTCTGAGGAAGCACAGTCTTTAAGTCTTCTCCATTTTCTTTTCTTGGGGCAGGTGGGAATAATGGCTGCCCTCAGAACCAGGGCCCCCTGATTCAAAGTAGCTAATCAAAAGGAGTGATCAGTGATCAGACTGCAACCCCTTGCCCCGTGGAACTCTGGGAACTAGGTCTTTATGTCCCTTTCTGGATATAAAATACAAGCTGTCATTTCACCCTGTAAAAATGTCTATGTCTGAAAATTCACAGTTGACTTGATTGTTTAAATAGGCCCTATATATAATAACAAAGTCACATTAATTACTAACCACTTACTCTGTGCTTTTTAAAAATTTGTTTCTTTTAAAATGTTAACTGTACATTTAAGAACACAAGCTTGTTAAGCTGTGGCAGGCTTTATATGGATATTAATTTGAATGAAAGGAAAATGTTGAGATGTAAACTTTTTCACCACCTGGTACATGTTAATTCGTATAACAAAATATTTTCTGAGAAAAAAGCCACATGGAAAAAATAAATAACCTTAAATATCCATGCACTCTCTATGAATCCCATTGTTTTGCACAGTTACTGGAAAAATTTAATTAGCAATGGCATTCTGTGCTGAAAGCTTCTAGCACTTTGATTGCATGCCTGTAATTTAGACATTAGCATTCGAATCAGCCCACAACTTGCACTTTGGTATTTATTGAATGAATACCAATTAAATTGTTCCAAATAATCATTTTAATTACTTCTAGAGCATGTGCCTAAAACCTAATATTCCCATGGAATTTAAAATATTTGAGATGTTGGGATTTTACATATTCTAGAGGGATTTTTTTTTTAAGGACTATAAAGACAGTTTTACCATTGTTGAAAGAAATTTCACACTTTCCTGGCATTATCTTTGTGCCTATGCAAAAAATATTTGTGAGTCATGTTATAAACCATTAGCCTGGAGTCAATCTATACAAAAATATCATGAAAAGTGTCCTTTTCCTGATGCCTGTGCCATGTGCCATGATGCAGAAACATGTATTTTCTTTGCTTTGAAATGATAGGAAATGGTAGAAATTTCAGAAGAGAATCAGAATTTAGAAAAGAAGGGAGAAGCAAAAGCAAAGTATTAAGAAAGAAATAAAGGAAAAAGGAGAAGAGAAAACAAAGAATACCAAGGAACAGGTAAACATGACATATTGTGGTAATGTTATATTTACTACCTTGCCTCTAGTATTTAGCCAATTTGTTTCTGTGCTCAACATAGGAAGTGATAGTTTCAGTAATTTTATTACACTGTTCTGTTCTCACAAATTCAAAAATTAAGAGAAAAAAAGGGAAGAGAAAATTGTCAAGGCATACATCCAAAAGTTATATGGAGACAGAATTAACAGCAGAAATTAGCCCTATGAGGTATGTGTCTAAAATTTATAACAATTATTTCAAAATGTATTTCTTTTTAATTAAAAAACTCATGGAAGTTTTAATACCAAGTTATACCTCTTTGGCAGAAGTAACAATGCAAGAACATCATTTTCATAGAATTACATGCTGCCACGGAAGTTTATAAATATAAAGATTCCTTCCCATGTCCTTACACCAAAATTAACTGTGAGAAGGTGGTATTCAAAGGAGCTTGCTCAATAAATATGGTCTGAACATGCTTAGTATCCCCAATTGCTAGGACATTATTTATTTTAGTGCAAGAATGCTATTTTTTGTCAATTCAGCAAATGTTTGTTAAGAATCTAGTATGTCTCAACAACTACGTGAGATGCTGGGACAAAGTTGTAAAAATGTGAACCGAGTCTTTGCTGTATCTATTTTTAAAGTCCAGCAAGAAAAACTGATCACTAAAGAGACATTATGTATTTCACAAGTTTTTTGACTGCTTAGGAAGCATAAAACTTGGGGACCTGCCATAATTGAGGTAGCTTTCAAGAAAACTTCATAGAAGAGGAAATATCTAAAAGTTAGTTTAGAAAAAATTAATGAAAATTATTTGTCTAATTTATGAATCATACTGATTGTGACCATTACATTTTGCATTTTGGGTAAATTTTGTTTATTTTCAAGCTTACACATACCTATTATGAAGATTTAAACCATAACAGAAAGTATAAAGAAAAAAGATGAAAAATTATTCATAATCCTATACCCATATATCATTTAATATTGTCTCATTTACTTCTCTATAGATACACAGAAAGGTGGAGATATGGATAAATAGGTATACAGAAATAATTTTACCTAACTGCAATCATTTTTAATGTGGTAATTTAATCTAAAAGTGTATTTGTTTTTCCTTAAAATTTGAAAAATAAAGTGAAAAAATTGCTGAATTTGAGATAATTAATCACTCAAAAGAATAAACGGCTGAAAGATTTTTCCAGAGCTAATCAAAAAATGTTTTTTAAATTAAAAGATTATTATCTTAACAACTTACATTAAACTACAATTCCTCTTTTAACAGCATTTTTTTAAATTCACAATAATAAAGAGGAGGAAATTATCATAGTTCCAATTGAATTTTTTAGTGTGGTTATTATTTTTATATGTCTAGGTTAATTACTCCTAGGATATCATACAAATGATATTATAATAGTTTAGCATGTACACCCTGGAAACAATTAGCCTAGGTTCATACCTGTGCTTTGCTTCTTGCTAATTGCAGACCTTAGACAAATTATTTAACTTCTTTATGCTGCAGTTTCTTGTCTGTAAAATGAAGATAAATTAATATGCATAAAGCACATGGAAAAATGCCTAGCAAAGATGGTAAATATTAAATAAATGTTAACTATCATTCTTAATTACTAGGACATCTTAGGATCTCTTTGAAAGCTGAGCACTTATGTTTATTTCTACAATGAAATTATGTCCAAGCTCAATTATTTTATCAAATCTCCTTTCTTTTTTCCTTAATTTTGATTTATTTCTTAGTTGATTAGATTTCATCATAAAGTAATATTTTCAAGGAAGCCTCATATGTATCATACTTCCTATGTGTGTTTATTTTTGAGAATATCATTTGATTGCTTTTATACTTGTAAGAACATCCTGGCTAGTATAGAGTTTTTAAGTCACAGGATCTTTCCCTCACAGCTTTATAGTCATGTTTCCAATGTGACCTGGCATTGAGGAATGTCGTGGAGTACACTGAGGCCAGCCAGAGGTTTTCCCCTTATTCGTGACTTGTGGCTTTAGGCCTTATTCTCAAAGGTCCTTTCTTTATCTTGACCTATCTTCCATAACTTCTCCTGTATGCATCTTCTTGTTGATCTTACTGCATCATTTTTTCTTAATTGTGAATAGTAAGACTTTTTAGTTATCAGTTTAAACTTTAATTTTAGGAAAAGTTTGCTTCTATTAGACATGACATATTTTTTTCCTTTAAAAATGTTTCAGTCCTCTTTTTCAAAAGGAGCCATTATATTTATTTTGGACTTGTTTTGACGTTGTATTTATTAATCTCTCCTTAAACATTTTCCCCTGCTTTTCTTTTCCTTTTAACTATATTATCTCAAGCTATGAATATGTACAGTGGAGTACATTCAACTTTTTAACACTTTATATAGCTTTAATCTATCTGATATTTTAATCATTTTCTTTTAGATTTTTAATCTTCTATTGTGCTTGTTTTCCATGGTACTTTAATGTGTTAGAGGCTATAAGACTATATATAAAAATCTATCTGAACTCTTCCTCTGTTTATGCAGCTAATTTTGCTTTTAATGACTGTTTTCCCTTGGATCTATGTATCTATCAATCAATAGATCACTATTTATTTCTCTGTCTGTCATCTATCACTGTTCTCTCTCTCCATCCCTTCCTCCTTCATCTATATATTACCACCTATCTAGCAGAATCTCTGGAGACAACACAGAGAATGGTGGCAGCTGAAGTACACTGCATCAGTTGCAGCTTTAATTCCAGGTTATTATTGCCAACATCCTCCCTGAAAATCTATTACACCACCTGCCCTGGAGCACCCTCTCTTTAGGTCCATGTGGTTCTGTAATACCCATTAAAGATCACTGATTCTATGTTGGTGCTAATCTGACAACTTTTGCTTCCCCTTAGTCCTTCACCCTAACTTACAACTGGCAACTCCCTTGGCTAGAAGTCTAAGCCATAGAAAATAATAACGGTGTCTCTGTCTCAGACTGGAAAAGCCTTTAGCTGCACTTCCCAGACAAATGAAGAGGGAAATGGGGTTTTCCAATGATACAACCAATGTGTTATTATTGAATATATCAATGTTTCTCACAGCCTGTATTTTTTTCCTTATCTTTAATCCTTTATTTCCTTATAATATTTTATGAATTCTTGAATGTCTGAAAATAACACTACTGTCATAATTCAACAATCATTTAGTTTGATACAAAATTTTAGGTTCTAAATCAATTGTCCTCAGAAACTTGTGGGTGGTATTGCATTATTTCTAACAACTATTAGTTTTGATGACAATATATTAACTCTTATTCCATTGTAGATTATATCTTTATTTCTTCCTGAAAGTTTACCATTACCCACAGCAGGTCAGTAGACATTTAAGAGACTTCTATCTAGCTGTTCCTTTTGGTAATTTCCTTCAGTATTTTGTGCCTTATTTTCTTTTTCTATAAAATTAGGATAACAGAATTTACTTTATAGGACTGTTATGAAGATTAAATTAGTTAATACGATGTAAAGTGCTCAGAAAACTGCCTGATTCAAAGTAACTACTTAAAATGTTAATTACAATTATGAATATTTCCCTGTCTGAAAACAACTATATATTGTTGACATGATTTAATAAGTTTGCTTTGATACAGAATTTTAATTCAAAATTAAGTTTCTTAGATATTTATACTAATAATTAAATTATTATTATTTGTTTAAAGAGCTATATTCCCCTTCTCCCAACTTAAACTTCACTTAATTATCTAGCCAACAGCCTAAAACATGGCTGCTCACAGACACGAAAATTAGTTGGGACAAACAGATGACTATTTGTTTTAGTGTAATACAAACTTGGGGGCTGTTAGCCAATAGTTATACCTCCAGACAAATTCAATTGCCATCATTCATTTATAATATAAGCAGAACAATTTGACAAACTAAAACTATGACTCAAATATCATAATGGCTATAACACAATTAGACCATGTTGCAATACTTCCTTCAATCTACAGTGCTTCTCACTGTCCACTCCCAAGTGGCTATTTGCCTTAACACTTGAATTGGTAGAGAGTTTTTGAAGTCAAGCATTCAGATTCAAATAAACACTAACAAAGATGCATATGACAATCCCAAATACTTTTGAATTAGGCCTTTAGTAATGTTAAGTAGATCATGTTTTAATACAATAAATAAATGGATTTAATTTTATCTGAAATAGGGCTGAGCAGATGAACTTAATTTTTTATAGTGGACTAAAACATAAAATAAACATTAGTGTAATAAAGCTCTTTATGTTGTAGCTCTATGAAAGAATATGAAAATATGCAAACATGCACATTAATTTAAGCAAAAAATTAAAGTTTGAAAAAGAGTAGGTGAAAAATAAGTCTTTAAGAGTAAAATTAGAAACACCAAATGCATTATAAATTATAGTACTAATTTTGGGTTAGAATATGTTCATAATTAAGCTAAAGTCATGTACTTAATTCCCAGATGTATCAGTTTATTCTGCTTTGTTTCACAGACACAAGCTGAATCACAAATCCCAGCTGCTTTGGAAGTGTGTGTTACTGATCATTAGGAGTACACAGCCAACTTGTGGACAGATTAGCCTGATTCCTTTACAATGACAGGAAAAACAATTCCAAGCACATTCCCAACAACGTGTGGGTCAGAAACTTAATTTTATTTCAGTTTGTTACTGAGCATATTGTCTCATGTAGACAGATGCTTAATGATAGTTCTTTGTCATGTTAATAATGATGAAGAATTGATACATCTAAAAACTACATCAGTCTTCCAAAACAGGTAATTCTAAGAGTCTGAGATTCATGAATAACACAACCAATTCATGAAATAATAGTTCCTGAATCTTTGAGGCTTAAATTAAGATGTACTTATTAACAGTTCTGATTTGAAAATACATTGATAGTGTTGCTCTATGATATAATGAACAACAACTAATTATGGCTGATCTCACTACAATATCAAAAAGGATATCTGAGATACAAGGGTAGGAAAAATAGTGGTAACTTCAAACATGGTATACGGTTCAATATTCAGAGAGCAAGCCAGAAATGATAGAATCTTGATTCATGAGCAATTCTCCTTATAAGTCCTGAAAATAGTTTTTATCTTTATCTTTAAAAAGCAGTCACTCACCTGTCTGCTGCCTAGAATCATTCCCCTACTTCTCATGCCCTGGTTTCTACTTGTCACCGTATTCTAAGGTCAAATAAGGAAAATGCTCTAGACCAAAGTAAGATTGGAGACATGAGCATATTACAATGCTCTGCTCATAAATTTAAAAGGAGGATATGTGCCCAGAGAGAGTGACGCTACTATTGTCTTAATCTTAGTGAGAATAAGTAGAGAGAAAAAATACATAGGAAATGCAGGAAATCTGAGCACATTACAGTGAAGGAAGATGTTTTCTCATATTTCTTGTTAAATACATTTTTAGGCATAGTGGCTCAATTCTATAGACAATTTTATAGTATTATTAATAGAATACTGGAAAAAATTAGTTTTTGTGAACTTACATGAGAATTTAATCATCTTGTATAAAGAGGGCATTAAAATGGGAAAACAAACTTTTTTGGAGTGTTCGTGCCATATGACAGGCACTTTGCTAGACCCTTTATAAACAAACCTAATTAAATCTTGATTAAATATATATATATATATATAATATATATATAATATATATATATTATATATATATATATATAATATATATATATAATATATATATATTATATATATATAAAGTGGTTAATATTATCCTCATTTGATGAAGTGGAAATAATAAAGGTAGATAAATTAATTTGCCCAAGGGTTCCAAACTACTATCACCCTGAGTTTTAAACAACTGATATACACATGGACTTCTGCAATTGATCAGTTCACAGAGAAGCTGTTTTTCCATAATATGTAGGTTTTTTTCCCCCCATGATAATACAATATTCAACTGGGTTTATTAATATTTAGACTATATTTTTTCAGCTCTCCTTAAAGCCACATGTAGATATATGACCAAATTGTAATCAATACATGTGAGCGTAAACTATGCATGCAATTTCTGGTTTGTGCTGTACAAGGAAGGGTCATACCCTCTCCATTTTATCTCCCTTCCTAGAGACTGAAGTTAGGATATAATGGCAGGACTACAGCAGCCATCTTGGACTATGAGCTGGAAACCTTATTTTGCGGATGGAAGAAAAACAAGATATAAGGAAAATTGTTCCCCCAAAGTATCAAACAGGTATAGTATTCCTGGACAGACTACCTAGACTTCTGTGAACAAAAGAAATATATTTCTATTTGTTTACATTGCTGAATTCTTATGTATAGGTGTATTTTGTATTGTGTGTGCTATAACTCTTTGTGAAAACAGCATATATGATATCTAATAACTAATACAACGTTATTTGTATTTTTCTTGGTAATTCATTCTTTTGATAGTGATTTCAAATAAGACCTATTTTAAATTACTGTGATGATCATTTTGCTTGTAATGCTAGAGAAAAATACACAAAGAAACATTAGTTTCTTCATTCTAGATCACTATAACTTAAGAACATATTAATGTAAATATATTAATGTACAAGTTATGAAAGGCAATGGCATTTTAAATAGCTGAACACAACCCCATATAATAATTGCACATTAAGAGCCAGATTCATATATACATAATTGTCTTGGCTTCAATGTTAGATAATGTCTCTGAAAACTACCACCCAATTGTCCAACGTTGAAACAAACATACTCGTACACAAACAACAACTGCAAAAAACAAAATGAAACAAATGATTTAAGTGTCAAAAAAATTACATAATGGAAATTTCATGTAGCTCATAAAAAACATTTTATCTAGAGCTGTTGCATCCTTTGGCATTAGAAGGTGGCAAAATTTGTCTAGTTGCTTCCTTTGAAAGTAAAGCTACCCAAAATATAGAAGCGCTAGGCAGAAAATAAGAGCAAATAGAGCTCACTGTAGATGAAGAATTATTTTAACGAGGATGAAAAGTACTGAAGTGTCATCATGTAAAATTAATTTAACATTTCAATGACATCTTTACTAAATATACTTTAACAGAATCCCACATTACGTTTAGGAACCATTAATTTTACTTCTGTAAATTTTCTTTCAGCAATTGAAAAATTAGCATATACATAAGTATATAATATTTTTTATTTTAAGTACTTTTCCTTACATAAGATGAGAAAACTCCTAAATTACTCAAATAATATCATTTTATTGACATTAAGAATTTTTGGTGACATTGGAAGAAAAGTTAAAACTGTTAGTATTTCTTATTTATTTATATAGTCAAATATTTACTGGGTAAACCATAGAAAAAATTCGTGAAGAGAGAACAATAAATCTAAAAGAAGGAATGACATTGTGTCAATTTTAGAGAGACATTTTATATCTAAAGGGATTAAATATACTAAAATCAGCTTATTTTTAAAATATAAAAGTATGCAATAAAATATGTTAAGCCCATTTAATAGAACATTAACCAGATACTACTGACAGAAGTTTTCATACATATATACCTATATCTATATTTACACATATACCAGTTATACTGGTGTATGTGAGTATGTTCCTCTTATTTAATACTTCTCCATTAGCAATTAATACAGTCAAATCCACAATAGAGAACAACTGCACATTTCTGAGTCTCCTACAAAACAGACATAATCTGTCTCATTTTCTGATTTTCACAATTTTTCCTCTAGTTAAGGATTTACATGGATCTATACTTGCAGTGTACCATTTCACACTGGAATACTCTGTAATTGTCAAAGTGTGACCTTCCAAAAAAGGAAATAACTTTTTTCCATAATAAAGCAAAGGGCCAGCCCTGCCTCCCGCTGCTAGCAGATCTGCCCTTGCTTTCTGCCTGATCACACACTAAAACATCACGGATAATGCAGAGGCAGATGGGCAAGGACAGTTTTCTCAACAGTGATTTTGCTTTGAAGATTGTAGAAAGACAAGGGCACCTCCATGGCAGTGGTTTGAAGGAAAATTTCTTGTTTTGACAACTATAGCATACAGTACAAATTCTTGTGTTTTTGTTATTTATAGTGTTTAGTAAAATGTCAGACCTGCAATAAATATCAATACCAAGTAATTTATGTGCTTTCTTGTTTTTTATGTAAGACCAAAGTTAGGAGGCAATTTTTATTTCTGTAGGTTATCGGTAATATTTCCTGGAAACAGTCATCTACTTATTTCTTTTTTTGCCACCTATCATATACAATATTATAATATTGTTTTCTTTATAAACTATGCTAAATGAAACATGATAAAAATGCTAATGTGCACAATCTTACCAGGTGAAGATAAGACACAGCAATGTAGATATTAAAATCAAAACTTGATTAAACATTGCAGATTGGGTACGCTGAATGGCTCTGTGTAGATCATTCTAAAATAATACAGAAAACATCATACCCAATTTTTGATAAATCATAAATATGCATGAGCTTAAAATATATACATTTCCACTATCCTGTGTTTACCCAATATACATACTTAAAAAACATAGCAGCACATTTTAATTTTTGCCTAGGTCTACATATATCATTCATATTACCAAGATAGTATTATGAGAAAAGCATAAAGGCACTATATTTCAGTTTACTAGCCTTACAAACATTTGAAGAGAGATTGCATTGAACTCCCCCAAAACCCTCCCCTAATGACTTAACATAGTCACTTATGGGAATTTTTCATTTTAAAAGATCAAAAAATAATATACTCAAAGAAAGGGAAAGTAATAGTGCAACTGCAGTAAAATCTCATTTTCTAAATCTGTACAAAGCAGGCAATTAACAAAAAAAGAAAAAAACATAAAAAGCCAATCAATTTTTTTAAAGGGTCAACTGCATTAATATTAAAAAAAAAAAACAAAAAACTGTGAATTCAAGATCTATTTTTACCTTCCCAAATGGTAGACATTATAACATCATAATACCTAACATTGTTTAGGAACCAAAAAAGAGCACTCACATACCATACTGCTCATGTGATTTGTTATACATTTTTTGAAGGCAATATGTCAACATAGGTCAAAATTCAGAAGCATGCCCTTTCTATTTTACTTCATTAATTCATTCCTTAATTACTTACTAAATAACATAATTTCTTAAATTAACCACTTGAAAATTTTCACAGATGGGCACAAATATTTATGTATGTTAACGGTTATTACAAAATTATAATATTCATAATATGAAATAACAAATATTTATACTGCTAAAATATGGTTACAAAATGGTTAAATTGATCAATAGCTATACAATGGATTTAGAAACATCCATTAAAAGTGACCTGAAAAGGAATTTTCAATACCATAGAAACATCCAAAACATACTGCCAAAAGACAAAAACTTCAATTATAAAATTGAACATGCAATATAATTTCATGAGTCACATTGTGTGCTTCTGCCTAGGAAATACTGGTAGCACTTAAAATTATTACTAGTGTGTAGTCTTTGTGGTAGACTTATGGATGATTATAATATTCCACTATACTTTTCTGTGTATCTCAAATTTACTATAATACACATTTAATGGTTTTAAAATCATGAGAAAAATAACTTCACCAACTTAAGATCCAAAGCCACTATTTTATTTTCCTGTACACATATTTAACCAAAACTGGTAGGAAAACAAATAACAGTTGATTGATTAGCGTCACATCTCATCCCTTACTTTTTTCTGGCAGGTATTAATGAGCAGGAAAACAGACAAATATTTAGCAAAATATAGAAACAAAATAGAAAAATGTACCTTTAGTGAATATTGCACAACATTTTTCTTACTCTCAATGTCTGACTAATGGTTTCTTTCTTAGTATATTTTTTCCAACTAATAACAGTAATTGGCAAGGAGCTCTTCCACCCCCACCCCCACCCCTGTTTTATACTCATTAGCAATTAGGCAATCTATGTTTAGTGAAACAAGTATTATTCTTGGGCAATTAAGACATCCCAGTGTCTCTGTAAGCCACTACACAGTCCACAATTTCACCCGGTGGCCATGAATCTTCATGAAATTCCAGCTGTTACTTGATATAAATGTTTAGAAACATTCACTTGTTTGTGAATACTCAAATATTAACCAAATACTCCTTTTAGGCAAAATGCTGGTCATAATGTCTATTTATAAGCCATTTAAAAGAAAAGCAAATTTGCGTTCCACCAAAACTTGGGTCATAATGTCTATTTATATGTCATTTAAAAGAAACCAAGTTTGCCTTCCTAGTTTTATTTTTCAGTGTAGCCAGGTTTAGATTTTAATATCTCTATATTGCAATCTTTTATTTTATTATATTTTTAAATGGGGCCTTTTCTAAAATAAATTTATTTTTTAACAAAATAAAGAGTATAGCTAATATTATAAAAATCATTTGCTAAAAATAAAAATCTGACTGGATGGCTTTATCAGTGCACACTAAACAAAACAAAAAGGGAACAAAACTAATAATTCTGAGACCTTACTGTGCTTAAGCCAGAAATATTACTCTCTCTATATATACATATTTATATAGTTACATTTAATTTTCACAGAAAGTCTGTAATATAGGTACTTTTATTCTCTTTTGCAGATGAATAAGCAGAAAATTTAAATTGTTTACCTATCAGAATGCTTAGCCTACAGTGGACCCATATTAACACTTGTGGATTGGCTGAATAGCAAAAGTACTGAAGTCTATAGCAAACAAATTTTCATCATAATTTATAAAACATTGATTTCAAACGGGGTCAGCCTTGGGCAAAATAGAGCTTTGGGTCAGCTCTCAGCTCTGCATCTCTTATCCTAACCCCTGCTTCCCTTTCTGTCTCCTACATTCCCACTTGCAGCCCAACCCAATTAAATCTAAAGTGATGACTTGAAATGAGTAGCCTCCAGCTCCAACACAGGGCCTAACAAAACCCCGCAGATTTTCATGGAATATGAGACCGCCTACAGTTAAGGGAAGCCTGACAAGATCCCATACTGAATCCTTAAATGCAGTGATTCCCATTATACATGAATAGATTGCACTGGAAGGGAAGGTTGTGTGAATCTGGAAGATTGGCTAACTGGTTGGACCAGTCCAAATAGCAATAAAATATTATATATTAAGTTCGTTTTTAAAAGCATTTAAATAAAACTATTTACTAAGATATACATACTTTTAAAAGAAGTTTACAAATGAAACATTTGGAAACAATTATAACTAAATAAGTTCCAATAGTATGTATTACATTTTATGGGAAAATAGAATGTGAAACTACAAGACAAACAGCCCCAAATCATCTTCTCTATTTAACCTGAACACTGAAAGTAAGAAAAAAATAAAGGATGTTTTAAAAAATATTTTTGCATTGCATTTTTATACTTACAATCATATTTTCCAAGGCATGTTTAGCAAGCCAACAGTTTAGAAAGACTGGAACAAATAGAGTCCTTAAGGAAGGCCAGAATATCTGAAAAACAAATCAAAACTAAAACTTTTCTCTCAAAGCAAGAAATTACATCCCAGATAAAAAAGAAAAGAAATGTATAACAGAAAATAAAGTTACTAAAGACAATATAATGATTCAAAACGTGGTAAAATTTATGTTCATTATTAATGAAATATAAGGCACAGATATGATCTTTTCATTCATTGTGTATATCTTCCTTAGGGAAAAAAATTTGGGAAAACTATTACAGAAGTAGAAAGATGATAATAGGCTCCCACTAGATGTAAAATCCTATTATTAATGCTTTTAGTGTGACAACATATCATAAGGTATTGGCTCTCTCTTTCCTGCCACTGGAGTGAAAAGTAGGAACAAGGGCAGAAGGCATTGCCCTTTTGTAACATTACCACTTCTTACTCTCTCCAGAGTCGACCATTTGAAGGGACTTTGGGAAGCACATCCAATTGGAATCATATGTATTTAGTCTCATCATTTACTCTAGTTTCAGTTGCTCCTCTGAGTAGTAATTTCTTAAATTAAAGCAATAGTCAGAATTGAGCAACACCTTCAGATATCTACTATTTTCATAATTGTCCAAACAAAACTCAAATTAAGTGTTAGAAAGTATAGCCCCAACAACAGATAATAGCATAATTCTATCAAACTGATATCAAAATCTCTTCTAGCAAATGGGAAAGGGCTGGTTACAAATTCATGGGATTGCAGTTGAACAGGATCATCATGAAATAGCTGCTATACAGTACTTTGATAAAGAAGCAAACTGCTGGTTTGCTGGTTGTATGACTGTTGGCAATTTTCTTACTAAAGAGAGAATTGGACTTAGTAAATCCTGTGGTTTAACTAGAAATATTTAGGCAATATTTACACTTGTTCAAATGCAGTTCTAGAGCACATATTTCTTTAAAACATTTGATTTTGTTAAAATCTCATTAGTTTTCATTTTATCACACAATCCAGTTATCCAACTGATTTCACTACTTATTTATTAACACCATGACACTAACCAAAGTCTAAATCCATTTATCTTAGCTACTATATGATTTAATGGTATTTAGATTTGAAGACTAGTCTTAGGTCTAATGATAAATTATTTTCTTTCAAGATTCTTTTAGGACTTACTGAGATAATGAAGGGAACCGCATTAATAATTTCCAAGATGAAGGGTATTCGTAAAATCTGTTCCCAGATGTTTCCCTTCCAAGAAAGAATGAATAAAAATGAAAGTCAATTATACTGGATCCCATTAAAGGGGAAAAAAGACAGCACTCAGAATTTGTCTAGCAATAAGGATGCTTACATTAACAGAACACTGAATCATTTTATAAAGATGTTACAAAGACTTTTAGAGATTATTTTTCTGAATGTAATTGTGCTCTCTCAATTTTGAAGTTAAATTTAAAAAGTAAAGCAAATGCCCTAATAACCCAAGAATATTGCACATAAATATTTTTATCATGTAATATTTCATGGAAGAAAATTCACTAGTAAAAATAAAATACCTTAATTAAAACCTATGAATGGATTGAAAAGTAACTCAATTTTAATATTTTACTTTAATAATTATATTCACTACAGTAAGGTATACTAAATAATTTGTATAACACATTGTATGATTGGTATTAACATTGCTTTTTGCTTTAAAAAAACTTTAATAAAATTCATATTTCATAGAGTGGATCACATTTAGGATCTCAGAACCATAAGAAAAGGAAGTGATCTTTCAATCTTCTAGATCCTAACCTCTTGACCTGTGCAGTACAGCAGTATTAATCAGTACTGGCCAAATAATTTGCAGACCTCAGTGCAAAATGGAAATCAGGAAGCTTTGTTCAAATAATTGTAATGATTTCAAGAAAGTGACATGAGAACACTAAACCGAGTTTAACCAATATATTAAACCAAGCCTTTTTAATTGCTCTGTGCGGTTGTATGGGTAGCATGCCCATGAGAACTCAGAACTTCCTAAAGTAGTTTATACTTTTATGAAGAGATCTACTTATTTGAAAGGCAATTGCAATCTAGCTCCCTGTAATGTCCAATTATTTTATAATATTGGCTGCTAAATGGGGAGTTCTTCTCAGTTTTCCTTGAGGCCTTAAAGGCCTAAAACATTACAATGCCTAGCAAGCTGCTAGATCAGCTATTTTCCATGACCTAAGTCATGAAAGGATAGGTTTTGTTGGTATTAGTTCATCACCCAACTTGAGGCTCTGTAAAGAGTGGAGGAGGTGGGAGCGAGTAGAAGAGAAGGCAGTAGTGAGCACTCCTCTGTATAGTGCTAGAGGTGCTGCGGTACTTCTCTCATCACCTCAAGCTAAGTGAGAAGGGCTCAGGTGAACCACTTAGAGACCTTGGCTAAGACACAGAGACTCATTTTGAGTGCAACATCTAAAAATGAGGAGACAGCAGAGCAAAGAGAAAGAGAGCTAGGATGAGAACAAGCCACAATTTCACCAATGGCAAGACAAAAGTGCCTGTTTTCTTGGAACCAAATATAGAAACTAAAGAGTGGAACCAGTTAGGGTCATTTTAAAATGACTTTAAACTTTTAAAGAGTAGAGGACTGGATGCCTGAAGGGAATGGGGCCTCAACAGATGGTGGACTTCAGATGCCCAGAATCTTAATCAGAGCCACTAGTGGCCAGCAAGAAATTATGGTTTCAGGGTAGCTGGCCAAATTCTTCCATGGGAAAAAGGGCCACCACTTGGATTTGCCAAGCAGAAGGACTCAACACCATACTGTAATGGTGCCAGTCAGGCAACTCCAACCCGGATGCTGGCTTCACTTCCCTTACAGCAACTCCTCAGCCCTAGAGGGGCCCAAAACAGCTGGTATCAAATACGAGAGGAGGAAGAAATAGGAGACAGCCCCCACGATGACTCCCTACTACATGGAGGCCTGAGCTTAGCAAAATATTCAGCTGGGTGAGAACTTTAAATATGCATGCAATGACCACAACTTTTAAAATATTGAACTGAAGCTTACCTAGTAAATGAAGTTACTAGGAAAGCTATGGGGTTTCCTCAAGATTTCATCTGATTACATGGATCAGAAGGGAGATGCATGGACATGAAAGAGGAGAGGAGACTAAAGACCTTCCCTACCTGAGCTGAGACATGCCTGTTCAATAAACTTGCTTGTAACTGATTTTAGTTATGCAAAGAATTTTTTTAATTGCACAGGTCATATATTACCAATTATTTCAAGTTTTTTACATGACATGGTTTCCAGAAAGCTTAGTATTTTCCTTACTCTTTTCTTGCTATATTTTCACTTGTTGTTATATATCTTCCTTGGTGTCAGTTGTTCATGGGTAAAGAGACTGATCCGACCAGCAAGAAGAGTATCGTTATGGGAACAGTTATCACTGATGATATGGAACTACATTTCTATTTATACACAGTAAGCTTCATATTAGCTGTCTGAACTCTGTGACATACTGAACAACGTTAGTTCATGGAAAACAAAAACCTTTCATATCTCTTAAGGCTATCCTCCCCTCTTCATTTCCATTTGTAACACATTAATTCAAATTTTATGATTTCTATTGGAACCATTAAAAAAATCTCATAACTGGTATCTGACTTGGTTGGGGCCTTTCCGACTTGTCTTCCATATTAAAGCCACAGGATTCTTTCTAAAATGCCAAATTCCTACTGCCGTCATAATAAATTCCAAGCTCCTCATTATACTATATGAAATTTCACAAATAGGACTCTAGTTACTTCACTTCTCTCTCTGCCTGGAATGCCCAATTCCCCTTGCCTCTACCACTAATCTCTTGGCCAAGTGCCTGTAACATTTTATTGAGCTTATTTATTTATATACCTTTAGGGTTCAAAAAGCACATTTTGAATGAATGAAACTTCCAGATGTTGTAAACACACTTTTGGTTGTTTGGAGCTGTATGTACCCCAGAAAAACATATTCTTAAATTTAATCCATTCCTGTGGGTGTGAACCCATTGTAAGTAGGACTTTTTGATGAGGTTACTTCAGTTAAGGAGTTGCCCACCTCAATCAAGATGGGTCTTAATCCTACTACTGGAATCTTTTATAAGAGAATGAAATTCAGGCACAGAGAGAAAGCCACAGGAAGTAAGAAGCCGAACATCAGTGGAAACCAGAAGAGAAGCGAGAGGCCAGGAGAGGCCACCAAGTGCATTGCCGTGTGACAGAGGAGCCCAGGACCGAGGACTGTGGGCAGCCCGCCCCGAACGCCAGTCTTTGGGAAGAAAGCATTACTTTGATGACACCTTGATTTGGACTTTCTTTTGGCCTCAAAACACACGCTAATAAATTCCCATTGTTTAAGCTGACCCATTGCATAGTATTTGCTTGAGAAGCCATGAAAACTGAAACAGCCCTCTTCTACTTCATTTACAAACTTATTTTCAGTCATTAACTTAACTATTTACATTTCTATTGGATCCAAATGGAAACACTTGAAAAAATTTTATTATTTAAAGCCTTCCTGAATGTAGCTATGAATAAATTATAACCATGAAATTCAACGGAAATTTTCTGGAGGAAAGGATTTCACGAGTTCTTGTCTTTATACTCATTTTAGGTAATTTCATCTATGCTTTTCATTTCACTTATTATTAGTAGTAAACTGACAACTTTCAACATTGTTTCTCAAGCCCAAATATTACATCTCTGAGATTCTGACTCAGAACTCCAACTGCTAACCTACCGCTCCACAGTGATGCCCCAAAGGGACCTTAAATATCAAAAATGAAAATTTGTAACTTTGCCTTGACTGGTGCCCCAATAACACAAGTCTAAAAATTCTTGGAAAAACCCTTTCATCTTCCTTTCACCCACTACCTGAGTATAATTGGTCAATAAGACCTTCTGATTCTATTTCTAAAATAGGTCTTACATTTGTTCACTTCTCATTCTTGCTCAATTACCATTATCCTTTATGTAGACTAATTGGTCTACTAATTCTTTCTTACCTCACTCCAGCTAATCCACCACACTATCACAAGGGTTATATTTCTATACGTACATCTGATGTGCCTAGCTCCTGCAACCCCACCCACCATCTGCCTACTCACTTTGAAACTCTTGAACTCTTCAATTTCAGAACAAAAACAAATTTTTTTACAGCCTACGAGGCACTACCTCATGTGGCTCTGGTTGACCACTCCACCTTTAGTATAAAGGTTATTCCTTCCACAAACTGTTCAGCTCTTAGAATATGCAATGGCCTTTGCTTAAGATCTTCATGAGGCTTGGAAAAATCTTCACTTTTCCTTCCAACTCCACTTTGCCTGGTTGATTCATACATACCTCTCAAGTCTCACCTCAAAATCTTTGAAGATTTTTGATGCTTTCTTCACTCCCTCATCCCACACACCTTACACAAGATCGAAACCCCATATTATGTTTTTTGATTCTTTATCAGTTCCCTTCCAGATTGTTTTTCATGGTTTGTATTTATATATTTAATGCTTCATAACATTGGATTTTAAACTTGACAAGGTCAGGGTCAGCACAAGCTGTATTCAGGATTGTATGTGCTGTTTTTAGCACAGTGCTGGACAGATAGGAGCTCCTAAATAAAAACCTGTTACATATCACTGCAACCAGGCTATTGTTCCTTCATGGTAATTATGTTTTTATTTTGTGGCAAGTAAATAAATTTCCCACTGAAGACTAATTATCATGGTCTAAAATTGTACCATGTGTCAATATGTTTATTGCTAAAAATAAATACATATATTTTCAATTACATTCAAAGGGTTTAATTCTAAGATCTCAGGTTGTCTTCTGAATTTAGGGATATTTTCACAAAGTATCTCCCCTAAAATTAGCAAATGAAAAATAAATATATAAAGTAGTCATAAATTTCATTCAGTATTAGGGAGTCCTACTGGGCTTACTTATACAAATCCACGGGACAAAAGCAATTTTGATGAAAAGACAATTCACTTCCTTAGAATGCCACCATGCAGAGAGGCATGAAATAAAATTCAAAGAGCAGGTACAAAGTGTTTCAAAAGTATGCTAAATACTTGCTCCATTTCGTCTTACTTTCCTGAAGGAGATAAAATGCATTAGTCTCCTTAAGAGAGGTAATTTCTTGATTAAAAAAAAAAAGATGCTAAGCACTATCTTTATTTATACTAAGTGCACAAAACTATCTATGTTCCTCTTTTCATCAAGAGAATTCAATAAAATATAAATAAACTTTACTTCAACTATTCTACAACATGTGGTTTGGATATATCATTTGTTAACTAACATAATCCCAGAAAGTATATGATTTTCTAAAATGAGCCATGATCTTATTTTTATCAAAAAAGAAAATGGCTGTTTGGAGCTGTTATATAGATAACCAAAAAAACTTAAAATACCGCATGACTTATGATCACTTAGTTGTTGGTAGCCCAGGTTGAACCAAAATATTTTAAAAATATTTTATTCTTAAATGTAAGGATTCTTGTATTTGAAATATTTAATGAAAAATGCCCCAAACTTGTATTTTCTCAATGAATTAAAACTAGTTTAAGTAACCCTATGGCAATCTTTTAATATAAACTCAACAATGTTTAGTTTCCCATTTTCAGAGCATAATAGGCAGAATCATCAGAACTGTAATAAAGCATCTTGAAGTCCTAGATTAAATCCTTTGTTCTTTTCCAGAAATAAGCCATTCTGGTATTAAATTTCCAAAATTGATGCTTTCTGAAAAAAACATGATAACAGGAAAAAGAATTGCAGATTCAACAAACATATTCTAGGTATGATAAATTTTTGTTCACAGAGATTTGGAAATTGTGCTGGGATTTTTTTTAATCTCCTTTTTATGTAATAAACGTGTGTGTAAATAATATCATTTTGAAAGCAGTTGATAGAGAATTAGAAAGTATTTATGATGAGAGAAGAATTACCTTCTTTTTCCTTTCATAAATTCAAACTCATGAACTCTTTTGAATCCTTCAATAATGTTGGATAATTTCTTTGGAATATGCATTAGTCAGGATTCTCCAGAGAAACAGAACAAATGGAAGATTTACTATAAGAAATTAGCTCACGTGACTGTATGGGCTGGCAAGGCCAAACTCATGGGCATGCCACAAGCTGGAAACATGATGTAAAGTAAAGGTGATGTGGAAGTCCCTGGTCCGAATTACCCAGGGGAAGCTGGCTGAGTGGGAATTCTGGTAAGAACCAATGCTGATGTTGAGTCTGAATTCCTCTTTTAACCTCTGAAATCCTCAGTTCTGGCTTTTAAAACCCCCAGAACGAGAGACTATTGCGCATGAACTTTTTCAACTTCCCTTCTCTAGGTTCAAAACATTCTCTCACACACCAATTCCCATTTTTTATACTCTCAGAAGAAAATGGAGTTCCCAAAGCTAATCATTAGAACTCAGATTCCTAGTCCTGCTTATTCTTACTGTTGATAAACCTTGTTTTATCCATAGTCTTTTTCTCTTCCATTCTAGCTTGCCCTCTTGTTTAACACATGTACAGATTTCTTCTATCTTAAGGCAGTCTTGCCTGTCTCATTCTACTATTTCCAGTGAGCTCCTGCCCCAGTCAGTCAACATCCTCCACATAATGTTTTTTCCTCTCAATTGTGTACTCTATCGAAACTGGCTTCTTAGGGGTGACAAGTAAATAATTTAATTTCTCCACTTAGCCTTTTCTTAAGTTTCATACACTTACCAGAGTTTGCATGTTTTCATTTAATGCTTTTCTTCCCTGGACATCTCTAACAAGCTAGTTCTTCTTATAAATATTAAATCAATCTACATTTATTTCTTGAAGAGCCCTCATTCTTTTCTTTCTATACTTCCTTAGTCACAAATCTCACCTTCTTAAAAATTAGATGTATTTTTCATACATGAACATGATGATTTTTAAAAAAATATGAAATCAGAGAAAAAGGTGAAAGATTTTATAAAAATGTCTTGCTCTAAAATTTATAATTAAAAAAATATTCTAAGGCATGTTATCTTTACAACCCTAAGTTTTAAAAAGTGGGAAAGAAATTGATATACTAGATGAGAACTTTCCAAACACATTATTTTGAGTACACTTGCTGATATAGCAGATGTAGAAACAGTTAACTGAAAATGTACAGTTTGTGATTATGACACTCAACCATTCCATCGATGCTCTAATTTCCTAATCTGTTTCTCTGTCTTCCCTGATTAGTCTATTTTTCTGCCAACAACTGCAGCATAAGCATCTCTTCCATGCCTACCTCATCCCCATGGCTTTCTTTGCCATCTTAATGAGTCTCTCTCCCTACAGTCTTCAGATCCTCACTCCTAATTATCTGTATGTCAAGTCTACCAGCTTGTCTAGCAGCACCTCAAATTCATTAATCCCCAAACCAATTCCATTACTTCATCTAACCTGACCCCAACCTGATTCCTCTTCTTGAAATAATTCTTAGTTTTACTGCCATGTTCCCGGTCATTCATAATTAGAATATCTTAAAATGACATTTGACCTTTACCTTCTCCACTCCTGTCTTGACCAATCAGTTGATGATTTCTTTAGCTTCTATCTCCATAATTTATTGTGCATCAGATATATCAATTCTATATCCCCTCCCCTCAGACCAATATGCATTCCTGGTTTTCCTTTAATAATGCAATCATATCCTAACTGAGCACATGGCCTTCAGAGGGAAGTCCCTTTGACCCATGCTTCACAAAGGTTCTGAACTGATAATTCTTTAAAGCTCAGTTACAATCATGAACTATCACATTCAACATCCTCCATTGGCATCCTATTCATGTTGCAATAAAAGTATCTCACAATGTTGTCCAAAATTCTTTCCAGCGATATTTTCCCAAATTCCCCATATTCTGGTCAAAATTAAATATCTATCTTTTCTCCCAATTTCTATGCATATTCCTTCTTTTATGCCTTTGCTAATTCCATCCATCTTTATTGTTCTGTCTTTTCATTGACATCACCTATGATTCAAGGCCTCTGCTTAAGTAAAGTGTTTTCTTTCCATCCCAGATATGATCTATCTCTATGAACCAATAGTACTTTAGTTGTACCTCACTGAAAGTACCTATTAAGATTCTGCTTTGTATTATTATTATCGGTAAAATTTTCTCCTGCCCATGCTTATTTCTAGATTGTAAACCCTTTGAGAAAATAATGCACAGTGTGGAGCTCTTCATCAAATAGAAGTTCAATAAATATTTGTTAATTTGTGTTAGCCTAACAAGCTTCCTAAAAATTAGAGTGCTCATTAACATAATTCCTAACAGACATGCTTTTTCTCCCTCAAAGTTTTTTTTGTACAAGTCAGGAAAAGACGTTGAGAACAATAAAATGCCAGACCATTCCATTTGCTTGTCTCACTACTAACATGTATATAAATCAACTCATAGGAATTAGTTAAGTAATTTTAAGCCACCAAGAGAATCAATTCTATATTACTACAGTTTCTTATCACATATTGGAGAGGATCCAAATAATAAGAGTGGTTTAAGAAGTGCTTGTCTTACCCTCAAGTATGAATTATAAATAGAGGCATACTGAGCAAATGCTACTAATGTGTTCTATCAACCGAAAATGTCTAAGTAAAATAACTTACCTTATAACTGAGATAACCAAGGAGTAGGGTTTCAAATAGACTTATCAATGCCACTGAAACCTAAAATATAAATAAATTGTACATTAATGAGAAAATGCAATCATTTAAAATACAACTCATGATCAGATTTTAATAATTACATATATGAATTAATTTTTAAATGCCATATGGCAAGTTAATTTCTATAAACAGGTGACAAGCCACAGGCCATTGTTTGCTGACCTTTGTACTATAGCTCAGTTTGTAATTTGTAATGCTCCTTAATAAAAGCCTTTTATGTATAATCTCAAATGTAAAGGTAGGAATAGAATAGGCAGACTAGCTAGACTTTACAATAATATGTAAAGAATAGGGTTTTGGGGGGAGTTCCTAACATGCAATCACTCACAAATACCTTCCCTCTCCCAGGAAAACCACAACCACCTCCTCTAGCACATCCACCAAAAACTGAAGTTCCCTTCAAAAAATACAGAAAATAAAAGAATAGGAGCTTCAAAATGAATATGCAAAATCCTATCACACAACTCACACAATATGAAACATCCACATCTTTTTACACTTGAGAAAATAGTCCACATCAGTACTTCCATAACCTTTCACACTGTATTTGAATGAACTTCGTAATACACTTCTCTTTTGCAGCTGGAAGTGCTAGTTCTGTATCTTCCTAGACAAACATCCATCTTTCTCTATATTCCCTATTGTACATACACTTGCCACAGCTTAACTGCCAAAAAGCTATGATTGAAACTGAAAAAAAATTTAAAAAAACACTGGTAAAGATATCCAAATTATTCTCTTAGACTCTTAGCACCTTAAGATAAATGAATTAAATCAAAATAAGTAAACATAAACAGGAAATGCCCAGAAAACAAATATATTTGTTTATAGATTTTTGAGGTTTAAGACAGATCTGGAGGAGAAAGACAAATACCTCAGAGGCTTAAGTTTTTCTCTTCTGTTAGAATGAAAGTCTTGAATTTAAATGGATATCAAAAATTGAGAACAATAAAAAACGGATGCATGGCAACATAAGTAAAATACATTCAGAAGCACATGCAGTTGTCAGGATCAGTATGATGCTATAATAAAAAAAAACTCACACCTCTTGGATTTTCTCCACATGTCTTCTATCAAAATCAGCCATGCTCTTTTCTAGAGGCAGTCAGTGCTAAATATCTCTAGGACATCATATCAGCAAATGTTTTGCTCATCCAGTGAATATTTTAGCAGGAATCAGTAATAATATTATTTACAAATGAGTATTATTATTTTAAAATATCACTATTAAATAAAAGCAATTCTAATAGAGCAAATATATTTCAAGGCAAAATATGACTTCATAAAAATATTCACTTACTTTAAATATGCAACTCACTTAAAGATAATGTAGGAATCTAGCTTGAAATTAAAAGACTACATATTTTAAGGAACACAAATATTTGAAAAGGGTTATTTGTAAAATAATGTGACATTGCAACAACAGTTGTAAAAAAGCATGCAATAAAAATCAACAAAATAGTGATTAATCAGACAAAATATAAACTTGATTTCATAGTTATGACCACAATGCATACATACTTGAAATGCTTCATTGCCACATACATGCACAGATTTTGCAATTATCATGACTTTAAAATGTAAACCAAAGCTAACAAATATATTTGATTTAAAAGTTGCTTAAAGGTCATTTCATAAGGAGTTATGTCTTAGATTTCTTCCATTTTTAATGTTAGTGACTTTATCCTTCCAATTAATTTGTATTAATACAAATTTGTATTAATTTGTATAAAATAGAAAGGATCTATAGAAGTAATATGGGACCTTGTAACAAGTTTTCTGGACCTGGGATTCAATAATAAATGGGAAAAAGAAGAGGTAAGGAGACTCTAGGGAGCATCTCAACAATATAATTCAGATATGCTCTTCTCTGTCATATTTCCTATTCTTTCTTGAGGGCTCCTTTTATACCAGGAAATACTTTCTGTGTTTTATTTACAAAAAATATTTTCTTAGGAACCGAGTTCTTACTATTGATGACATGAGCCATGTCTTCATTTATTTACTCATTTACCAATTACTTATTGAGATTCTACCATGTTCTAGACACTGAGAATATGTGAAAATGCAAACATAGTTAGGGGCTTTTGATTAATATTTCAGGAATTATATAAGAGGAATACCTTAAGTAAACTGGGGGAACTTGTGAAAACTTAAGACACTGGTTTACCTTGTTTTTTTCTCTACACTCTCAAAAGCTCTCTGAAGTCTAATCCTGATCACCAGGAAATTCTTAAAAGCTAAAATGCAGGGCTCAGGCAAACAGAATGAAAGGAATAAAAATATTAGTCAAAGACGTGCATTGAGATTAACTCAACAGCAAGACAAACATCTTGAATGTCAACAGCTTTCTCTCCAACAGTACTTCTCTGTGAGGTATGAGTAAACCCAAAATAAAGAAAAGAACAAAATTGTACATAACCTGTAAGCCCCATAATGGTAAACTTCTGTTCACCCAAAATATATGAGACCTATGAAAAGAATGATAAGATGTTAGTAAAAAAATAAAAATTAAATTTAGAATATTTAAATACTGCTAGCACAGAAAAGACAAAATATCAAAATTAAAATTAGAAAAGCTTGACTTGTTTCCATTTTCTTTTTATAATATTCAATCCTTTTTCAGAAAAAAACAATTTCTAGTTTCTTTTTTAGCCTCAAGTTAACAATGTATGAAAATATAATAGGTAAATATTTAAAGAATTATTATGGCAGGGCAGAAAAATCTCAAACTCTTTACTACTCAATTCTTCATTGAAAAGTAATTTAAAAGTTTAATGTAAACTCTAGGATTTTGTTATTTGTAAAGTTGTTAATATTTGAGTAATACAAATTCAATTGGGTAAGTAATAAAAATAAAGTCGGTAACTCAGATTTAGAGCACAAATTATATTTAAATTTTAGGTTTTTATAAAAGATTTACCAAACCACCAAAACATTATATAAGACAAAGAGTGATTGTCCTTAAATATTCCTTAAAAGTGATATTCTCTGTAGTGTTAGAAATTGTTCATACTCTGCAAAGAGCACCATAACATTTTTAATGTCCCATCAGTTATAATTTCCACTCTTTTATGCTCTGTTATCTATATCATTTTGTGTAGACTTGATTCAAATGAGAATCATTCCCAGTAATATACTCTACTTAGAAAAAAAGATGAAAATAGTTACATTGTGTTGCCAGAAAATATAAATAAAAACCTTGAAATCCAAACCAAACCAAACCCACTCACTCTATACAGTTATGAAATATGACAGGAGTTCCACAACATATTAAACGTATTTCATGTCCTTAAGTCAGGTCCTTTTTTGCAATGTGTTAAACAAAACAGGGAACAAAGAACTTTTTAAAAATTTTTGTTTTAAAAAAGAATTGTAAAACTTTAAAGTTATTCTAAGATACTACCTAATATATCAGACTAAAGTACCCTAGAGTTACAGAATGGCATAGCTAACTAGTTAAATGATAAATTTTAGTTACTCCAAATCAAACATGATATTTCTCCTTAAAACTGTTCCTCTTTCAATTTTTCATATCTCAGTAAATAGTACCAAATCCCATTGTGGTTAGTACCCCAAAACTTAGGTGTCATCTTAGGCTATAAATATTTAATCAATTAGTTGCCAAACTTTCTCAATTATTTCCACCAATTTCTATAGATTTCATCTACTTCTCTTCCCATCCACCATCACAACCATTTTATTCCAAGCTACCATTTTCACACATGGACTCCTACAAAAGCCTATCAACTGGTACTCTGCATCTACTTTGGCCTTCCACAATTTATCATCAAATTAGAACTACACTGAGTCTTTCAAAATATGCTTTAGATCATGTCACCTCTCTGCTTTTTTTTTTTTCTGGCTCTGCACTTTTGCTCAGATAAAGATCAAAATCCTTGACATGGCATTCTTAGACTTACGCAATTGTGGTATGTTTGGTCCTACCACAAGTCCTTTCAAAATACTCTTTCCTTTGCCTAGAGAACTTAGTCCAACCTTCTCTTCCTAAGGGACACCTTCCCTGAGGCTTCTGGCCTGATCAATGTAGTCACGATCTCTTAGGGCATGTCACTCACCAAACCTCTCTTACCACTCATCTCAGTTGTAATTTTATATTTATCTGTGAACTTGTTTCTCTAATGCCTGTCTCTGTGCTAAAGATCAAATACTAAGGCAATTTTACTCACCATTGTAATCCCAACAACTTGTTAAAAGGATGCTCATAGTAGGCTAGGCACTCAATATAAATGAATAGATGGTGCTAGTAAAGGCAAATATTTGGCTTATGAGTGCAGCAATATAATCTCTTTCAAACTCCTTCTCTTATATTCTTAGTGACATTTGAGAAATCAGACCAAGGAAAGATAAGAGTGAAGAGAGGTATATGCACAAATTTTTTCTGGATAGAAAAATGTTGAGCTACAAGAACAATTAAATGATCAAGTAGATAGCAATCCCAGGAAAAAATATATGAAATAAATTGCATAACAGAAGTCTGTGAGCACTTTCAAAGGGAAACTGGTAACTGGCATGGGTTTTGCAAGAGTTAATTATTCCAAGCTGGGATATTATCTTGGTAGGTCATGGAAATATCATAGAGTATCCAGATTTAAATAAGACTGAAAAAAATACACTTGATTTTATTATGTTAATTTTTTGGAAATGGCTAAGTCATGAGGAACAGTTTTGTTAATTCACAAAAATCATTTCTACAAATCTCGATACAAAAACTTCAATGGTAAGCAAGACTTCCAATGGAAAGCCATATTTTCATCCATTTCATTAGCATTGAATTGTATAAATATATAGAAGGCCAATATGTAAATTCTGGTAAAAAGCTATTGTCCAAACCCTCCATCAGAATATGGCTTTATCATGAAAAAGAATGCAGAAAATGATCTGCAGATTTCTAGGTAATCTCCAAAACAAATGAAGGGTGAAAATGAAACGGCAGCCAAGCCATAATTCCAAATGAAATTTCAACCTTATTGACAAAAAAGCTCTAGAAGGAAAGAAAACATGTTTAGGAATATTTATTGCAGTACTATATAGAGAGGGAAAAAAACTGGTAAACTTCCTGAATATTCAATGATAGAGGAATTAAAGTAGCATCAATAGCAACACAACTAACAAAAATTACCATGAAGAGAAAAAAAATCAATGATAAAAACTACATATATAATATTGTAGAAAAGTAGATGCTGAAAGTGTCAGCTCAGCTTTGGCAGCTGGAATGACAGTCAAAGGGTGGATATGTTAACTATCAAGATAAAGCATTTGGTAAACACTCACATGAATCTAATAGG
Organism: Choloepus didactylus; assembly: GCF_015220235.1. Classification (NCBI taxonomy): domain Eukaryota; kingdom Metazoa; phylum Chordata; class Mammalia; order Pilosa; family Megalonychidae; genus Choloepus; species Choloepus didactylus. Next base: position 64,869,444 of record NC_051308.1, on the reverse strand, counting down.
GTCAATATGTGGGGCATAATTCATCTGAAAGTATTTGTGGATAACAAACTTAAGAGGAATGCAAAGATTGACAGCTCTCCAAAAACAAAGCAAAACTAAACAAAACTAATCCTACTTGTATTGCATTAACAGAAGTATAATATTCTAAACTATGGAGGCAAATTACCCTTACCATGTTATACGTATGCATGTGTCTGGGTGTGTTGTGTCAATCACCATATGGTCAACATATGATAGGGAACACTAGCACTAGACTCTTTAGTAAGCAAAACAATTTTTTTTTGAAATTTTGAATTATATGTTAAAGCATTTGCTGCTACTTTAATTTACACATTAAGCAATATACGTGAGAGAAGAAAATTGTGTTAAGGGTCTACGTTATAATTTTCATTCCTATTGTTGGAAGTTATTCAAAATATATAGTCAAAACTTTGTTATTACTTGTAATAGTTGTTACCCTAATGAAGAAATCATCTTTAGAATTTGATTGTCGCCTGAACACGTTACCGTATCAGGCACTGATTTTTAATGCAAATTCAAACACCATAAAATATAAGCACATTTGTGTGCTCCTTAAGTTGGTCTCTATCATCTGATATTAAAAAGTAATAATCAATTCATCAGTTTTAAAAGTGGGAAGGATGCATGAGTTTTGAAAAAGAGTGAAGAACTAATGGATCAATGTTTATAGTTCATCTTTCAATATAATTCATAAACTACTTGCTGAAGACATGTTTCCTTTGCTAACAGCTCTAAATCATTTGCTGCAGACTACGTGTACCTCAGTATTTGTCATTTGGACAATTGCACACATTTAAATGTAAAATTCTTTTTCATATCCTTAAGTTTGCCCATACTTGCAACATGTTTATATCAATTGTGACTCCTGGAGTGAACTTAAAAATAAAACAAAGCAACACAAAATATCTGTAGCTTTATCATGTCATAAGCCCTAATTAAATAAATCTCTTTGCTGAATTAGCCTCATTTTAAAATAGAGCCTGTGCTCATAAAGGCCACTTCTGTTTTTCATTAACCAATATTGCATTGACAGTGGGCACTGAACAGGACATTTTACTCAAATGGAGCCATAAGTTATTGTGTTATGTTTTTTAATTGCAGTAATTTGATTTTACAAATGTATATCCTCTATAATTATAGCTGAATATTCTTAATAAAAGTAATATTGTATAGAAGTTAATTGTTTCCTACAATTCTCTTTGTGCTTTCAAATAATATAATTTTACTCAGCTATCAGCGCCCCCTCCTCCGTGCCTTCTTACCCTTAGAATGATCCAATCATGCCTCATTTTATGATTTTCAGGTCTCCCTAATACAAATAGTATTTATAAATTATCAAATTTTAAGAACAATCCTAATATGTTTTAGAAAGTTATTTGTGAAGTGCAGCATTTTTAATAACACATTGGCAGAAAAATGTAACACATATAATATTCACTGACAACTCAGCAGTGTTTTAAACAATTCCTGATTGTACAATGTTATCAATAACACTGTTGAGCATAATTCCACCAGTTCAGTAACATTTATTGACCGCCACCCCCACCCCAAGTCCTGTGCTAAGTGTGACAGCTACAAAGGCAAACACAACGTGGTCCTTGCCCTCCACAAGCGGAGAGAGAGGGTGGAACACAAACAGAAAATCAAGGGCAGTGTGTTAGGCATCACCACAGCAATATGTGGGGTTGCTCATAAAGTATCAAAAAGCCATTCCTTAGCCAGAGGAGAGCTCGTCTAGAGAGAATGGTGTCAGGTGAAGTTTCAGAGGGAGTGCTATCCAAGAAATCATTATTCCGAAGATATCAGAATTCTGAAGCAAGTTCAAAAATGGTAGCAGTGAGGGGCAGGCATGGAAAACAGGTTTCTAAGAAGGAGTTGAATGTTCAAACGTCCAGAGACAAGACAGAGTAGAGTATGTTTAAGTTACTTTGAGTAGGTCAGCATGGCTGCAGTGGGAGTCTGGCAAGGTCATGTAAACAAAGGTCAAATTATAAATGGCCTTTATTTACTCATCTATTTTTTCATTCATTTAATAAGTAACTACTGAGTGCCTTCTTTGTGCCAGGCCTTGGGGATTCAGATAATAATCCATGCTCTCATGGAATACACAATTCCAATATAAATCAAATGCACAGAAAACAAAATAAACAAGTAAAACATGTTGACGATGTGGAAGAGATAAAGGCAACTGAAAAAAGTAAAAAGATAAGGGAAATATGGAGTCTTGGAAAGTGATTGCAATTTATATAGGATTTTTAAATAAGGTTTCACTGAAAATATGACTTAGAGTAAAGATCTGAGGAAGTAGACCTTAATTCTAGGCAGAAGGGACAGTGGGCGAGAAAACCCTGAGTTGGCAGTGTGTCTGGCAAGATCCAGGAACAAAGAGTGGACTAGTGCAGCTGGAGTAGAATGGGTGGGGGTTGAGTAGTAGGAAATGAAGTTAGAGAGAGAGCAGGGCTCCTTATGGACTGTGGTAAGGCCTTCAGCATTCAGAGCACAGCCATGCCAAAATGTGACCTATTTCAGGGAATACCAGCTGCTACATTGAGAATAGACCAATTTATACAGAATTAGCAGAATAAATTAGGAGACTATTGCAGTAATCCAGGGAAAAAAAAGGTGGGTTATATCAGGGTGTTGGCAATGAGAAGTGATAGGATTCTGGATATATCTTGAAGTTATAAATGGCATTATTTCCTAATGGATTTATATATGCTGCAAGTCTAAAGCAAAACATAAGTCACAACTGACTCCAAAGCATTTTGGCCAGAGTAACTGTTAAGTGTAGTTGGGGAAGAACGTGACCACAGCAGAGTTTCGGGGATAAATGAAGTGGTCACCTATTGGGATGTGGAAGAGAACAGAGGAAGCTGACTGGGGCATTAGGTCTTGAACATGGTAAGTCTGAAATGCCTATTAAACATCCAAGTAGAAAAGTTGAATATGCAGTTGGAGTTTGGAGGAGTGGGAAGGCAATGGCTTCCTGTGATCACTGAGTTAAACAGGGATAAAAGACATTAATAAAAGTAGCCATGAGGAACTCAAGGCAGATAAATGCAAATATGAGAAAAACTCTGCTTCTTCATTCCTAAGGTGGGAAGAATAAGATTAAGTGTATATTAAAGGAAATAATACACTTAAAACAACTAATACAATGTCTAAAAATAGCAAGAAATACAAAATACGCAACTTCCTCACAGGCTGAAAATTCCCTGAGGGTAATGAATGTTCCCTTCCATCTTCACTCCTGATAAAATGAATGGCATATGCTAAGTATTAAATAAAGAGACAATGAAACATCTATCATTATAGTTTACTAAATACATTATTTTATATATAATTATTAAATTATTACACTATAAAACATCACTTATTAACCTTTAACTTATCTTCAACCCCTTTAATGTGGAATTATTTTCACTACCCAAACAAGATGAAGAATAATCAATTCCTTTAAATACATATTCAGACCTCAATTTCCACTTAATTTTGATCTTTTTTAATTTCAAAAAAAGTTTTCTTAGAGCAAACTTCCATGTGAAAAAATTGTACAGAAGTTAGTCATCAAATTTAAGTTTTCTCCTTTATAAATTATTGAAAGTTTAGGAGCCTGGGAAACTTGGTGATAAGATGAAAATTATTCATGCCATTACACACCTAGTTCCCTTCTCTACTGCTTCCAGCAAAGCCTAAAGCCTTAAAAGAAAAGTCCATAAATGAATAGTAGTAATGTGATTTAATGAAAGCAATATGAAACTGCATTAAAAATGAGTCATTTGACTCCCAGGGGTGTGAATCCCCCTGGCAACATGGGAAATGTCTCCTGGAGATGAGCCTGGACCCAGCACTGGGGGATTGAGAAAATCTTCTTGACCAAAAGGGGGAAGAGAGATGAAACAAAATAAGGTTCCAGTGGCTAAGACATTTCAAATGGAGTTCAGAGGCCACTCTGGAGGGTATTCTTATGTGCTATATAGATATCACTTTTCAGTTTTGAGTGTGTTGGAATGGCTAGAGGGAAATACCTGAAGCTGTTGAACTGCAACCCAGTGATCTTGGTTCTTGAAGATGATTGTATAACTATGTAGTTTGCACAGTGTGACTGTGTGATTGTGAAAACCTTGTGGCTTGCACTCCCTTTACCCAGTGTATGGACAGATGAGTGGAAAATGAGGACAAAAATTAGATGAAGAATAGGGTGGGATGGAGGGGTTGGAAAATTTTGGGTGTTCTTTTTGCTTTTATTTTTATTTTGGAGTAAGGAAAAGGTTCAAAAATTGATTCTGGTGATGAACGCACAACTGTATGATGGTGCTGTGAGTAACTGTACACTGTGGATGACTGTAGGGTGTGCAAATATATCTCAATAAAACTGTATTAAAAAATGTAAATTAACAATGGGGGGTTACGGGAAGGGGATGTTCTGGATGTTCTTTTTTATTTTTATTTTATTTTTTGGAGTAATGAAAATGTTCAAAGATTGATTGTGGTGATTGAATGCAGAACTATATTATACTGTGACCAACTGTACACTTTGGATGATTGTATGTTATGTGAATATATCTCAGCAAAATTGCATTAAGAAAAGAATAATCACTAAGAACTATTTAAAAAAAAAAGAGTCATTTGACTCTCAACTAGATAAAACAACTCACCAGACTGAGCTGAGACCTGAGATAGTCATGCTTTCCAATAGTGCTAGAGGAATTCCATTCAAGAGTAACAACTTGAGTATAACTTAACGTACCTACAGAACTGGCATACAGGAGAGTAAACTACTTGGGAGGGTATGTAAATCAAAAACAGAAAGGCTTTCAGTTGCTTGAAGAGATTGATATATTTTAAACAATACTTAGAGCACTCTGATCAGCAATAAAATTTTTATGGATTTGTGCCCAGTATTAGCATTAGATTAATAAATAAACTTTAAAAGAAAGAGATACAAGTAAACTGCCAGGATTATACTCATGTATTACCTGAAAGCCAGATCAATTTAATTTATTCAACCAGCTAAAATGTCCTTGAAAAAAAATGAATTCTATATAGCAGTTTAAATTGTGATAAAATTCAAAGTAAACAAAAGAATAATGTTGAAGGTCAAAGTAAGATACCTTACCATTCATTTCCTTGAGAAGGGTTTTCTAGGAGCACTCGGATTATGTATAATAAGCAGCTTAATAATTTGAGAGAAAAATTGAACAGGCGTATTCTTAGACCTTTAAACAAACAACAAAATTTGATTTTCATTTGAACTGAATTCAAAAAAGACTAAAAAAAATTGCCAAAAATACCACCTTTAAATACAGCACTTAAATTGTATTTAGAAACTTTAATACCACAATTGTCAAAACTCTCTGAAGTTCTAGGTAGCTGAATATTAATTAGCTGAATATTGAAACAAAAAGTGAGTTTGACAGAATGCATGAATGGCAAATGACAGCAAATTATACACTGAGAGTAAGTCTAGGTTTGAGCACACAGAAGACACAATTCATGTCCAATCAAGGTTGGATAAAATACACTTATAACTTTAAACATTTTGTATTTCTATGAATTTTGGAATAAATTTTAGCTGGTCAGGAAATTTAGCTGCTACAAATTCACAGGATAAGTTGTAAACTGTGTACCTTCAGAGCACATTGTAGAGTTGGTTATAGAGAAATGATAACAGAAATACACAAGTACACACACACACACACACACACACACACACACACACACACTTTGAGTCTAACCAATTGGATCTTACTTTTCAATTTAGTTAAAATACCAATGAAATCTTAAAATTTTTGTGGAAATCAAGACCACCATACATGTATCTTCTAAACTGCATAGTCTGTAATTTTTAATGATGATGAAGATGAGCAATTAAGATGAGTAAATTATGTTCAAAGCTTGATTAATAGAAGCATTACTTTTCTGCAATTATCAGGTGGTATCTGACTCGTGCATCATCAGTAAAATTTTTAGAAAGGCCTTCCTATGATTATTACTTAATAAAACTGGAAATGAGATGCCACTTTTTTTTTTACTCTGCTGTACACAGTGTTCTTGAGGTAATGTTTCTCAACAAGAAAAGGTTAATGTTTATTAATTGTGCAATTTTTTTCCCTAAGTTTTCCTATTAAAATGATAAATGCATTTCATGGATTAGCATCTTTGTAAACTCTTTTAAGTTATTAGTGAAATTGCTCTGGGTTAAAAAGAAACTGGTATCCTCAAATGACTGCTTAGACAAAACTGGCTGCTGGTGAAATATTCAAATGACACATCTATCTTGTCTGACCTAGATTGTCAGTATTGAAACTGAAGAAACCTGTTCACATGACAGGACCCCTTTATGTAAAACATGTTGTTGGGGATTCCTTGGAAATTCTAAACAACTAGTTCAGAAAGGTATTAGTCGTTAACAGTCTTAACCCTGATGCTAACCTGCCACTAAGAATCCCTGACCAGTATACCCTAAATATTAAGATATTCCCTATGGTCAGTATTTAGATACATTTTCACAAGCCAAGCTTTTCTCTTTGAACACTATAGGCACAACTTAATTTAAATCGCCCCGAAGAAATACAGGGATCAAAATTAAGAAAGCTCAAATTCTACGCCAATCTAATGATCTATCCATTCTCTGCTGATATTTTTAGTAGCAACCATGTGGAAAGTTGTGTATCAGCTTATTATATTGATAGCTTTAAAAATATCTGGTGTTATAGAAAGGCAACAAGTGTCATTGACCCTTGAACCTTGAACAGAATTAGAAAGGCAGGGACTATGCAAATTTCATGACCTCGTGCCAGCGTTTCCCAAATTTGTCTGGGGATAAGAATCATTGAAGTGCCTAAACCAAGAGTCTCACCCTACACTTACAGATTCCAAATCTCCTGGGACAGAGGCTGGGATTCTGTCCATTTCAGAGAACCCTAGATGATGGTTATTATTAGGCATGATTGGGAAACACTGAACCCTACCCCAAATAATTCAGTGAAGTATTGTCCTTGTCAGTCAGAATTGCCAGAGCCCTTTACATTTTAAGAGGCTTTAAGTTCCCCTCACAGTTAAAATGTGGGAAACCCTCAGTTAAATTATTTCCCTGAATTTTCTAATACCCTAGATAATCCACTCAGAAGTCTACTTATTGATACAGGATTTAGAGAATCATAGGTCTTCAAGAGTACTTAACAACACCAGATATAACTATAGTTGACTGGCAGAAAAAATAATCGACTCTATTGCCTGTACATAAAAGGCATGTGGCAAAGTGATAGCACAACGGAAATATTTTGAGAAAAATATATGTGCAAAAACATAGAGAGGGAAATGACATGAACGACTTACTTGATCTCTGGTTTTTAATGAAAAATAACTTTAGTCTCTCTTTAAATGTGTTTTCATTCATATAGAATTCAACTTGTACTCTGGAAACAGAAAAAAAAGATATATATATATATTTATAGGCATTCCATCATATCTTTAGTTTTATAAAGATCATTAAATATAAATACTTTTGCAATTTTATGTTTGTAATCTAAAGACCAATATATAATAAGAATTTTTTTATTTAATTCATTATATTGTTTGAGTTAATTCCCAGCCACAAAATAGTAAGAATTGAGAAAAATAATTTTTTGAGAGAAACAATTACTTTCTATTTTTAAATATACAGTCAGCACAAAAATTATATATAGGCAATTCAATTATTTATATTAATGAATGTAATCAGTGGTAGGTGATGATTCTAAACAGATAAAGGTCCTTAATGCATCCTTGGAAAAATATGAATCAGTGTTCTCCAAGTTTTTTCAGCAGTCAGAAGAATCCATGGGATATTTGAAAAATGCAGTTTAGGCAACACAACCTCTAATCTGCCTTATCAGGATCTTAAGGTGTAGGGCCTGAAAATCTTTTTTTTTTTTTTTTTTTTTTTTAATTAGAGAAGTTGTGAGTTTACAGAACAATCATGCATAAAATACAGGATACCTGTAAACCACTCTATTATTAACATCTTATTTTGGCATGGTACATTTGTTATAAGTGATGAAAGCACATTTTTATAATTATATTACTAACTATACTACATGGTTTAACTTAGGGTTCACTATTGGTGCAGTGCAGTTTTGTGTATTTTTTTAAGTTTTATTCTATTAGCATATTTATTACCAAAACATTCCCATTGTTCCAAATCGGAACTCTGTACCTTTTAAGTCTTAGCTCTCTACTCCCAAACACAATCCTGTCCCCTGGTAACTTATATTCTAGATTCCGCCTCTATGAGTTTGTTTACTCTAATCATTTCAGATCACTGAGCTCACACAACATTTGTCCTTTTCTATCTGGCTTATGTCACTCAACATGATGTAATGAAGGTTAGTTCATGTTGTAGGATGTATCAGCACTTCATTCCTTTTTATGGCTGAATATATTCCATTGTATGTACATACCAAATTTTGTTTATCTGTTTATTGGTTGATGGACACTTGGTGTGCCAGTTTGGATCCCCAAAAATGTCATGTTCTTTGATGTAATCTTGTGGGGGTAGACATTATTAGTGTTGATTAGATTTTAAGTCTTTGATTGTTTCCATGGAGATGTGACCCACCCAACTGTAGATGATAACTCTGTTTAGAAAATTTCCATGTAGGTGTGGCCCTGCCCATTCAGCTTGGGCCTGGATTAGTTTACTAGAGCACTATAAGCTCAGATAGAAGCAGCAAGCTTGCTACAGCCAAGAGGGACAATTTGAAGAATGCACAGGAGCTGAGACAGGAGCTGTAGCTTACAGAGACATTTTGGAGACGGCCTTTGAAAGCAGACTTTTGCTCTGGAGAAGCTAAGAGAGGACAAAAACCCCAAGAGCAGCTAAGAGTGACATTTTTGAGGAGCTGCATCCTAGAGAGGAATGTCCTGGGAGAAAGCCATTTTGAAACCAGAACTCTGGAGCAGACGCCAGCAACACGCCTTCCCAGCAAACAGAGGTTTTCCGGATGCCATTGGCCATCCTCCAGTGCGGGTACCCAATTGTTTTTGACTTACCTTGGACACTTTACAGCCTTAACTTTGTAACCAAATAAACCCCCTTTGTAAAAGCTGATCCATTTCTGGTGTTTTGCAAAAAGGCAGCATTAGCAAACTGGAAAACTTAGGTTATTTTAATTTTTTGGCAATTTTGAGCAATGATCCTATGAACCTTGGTGTGCAAATGTCTGTTTGACCTGGAATATGACTCCCGGGGAGGAATGTAGACCCGGCATCGTGGGATGGAGAACATCTTCTTGACCAAAAGGGGGATGTGAAAGGAAATGAAATAAGCTTCAGTGGCAGAGAGATTCCAAAAGGAGCCGAGAGGTCACTCTGGTGGGCACTCTTACGCACAATATAGACAACCCTTTTTAGGTTCTAATGAAGAGGGGTAGCTGTGGTGGATAACTGGAACTATCAAACTACAACCCAGAACCCATGAATCTTGAAGACAATTGTATAAAAATGTGGCTTATGAGAGGGGACAGTGGGATTGGGGGTGCCATAGGGATCACACTCCCGTTTGTCTAGTTTGTGGATGGATGAGTGGAAAGGTGGGGGAAGGAAACAAACAAACAAACAGACAAGGGTGCCCAGTGTTCTTTTTTACTTTATTTGCTCTTTTTCACTTTAATTATTATTCTGGTTATTTTTTTGTGTGTGGTAATGAGGGTGTCGGGGATTGATTTTGGTAATGAATGTACAACTATGTAATGGTACTGTGAACAATCAAATGTACGATTTGTTTTGTATGACTGCATGGTATGTGAATATATCTCAATAAAATGAATAAAAAAATAGTTTTAACAGATTCTATTGTAACACTCTCTAGTTGTTTATAATTGTGAACCCACTTTCTCATTTACTTTTTTTAATTAAATTCAGGTTTATTGAAATATATTCACATCCCCCCCTCTAAATTTTATTAAAGTTTATTTACAAACACTCTAAAAAAAAAAAAAAATGTCTGTTCGAGGCCCTCCTTTCAATTCCTTTGTTACTGTTGGGTTATATGGTAATTCTATACTTGACTTTCTGAGGAACTCCCAAACTGTCTTCCACAGCGCTGCAATGTTTTACATTTCCACCAGCAAAAAATGAGTGTTCCTATTTCTCCACATCATCTCCAACAATTTTAATTTTGTTTTTCTAATAGCCATTCTCGCCGGTGTGAAATGGTAACTCGTGGTTTTGATTTGCATTTCCCTGCTGGGTGATGATGTTGAGTACCACTTCATGTGCTTTTTGGCCATTTGTCTACCTTTGGGAGAAATGTCTATTCAAGTCTTTTGCCCATTTTTTAATTGGGTTGTTTGTCTTTTTGTTGCTAAGTTGAAGGATTCCTTTATAAATTCTGCATATTAAACCCTTATTGGATGTGTGATTTCCAAATATTTTCTCACATTGAGTAGGTGGTCATTTTACTTTCATGATAAAGTCCTTCAAGAAGAAAGAGTTTTTAGTTTTAATGAAGTCTCACTTAGCTATTTTTTTCTTTTGTTACTTGTGTTTCGGATGTAAAGTCTAAGAAACCATTGCCTACCATGAGGTCCTGAAGATGCTTCCCTACATGTTCTTCTAGGAATTTGATAGTTCTGACTCTTTTATTTAGGTGTTTGATCCATTTTAAGTTGATCCATTTTTGTATAGTGTGTTAGGTTGGGGACCTTCTTCATTCTTTCGCAAACGAAGACCAAGTTTTCCCAACACCATTTGTTAAAGAGACCTTTCTTTCCCAATTCTGTGGTCTTTGCCCTATTTTGAAAAATCACTTGGCCATAAATGTGTCAGCTGATTTCTGAATTCTCAATTGAATTCCATTGATTTATGTGTCTGTCCTTGTGCCAGTACCATATTAGTACTGGCACAGTACTGTATTAGTCAGGGTTCTCTTGGGAAACAAAACCAACAGGAGATATCTGTAAATATGAGATTTTATAAAAGTGTCTCATGCAACTGTGGGGATACATGAGTCCAAATTCCATAGGCAGGCTGGAAGCTGGCAACTCCAGTAAAGCTTTTGGATGAATTCCCCAGGAGAGGTTGGCTGGCTGAAGTAGTAATGGAAATTCTCTCTTCTGACTGCTGAATTCATTACCTCTCCTTTGAAAGACTTCAATTGATTGGGTTAAATGTCTCCCATTGCAGAAGACACTCCCCTTAGTTGATTAGAGATGTAATCAGCCATACATGCAATCAACTTACTGATGATTTAAGTCCATAAAATGTAAGTCCACAGTAAGTTAGGCCGGTGTTTGCTTGACCAGACAACAGGGCACCAGCACCTGGCCAAGTTGACACATGAATTTAACCATCGCACTGTGGCTTTGTAATACGTTTTAAGATTGGGAAGTGCGAGTCCTCCAACTTCATCCTCCATTTTTAGTTGTTTGGGGCCCCTTACCCTTCCTTCTAAATTTGATGATTATCTTTTCAATTTCTGCAAAGTAAGTTGTTTAAATTTTGATTGCTGATTGTGTCAAATCTGTAAATTGCTTTGGGTAGAATTTATATTTTAACAATATTTAGTCTTCCAGTCCATGTACACAGAATATCCTTCCATTCATTTAGACCCTCTTTTATTTCTTTCAGCAATGTTTTGTAGTTGTCTGTGTACAAGTCCTGTACATCCTTGGTTAGATTTATTCCTAGATATCTGTTTCTTTTAGTTGCTATTGAAAATGGAATTTTTACTTGTTTACTTCTTCTGATTGTTCAATGCTTATGTATAGACATACTACTGATTTTTGGATGTTGATTTTCTGCCCTGCCACTGTGCTGAATTCATTAGCTCTAAGAATATATGATCATGTCATCTGCAAATATGGAAAGTTTTACTTCTTCCTTTCTAATTTGGATGCCTTGTATTTCTTTTTCTTGCCTAAGTGCTCTGGCAAGAACTTCTAGTACAGTCTTGAATAACTGTGGTGATTGTGGGCATTTTTCTTGTCTTGTTCCTAATGTATGGGGGAAAGCTTTCAGTCTTTCACCATGAAACAGGATGTCAGCAGTGAATTTTTCAGAATTGCCCTTTATCATGTTGAGGAAGTTTCCTTCTATTCCTAGTTTTCTAAATATTTTTATTAAGAAGGGGTGCTGGATTTTGTCAAATGCCTTTTCTGCATCAATTGAAATGGTCATGTGTTTTTAATTTGTTCTGTTAATATGGTGTATTACAATAATTGTTTTTTATGTTGTACCACTCTTGCATACCAGGGATAAATCCCACTTCATACTGGTATATAATCTTTTTACTGTGTTCTTGGATTTTGTTTGCTAGTATTTTGTTGAGGATTTTTGCTTCTATATTCTTAAAAGTTATTGGTCTTTTCTTATGGTATCTTAACCTGGCTTTGTTATGAGGGTGTGGTTGACCTTGTAGAATGAGTTAGTTCTTCCTCTCATTTATAATCTATTTGGGACATCAAATTAATGACACTTTACCTCCATATTTATTTAGACTCATGTTAAAATATGTATATAGGTCAACACAGGAGTGGTAATGATGCTTAGAATGTTAAAGTTGCCATAGAATAGATTATAAGCAGATAATTCACTTAAAGGAGTAAATATTATATATTTAATCCACTACAAAATAATAGCAGCAGCATAAAAAAAGTACCATTCCAATAAATGCATTTGCTTTCTTCCTGCATTGTAGCAAACTGTCTCTTAAAAGATGGTGGCATAATGGTATGTGAATATATCTCAATAAAATGAATGTTTAAAAAAAAGAATTATATGTTTGTGTCTTTGTGTGTGTGTGTGTGCAGAGAGACAGAGAGACAGGAACAGAGAGAGAGAGAGAGAAGAAAATCAGTCATGCAATTGACAAGGAAACAGATATTGAATTGCAAGGTCACAATCTGAATTTTAACTTTGCTACATAATAACTTCATAGTATGTATTTATACTTTGAAACTCTGGCCTCAATTTTGCTCCTCAGAAGGATATGGTTGGATTATGTGATCTCAATGTTCATTTTTCACTTCAACCTACTCAATTTTTAATCAATATTTGTCAAATTGAGAATTCATTATTATAAATTTGTGGTTCTATTTCTATCTAGAGCATAGTTTTATTGTGTTTTTATTTTTATTGCCTGTGAATGTTATTGTTCTCTTCAATTTGGAAGCCATATATGTGACAATGTTGCTAATAATAAACTGCTCGTTTTATAAAAAAAAAGATGGTGGCATAATTAATATTTTCAAAATAATGAGGGAATAGAAAAATTGTGTCCAGTGCATGGTGACTTGTTCATCATCATTTGAAATTTTCTTAATGAGATGGTCTCAAATCCATTAATTATGTTCAGATTCCATAAAAAGCCAAGAAAGCATTTTAATACTTTGCACAAACAACAAAGATTTCATTTTGTTTATTCTAATATCATAATATTTTGATCATATAGTTTATATAAACTACACAGCTTTTTTTGTAGAAGTATATCTGTTGGTGAAAACTGGGGGAAAAATAATTAATACATAATCATACTCAAGTATTAGGGAAATATCTCATTACTATATTATCTTCTAATCTCCTTAATACACTGTATATTCAAGAAGATTCATAAACCATTTAAAAAGCAATTTCTTATTCCAAAAAGCAAAAGGGCTTTTTTATCAACTGCAAACCAAGTTTTACCTGTTATATCTTCAAAAAGACTTGAATGCTCTCCAAATTTTCTCTTATCCCTAAAGAAAATATGTCCACCCACAAACAATTTTCAATTTATATTCGTTTTCTCATTTACTTTCCATCTTTTGATTTTTACAGCTGATATGCAAAATAAAAACAGACAGACGTCAAGATTCTCTTACTTGCTGATTTCTCTGGTAAGCAGTAAAATTCCCAATGATATCTTCCAGGAGAACCCTTCTACATGCAGGCTGTGTGCATACACACCACCTGTACACACAGACGCAAACCTACTCACACCCACATATTATAAATATACATGTACACATATATACACATACAAATACAAAACTCTTAGTACTTTGGAAATCCATCATTGGATCTGTGTCCTTTCTTTATCAAATGAAAAGACAATTCATTTCAAATAACGTAACTGTGATACTGATATCATACTAAATTAGTTCAAATAGCTGTGGATACAAAAGCAGATTTGAGAAGACATACAGCTGTTACAGAAATAATTCAGCAAAGGCCATGCAGATTTACTTTCTCCAGTTAACAAATTTATAAGAATGTGAGTCCATTCTTCTATATCTGGAGCTCTGTACCAGGTATGTAATAGAGGTGCATTTTTTTTTTTTAATTAAAATGAGATCTCATGGCATTGGAACTGCGACCCATGACATTCTTTAAAATTGCCTATGTAGCTACTAGTTGAATCGTGCTTTGAGGGTTATCACCTTTCTATATATATGTTGTGTGTTACGGTGGGAAAATGGCTGGGGTTGTGGAACTGTAGCCCATGGCATTCTTTGGAATTTGCTCTCTACTTGTTGAATCATGCTGTGAGACTTGTTCTGTATACATGATGGATTTCATAATAAAAAATATATTTAAAAATAAAAAATAATACATATTGTAATAAAGTTATAGATATGTAACACTAACTGAAAAAAAATGGGATCATCTAAAGGCTTAACCAAAATAATAAGGGAAGGGATCTGTAAAACATCATATGAGGAAAGAACTAGGTACTGGGAATGTTTAACCTAAATATGAATATTTAGCAATGGGTATCTTTTAATATTTAAATGGCCACTATTATTAAAATGGAATGATTTATAGTGTGTTGCTCTATTGCACAGAATATTACAAGGCAAATTTCAGAGAAATATGATAATTACGAATGAGAAATATCTTATTTTGAAATGGTCATCATTATGAGATGGGGTGCTCTCAAATATACTAATGTGACAGAGACTAGATAAAATGCAAATGAGTATAGAGATAATTTTGCAAGGTGTGAGGTGCTTCATTAAACAATTTCTAAATCCCCATAAATTTTTAAGATTATACAAACTAAAACTGAATTAATTTAGTAATATCTCTGAGTCAATATGGCCACTGAGGAGCATGGACGAAACTAAAACAAGAATTTAAAGCTAATGCTTAAAAAAAAAAAAAGGCAAAAAGTTGTTTGATCCATCTCTCCTCTTAGGTGCAGAAAGTATCCCTTAGGTTTTCTGTGTATAATATAGAGCAGAGCTTCTCCTTTCATTTAATTTAATGACAACTGTGCTTCCCTTATCTAGTGTTCCAGGATTTAGTATAGAGTTTTGTGTTTATCCTGCCCATTTTTCTCCATAACTGTAATTGACTTTATCCTCTTAGTATTTCTTTTTTTTCCAGTTCTATGTACTTTCCTTTTTATCTTCTTACTTCCCTCTTTCCTCTCTCTATTCCTAACTTCTTCCCTTCCTCCCTCCCTCCCTTTCTCCCTTCCTTCTTTACTGTATTTCTCCTTCCCTCTCACCCACCCTCTATTTATCTGTCTGGATTTACCTCTATCAAACAGGCCATTTTAGTGTACTTTTTCTGTATCTTTCCCAGAACCATACAGTTTTGAATAACAGGGCAAATTTGCTCTCATCGTTTCTTTAAATGTAGTTTTTCTCACATGCTTTAATTCAAAATAAAATTTATGATCATTCTGTCACATTTACCCTAATATAATAATGGAATTATGATTGTATTTAACAAGAAATAAATTGGAATTCCAATCATAACATTGTGTCTTTTCATTTTGGTGTATGTTATCATGGTTTAATAAAGTCATTTTTTATTGATCATCAATGTAATACTGTTTCACTTGGATGGGTCCCATTTATTTTTTGTGGCTTTTGTTTTCAGATATTTTATAATTTTGGTTGCTATCTTAAAAATGATTTTGTTACAATCTTTAACTTTTACTATTCGTACTGTAAATGGCTACAATATTGAACCTCCTTATACGTAGTGATATTTTTTAAAGCTTTTCTCTATATTTTTAATTAAGATCAATATGCTATATTCTTTACCCTAACTTCAATTAAAAATTGGAAAAAATTCTTCAGATTTTTCTGTGCTCTGGAACAAATTAAATACTCTAGCAGATATTTTTTTTAAATAACCATTGTCAGTTTTCCCTAAAAATTATCAACTGTCTTAATTGTGATTTTCATTTGTTACCATTTATTTTTCATTTTCCTGTCATTCTGAGGCTCTGGTCATTTGAATTTAGAGTAAAAACCATCCAGGAGCTTGCTAAAATACAACCTCCCAGTGCTGATTTGGATATATTATGTCCCCCAGAAAAAGCCATATTCTTTGATGCAATCTTGTAGGGCCAGATTGATTAATCTTTTTGATTAGGGTGTGACCTCTAGATTGGATATTTCCATGGACTTGGTGTCATTTCCATCCTCCTTCCCATTGTTTCTGCAATATTACTCATGGAGTCTATCTATGTACGAGGGTTTTTTTCCTCTATACCTAACTCAAACAAGGTAATATCTAAATATATGCCGGGATTTTTGATGGTCACTACCACCAGGCAAGTTTAGTGGATGCACCTTTGTTTACTCTCTGTCTATTTATTTGTCGATTGTCTTCTTTCAGAAAATCTACATGGCAAGATAATGTAAACAGTTCCCAGTATAACTCCTCATTTTGAAGAGATTTTCAACTGGTGTCACTTCTGTGCTTTTAGATTGTGGCATCCTCCAATTCCATGCCTGGTTCTTTGACTCCAATGAGTAAAGAGAAAAGTAAAGTCTCTCCAAATACTGCTGCCAAAGTTCTTTCAGTCTATTCTCAACACTAACAAACTCTAAAGTGGGTTTACACTTATGGGAATTACCCCTTTCCACATACTCTAATACATTACTCTAAGGTTCTCTCTACTTTCTCTAAAGTCTTTTTCTCTGGTGTGCAAGATCTTCCCAGTAATGACAGTAGCAGTCCTCAGTCATACCGAGTAAGTCTATCAGAATGCAAGCTCCACAAGGGCAGGAACCATACTGAGTTTTTCACCCTAGTATCTCTAGTCTCTCACATAATACTTGGGACCTATTAAGCATTAACAATTAAAAGCTGAATGCCCAAATGAACTGTGTAGTGAGGTCCCCAGGTTATCTTTATACAAAACTTAAAGACACTGAGTCAATATTATGATGGGAGAGATAAAAATGTCTTCCTTCCTTTCCCTAGCTTATACCTATTTGATGATGTGAAACTTGGGTTTCTGGTGACTTGAATTCTTGGAAGCTCCTTTTCAGTCCTAACTGATCCACCAGATGATTAATGATCATTAATCCCCTCAGATATTTTGAAACAGGTTTTGTCCCATTTTATTAAATTAGAAGTTCATTTGTGTATTTTGTACTTTCTCCCACACACAACCGCCCCCTTCCCCACCATGGTTTAATGAATATTTGGGAAGAAATTAAAATAATTTTTAATGCATTCATTTTCATAACATATGTGTGTTAATTACTCATCAATAACCTTTCATTATGAAATAAGCTGACAGACCACTAAAATTGCATTTATTATTCCTGTCACTCCTTTGGTAAGGCAGTGCTAACTTTACGGAAAAGAAACTTTGATTCAAATAATTTCATTAACATGTCCAGTTCTTACAGCTAGTACTGTAAGACAGAGTTGGGACATTGATCTTTCTATTTTTCTTGCCTCTTGCCTCCTTGTCCAGCTGACACTTCCTTACTTAGGAGAGTTCTAGGTCATTTGTAAAATATTACAAAATAACACTGCAAACATCAGAATTATACAGGGATACTGGTAAATGGTTGTTTAGTTCTGTCCTTTGGTTACTGACTTTAAATCTGTTTCCTATTCATTTCCAAATAGTTACTACACCTAACTTCAGATAACTAAATTTTTAAAAAGTGCAACCATTAATATGGAACCTTGTAAAGAAAACAAATAAACAAACAAATAAAAGCATACCATCCACTTTTCATCTTAAAGCAGAAGCTTTGCAGTTCATCAAGGGATCCCAAGGAATCTCTATTTGGCTTCAAACCTTTACTACATGTACAAAAATAACCTTATTTTAAGAAATTGGGGGTCTTCCTAAGACAATTCTCAACCTCTTCTTGCCTATATTATTTTCATAATAACTCAGCCTAGCTTTCTTACCCCCTTTATTTTGGTATCTTCTTAAAAGGAGGTAGAGATTAATTCTGATGATGTTCAGTAGCATTCCCTGTGTTTTCTTTTAATAAAATTTGAAATAACATCACTTTTGGGGCGGAGGACCTGGCTATTGTGTATGTGTGTGCTGATAAAAGGATACTGAGGAAAGAATCCATGGGTCCTAATCATTCACCAATTGCCTTTCATTAAAAGTAAGGTGATAGACCCTACAAAATTGCATTTACTTTCCAGTTACTCCTAGGTAATCATGGCTTGCAGTTACCTGGAAATACACAATCTTTTGGTTTCCATGGTAAAACACATTAAAAATCCACCCAGGAGTACTTTTGTATTCAAATCTCTCTTCAGTTAGAAAACTAATGTCCTCCTATAGAATGTTTATTTGCAGGGCTGGCTCCTTGTACTTTCTCCTTTTATTTAAAATAATTAAATTTAAACAACCCCAATTTGACTTAAATCTAACCATGGGAAGTAAAAAATAAAGAAAACTATAGTAAGAAGAATAAAGGTGTACTTTTTTTCCATCCTTAAATTGCAAAAAAGGTTCAGCATCTTAGAGCCGTCACCTCACTGCCTGAGGGGCAGGTCTGGGCTAAGCCATAAACCATTTATTTCTTTTTATCTTGTTAAGTATATAAAAATGGGAACAAACATACACATCATTTGCACTTGTAATAAATTACCTCTCATCAAGATTATGTATCCTCATGTTTTCCCCTAGAAAAGAGGAACCGTGCATGCTTCTGTACCACTTCTACTTTTTTTCTCCTACCTCACCTCTTTTTCCTATCATACATATATACACACACAAGCACCCAAAGGCAAAATTCATATGTATACATATATAAATCATACACATATATGCATACATACCTTCTGGAAATACAGAGCCATCAGTCCCATAAGGCTTATAGACTTATATAATATAGCTACAGGCAGCACAGACTGTCTTTTCTTCCTCAAGATAATCATAAAATATACCATGTAATCTCTAATCCAGATTGGAATATTACATCAGTCATTTTAAAACCTTGAAGGAAAAGATGATGATGCTAATGCAGACCAAGAGGGCAAGGAAGGATATGGTTAAACAGCAAAGCCTACTTTGGGGGGAAATGTGTGTTCTGAGAGAAGGAACCATTGGTTCTCAAAAAGACTGGTCATGTTTGACAGATGCTGGTTGTTACTATGAAACTAGAAATCACCTGTTGTGGTGGTTTGAAACTGTATGTACCCCAGAAAAAACATGTTCTTAAATATAATCCATTCCTGTGGGTGCAAACCCAAGGTAAGCAGGACTTTTTAATGACGTTACTTCAGTTAAGGTGTGACCCACCACATTCAGGATAGGTCTTAATCCTTTACCAGAGTCCTTTATAGATAGAATGAATTCAGAGAGAGAAAGAGAAGAAAGAAAAAAAAAAAAAAGCCACAGAAGCAAGAAGCAGAAAGTAATGAAACCAGCAGAGAAGAGATTGACCAGCAGACGTGGCCATGTAGCAGAGGAGTCAAGGATTGCTGGCAGTGGGTCTTCAGGAAGAAAGCATCACTGTGATGATTCAGACATTTTCTCAGCCTCAAACTGTAAGCGAATAAATTCCCATTGTTTAAACCACCCATTTCATAGTATCTGCTTTAAGTAGCCTAGGAAAATAACCTGGAAATGCTAAAATGCAGGAAGGACGAACTTTTTATGTAAACACTTCAAACTGGAGAAAACGACATGAGATTCTAAGCCAACCCTCCAAACTGTCTCTTTCATTTTGCACCGCTCATAAAGAGAAGTTATAATTCAGTAATGGGCAAAGTTCACTGGGACACAGAATGTGAAACATCCGGTGAGGGGCTAGATGAAAAGGTATTTGGAACAAAAATGTATTTTTGTTGTTAAAATTATTTGAGCTCTTACAAAAGTTCAAATTATGCTTACCCTACAAATGCTAATATCTTGGGCAACACATTTTCAGGCTTTTCTCCTATCACATACGCGCATTGATAACGAAAATCACCTATGTCAACATGACTAGGATAATGCTGTGGGTCACCCATGTCAATCTGATATAGTTGATTGTTCCAGGAAACATTTGCTTGGAAAAATTAAGGGTGTAACTCAATAAATAATGCCATGGTTCTTTCAGAAATTTCCCACAGATCAGTTTACTGGAAACAATAGTCTTTCTATCTGGATAAACGGACCAATTATCACACAATAATTTACTCATTAATACTTGCTTCACAACCCTCAATGCATTGTGTCCACTAATCTTAAATGTTTTACCATTTGATTTGCCCATTCCAAATTACTTTCCTGCCTTGAAAGACAGCCTTACATCACTTGAGCCCAGATCCATAAGCTTAAAAAATATGTCACTTCTCACATCTCCATTCTGAAACATTGCTAAAGTTAGTTATTTACTATAGAGAGTTTGAATAAACTTAGTTTTGCTTCATTAACAGGTTGACTCATGACATTTCTGTTAGTTAAACAATGGCATAAAGGGAATTATTCTACATCTGTTGTTCTATAACCTAAATGTTTTTACTCAAAAGCAGAAGATACAGTCCTAAATAGTCATTTTAATAATTACTTAGTAAGCATCTATCCATTAACATCCTCTAATTTTTCACCAACCCCCTACTAATGGATATTTGTTTCATTTGTTTACTATTATATATAAAAGTAGAGAAAAATAGACATGTAAATATCAAATAATCTAAAATCTAAATGTCAAAGTATTTAAAAATATATGCATATATTACAAAGTATATAGCAATAATTTAAAAATCAAGTTATCACATTCTCACTGTTTGAATAGTCAAGCAAGGCCTCTGTCAAGAAATCCTCCCCACCCAAAATATGTTTTTCCTCAACTGTCCAAGAAGATTGTCAAAAGACAACAATTTAGTTAAAATGTAAAAATGTTATACTGGAGAATAATTCACTAAGTTTTGTCAGAAAACCAATCCAAAACTTGGAAATAGGTAAAAGAGTTTACTACGTATCCTTTCATTGCACTTGCTGGTTTGATTTTATACTTTCTGTGCTACTTTACAACTGTGAAGGGGGAGAAGTTAACTTGTTGAGTTTCATCCAAGAGAGATGAAACATTTCTGCCTCATAAGATAACCAGAATAGTTATGATTTATGGCCCTTTTGGACTGTTTGGGGTGGGGGAAGTTTAACCCAGCAATCTAATACTAACATTGCCTAGAAAAACTTAGCTTCTTACATGCTGTTTGGACCAGCTTTAACATCTTACTGTTTCCCTCATTAATGAGTTCATTATAATTTTTGATGTTTTCATTTTATAATTGTATGATCTCGATGTTTTTAACCTTTAAAAATATATTTTAACAGTCTCTTCTAAGTCTACAAAGGATTTTTTATCAATTGTTAGTATGATTTAAGTTGGTACAATCACTTTGGAAAACATTCTTATTTACACTGTAAAATTAATCCATAGATTCCACACAATTTCAGTCAAAACCATATAAGGTATTTTATGGAACTTGATAAGCTGATTCTGAAGAGGGTAATCAATCAAATAAGACTTTTGAGAAGAGGAAAGAGCAGGCATTTGCCCTCCCTGATATCAAGACTTATCATAATGCTACAATACTAAAGACACTACAGAAGTGGCACAGAAAAGTCAAACAGACCGGTGGAACAAAACGGAAGGCCAAGAAATTGACACTTGCATATAGTGAATAGTGATACATGACAAAGATGTTATATCAGATCAATAGGGACAAAAAGTCGAACTATTCAATAAATGGACTTTTTAATAGCTATCCAAATAGAAAAAAGTGAAATTGGTCCCCATCTCACACCATATGGATTAAATTATCTCCAGATTGGTTAAGAAACATTTCAAACTCTTATTAAAAAGTAAAAGTGAATATCTTTTTGACCTTAGAATAATGAAAGGGTACTTCAGATACATAAAAGGAGTATCATAAAATATTGATAAAACCTTTGCCTGGAAAGATAAGAATGTAAACAATAAATAACTTGACTAATGAGATCACTATATTTCTATAGCTTAATTTATCAGAGATAATAATCTGCTCACCTGAAATCTTAAAGAGAGCAAAAATACAAGTTCACAACTAGGAAAATATATTTGAAAACAAAAACAACAAAGAGTTCAAATCAATAATATATGAAGAATTCTTGTCTTATTTTTAAGAAAAGAACAAACATACTAACCAAAGATAAGTAAAAGATGTGAAATGGCATTTCACAGAGAGGAATTATATTACCCTAACACTCTTCAATTCTATGAAGTTTGAGAGAAGTGAGGAAGCTCCAGAAGAAAAGTTTGAAGCTAGCAGAGGTTGCTTTATAAGGTTTACAGAGAGAAGTCTGTACTTCATAACATTCAAGTACAAGGTGAAGCAGCAATTGCTAATGTAGAAGCTGCAGTAAGTTATCCAGAAGATCTCGATGAAGGTGGCTACACTAAACAACGGATTTTCATTGTGGATGTAACAGCCTTATATTGGAAGAAGATGCCATCCAGGACTTGCACACCTAGAGGGGGAAAGTCAATGCCTGGCTTCAGAGCATCAAAGGACAGGCTCTCTCTCTTGTTATGGGTTAATGCAGTTGGTAACTGTAAATTGAAGCTAATGCTAATCTACCATTCCAAAAATCCTACGGCCTTTAAGAATTATTATGCTAAATTTACTCTGCCTGTGCTCTACAAATGAAACAACAAAGCTTGGATGACAGCACATCTATTTTCAGCATGGTTTACTGTATATTTGAAGCCCACTGTTGAGACCTACTGCTAAGAAAAAAAAGATTCCTTTCAAAATATTACTGCTTATTGACAATACGCCTGGTCACCCACCAAGAGCTCTGATGGAAGACGTACAATGAGATTAATTTTGTTTTCATGCCTGCTAACCCTACATCCATGGATCAGTGAGTGAGGCAATTCGAATTTCAAGTCTTATTATTTAAGAAATACATTTCATAAGGCTATAGTTTTCATAGATAGTGATTACTCTGATAGATCTGGACAAAATAAAGTGAAAACCTTCTGTTTTATGCAGATAATTCTATAAATTCACAACTCCTCTAACAAAAAAAAAAGAAAGAAAAAGAAAACCCTTCTGGAAAGGATTCACCATACTTGCTGCCATAAAGAACATTTGTGATTCATGGGAGGAGGTCAAAATTTTGACATTAACAGGAGTTTGAAAGAAGTTGATACCAGTTTCTTATGGATGACTCTGAGTGGAGGAGGTAACTGCAGATGTGCTGGAAATAGCATGACAGCTAGAATTAGATGTGGAACCTGAGGATGTGACTGAATTGCTGTGATCTCATGATAAAACCTGAATGGATTAAGGGTTGCTTCTTATGGATGAGCAAAGAAAGTGATTTCTTCTTGAGATGGAATCTGCTCCTGATGAAGATGCTAAAGACATTGTTGAAATGGCAAAAAGGATTTAGAATAGTACATAAACTTTGTTGATAAAGAAGTGGCAGGGTTTGAGAAGCATGACTCCAATCTGGAAAGAAGTTTTACTGTGGATAAGATGCTATCAAACATAATGTGAGATATGGATGGATTATCGTGAACATAACACATGCTATGTGAATTTAGGAACCCCCTAATTTATAAGTCAAACCTCAATCTTGAGGCTTGCTCTGGTGAAAATTATGGTTGAAAGGGAGGCTAAGCCCACCTATAATTATGCCTAGGAGTCACCTCCAGAGAAACTCTTGTTGCTCAAATGTGGATTTTCTCTCTCTAAACCTAACTCTGCAAATAAATTCACCACCCTTCCCCCGACATGTGACAGGACCCCCCCACCCCAGATAAATGAGTCTTCCTGACAATGTGGGACACGGATTCTATGAACGAGCCTAACACTGACATCAAGGGATTGAAAATGCCTTTTTGACCAAAAGGGGGAAATGAAAGGCAACAAAACAAGGTTTCAGTAGCTAAGAGAATTAGAGTCAAGAGGCTGTCCTTGAGGTTACTCCTATGCAAGCTTCACCTAGATATGTGAAATGACCACAATATGATAAGCCCAAGTCAACAGTATTCCCAAAAACCTTAATGAATACCCGGATCTCTATCTGAGACTCTATAAAAGTTTCACTCACTAAGTTTATTCTTCAGAAACATAAATCCTTCAGAGACTTACTATGCCAGCTAAGTCCCAAAACTCAGAAGCAATAGCCTCTTCAAGAACATCAACTAGATGTGCTCCCTTTTTTTATCAAGTCGACACCCCTTATCAACATGAGCAAGTTAAGGTGGTCACTGCCTAGACATCGGGAAAGTGATTAAACTAGAGGAAGGGGTAGCAACAGACAAGATGGAATTTAACAAAAGATTATGAATATTGAATCTTTATATAATTTTCTTTTTCTTAGTTACTGGGGTATTAAAATGGATAGAGAGAAAAAACTGAAATGGTGGAAATGTGTCACATGGCATCCTTTGAAATTTGTTCTATAGCCACTTTTTGAATTGTAATTTGAGAGCTGTCACGTTTTTATATATACGTTATATTTCACAATAAGGAAATAACTGAAACTATGGTACTATAACTCATAACAACTTTGGAAAGTTCCTACACAACTACCTGTTAAAGCATACTTTGAAAGATGTTACCTTTTTCGTATACATGTCATATTTCACAATAAGGAAATAACTGAAACTGTGGAACTGCAACCTATGACATTCTTTGGAATTTGATCTCTAATTTTTTTGGGGGGTTTCACTTGGAAAGTTATCACTTCTATGTATATATACTATATTCTACAATAAAAGTATGATAAAAATAATAAAGAATAAATAAAAAAGATGCTATCAAACAGAATGGCTTACTATAGAGAAATTTTTCATGAAAGGAAGAGACAATCGATGAGGCAAATTTCACTGTTGTCTTATTTTAGGAAACTGCCACAGCCATCCCAACCTTCAGCAATAACCACCATTCTCAGTCAGCAGTCATCAACATTGAGGCAAGATGCTGCACCAGCAAAAAGTTGTGGCTTGCTGAAGGCTCAGACGATGGTTAGCGTTTTTTAGTAACAAAGAATTTTTAAATTAAGATACGTGAATTTTTAGACATAATGCAATTGCATACATATTAGATTACCGTATAATCTTTTGTATGCATTGGGAAACCAAAAAATTTTTGTGACACCCTTTATTGAGATATTCACTTTATTGCAGAGGTATGGAGTCAAACCTGCAATATCTCTGAGGTATGCCTGTACTTACAACAATTTCACTACTAGATAAATACCATACAGAAACGTACACAAGTACATTAGGATGCATGTACTAAAATGTTCAAATAAGCATGGGTGGTGTAAGTAAAAGAAAAAAAGGAAGTAACTCAAACATCAACTGACAGGAAAATAGGTAATTAAATTGTGGCGTATATATATATATATATATATATATATATTTGCTAACGCTGCTGGAATGCAAAACACCAGAGATAGATTGGCTTTTATAAAAGGGGGTTTATTTGGTTACACAGTTACAGTCTTAAGGCCATAAAGTGTCCAAGGTAACACATCAGCAATCGGGTTCCTTCACTGGAGGATGGCCAATGGTGTCCAGAAAACCTCTGTTAGCTGGGAAGGCACGTGGCTGGTGTCTGCTCCAAAGTTCTGGTTCAAAATGGCTTTCTCCCAGGACGTTCCTCTTTAGGCTGCAGTTCCACAAAAATGTCATTCTTAGTTGTACTTGGGATATTTGTCCTCTCTGAGCTTCTCCGGAGCAAGAGTCTGCTTTCAACATCCATCTTCAAACTGTCTCTCATCTGCAGCTCCTGTGCTTTCTTCAAAGTGTCCCTCTTGGCTGTAGCTCCTCTTCAAAATGTCACTCACAGTTGCACTGAGTTCCTTCTGTTTGTCAGCTCATTTATGTGGCTCTAGTGATTTAATTTAGACCCACCCTGAATAGGCAGGTTAACACCTCCATGGAAATTATCCAATCAGAGTCATCACCCACAGTTGGCTGGGGCACATCTCCATGGAAACACTCAGAGAATTACAAACTAATTAACATTGATAGGTCTGCACACACAAGATTACATCAAAGATAATGGTGTTTGGGGAGACATAATACATTCGAACTGGCACTATGTATATAATGGAACGTTGCAATAAAATTAATGAGTCAAGATTATATGAAACAACATAAATGAATCTTAGTAACACACTGTTGCATTAAAGTTGCATCAGAAGACTATATACAACATATTATCCAAGTTCAAAAATACCTAAAATCATTTGATTTTACTTATTTAGAGTATTTAGAGGTATAAATACATCTGTTAAATTGTATTTCTTAAAAGCAAGAGGATAAAAGCACAAGATCAGTCGAGTGATGACTTCTGGGAGGGAGACCAGGGAAAAGAGTAGAGAAATCCAGAGTAAGAAGTGAGTTATAAATTAAGTATTAGTTCTTGAAATGTCCACAGGTGTCTATATAAAATCAATAAATTAATAAATTAAAGAGTGAATGAATGAATGAAATGAGGGTCTATTTATAGACCATGGATGAATGTATGCCACAAACTAAAAATTCTAACTAAACTAATTCTGAGGCTCTGGGAATAGAAACATTTCTTAAATATACTATATTTACAAAAAAAGATGGGGACTCCAGGTTGCTATGTGAGAAGAAACTTCCATACTCTCCCAAATAACTGTTATGAATCAAATCTTTAGCATTAGTAATTTAATAGGGAGCTGTACACAATAGGCTGTTTGGATGGGAAGAGAAGACACATGGAAGACGACTTCTTATATAAGAAATGGCAGGAACAATGGAAAAAATGTGGGATAATAAGTATAATACAGTCAGGGACTTAAAAGTCGTTAAAATGGCAAGAGCACTGGAATTATATCAGGTAGGTAAGATATGAAAGTAGAAAGACAGAAAGAAGCCTGATAATTAAAAGAACTTGAATAAAAGCCAAGAAATTTACCAATAAACAGTGATAATATTATCAAGAGGAACAATTTATTGAAAATGCCCAGGCACTATACTTATCACATTTGCATATTGTCTCTTTTAATCCTTGAGACAAACTTCTCGTATGTGCAATTAATATCTGTTTTGCATATTATGAGACAGAGGCATTTGCCTGAAGTCATACAATACATAAGTGGTGAATATTCACACCAGACAGTCTAACTCCAGAGCCCACACACTTAACCTTGATGAAATGTGGGCTCTAACCTAGAAACAAACATTATATGAATCCAATTTACTTTTTAAAGTTTTAATCCTGATTATAAATACACTTAAACAGATTATAAAATGCATTTTATTTACCAGAGCTGAATAGACATTTTAGGAATTTATTGAATAAGATTTATTTATATGAGAAAGAAATGCTTAATGATTTCAGTTTCAGGAAATTTAGTAAGCAAGTATTATTTCCTAAGTCCTAACATGTAGAGAACCATGTAACTGGCTGTGGTAAATATGTAAGTGGGCCATCCAGATCCCTCCTCCCTCAAGGAAGAACTTGCAGTCTGGCTGTGAAGACAGCAGTCAACAGATATTCTCTAGCTTTCAGCAACTTCAGGGTCCGCCTCAGCTATAAAAAGCAGCCTTGTCTGAGGCCATGGCTTTCCCAGGTCACTCCACATGTGGCAACTGATAGAAATGAGGATATAAATACCTAGTCATTTTGACCCAACAAGGAACACTATGTCAGACAATATGCATTTTGGAACTTCTCACCAGATAGGTGGGCCTTTATTGGACTAGCATTGCAATTTCACTTTTTCTTCTGCACAATCCAGCCTCTTCCTCCTTCCATTCACAGAGGCTGGTTCTAATAAATATCCTTGGTCTTGGTGTCTGCTTCTGGAGGAAACCTACCTGAGATACTGGCAATTACTTTTTAATAAATGTTATATGAATTTAATGACAAACTCTGCTTGATCAAAAAACAAGCAACTGATTATGATTAAACTGCCAACATAGAAATAAGAGCAAATTTGCTTTACCATAAAAAAGTTTTTAAAATAATTCAGGATTCTGCTCTTCTGACAATATGGTAAGCCAGATGTCCTGTGAAACCCTCCCAAAAGGGAACACCTAAAAAAAGTTAAACAAATCATTAAACACATACACACACTTTTTAACATTCATGGCTTAGCTGGCAGTAAAGTAAGGGAAATCCTTAAAGGCTAGAAAAGACAAGAAAATAAGAACCCAGAGACCTAAGCTAGCAATGAAGCTGCTGTTCACCGGGATCTATCTGCCAATCTTTTGTGGTAAGTAGTTTGTGTTTTGACAGGCCATAGACCTACTGAGATTTCAGAGATCCCCTACAAAGAGCCAAGGTCCTGGAAGGTAACATTTTTAGTCACAAACTAGGAAAAGTCCCTCACAGCAGGAACAGATGGTAGGCACGCTTGCGGCTCCCCACCCCTCCTTGGCCATGGTTCTGAGTGGAACGGAAAAGAAAAAAGAGAATGACTGAGACTTGCTATCAATGAGCCTGAATTCATGCTCTCTAGTTCCTCACCTCTAATTCTCACTTCAGCCCACTCCACCTCTCCACCAAATCTGCAATTATCCAGGTCACCGGTGACCTCTACATGGAAAAATGCAGGAGTCAGGTCTGAGTCTGCATTCTTACTTGTCTTGTCAGCATTAGACACATCTGATCACTTCCTCATCCTTGAATCACTTTCTTCTTTGTCTTCCAGGACACAGCTTTCTCGTTTTGCTTTTTCCCCACTACATGACAGGATACTCCTTCTGAGAATCCTTGGCTTGTTCTTTCTCTTATCTTCTTAAATGTAGTCCTCTTATTTTTAGCCACATTAAAAGTAGTAGTCTTGTCCAAAAGTAGTGACCTTGCCTTGAAATTTCATCTATATGCACAGGAGAGCCAAATTTTTATCTCCAGCCCAGTCCTTTCTCCCAAGCCTACATATTCGACTGCCTACTCAACTTTTCTACTTGGAGCTCTAGGAGATATCTCCAACTTAGCATATCAAAAACTGAATTATTCTTTTCCCTGGAACCTTCTTGCCTATTTATGCTGACACAAAATTGTCCTTGTGGTTCTAACCAAAAGTCATTAAGTCACATCCAAATCCTCTTTTCACTTGAACACATATTAATATTGTTCTCTAGAGTCTCTTGAGTAGCGAAAATCTTTTACCAGAATAGGAAAGAAGAAAAAAAAGGCTTACAATGATCATGTTCAGTAAGCACTAGCAATAGTGACTTAAAGATACTTAAACTTGCCTTCAGTTTAAAATTTAAGGCAATTCAAGAAAAAGCAAAGCAAAATACAACTTGAAGTGATAAACAGAAATAGTGAACTCAAACAGAAGCCCTATCCATTTATTAATTTACAAAAAAAAGCACAGCAAATTATTTCACATCATTGAAAGTACTGTGTTGTGCAAAGTCTTCTATTCTAAGATGTGACATTTAATTTGATCACTGCAAAAACTGCCAGATTGGATCTCTGGTGTGAGTGGTGGATAGTGACATAGAGGGTAGGAAATGATCACCCACTTTCTTCTCCCCATCACATTATTGTGACTGAGAAGTGAAGCACTCTCATCTAACCTGTTAATTTTCCTTATGCCCATTCTTTCCTTCCCCAAATTAATTGAAATGCTGGCAACCAGGGTTCTATAAAAATTCAGAATTGGCTTAAGTGAAAATAAAACTCATAGCTTCAAAAAACCTCATTAAACCTCAAGCTCTACTAAAGAGAATTTATCAGTTTTGCTTATAATTGCATTCCAGTGCCTAGCAGAGCACCTAGACATAGTGGATGCTCACTACTATATACAGAATTAAGTTATTCTGCAATAGTTGCTTTTAACACCCAGTTAACATTAAAGTTGACAACTATCTGCATGCAGAGGCTGGAAATCTGTGGCTGCTGCCATCTGGCATCTATGCCGGGAAACAGAAACTCCCAAATAACCTTGCTCCAAAAGGGAGAATATATTTGATAATTTAAGAATGCACGCTTCTGATTTGCTATGGATGATATGAAAAATCTAGCATATTATTATACCTCTTTATTTCCTCATCCAGATTTAATTTCCATACAAGTTATTGGGCTTTTCAGTTTATAGGTCACTACCTTTCAATAAAAATGTTTGCAGGACCTTAACAAAAATCAATGACTCCCAAATTAACAAAAGATTGTTTTGCCTTGCTTCTAGGCCA
Organism: Choloepus didactylus; assembly: GCF_015220235.1. Classification (NCBI taxonomy): domain Eukaryota; kingdom Metazoa; phylum Chordata; class Mammalia; order Pilosa; family Megalonychidae; genus Choloepus; species Choloepus didactylus. Next base: position 64,839,052 of record NC_051308.1, on the reverse strand, counting down.
TGCATTCCTTCCATTAGTTCTCCTTTCAGAGGTCACTGAACCTTCTTTCTCTCCAAAGTCTTAATTAAATGACGTACATATATTCTTGCTCAGTACCTTTTATTTCTTCCACCATAGTAATTATTGCAATGTATTGAAATTGTCATGTTTAATGGTCTGTATCCTTCAAATAGACCTTAGAGGAAAACAACTAACCAGCTGTTATGCTAAGGAAAAGGGCACAGGAATATAAAGGGGAAAATATTTAAATAATTTTAAATTTGAGCAAAATAGAAAAAGCTTTGCTTTGTGCTTTACAAAAATAATGAGCAAAAACAGAAAGAAATAGATAGGAAGCTACCAGATGGAAAGAATCATTAATAACATCCAACTATGAGCCCCATCAAGAGTTGATTTGAGGGCATGTTTCTTTCTGTGTGTCCTTCCAAAGCTGCTTGTAATGGCTCTGCTCTACACTAAAATTGTGAGAACAGGAACTGTGTGGATTTTGTTTATTTTGATTGTGTTTTTTGAACATAAGCCAGAGTGAGGTGCACATATTAGATACCCAATACATTTGTTGAGTGTTGATTTGAATTTGCTATGTAAAAGTTTGCTTTTTTTGTCTTATTATTTATTTTTTATCTCTTCTGCATATTTTTCTAATTTTCAGTCATACTCTCTTTATACTTATTAATGTTGGGGCTTAATTGGATTTCATATCCAGCAATCTCTTTTAACCCTCCCATCTTTAGTCCACCAAAGGAATCAGTAGCATTATCTTAATTGTGAGAGAAGTACCACTGAGAAGAAAAACTATTTTTCTTGCTGCTACTTTCAGAACAATTATTTTACTTTGCATAAATTACTGGTAATATGTGGCTAAAAATGTGTACATTAAACATTTACTCAAATATTTACTGAAACATTTAACCAAAAAATGTATGGTATTAAATATTCACTTACATATTTAAATACTTAGTCAATTACTTCTATTTAAAAACATACAATAGTTTGATTTCTATATATGTAACTTTTTGGATGTTTTTCTTTTACATATTAATAAATCTTTAAATATATATATAACTATGTTAATTTAGTAATTCTGCTAAAAAATGCCTTTTAGATTCATGGAACTATTTGCCAACAAGTCTGCATTCTCAATCATCAGAGATTTTAGAGAGAAACAAACAAGAATATAACCTATTTCAAATTGCAAATGAAAGTAGCCTTAATCCATGTCTCTGGTTTAGAAAATTTGAGAAGTATGTTTTAAAATACTAAAGGAACACTGGAAAAAATTCTAGGTCATTTTCAATATTCATGGAAAGGAACTATGAAGATTCTGCTGCAAGGCCCTTCCAGCATTTCTGAGATGAAGAAACCTTTACTAACAGCCACAGCTATGGTAATAATTACAACATGGCCCGTTCATGACCCTAAGGCTTCCAGCAGAACTCAGAAAGCTTCCACCCCACATCAACACCCCACCAGGAAGCCCTTCGAACTCTAAATTCAAGGCTGTTAGGTTTCCATTAAGAGGCAGTCATTCCACACTAATATGGATGATAAACTCTAAATAGTACTAAAGAATATCAAATGTGCTTATATTTGTAGTATTTATGAAAACATACATTTCATTTTTACATTAATAAAAATTAAGCAAACATAGACTCTAGCAACAAGAACAGTGTTCTTCAGAGGTAGAAAAAAAGTTATGAAATTAAAGACTCACTATAGAAAAAACTTGTGGAAATAATTGAAAACCAAATGCCAAGGAATTTATGCTCTCAATGATAGAATCACTTTTGGCCCCATTTGAAGAGAAAAAGGAAATGCCAGTAATGCTTGTAGTACCGGGAAACAATACATCACAGAATATAAAGATCTCTATAAATTACATTTAACAAGAAAGTGTGCTTGGCAATTTCACTTCAAACCAGCTTTCATTTTTTCATGTATATTTAAAAATTACTCATTCTATTCATTCTAAGATATTTGTAAATTCAGTACATGTTAATTCTTGTTAACAAGAGTTTAACTTATTTAGGTATCCATAAATGAGGCCTATCACAAACTAGATACATGTGCTGAAAAATAATACATATGTCAAAAATATTATTATTAGAGGTTCCAGAAGTTTCTGATAAAGGACAGCTGTACATATACCAAAATAATGTTCTAATATATATAAGGAGTCAACAAAGTCTGAAGTAATAAAGATACTAAATCTTACATGTATACACTTTAATTCTTGAAATAATTTGCTAGGATGCCTGAACTGACTATATTATTTGTTACGTGTTATAGCATATAAGACTCTGATTTGCAATTATCAAAAAAAACTCAACTAGCTTAAATTAAAAAAAATAAATAAAAATAAATAAAAAATTAAGATTCCCTCATAAGTGAAAAGTGCCAGAATGAAGAGGACTGCAAGCGTGACTTGAAGTAGCAGCTCATCAATTTCACCAAGACCTGATTTTTTCACTTCTCCCAACTTTGCTTACCTTGCTTTATTCAGAAACAGATTTTTCCCTCATGTTAGCAGGAAGATTGCAACTGCTCCAGAAATTACATCCATCAGGTTAAGTTCAATAAGATAGAGAAACAACTCTCTACTTGAATAGGAGTACAGCAGGATATAAATTTCTCAGAGGCTGGGCCTTGGTCACATTCTTCAACCTCAATTTGAGGGCTTAGGGCGTGGGGGCAGGGGAAATGGGCACTTAAGGCTCAAGAACTAAGAATGAGGGAAAGGTGGTTTCCCAGAAAGAAATCAAGAATGCTAACCCAAAACAAGAGAATGAATGCCAAGTAGTGTGAAATAACTAATGCCCTCTACAAAAACTAGGAAATAAGCAATTACCTCATCACTATCACCATATTCTATATCGATTTTTAATATTTCATAAAATTCCACTTATATGGTGATCAGAATAATACTATCATTTAAGGTCAGTGTTTTAAATGTACAAGAAAGACATGATATGATTAAAATATAGCAAGTCATATATTAAGGGCAAACGTAATAAGATTTATTTTTGATGCTAACCAACGTTTCTACATCGGCATTATTTCACGTAGTATTTTAGGTATCTTCCAATCGAGGTAGTTCCCAATTAACAAAATTTCATTCTAATTTTATTTCTAGCTATAGGTAGGGAGGACTATCAAGCTATATCTAATTTCAGGTTAAGTAAACTGTCTTACAGCTTAGGAAAAAAGTTTTAACCAAATACTGTTTCAACATTTATAAATAAGAATTTTTATTATTAAGTCTTCAGTTTTTCATCAATTTTCTATTGGCCTGGTTGGAGTAGAAAAAGTGAAGAAAGATGATGATAAAAAGGTAGCAGGGTTTTGTAAGCCACAGTAAAGGGTCTAAACTTAGACTGTAAACTAAAGATAATGGGGAGTCATTTAAACAGGGATTTATTTTTTAAGCATTTGTGGTTTTTGAAAGTTCATGTCCGAATAGAAATTATGTCAATAGTGGTCAAGTTAGCTATGAGAAAACCCTATAAGTACAGGAAAAGATGATAAAAGTAATGAAAAAACCCCAAATATTTATTTAGGAATAGAAAGAAGAGAGTTTGGTGTTCTATTGGATATTTGAGTCTTTCTGAAGAACAGCGAGGAGTCAATTTTGACTCCCAGGTTTCTGTTTGAAGCATCTGATTAGATGTGGGAGCCATGATAGCAAATACCAGGAAAGGATTAGCATTTCAGTAGTTTTTGAGTGTTGGAAAATGATGGGATGACAAATAGATAATGATCTCAGTTCTAGACTTAAGGCCTAAGGACTGAGAATGAGGGAAAGGTGGTTTTTAGATTTCTATGCAAAAATCCAGCTATTCTAGCAACAGGTATGGAGCACTAAGAGGAAAGGTTGAGCTGATAGTTGAGTACACAGGAATAGAGCTGAAGGTAAATGTGTATGTGTGTGTGTGGGTACTCACACACGTATGTGTATATCTCCATCTATATGCCCAAATGTTCAATATATCACATATTATATGAATATATTAATAGATGAATAATACATGTGAACAATTATATATATATATTATGAAGTAACATTGATTCTGACTTAGACCTACCTTGTAGTTTTATTTGGATGATCCGATGTGTTCCTTCTGCTCTCCAAATGTTACCAACACAAAGCAACCAGCTGTGTCTTGCACTTTTCCACATCTCCCTCAGTGAGTTGATTCTATAGCATGTCCCTCAAATATTTGTTGAATAAATAAAAGGGCTTTTGAAATGGTAAAGTATCTGTTTTACTCATTTTAGTGGGAAAAAGTAGACCTCATAGCATTTATGAAGGCCATTTATTAGCTTCAGTAATTTGCCTCTTGTCATTCAAGTATAGGATATTATGACCACAAGGCTCAAAGTACAGATATAGAAATGCATCACAGCACAATAAAGTTAGGTAAAATTACCTGAAATGTGCTCAGAATTATTCATGTGTAAATAATGACACTTCACTACCAAAACAGGATGATGTAAGTGAATTATATTAATTATCTAACAAATTTTCTGAAAATGAGGCCATTATCTTTAGAGTTTCAAGTACTTTAAAAGCTGTTTGAGTTTCTTTCATGGGGAAGAATATTAGTAGGAAACCATTATTCTGCTTGTGAATCAGCATGTGCCATCTGAAAGTAGCTTATATTTCTAGCATATGAGGGATATACGCTTAATTACTCAGAAACTTCCATTTAAATAAAAATATAAAATTACAATTTGAAAGGTTCCAATTAGTTTAAATAATTTAATGTGAAGCGAACTTGCTGGTGCACATGAAGTAACATAATTTAAATGAAGAAGTATATCATACAAAGAGTAGAGTTTTTCACTGTAATCTCCAGATGTTAAATCTACTTCTTAATTTATTTCAGCAGTTGCCATGAAAAGGTCTAATTTGGAGGCTGAGAAACTATTCAAGAAATCTATTTTACTACATATGTATCTCCAAAATTTATTTAGCCAATTGCTTTATCCTAATTATGTGCCTCCCCTAGACTAGAAAACTGATAAGTGTAAAACTGAAATAAAATTTTAAAAATAAACACTATCTCATATAACAAATATGAACAAGATGAAAACATATTTTCATCACCAATGAAAGTTTTCATTTCCAAACGTTACTTATATTTTAATCAGTCACAGCACTCAGATGGATCACAGCATTTTAATATATGCCTGCTATAAGCCAGGCATATATTTTTTCATTTACTGTTACAAAAATGATTTGAGCTCTAATTATGACCCTCATTATACAGATGAGATTGGTGAAGGTCAAAAGTTTCAGTAAGTTGCCCAAGATCACACGGTTAGTAAGTCATAAAGCTGGGATCCATTAAAAGTGGAATTTTACATGGAGGAAAAATGTATTTTGAAGACTCACTCTCTCATTTATTACATTTTATCTTGTACAAATTCTAGATGCAAAGTATCACGGTCACCTCCTACACAAGAAATTCCTTAGAGATAACAGATAGTAACCTGAGGCCCAGAAAAATTTGGACAAAGTCATGTCTCTTTCACACATAGTGACAAAGCAAAAATTGAAAACATATCATGATGACTTAATTGCCATTAATGAATGCACAGTGCTCTGTAAAATAATCATGTTAACCAGCTCACTGGTCTTCCTGCCTCATCATTTCCTTAATAGTCTGCCAAGTGATGCTGAATCAAAGCGTTAAAGAAATTAGAATCAGCTGCTGAAGCTGAAATGCTTACATTCCATAAAATCCTTTATATTTTACCTCCAATTTCTTCCTTCCTTCAAGTTACCAACTTTCTTAGCCTCATACGGATTACAATTAACTAGTATTAGTAGGCACTTTTTGAAAAAATAAGATAATGGTCAATAATGGAACAATAGTAATCAGGTCACCATTTATGATCTCGTCACCCATTTCTGTAAGAGATGACCATGACTATTACATATACTTCTAGATAAAAAATTAAAAGTTTATGCTTTTTAGGACAAAACATCTTGTCTCATTTTTAAACAATTTCCTCATTTACTTAATTCACCAGTTCTGTGGTCAATGGAAGTCTATACAAAGACAAGTCCTTTTGATTTTACCTAAGATTATATTCTCTGAAAAGTTAAAATCAAAAGCAGAATTAGTCTGAACAAATCTTTACATTTCCAATATGACAATCCTGGGTGGGCTCAAGTATTCACAAAGACTGAGAAATGGTCTTTAGATACCACTGGTTTTCCTCCAGGCACAACAGAAAATTCCAAGCTGCCATTTCAAACACAGAAACAAATTGTGATTCCTTCCCCACTTCTCTTAGGGTAATTATCTTTATGTTCAAACAAGAATCAAATAGAAACGACATAAACTGGCTTCTAATTTTCCAATGATATGCAAGCCAAAGAAGGTGTTATTGACTAAAAAGCCAATAAGAAACACAACAAATCTTTACTTTTTGTGGGTTATTACCCAAACACTTCATCTGTCCATTTAAGGAAAAGCTTTTTAGTTTTAAGTGTTCATCATCAAAGTGATCATAAACATAATTATTAATGGAATTGAGATTTTCTCTTTTGTGGGAGTTTTCTTCTTGCTGGCTCATAGCTGTTTGCCAGTAATAAAAATTTTGTTAGCACTTCCTTTGCTCATTAGGAAGAATTATTCCCTTGACTGGTGACATCAATGTATTTGTTACAATCCCATCTGCAATTCTGGTAGCCTGGCCTAAAATGTACTGATAAAAGAAAACAGGAGCAGGCATTCTAAAAGAAACCCATTCTAGTCATTCAAGAGCAGAAAAAGTCAGGCATGATATGATTTTGCATTAGATTTCCTCATACATTTCATGCTTAATATAATGCTATAAATAAATATTTAACTCTTAAAATATTTTTAAAAACATAATGTTAGAATGACTGTATTTTAGAATAAAACATAACTGCCATCTGAATAATATTATGGAAAGGATATGCTGAATTAGAACAATCCAATAATAATTTAAAGTACAGATACACCTTATATACTTAATTATTATAAGGGATCTCAGAAATAAATTGCTGAATTAAATATTACTAATTCTAAAGAGAATTTTCTGAAACATCTCTTGACCATTAAAATAAATGTATTTAAAATAGGATACATAAATTCATTTGAAACTACAGATGATTAAAAGTATTCTATTTTAGACAAGGAAAGAAAAAAGAACAAATGATTAATTCAAACACTGTCTTCATGATTTCAGTCCCTTGCTGTTACAGCTTACCCTACAGTACCTTTCTCCTGAATCAGATACCGATGACTGAAGTCGTGGAAAAGGCACAAATGTGGATCCACAAGGAACTAGCTGTGGAGGCATTAGGATCTTCTGCTCAGATGTTTGTTCAAGAGAAAGAAATTTGTTTACAGCCACAAACTCCTTTAATCCAGTTGTATGATCAAAGGAAATGGAGTCTTTTGATTTTACCTTTACTTTGGAAGGATTTTATAGGATGTAAACATTTCTGCTTCAGCAGCTGATTCTATTTTCTTTAATGCTATCTTTGATTCAGCATCACTTGACAGACTATTAGGGAAATGTTGATGAGGCAGGAAGACCAGTGTACTGGTTAACATGATTATTTTACAGAGCACTGTGCATTCATTAATAGTAAATAAGTTGTGCAATACTCTTCTCTCCTTCTTTATAAAAATCTATTTATGTTTCTTTAGTCTCAAGATGTTTGGTGTTCAAAATACAGAACATATCACTTGTTTCAAAAATATAACCTATACACTTTTCTCTGTTAAACCAAATCATGTTAACTTTAAGGAAGTCATAATACTGTAGCTATGTCCACTCAGCACACAATGCTTACAACTCAGATAAAAGAATCATGTTTCAGTTACACCAGTCAGGGCTTTCTATGATAAAAAATGCACACACACTAAATGTCAAATTCTTAGAGGTCACTATGGTTTAACAAGTGCCTTTAATTGGTTGACCCATAGAGGGGCACAATAAATGAAGGGATTTTTATAGGCATGACAGGGATGCCAGAATATATAAAAGAAATTATAAACATGTAAGAATTCATGAAAATGAAAAGTGTATGTAAAATGTATAAATTCCATTAAAAGGCAAACAAATATTGGGAAAATATTGCTATTTATATGACACCCGTGGAACATAGTAGGATATAGACATTTCTGGTAGCCTTACTCATCCTAGCTTTGTTTTTGCTTATGAAAACTCATGGCAATATTATTGTTCAATAATAGAAACGTGGTTAAACATTTTTAGTACATAAGTAGCACAGAATATTGTGCAATCAAAAATAATGACATTCATAATATACTTGTTCTGGTTTGCTAATGCTGCCAGAATGCAAAACACCAGAGATGGATCGGCTTTTATAAAAGGGTGTTTATTTGGTTACACATTACAGTCTTAAGGCCATAGTGTGTCCAAGGTAACACATCAGCAATCGGGTACCTTCACTGGAGGATGGCCAATGGTGTCCAGAAAACCTCTGTTAGCTGGGAAGGCACACGGCTGGGTGTCTGCTCCAAAGTACTGGTTTCAAAATGGCTTTCTCCCAGGACTTCCTCTCTAGGCTGCAGTTCATGCAAAATGTCACTCTTAGCTGCACTTGAGGTATTTGTCCTCTCTTAGCTTCTCTGGAGCAAGAGTCTGCTTTCAACAGCTGTCTTCAAACTGTCTCTCATCTGCAGCTCCTGTGCTTTCTTCAAATTGTCCCTCTTGGCTGTAGCTCCTCTTCAAAAGTTCACTCTCAGCTGCACTGAGTTCCTTCTGTTATGTCAGCTCATTTGTATGGCTCCACTGATCAACTTAGACCCACCACAAATGGGTGGAGCAACATCTCCATGGAAATTATCCAGTAAGAGTCATCACCCACAGCTGGGTGGGGGGCATTCCAAAGAAACACTCAAAGAATTACAATCTAATCAACACTGATAACGTCTGCCCACACAAGATTACATCAAAGATAATGGCTTTTGGGGAACACAATCTATTCAAACTGCCACAATACTTTTAGGAAAAAAACCAGTAAATACATTAAAAAACAGGTTACTAAATCTCATTGCGATTTGACCCCATTTGGGTAAAGTATATACATGTAAATGGAGAAAAAATCTTGAATATTATATGCCAAATTATTAGTATTTGGTGAGACTATGTGCAGTTTTAGAATATTTGTGGTTATTGTGGTTAATCAGCATTATCCACCTTTCCTAAAGTGACCACATACAACTTATATAGTAAAAATAAAACTAATCAAATAAGGCACACTATTTGTAAACAGTAACATCACTATCATAGGTTGTACCAAGACTTTACTTCCCAAAATGCTTATCTCCATAAAAATCACTTTTTGAATGTCATATACTAAGATTCAAATAACTGTCCTCTGGTGACATTAGGTCACTAAAAATAGTCCATACTAGATATGATATCAAATCAATGGTAAGAAATGAGAGATCCTTGCATAGCAGCTACTTACCAGTTAGTGCAGCCAATTGGACTTCAGCTCCCTGACAACTTTCCAGACTTATTTGTTAAATTCACACAAGAAATTACACTCAATATTTGAACCAAAGGCCAAATATTGAGTGTAAATACCAATTATACAGAATATAAGTTCTTGACCTACGTGCCGGTTTGAATGTATTATGTCCCCCAGAAAAAGGCATATTCTTTGATGCAAACTTGTGGGGCAGACAGAATAGAGGGGATTAAGTTGGAACGTTTGAATTAGTTTGTTTGCATGAAGATGCGCCCCACCCAACTGTAGATGATAACTGATGGGATATTTCCATGGAGGTGTGGCCCCACCCATTCAGGGTGGGCCTTGATCAGTGCAGCCATATAAACGTGCTGACTCAAAGAGAGAAAATGGAGTGCAGCTGTGAGTGACGTTTTGAAGAGGAGCAAGCTTGCTAGAGAGGAACGTCCTGGGAGAAAGCCATTTTGAAAGCAGAACTTTGGAGCAGACGTCAGCCACGTGCCTTCCCAGCTAACAGAGGTTTTCCAGACGCCATTTGTCATCCTCCAGTGAAGGTACCTGATTACTGATGTGTTACCTTGGACACTTTATGGCCTTAAGACTGTAACTGTGTAGCCAAATAAACCCCCTTTTTATAAAAGCCAATCCATCTCTGGTGTTTTGCATTCTGCAGCATTAGCAAACTAGAACAACCTATAACTATTGAAGTACCAAGAAGCCTACCATCTAATATCCTCATAATTTTTAATTTGCTGTAGAGACTGTGGCAGCGAGGGTGCTTATCTGTTCCTTCATGTACAATGTGTGGGCTAACTTGCTGTTTAGACGTTTGGAGGCATTTTCTTCAACACAACCCAACTGGATCCATACATTTCCACCAGCCCCATTAGGAAAAATGTATCCTCAGAGATCTCTGAGCAGAATCCCCAAACAGACGCCCAAAAGCACAGGTTACCATTTGAGGATTACAATGTTGAGAGAGGTAGCACAGAGTGAAAACAGGATAAACTTTGTAGCAACACAGACTTGCATTTAAATACAGCTATGGGACTTTGAATATGCCAAGGCTATTTAACTATTCTGAGTCTCAGGCTTTTTTTCTAGGTAAAATAGAGGTAGTAATTCCTGCTTCCTATAGTTACTGAGAATAAAATGAGAGTTCATGGGAATTTCATAATACAGAAACTGATATGTAGAAACCTCTCAATTAATGTCTCCTTCCTCATGCATTTGTTAACCTAGTTTTCTTGTAATAGCCATTATCACATTTGATATAATTTCACTTTTTAGTAAGGCTACCCAGTATTACCAGGGAGAAATGTAGTTCTGTAATAAGTTTACTGATATGATGAAAATAACTCAAGAGCCCAGTGATTATTTCAGCAGACTCTCTAGTCGGTCAGTACTAGAGTCTCTCAATGAAGTAATCAGATATGTCATTATACAAGCAATTTAATGTAATTAGACCAAAATGGCTGCTGATGGGAGTGAAGACTTCTGGAGCAGTATTTCTCAGAATTTAGAAGTTAAATAAAGTGGCCACTGGGAGTACCTGGGTAATCTAGCTAGGCTTACGGTAAATTAATTAACTTTCTTGCTCTGATTATGCATAATCACAAAGGCATTTACTTTTGTGGTTTAGCTTCCTTTCCTCAATTCTATAGTAAAGTGAGTTTTTTAGTAAGCAAAGTCTTCATGAGTCTTTCTTTCCTCTTATGAAAGGGATACCTTATCACATGTTCAAATATATTTATTTCACAATGATTGCAAATGAGGATCAACAGAAAAAATACTCTGATTTCAAACTTAATTCCATCAGATATCTTTTCAAAACATGAGAGTTTGAGCTAACAGTCCACACTGCCAGGAACAATTCATTCTGACTCTTTGAATAGTATCAAAAACACCAGCAGTAGCCAAGCAAAAGACAGGAAGAGTAGCTGATTTTTACTATTTCCATGTAAGGTATCTGCACATCATCTAAGTTTCCAAAACTAACATTAACAGAACCATTCAGCAACTAAACTCATTTTTAAACTTAATATCCTGGACTTCTTTAATATTTATTCCTTGTAGAGCTCAAACTTGGAACATAAATCTTTATAACCAGACAGAAAGGGAAATGTTGAGCCAAATTAGAGAGAAGATACATGTCTTGTTTCCTAGCTATTAAAAAAAAAAAAAAAAATACCACACAAAGGGTTGGGTTAACAAGAATTTACTGGCTCAGGGATTCACAGGCTAGATAGAAGGCTTGCTTCCTGTCGAGGTCAGGATCTTCTGGCAGGCCAGCAATCTTTGGGATTCCTTGGCTGTTCCATCACATGGCAATGCACATGGCGGCATCTTCTCCTTTCAGTTCCAGGTTCCACTGACTTCCAAATTCTTGTTCATTTTTTCTGTGGCTTCGCTTCTCCATCCAATTTCCTTTGCTTATTAGGACTTCAGCCATATTGGATTAAGGCCCAATCTCGTTCCATTTGGCCACACCTTAACTAAAACACATCTTCAGAGGTCCTATTTACAAATGGGTTCATGTCCACAGGACCAGGGATTGGGACCCCATGCTTTTTTATGGGGACAAGAATCAATCCCCAATGATACATGTAATCCTTGAGATCATATACTTCTTACTTAATCCTTGAATTTTCATCATACTTAGCCAAATTGTATTTATTAAATAAAATAAAAATTAAAAAGTAGAAAAAACTTTAGTGCATTGTAATAACAGGAATGTATCAACAGCAACTTAACTCTTTAACATCTTTAATTATTCTCTGTGGTTGAGCTAAAATCAATTACTTCTCTCTATTTGAACATATCCATATACAAAGGGATGTTTAAATAACATTCCTCTCTACTAATATGTTTTGATGAATGATCAACTTATTGAGCTTCTCTTGTAAATCAAGGTTTAAAACCGTATGACACAAGACACTGCAATGAAATAAAGGAGCTCAGAATGCTTACTTCTCCATATAATCTTAAAGACACTGTTTCTCCCTCACAAGCTTTGGTCATTCAAGATTTGCTCCTTCTTAAAAAGCGCAACAGTAATTCAAAAGCAAAGGAAATTCTCAAATAATGGACACACACATACACACACAGATCTCTATCTGCACACACCAAAATTTCATTCCTATCCTAGGCAAATCAAGGAAAATAAAATTATGTAGTGAATAGCATTTGTATTATAAACTTAGTTACTAAAGTGTTCATTAAAGATATTGCAATACACTTAGGTATTGCTTATGCCTGCCATTATCTTCTAAAGCACAAGGGTTTCTTGCCGATGCTAATAGAACGACCATGAGAAAGCTGCTGATTTGGTGAAGCTTTCCTCCAACGTTCAACAATTTATTGGCCTTCTCAGGACTCTGTACACCAAAGCAAAGTATTCCTCAATAAATAAAGGAGATCATGGTCCTTATTTCTTTGTGGAGGTATCTTTATGTCTCATAAATGCAATGATCATTTAAAAGGAGAAATATGGTGATCCAGAAAGTAACTAAATATGAACCAACTGTACTGACATTAATTGAGAGCACTATTATGAACCAAATGAGTTTGGAAACTTTTCAAGTACCTAACTTTTGGGGGTACTTTGTTTCCCCACCTGTAAAATGAGCAGAGTTGACCACTTTTCTTCCAAGTCAGAAAGACAATGATTCTTTAAATCAATCCATGTGAAAAGAAAAATCTCAGCTAGATTGCAGAGTATTTATTTATTCATTCAGTAATGTTTATACCCTGTATAAACAGTTCCTATTTTCATAAGCAAACACTCCCTGTCCTCATAGAGCTTAATTTTAGTCAGAAGGAAAAATTAAGCACAGTAATAAATGTTTAATTACAAATTTGTGTAAGTACTATGAATATAAAGTACATAAAGCTAAAAGAGAGAAGGATGCATGGGTGGTAGGGAGGGAAGGCCTCCACACTTTTTACCAGGTTCCTGGGTCAAGAGAGTTCTCTTCTCATGGATAATCTGCCCCAAAATAACTTTTTTTAATTAAGAGTTGGCTTTCATTCACAATTTGGCAATAGTTTGTGATACTTGTCATTAAGGACCGGTGTTCTTGCACTCAGAGGGCAAGGTCTTGGAAGGTGATGAATGGGAAGAAGAAAGGAGAAATCTTTATTACTGAAAGACATACAGTGCACTCTCTCAGAAAACCATGTTTTGCAAAACCTGCTCTCATTAGTGGATGATTGTCTGTTTTTCATTGTTGAGTGCTTCTGGTAGGTAATCATTTTCAGTACACTTATTCTTTGAGAGAAAATCATAAGTAGAGGTATTGTACCATGGAATAAACTGATTTCCTACTAGACTATGAAGGAAATTGTCTCTGCATTCAAAGTACCAAACTGCCTAGGTACATTATTTTAAGGTTTCTTGTTCTGAAGTCCTACTTCAGGCAATAAATATATGCATGCAACAAAATTATTATCAACATAGAATTTGCAAGACATGATGACTATTTCAGCTGATACAGAAATATCTGTCTTGATATTCTCAGATGAAGAATAAAAAGGAAATAGGGAAATCAGTGAAGTTGTTGAGAACTAAATTAACATTAAGTAGAACAAACATTTTAAAAGAAGCTTTCGTCTTAGCTGTTAAAATCTTAATTAAAAAAAAAAGGATAGAAGTCTAATTCTTGGATTAAAAGGTAAAACCCTGAAACAAAGGAAAGTAGATTCAAAACTGATAAAATGGAATTTATTCTTTTTTATCTACTTATATTAAATAGATCTTAAAATATTTTGCAAGAATAATCAGACCACATTATAGAACTGATACAACATCAATTGTCTCTCTGATGAATCACCTTGATGTGGGGGCACAGAGAAACAAACCCGATGAATTGTCACCCTTCTCAATCTTAGAGAATTCTTTTATTATAATTCTCTTAATGGGGTAACTAGTCACAACATGGACTAGATACTATATAACCTTCAAAATCCACCTCCTTTTCTGTTTATCTGATTCCATTTTATCAAAGTTCAATTCTGATTACAAATTTCCTCCCTTTGCATATGATCCAATGTAAACAAAGTCACTACCCTAACATCATGGTCTGATTCTCAGGTATAGTTTAGTTTGCTAAGCATAAGTCAGTTGCTCTGAAATTATTCAACTCTGAATATCTTCACAAAATCAAATTCTTTAACATCTAAGGTAAGTCTGAGACACAGCACTGTGGGGACCTCATCAAGGTAAGGGCACTCACTATGATGTATTATTCAAGTGACTAACCACTTCATATTTTTTCTTTGATTTGATTTTACCTTTAAAATTTTAAAAGATAAAATTCCAATTGTTATATATGTATTGTATATGTATATGTTTGTACAATTGATCATCTGAGGCAATACTAACTTAAAGGTATTATCAGTAGCACATAGGAAATTGGACAGCAAGGGAAGCTCATTCACTTAAAGATGATCTCAATTTAAAAAAAAAAATGAAAATCGGTCTTGCAAAACATTTGAGTAAATGTAGTAAATATTATCTTTATTTGCGTTCTTTAAAAATAACAAAAAATAAATTTATTTTGAATCATACTCCTTTGTACATTTTTAAAACCTTGGTTTTACTTGGCATTACTACACCTTTAGGATAAGAGTGTATGTACAATCCAGGTTTTCACTGAAGGTAATTATGTTCATGAGGAACCCAGATCTGAAGCATCTATGGTTATATAGAAAATGTCAAGCCATATTAGAATAAGAGTTTACTAAAATGAAAGACTCAATTCTTCAATGGACCATTTTGCTGCCTTAGATTACATATTCTAAAATTTTCCTAAGGTTTGCTTAATATCCTAGCATTGTCCACTTGAAAATTTGACTTTAAAATGTAGTCAGAGGATGGGAGCTTGAGAAATGAAATAGGAACTTCCATGAAATATCTCTATTAGAATTTAAATTAGAAAACCTACTCTAATCTCTTGAGTTTTATTATGTTACAGTTTCATATTTTGTCAAAACAGGGGCATTTTATGCATTTCATTCAAAGTCTTCCTAAATACATTCCTGAAGGTAGAAACTAAAAACAGAATACAAATATAAATGGAAATTAACTCACATATTTAATTTATCCAGGTAAACTGGCTCAATTTCTTCAGCTATGAATGAGAATAACATTTCTATTTTACTGAAGATTGAAATAAAAATGAAAGAAAATTATATTTTTTCTTTGGGGAAACAAAGTATACTGAAGCTAGGCATCATTCATTCATGAATTCACTAATTCATGCAATAAATATGTGAGTACCTTGTATGTGTGGTAGTCAAGTACTATATGGTTACTGATAATACAGCATGCTCATGGGACTGTTTTAAATTATTATTATAGGTATATAAAGTATAATTATTGATATATTGAGTATTTCTCAATAAGCTTATCATGCTTTAATATAGATTACTGACATTTCTAAAAATCTCCAGATATCACTATTTTGTTCTTTTACACTGCAAAAAAATTAAGAATCCAACCATGTTTTTAGTGATATTAATGTCTACAAAGTAGGACAGCATTATTTCACATTCTTGACAACCATTTTCAATTTAATGACACACAGTTTTAGTGTTTATTTTAAATAAACTACTCTTCACAAAGAAAAAGGAAATTTTTATGCTCACTTGTCTTAACAGTTGATAAGTCACTATTGCAACTCTTATCAGCGTAAGATGCAATGGCATGTTACAGTATTAGCTTCTGCTTTAAACTTTGGAAGCACATATGAAATCAATACTTTCCTATGGCATCTAGAAGTCATTCAGCAAGTCATCTAAATGCTGATCTCGGAAATGATCCCAAATTAAATTACAGAAATTGCCTTTTATCTATAAAGTCTGGCAATTTAGGTCCAATAATTTATATTGGACCCAATACTGCCAGAATATTCTCAGTAGGAGTTCAACCCTCAAATCCCTAAAAAAGTGCCATAATTTATACTTCAAGGGGAAAAGAATATTTTATGGCATGACTACTCAACCAATTAACAGACTTGAAGCTGTTAAATTCAAACCTAAAAGTAAACTTTCCCAGAACTTCCAGGGAAGACGGCAGAGTAGGGAGCTCCAGGACTCAGTCCTCACACCCAAACAACTAATAAACAGGCAGGAACCACCTAAAACAACTATTTTGAAACTCCAGAGGCCAGAAGAACACTGTACGGCATCCAGGGAAGAGAGGGAAGAAAAGGCAGATAAATTATTGTAAAGAACTGTAAGTCACTTCTCCCTGTGGCTGTTACGAGCACCTGTCTCCCACTCTCAAGTCATGTTGCTGGCAGGATCCAGTCCCTGGATAGCTGCTAGTGACAGAACGGGACTTAAAAATCCTCTTCCCCAAGAACAGGGGTGGGCACAGCCAATCGGTGATCACAGTTTCTGATCAGCAAATTCAGATTGTTGGGTCGCAGCTCCGAGGGTCCCTACTGTTTCCATCTGCCCCATACAAAGGTGGTTATTGTTTCAACCCTCCCAGGACTGTGGAGACTTAAAGATGCAGCACTTCTTCAGGACTACATGGGACACTTGGCGCTGGGCAGATCAGGGAAGCTCAGCTTTGGGGAGCTGTCAGAGAAACTTTTGGTGACCTCCTTGATCTTCCCCCCACCCTAGGCACTTTGGAGCAAGTCTGCTCCCCTTTCATGGGTCCTGGCCCTGTCTTGGCTAAGAAAGACAGACTTGGGAAAGTCCTCTCTGAGGTGATCCTCCTCCCAGAATTTGACCCAGGCAAAAGCAGCACAAACAACAAAAGGAACAGAACTATAGAGGCAGACATCTGGAGAAAAAGCCTGCCAGTATCAAAAGCCATGGAGAGGGAGGTCAGTTTCCTGGGAAACAGAGGGGACAATGAAACACCTGTAGACAGGGGAACTCCAAAACAACTAACAAGCAAAAGCCCAGGGTAAGACAGGCCCAGAAAGACAGGAAAAACCCCACACATTGCATTTGCCTTGGGCAGACCTTCCTGATAGGAGGGCTGAAGCTCAAGAAAATCTGTATAGTATCACCAGCTGGTTGCAAACTTAAGAAATAAACATCCCAGAGAGTAAATCACAGAGTTAATATAATAAACTATATAATGTATAGTATGCAAGATAAGAGTGCAAGACAAACAGAAAGTAAATGATGGCCCATCCAAAGAAAGAGAATAAAAATGCAGAAAACATCAACAAAGAAGATGAGAATGTGGGCATACAGAACAAAGCCTTTAAAAAGATGATCATAAAAATGCTCAAGGAGATGGAAGAAAGTACAATGAAATAACTAAAGAATATCAGGAAAACAATGAATGAACAACATAGGGGTTTAAGTAAAGGAGTAAAGATTTTCAAAAGGAACCAAACAGAACTACTGGAGATGAATACCATAATAACTGAAATCAAAAATGCCCAGGAGAGTTGCAAGAGCAGATTGTAGC
Organism: Choloepus didactylus; assembly: GCF_015220235.1. Classification (NCBI taxonomy): domain Eukaryota; kingdom Metazoa; phylum Chordata; class Mammalia; order Pilosa; family Megalonychidae; genus Choloepus; species Choloepus didactylus. Next base: position 64,821,125 of record NC_051308.1, on the reverse strand, counting down.
AGGCAGAAGAAAGAATCAGTGAACCTGAAGACCTAACACTTCAAATGAGTCAGACTAAGGAGCAGAAAGAAAAAAAAAATACTAAAAGTGAAAATAGCCTAAGATAGCTATGGGACACCAACAAGTGCACCAATATACACATTATGACAGGGGCAGAAGGTGAAGAATGAGAGATAGGGACAGAAGGAATAGTCAAAGAAATAATGACAGAGAAACACACAAACTTAGCAAAAGACATGAATATACAAATCCAAAAAGCTCAGAGAACACCAAACAGGGTAAACATGAACAAATTTCCCCTTTTAACCACATCCAAATATACAATTCAATGGTGTCAGTTATATTCACAATGTTGTGCTTATCAGGTTCGGAGCCGTTCAAGAATCCACAGAACGCAGTGAGTTAAAGTTTAAGCATAAAGTTTAAGATTTATTAGAGAAAAAAAGCAAGTGGGAGCCAGCAGAAAAGAAGAAAAAGATAATGGCTCCCACTCTCTATCTGAGAGCAGCATTTTTCAACGAAAAAAGGAACCCACATTGGGTAGGGTGTCTGCTGTGATGTTCTGGGCCTGGATTGGGTAAGTGCCTATCTAATTTTGGGCTGATTGGTTGGTAGAATTCTGAGACAATATTCTTTTTAGGAAAGCAGCTGCATTATCTGGCTAGGGAGAGCAGGCCTTTTGGTTTTCGTCTTATGGATATATCTGACCTTGCCTTACCCGCCTCTGAGGTGCCACCGTGGCTGAACAGCCTTGAACAGCCTTCATTCTTTAGTTTATGGGGCACCTGTTTTCTGTGAGATAAGCTGCAGGGCCCCCGGGTTAGAAACTCCTTCTACATGTTAGTTTCTCCTTCTGGGATCTAACAGTGCTATCATCACCATCATCCATTACCCAAAATTTTCCATCTCCCAAAACAGAAACTGTGTACCATGAAAATGTTTTATTGGAGCACAGTCATGCTCATTCGTTTACATACTGTCTATGGAGGCAGAGTTGAGTAGTTGTGATAGAGACCATAAGGCCCGCAGAGCCAAAAATATTTACCATATGGCCCTTCACATGGGAAAATTTTGCTGGTCCTTGCTCTAGGGAGCAGGATATTGTATCCTCTGCCTTACAATATGTTTTATTCAGGGTTCTCCAGAGAAGCAGAACCTACAGTGTATGAGTGTGTTTGTATGTGTGCATGTGTGTGTGAGTGTGTGTGTGTGTGTGTATGTATTTACATATATGGAGGGGGATTTATTATAGGAATCGGCTCATGTGACCATGGGGATTAGCAAATCGAAATTCCATAGCGCAGGCCACAAATTGGAAACTTGATGAAGATGAAATTCAATTCCCAAGGAAACCTGGCTGTCTGAAGTAGAGAGAGAAATTCTTTCTGATTGCTGAAATCCTCATTTCTCCCTTTAAGACCTCCAACTGATTAGATAAGAAGACCCTTCTCATTGCTGAAGGCAATGTCCTCTGTTGATGGTAGCTGTAATCAGCCATAGGTTCAGTCAACTGGTTAATGATGTAGATGCATCAATGAAACACCTCACAGTAACAATCAGGCCAGTGCTTACTTGGCTAAACAACTAGACACCATAATCTATCCAAGTTGATACATGAAATTAACTATCACAACTTATTTTGTTATTTTTTAGCAGCACATTTAAGAGACTCACTTTTTAATTATGGAACATTTAGTATTAATAATACAATAATTCCACACTTTTGGCCATCATTTCTTATGAAATGAAATGGTATTCTGAAACTAATAGTGCTTATTGATTGAAGGTGGTATACAAATTGGGTAGTTAGAAGGGAAAATTTGAGACAGACTTTTCACTGTACCTTTGTAGATCTACCATTTACTAATTATATCTATTGAATATTAACAACTCAAATGTTTAAAAATTATCTTTTTTAAAGATGAGGTGATCAAATTCTCTATGTACAATCATTTTCTGTGTGAGATTAAAATATATATACAATATAATTTTAAAAAGAAAGAAATATACAAGAGCATTTATAATTTTAAGTATCATGATTTAAAAAGTTAAATAACTAACTCATTTACACCAATCTAAAACCTACCTAACATATTCTATTAAGACAGCTCAATTTCTAAAATGTGTTTTTTTGTCTAAAGAAAATAATTTCTTAACTATTTTCTATTAGCTGACACAAATATGTATTACCCTTTCATGGACATACCAACAAAACAACAAGTCTTTTCAAGTAACCTGGCAGCATTTGATTTATGGGTATAAAACTTCAGAGAGCAATGATTTCAAGCAAATACAAAAACATGTTTATGGAACTCTGGTTTTCTAAAATACAGATTACTGGATAGAAGAGATGGAGATGTAAAATCAAGATTCCTGAAAGTGGTTGGAGAAAACTAGACCCCAGGACAACTTTCTACATTGTTTCCTTGTACTTATAATTCTCTTGAGTTATTCTACCTCCTCACTCTCCAGAGATCCAAGGTTCAAAGAACTGGGCATTAGGAGCAAGCAACTTACTGGAGAAAGAATAATGAACGTTTGCATAAAACTTAGAAGGTATGAGGTGCTTTTCTGTCCATTATTTCATTCATTTAACCATTCACTAAAACATACATAGATTTTTTTTGAGTGTCTACTGTGGGTAAAGTGCTAAACTTAGTGCTGGGGAAAGACTAATGGACAAAAGATACATAGTCTGCCTTATGAAGACAAACAAGTTTTATGTTAAAGATAAGTACTGAGGAACTGGTGGTTAAGTGTGTTATGAAACAAGAGCCAAGGAAACTAAAGAAAGGGGATACAGGTTTCAGCAAGGCCTTCAATAAGAATATTTCCAAGGAACCAAGAGTCAAAGGGTAAATTTCCAAGGAATGGAAAAAATGTTCCATGCAAAGTGAATAACAGAAATCCATAGAGGGAGACATTTTATATAAAGTTATAGCTGAATAATGCAAATATTTAGCAAATGTGTAAGCAAAATATTAATTTCAAATTATAGTTGTGTAAGTATTGAAAACTGTTCACTTACCATTCCGAAAGTGAATTCATTAGAGTTAAGTTTCATGCATAAGAAATTTGGTTCACAATTTAATTAATTGGTAGCTTCCAAACAATTAAATTTGATAAGTAGATAATTATCCCATCTGTCTCTCAACAATATCTTAGAGAATTAACATTTTAACATATTGCAATTGTGAGTATACTAAAATCAAGACTAAAATTTAATCTCAGTAAATTTTCTCATGTAGAGCTCATGAGGTATTACTAATCTAAAGTTTCATCCCGTATAATCACAGAAGCATAAATTTTGTTAGATTGGATAGCAATAAAGCACACTGAATTCTACTTTAAAGTTCTCAGATAAATCTGTGAAGGTAACAGATGTCCTGATGGAAAAAAATATGTTAAATATTTCCACTGGGAGATAGAAGTCTAGATATAAACCAAACAATAGAAAAATTATGAAATGTAATTTTGAAGAATCATCCCATATTTGGTTAATGAGTGCTATAATTTTCTGCAATTTTCTCAGTGGCTTTTACTGTTTGAAATATTTCATACTTCATAATCTAAAAATTAGACCAATTATACACCTATTAAATGCCTAAAATTAAAAAGTCACAACACCAAATGCTGGTGAAGACATGGAAAACCAGTGCACTTACATTGCTGGTGGTAATGTAAATGGTACAGCCACTCTGAAAAACAGTTTGGCTGTTTCTTAGAAAACAAAAAAAAAATGTAATTAGCATGTGACCCAGCAATTGAACTCGTGGGAATTTACTTCGGAACCATGAAAACACTTTCAGTGAAAATCTGCACACAAATCTTCATAGTGGCATTATTTATAATAGTTCAAAACTCTGAAAATAGCCCAGATGTTCTCCAATGGATAAACTGTTAAGCAAACTATGGTACATCTATACCATGGACTACTACTCAGCAATAAAAAGTAACCAACTATTGACAGACACAACAATTTGGATGAATCTACAAAGCAACCTAAATATCCATGAAAGGTGGTTGAATCAATAATATGGTATTCATACAAAAGAGATCAAATTGCTGCTTTATAAAAACACCCGACTGCCATAGAATATCTCCAAGATTCCTTGTAAATGAAAAAAGAAATGTACAAAACAGACTATATAATCCCTATCATTTTTATAAAAAAGAAGGAAGTAAAGAAACATATACATATATATCCATATTTATAAAATAAATTTTTATAGAAAGCATGTACAAAAATTGATGACCCAGGTAAACTGTGATTTTCAGAAATGAAAACTGGGTGAAATCAGAGATATGAGAGAATTTTAGCTCTATTCATTTTTATACATGTCTTAAAATTTCCAACCATGTGAATGTATGACCTGTTCAAAAATAAATGCCTTTTTTATAATTAAAAATATATTTCAGCCTCTAATAATTCTCTTCCTTAAGTAACAGAGTTGTTTTGCTAATGAATGGAATTGCAATTGAATAACAAAGAGAGCAACTTGGAGAATTTTAGATTTAGAAGTTGGAAAGAAATTTGTCTTAGATGTCCCTAGTTTGAAAGTGAACTTCTGGATGTCAGAAACACTTGGATGGTTTGTGTAATTTGCTTGATATGATTCCATACTCCCACTGAACAGTCTTTTTATCTTGATCTGTTTTCAGACACAGAGCTCCTTGGGAAAAAGAATGCCCTGAGCAATATAAGGCAAATTGGCAGGCTTGGCACGTTCATGTCTCATTATACATGATCAAATTGGTTGTATAATACAAATAATGCCTCCTGTGAGACTAATAAGTGCAATTTTTCTCAGGATGAAAGCAATTGAGAAAAAAAAAAACTTTGGAATAATAACGGACTTCACAAAAAATAAGTTTGGGTTTAAAACTGTTATGACATGTTTTTCTGGACAAGAAAAGAAAAGTAAAACAATAATCCTCATTCTTAGAATTTTTTTTTTCTTAAGGTAAGCCCAGTGGATTTCTCAAAAGCCCAGCAGGCAGGACAACAAACAATGTGGCCCAAATATATTTAAGTTTTCCAATGCATGCAAAAATCTACTAGCAGAAGTTACATTTCTATAGATTATCAGATGTTTCTCACCAAGTAAAACACTGTCATGGTTCAGTTTTTTTAACTTCCTAAGACATTTTTCTGGAAATCCAGAGAGAAAAAAGGAGGGCTGGTTTGTTCTATAAGATAACTATAACCTGCTCAGAAGGGAAACAGGATATAGCAACACAACTGCAAAGATAAAAAGAGAACAAGGGAAGAATAAAACCACCTCCATCCATTGAGCTCCCCCCTTCACCTCCACCACTAGGTGGGCCACCTTGGTGGAGAGGAAGTAGCAGCAGCAGGGTTATAGGGATGGTTCAGGAGAGTGACCCTTGGGGAAACAGAGGGTAGGAAAGAGGTCAGACTAGTGAGACTGCTGAACATGGTGAGTGGCTAAAGAGAAACTGGGAAGGAAGCAAAACTCAAAACTGTACTCCATTAGTCTTTTGTTTTCTTAATGGCTTTACTGAGATATAATTCATATAGCATAGAATTTATCTATTTAAAATATGCAGTTCAATAGTTTTTAATATAGTCACAGAGTTATACAACCATTACCAAATTTAACTTTAGAACAATTTCATTACCCACCCCAAAAGAAACTCCATACCCATCAGTAGTCACTTCCCATCTCACCCACCCCTGGCCCTAGGCAATCACTACTGTACTTCCTCTTTTTATTGTTTGCCCACTTTGAATATTTCATAAAATTGCAATCATACAATATGTGGTCTCTTGTGACCAGCTTCTTTCACTTAGTATAATGGTTTCAAGGTTCTTCTATGTTGTTGCAATTATCAGTACTTCACTCCTTTTTATTGCTGAATAAGATTCCATTGTATGGACATACATTTTATTTAGCCATTCATCAGCGATGGGCATTTAAGTTTCCACTTTTGGCTATTGTGAATCATGCTACTCTAAACATGCATATACAAGTTTTTGTGGACTTGATTTTTGGATATATGTTTTCGTTTATCATGGGTATATACCTAGAATTGGAAACGTTGGGTGATATGGTGAATCTATGTTTAATCATTTGGGAAACATGATTGTTTATCAAAGTGGTGTCACCATTTTACATTCCCGCCAGCAGTGTTTGAGGGTTCTGATTTCTCCACATCCTTGCCAACACATGTTATTGTCTGTCTTTTTTGACTATAATCATCTTATTGTGTAAGAAATGATATTTCATTGTGGGTTTGATTTGCAGTTCCCTGATGGCTAATCATGTTAAGCATCTTTTCATGTGCTTACTGGCCAGTTATATAGCTTCATTATAGAAATGTCTATTCAAATCCTTTGAGTATTTGTTAATTTGGTATTTGTCTTTTTATTATTGAGTTGCAAGAGTTGCTTATATATTCTAGATACAAGTCCTTTATCAGATTTATGATTTGCAAATACTTACTCCCATTCCATGGATTGCTTTTCACTTTCTTGATGGTGTCCTTTTAAGGACAAATATATCAATTGTATTTTTGTCACTTGTACTTTTGGTGTCATACCATTTGTCTCTATTATAGGGAAAAGTATGTATCTTCTGACAGAAGGAGTCTCATAGCTACTCCTCTCATCCTTGGGGTTCATGGTCTTCTAGTAATAGCAGCTAGAAATTTGATATTTATATTATCAACAGATGGACACTATCCAGTAATTTTGGCCCAATGGCCCGCTGATGCCATAGCTCAGAACACTGAAACAGAAGATGGGTGCCAATACCCAAAGGAGCAGAGATGGTATAGAAGGAAAAACCTAAATATCCAGATGTGGCCTCTCTCTCTAAGCCAACTTGGCAGGTAAACTCACTGTCCTCCCCCTTAAATGGGACATGACTCCCAGGGGTGTAAATCTCCCTGGCAAAATGGGTCATGACTCCTGGGGATGAGTCTGAACACAGCATCATGGGATTGAGAAAGCCTTCCTGACGAAAAGGGGGGAGAGAAATTAAACAAAATACAGTTTTGGAGTAGACAGGTCATTAAGGAGATGATTATTCTGCATTATATAGATATCTTTTTTAGTTTTTAGTATATTAGAATATCTAGAAGGAAATATCTGAAACTATTGAACTGCAATCCAGTAGCCTTGATTCTTGAAGATGACTGTATAACTATATAGCCTATATGGTGTGACCGTGGGATTGTGAAAACCTTATGGCTCACACTCCCTTTATCCAGTGTATGGACAGATAAGTAGTAAAATGGGGACAAAAGAGTAAATGAATAATAGGGGGTGATGGGGACCACAGGATGTTTGGGGTGTTGCTTTTTACTTTTATTTTTATTCCTATTTTTATTTTTATTACTTTTGGAGTGATGAAAATGTTCAAAAATTGATTGATGTGATTAATGCACAACTATATGGTGATACTGTGAACAACTGATTGTACGTTGTGGATGGTTACAGGGTATGTGACTATACCTCAATAAAATTGCAGGAAAAAAAAGAACTTAAGCATCGGCATCTGGTGAGTGACAAAACACGCCCCTCCTCATTACAAAAGCTATTATTACTACTGTGTTGAAATAGAAAGTAAACAAAGAAATCTAAGCACATACATTGAATTACTAAAAAAAAGAACAGATAGTATAGGAAAGTAAGACATTTATTAAAGGTCTTATAGAAGAACACTTAACTGAAATAAAGAAAACTTGAATCTCTAGCACATGCTGTGCCATGAAAAATGAATCTCAAATAGGTAAAACTAATACCCTGGTAAAGGTACTGAACACAGAAAAAGAATTTTATATATATATTCAGTAAAGCACAAGGAGAGGGCAGGTAGATTAGAGTGATCCCATATTTCTCCATGCAAAGAATCCAAGCCAGAAAATACAGCAATATCTAACCTACGACAAAGAGTAACTAAAGAATTATATTCTCATGCAATTTGACCTTCCTGTATAAAGGCAAAATACCTTCTCAAGCATGCAAGAAGTCAAAGAAAACCATAATCATTAGATTTTCTTGGGAAAAAAATAAAAATATTTAATGAAATCTTAGCATTTAAGGGATGAATCAAACTAAACTATAATGAATAGAGATTCTATGATAAGTACTGCTGGGTAAGACAATATCCCCCTAAATACAGATATAAACTTAAACAGCTACTGACATTATTTTAGAATGGAGTGTAAATATTAGAAACCTTGTCATTGTAAAGAAAATTGTTTTTATGAAACAAAATTTGGAGTTAGGAGTGTGAGGCAGTACAAGCATACTTATTTCCTCATCTGTCTTTGGACAGACAACAGAAGTCTAAATTTGAAGTTCATCCATCTCACAATGTTATTATATTTAAGAAAACTCTATTAAAATCTATTATCTTTTCTTGTAAAGAAATATGTACTTCAAATTCAACCATATCTTCAATTTTAAATACTTTGTTTTTATCAATTCCAAAAAATTAATTTATTATCTTTCATATAGCATAGCTCCATTTTAGTAATTCTGTCTCCCACCCTTTCCCAATTCATCCACCCATCCATCCTTCCATCCATCCATTCATCCTTCTATCGCTATTTAAATCTATATTATATATAGAAATGTCTGAAATTATCATGTTAATAATGTTATTTCTGAGAGGTTGGTTGAGTCTCCTTATTTGTATTTTTTGTATTATCTTTCATTTTCTATAAAAACTAGTATAATTTTTGCAACAAAAATACAGCTATTCTTTTAAAATTTTTATTAGGACTCCATCATTTTGCAAAGTAATAGATTAGAAGTAAACTCCAGTGTTGTAGAGTCCATAGAAAAAAGTATTTCAAAGCACAGTTTCTCAAACTTTAATATGAATACAAATCAGCTATGGATCCTGTTAAAATGCAAATTTTGATTCAGTAGGTCTGGAGTGGGTCCAGAGATCCAGTTATTTCTAATGAGCCCACAGGGCTGCACATTGAGTAGTAAGGTTTTAACGAATTTCACAGAGTGGTCATTAAATAAGAGAACATTTATAAGCCATGAAAATGAGAATACTACAGAGATAAAAGAAAGCAATAGTAATTAGTAAATAAAAACAGTAAAAGCCCACCCTCGTGGTGGCATTTCTACCCTCCTGAGTAAGTCAAGGAAGATCTATTTTCACAAACTTTAAAATCATCATTCCTTTAAATTATACAGTTCTGATAAAACAGTTTTCTCTATAATCTGTTAATCAATTAAATTTATAATTTTGAAAGATCATAGTTTATCATAATTTGTCAGATTTCTTTAACCAAATAAAAAAATAGTCATTTTCTTCCATTTTCTCTTTTTTGACCCCATTTTTTACACATAAACTTTAAATATTCCAAAGTGATCAACTACATGGGAAGTTTCATAGGAAAAAGATAACACAGAATTATTCTGAAGGTAACAGGCCCCCATCCATGAGAGTGTGAGAAAGATCTATAGGATAAAATCTATAAACATCACTTACAATTTATCATGTGATTTGAAGCATCAGCTCACAGACCTCAAATATTCCATCTATGATCTGTGCATGATAAATTAAATACATCCAAATCTCTGGCAATACACAAAAATCTTAGAGCAACGCTTCTAAACTAGTGGACCACAAATCACTGGCATCAGAGTCTGTTTGGGTATTTGTTAAAAATGGACATTGAAGGGCTACAACCTAAACCTATAGAGGCCAAATATCTGAGGTCAGGCTCCAAATGTACATTTTAACAAGCTACCCAGGTGATTCTTACAATATATACTAAATTTTGAGCACCGACATTAGAGTATTTATTTTTAGCGCTGGCTGAGAGGACTTAATTGAATAGGACATGTGTATTTTTTGACAGAGGTTAAACTAAACAGCTAACTATAAAACACAAAATCCTTTGCAAAAATGAGAGATTTGTATAAGAAGTCTCATGAGCCCTGGAGCTCGGATGGTTAAGTGGAACGATGAGCAAGAAGAGAGAGGGCAGAATAGCAATGAAATGCAGGTGAGAAGGCCCCAAAACTGGCATAATGTGTTTTACAAATTTTCAAACATTGACCTGTTTCTTTCAATGGGCAAACCATATAGAGCTAGAAAGGGTCTTCTAGTTCATTCTTGTCAGTTACAAACTGACATAAGAGAATGAGAACCGGAGATGTTAAATGGCTGTGCTTACTACTGTCATAAAAGTAGAAATGAAATCCAGGTCTCTTACTTCCTAGGCCATCTCTTAATTTACCATTTGATTTCTCACCAGCCTACTTTCTCAATAGATAAAAGAAGAAAATTTATAATTATAAGCTTTAAAATAAGATCAAACTCTAGTGCATGTTCTCTATGTATTCAAAATCTTTCTCGCATATACAAAACTCTAAACACATATGCTACTCATAATTGCATGGTTCCAATAAATAACAAACCAAAAGACAGCAAAAGATGGTGATATGATAGGTATGATAATAATTATCTTACTGCCATTGTGTGAATTTCAGTATCCCTATTCCACTCTTAATTCTATTTCCTGAAAACTATGATTTATATCATTGTAGGGACTAAGCAAAATAAAATCATTCTAAGGACTAAGCAAAATAAACCCCATTTATGTTATACACCCCAACCATACTTTTCTTCCTATAAATTCGAGATCGGGACTCTTTTAAATTAATTTACTGAACTTATGATTCCATTTAGCTGAACTCTGCATAGTTCAAAAAATTTCTGATCCTTTAAATTTTTTGTTGTTCAGTCGAAATCAACAGCTTGTCTCCAATTCAATCCCACTCCCGTATGCTTATTATCAGTTTAAAGGGAAGAAAGTATTGCTCAAATAGACTAAATTTCAAAATGTATGTACTTTCTCAGCAGGATTGAGTGAAAAAAATTTAAATCCATGGATCCTGGAAAAATTATTTGGAAAATCAAACTTTGGATTATCTATATTCCTCTTAACTGTTTTACCTCAAGTACCATGTGTAAGAAAACACGCAGAATGAAGATTGCTTATTTTAAACATAGAACATTTTGTGATCATGCTGTCAGAAAAATGTGGATTTTTACCTTACTTGTAAGTAATCTCTATATTATATACACTATTATAATAAACTATCAAAATCAAGAAAGTAACTTTAGCCTTATAGTATTTCTCCAATATTTTATAGTTTGTGTTAATATATAGGATAACATTTAGAATTTTATACGTAGACCACATTTATATTTTATCCACATACACAGGTTTAAAAATAAGCACTACAAGTTCTCTTGTAGAGGTTCTAAAATAAATCAGGCAGCAGACATAAGAAAACTGAGCATGCTCTGTTTCTCAATTCTATCCTTTTTATGCTTAGTTATCATGGGAACTCTGTTTCCTTCAGGCAAATGTATCGGTTCTCTGAATCAAAGGCTTGGGGGCAGCAGAAGGAAGTAAAGGAGAGGGACTGCTGAGAGTAAACACAGATAGACCCCGTGGAAACTTTGAATTCTATGTGGGAAGATTATGTTCTTAATGATATTTTTCTAAATACAAGAAATTCTTCACATTCAGTATATTTATGATTCATGATTTCAGACATTTGTAGTTGTGCCAGACCATGCTCTCAGTTCCCAGCACATGTTTTTATAGCACTGCCCCAGAGGAATCACTGAAGAAAGTGAAAGGGCTCAGCTTGGCCTCCAAGAGGCAAGAAAAGCTCAGAAGTTCCCTGTTCTTGACTTCTGTATGCCTACCACTTAGAGACTGATGAGGATTAACTCATGCTTAAATACTCTCCAGGATCATTAAATCCATCTTAAACCCATAATTTCTGTTGAATTATTTTCATCAGATTGTTACACAAAAGCTCTGAGCAATAAAAGCTTTTGTTGTTGGTAGAGGGGCAAAACATAAATTTGCTATTTAGGAGTGTCTGTGTAGAGTAGGGTTAGATGGAACAGAAGAGCCAGTGTGTAGCAAACAGACATTGGGATTCTGAGGGTGCTGAAGATGGAAGAACTATTTAAAAAACAGAGGGATTCTGAAATGGAGAAAGAGGATTACAGAAATAAACTACGTCATTTAGAGCAAGGTGATTGCAGTTTGTAGGACAAAGACACATAAAATAAGATCATATATATTAAAATGTGAATGGCCCTTAGAAGCCATTTTCTTTGATCCCTGAGAGAGATACCATCTAAATCTTCATGGAAAGTGAACATTCAGCATCTGCAGTCATGTTAGTGATGCAGAGCCATTCCTGGACAGGGAACAAGTCTTCCTTCTATGTATTTTCCTGCAGCTTCTTAATATTTTAGTGTTGCTCTGAACCATGACAAAAAAAAATCCGTTTCCTTTTCCAATTACATTCATTTATAGAACATCAGCTGTGGGCAGCATTTGGTGAAAGGTAAAAAGGCTACAACAACTTAAACATGATCACTTTCCTGAAGAGCTCAGAGATCTCCAGGCATTGGAAACATAGCTTCTCAGACGACACTCTCCTTACTTAACTGTCCTCTTTTACAGTGAGGAGAAATTTGCACTCCTCTAGCCACCCTAGTTGGTATCCTTCTTGAATTGTTCCAACTGTAAGTAATCACAACCTGCAAGACTTATTTTAAAAAGTTCAGAATGTAATAAGAATCTGGGCACTGCATCAAAGTTAGTATGATTCTGTGAGGTGTCAGAAATATTTATAAATACAGTGACCCACAAACTGTTGACATTTCTTCTCTTTCTTGTCCTTTTCTATGAAGTCATCACAGTAGTTGCCTACCCAATTCCAGCCCCTCTCTTAAACCTGAATAAAAGAATTAATAAAGGTGTGTGTAGGGGATGGGGGGCAGGAGTCAAGTAAAATATTTTATGCCATAAAGGAACGAGTCCATATTCTAATTCTAAAATGACATCCCTCAATTGGCTCAAAAGTTCTGCCAATCTCTAAGTTTCATTTTTTTTTAAAAAAAAAAAAGGAATTCCTGATTGTTTCATGATCCAAATCATGAGTTTCTTTATTTTCAAGGGGTTTCTGTAATAGTACATAAAAGCAAAATATCCCATTTTTGAGAGACAAAAATGGGTGCATAAATTCTCATTATTCCTTCAAAATTCTAATACTACTTGGATTTTTCATCACAATTTTGAGTGAGAATTAATCAAAAACATAAATATCATTCTATACCATTTTTGAGAAATATAATGATCCCAGTAAATATTCCCACAGAACTGTGCCACTTGTAGTAGGCAGACTGGTGGTAATAGTTAAGACGTAATTTTTCTTGGCCCCTGTGGAAATTCTTTTCATATAAAGCTTATGACCCAGCATGATTTGTATATAGAAAAAAAAATAGTGAACTGCTAAGAAAAATGGCAATATGAATTAGCATGCATAGAGGATTTATTATTTAACAGCAATGTAATTCCATTTTGCTGAACACCATCCCATTCTAATCTCATTAAACTGATAAGAAGTATATAAAAATAAAAAAAAATTAGATTACTAAAAAGTGAGCAGAAAAAAATAGCAGTTTTTAGGTAATTTACTTGATCAAGTAGATCAATAAATCAATGTTTCAGTATTTACATGCTTTTAAATAAAATCTTATATTTACTATTATAAGGCCCATCTTTTCTTCCCAAGGAAATCAAACTTTATAAAACAATACTTTTCAAAATTATTAACAAGAAATAACGAGATCTGATTATTGTTATGTGGTAAGATGGGAGAGACTTCACATCCTGTCAGGGAAAGAAAACTCTGTAATACTTTATCTCACTCTTGTCATGGAACTGTTACAAATGAGCATCCTGACAAAGTCAATGATATCTAATACTTTTCAGAAAATTCTGTTTAACTGCATGCTGATATTATAAGAGTGAGAGATTAATTTTTATTTCTAATTAGAAAATGACACTATATAATGAGCCTTAAAAAATACATTCAGCAACAGCATCCCCATTCTATCCACCATTAAAGAAATTTTGTATGCAACTTTCATATAGCACATGAAAATGTGCATACACAAATAATATATGACAAATGAAATTAAATGGTTAAACGTGGAAAAGTCCAATTCAAATGATCAATTAACAACAAGACCATAAAGTAGGGATATTATATCTTATTTTTTATTTTATTGACTATGGTTTACCTTGGAATTGAGTATATTGGATTACATACTTTAAAAAAGAATCACATTGGGGCCTGCCCATTAAAATGGCAGAGTAACATGCTTCAGGGCTCTGTGCCCCCACAGGATCTTTGAATAACCAGCAACCACTGGAAGAAAAATCTTTCTCAAAGCTCTAGAAAAAAGATAATGGACTGCAGTAACAAGGTGAGTGCCAAATCAAGAAAAGGACTACTAAGCAGTAGGATCTTGTAGTGTCCACCCTGGCCTCTCCCCCAGCCCCATCAACCCAGCATGAAGCTGCCCCGTGCTCCCAGTGCAGATCCCTGGTCCAGATTTGGAGGAAACAAAGTAACCCTCGTGCACATACTGGGAGCATGCATGTCTGGACCAATCTGTCTGGCTGATACCAAACAAACACAGGGCTCTCTCCATGGGGTTCTCTGCCTCATGCACATAACAGCAAATCTATGACACTGGGGTTTCAAAAGGAGAAAGAATTTATTACAAACTGAAGCAAGGAGAACGGATATGGCCTAAGGACCTAAAAATATGTCCCCAGGCATCTTAGGAGTTTAGGGTTTTATGGATTCAAACAAGGAGAGATGGAATTGTTACTATTACAATAACAAGTATAAAAGACTACAATTTACAAATTTAAAGAGCTAAGCTAAGCTAGAACTAAGCTAGCAATTACTATAACAAATATAAACACTGTAGCCAGAAGGTAGTTCTGGGTGGAATCAAGTGCCCTCATTAAATTCAGGGGTTGTCTCTGTCATTAAAAGACTCTAACGTTGTAAAACAGGATAAGGGGATACAAGCAGGACCAGTCAAGAGGTTTTACAATTTGCAATTCAGTGGGTTTCAGTAATTTTAGGTATTTCCTTTGGCTATTCTACAGTATCCTAGAAAGTTAGAAAAAGGTTTCTATTTAATGCTTCAGTCATCATAAATATTTGTTAAATCCCAATTTCTTGGTTACATGGTGGTGGTCTGAGGGACTCAATGTCCCAGGACTTGCCATACATGTAGAGGCAGATCACAGAACCTCCGACACAATGCTGCAGGAAAGCAGTCAAGTTGTGTCACCTGAAGCAAGGCATTGCTCTCCATAGGGCATTCGGTGCATTGCCCAGGACCTTGAGGAAACTGTTTCCCAGTGAACAGGGAACATCTGGAACGAGAGGCATACACTCATGACCAAGACAAGACACAGGCAAAGAAAGGATCAGGATGGCCCCTACACTTCAGCCTGAAGCTATTCAGCTAATTACTCTAAAGTCATTTTATGGATAAGCCCTGAAGGAGAGCATGTGCACGGGTCAATTTGCAAAGACTAGAAAAGATGCTTTCTTTCTTTCCTTCTTTATTTTTTTGTTAGGTCCTGGCAACCAAAAAGAAAGCTCTGTCACACCAGCTGGCTTCAAGCTTAAGGAACAGTAAGGAACAGACACCTCAGTGTCTAAATCCCAGGGATTAAAACAAATAAAATATCAAAATGACCAGATATGAACAAAAGATTTCAAAGCAGGAAGCAATCATTCAGGCAAAAGATGAGATTAAAGCATTAGTATTAGAAACCATCAATGAGGAGAAACAGACTTGGACACACCAGACAAAGATTTTTTAAACATGTTTCTAAATATGCTCAAAGAGCTAAAGGAAAACATGGACAAATAAATAAAGGAAAACAGGAAAATATTAGATGAACACAAAGAAAATATCATTAGGGAGATGGAAATTATGGAAAGGAACCAAACTGAGCTGAAAACCACAGTAACAGAAGTAAAAAATTCCCTATAGGAGTTCAACAGCAGATTGAAGCTGTCAAAAAGAAAGAATTTGAGAACTTAAAACAAGAAAAATGAAATCATTCAGTCTGAGGAACAGAAAAAAGAAATAAAGAAAAGTGAACAGAACCTGAAGAACCCATGGGATACCAACAAGTGTACCAATGTATGCATTGTGGGAATCCCAAAAGGAGAAGATATAGAAAAAGGGGCAGAGAGAATATTCAAAGGAATAATGGCTGAAAACTTCCTAAATTTAACAAAAGGCATGAATTTACACATCCAAGGCACTTAAAGAACTCCAAACAGGATAAAACCACACTGAGGCATATTAAAATCAAATTGTCGAATTCCAGAGATAAAGAATTCTGAAAGCCACAGGAGAGCAGCAACATGTTACATACAATGGAGTCTCAATAAGGTTAAATGCTGATTTCTCATCAGAAACCATGGAAGCAAGAAGACAGTGGAATAACATATTTAAAGTACTAAAAGTAAAAAATTGACAACCAAGAATTCTATATTTGACAAAGCTATCTTTCCAAATGAGAGCAAGATTAAGATATTCTCAGATAAACTAAAGCTGAGGGGCTTTATCACCCCTAGACCAACCCTATAGGAAATGTTAAATTCTGTAGTTGAAAGGAAAGGACAATAGACAATAGATCAAAGCCACATGAAGAAATAAAGATCTCCAGTGATAGTAATGACATAGATTGTTAAGGTTTGCTAATGGTGTCATTATGCAAAATACCAGAAATAGATTGGCTTTTATAAAGGGGGTTTATTTGGTTACAAATTTACACTCTGAAGGCCATGAAAAATGTCCAAATTAAGGCATCAACACAAGTATACCTTCACCGAAGGAAGGCCAATAGTGTCCAGAAAACCTCTGTTAGGTGGGAAGGCACATGGCCGGTGTCTGCTGATCCAAGGTTGTTTTCCAGCTCCTCTTTCAGCTCCTGTGTGTTCTTCAAAATGTTGCTCTTGGGATGTTTTGTCCTCTCTTAGCTTCTCTGGAGCAAAGTGTCAGCAAAAGTCTGCTTTCAGTGGCTGTCTCCAAAATGTCTCTCTTGGCTTTAGCAACAAGCTCCTTCTGTCTGTGTGCTCTTACAGGACTCCAGTGATTTAACTAAGACCCACACTGAATGGGTGGGGTGACACCTCCATGGAAATCATCCAATTAAAGGTACTACCCACAGTTGGGTGGGTCACATCTCCATGGAAACAACCTAATCCAGAGATTCCAACCTAATCAACACTAATACATCTGCCCCCATGAGATTGCATTAAAGAACATGGTGTTTTGGGGAACATAACACATCTAAACCAGCACATAGGTCAATATAAATGCCAGTACTATTGTATTTTTGATTTGTAAAGCCACTTTTTTTATAAAGTCCCTATGGCATCTATAAGGCAAATGCATAAAATGCAATGATAAATCAATGGATTTAGACTCATAAGATTTGAACATGTAATTTGTGACAAGAATCACATAAAGGTGGGTGGGGCAGAAAGCTATAGGAACATAGCTTGTGTTTACTACTGAAGAAGTTAAGTTGGTATCAAAGCAAGTAAGATTGTTACAGATTTAGAATGTTAAATTGAAGCCATGGTAATTACAAAGAAAATAATGGAGAATAGGCAACTCCTAGAGACAGAAATTAGAGTATAGGTTGCCAGGGGCAGGGGCCAGGGGAAATAGGGACTTAATGCATAATGGGTATAGGGTTTCTGTGTGGGAAGGTGGGAATATTTTAGTAATGGAAATGGTGAGGTTACTGCAATATTGTGAATGTGATAAAATCCACTGAATGGCATGCTTGGGAGTGGTTGGGATGGGAAAATATTTTTGTAGACATGTTCCCAAGACTTAAAAAGAAAAAAAAAAGAAACAAAAGAAAAAGTAACTAAAGAGACAATGACAATTAAATGTAATACTTTATCCTGGATGGTATCTAGCAAGGGAGGAGAAAGGGCTCAGAGAGACATTATTGGGATGTGAAAAAATTGGTATAAACTGTAAGCTTCATATCTATGTTAAACTTATTGAGATTGATAATTGCACTTAAGGCAGTTACATAAGTGAAAACTCTTGTTCTTAGGAAATGTGCAAGGCAATTTTGAGTGCTCAAAAAACATGATGTATACAACCCACACACAAGTATTCAAAAAATGGATTGATAAATAGATGGACAGACAGACAGAAGGTATATTAGGAGACGTAGGGGTACACTGAAATTCTTTGTATGGGGTTTGTATTTTTTTTTTTGTAGCTGTCCTTCGAGTTTGAAAGGATTTCAAAATAAAAAGTTTAAAAAAAGAATCACATTGATTATAAAAATGTGACTGATTTTTTTGTAGGAAAATTAGAAAAATAATATTTGCAACACTAAATTAAAAAGAGACCTATGCCCACAACCAGTGCAACAAGCCAAGTAGTGCATAACTTCTCAAAATCTCTAGTGTCTTTGGGGACCTGGTCAATGATTTGCCAGAAAAACCAAAAAACAAATAGGCAGTGAGCTCAGGGTAAAAAGAAAAAATGCCAAGATAAAAAAGCTCATGATTCATCTCCTATAATTGCCTTTTTTCTACATATTTTTTCTGATGGGTTTCTGTTTATCTATCCTTGTAGAGTTAGCATGTATATTTTTTTTTCAGAGACGAAACTTATTTTTTATGATTTCTGATAAAGGTACATAAATCAAATGTGTCAGCTTTTAAAACATTTTTATTTTGTAAAGAATATTTAGTTATAATTCTCTAATTCCATCAAACAGGTTTCTGTGTAGTTTTGTGAAAAAGTGGCCATGCACTGTTATTCTTCATGAAGCAGGTAATATTGTGAAAGGCATGTTTATTTGAAATACAAATGAGGTACATGTAAACAAAGCTATGCCTAAATAAAAAATAAGGTAAACAAATAGCTGTTTTAGTTGGGAAAAATCATTCACTGAATGCTTTCCTTAAATTGACTCCACCTAAATAAGATTTTTTTTTTAAATCACCTGAAGACTGAAGTGTGTTTTCAACTATTCTTTACATAATCTATTTATTTTTATATAGGTTATTGCAAACAAATGCAATGTTGCTTTTGTCACTTAATATTATAGCATTTTATTTATGCATTTATATTTATGATACAAATGAACATATTTTTCAGGTGGTTAAAAACTCTGAAAAAATAATATTCCCTACCTGCACAGAAATTCATCTCATAAATATACATAAACCATAATTAATAAACCATTCATTCAACATCAAGTATTAGATTGTTTCCAATTTTATGGCACGATAAATTGTGAAACATAAGCATCTTTAAGTGCAAAGCTCTTACTGTGTTTTAGATTATGTCCTTAGGGTAGATTCCGCGAACTGGATTTACTTGTTCAAAGAGCATGAACATTTCAAGGGTTTCAGTAAATACTGCCAAATCACTTTGTAAAGGGTTGAACAAATTTAAATTCCCACTAGCATTGTAAGAAAGTTCCTGTTTCACTATATTCTCTTCAATCCAGTATTATAATTGTGAATGGCAGGGCTAAATATGGCATCTCATTTTAATGCACATTTCTTGGTTTATTAGTGATGTATTTTTTCTGTGGTTAGTATTTATTTGTATTTCATCTCTTCTGAGTTTTCTATTTAAATCCTTGGAAAATCTCCTCGAAAAAGTTTTATAGTAAAAAGTGTAAACCATTGCTGTACTTTTCCAATGTATTGTCTGACTTTTAATCTGTGAGCATGTGTTTTCGTGTTTACACATGGAACATTTTAAATCAAATACATCTTTTTTTTTCCTCAATAGACAGGTTTAAAGAATCTTTTTATTCTTAAGAAGTTTTTCTCCATTCAGATTTTTGATATTCAATTCCATTTTTTCTTTTTTAATAAATTGATTTGTCATGTCATTAGTTTTCATTCATTCTTTTAAAAATATTAGTAAGTGCCTACTATGCATCAAGAAAAAATACTTTAAGCTTGATATAATGCAACACTGAACTAAAACTGGTATAATCACTGTGCTCCTGTAACTTAAAATCTCATGCAGGAAACAGCTATAAATGAAAGAAATCCTTGAGCTGAGATGTAAAGATGATGATGGCTAAATTAAGTGAAAGGGATGGTAAAGCAGAAGAATAATCTAATGCCAAAGCCATGTGGTGTGAGTTGTGATAAACTGAAATAGAAACAATGTAGCTAGAAATGTGTAGGAGGGGAGCATGGACGGAGAGAAAGCTGGAGAGATAGGTAAGGGGCCCATGAAGCACCGAAGGCCATCTTAAGATTTTTGGTCTATATCCTAAGAAGAACAGAAAGCACTGAAATGTTTAAGGGATATAGGGAGGTAAAATATGCTCAGTTTTATATTTTAATCAAATGGGTTGGGACTAGAAACCACTCTTTTAGGAGGCTATTTCATAGGGCAGGAGTGAAGTAATAAAATGTAGATTGAGGCTGTGGGAGTGAGATCGCAAAAAATGGAAATTTTATGAAATCTAAATGGAAGCTTACCTGTAATTTCACATCGAATAAACTATTTTTATAGTTTCATCATGCTAGTGCCAATTAGCAAAAAACCATCTAAAGGATACTTCCTTGGCAACAAGAAGGAAATTGTACACCATTACCATAGCTAAAGGTGGTAAATGAATGCTTCATAGAGATGTCAAGTTAATATGGGTACCTGCTATGAGAAAAGTATAAGATGTACATAAACAGATTATAAGATTTAGCATTTTATTCTATTACAAGATATTTTAAAAGCAACATAAAAAGCATTGCTAGGTTTTGATCATATTTTTAAGTTCCTCCGTGATTAAATCCCAGATATGATTGTTGGCATAAATCTGGGAACTTCCAATGGTTCTCTGCAATCCTTATAAATGGAATCAGCCAGATAATTGATACTTGAGATTAATCAGGAAGTGGGAAAGGATGAAATCCGGAGATATTATCTCTTCATCCACCTGGAAAGACATCTTTTCCTTGTGTCATGAGATTTAGTATGGCTGTATGCTCATTTAGACAGTTATAAGAAATTAACAGAGCTCCATGGGTAATGGTTTCTATTTGTATTTCTGAAGTAGAAAGTTAGGTCTTCTGTTAAGAAAGAGAGGAAGGTAGTGAAGAACTGTTGAAGTGAGTGGAAAACACATTGAAAGAGTCTATGTGGGAAATGAAACAGCAGAACCCTTCCTCAGCAGCAGAACTATTCCTCAGTACTAAAGCCTTCCTTCATGTAGGATTTTTACTATTTTATGTTCAGAACCTTCGACTCTGGGTGCCAATTTATTTGGTTGTTTACTTCACAATTCTCAGCAGCTCTAATATTCAAGCATAGAATGCATTTCTCAAAATAAAATCTCCCTGAAACTTGCTCCCAATCAGACTGAGTTAAATACTGTCTCCATTCTCTCTTAATCTCCATCTGCATTTACCACAAATTATAATGCTTTCTTTATATAATATAATGTGCTCTTGTCTCTCTCTCTCTGTGGTGTCTGAAGCAAATGCTAAATGTCAATTAAATGCCTTCCAGAAAGACACTGTGCTAGGAATACAGAGATAAGAAACATAGCTCTGGGCTTTAAGAAGTTTACAGTAGTCTTTTGATGTGTCCTTTTGTGATATTTTTCTATCCCTTTAAAGCAACAATAATTCAAGACAAGACACAAGGCAGGAATCATCAATGAGGTACATCGCTACTATCAAAATGTTAATCCTAAAAAGTTTCCATCCTTTCAATGATATCCTAAGTATTAATTTCTACCCTCTCCCAGCTTTTCTAGGACTTTTACGTTTAGTTTCTCAATCTATTCAAATATTGGTAATAATTTCTCTGATCATTATGGTCAGTTATATTTCTAAATTTATTTTTTTACAAGTTTTTTAAAAGTGTTAATTGAATACTTCTGATGACATATTAACTTCGTATATTAATTTCCTAACATTTCAGAACTTTCTATACTGTTTCATTGGTCTCTCTAATTTGAATAACATTGTTTTAAAAGTGGATATTGTCCTTTTAAAATATAGTAACTATTTGTTAGTGTCTACCTCTATTTTTTTAAATGACCTCTTATTATCTTACTGTGCCTGTTTGAAATCACAGGGACCCTACGCCAATCACAAGGACTTGTGGGTCAGTGGCAGACACAATCTGTGGCAAGACTGAAATGAAGGCTTATGCTCTTGCAACAGCCTTAAATCTCCAGGAACACATGGGAGGTTTGATTATTAAAGCTGAGCTGCCTCCCTAACCACCCAGACACAAGCTCCCCATTCAGGGCAGATAGCAGCAACAACACACCCAAACTTAGTGCAACAATTGAACCCCACAAGAATCAGATCCCCACACACCACAAAGACAAAGTTGGGGAGAACTGAGTTGAGGGGAATAGGTGACTCGCAGATGCCATCTGCTGGTTAGTTAGAGAAAGTGTACAACAACAAGCTGTAGATCAGACAAATTAGAGACTGGTATTTTTTATATCCAGAAAGAACCCTATCAAGTAAAGCAAATGCCAAGAGGCCAAAAGCAACAGAATATCTTAAAGCATATGATAAACCAAGATGATATGGAGAACCCAAACCCAAACACCCAAATCAAAAGATGAGAAGAGACACAGTACTTGGCACAATTAATCAAAGGACTAAGGACAAACAACAAGAGCATGGCACATGATATAAGGGACATAAAGAAAAGCATGGCACAGGATATAAATGATGTAAAGAAGACCCTAGAAGAGCATAAAGCAGAAACTGCAAGAGTAAATAAAAAAATAGAAGATCTTATGGAAATAAAAGAAACTGTAGGCCAAATTAAAAAGACTCTGAATACTCATACTACAAGACTAGTAGAAGCTGATCAACGACTCAGCCTCCTCGAGGACCACAGAATGGAAAATAAGAAAACAAAAGAAAGGATGGGGAAAAAAATCAAAAAAATCGAAATGGATCTCAGGGATATGATAGATAAAATAAAACATCCAAATTTAAGACTCATTGGTGTCCCAGAAGGGGAAGAGAAGGGTAAAGGTCTAGAAAGAGGATTCAAAGAAACTGTTGGCGAAAAATTCCCAAACCTTCTACACAATATAAATACACAAAGCATAAATGCTCAGTGAACTTCAAATAGAATAAATCCAAATAAACCCAGTCCAAGACATATTCTGATCAGACTGTCAAATACTGAAGAGAAGGAGCAAGTTCTGAAAGCAGCAAGAGAAAAGCAATTCACCACATACAACGGAAACAACATAAGACTAAGTAGTGACTACTCAGCGGCCACCATGGAGGCAAGAAACAGTGGCATGACATATTCAAAATTCTGAGAGAGAAAAATTTCCAACCAAGAATACTTCATCCAGCAAAACTCTCCTTCAAATTTGAGGGGGAGCTTAAATTTTTCACAGACAAACAATGCTGAGAGATTTTGCTAATAAAAGACCTGCCCTACTTCAGATACTAAAGAGAGCCCTACCGACAGAGAAACAAAGAAAGGAGAGAGAGATGTAGAGAAATTCAACAAACATATATAGAACATTACATCCCAAATCACCAGGACACACATTCTTCTGTAGTGATCATGGATCTTTCTCCAGAATAGACTATATGCTGGGACATAAAACAAGCCTTAATAAATTAAAAAAAAAAAAATGAATTTATTCAAAGCACATTCTCTGACCACAGTGGAATACAAATAGAAGTCAATAACCATCAGAGAATTAGGAAATTCACACACAACTGGAGGGTAAAAATGAGGGAGAGATGAAAACACTCCCAGATAATCAAAAGCTGAGGGACTTCATCACCAGTAGATCAGTCCTATAAGAAATGCTAAAGGGAATTGAGCAGGCAGAAAGGAAGGGACACTAAACAACTGACTGAAACTACATGAAGAAATAAAGATTTCCAGTAAAGATCACATGGTAAATATAAATACCAATACTACTGTATTTTTGATTTGTAACTCCACTATTTACTTCCTACAGGATCTAAAATACATAAACTGTAATGATAAATCAGTGGTTTTGGACTCAATGCAAAATATGTAATTTTTGACAAGAACTATATAAAGGTGGGGGAATGGAGGAGTATAGGAACATAGTTTACGGGTCCTATTGAAGTAAAGTTGATATCAAAGAAAAACAAGATTGTTACAGATTTAAGAGGTTAAATTTAAGCCCCATGGTAAACACAAAGAAAGTATTGGAGAATATGACCATAGAGATAAAAAGTAGAGTATGGGTTACGAGAAGTAGGGGAAGGCACAATGGGGAGTTAAGAAGTGAGTGTAGGGTTTCTGTTTGGGGTGAAGAGAAATTTCTAGTAATGGATGTGTGAAGGTGATAGCATTGCAGCATTCTAAATGTGATTAATCCCACTAATGGAATGCTAGGGAAGGGGTGGAATGGGAAGATTTAAGCTATATATATGTTTCCACAATTGAAAAAAAAAAAAAAAGTCTAAATAGACAACAACAATTAAATGCCAAGGATGATCCTGGATGGGATCTGAGGATGGAGGAGAGGAGGCTC
Source organism: Choloepus didactylus (assembly GCF_015220235.1). Classification (NCBI taxonomy): domain Eukaryota; kingdom Metazoa; phylum Chordata; class Mammalia; order Pilosa; family Megalonychidae; genus Choloepus; species Choloepus didactylus. Next base: position 64,796,684 of record NC_051308.1, on the reverse strand, counting down.
AAAGGGACACAGCTGGGACAAAAAAAGAAAAAAAAAAAGGAAATATAGAATGTAAGCTTTATATCAAGGTTGAATTTCTTGAACTTCTTAGCTGCGCCTAATGCGACTGCATAAAAAAATGTTCCTGTTCATGGGAATTGTATATGTGAATTATATTGTTTGTTCAAGGATGTGTGCAGCTTGCTCTCATATGTTCAGAGGACAGAGCAATAGATGATGGAGGATAGGGAGGGAGAGAGGGAGGGAAAGAATGAAATGGTGGTGTGACAGGATGTTAAAGTTGGTGGATCAGGGTTTTGGTGGAGGGGGGTCGGAGTATGCTGGAGCTCTGTGTATGGGGTTTGTATTGTTTCTGCACTGTCCTGTAAGTTTGAATTTATTTCAAAATAAAATTTAAAAAATATATGTATATATAAATAGTGTAAGTTTAAAGAAAAAGTCTATTATGGTAGCTGGTTTCCTAAAGGGGAGAGCCAATGGTGCTCCCTGTAACTAAACAACATCCAGGCAATAATGTCCAGAGCAAAGAGGAAGGCTTAGAATGGTGAATCGGTGAAAGTTCTGCACAATACTCCCTCTAACAAAAATGTAAATTTTACTTTTTTTCTTTTTATACATCAAGTTATATGTAGAAAAACTTATACAAATTTTATTAAAAATGCTTCTGAGAGGATTGAAAAAAAGGGAAAAGGTGATAGATTTACTATCTCAAGAGCAGGAAGGAGTTCTCTTAAAGAGACAAATGTATTTGGGAAAATAACTTGATAATCTTTTGGCAATGTTTGAGAACATAACTTGGGGCTTCAATTAGATGAGAGTGGCTGAGCAGTTTGCAAGTGAAAACAAGTTTAAAACCTGTTTTCCTACACTGGAAGTGAAGAGAAGTGAATGGCAAGGAAAGGTAAAAGACGGAAGCTACCAAGATGGCGCAAAGTTAGAATCCATGTGGGAAATTAGGTGGGTAATTAGGTATTAAAATGATATTAAAATGAAGTAAAATCTAGAGGTCTATGTGACTCCCACTGTGAACTAATTTAAAGAGGATGAGAAATGCAAGAGCCTGACTAGCATGTTTGCTTCTAATGCAATTCTAAAACATTCCTCTAAAATTCTATATTTGAGATATATATAATGCAAATCAGTTACCATTATTCACCATATTAAATCTCCTACTGACGGTTGTTGCAGGCATAAGATTTATTAAAAAAAAAAAATTATGATACCGGTTCCATTGGTTCTACACCCAATGCAATTGTATTTCACAACCAAATCAAGATTATTTGGGAAATGTACAGTATTGATTCAAATCAAAAGGAATCCTAACAATTGGAATGATGATAATGGAAGGATTCCAGACCTGGAACCTCAACCTCTCACCAAATTGTTCAGAATGGCTCTCACAGCTTCTTATTTGCCCTGAGGAAGCCTTACTTGTTTGAATCCTCCCCTCATGATTCACTCTCCTTTTTGTTCCTTTGGAAGCCAGAATTCTAACTTAACATGGTTCTTAAGGTAAGATGTAACAACAGTGGAAATAAGTTTGTCATTTGAAGGAATTGCTGGAATTCGGTCATTCATACTGCTCCAAAAATAGTAACTAACCATGTTGGTAGATTTTTTTTTACATTTTTTATTGCAAAATATAACATATATACAGAAAAGTTATAATATTCAAAGTACAATTTAACAAGTAGTTAGCAAATTCAAAGAATGTGCTGGGTTATAGTTCCACCATGTCAGTTAGTTCCTTATTGTGAAATATAGCATATACACAGTAATGTGATAACTTTCAAAGCAAAATTTACCAAGTAGCTAAGGAGCAAATTTCAAAGCATGTTATGTGTTACAGTTCCACCCTGTCAGTTATTTCCTTCCAGCTATTCTAGTACCCTAGAAACAAAAAATATATATATTTATATAAAGATTCAGTGTTCATAATCCTTTGTTAAATCTTATCTTGTCTGTTGCTACTCCTCTTTCTCGTTTGATCACTTTCTCAATCTTCTGGGATATTTGGGCAGTAACCACCTTAACTTGTTCATTTCGAAAAGGGGTGTCGACATTATGGGGAAGGGAGATGCATGTGGTTGATGTTCTTTGAGAGGCTATTGCCTGTGGGTTTGGGGACTTATCTGGTATAGGAACACTATGGAAGATTTAAGTTTCTGAAAAGTAAACGTAGTGAGTGAAACTTTTATCGAGTCTTAGATAGGGATTTAGGTATTCTTTAGTATTTTGGGGATTTCTGCTGGTTAGGGCTTGGCATACTATGGGCATTTGAAATATCTAGCTGGAGCTTGCATAAGAGTAACCCACAGGTGTTGGCAGATTTTTACAATGGATTTTAGTACTGAATTTTAAATGAACCTGATTAAACCTAGCTTTACAAAATCATATAAAGTATATCACAATATAGAGGAAGGAATCTGAGTATTTGCTGAATTGGACCTATTTGTGGAAACTTCACCCAAACCCTTTCATATCACATTGGGATTGTACTCTGACTTAATGCCAAGTAAGCAAGAAAATCTGAGCATTGAGTAGAAAATACAATTTTGAGTAGTATTCTCAAAGCAAGAGAAAATTCTGCACATGTTGCAAGCTGGCAGATCCAATGGAACTCAAACTGTTTATGGAAGATAGTGATGTTATATGGAATCTATGACAAGCTGCCACAGGAAGAACAAAACAGGGTTACCAAGGATTCTGAAGCAAGAATAAGCTTTCCTTGGGTAAGTAACTATTCTCCTTTTCAGAAATAGCTAAATCCTGGTTTCTACTGGATGGCAGTGATGACCAAAGGCCTGACCACTGAACACCAGGGACTCATCTTGAACATGCCCATAAATAACCGGGTACAGCTGATGCATTCAACCACAAAACCAAGCATTTATCTTTTCCTCTGGGGAAGTGCCCTGAAGGCACAGTTAAGTTACATGAACACTCTTCTAGTGAACTCATGTTCGTTCTCCTAGCCTACTTCTGCCACACTGCTCTGATATGATCTGACATGGCCTACTACATATTTTAGTTCCTATTTTCCCCTTCCCACTAGAATGTTAGCACCATGAGGACAGAAATGTTTGCCTGTTTTGTTCACGTATATGACCTCAATACTCTGAACGATGAGCACACAGGAAATGCTGAATACATATTTGTCAAAATAATAAATGCTTTTAAGATTAGTATTTTTGCAAAGAGATGAATAAGATGTTGGTATTAAACAAAAAAGGGAGAAATACACCCAAATGAGGAAGACGCTTATGGATCCATTTACAGTTTCTGTTGGAAGAAAAGCAGCATAGAAGAGGATCTGAAGTATCCCCCCCAAATCTCCTTGCTCAAAATATTAATTTGGGAGGAGAAAGAATGAGAGGTGTTGTGGCTATCCTCAGGGGACATCCCAGAATTGTAGCACTGGGTCCCAATTCAGACAGAGAGAGGTGGCAAATAAAAATGTTGAAATGAATAAAATATGCCCCTTAAGGTAGACTTTTTGGTCTCAGAGAGACTGACATTAAGCCAGTTTTTCAACAAGTAAAAAGGATCCTCAAAAGAGAGTTGGATACCTGGTCAATAATCATGCTGACTAATTTGCCTCTATTGGGGAACCACATCTAATAAACAATTTAGTTTTGATAATATGACATTCATGCAGTAATGCCTAGTAAACTAGAGTCCAAATGGTGCAAATCTAGGAGAAGTGACAAGACTATGGAAATCCATGTTTCCAGAGATCCAGTGACTTGATTATTGCCCCAGAGATGAATTTTCTTTTGCCATGGAAAGGGTCCAGCTGAGCTAGGAATGAGGTATTTGAGAAGCTCCAGGGACTGCATAAAGCAGGAATGTCAATTATTTTGTTTTAGTAGTGGAAATAGTGTAAATTTTTGGTAACATACATCCATGTTAAAAATCTGACCCTAATCATGCAAATTTTAAAGACTGTCTAAAGGAGATTAAAAAAAGATAAGCAAAGCCTGAGAGGTAACCTTTCCAACACCATGAAAGAAATGGTGCTATGCCACCCTCTGTCTTGTCTTAATAAGTCTCAGATCTGCTGAAAAAAAAAAAAAAAAAAAAAAAAAACACACTGATAAGAACATGGTGCTCACTTTCTCTCTTTCTTGGATGGGCTAGAAAAGTACAACATACCTTGGCTGTAAAAGGAGAGGGTATGGTAGGTATGGTAGTGACATAGTTTGGGAATTTACTCAACCTCCAAGCCAAAATTAAACCTGCAAGTTCAAGGTTTGGACCCCTTGCAAGGATACACTAGGGACTTCTGTTGATACAGAGGAAGCTCTGCCTGACATAGGATCCTTCAAATCCAGGGAGCCTAACCTTGGGTAATAGAAGTTTGTTTGTGTGATGACTTAATGCCTGTGAGTTGTGAGCAAGAAACTCTCTCAGCGTAGCAGGAAAAAGACCGAGCTAAATAACAATATCCAAATGGAACCTTAAGTATCTTGATCTTGGCCTTTGAGAAGGTCAAGAAAGTGAGAGTGTGCCATGAAAACAGAGTGCCATGAAGTCAATCAGAGAAGGCAAAGGAAGAAGCATCTAAGTGAGGAAAATAAATATTATGCTTTGCCACCTTATCAGCAAATCCCATCCACTGTCACCACTTAGTGGGATGATTCGTAGACCATCTTTGTTACAGAATGCAAATACTTTCTATGGAGGACGGATACTATTACTAAAAAGTTATTTTATTGAGCATGATATACACATTTGGATAGGCAAATACAGGCTTTCAAGAAAGACTGGTGAAAAAGGGAGGGAGAACGTACTGAGATGATGGAAGGCCAGGCACTTTGCAGAAAGAAGAAACATATAGGAACCAACAACCAAAGAGTTGCTACAAAGACTTTTATGAACAGGGATGATTTTCATTTGTTTCTTGATGAACGATAACAGTTTTCTGCTTCTCCCCAAACTTCAAGGATAACTTCTATTCCATATAAATGGGGAAATAAATGAAAAGGGAGTTTTTTTATGTTTCAGATTTCACTGGGTGCCAGGATAAAATAAGTGCAGCCTTAAATTCATCAGACCAGTATGAAATGATCAGATCTTAAAATAATATTACTAAACCAGTTAAACTGATGAGTTACTCTACAGAACTCAAAGTAAACCTGAAGACTTATTACATGATCTTCATACTTTTCTTTGACATACTTATAAAGTCTCGTTCAAAGTGTTTTGAACACTAAATAATACATGAATAAAGTAATGAAGAGAGAAGGAAGAAAGGAATGAAACAAGGAAAGAAGGAAAGAAAGGAGGGAAGGAAGGAGACAGAGAATGAATGATCTACCTCACAAAAACCTGACTGAAATAGGCATTACATTCACTAAGTTTTATTTTTAACAATTAGCAGTCAATGAAGAAGACATGAAAACTGATACCCGCCCCCCCCGCTGGAAGCATTTACTTTTATTTGTTTGGTTTATTTATTTTTACTGCTTGTTTGTTTGTTTTTTCCTTAATTTGGTATTTGAAATAAATTTCAATTCATAGGAAGATGCAAAGAAATGCTCAGGGACATTCTGTCATCACCCACTCTCTTCAAAGTTAACCCTTGCTGTAACTGTAGTACAACACCAAAAACAGAAAATTGACATTGGTGTGATCCAAAGAACTCATTCAGTTTTCCCAGTTATAACTGAACTCAGTTGTGTGTATTGTGTGTGTGTATAGCTCTATGCTGTTTTATCATGTGTAGCTTCATGTAACCACCATCGCTATCAAGATACTTAACCATGACATCACAACAAGACTCATGTGTGCTATCCCTTTTGTCATGGTTTGACACTGTACTTACTCAAGAACAGCCTGTTCTTAAATCTAATCCATTCCTGTGGATGTAAACCTATTGTAAGTAGGACCTTTTGATGAGATTATTTAAGGTGTGACCCACCACATTCAAGATGGGTCTTAATCCTATTATTGGAGTCCTTTATAAATGGAATGAGTACAGAGAGAGAGAGAGAGAGAGAGAGAGAGAGAGGGAGGGAGGGAGAGAGAGAGAGAGAGAGAGAGAGAGAGAGGGAGGGAGGGAGGGAGAGAGAGGAAGCCACGGAAGCAAGAAGCTGAAAGCAACAAATCAAGAAGAGAAGGGAGAGAACAGCAGACACCATCATGTGCCTTGCCATGTGACAGAGGAGCCAGCAGCTGGTTTGGGGGAAGAAAACATTGCCTTGATGATGCTTTGATTTGGCATTTTATCAGCCAAAAAACTGTAGGCTAATAAATTGCCACTGCTCAAGCTGAGCCGTTCATGGTGTTTACTTTAAGCAGACTAGGAAACTAAAACACCTACCCCCAATCTCTAACATCTGGCATCTTTTTAGGTTCTTATTTGCCATCTATATATCCTCTTCAGTTAAATGTCTCTGCATGTCTGTTGCCCATTTTCTAACAGGATGGTTTGTCAGTTTTAAAGTTGAATTTTGAGAGTTCTTTATATGTTCCAGCTGCAAAACCTGTTTCAAATATGTGGTTCACATATAGCTTCTCCCAGTCTGTAATTTGTCTTTTCTTCCTTTTAAGACAGTCTTCTGCAGAGAAAAATTTTTAATTTTGATGAAGTTCAATTTATCATTTTTTTTTCTCTTATGTATCATGGTTTTGGTATCAAGTCTGAGAACTTTTTGCCTATTCCTAGTTTCTAAAGATTCTCTCCTATGTTACTTTCTAGAAGCTTTATTGTTTTATGTTTTCCGTTTAACTCCATGATCCATTTTGAGTTGCTTGTGTGAGACTTAGGCCAAGGTTCGTTTGTTTAGCTATGAATGCTCAATTTTCCAGCACCATTTATCATAAAGGCTGTTCCTTCTCCATTGGAATGTTTTTGCTCCTTTGTTAAAAAATAATTGGGCATACCCATGTGAGTCTATTTCTAGGGTCTCTATTCTGTTTCACTGGGCTGTGCATCTACCCCTCTGTCAGGACCACACTGTCTTACTTACTGTAGCTATTTGAAAGCCTTAACATTGAGAAGAGTGGTTCTTCCCACTTTATTCTTCTATTTTAAAATTGTTTTTGATTCTAAAGAATTTCCCTATCCATATAAGTATATGGATTTTAGAATAAGATTTTGATAGGAATTGCATTAACCCTATCAATCACTTTAGGAAAAATCGACATCTTTACTAAGTTGAGTCCGCTAATCCATAAATGTGAAAACTATTTTGTTAACTCCATGATTTCCAAATTCATTTTTTTTTTTTTTTTTTTTTTTTACAAAACACTGACGCCTTTGTGGGGCACTAAGGGGAAGCTGTCAAATTTGAGTATTACAGAATTAAGAGGATCAAGCCCTGGCCTTTGGCAATTTCTATTATTTCCTCCAATGTAATATTTCAACTAGATTATTCACATTTAAGTAACTTCCTTTACGTGAAAACTTTTATCACAACATTTATCAGAATGCTTTAAAGTTGCTGAAATACATATTAGTCTCACTAAGAGGGCCTGAGACTGATCTTCATCTTTGCATCTTTCTTAAGTGCAGGCCACATGGCCTAAATGCAACAAATATCAACTAAGTGAATGAAATCACTCTTTAATCTATGCAGGAATACCCATAAATATTCATCTTAGATTCTTAAAAACTTGGAGGCTCTAAAGCTTAAATAAGATTCAGGAATACTCTCTCCCCTCTCTTCCATCCACATATTTTTTGCTATACGTATTCTATTATATTATATAATACAATATGTAATTATGTATACATACATATAAATATACACACATACTCACACATATATACATAGGCACATACACACACAATTACCAGGGCAATATATTACCCTTATTCATGGTACAGTTAGACAATTTGTTTGTCTCTAAGAAATGGTTCATTGACTCTAAGGAACTTCCCCAAAAGAAACAGGAAACCCGGAATTATTTCCAATTTACATATTGCTCATATCACAGCCAAACTTAGTAATCCAAACTTTCACTCAAGCACAACTAACCTTCGTCCAAGCAAAACACAAATCTTAGCAGGTCACGCCATGACTTAACCTTGAAAAGGGTACAGTGATCAGAGGCCTACATACTTTTACAATCTTATCTCCTAATATCTCCCAAAGTGCACCCTTTTGCTTGTCAGTTCCTGACCTTCCCCAGGATTACTCACTGTTTCATACCTTTTACATGCTCCTCTCTCTGCATGTTCCTACCACAGTGATCTGGACGACTCTCTCCAACATCTCGCCCTCTTCAAATCTTCCCCTGGTCCTTCCTTTTACAATGCCTATAACTCTCATAATGCCTATAACCTTGTCATGCTACATGGCATTCTTATTTATTGATTTTCTCATCCCAGGCACTTAGAACATTGTAAATGCCTTAGTAGAATGAATTCACTTATGAAACTACAGCAGGTACTTGAAGTTTCTTGAGAAAAAAATAGAGGAAAAAAAAAGGAAAATGATTGAGATTTCTCAGATATAGAAAAATCAGCCAAGTGCACAAAATGGATGCAGTACTGTATAGTGGATAAATGTTTGAATTCTAGCTCTATCTTAGCTACATGGTCCTGAGTAAATCAATTACTTTTTCTGAGAATCAGTTATTATTATTTAATCTGGAGAAAGAAAGAAATAATATCTAATTTTAGGTAGGCTTTTATGAGCCATAAATGGAATAAATATGCAAAGTGCCTTGTCAATAAATACCAATAAAAGGAAAATTTTTAATTAATCAGTTTGGGATTTTCTTTCCATTCCAAATAAACCAGATTTTTTCATATATTTGCAATGGACTTTATTTTTATAAATCATTTTCAAATACGTCAACTAATTTGAGTCTCTCAACAACTCTATTAGATAGCAAAAGTTCTATTTCATTTTAGAAAGGAAGAACTTAGAGTCATGGTTGTTACAGAACTGACCAGGCAGAAAGTAGCAATGAAAGACCCCAAAACTTGGGAACTGTCCCAGCCCGCGGGACGATCAACGGAGGCTCTGATACCTGTGAGGGAGGAATGGTATGGGACAAGAGACACGAAGAATGACAGCAAGACAAGTATCCTGATCAAGCTGCAAAGCTTTATTGAAAAGGCAGGGTATATACGCCCTGGAGGGAGAGGGGGTGGCTAATAGGGACAGGTGGCGGTCTGGGATTGGTGGTAGCTGCTGCTGGGGGTCTGGGATTGGTGGTAGCTGCTGCTGGGGTGGATGGTAGATGGGCGGCTACTTGTTTAGGCACGAACTCTTGGCACGAACTACTACTTCCGTAAAGAAGGCTGACGCTATTCAAGGTTATTCTTAGCTCTAGCGGCCATGTTGTGCTTCCGGCATCGCTGAAGGTGCAAGCGCCCCAACAGGGAACCATGTTTTCTCTCTCCTTTCAGTACACGATACAACAAAATTTCTGTTTCAACACAACGATATAAACATACTGAAATGTAATAACTGACAGAACAAATTATAAATCGCAAACTGTTTCCCCAAGAAAAATAATTTTTTAGTGAGGTCTTCTTAATAAGTACATACTATTTTTTAACAGAGATGACTTTTTAAAGATTTAAAAAGATATAGTTGATTTATTTTAAATATTAAGGAAAATCTAAAACCATTGAGTTATTAAGGACACATATATAATAAATGTATAAATTTTTTGTATTATTTGATTTAGATTGATAAATTTTGAAATGAGAAAAGGACTGACATGGGAAAAACTTTTTTTTCCTTTTATGATGACGTAAAGAAATTATATTTGGTGCCTCCTCATCTTGCCTGGCTTGGTCATAAATTTCCCTTTGAGCAACCACCTCATTTAGACCTGCCCTGGGCATAACGGCAACTAGCAGGGCCTGCACCTCTATATGGTTTGGATGATAAAAGCTGTAACTAACTTGTCCCAATGTTCCCTGCCACAGCCTTTCCCAAGGGCCCCTGCCATTTCTTCTCAGAATGGCCCCTGCCCTTCACACTGCATAATTTACTAGCAAGGCCTGTATCTCCATATGACTTGGATGATAAGAAGCTGCCCTCAGCTTCTCCAAATAACCCTTGCTGCTTCTGCTTTTTGTGAGGTACAGTTTGAAACTTCCAATCCCCAGTATCTGTGGGAAAGCCAAACTTCCAGATAAGTTTGCCAGTTCAGCTGACTTCTTTATTTTGGACATTTCTGGTGCAAACTTACAGGTAACTTGGTGACAGTTTGATCTGTATGATTATCACAGACATAATACTACCATTTAATATGCATAACATTTTATTAATATAAATACAATAAAAATCCCAGTTTTAAGTGTAATTTGATGATTTATGATAAAAGTTTATAGTTGTGCTACTCCCACCACAAAGAAAAACATTTCTATCACCCCAAAAGTTTTTGCATAAACTTCTACATGATATTTTTAATATTTTCAAAATACGTTTACACATATTATCCAACATTTATTATCCCAACATTGAGTTAGCTTAAGTAGAGGAAGGAAAGGTAACTAATATTTGGTGAGTATTCCTGAAGTACCAGGCTGTGTGTTCAATTCTTTACGTACATATCCTCAATGAATCCCAACATCAAATAATGCAAACAGGTATAGTTATACTCATTTAACATAGGTAGAAATTAAAGTTCCAGCTACTCAAGGCTAGTAAGTTTTTTAAAAATTATAAACACAAATATATCTGATTCAAAAGCCAGTTTTCTTGGCTTTACTACTATTTTATAAAGAGGAAACTGAGATCCAGAGAAATTAAACTAATTACCCAAGGAGAAACAAGCAGTGATATCACAGGAACTCAAATGTGTGCTTTTCCATTTCAATCTACTCTCTCCTGAGGGAATTATTCTATTTAGCAAAATGTTCCAGGCAAAACTCATTAGGAGTACCAGTTAATAGCATACTTCAGAGTAAAACAGATATTGTCATGTACATAATTATATGAACGTTTTGCAGATTATTTTTAGTGTACAATTCTAACAGCATCTATAAAGTCTATTAGATAAGTTATGAATAAACACATATTACAAAATTATAAAGAAAATGGAAAATACTGCTAATATGTTATTCAACATCTTGTATTTTTTTCATTATCTATACAGACCTATCCTTTTGAAATAAAAAGTACTATTGACTACATTAACATACTCATGTTTCTATCATACTTTTTAAATCACTAGGCAGTTTGGGTTTTGATGTGCATTTTTAAAGACTGCTAAAGGTAAATTCACAGAGCAATCAGTCCAATCAGTGGTATTTTCCCCTTTCTTCTTGCTTATACTTTCCCAAGTAATGAATCCAATGATGTTATTAAACTCTTCTTTACAAGCAAAGTATTTTCTTGGAAAAAGTAACCAGTTTTTTTATTTATACAAATGCCTAAAAGATGACAACCTATCAAAGAGGAAAAATATTTCTCCAAGGAATTCTATCATTTTTAATCCAATTAAACCAACAGAATACTCTTAGTTTATCAATTGTTTTATAGTAATATGAAGTACTTATATTAAAAGAAGAATATACAGTATCAACTCATTTAAAAACCAACATCTCTCCTGTAGATTCTGTTTCTGGCCAAGGTGGAGTAGCAAGCACCAGATTTACCCTGCCTCCTGCAACAACCAAAACACTGACAAAATATACCAAAAGACCCCTTGATTTTTCAAGACGCTAAACATCAAGCAACAAAGGACAGCAACCCCTGAGAGGCAGGAAACAAATTACTGCTTTTAATGCTTTGAGAAAGTTTCCCACAGGGAGAGAAAACACAGGTGGAGCATGACTCCATGAATTGAGAAGATGTATCAGAGTCTGGAAAGAGCAAGACAGAATTCACAGGACAAAGGACCAGATTGGGGAGAGTTGCACTTAAAATAACCTCCAGAGATTTTCAGAGAATCTCCCTCAACTACTCAATTCAGTCCTCATCAGCATATGCATGTTAGGAAACTAGCCAAGGCTGGGGGAAGAACCACCCGAAAGATCAGTGATAATAGTGCCCTGAATTCACATAGGCCATGAACTGTGCCTGTTGCCACCAGCTAGATTGGAAAACCTGTGAATTTCCAGGGTGCTGAACAGAAACTCAGAAGGGTCTTGCCCCAAAAGTGGGAGGAAATAAGCCATAGTCTGAGCACTGATCCAGTTTGCCTAACAAATCTTAAAAGTGAGACCCGAAAGGATCAAACCATTTCCACATAACATTCCAGAACAAAGCCAAGAATATTTTACAGAAATAAAAAAACATATGCCGAAAATTTGCAATATCAAGAATCAAATAAAAATTACCAGTGAGGATTCAAAAAAGCAGAAAAATATGATCCATAATTAAGAGAAACACTCATCAATTGAAACTGACTCAAAATTGATATAGATATTAGCTAGCAAGCAAGGACATTAGCACAGTTATTATATCTGCATTTCATATGTTCAAAAAGTTGGATAAAGACCTAGAATATATAAAGACAGACTCAAACAGAACTTCTAGAAATGGTAACAACAATGTGTGAGATAAAAAATCCACTGATTGGGAAAAAACAGAAGTTTAGTTTGCAGAAGAAAAGATTAGTGACCTGAAAACAAAGCAGAAGAAACAATCTACAATGAAACAAAGAAAGAATATAGAATTAAGAAAAAAAAAAGAGAATAAATGAGCTGTGATACAATTGCAAGAAGACTTATATGCATATAATTAGAATAAAGAAGGAAGAATAAGGAATGTATTCAAATAATCAATGGCTAAAAATTTTCAAAATTTAATGGTAACTATAAATCTACATAACCAAGAAGCTCAATGAACCTAAAACACAAAGAAACATGAAGAAAACTGCAACAAAGTACATCATAATCAAATTGCACAAATCTGGTGATAAACAGAAAATCTGAAAAGCAATCAAGGAAAAAAAGGCACATAAAAAAAGAACAAAAATAAAGATGACAGCAGATTTCTCATGACAAACAATGCAAGCAAGAAGACAGGGGAGAAGCAACTTTAAAATACTGAAAGAAATATGCAGTCATTCTCAGTTCTATACACAGCAAAAATATCTATAGATTCAATGCAACCCCAGTGAAGTTTCCAGCAAAATATTTTGCAGAAATTGACAAAGGTATCTAAAAATCACAGGAAAATGCTAAATGCCTAGCGTAACCACAAAACTTTGCAAAAGAAAAGAACAAAGCTGGAGGAACAATGCCTCCTGATTTCAAAATTTATTATAAAGTTATAGTAAATCAAGAAAGTGTGGTATTGGCATAAAGATAGAAACACTGATCGATGAAACAGAATGTAAACAGAAATAAGACCAGACTGATTTTCATTAAGGTACAAAGGCAATCCAGTGGAGAAAGGACAGTCAGTTAAACAAATGGTGCTTGAGTAATTGGACATCCATCTGATGAAACAATGCAGTCCAAACCATAACTCACACCATTTGAAAAAATTAATTCAAACTGGGACATAAACCTAAATGTAACACCTAAAAGAATAAAACTACTAGGAGAAAACCCTTATGATCTTGGTTTCAGAAAAGATACCTAAGATATAACACCAAAAGAATAGTCCATAAAAGAACAATTTGAGAAATTGGAACTTTATCAAAATTAAAAATATTTGCTCTTTGAAAGACACTGTTAAGATAATGAAATTCAATTCACAGACTTGGAGAAAATAATTGCAAATCATATATTATAATGTATTTGAATTCAGAATATATAAAGAACCCTCAAAACTCAATAGTAAGAAAATAAACAAGTGAAAAATGGACGAATGATTTAAAGGCACGCGACGAAGATATATGAATGGAAAATATGACCATGAAAAGACGTTCAACATCACTGATCACTAGAAAAATGAAAATTAAAACAACAATAAGATATCATTTTGGTATTATAATGGCTAAAATTAAGAAGACTGTACATATCAAGTGTTGGTGAGGATGTGAAACTACTAGAACTCACATGCACTGCTGGTTGGAATATAATATATTAACAACTTTGGAAAACAGTTTGATAGTTTCTTAAAAGTTAAACCTACACCCACCATATGATCCAGCCATTCAAATGTACATAGCCAAATGTCTTTCAACAGGTGAATGGATAAAAAAACTATAACATAGCCATACTGTGGAACACAACTGAAGATTAAAAACAATGACCGTTGATATATGCTACAATACAGATGACTCTCAAAATAATTATTTTGAGTGATTATACTAAAATAATTTCAGTGATTCCTAAAAAAATTTAAAATATTATTTTTAGGGATGATGAATGTGTTCATTGAGATTGGTAGTGGTGATGGTTTCATATATATATATATATATATATATATATATATATATATATATATGTTGAAATTTATCATATTGTATATGTACACTTCATATAAGTGCAGTTTATTGTATGCCAATTATATTTCAATAGATATTTAAACAACAAAAAAAATCCATCCAAATTTGACAAAATAAAAGCTAAAATCATCAAATTTAGTATATAATGACTCATTTCCAAATTTTTATTAGAAATAAAAATCTTTTTCACACCTTAATCACTGTGATTTGAGCACATTGACCTAAGACAGCAGACCACTAATTAATAAACATTAAATAATATCCCACAATATGCTAAAAAGAGTGCAGATTAAACTTCTCATGGCCCATTGCCCCTTTATTCCTAATAAAAAAGTATCCACAAATTTTAAAGTACACTACAAGGCAAGCAAAAATGAGTCTGAAAGTTAAACAGGGTAAATAACCAATAGGAATATTAAGAAAAATGTAGTTATATTGTGCCAGGCAGATATTAACTACAATAATATTCAAAATAATCCAGTGTGGTTTGGGAATATTTACAAATATAGAACGGATAGGCAATTCATGGATAAAATGTTCTCTTTGCTATAGCTTGCAGAAAAGTTTCAGAATTCTAAGTGTTCATTGTTAACTGTACAGTGTGCAAAGAAGATTAATTCACCATTCAGTTATTTCGGATTTTGATTAGAGTTACTTAATACCCTCCTGTTAGAGTAAAGAATGCCTTGAGGGGTAATTAAAATTCTAAAACTAAGCATGAGCCCTGAAAGATAATAGAATGAGAGAGAAAAAAGTAAAGGACTGAGAACAAAACCTTGAGGATCAAAGGAGGATCACGAGTTGAAAAAGGCAAATAATACTATTCAATATGGTGGAGGAATCAACATAATAACAAATTGAGGGCTTCAAAAGAAAAGGTAGGGAAAGAGGAAAAAAGATTCACAGTTTTCATGATGTAATGTGCTTGACTGTGTGTTTAAAAATTTAAATAAGTTATTGAACAGAAAAAGATGCAAAGAATCCCCTCAGAGATGATCCATTTGGACAATTTTGTCTATAGAGCATTTGGAATTGTTTATATTTTGCATGAATGTTTCAGTCAAAATTATATTATTTTATTTTGGTTTTCCTTGAAAAAAGGACGAAAGTACTCTTATTAAGTTATGGCAGGGAAGTTTTTTTAAACAAGTGGTTGATTTTTATCTTAAAATATACTAAATAAAGAACTAGATTGATTCTTTTATAAAACTAAAACTAAACTATGGGTAACATTTCCCTTTATACATGATAAATAATGCATGCGTTTGTTATCATTTTCTTTCCACATGCTAAAAACACAACCACCACCAATAACAACAAAAACTTGGAAAGGGGATAACAGTAAACAGGAGAGCTGTGGAATTTTTGGAAGGCGGAAAGGGAACAGTTCAATGGCAAGTGACTTAAGAGAGACGTAAAAGGTAACATCTAATTGTGTGTACAGGAGGGGTAAGTACTTCAGTACCTGGAAAGACAGTTACTTGGGAATGAGGTGGGAAGTTGTAGAAAACAGGAAGGACACAAGGTCTATTAGAATAGCCCGTTCTCCACCAAACAATTAGGCAAAGTGCACTCCCCAAGGCCAAAAAATACTCGAGGATGAAACGGTTGTTGCAGACCAGGGTAGACCGGGAATAGCAGAAAGTGAGAGGGGAGTATCTGAAAATAGGGGACTTGTGAAAGGCTACATATGCAAGTTAATCTATAAAGGTCTCCTTTTCTGTTAAGCCTCTAGAATATGGACTAAAAGGTAAGATATTAGAAGATACAAATCTGTAGAAACTGACTGATCCAAGAAACAAGAACTAAAACTAGTGGCATTTGGGGAGGGGGTGGCAGTAATGACAAAGAAACAATCAGCTTCTCTCCATATCACCTATAGTAAAGTCCAGAGGCAACAAACCTCATCAATTCTTAAGGAGTTTCCGTTTAATTATAGGTGACTCAGTCTTAAATGAATGGGGAAAAAAAGACCTGCACCAAGGTTCATTATCATGAAATTGGAGGAATGGAGATAAAGTTTTTCGTGAACTAGAACAAAGTCTCATACAAGTGATCATGGCTTCTCAATAACAACATAAGGAAATAACAGACAATGGAACAATGCTTTCCAAATTCTAAGAGGAAATTATTTTCCAACTAAGAATTTTATATCCAACCAAACTTTCAGTTACATGGAAAAGCAGAATAACAATGTTTTCAGACATACACAAGCTCAAAATTTCTCCACATAAAAACTATCTTTCAAGGAGCATCTGAAAGATGTGCTCCACCAATATGATGGAATAAATAAGTTCAGGGAAGAGGAGACCCAAATAAGAAAAAGTGAAGAGCACTCCAAAGATGATAAAATAACGATGACTGGACATCCCTACTCATCAGAGACAGGGATAGTGATGAAACTTTGAGAGCTCTGAGTCCAGAATGAAGCAGAAGATGGAGAGTTTTTTTCTTTTTCTTTTTTCTTTTCTTTTTTTTTTTTTTTTTTTTTTTGAGGTGGGGGAAGGAGTCGCTGAGTAACTCGGTGGAGCAGAGCCACAGGGGATTTAAGGTTGCTTCTTACAATAGCATAAACTACCTGATGGGTGGGACTATACTAAGAAACGTTTTATAGTTCTGCTAGAGTGTTTGGTGAAGAATTATTGATAGATAACTAGAAAACCAGTAAACAATGCAATGAAAGGCATTAACTTACTAAGGAACAAAATTTTGGATAAAAAAATTATAATCATAATGCACTACATTACCCATCTCTGAACAGTATTTAAATAGTTGTATAATATACTTATTTGATATTCCTCTAAGCAAAAATTATAATATCTGGAGGATGGGGAGAGGAAAATACATTGTGGTGGTGTGGTCAGACTGCTAAATCCTCACCTTTCATAGTAGGAAATCAATGGATACTGCATAAAACTGAAAAATTAAAAACTATAGTATTGAGAAATAAACACTGGAAGAAAGAGTAGAAGACTTACAAGTATTTCTATTCTGGAAGTTGGATTATTGGAGGCAGAGGTCAGTTGTTTTCATTGCTGTTTTGTTGGTGTTGTTTTCCTCTTACAAGTTTTCTGATAACAGCTGATATTTTGAATGATGTACATGTGTTATTTTCATAAAAACATTTTTAAAGCATATAATTTCTTCCCAAGGAATCACCTTGATTACAGATACTACAACTATTTACAAAATATATTGCTGAAAACAGATTTTTAACATCTTTCTCTATATGCAACGTAGTCATACTTTCAGCATTTTTAACTTTCTATATCACATAGGCTTAGAATTATATCACATAAATGCTAATCTATAGCAAGAAAAATATAGGTTAAGCTTCAGTGCTTTACTTTTTCATTGTCATAAAAAGATTTACTTAACGTGAAGCTTAGGGAGTAAGAAGCAGGAAATATTCCTCCTAAATACTTCAGTTTGTAACTGCATAAAGTCATAGGCTTACAAATATCTAGATTTATATCAGTTTAATAAAAGAAGTTATAGTTTTATCTATAACTGAAAGAGACATGTATATCTAAACTAAGCAAAATAACATAAAACATGAAATGTAATAATGTAAGGTTTTGGAAGTTTTTGCTTGCTCTTTACTGAGAATGAATGGCAGAATACTGTCTCATCTTTTCCTCTTCCCTCATTCCCTGAGACCATTCCAGAATCTGAGTCTAATGAAGTTAACATAATCCAACATTCTCTCAGTAGCCTGACTCATTCCAGAGTCATTCAACAGAAATC
The DNA here is from genome assembly GCF_015220235.1 of Choloepus didactylus. Classification (NCBI taxonomy): domain Eukaryota; kingdom Metazoa; phylum Chordata; class Mammalia; order Pilosa; family Megalonychidae; genus Choloepus; species Choloepus didactylus. The sequence goes on along the minus strand of NC_051308.1, from coordinate 64,778,618 downwards.
CTAACGAGAGGAAGGGAGAAAATTATATCAGTAAGAAAAGATTTGATTTCACTCATTCATAAAAATTTTTCAAGTAGAGAAAGAAGTCCTATATAAATTATTCTCAATTAATCTAAAAAGTATTTGCTAAAAGCCATGTTTTATAAAGACATCCAAATACTTCCTCCCATTACTTATATTTTGAAAACTAAGTCTTCCACTTCGTTGATCTCTTACTTAAATTATAGTAGATATATACTTGAATGGACAGATGACAGTTAAATGATGGGGACTACAAATGTCTAAATTTTCACACCTTTGATTCGGAATATTAAGTCTTTCTCATAAGAAAATTCTGTGGAAGAACCAACAAAACTGAGTCCTTCAGGAGACCTTCCCTTAAAAATTCATAATATGTATTTCAAAATCAGCATGTATCTATTTAACATCTATTAATCATTACTTTCTATATGCAAGCACAACACTAAATTTTGGAGGGAAAACAATTAAGAACATTTCAACCTAACTCCTTTTCTTATACCTTTCTCACCAATTCCAGTATAGCCTAATGCCCAAAAAGAGTAGAGCTGGAGTTCCTGGCCCCACCACTTTCTAGCTTTGTAGCCTTCAGTCAGCTCCTTAACCTCACTATGCCCCAGTTTCTTCATCTGTAGAAAAGAGATAATATTATGCTTCCTCACTGGGCTGTTATGAGGATCATATAATCTAATACATGTAAAGCACTTAAAAGAGCACCTAGCAAAAACTTATGTTTTATAAGAGATTTTTTACAAGCCAAAGGTCCATGAAAAGATTTTAGCTTGTATACCTTAGAGCAGGAAACCTAGAGGCAGCTGTAGCGATCTAAGCAGGTCCAGCTTCCTTGATTCCAGTGCCTGCCTTCTTTTATCCATTTATTACCTTAAACTTAGGTGTATTTTTAAACTTGAAAAAAGGGAGGTTTCTAGGGTGAGGGGTGGAGTAAGGAAAAATGGTGCAGCATCCTATTCAATATTCTATCTTCTCTGTTTGCTTAAAATCTATGTGATAAGAAATAATTAGTAACCTCTCAAAATGAGTCAAAAACACAATATCTAATGTGAGTATCTTTTGCATTAACAAAAATAACTGCTTTCTTTCTTAAACAGGGAAAACAAACTTGCAAAAATATAGCTGAGTTATTTAAGGGTTAAGTAGAATGATAGGGGGCAAGTTGTGTGAGTTGCCTCACCAAAGAAAGATAAGCTCCCAGTTATTCAGTTCTGGCCACTATCATAGTGCTTCCATAAATATGCAAGACAGGGCAGCTTAGACTGGGCTTGGGCCAAAGTCTCAAGACTTTGAATTATTCTCTCACTGCTCCATTTACATTGCAATCATGGATCAGCTCAGGATAGAGATGAAATATGTCAGCTGCTTCAACTTAAGCAAGCTAGATAAAGTATAATAAATGAAGTATTAGTAATGTTTGGAAAGAGTAAGATACAGCGGATTATGAGAACAGAGATCTGTAGAAAATAAAGGCTTCCTAAAAATAATGACACAAAGGCTAAGTCTGTGATAGCTGGTCAAAAGTATGGTGTTCTATAGGTGGTAAGATGTGGATAGTATGAAGTTTCTCTATACATGGTTGCTCAGTCCAATCAGGGGAACTGTCAGGCAGCTGCCCGAGTATAGGGGAATACCTGAGGCAGAAAAATTATTTAGGCGTTTCTCAATGTCCAGAAGAGAAAAAATAGACATGTCAATCATGAGTGTAAGGGATAAAACAGAGATATGACAACTATCTATTTCAACCATCTATGAGGCAGCATCAAAAAGACTTACAGTGAACTTATAGTCACAGGTAGAATTTGATGCTTGAGGTTGCATGACCGGTTGTGTGTTGGTACCTGTTCTAGTTTGCTAATGCTGCTGGAATGCAAAACACCAGAAATGGACTAGCTTTTATAAAGGGGGTTTATTTGGTTACACAGTTACAGTCTTAAGGCCATAAGGTGTCCAAGAACACATCAGGAATCGGGTACCTTCACTGGAGGATGACCAATGGTGTCTGGAAAACTTCTATTATCTGGGAAGGCACGTGGCTGGCATCTGCTCCAAAGTTCTGGGTTCAGAATGGCTTTCTCCCAGGACATTCCTCTCTAGGCTGCAGTTCCTCAAAAATGTCACTCTTAGTTGCACTTGGGGTATTTGTCCTCTCTCAGCTTCTCTGGAACAAGAGTCTGCTTTCAACAGCCATCTTCAAACTGTCTCTCATCTGCAGCTCCTGTGCTTTCTTCAAAGTGTCCCTCTTGGCTGTAGCTCCTCTTCAAAACGTCACTCACAGCTGCACTGAGTTCCTTCTGTTTGTCAGCTTATTTATATGGCTCCACTGATCAAGGCCCATCCTGAATGGGTGGGGCCACACCTCCATGGAAATATCTCACCAGAGTTATCACCTACACTTGGGTGGGGCACATCTCCATGGAAACACTCAAAGAATTCCAATCTAATCAGCACTAAAACGTCTGCCCCACAAGAACACGTCAAAGAATATGGCTTTTCCTGGGGGAAATAATACATTCAAACCGGCACAGTACCATTCCCCAAAACAGAAAACACCAGATGACTGGAAGTGACAAGATCAATTTAGGACATTCTAGATTTCTGGTGTCTGTTGGACAGCTTTGCAAAGACATCCAGTAAGCAGCAGTTTTAGAGCTCTGGATAGAAGTGTAAGGTGAAGCTGGAGATTTGGAAATTATCAATGTATCATTAAAGTCACTGAAGTTTGAATGAGGTAACCTAGAGAAAGGTAAAAAGCAAAATGAGCAAAGTACCAAGGAAGAAGGAAGAAACCTTAGTAAAACATAATTTTTAGGGTTAAGTAGAAGGGAAATCTGTGAAGGGAAACTAAAGAATGAATGGTCAGAAGTACAGGAAATAGCTAAAGGAGAATGGCAGAATCTTAAGCAGACTGTCTATTAGTACAAAGAAGGTGAAAAGAATGACAGCAAGATTTAGTGTAAAAAGAAAGAAGGGAAGTTTGAACCCAAACCCTCCATGATTGTGGAATAATCACCAAAAGATGGACAGAACACAGTGATTAGGAAAGATCAAAGGTCATAATGAAAAACATAAGCCTCTAGGACACGAAGATATAATGAACTATAAATTGTAAGAAGAACAGCAACATAATTCAGACCCACGTTGTAAGGGCAATAGTATGAAAATAAGAACTTTCATTTGAATGTTACAACTTGGCTCCTATTAAAATAAGCAAATGGACTGAACTTTCTTTGAAAAAAATGAGGATGTAAGGAAAACTGTTTATGTGATACAGGGATTCCAGAAAGCCAGGAACACAAAAAGGTTAGCAGAGAAGACAGTGGCTGGGCAGTTATATCAAGTGAGTATGGAGATGATCCAAAGAAAGAGTACACATAAATGAACATACTATCAGAAAATTATGTTGTCAAATACTACAGCAACTAGAAATATGGTTATCAAAGGAAAAATCCAGTCATTTTTTTCTAATCAAGTTTTATTTTAATAGTAAATTGGTATACTTTACAAGACCAGAAACCATGGGATTCAAGGTGGAATTAATTAGCTTCAAAATTTCAAATGGAATTCTGGATAAGCTTTGCCCAAGCACAAATACAATTCACTATTTATTACCCAGGATAGTAATCAAGAAACTTTCTCTGGGTTCCAAACAAAGTAAACACTATGTTTTGGGGAGAGGTGGGAATAAGCTTTGCCCAAGCACAAATAAAAATCACTATTTATTACCCAGGAGGGTATTCAGGAGACGTTTTCTGGGTTCCAAACAAAGCAAACGCTATGTTTTGGGGAGAGGTGGGACATGCTTTTAAGATAAACTTCCACTAGCCTTGGACTTCATGGAGAAGAATCAGCACATGCATGTTCTTCTGCACAGAATAATGACCATTCCCAGGTATGAAAGGCTGATGTTCCCAGGTATGAAAGGCTGATGTTGCCAAATACTTGTTATTTCCAACACAAATACAATAAGGTACAAAAGGAACTTGGAGTCTATTTGAGGAGATTGGAGATATAAAGAAAAATGCATCACAAAAGAGTAGTTTAAAAAAATCAAATTAAAATAATAAGCCCAAAGAAAAGCAGAGTACCAAGAAAGCTCAGGAGAGAGGACGGGCATGGAGAACAAAAAAAAAGATAAGAGAATGAGCAGCTACACAATTCCAGGTGCTGTGTCAAATACTTTAAACAAATTATCTCTTTAAAGACAGAGTAGGGCTTGATTTGCAAGTAGTGAGTAGTGAGTAAATACAATGTAAAAAGAAGGGGAGAAGCTTAGAGGTCTTTACAGGTTTTCTACACATATATTTGATCTATATTTTGATTATTCAGACCAGGTACATTTATCAATCAACACTAATGAATTTCCTTTGCCATTTCTCCCATCCCAACAAGCAAACTGTTCAAATGAATGAAATCAATTGACCAAATTTATTAGAAATGCCTGAACTATTTATTATAGTCAAGAGGAAGGTAACTATTTTGAAATAATGCTCATTATAAAGGTCACAAAATAAATTTTGATAGCTCATTAAAAGAACAACAAAGGGAACTGTCCTAGAATAATTTTTTAATAAAAAAAAAACAGGTCTTCCATTCACCTGTCCATTAGGTAGGTCTAACAAATCAATTCCTTGGATACAGTATTAGTGCTTCAATGGTCTGAAAATGTAATAGCTGAACCAATTTCAGTACCTACAATTTTAGATACGCTTCACACTTTCAACTACTTTAGTGTTTATAACCCATCAACAATATTTTAATAGGGACAATAAACACTGATGAAACAACTTTTTAAACTCAAAAACTGTTACCTTTTCTGCACTACCTAAAAAATTAAATTTCAAAAAAAACAAAAAAAGAATCATTCCCTTCCACATATGAGAGATTTTTCACATCTTTAGTATATACTTAATGCACCATTTTTTGGATAACTTTTAAAGGAATACAAATCCAGGGATATTTATCTTTAAATGTACACAAATTGCAACTCTGTTGAATTCTTAATTATATAATTAGTGGGTTACTTGATCTGTTCTCTTCTCTTCCTGCTTATGGATTTCCTATTTTGAAAGTTTAAGGCCTTGTGGGATTTTTAAACAGTTGATTTGAAGTTTAAAAACTCTATTACTATTATTAGTAAGTGTTTAATCATTTCTTGCACATCAAATGCTTTATAGCAAACTTTAAACCAGTTTGTTAATTGCTAGAAGAATAAAATTTCTTATTTGCATGAGCATTTTTTTTTCTGTTATATGTAATCACAGTAACTGCTTCATATTAAGAGTTACCTTCTTACCCCAATAACGGCAGAACCAAACCACTTTTTCTCTTGGGAAACATGAATTTTCTGGCAGATTAGAAGGGAGAAATATATAACCAGGGACAAATGGTTTAGATAGCTACTAAAAATAAAATTGAGAAAGAAAAAACTTCTTCTACCACTACGAACTATATATTCTTCATGAATCCCTCCCATACCTTCTTATTCTTCTGATGAAATATGTCAACAGTGAATAATTATCACAGTATTTAGTAAGTGCTTAGAGGAGAACAAAAATCTTGTTCTCTGTAAGCAATGCGAAAGAGAATTCTTTAGCTTGGAGCTTGATTCTCCACAGCACAATCACCATAATGTTGTTAAAGTGGACTCAGAGCTCATGAAACAGTAATAAACCTTTTGCTATCAAGATGTGCTGGTTTGGATGTATTATGGCTCCCAAAAAGCCATTATCTTTGATGCAATCTTGTGGAGGCAGATTGGTTATGTAACCTTTTGATTAGATGTTTCCATGGAGATATGACCCACCCAACTGTAGGTGATGACTTTGATTGGATAATTTCCCTGGAGGTGTGACCCCACCCATCCAGCATGGGCCTTGATTAGTTTACCATAGCACTATATAAGCTCAGACAGAAGGAGTGAGCTTGCTACAGCCAAAGGGGCATTTGAAGAAAGCACAGGACCTGAGAGAGGACCTGCAACTTACAGAGACATTTTGAAGACTCCATTGAAAGCAGAGTTTTGCTGATGTTTTAGAAGTACTAGCCCAGAGTTTGCCCTGAGAAGTTGACACAGAGACATTCTGGAGAATGCCATTTTGAAACGCAACCTGGGAGCAAGCAGATGCCAGTTAACAGAGGTTTCCCAGACACCACTGGCTGTCCTCCAGTGAAGCATTAGCAAACTGGAACACAAGATTCTACTTTTTCAAAGCAACTAAATGAAATATAGGAAACATTCTAAATACTGAAAAAATTTAAATAAAACTTCTAAAAAACCTGGAACTTCATATATTTGAAATGTGTTTCTAAAAAAAATTTTTCTAAGTCCCAACATAAAAAAATCAAATAACTTATATTGATGACTTCTAAAGACTGATGGGGTATCCTAAAATTTCTAACATAGTACAAATAAAATAGCAAAACAACAGTTAACATTTATTTAACAGTAATTATTACCCAATATTAAGCTGAGAACTTTTCATGGATTATCTGTTGATATCTCTGGAAGGCACATAATATTACTATTATCAATATCTTCATTTTGCAGATGAGTAAACAGATAACCAGAGAGATTACAATAATTGCCCAAGACCACACAGATAGTAAATGCTGTAGGCAGGACCCAAAACCAACAGTATATACTGGGTAAGAGCCCACAACAGTATACAGTATTAAACAGTTATTACATTTCCCCTTTAATTATTCAGTTGCTGACTGTAATGTCACAATTCATCAAGAATTACCATTTATTAACATTCTATATAATTATTCAGATTGCTAAATATAAAGTTTGAATTTCAGATGCCCACTTTAGGTAGATTCTTATAGGATTTAGAGCTACAGGCTTTTGTTATAATAATCTATAGACACATATGTTTCAATTAGATAGATGTAATTAAATTTAATCTTCCATTTTAATGAACAGCAGAGCCACTAATAACCTGTATAATACATGACCACAAATCTTTGATATTTGCTTTTGGAATTAAAAGGTCTATCAAATGGCTTAGGTAGGTGTAACATGATGAAAAAATAAAATAAAGTTTCAATACAAAAATCTAAGACTGTTCAAATTAACCTGCTTTGACATACTGACAAGCTCCACTGCTCCTAACTATCTAATTCATTCCAGAGAAAAATGGATTTACCTTTGCCAAAAACAGTAGAGCTCTCTGGCTCCATGCCTGCCTGATTCTTGCCTTCATAAGATAAGTATAAAAAAATTACTGTCCATCATCATTATTATCATTCTCAATCATCATCATCGTCAATACTTTAAAAGAACTTTCCTGTCAGTTGAGACAGGGTGGGGGGCAAATTCTCTTCTTATTATTAAACTAAATGGCTTCTTCAAAAGTGGCTTTTGAATAGCTCACATTTTGGAGTTCAACTTCTGCAAGGCCATTATCTGAAGGTGGATTAAATAACTAGAAAAAAAAAGAAAACAAACATTTAAAACAAAAGCTGCTGCTCTTTTGTCCTAGGGGAAGTATGCCACAAACTTGAAATAATAAAAATCTTAATATTATTTGATCACTAGCCTTTTCCAGAGGGTTTCGTCCATGTCTGATTCATTTATCTTTTTCCTTCTTTCTCTTACTAGCACACAGCAAAACAGAGAATTCATGAGTAAAGCAAAACCATTGTTTTACTGCAAACATTTTGTTGAGATAAAAATTATTGTTATTGCTAATACATGCACTGAAGATGTCAATTTCCTGGGTTTTTTTTTTTTTTTTTGCATGTTTTCTGTTTGTTTTTGCTTCTATTTTGCCAATGACTGCTTGATAAAATAGAATACGTAAGGAAAGTAAAAAGGACTAATTTAATGCACTAGACGCTATAAAGTTAGGGATACTAATTAGTTTTTACCAAATAATAAATAATATATGGAATAATTATTGTGTACAGAAACTGCAATATGTTTTCTGGAGTACAATTCAGAACTATGCCGTTAAATATTGATACTCATGTTCATACATATTGACAGAGTAATTCCACATTTAGGAATTTATTCTAGGAAAATCATCAGATGTCCCAAAGATGCCTATAAATACTTAGAGATAAGAATGTAAAATATCATAATCTATCATAAGATAGATTTCACCTAATAGATTTAAATCAAACTTAGCAGTAGGTAAAGTGAAAACAGCATCTGAAAAAATCTGTATTTTTGTATGGTATAAATCCATATATGTAAACATAACCCTTAAAATCACTATTTACATAAAATATGTGTATATGTATATATGTGTCAAATTATTTTAACATGTTCTTTCAACAATTTTAAACAGCAAAATGTACTGCCTATATTTAAAATGTTTTCAAAGAATTTAGCAAAATACTTGTAGTCTAGAAGTATTAGGATTAAAAGTCAAAATTTGATCATTAAAGTAAAAGAATAAAATTATTTGAATGGTATATTAGCAACTGTATTTTCTATTAAGTTTAAAGATAACATTTTGCCTAATTTTTCTGTTCTAAAAATAGCTACCTTCGTGATGTCTACTGAAGCAAAGACCTACCCAAGACTGCCTCACTATCTTTAATCCAAAAAGTTGCCCCCTTTCTTATAAAAGTATCTAATGTGAGCGTGCATTTGTGACACATAAACATCAACATTTATTATATTTCGCTACCCTTGAGGATACCTGCTATTGTTGGAACTATGTCAGTGTTTTGAGCAAATCTAATCATCCCCTTTATTTATTATGCCAGTAATTGAAGCTGTAGTCTATTGCGCTCATCCCGTTTCATTAAAAGAGCTCTTTAATTTAGGCATATAGATTTCTAAATCAATTTTTAAGCATTACCTAGGATGCGCTCCTACAAACCCTACAAAAGCTTTTTTTTTTTTTTTAAATAAAATAGCTCTAACTTTTATTCTAATACTAGAGAAAATATTTTGGTAGCCATTGTTGTTTTAAAAATACTGTAGCTCTCTATACATCAGGAAATTTAAGAAGTGTGGAAGTAGATGTTAAAAGGAATGAAGCAGAATGTAATGCTTATCAATCTTTACTTTCTCAACTCTCTGACTGGTTATGGCCCCTCTTCACACAATTTTAAATATTTTGGCATTTTAAATATGTCAAACCAGCAAAAGTAAGAAAAGGGCAGGAAAAGAAAGGACCTATATAAAAATCCCACATCTGCCGTAGGTGATCAAGAGATACCTGCTACTGACAATGTTACATTTATTAATGAGCCGAACAAACTCTAATTGAGAGATGACTTGTTCTGGGAAAGAGAAATAGCATGATAAGTCACTGGGATGCAGGGCAAAGTTTTAGATGACAGCACCTGCTCCTCCCTCCTCCAGGACCCTATCCTTCTCCCCACACACCGTGGCAAGGTCTTAAGACTCTTCTTCACCATCCTAGGCAATGAAGGACAGGCTTTTCCAGGTAAAGAATGACTTTTCAGGGAGTGAGTGAGTGAGAGCAGGCAAGCGCTGTATCACTCACAATCCTGGGGGGTGTCTAATTTAAAATTATAGTTAAAACAAATTTCCTGCTATTAATTTTCTATTTTGAGGTTAGTTAGCAATATGGAAGAGTTCACTTCAGCAACAGCTTAGAGCCACATTACCTTCCTTATCATCTACTTCCTCATCGCCCTTGCACTTAGGATACCAAAACTTCTTCAAAACCTTTATGGTTAAATGCTGATTTTGCTTTTTTATAAAAAAAGAGCTTTCTGAAGATTCATTCATCAGTGGATCACAGGAACAATAGAGTGGCCTACAATTTTCCACAGGGCCCAGTTACAAATTGTGCAGTGTTTAACGCATTATAATTTCCATTACGAAATCCGAGAACATTCACATATCAGACCATTCTGTTTAGTCAAAAGAACTGAGATACTTGCTGAAATTATAATTTCCTCTGATAACTGCTCAGAAGGGAAGAGAAAGAAAAAAATAAAATGGTTTTAAGAATTATGCTTACAACTAGAATTATACTTAAACTAAGAATTAGAATTAGAATTATACTAAGTATTAAAATTATGAGTTCCCTACTTTGTAACAGCCATACCCCTTGCTCAACTTCCAACCTCTCATCCTCCCATCCCTCCACCCCTCACTCACTCACACACACACACACACACAATTTTTTCAATAAATAAGCCTCATTTTGCTTACATTCCTGGAAGGGGCCAAGGCCGGCAGAGAAGGCATAGTCTACCCTCAGCCTGTATTTGTTTCAAGCCATTCATAGCGGTCTCACTGCTTTGAACATGGTTTGGTTTGGGCATGGCATGTGCATATGACAGAATTCTAGCCCATAAGACATGAGAGTAAATCTACCAGAATGCCTATGGCAAGACTTTTCTCACCTTTAAGAAGGGCATAATATAAGGAAAATTCTCCACCTCTGGTCTTTGTCACTGCATGTGATACATGGAACTACAGCAACCATTCAGGGACCAAGAGGAAAGTCTTGCACACAAGGATGCCAAGGGGAAGGTGGAAGTACCCTGGGCTCTAAACAGTATTTTTGAGTCAACCCTGAAATTGCCCTAATTTCCAGACTTCATCTTTTGTTAAATGTATTCATTTAGACTGTCATAGCTAGGTTTCCTATGATTTGCAACTGAAAGAATCCTGATTGATACACAATTTTTGCTATTGGTGTCAGGTATTTAATTTTTTAATTGACTTTCCTAGCTATAAAATGTACATGTAATGGCTCTACCTTCCCAGGTAGAGAAGAATAAAAAAAAAAATGGGTTTAAAAAGGATTGACTCCAACATAGTGCCATTTATGTGCATGTACTACATTGAACATACCATTGAATAATCATTTTCCCTTTGTGCTATCTCAATAATTCACACAAACTGAAACAGTTCTGTTTTTCTTTTAAACAGAGTGCTATCAAACAATTACTTGCTTATTTGCCCTTCTTCCCTTTGTGGGTTCAGTGGAGGTAGCGACATCTTCATTATTTGTTTACAGGGACATTAGCAAATACCTCAACATTTGGCCAGGCCTCAACCATTTCTTGTTGACTTGAAATGAATTGGATCAATAATGAAAATGAGTGTACTAAACCACCCCTTTCTTGGGTGCTTGCAAGATATATTAATTAGATTCTCAAAATTTTCCCCTCTCAAAGTTCGCAATCCAAAATGGATATCAAATTGCATCGGATAAGCATGGCAATCTCTAATTCATACAAAGCTTCCCCCACAAACTGCTCCTTTCTTTATGGTTTCTCTCATTTCATGGCATTAGTATTCTTCACCCCAATCTATTCTTGAGTCTTGTTGACTGCACTTCCAAAGTTTTTTTATTTGACTTTTCCCATTTTCTTCATCACTGCCCTATCTCTTTTAGCCCATTAAAGTAGCTTAATAAATTTCCTTTCTCTTTCAAACCATGCCATATAGTTCTGAAAGAATTCCACTAAAGCTACAACTCTGATCATGCCATTTCCTAATCAAAAACATTTCAACAATTCCCCAAAGCCTACAGAAAAAATAAATAAATAAATCAAAATCTTTAGTGTGGCAATAAGTTCTCTATAATCTTCTCCAAAGCTACCAATGTCATCTTGATCCTCACATCCCCTATACTGTTTCCAATTTAGCCTACTTATTCATTTTTTTCCTAGAACATGCCATGTACCGAACTGTCTGTACTTTTATGTTTGCCATTACCACTTCATTGCCAACATATTAATTCAAATATAGAAAATTTACTTTATTGCTAGAGCTCTCTTTCCAAGAAGCCTCTTCCAATATTTCCATAGCACTGTTCCTTGTACCCTTCTAATTAATATAATAGATATTTTTGTATGTCTTATCTTTCCAACACAATATAAGGAACATGTAATTCTAAGATCATATCCTTCAAGTACCTCTCATACATTATTCTGTCTCATAAGGTAGCAGGAATAAGTTCAATTTGAAAACAATTTGCAATGGACTGAGGAATTTCCCCTCTTCTTTACAATGGTTTACTAAAAAGAAATATTTTTTGGAACACATTGTAGAAGGAATAGGATTAGCAAGTATGGGCAACTTATTAATCAGTTTTTTTTTAATAAGTGTCTGGTTTAATAAAGCTACCAGAATGCAATAAAACAGAAACGGATTGGCTTTTCACAATGGGGATATATTAAGTTACAAATTTACAGTTCTAAGGCCATGAAAATGTCCAAATTAAGGGATCAAGAGGAAGATACCTTCTGTGAGGAAAGGCTGCTGGCATCCGGAGATCCTCTGTCACATGGGAAGGCACACGGCGAAGTCTGCTGGTCACTACTGAGCCCTGGTTTCAGAATGGCTCTCAGTTTCTGTGGGCCCTTCTGCTTCTCCTAGGGCGTTTTCTGTCTTAGCTTCTCTGAGCTCTCTCTCCAAAATATCTCGCCTTTTACTCTCTCATAGAGGTCTCCAGCAAGAGGATTAAGACCCACCTTGAATGGGTGGGATCACATCTCCAGGGAAACAACCTAATCAAAAGGTCCCACCCACAATAGGTCTGCCCCCACAAGACTGGATTAAAAGAACATAGGCTTTTCTGGAGCACATAATCGATTCAAACAAGCAGGTAGCATATATTTAATTATATATTTCTACCAAGTAACAAGAGTTTGCCTCTCTCCTACCTGCCACGTGGCAGCAAAGCTGCCAAGTGCAAGACTGGATACATGCTTCTTTCTGGTACTGAAAGAGTAATGTTAAGTCACAAGTGATCACTCCTTGTGGAAAAAACATACAGGAATAATAATGGGGATATGCAAGTTTTAGAATACTATATCTTCTTCCATTGGAAGACTTGGAACATGTTTATGCAATTATTGTTAATATGTTTTACAAATTGTTTCCGGATTTCGAGAATACCACTTTTTACTCAAACTAACACTGCAAAACTGAAACATATTCCAAAGTATTATAAGCAGTGTTCTTAGAAAAAAGAAAAAAAAAAAAGGTTTGTACTGGATTGAAGACCAAAGAAAAATTCCATTCTGTTCTTCCCATTTACTTAAGTATTATTACCACTACCTATCTGAGCATGAGATGGAGTCAATTGCTTCTAACACCTTCACGAGTCCCTTGGACAATGGCACTGCTGGCTGTCAAGGAGAATGATGGCTTTCACTGCGCAACTCCCCATGTAAATTTCAGAATTCACTTTAACAGTCATTTGTACCGCCATAGAATGAATTACAGACTGAAGAACATTCTGCTTTGCCATTTCCAAAGGAGAGCTCCTTGTGAATATTAAATTAGAAATGGAAAGCCATTTTCAAGTCAAATGATTTATATCTGGGTTTAAGAAGAGCTTTAAAAACTATTTTGTTTCCGTCTGTGAAAAAAACCTTGAATTCAAGTGACCTCTTCCTTTTGTTATAATAATGTGTATATGTAACGCATATATGTATTTGTAAATGTGATTTATTTTTTTCTTTTCACAATATCGTCTTGATTTTAAAGAATTAAAAATGCTGGGGCCTTTGTTTAAACAATTGTGTTAAATGATATAGGAAGGTCCAAAATGAACTGAAGTCCTGAAAAATATACCTGAAATAACATGGGAGTAATTATAAAACAGCATAACCACAAATAAAACAGAGTGAACAGCCAGAGTAATTTCAAAGACCTCATTAATAATCCTGGCTCTGTGTTGTTTTGGTCCAGTAATGAAGGAGGGGTTGACACAGGCAAGAGGAGAGGCAAGGCGGCCTCAGATGGTGGTTTGCCACAAGCAATGGCACTGAAACTGACATCAGCACGTGAGGTCAGGGATGAACAGATTTCTGTGCATAACTATAGCGATTAAATTTCAGGAAACATTTTGGGAAGAAAAAGAGTACTGAATGCTGAGCTGAGCATCTTAAATTTCATGTAGTAAGCATTAGTGACACAACATAGGTTTTAAAACAAGGATGTTACATTTTAAAATTATATTTTAGGAAGATTATAATGAAATGGTGCATAGGTTAAATGAAACTTGAGTTGGCCATAGAAGATTATTGGATACAGGACTCAAAGAACAGACTTGGAACACATTTTGTAGTAATAAATTACTACAAAACTGTCATGTAAGTTTTGTAGTAATTTAAGTAATAAAGGATGAAACCCTACCAAGAAAGAATAGTTCGAGCTCAGTAACTAGATTCAGGCAGCAAGCTGAAAATATAACACAAAACTACTATAAAATTTTTGCTGAAATTTGGGAGAATTATAGTAATATTGTTGATGATGGGTAAGTTGAAAATATGTTCTAGTTTGAGCCTATTTACATGATATCAAATACATAGCACCCAGACGCCTGTTATAATAATGTGCATAATGTATACATATGTAAATATAGATGCATTGTGCTATATAAGTAACTAAATTCAGGATACTTCAATGTCTTAATAGAACATTAAATTTCATAATATTTAATTTAGGCATTTATGGGAAGAGAAAATGTGTTAATTTAGTATCTATCTTGTTTAGAGTCCTTATAGATTCCCCACAAAGGATGATCATCCTAGCCTCTACTGACTACATTTACTACTCAAGTTCTTATCAAAGCCTTCTAAATAAGGAAAATATTTAGGGAGGATTATCTGATTTATAATCCATCAGTAACTTTTAGTGTTCCTTTTTTTGTCCTACAAGATATATTTAGAATGTGTGTGTGCACATGTTGTGTGTCCTGTAGGTCCACTTTAAGTGAATAATTCTTTCTAGTTATATCAGCACCCGGCAGTGAGAGATACATTAAGAAAAAGTCCTATGAAACTTGCTATTCTTTTATGATAGAACAGTGGATGAGAACAATGTACACTAACCAAAGATCCACAGGAGCAATTTCTTTTATATTTGAACATCAGGGAAAGCTGTGTTTTCTGTGAAATACTAGTTTATTTTTCATCTTATACAATTGATCATGTCTTCTTTGCTCTGGTTATCTTTGTGGGTTATCTCTGGTAATGGTATAGGAATTCAGGAAATTCATACTGGGTACCAACTCTACACCTGAATTTATTTCTTCCCCTTATTATCTCTTTGTTCTGCCATATTTTCTATATATTTTATACGACTGTCTACATTTCTGTGAGCCACTGAAAATCTTCCTTGGAACAAGGTGAAAGGAACTACTATTAGGTATGTCCAAGCATTAAGTCCTAGGTCCAGTAATTTCACATTACCACATTTAAACCTCACAACAGTTCTGCAAAAGAGTTTTATCACCAGTATGGTGGGTGAGAAAAATGAGTTTCATGGAGGTAAAAATACTTCAGGGAGTAGAGGTATAATTAGGAAACCCCAAAGTCCTACTTAGAAATACTGAAATAAAATACCTAGTCATATCAAAAGAAAGATAAGTGCTGTGAAATAACCAAAGTAGCAAAAGCTATTGGAGATGGGTGACACTGGACAAAGATTCCAAAGTAGACATTTTTAGTCTTAGTACCTAATATGGTCTTATGTTGTAGTGCTTGGGAGCTGTATGTACCCCAGAAAAACATGTTCTTAAATCTAATCCATTCTGTGGGTATGAATTCATTGTAAGTAGGAACTTTTGTTGAGGTTACTTCAGTTAAGGTGTGACTCAACTGAATCAGGATTGGTCTTAATCCTAATACTGGAGTCCTTTATAAGTAGAATTAAGTTTACACATAAAAAGAGAAAGCCACAGAGGTAGCAGCTAAAAGCTGAAATCAATGGAACCAAAAGAGAAAGGAGAGGCCGCCAGGGAAGTCAAAGGGCCAAGGATTTCCAGCTGCCAGCCCCAGAAAGCCAATGACCAGGAGATGATCCCTTAATTTGGACTTTCCCTTAGCCTCAAAACCATGAGCAAATAAATTCCCATTGTTTAAGCTAAACCATTGCATGGTATTTCCTTGAGCAGCCAAGGAAACTAAAACATGTATGATGCTTTTTTGCTTCATATATACACAGGTTTTATTTACTTTCCATCTGCTTTTATCATATTAACCATTTTGCTAATCCACTATCTTTATTTTACTCCCAGGGACTAATTACCATTTGTCTATTTCTGAAAAATGAAATATTAATAAATTAAAAAACAAATAAAATTTCTGCCTTAGTTATTTTGCCAATTTCCTATTTCAATCTACTCTCTCCAATAGTCAAAAGAACAACAGTTTAGGTCTAGAGGGAAAAAATGCCCTTCCAGAAAATATTACCAAAATTCCAGAACTTTCCTTTTAAGCTGGTCATTGTAACAACCATTGGCCTAGAGGGATGCAAATAAAATGTGATTTTTAAATCTTCAAAATTGTTTATATTTGCTTGCACTTTGTTCTTTTTGTTATTTAAAAAACATTAAATCACATTTGTGTATTTTATATAGTTGGTAGACATAATTATTAGATTCTGGCTCTAATTCTTGGAGCAAGATATGTAACCCTGAGCCTCAGGTGATTCATGTGTAAAACCAGAAAAATAACAGAATCTGTCAGAGTTGGTGTGAATATTAAAAGAAATAATACATGCAATATGCTTACAACAATGCTTAGCATAATATTAAGCCCTTGATAAATGTTTCCTATCTTTATGATAAACACTACACTCAATATCATCCATTTTCATTTTATCTTATGTATTTCCAGTGGACCATAAGTGAAATAGCAAATGAAGTCTTTTGTGGAGAGATAAGCAAAATAACAAAATACTGAAAGCTTCCATTTATAATTTGCTAATGTAATTACCACCTGTTGTGCAACGACTGAAGTCATCAGAGTCACACCTTCCTGGTCCTTGTGCAGCTTACCGATCACCCTATCTAGTTCCCAGAGGATCAAGTGGTATTTCAATTTTTGACAGACCTGAGACAGCAGGCTGTCCATTATGAAACCACACATCTGGCCCCTGTTGTTGATAACTGGTCATTTGCAATATGCAGGCAATCTACAAGTTTTCCCACAGGGAGTTAAATAAGGTTGAAATGTGTTAATCCGCTTTTATCCCTATTCACACAGTGATTTACAAGATAGACTAAGTGTGCCCTTGTAACAACAATTCATCATTATGATTCTGTGCAAAGTCCGGTACAGGAAAGCCAAGAACAAGAAGTCCTCTATTTCTTAGACTCACTGCTTTTTGGCTTTGTATGCAATGTCCTTTTCTTACACATATTTACATACTGTGAAAATTGGAAGTACTATGACTTGGAGTTCAAAGAATGCATACACAGAGGGAAATGATTCTCAGTGTTTAAGACCCTGGCATAATTGCAGCACTGCTGACAGTACTGAAGCACAGCTCAGAAGAGAGGGCCAGCTAAGACACAAAATAGGAAAAGGGTCAAAGAATTGGAGTTCCTCTGCCAGCCACAGCGCCCTACACACCAGCCAAACTTGACAGTTTGGGTTTCTGTTTCTGTTTCCCTTCACTGCTTCTATTTGTCAAAAAAAAAAAAAAGAAAAAAAAACAAAAGGAAAATTAATATGGTAAAGCCAAGAGAAAATTGTGAAGAGAAATCTCACTGTATTCGCTCTCCCTTTTTCTTCTCCCCAACACCCGGGAGCATGTTCCCCCAATTCCCTTCATCAACTAGGGCTTTCCAACTTCTAACCTCTTCACCTCCCAACTCCAAACCCATCTCCACTTCCCAGACAAAAGAGACAAATAAATCTAATAACACTGATGAAATACATTTAATTTATCTAAATGATTTATATATCCAGATATGTTCAGGGGTTCCCCCTTCCCTTGAAATCATACTACATCTAAAACGTTCTCTAAGAGTCAGCTTCTAGTTTCATGTAGTTATTGAAGAGTCACTGTCAGAAATTTCTAATCCATTCCTTGGCTAGATGACTAAACATGGAGGATACAATGCAATTTCACAGAGCTCTCTTGCCTTCCTGGGGCCTGGGTTTTTATTTATCTGCTACAAGTAAGTACACAATCACTCTGCCTATATAACAAGTATGCAGTGAAATATCCCAGCCCAAACCCAGAATGTTGTAAGAAATTATAAGGTCAAATGCAAACGAACAAAACATTAAGTTAGAAGGAAGGTCGGGAGGTATTTGGATAGAGGACATGCAAGAAAACCTTAGCTCCTAAGGAATCACAGTCTTTGTCCTTTAATACATGAGTATATAATTAAGAAAATTATACTTTGTAAAACATATCAGAAAAGTTGTCACTATTAATAATTGTTTTAGGCAATAGAAAACTAATAATGTTTTTTGGCTGACAAAGTAAAACTCATGATGCCAATATGCGACTAATTTCTTGGTTTCTACATTAATTAGACTGAAACACAATAATTATTATTTATTAATGTATATTATGTATAAATATGTAATATAGGTTATGTTAAATGTTTGACAGATAATGATGTTCTATGTTGATTTGCAATAGTCAAACATATATCTCTGCTCAGTCTTCATAATTTGTTTAAACAGCCTGGTCATTTGCTTACATCTTTAAAAAGCTCACATACCACCACACTTCTACCAGAAAGAGGTGTTTCTGGACCTCCTTAACCATCTCTACTCTACCTGGGCAATATACTCAATATCAGAAGGGACTGAAAGTCCCCTACCTCCACTCACATTTCACTTTTACAACTCCACCCAACTATTTTTGAGATTGTAATGAAGATGAAATTTTGTCAGTGCTCCAGACTCACCCTTCTCACTCTTTTCTCTCTATAGGTGATTTTCTCCACAGCTTCAGTAACAAGCTGTAGGTGAGTCCTAGTTTATAATCTCCCACTCAGACCTGTCCACTGAACTCCAGACCCTACCTCCAACTGTCTCCTTTGTAAATGCCTTGTCTCTCCCTCCACTCGGCCTTTAATGCAAGCCACTCCCTCAGCCTGAAACATTTTTTTCCAGTTCACCTGAGTAACACCTTCTCATCCTTAGATCAAAATACCAGTAAAGATTTCTCTGAGAGCTTTCCCAAACAACCCTCTTTTCCACCATACTGGTATGCCCTATTTTAACATCTTACAATTTTCCCTTATAGCGTATGGCAATTGCAATTAAGTTTATTTCTGTGATTGTTTTTTTATTAATGTCTGTTTCCACTACTGTAACTGTGTCCACTTTGCTCACAATTTTATCCCTAGTACCTAGAATAATTCTTGATACTTAGGGAATGATGTGAATGCTATAAGGGTTTTTACAGGATATTTTTAAATGTGGTCGGTGGTCTGGGTTAATGGAGATGTGGGCGTTTCCCATCTGGCTCTACTTCCCCTTTGTGAGCAAGTCTGAAAAGACATAAACCAGGGAGGGAAAAATGTCAGAGTCCAGCTCTCCACAACTCTCTCAGAAATTTCTTCAAAACCTTCAGAAATGTTATTTAGCAAAAATGGTATTGGCCTTACTAACATGGTGATCATTTTAACCAGCTTGTTATTGTGATGCTCCATACATTTTATATCATCTGTACCTATTCTTTGACCCTGTATGTTGACCTACTCCATCTTTTTTTAAGATCTGCCACACTGGATTATACAAAGAATAAAAAAGATATATTGTCCCAAACTATTTTTATTCCTAGGTTCATGATCTAAAAATCCTATTTCTTTAATAAGATATTTAACATTTGTAAACTACTTTCAAAAGGAAGTTGGGAAAAAAAAGCATAATGTGGACACAGTTTATCCTAATCAGACTACCTTTCTTCACTAGCTCACAATATTTTTATATATATCCGTTAGTTAAATTGCATCTTAACTGTTGTCTGATTAAGATCCTTGTGAAAAGGATTGCTTTTTTTATGACCCTTAAAGAAGATCCCCATATGCAGTCAAGGATTGTCACAGAGTGACACTAACAGTCTTTCTAGATCATCATCTATTGTTTTGCTTAGTTTTACAGAGAAAATTTTAATTACCAATTTAAAACTCGGGAAAAGCATTAGTTTAAAAAACCTCTTTATGCATAATAATTAATATTGCTCCGAAAGGGCAAAGGTAACAATTTCAAAATATAAATATATAAACAAATCATTAAACTTCAATGTAAAAAATTCTTTTTGCTTCATGTTCTAAGGACAACTTTGAAAAGTATGGTGCATAAGACAACACTGGCAATACACAAATACACTAATAAAAAGAGGTGACTCATCAATGACAAAATGATTTATGAATATATAAAACATGTTAAACAAGAACAAGATGTGTAAAAGCCAATAAAAACATTGCATTAACTATTAGCATCACAAAGAAGAGAAAATCACAGTCTAGCTACATGTACACATTGTAACTACATTGCTACATTGATACATTGCTAGTTTAATTTTTATTTTTGTACCATTACTGGAGAGCAAAACTATGAGTCTTTAGTCTTCATTTCTATTCAGTATTTCTCAGACTACCTTTTAAATCCATTTTTGCAAAGGTTAAATTACATTACTAACAAAGAAGGAAAAAAGTATGTTAGTAATTTTGATAAAACAATTAAGTTAGCTGAAATCCCTTTTCTTGGTCACTTATTTGGAAATATGTTTTTGCATCCACCTTTCAAGATTGACCTGAAGCTACAATGGAGAGACTGCTTAGTAGAAGTTTTATTTTAAAAATACCACATAATTATGTGAAAAATGAGATTACTGCATTTCAACCTACCCGATCTAAGACTAAGACTGATTATATATGTGCAAGTAGTTTGAAAAGTTAAAAGCACAATATTCAAAGAAGAAGTATTGCTAATACATAACCATATACAGAAAATGAATATATGGCACTGGTTTTGTAGAATCAAACTTTAAAAATAAATTCTTAGTAATCTAAAAAGCCATAATTTAATTTTATTTAAAAAGGAAGGCCCAAAAGAAGGGATCGTATGTTTTTATATAAAATGTGAATATCAAAATTCTTGGTTACTACTGAAAAACAAGAATTATTATTTCATTTTTTCTTCATTTTGTATCCAAAGGCCTTTTGATTTTTCAATCAGGTTACCTTGCTCAGTTTCTAAATTTTTTATTCCTTTGTTTGTGGAGATTTCTCTTAATAAAATTAACACTGCTGAGAAACACAGCATTGTCTGGATTATGTTTCTAAAAATAAAAACTTCAGTCATTTTTAGACTTACTGCACATGTATGCACAGACCTGTCCACTGAACTCCAGACCCTACCTCCAACAATAATAACAGTAACAATAACATATTCTTTTTAATAACACTTGAAATATTTTAAAAGTGTATGTATTGAGCTGAATTTTTAAAACAAGAATGTAGAATAATTACCTTAAAATAAGTTGCCACTTTTCAAAATAATATATAATTTATCATGGGAGGGAGGCGGGGCAAGATGGCAGACTGGTGAGCTGTATGTTTTAGTTACTCCTCCAGGAAAGTAGGTAGAAAGCCACGAACTGCGTGGACTGGACACCACAGAGCAATCTGACTTTGGGCATACTTCATACAACACTCATGAAAACGTGGAACTACTGAGATCAGCGAAATCTGTAAGTTTTTGCGGCCAGGAGACCCGCGCCCCTCCCTGCCAGGCTCAGTCCCGTGGGAGGAGGGGCTGTCAGCTCCGGGAAGGAAAAGGGAGAACTGCAGTGGCAGCCCTTATCGGAATGTCATTCTACTGATCCAAACTCCAACCATAGATAGACTGAGACCAGACACCAGAGAATCTGAGAGCAGCCAGCCCAGCAGAGAGGAGACAGGCATAGAGAAAAAAAAACAGCACGAAAAACTCCAAAATAAAAGCGGAGGATTTTTGGAGTTCTGGTGAACATAGAAAGGGGAAGGGTCCTGAGGCGCATATGCAAATCCCGAAGAAAAGCTGATATCTCTGCTCTGTGGACCTTTCCTTAATGGCCCTGGTTGCTTTGTCTCTTAGCATTTCAATAACCCATTAGATCTCTGAGGAGGGCCCTTTTTTTTTTTTTTTTTTTAATCCCTTTTTCTTTTTCTAAAACAATTACTCTAAGAAGCCCAATACAGAAAGCTTCAAAGACTTGCTATTTGGGCAGGTTAAGTCAAGAGCAGAACTAGGAGAGCTCTGAGACAAAATGCAATAATCCAGTGGCTGAGAAAATTCACTAAACACCACAACTTCCCAAGAAAAGGGGGGTGTCCACTCACAGCCATCATCCTGGTGGACAGGAAACACTCCTGCCCATCGCCAGCCCCATAGCCCAGAACTGCCCCAGAAAACCCAGTGTGACGGAAGTGCTTCAAATAACAGGCACACACCACAAAACTGGGCGTGGACATTAGCCTTCCCTGCAACCTCAGCTGATTGTCCCAGAGTTGGGAAGGTAGAGCAGTATGAATTAACAAAGCCCCATTCAGCCATTATTTAAGCAGACTGGGAGCCTTCCTACACAGCCCAGCAGCCCAGAACTGCCCTGGGGGGACGGCACTCACGTGTGACATAGCACAGTCATCCCTCAACAGAGGACCCGGGATGCACGGCCTGGAAGAGGGGCCCACTTTCAACTCTCAGGAGCCATACGCCAATACCAAGGACTTGTGGGTCAGTGGCAGAGACAAACTGTGGCAGGACTGAACTGAAGGATTAGACTATTGCAGCAGCTTTAAAACTCTAGGATCACCAGGGAGATTTGATTGTTAGAGCCACCCCCCACTCCCTGACTGCCCAGAAACACACCCCATATACAGGGCAGGCAACACCAACTACACACGCAAGCTTGGTACACCAATTGGACCCCACAAGACTCACTCCCCCACTCACCAAAAAGGCTAAGCAGGGGAGAACTGGCTTGTGGCGAACAGGTGGCTCGTGGACGCCACCTGCTGGTTAGTTAGAGAAAGTGTACTCCATGAAGCTGTAGATCTGATAAATTAGAGATAAGGACTTCAATTGGTCTAGAAATCCTAAAAGAACCCTATCAAGTTCAGCAAATGCCACGCGGCCAAAAACAACAGAAAATTATAAAGCATATGAAAAAAACAGACGATATGGATAACCCAAGCCCAAGCACCCAAATCAAAAGACCAGAAGAGACACAGCACCTAGAGCAGCTACTCAAAGAACTAAAGATGAACAATGAGACCATAGTACGGGAGACAAAGGAAATCAAGAAGACCCTAGAAGAGCATAAAGAAGACATTGCAAGACTAAATAAAAAAATGGATGATCTTATGGAAATTAAAGAAACTGTTGACCAAATTAAAAAGATTCTGGACACTCATAGTACAAGACTAGAGGAAGTTGAACAACGAATCAGTGACCTCGAAGATGACAGAATGGAAAATGAAACCATAAAAGAAAGAATGGGGAAAAAAATTGAAAAAATCGAAATGGACCTCAGGGATATGATAGATAATAGGAAACGTCCAAATATAAGACTCATTGGTGTCCCAGAAGGGGAAGAAAAGGGTAAAGGTCTAGGAAGAGTATTCAAAGAAATTGTTGGGGAAAACTTCCCAAATCTTCTAAACAACATAAATACACAAATCATAAATGCTCAGCGAACCCCAAATAGAATAAATCCAAATAAACCCACTCCGAGACATATACTGATCACACTGTCAAACACAGAAGAGAAGCAGCAAGTTCTGAAAGCAGCAAGAGAAAAGCAATTCACCACATACAAAGGAAACAGCATAAGACTAAGTAGTGACTACTCAGCAGCCACCATGGAGGCAAGAAGGCAGTGGCACGATATATTTAAAATTCTGAGTGAGAAAAATTTCCAGCCAAGAATACTTTATCCAGCGAAGCTCTCCTTCAAATTTGAGGGAGAGCTTAAATTTTTCACAGACAAACAAATGCTGAGAGAATTTGCTAACAAGAGACCTGCCCTACTGGAGATACTCAAGGGAGCCCTACAGACAGAGAAACAAAGAAAGGACAGAGAGACTTGGAGAAAGGTTCAGTACTAAAGATTCGGTATGGGTACAATAAAGGATATTAATAGAGAGAGGGGAAAAATATGACAAACATAAAACAAAGGATAAGATGGCTGATTCAAGAAATGCCTTCACGGTTATAACGTTGAATGTAAATGGATTAAACTCCCCAATTAAAAGATATAGATTCGCAGAATGGATCAAAAAAAATGAACCATCAATATGTTGCATACAAGAGACTCATCTTAGACACAGGGACACAAAGAAACTGAAAGTGAAAGGATGGAAAAAAATATTTCATGCAAGCTACAGCCAAAAGAAAGCAGGTGTAGCAATATTAATCTCAGATAAAATAGACTTCAAATGCAGGGATGTTTTGAGAGACAAAGAAGGCCACTGCATACTAATAAAAGGGGCAATTCAGCAAGAAGAAATAACAATCGTAAATGTCTATGCACCCAATCAAGGTGCCACAAAATACATGAGAGAAACACTGGCAAAACTAAAGGAAGCAATTGATGTTTCCACAATAATTGTGGGAGACTTCAACACATCACTCTCTCCTATAGATAGATCAACCAGACAGAAGACCAATAAGGAAATTGAAAACCTAAACAATCTGATAAATGAATTAGATTTAACAGATATATACAAGACATTACATCCCAAATCACCAGGATACACATACTTTTCTAGTGCTCATGGAACTTTCTCCAGAATAGAGCATATGCTGGGACATAAAACAAGCCTCAATAAATTTAAAAAGATTGAAATTATTCAAAGCACATTCTCTGACCACAATGGAATACAATTAGAAGTCAATAACCATCAGAGACTTAGAAAATTCACAAATACCTGGAGGTTAAACAACACACTCCTAAACAATCAGTGGGTTAAAGAAGAAATAGCAAGAGAAATTGCTAAATATATAGAGACGAATGAAAATGAGAACACAACATACCAAAACCTATGGGATGCAGCAAAAGCAGTGCTAAGGGGGAAATTTATAGCACTAAACGCATATATTAAAAAGGAAGAAAGAGCCAAAATCAAAGAACTAATGGATCAACTGAAGAAGCGAGAAAATGAACAGCAAACCAATCCTAAACCAAGTACAAGAAAAGAAATAACAAGGATTAAAGCAGAAATAAATGACATAGAGAACAAAAAAACAATAGAGAGGATAAATATCACCAAAAGTTGGTTCTTTGAGAAGATCAACAAGATTGACAAGCCCCTAGCTAGACTGACAAAATCAAAAAGAGAGAAGACCCATATAAACAAAATAATGAATGAAAAAGGTGACATAACTGCAGATCCTGAAGAAATTAACAAAATTATAAGAGGATACTATGAACAACTGTATGGCAAGAAACTGGATAATGTAGAGGAAAAGGACAATTTCCTGGAAACATATGAACAACCTAGACTGACCAGAGAAGAAACAGAAGACCTCAACCAACCCTTCACAAGCAAAGAGATCCAATCAGTCCTCAAAAATCTTCCCACAAATAAATGCCCAGGGCCAGATGGCTTCACAGGGGAATTCTACCAAACTTTCCAGAAAGAACTGACACCAATCTTACTCAAACTCTTTCAAAACATTGAAGAAAATGGAACACTACCTAATTCATTTTATGAAGCTAACATCAATCTAATACCAAAACCAGGCAAAGATGCTACAAAAAAGGAAAACTACCGGCCAATCTCCCTAATGAATATAGATGCAAAAATCCTCAACAAAATACTTGCAAATCGAATCCAAAGACACATTAAAAAAATCATACACCATGACCAAGTGGGGTTTATTCCAGGCATGCAAGGATGGTTCAACATAAGAAAATCAATCAATGTATTACAACATATTAACAAGTCAAAAGGGAAAAATCAATTGATCACCTCAATAGATGCTGAAAAAGCATTTGACAAAATCCAACATCCCTTTTTGATAAAAACACTTCAAAAGGTAGGAATTGAAGGAAACTTCCTCAACATGATAAAGAGCATATATGAAAAACCCACAGCCAGCATAGTACTCAATGGTGAGAGACTGAAAGCCTTCCCTCTAAGATCAGGAACAAGACAAGGATGCCCGCTGTCACCACTGTTATTCAACATTGTGCTGGAAGTGCTAGCCAGGGCAATCCGGCAAGACAAAGAAATAAAAGGCATCCAAATTGGAAAAGAAGAAGTAAAACTGTCATGTTTGCAGATGATATGATCTTATATCTAGAAAACCCTGAGAAATCGACGATACAGCTACTAGAGCTAATAAACAAATTTAGCAAAGTAGCGGGATACAAGGTTAATGCACATAAGTCAGTAATGTTTCTATATGCTAGAAATGAACAAACTGAAGAGACACTCAAGAAAAAGATACCATTTTCAATAGCAACTAAAAAAATCAAGTACCTAGGAATAAACTTAACCAAAGATGTAAAAGACCTATACAAAGAAAACTACATAACTCTACTAAAAGAAATAGAAGGGGACCTTAAAAGATGGAAAAATATTCCATGTTCATGGATAGGAAGACTAAATGTCATTAAGATGTCAATTCTACCCAAACTCATCTACAGATTCAATGCAATCCCAATCAAAATTCCAACAACCTACTTTGCAGACTTGGAAAAACTAGTTATCAAATTTATTTGGAAAGGGAAGATGCCTCGAATTGCTAAAGACACTCTAAAAAAGAAAAACGAAGTGGGAGGACTTACACTCCCTGACTTTGAAGCTTATTATAAAGCCACAGTTGCCAAAACAGCATGGTACTGGCACAAAGATAGACATATAGATCAATGGAATCGAATTGAGAATTCGGAGACAGACCCTCAGATCTATGGCCGACTGATCTTTGATAAGGCCCCCAAAGTCACTGAACTGAGTCATAATGGTCTTTTCAACAAATGGGGCTGGGAGAGTTGGATATCCATATCCAAAAGAATGAAAGAGGACCCCTACCTCACCCCCTACACAAAAATTAACTCAAAATGGACCAAAGATCTCAATATAAAAGAAAGTACCATAAAACTCCTAGAAGATAATGTAGGAAAACATCTTCAAGACCTTGTATTAGGCGGCCACTTCCTAGACTTTACACCCAAAGCACAAGCAACAAAAGAGAAAATAGATAAATGGGAACTCCTCAAGCTTAGAAGTTTCTGCACCTCAAAGGAATTTCTCAAAAAGGTAAAGAGGCAGCCAACTCAATGGGAAAAAATTTTTGGAAACCATGTATCTGACAAAAGACTGATAACTTGCATATATAAAGAAATCCTACAACTCAATGACAATAGTACAGTAGGCCCAATTATAAAATGGGCAAAAGATATGAAAAGACAGTTCTCTGAAGAGGAAATACAAATGGCCAAGAAACACATGAAAAAATGTTCAGCTTCACTAGCTATTAGAGATGCAAATTAAGACCACAATGAGATACCATCTAACACCGGTTAGAATGGCTGCCATTAAACAAACAGGAAACTACAAATGCTGGAGGGGATGTGGAGAAATTGGAACTCTTAATCACTGTTGGTGGGACTGTATAATGGTTCAGCCACTCTGGAAGTCAGTCTGGCAGTTCCTTAGAAAACTAGATACAGAGTTACCATTCGATCCAGCGATTGCACTTCTTGGTATATACCCGGAAGATCGGAAAGCAGTGACAGGAACAGATATCTGCACGCCAATGTTCATAGCAGCATTATTCACAATTGCCAAGAGATGGAAACAACCCAAATGTCCTTCAACAGATAAGTGGATAAATAAAATGTGGTATATACAGACGATGGAATACTACGCGTCAGTAAGAAGGAACGATCTCGTGAAACATATGACAACATGGATGAACCTTGAAGACATAATGCTGAGTGAAATAAGCCAGGCACAAAAAGAGAAATATTATATGCTACCACTAATGTGAACTTTGAAAAATGTAAAACAAATGGCTTATAATGTAGAATGTAGGGGAACTAGCAATAGAGAGCAATTAAGGAAGGGGGAACAATAATCCAAGAAGAACAGATAAGCTATTTAACGTTCTGGGGATGCCCAGGAATGACTATGGTCTGTTAATTTCTGATGGATATAGTAGGAGCAAGTTCACAGAAATGTTGCTATATTAGGTAACTTTCTTGGGGTAAAGTAGGAACATGTTGGAAGTTAAGCAGTTATCTTAGGTTAGTTGTCTTTTTCTTACTCCCTTGTTATGGTCTCTTTGAAATGTTCTTTTATTGTATGTTTGTTTTCTTTTTAACTTTTTTCTCATACAGTTGATTTAAAAAAGAAGGGAAAGTTAAAAAAAAAAAAAAAAGAAAAAAAAAAGAAAAACAAGGAAAAAAAAAAGATGTAGTGCTCCCTTGAGGAGCCTGTGGAGAATGCAGGGGTATTCGCCTACCCCACCTCCATGGTTGCTAACATGACCACAGACATAGGGGACTGGTGGTTTGATGGGTTGAGCCCTCTACCACAGGTTTTACCCTTGGGAAGACGGTTGCTGCAAAGGAGAGGCTAGGCCTCCCTATGGTTGTGCCTAAGAGCCTCCTCCCGAATGCCTCTTTGTTGCTCAGATGTGGCCATGTCTCTCTAGCTAAGCCAACTTGAAAGGTGAAATCACTGCCCTCCCCCCTACGTGGGATCAGACACCCAGGGGAGTGAATCTCCCTGGCAACGTGGAATATGACTCCCGGGGTGGAATGTAGACCTGGCATCGTGGGACGGAGAACATCTTCTTGACCAAAAGGGGGATGTGAAAGGAAATGAAATAAGCTTCAGTGGCAGACAGAATCCAAAAGGAGCCGAGAGGTCACTCTGGTGGGCACTCTTATGCACACTTTAGACAACCCTTTTTAGGTTCTAAAGAATTGGGGTAGCTGGTGGTGGATACCTGAAACTATCAAACTACAACCCAGAACCCATGAATCTCGAAGACAGTTGTATAAAAATGTAGCTTATGAGGGGTGACAATGGGATTGGGAAAGCCATAAGGACCACACTCCACTTTGTCTAGTTTATGGATGGATGAGTAGAAAAATAGGGGAAGGAAACAAACAGACAAAGGTACCCAGTGTTCTTTTTTCTTCAATTGCTCTTTTTCACTCTAATTATTATTCTTGTTATTTTTGTGTGTGTGCTAATGAAGGTGTCAGGGATTGATTTGGGTGATGAATGTACCACTATGTAATGGTACTGTAAACAATCGAAAGTACGATTTGTTTTGTTTGACTGCGTGGTATGTGAATATATCTCAATAAAATGAAGATTAAAAAAAAAAAATTTATCATGGGAGATAAAATTAGTAGCATAAAAATGTGTCATCTGCCAATCCAAAACACATTCCACCAATTTAATTAGAATATATAAAGTAATATATTGTGCAGTGAATAACATCTAAAATTACACACCTTCCTAAAGCTCTTGAAACGTTTTCCTAATTTTATAAATACTTCTTAAACTGTTAATTGATTGACTTCTCTTTGTTCGAATCTTTTCATGGTCTCAATCACTACAATGCATTATGTGACTGGCTTTCATTACTTTTAAATGCCACCAATGAAATACGAAAGATACACTTAAAAGTACAAGTTGAAACAACGACCTGATTTTTGAAAACTCAAATGCTCTTAATTAAATAAATAGTCCACTCTTCTATGACTACAACTGAGATTTGTCTATTAATAGTAATTGTAGCTGTGACAATTCATCCACATAAAGTTCATTGTGTTCCAAACTTTAAATCATTAAGTTATGATGAAGGATGAAAAAGTGTTTGTTATAACTGTCTGAAGGTATTTAAAACATGAAACTAAACAGTCTTCAGTTGTATAAGAATACCCTAAATCCTTATTATTTTAAAAAATCATAGCTGAATTAAAACAAAAAGAACAGATTTTAACACCACAACTACTCTATATATCATAGAATGGCTCCCATATAAAATGAGTTAACTTCAGCATCTTGTTATGTTAGATTCAATTAGAGAATAACTGTGAAGATACTACATATTCTTAATATTAAATTCAAAATATATTGAATGCCTTGAGGTAACTCTAATATAGCGAATTCAGCTTATTTCCAAACAAATTTTGACTATCATATCAATAAACGGTGCAGGATCTTCTTGACAGAATCTTAAAATGGACATTCTGCAAGGGCATTATCATAACATAAGCAGCACTGTCAATATTATGGGGAGAAATCCACCTCTAACTCTATCTGTGAACACCTCCAGACCAGACACTATTTCATATTCCTCTTTATTTTCTACCCAAAACCAAGCTTAAATGTAGTATGCATTGAAATATGTCAGATGGAAAAATGGCCATTAAAGAAATATATATGAACCATTTGAATGAAATTTTTATGTTTCAGGATGCCAAAGCAACAAATACGCACTATATATGCAACCGACAGCCCTAAGGCACAAGCAATGATCTTGTTCAGCAACTCTCACTTATTTTACAGCCCCACAGAAATACCATCAACAAGCTAAATTCTCTGCACTGCAGAGTCTAACTCTGTTTCTTAAGTTCCACTAAAAAAAGAGGATATCAGAATGCAAATGACGGAGAAGTAGTTATATAAAGTTGGCATTGAGATTGAGACTATAAATATATAAATGTGTGTGTTTATGTATATTAGTGCACAGACATACATATATTGTATATATATTATATACATCACATGTATGTAGCATATACATTGCAGAAGTTTGTGATATTTTTTCCTACTGAAAAGTGGTACAATATATATCTAGGTGACTACTGCAAGGTTAGTTCTAAGAAAAGCTACAGTTTGGAGTACACACTTCCTGTATACTGATAGTCTCACCAATATACTCTCTTAATTAACAGCACCCCTTTATCCATCTATCTTATGCCTCACTCATTTTCACAGTCAACAAATCTCTATTTTAACATTCTTAAAGTAAGGAACATGATAGAACATGTCTACTTTCCACATCCTATCTAGGGTGTGATTCTCTAGATCCAGAAGATACCCATCTTGGTTTAGGTTCCCACAGAAGAAGACCTTGAGATAAGGACTGAAGTGTAAGTAGTTTCTTCGGGAATGGATCCCAGAAAATACCAATAGGGGAAAGGGGCCAATAAAGCTTTCATTATCAAGCCAATTTCCACTGTGGGCAACTGGAGTTCAATACTATTTTGCACAGTGCAAAACATGATCCAGAATTATCCCAATGAAGGGGCAGGAAAGTTACGGTATTTATCCAATAACTCCCTATCCATGATTGGTTGAAGGCTGCTTCCAGAAGCATTTATTCAGTGGCACTTCTGGCTTGCTCTCCATGGTGTCCTATTGTGCTCTGGATGCCACTGGGGGAAGGGGGGTGGCGGGGTAGGGACACTCTCACAGAAGGTGTTCATAGAAAGCAGTCTAAAGAACATGGGCAAAGCACAAAATGCATCTATTGGTGGGAACCATCTGTCTATTTCTATACGAAAGGGTACTTCCTCCCCAACTCTGTAGGAATTGAGTCCATAAATATAACTGAGAAAACTGAGAATATTGCTACTCATAGTTAATTGCAAAGAGGAATTTCAGACCATGTTAATGGCAAAAGGGATGGTTTTACTTACTGTAGATTAGTTTAGGATTCTGAAAAAAAAAAAAAGAATTTCAAACTGCAAACAAGAGTGGAAGGGAACTAACATTTAATGAGCACCTAAACTATGCCAGGTGCTGTAAAATTATTCCTATAAATATAAACTGATTAAGTTGAAAGGATTTAAGACTTTCTTGAGGTATTTGAGTCACAAAGAACTTCACTTAAGTGTCTTCATTACATTTGTATATTACTCAAGGCTTAAGGCTCAAGGCAAGAACTTAACTTCCCAGAAATTCAGTTTCCCAGTCTTTAAAATAATTACCTACTATTCAGGGATCCTGTGAGCATTGATTGAGATAACACAATAAGGTAAAGTACTAGTCAATGCTTGGGGCTGTTAGTCCTACACCTCTCCTTCCTCCCTCTTCTCACAATTTCATAAGTTAGACAGTATTATTACCATCATAGAAATAAGATTCTTCATCCTCATCAAGGTTGAATAACTTGCTCAAGTTCAGTCAGCTACTGAGTGAATACGCAAAGCACTGAAGCCTGGGTGCCTACGATTTCAGAGATCTTGTTTTCATATCCCAAAATCTGAGTTAACCAAAAATGGCATGAAACCAAATATTAATTTTCATGAAGCCACAAAATCAATCAAAATTTTTAAAATGGATGAACAACTTTTAAAATACTACATACCTCATTTTAATAGCAAATATGTCTTGATTCTTAAGTTAAAGCTGGCCTAGCATAAACTTTTATTATGAAAGATATTTTAAATATGCAAAAGAATTTTCCTTTGAATACAGCAGTCATTCATTTAAGTAATATTCAACTAACCAAAAGTCTTAGTTACTGAAATATTTGTGCAGCATCCTTAGAAAAATGAGACCAATCACATAAACCATTAACATCTTTGATATGATTTTTAAAAAAAAGTAAACTACCACTACCACCACGTCCAAAATATGCCTTCGATGTATTCAGCTCAACCTCAGGCTTTCTAAAATGAGGATTTGTATTCTACATGCTGATCTTGAGGTCCTGTAATAAATTTAGACTCAGTCACTTATGAACTCTATGGGCACTTGATAAGATGTTTAACTAGTCTAATATAGTTTAACTAAATGTCAACTCACATTGCTGCAAATTTGTTTAAAATATCCTTTTCTTTATCTTCAATTAACCAAAACACCTTAATTTCCAAGCATACTAGCTATTTGGTATTTGTTCTTTTAATTTTTAACCCATATATGTGGGGTTTTTTTTGTTTTTTTTTTTTTTAGCTCATATATGTGTGCTTGCCTACAAATAAGAAATTCAAATATTAGCCTCTAAGAAACATCCAAATCCCTTTAAATTATTAGTCTAAGACCAAAGAAGAAGTATATAATTGATGCCCAAGATAAAATCCCTGTGTGTAAGGAGAGAAGTTGGTATTGAGAGGTAAGGAGGCAAGGAAAAGAAGGATGTATTGCTCAGTGGTAAGACAGGAGGAGGTGTTGGATTGGACCAATAATGGATCTTTTATGTAATTAAAATAGGACATCAATGTCAACTGAACTTCAAGGAAACATTTCAATTGAGTTGGCAAACTTAGCATATATTATTTAAAAACAAGGAATTGTGGCATGTGACACATGAAATGACTACCCCAGAAAACACTAAATTCAATCAAACACAAGGTATGCTATTTAAATGAGACAGAGATAGCAGGAAGAATTTCAGAAGTTTAACTGGGCAAAGTAGTTTATGCTATAGATGAAACACATGGGCAACAGTTTGCTAATAATCAATATTGTGGTTATGAAACATCAGTTTTGGGACATACATATCATATTGGCTGAAAATACACTAATTATGGAAAGGCTGTATCATGCTATAAAACACCAGTATTAATAATTTTCACAATTATCTGTTCAAAGTGAGTATTTTCTGTTACAAAGGTTGTCATTTTCACTAATTACCTATTACATAGTTAAACCAATCGTCTACCTGCAATTCAAAAATGTTTAAAAACAGGATAAAATTCCCAGTGGCAAGTAAACACACCTAATCAAGACAACAATGACAAGGAGTAAAGTAAATAGATGCAGGAGATTTTAACTTTCAAACATGCCTTTTCAATCAACTTGGATACATTTTCAAATTTCATTAAAAACAACTGAAGAAAAAGAATGAAAATTATTTGGCACTGATACTGCGTGCCATTTGAATGTAGTGTACCTCTCATGCCAACCTGATATACACCGCAGGAAATCACAGAGACACAAAAGAATAAGCACCGAGTAAAAGGAATAAATGCATTGCAAGGAAAAGAAAGTGAAAAGGAAGAGTTCCTCATCTATAGCAATTGCTCCATAGAGTCAAAATGGAGACATATGAGAGCACCTTTTACTCCCTCCCCCAGTCTCATAGCCTCCCTTTCTGGCTGCCTCTCCTCCTCTCCCTCCTCTCCCTTCGGCACCCCCGCCCCCGTCTCTTGGACAGCTGTATTTACTGAACAACACTGCACCACGCTACTCACCTGTCGTCGTTTTGCCATCCTTGGTCCCCTAGCAGCAAATCCCGAAACCTGTACCTGGGAGGCAAAGGGGGCACTTCGCTCTCCAAATCAACCATTCTTCCTCAAAGAGTGGGAAGCATAAAACAACAAATGGATGAGGAGGAGGGAGAAAGAAAGAAAATACTGTAGGATAGAGGGAAAGGAATTTTTTTTATGTGGCCGAGAGGGGGTCGGAAGAAGGGAAAGGGGGTTGGGATGGGGGGGAAGGGGTCTGCGTTGAGCCGGAAGCTGAGGCTGAAAGGGGGCTGGCTCCTCTTTTCCTAAGGGTGTG
This sequence comes from Choloepus didactylus, assembly GCF_015220235.1. Lineage (NCBI taxonomy): Eukaryota > Metazoa > Chordata > Mammalia > Pilosa > Megalonychidae > Choloepus > Choloepus didactylus. The sequence goes on along the minus strand of NC_051308.1, from coordinate 64,744,404 downwards.
ATGGGGATGATGCAAACCAAGCCCTGGAGCAAAAGTCTGGCTCTGACTAGAATCAACGCCGCCACGGAACCGCCCCCAGGCTCTGTACCGCCTCTGGTCCCAAAACTGGGAGGGGGGGAGGCGGGAACGCAAAAGTTACTTTGCCGAAAAAACCGCGCGGTACCTAGAAAGACGGGTTTGGGGTGGGGGTGAGCTCAACGTAACGGTGAAGCACTTTCCTAAGAGGCAGGTAAAAGATTTTCCCCTGAGGGCCGCCTGCGGGTGCAGTTCCCTCAGGCGCGCTCCCGACACAGCCCAGGGCTGGCGGGAGCGGGGGGCGGTGGGTTTGGAGCCAAGAAGCCGTCAACCTACCGTTTTCCCCAAAATGCGCTTTGGAGCCGAAGCTGAAGGCCGAGCCATGAAACTGCCCAAATTAGCATAACACAATGACTGCATGGGGGTGCCTTAGGGACAACCAATGTAGGCGAGCTAATTTGAAGATTTCTGACCCTTTTCTGGAAGGAGGGGACGCCAGGTGCTTGGAGGATTTCCAGGTGCTCCAGGCTCCTTCGCTTTGATCTCCTTCAGCGGGGTGGGCGGGGTGAAAAATGTGCGTTCATGAGAGGGAATCCCCGCTTTCAGCCTTAGGAAAGCCCCACTTTTTTCTCACATTCTGAAAGAAGGAGGTGTTTCCCTGATCCCGGAAAAGAATGAAGGGCCACTTTAGGCCGCTGTAGAGAAACATTCAGATGATGGCTGAGAAAGCTCATTGAAACGCACTGAGGATTATATAGTAGTGAATTACTATTACAACCGTTGCTGCTACTAGCTGTACTGTGCACCTCCAGGTTGCACAGCCTTAGTCTTCGGAATGTTCCGTTTAGGGGCTCACACCCTCAGAGGAATACGTGAATGCGGGAGACCAGAGGTTACTTTGCAGCATCAACCACCGCTTATTGGAACCCTGCCATACACGCCCTAGTTCTATTTGCTGTTAATGTTCTTTCACCCAAGGATTCATTTCATCAGGATACACACAGACCCTGAATACTTACTGTTTCACAAACATAGAGCTAAGGCCCGGATGATACCAAGACTACTACACACATATTGAAGTGACACAACATGACAGATGCCATAATCAAAAAGTATATAAAAGAGATTTGGAAATACTTGTGATATAACATAATTATTCATAAAGGGGTCAGGGAAGATTTATTGAAAATGAACCAGCTTATATTCCTGTCTTTGTTTCCAGGCTCTATGGCAAATGCCACACAATGGGTTGGCTTAAACAACCAGAATGTGTTATCTCATGGTTTAGGAGACTGGAAAGCTTGTTTCTTCTGGGGATTGGTATAGCATTCTGCCACGCTGGCAATGCTTGGGGTTCCTTTGCTTTCTCGTGATGATGTCCTCTCCTGTCTCTTCCCTGTTCTCGCTGACTTCTGGTAATGGCTCTTTCCTGTTGCTTTCTCTTTATAAGGCCTCTAGTAATAGGATTCAGACCTATTCTGATTCATCTGGCTACACCTTAACTAAAGATAACACCTTCAAAGGTCCTATTTACAACAGATTCACACACATAAGAATGAGATTAAGATTAAGAACATTCTTTGTTATGTTTTTTTTATGGAGTACATAACTCAATCTACCATAATTCCTTTGCATCCCATTTAAAGAAAGGGAAGCAATGTGAAGCATAGGAAATAGTATGAATAGAGGTACAGAGAAAAAAATTGTTGGCGTGCACAGGACATAGTGATTAATGTTGTATAATTAATCCTCGGGAGAAGTCATGGAGGGGAAGTTCTATGAAGAAGATTAGAAATGCAGGAAGAAATCAGCAAAATGTCTAATATTAGATTAAAGGGATGGTTACATAAACCTGAAGAACTGCAGTGGAAATAAAGTCATACCTTATGTCTCTATCATCAAAATCCTACCAACCTTCCAGACACATCTCAACTGACATATCCTCCATTAGATTTCTGATTCTTCCAGCTGATTATGATGCCTTCTTCCTTTGATTCCTTGCCACATCTTGTAAGTATTTTGCTTATTGTGCTTATTATGTTCTACCATGCTGTATCAATATCTATGCATTTTTTTTTTTTTGCATCTCTTCCCTTCTCCCTATGGCTTATCTTTCCAGCATAATGCCTGCAAAATAGCAGTATCTCAATAAATATGTGTTGAGATGCATTAAAGCTCTTAAACCTGAAACATTAATAATTTTTTTCACATTCGCTTTAGCTCCAGAGTCAAAGTTATATATTTGATTTTATTTCTTTGGCATGAACATTTGTAATCATTTTACCAAATGAGAAAGTTTTAACACTACATTATTAGATTGTGCAAAAAAAGAGACTATCTAGCTTACATTTTGGACTTCAACATCTGTTATTAAAATGACTCTATGAGAATTTACTTCTTTAACCTTCCAGGTTGATATGCATATTATTATACTCTGACTTCATGTATTTGGATGACTCAAAAATCTGAAATATTTATGTATCAGTAACAGACTCCAGTATGAATCTGTAAAAAAGAAACAAGATTGAGCATTAGAACTCTTAGATACTGAAGGTTATAGAGTAAAGCATCAACATTTTTCTTAAAAGAAAGCTGTGCACCCTTATTTTACACATTTGTAACAGTCTTAATTATTTGGTTTTCAAGTGCCCCAATGATTTTAAACTAGTAATTAGGGAAGAAGCAAATACATTAAGCATAAATAAATAAATATCTACTCAGCAAAAGCGTCACAGCACCACTGTTTAGGGTACAAAGAATACAGAGTACCCATGTGCCATGACAAACCAGTGAGCAACCACTACATTAATGATACACTGATTTTCTGTGTGCCTTAATATAGTTTTCAAAATGAAGTAGCTTGTGATTCTAAATTTAAGAAAATTAAAAGATTAATGCAATATAAGAAATTCTTTACTTGGAATTTCTTAAAATATATCAGTATTTGAGCACTGAAACAGTAAATGGAAGACATTTTTGCTTTCCTTTCTGTTTTCAGTTTTCTATAGACAGACTTTTTTTTTTTTTTAATTTTTTTGTCATTATTTTGACTTTCAGTTCCCCCACCTGTCTTTCTGAACTTTCTTTTTTTCATGTCGTGTCATGTCATTCCCTACTGATAAAATACATTTTCCTTTTTCATTCTTTTTTACTTTGGCTTCCTGTTTTCACTGCACTCTTTTAATCTTCTATCTCATAGACTCTTTTTCTCTGTATGTATGTGAAAGCTTTCATTCTACCATGATATGAGATTGGATTTTTGGAAACAGTTTTAAACTTGGTTCTGTACATTACAATTTTGCACCTTGTATACTGGTATTCTTAAGCCCCTTAACCAATGTTTAGTGTAGGTGAGAGCAATAGTACCTGTGCTGGTTTGGATGCATTATGTCCCCCAGAAAAAGCCATATTCTTTGATGCGATCTTGTTGGGGCAGACATATTAGTGTTGATTAGATTGGAATCCTTTGAGTGTTTCCATGGAGATTTGACCCACCCAACTGTGGGTGATGACTCTGGTTAATTTCCATGGAGATGTGGCCCCGCCCATTCAGCATAGGCCTTGATTAGTCTACTGGAGCACTATATAAGCTCAAACAGAAGGAGTGAGCTTGCTGCAGCCAAGAGGGACACTTTGAAGAATGCACAGGAGCTTAGAGAGGAACTGCAGTTTACAGAGACATTTTGGAGACAGCCTTTGAAAGCAGACTTTTTGCTCTGGAGAAGCTAAGAGAGGACAAATACCCCAAGAGCAACTGAGAGTGACATTTTTGAGGAGCTGCAGCCTAGAGTGGAACGTACTGGGAGAAAGCCATTTTGAAACCAGAACTTCGGAGCAGATGCCAGCCACATGCCTTCCCAGTGAACAGAGTTTTTCCAGACGCCATTGGCTGTCATCCCGTGAAGGTACCCAATTGTTGATTTGTTACCTTGGACACTTTATGGCCTTAAAACCGTAACTGTATAACCAAATAAACCCCCTTTATAAAAGCCAATCCATTTCCGGTATTTTGCATAATGGCAGCATTGGCAAACTGGAACAGTAACATACTAACAAAGAGAATTCTTTTATCTGCCTACAAAAATGAGGCATCTAGCCTAGGATATAAAAAGTTTTTCTTTTTAAATTTTGATATAGAAATGATATATGTAATATACACATACTTTTGAGTTTTTGGTTAAAATCTCTCATATTTTATGATAGCACCCATGTTCATTATTCACAAAACAATTATCAATAAATTATTAATTGTTAATGAAATGCCAATTGCTTGAAATAAGGTAGTTGTTACAAGATGGATGGAAAGTAGAGGACTGATTTTTAGGAGATCAAGAAGATAGGATTGACAGGATTTGATAATTGAGAGATTGTGAAAGTTAATGGAGAGCAAAAAATCAATGATAATTTCCAGGCTTCTGGGAAAAGTAAGTAGGTAACGAGTATCACTGTAGGATGAGATGGGAATACAGAAGTAGGCTTGAGCAAGAAAATGATTTCATGCTGGACCATCTGTAGGAACTCAAATGGAGATGTCAAGAAAGTTGGTCTGCATATCAGGAGCAGGAGCAAATTCTTGCCCAGAGATATAAAATTAAAAGTCATCGCTATTCAGGTGGTTGTTGAAACTGAGTAAGAATAATGCACCTGGTTGTTAGTACCGTGCAAGAAGAGCACTGATTCTGAGACCCCAAAGGTGACTGAAGAGGAGGGAGGGATTAGAGAGGCAGGGGAAAAGCCAGAAGGGAATCTGACTTTTACTGCCAGAGTAAAGAGATATGTGTTGTCTTGATTAGTTTTGTTTTGACCCTTGATTCAAGCTAAAATAGATTCTTTTTACAGGAATAAAAATGTAACAAAATCTCTCCTATATTCTAAGCATGTCCAGCTATATGAGCAGAACCATTTTCATTTCAGCCACACTGAAAAGAGGAAACAGAAAGTAGAATATCACTTTTAATATAAAAATTAAACTTGAAAGTCACAGGTATGTAATATAGAGGAAGCCATTTGGAGATTTATGAAGTAATTTCAATCATTGATATAATTTATATAACACTTCTAGCGTTTTTTGTCAGTCATTCTAAAAATAAACTTGTCTTCAAGGTGAAACATGTATGCAAACCTTAAAATGAAAACTTTACAAGAGGCAGATAACAATTTAATATGTTAATAGTATTGTGCTCTGTTATCTTCCTGTTTGTATCTTTTCTTCTCTTGGTTTCCTCTAAACACACATCTTATTCAGCATCACTGTTAATGACAACATATCATCACCATTTAGCCGCTTTTAAACCCTCTTATTTTTTGGGGGGTGGGGTGAAACAGAGAGCCAAAGGGGGAGTTATGAGTCAATGACTTTGACACATGATCTCCTACAACAATTCAGGAATCACGCCTGAACTATTCTTCTTCATTCAAAAAATATATGTTTTCTGTGAGAAAAAAGAATCTCCATCAGGTGGGGAAAACTACAATTTTATCTTAGATCATCCCATCCTTATGTTGCTAGTGTCCCAAATCCTGCCCACTGATAGAAGGAAGGAGGCACTCCTATTCACGATTGTCCCTCCACCTGGACACTTGTCATCTCAGAACCTGCTAAAGCAGGCAATGGCTACTACAACTTTGCCTTTTTTTATTCACAATACTCAGCAATTAGTAGGTGATCAATAATTGTCTCTTTCATGAGTGAATGAAAGAATGAATATGTGAATTTAAAAAGTCATATCTTTGTCACCATTCCAGCATAAGAACACATTACTGTTAATAATAGTGGAAAAATTTAATAGCTGCAGTGTGAATAATTATTATACCCCAGAAATTATATTAGGATCTTTACAACAATTCTGAAAAATAAATAGCATTTTTCTTATTTGACAGATGAGAAAAGTTAGGCCCAGAAAATATTACTCAGTTAGGAAGTGCTAGGCCAAGATTCAAATCCTTGGTTTTTTTACTCCAAAAGTCATGCTCTCTCTATCTGTAAAAGGAAGCTTATGCTTGATAACTTGTAGGTGCCTTTGTCTATCAATTAATCATATAAATTATGAATTAATCCACTATGTCACCCTTCTTTTCTACCTGCTGGCCTTTCCATTCTGAGTTTGCTTTCTCTGGACTGCCTTCACCCCATCTTCACATAGCTGCCTCCTTCTTGCCATAACTTCAATATCACTTTATCAGAGAAGGCCTCCCAGATCCAATGCAAGGATACCACCTAGTCATTCCCTATAATGTCACTTAATTTTAATTTTCTTTAAAAAGCATTTATTACTATCATATTTATGGTATTTATTTGTATTTTTCTGCACCCCCCGCCCCCGGCCACTGTGATATGAGCTCCTAGGGAAGGGGCCCTGTCTTTTTTGCCAGCATGTAGAACAGTGTCCACTATTGAGTAGGCATTCAAAAACAAAGTTTGCTGAATGATAGAAAACAGGAAAAGAAAGGAAGGGAGAGGTAAAGGAAGGAAAAAAGATTTGCTCAAATATTTACCTAAATTTTTCAATTCCAGTAAGGGAAAATTGCATTGTACATATAGACTTCTTTTAAAAAAATGTGTGCAAGTATGTATGTGCATATGCGTATGTAATAAGTAAGGTGTGAAAATTTAAAAAGCATTTTATCAGAAACTTATATTGAGGTATGACAGGTCCTCTCCCATGCTGGTTTTAATTTTAAATATAGAATAATGCTTGCAAGAAGGAAAAAAAAATCTATTGAATGGTTTTAGTTGCATGTTAAATATTGCCTCTTATTTCTATTGATTCTTATTATTTAGAAATTCCTTCTGCAAGGAGCAAAAATTTAGGTGATTCCTGTATGATTTCCATAATATAAAAAAGAACAAAATTAAAGAACCTGAGATGCTAGATACATCACTGTAGAAGTTGATGTCAAAAAAAGTGAGATATTATTAGTGATTTCAAATCTTTTTAGCTATATGATTTTGGACTATTTCATTCAGCATGTACATATATTATTTGAAAGTATATATCCCATTTTCAATGTAAATATTACCCTTGTACCCAGCTATATCACTCTAGCCTGAGGGGTACAAAAATCATATCTGGTTTCACACACGCACACATAAAATCTTAGTACCATCACCTAGGCTCTGATTTCCAGAATTAAGGCATAGCCTGAACTAAAATTTGCTCTACTTTTGCCTCTTCCCACACCCAGCCCCATTGCCACCCACTTTGCCTCTTCTTTCCTAATTCCCTCAACCAACTATCTGAGAAATACTGTTTGGTTATCAAGTGTACTAGTTCTAAATCTGTACTGCTTGGATTTAAATTCTGATCCAGGCATTTATTAGTTGCTTGACCTTGGGCAATTTATTTGCTATGTTTCAGTTTCCCCATCTGTAAAGTAGAATAATTAGAATACTTATTTCTTGAAGGAGAAGTATATTAATACATCTAAATATATTTGAGAATGATGTACAGCACAGTTGTGATTCTTATTACATGTGTTTTTCGAAATGTAAGCATATGCATTTTTAGAAGTCTTTTTTCTTAATATAAACTCCTCTTTGCTGTTTAGAACTGATGAATTTAATTATGCTTTTGAAATTTCCCACAACTGATTCAACCGCTTTGATTACCTTTTAAGAGATCAACTAAAGTATGTACCCTTAGGGCAATTGGAACACGATCAATATTCAAAAGTTAAAAAGAAAAAAAAAGTCCAACTGCTCAGTGATTCTTCTGAACTCCCATGGAAATAATAAATATGGATAATCAGAAAAGTACCTTAAATACTCTCTAGTTAGAAGCCAGATCACATAAGCATTTAAAATTAAAACAAGCATCTTGAATTATATTCACATGCAAAGCAAAAAAAAAAAAAAAAGTGCACCATATTGAGTTCAGATGCAACAAGCTGAACATGTGCTACAGAGCTAAATGAGTAATGCAATTTTTACACTGGGTCCACGCAAACTTTATGGTTGTAGAAAATAAGGATATGGCCAAAAGCAATATGGAAATGTCATAGCCAAATCAATAATGAACAGTAAAGTTCACCACCTCCTACTCAAATATCAATACCAAATATATTGAACTACTGATTAGTGTATATGCTATTTAGGAATATTAGGACTAACTTTTTGAAAAAGCATTCACCCAGATAGAAATAGGAAACCCAAATTTGATTTATCTTTTGCACTTCTTTCTTTCTTTCTTTCTTTTTTTTGCTTTTAAGCTTACAAGCCCCTGACTACTAAGGCCATAATTAAATGGTTTATGTTCAGTATTCAGACAACCCTTCAACAAATATTTTATCCTTGGTTTAGTTAATTAGAATATGGATCTAATGGGGCCAAGATTTTAAATATAATCTCCACACAGATTAAATATATATTAATTGCCCACCAATTTATCCTTCCTTCCTATCTCATTTTCCTTAACTGCTCAAAAGTCCTGCTGAGGGCCAGCTCCCCATTAAACCCAATCGAAGATGAAGGACTGAGTCCAGGTTTCTAGGTGAAGCTCAGTCATGCTTAGGAAGAACTAACTAGAAGTCAGGTCATTTAAGCTAGAGTCATATGAAACCTAGTAAGCAGAAATGAATCAAATAGGAGAGAAAATTTAGTTGCCCAGATTATAATCCAATAGTAGCAAATAGATCAATGTCAGAGGTACTTCAGCGGCTGGACTGGCCTCTGAAAGGAGAACAAAGTTAACAAGTTGAGGTAAAGTGAAATGTGTATGCTCAATACAGGGGGAAGATTCTAGGAACTAGACCCAGTTAGATAGAGCAAGTGTAGTCATAGGAAGAGGGACATCAAAGAATATTAAAGTAAATGTGACATACCCAAATTAGCAGCTTGTTAATTTTTAGACACAGGGATTTTGTCTCTATTTTTAAAGGTCAAAGACTCAAATGACCTGGTGTATCACTTATGCTGTCTTTATTAGTAACAGAATAGCTGAGCTACAATATCATTAAAACATTAAAATTATTATCTCATACAACTGAAAAATTTGGAGGTTGAGCAGCTTCAGCAAAGGCTTGGTATACTTAGTGACTTAATGATGATGATAAGGACCTGGTTCCTCTGCGTTTAATTGTTCTGCCTCTAAGTCCCTCCCTGTGATATCAAGATGGCTGCCAGAAGCTCTAGGGACTAGTTCATTCACTTCCAACAGAAACAAGAGAACAGCTTTAAACCTAGGTTTCCCAGCAAAACTTGGAGCTGCCAAAGTAAATATTACAAGTCTTTGGTTTTCTAATCTGCAACTAAAGAATAAAGTTCACTGAAATGATCCAGCCTGCATGGCTCATTCTTCCCCCAATCTTTTTCCAAACCAAACAACTACAACAACAAAGGACAGAACAAACTCCAGACATTCTGCATCACTTAAAATAAAAATGTAAAACCCATTTCTACATCATATTGCAATCAGGATATTGAGAGAGTATGTCCCAGTAAATTATATTTGACTTAATTTTTGGTCCTCCAAAACTTTATTCTTGTATATAACAATCCTACTCCTTTCATTTGATCATGATGGGACCCTGCCACTCATTCCTGCACAATTGCCTGGGCATATGACCCAAGTTGAATCAAACACTATGGACAACTGAAAGTAGAATAATTCACGTATAGATATTGAGAGAGAGAGAAATTTATTTTCTGCCAGGTTTCTAACCAGAGATTATGTGTGTGCTTCTAGTGAATGACTTAGAAAGAACCAGCATGTATTTTGCAGCAATACAATGTAATTTTTTTTAAGCTTCATGATCTGGCCATGACTAAAGCAAGCACTACTCTAAGAATTCCAAATCATTAGAACCAATAAATTCTCTTTTTACTTTAGACTCTTTGAACTGGATTTCTATCACTTGTGCCTAAAAAATCCCTAACCAATATATATGCATATGTCTGTTCATATATGGCAGACTACTTAATAGTACTTTGCATAATTATCGGTCATTTTTGGCCCAGTAGCAGGATTTTTTGCTAATAAACTAAGCAGTGTAACATCTTTACATTTTTTTTTTAACTTGGCAAATTCACTGCTGTTCGGATGCTAATTTTCAAATCATTGGCATGGACTAATGATCATGTTCAGGTCCCAAACTTTACATTCTGCAGTAATTATACACCTACCACAAAGCATCAGACCATCTGAACCCACAGAAAAATGTAAAATTTCAAAATAATAGCAAACTTTAAAGGATAAGCAATTAAAAATACTTTACTGATAAATGTTTTATCCAATTTTAAAATAATGATTTAAGCATTCTTCCTTCCTGCAATTTTATCAGATTTCTTCTGTAATGCCAACTGAAACAACAACCAAATGTAAAACATGAAGACAGCTACAACAACAATGGAACACCCAATCACAAACTCCAAAAAAAACTTTAAAAAAACCATTGGGACCAAAAAGGGAGAAAGTGACCAGAGAAAGTCCAAACTCCTAGAGATACTTTAAATAATGCAGAGATCCCTCGCAGTAGATACCACAGCTTTGGAAGGATCAATTATCCTTATATAGAAAGTTTAAAGGGATATAGGTACTCTATAGCAAGACTGATGACTGAGAGAAGGATAAATAATAAGCTGCAGAAATGCATCATCTTTTCAGAAAGGAGACAAGAGTACATACACCATATAATCAAAGCCATCTGAAAATAAATTAATAAATGATGACCGTGTCTCAGATACCTGGAACATAGGATTTTACTGTGAAAATTCTGCAGACTTTCTGCTCACCAGATGTGGGAAAAGCAAATAGCCTACTGGAGGCTTTTACTGAGGAGGTAACAAAACAGAGATGATGAGGATATGCTTCACTTTATATCTTCTTACCCTTAATTTTATTTCAGCAAATATTTGTGCCCAATTGCAAATTAGTAAAAATCAGAAAGAAATAATGATGGATGGCAAACTCATTGATAATAAAGAAAGAGCTGGATGATAGATAGGAAAAGAGCAATGTAAGAAGAAAAAGACAGATAAAACAACATTAGAATAAGAGTAATACAATAAGTCAAAAGATATCAAGTCTTATTTTCTGAGTTCAAATAAAGAAAATGCAAAGAAAAAAATTACAAGCCTGGAAATAAAAAAATAAGATTACAGAATTCAAGAACAAATGTATCAAAGAGAGAAATAAAACAATTATAGACACTAGAGCAATCGTGGAAGCAGTGTACACACATGCACTCAGACACACACACACACACACACACACACACACACACACACATATCCATATTCCATACTTGGAGCAGGTTTAAAAGAATAAAGCAAATGGAATGAAATGAAAGACTAAATCTTTTATTAGAAATCAATCAGAGTTATGGAAGATTTAATATAAGTATGTCTTTCTGAAAAGAAGGAGAATTTTCAGTTTTAGATTAAAAGGGTATATTGTACTCTAGGTTAAGTTGATCCAGAAAAAGAAAACTAAGAAAAATACTGGAGGAAACAGAATTAATTGACAAAATATTAGCTGTGAATGAAGGACTCATCAAGATTGCTGAATACAGGATAAACTTACAAAATCAATGGTTTTTCTGAATGAAGTATATACCTGGTCAAAATTAATAGACCAATAACAGATTGGGAAAATCTGATATTTATACTATCTGAAACCAATAAATGGTTAATTTCTAGAATATATAAGCAATATATAATTTAATAAATTTCTTCATATCAACAATGAGAAGGTATGATTTCTCATTAAAAGAAACATAAAAATATATAAAACAGGCTATTCACTGATATGAAACCCCAAAATGGAAATAAGTATTCGAAGTATAGGAAGAAATGCTTAACACCTTAGTAACTAGAGAAATATGAATCAAAACAATAGCAAGATATAAATATATAGGAATCTTCATGTACCCTTTGAGAGTATAGACTTGTTTTGCCATTCTGAAGAGCAGTCTGTTAGTGTAAATTATTTGGTAAACAAACTTTTTGGGCCAAAAATGCAACTCCAAATATATAACCAGAGAAGTTTTCACAATCATCCATAAGGAGACAGGTAAAAAGATGTGCAGTGCATCATTATTGGGATCATAAGAAGTTGGAGCAATCTAAGTGACTCTCACTGAGATGATAGATAAGCTACCTGTGATGGGTGCACATAATGGAAAACTATGCTGCAATGCTTGTATGAACCTGCATAGATATTTAAAATACAATGCTGGGCAAAAAAAAAAAGTAGGAACTAGTACAAGATATACAGGAACATATTATTTACTACATTAAATACATTTTTTTAGAAGAATGTGCACAAAAAATGATTTCTTATCAAATACTTTAACACGTTTGCCATTTGGAAGTAGGAAAAGAGGAAGAAGAATGAGCAAGGAGTGGTGATCAAAGGGAATATGTAAAGAAAATTAAACAAATAAGATACCTTTGAAATGAAGAGTCTGATTACCTCAACCCTTTGCTTCAGAAGCCAAAATAATGATAAATAATAAAAAAATAATTAAAGTAGGGAAAAAAATACCCAATGCTTTTGAAGATACTGAATTTCAAAGATGTACAAAGAATTCCACAAAAGCACAGTAATGTTCTGTTTCTTAATCAGAGGTAGGTTCACTTTATACATGTGTTATAAATGGTCACTTGTATGTACTGAATGTTGGGGGTTCTGGTTTGCTAAAGCTGCTGAATCCAACACAACAGAAATAGATTAGTTTTTATAAACAGAATTTTTTAGGTTACAAATTTACAGTTCTAAGGCTATAAAAATGTTCAAACTAAGGCATCAACAAGAAGATCCTTCACTGGAGAAAGGCCAGTGGCTTCTAGGGTTCCTCTGTCACATGGGAAGGCACATGGCAACGTCTGCTGGTCCTTCTTCTGGGTTCTTGTTCCAAAATGGCTTTCTCCAAAATATCTCTGGGCTTCTGTTTCTCCTAGCTTTTCTCAGCTCTCTGCTTGCTTCTCCCAGGGTGTTTCTGTCTGAGTGCCACTCTTAGCTTCTCTCTGCTCCGGTGGGTGCTCCTTGCAAAAAATGGCAAAAATGAAAAAATCAGGCATTACTGATCATTGGGGAAGATTTGGAGCAACCAAAATTCTCAGATTGCTACAGGAGTGGACATTGGTACAACTACTTTAGAGAACTCTTTGGCACTAGCTACTAATCTGAATATATGCATACGCTACAAACTACCAATTCCATTCCCAGGTATGTACTTTAAAAATGTATACATGTGTCCACCAAAAACCATGTGATGTTATAAAAATGACCATAACAGTATTACTTGTAATGGCCAAAAAACATCCAAATGCCTTTTACCAGATGAATGGATAAATTGTGGCTTAGTCACAATGAGAAAGAACAAACTACAACTACACACAAGGATGACTCTCACAGATCAATGTGTGTGAAAGAAATGACAAGAGTACATAGAATGATATCATTTATATAGTGTACAAAAACAAAAAAAAAACTCTGGTTGTAAATATCAGAATAGTGAAGAGGGGCTTCTGTTATGCTAGTAATTTTGTTTTTAATTATTTCAGTGCCAGTTACCTGGGGGCTGTAAAGTTATGATTTATGCCAATTTGTATGTACTATTTCAATAAAATATTTTATTTTGTTTTGCTTTTTCAAAAGGACCTTGTTGAGTGGACTGGTAACCAGTAGTCTAAGATAAAGGAAAAATGGCATTATTAAACTTAAGGCAATAAATCAAAACTAAACTTACCTTTTTCACATTGGAAAAATCACTGATACCTGCATGTCTGGAAGTGTAAGCCCCATTCAAACTGATCACAAAATTTAATTCAAATATGGTTATTGAGAGCATACATGTCTCTTTTCCTTCAATATTGCCCTGTCAATAACCAAATATTTTATTAGTCAAAATGAAAATAATATTACTTTCCATCTGTCTTTGTGTGTCTATGTGAATTTTTATTTTACCAAAGAATTTCTTTATTTTCTATTTTTTTTAAATAGGCAAAACTATTTACTATTTTAGCTGTTAGAAGTCAAGATAATGGTTTCTCTTTGGGGGAGTAATGACTGGAAAGGAATATGAGGGGACTTTTGGAATGTGGGTATTGTACTGTTTTTTTTTATCCATTTGCTGGGTACATGGGTGTGTTCACTTTCATAAAATTAATTCAGCTTTAGACATATAATGTGCACATTTTTCTCTGTATCTATGATATAATTTGATAAATATTTTATTAAAGAAAGAAGAAAAACAAGCTTAGGGAGATGGATTGGTTAGGATTGGAAGTCTATTAACATTTCTTCCTGAATCTTTAAACAAGCATGTAACCCATAAAAGTAATTAAAAATTGATTAATGTTAGTTAAAAAGTATCCTATGGACATTCAGGTGGAAAACCATAAAAAGGAGTAAAAGCCAAGTGATGTTAGACTCTTCCACATAAATCACATGCTATGCATAAGTGAAATAATATTTATAAAGTCCTTTGGAAAAGGAAGTGTGACTCAAGACTTTTTATATTCAGTCAAGTTGACATTTTAGTATAAAAGAATAAATTCATGAATATGCAAGAAATCAAGAAATGGAATCCAAAAGTCTGTCTTAAAAATTTGATTGTAAAATACAGGGAAAAGAAGATGCATCAAAATAAAGATTAAACAACAGAGAAGCCAGAGTTGGAAAGGACTGATTGTAAAAAAATAAATCCAATTAGCTGTAAACCTAAGATATGAAGAAAATCGAAAAGTTAGTTAAAAAATTTAATGTAAATGCTAGAACTATACAATAATTATTAAACCTAATAAAATCAGGAAGTAATGGAGAGGTTGGAGGCACACAGGAGGACTCTACTTCTTCACAGTCTTGAAGAAGTACCTCTAAGTTACCTGCTTTGGACAAGGAAATGTGAGTTGAAATGATTTCTGTGATAACTAGGCAGAAGCTTTAAGAGATAGTGCACAACTTGCCAGCTCTCTTTTCCTCTGTGTTGGTAACTAGCAGAATTCTGGATGCCCTGGATTGCAGGTGAAAGTGACATGGACTATCAGGCCATGGACTGCCCATGAAAAACATGTAGCATGTGAGAGAAATAAACATCACTGTTTTAAGATATTGAGATTCTGTGTTTCTTCATTACTGTCACTTTACATAGCTACAGGGATACTTAGAGGTATCTAAAATGTTCCTTGGCCCAGTGCTGACTCCTGAAACCTGGCAGAAACAAATGAAAATCCTCTCTCTTACATAAATAATAGGCTCTCAGTATTCCCACACATCAAGAAAACATGAGTTGACAATCAAAGATCATCAATCATGCAAGATATCATGTTTTCAAGAGTGATAACAAATAAAAACAACCAAAAGACTGCAATCACTTGAACTTCAGATATTGAAATTACCAGACATGAATATAAAATAAATATGTTAATATGAAAAAAATTACCTAGAATGCAGCACACAAAAACATATAAAAGATAAATGGAGACTAGAAGCAAACAGTGTAATATCTCTCTAACCAGATTCCCAGAAAGAGAATACAAAGAATAAGGAGAGATAACATTTGAAGTGATAATAGTCAAGAAATTTTCAGAACAAACGAAAAACAGGAAGCAAGGAAGTCAGAAGGAAAGTAAATAAGTAAACATAAATCCACATCTAGGCATATATTAATAAAATTGAAGGACATCAAAGATAAACAATAGACCTTAAAAGTAGACAGAAATAAAGGACAGTTACCAATACAACAAAAGACTATTAGAATGTAAGAAGCCTTTAAAGCAGGGATGGAACCCATGTGACAACGGAATATGCTCTTCACATTGCTGAGAGGAAATAATGTCAACCTCTAATTGAGGTCTCTGGAAATCTATCTTGGAAACATGTTATGACAAAAAATTTTCAGGTAAAAAAAAAATAAGAATTTACAAAAAATAGACTTTCATTAAATACGTTTCCAAAATATGTTCTTCACATGAAAGAAAAATAACAGCATAAAATTGGTAAACTTATAGGTGAATTTAAACAAAGTATCTGTGCTAAAAGAAAGGATGGAATTAAAATCCTGGAATAATACCATGTAAATGCAGAAGGGCATAGATTTATTGAATATTGTAATGCCCTATCGTTTGGGAGGGTCATTTAAATATGGATTAACTTTGTATTTATAAAATCAAAAGTATATGATAAAATTTTTAAGATAATCACTTTAAGAATAAAAAATTGCGGTGGAAAGAGGAATAAGAAAAAATAGATAAGCCAAGAAAGGAGAAAAATTGAAAAGTGTAGGAATTGGAAATAATTGTAAGATGGTAAAGAAAAAAGACTAAAAATAGATAATTGCAATTAAACTAAATGGGCTAAACTCACCAGTGAAAAGACAGAATTTGTCATGTTGAACTGAAAAAACTGTTAATATTTTTAAATTCAAACCATTAGTAGGGTTAAAGAGGATCAGTGCATAATGGAAAAAATTTTTAATTTTTCTACCTAACAACCTTGGAAGAGAGAATGGGGTGGGGGGAGGTGAAATTGGGGAGAGAGAAGAAAGAGCAAGAGAACACCAAAGTTGACAAATCTACTAGGAAAAATTGGCAACCTATCATTATAGCAGATTATTGTATCATAACTCTATCAGTAATTGATAGAATAAGCTGACTTTAAAAAAAAAGAAATAGTGGATTTGTTTAACACAGTCAGCATATTTGAACTAAAGATTTATACAGAGAGAGAATGTTGGACCTTAAGAATTGAAGAATACACATTTTTCTTGCATATATATGATACTTATGAAAATTGATGATGAGCTAGGCCGTAAAAGTTGTCTATTAACTTTAAAGTAATAATCCTAGAGACTTCATTTTCTGATGACAGTGCAATTAAGGAAAAAATAACAAAAATTGACTAGAATAAAACTGTACTTGGGAATTTAAAATTACTTCTACAAAAATCATGAATCAAGAAGAAATCATTGTGGAAATTAGGCAATATTTTAGAATTTCAAAAAAATGAAAATCCTATGTATCATAACTTGTGGGGTTGGATTGAAGTAATACATTGAGGGAATTGGATAGCCTAAAATGCTTACATTAGAAAACAATAGTGGGCCGCATCTACTGCGAGAATGAAGACCATTCTCAGCAGCCAGGCTGTCGGCAATCCAGAAAATGTCGACATCATGCTGAAGGGATGCACAGTTGTTGTGAAGGGACCCTGAGAAACCCTGCGGAAGGACTTCAATCATATCTATGTCGAGCTCAGTCTACTTGGGAAGAAAAAGAAGAGGCTTCAGGTTGACAAATAGTGGGGAAATAGAAAAGAGCTGGCTACAGTTCGCACTATCTATAGTCATGTACAGAACATGATTGAGGGTGTCACACTGGGCTTCCGTTACAAGGTGAGGGCTGTGTACACTCACTTCCCCCATCAATGTTGTTATTCAGGAGAGTGGGTTTCGGGTTGAAATCCGAAATTTCTTGGGTGAAAAATATATCCGTAGGGTTCAGATGAGGCCAGGTGTTGCCTGTTCAGTATCTCAAGCCCAGAAAGATGAGTTAATTCTTGAAGGAAATGGCATTGAACTTGTATCAAATTCAGCTGCTTTGATTCAGCAAGCAACAACAGTTAAAAACAAGGATATAAGAAAATTTTGGGGCAGTATCTATGTCTCTGAAAAAGGAACAGTTCAGCAGGATGATGAATAAGAACTAAGAGAGTTGTGCAGCAATGGAAACAAGATGCCAGACCTATTTGTGATTTTAAAGATGCAATAAAATTTATCGGTTAAAAAAAAAAAAAGAAAAGAAAATAATAGTTTAAAAATGACTAATTTAGCCTACCCAGGACCAGGAATGCTGGGCTCCATTCCAGAGGTAAGGAGAAGGCTTGGATTTCCCCCACTCCTACTCCTGATTGAAGATTCTGGTGGGGCCACATCTGTGGACACAATGGAAGCCCCCAGTCCTGACACCTGTACCACCCAGATCAGAACCAACTAACAATTATTCAGAAGCCAAGCCATGGGTTCACCAGGACAAAAAGAAAAATCTAAAGTTAAAGTCCTGTCAGTAGAGATGAAATGGTCAAGAAGAAACTGGCTCAGAAAGTACAGAAACAAAGACAAAAGCATGCACCCACGCTCTTAACAAGGTCATTTTAGAACTGATGACCTCTGTAAAGAGTTGCAGCCTTCCGGAGATGGAGCCATCCTTGTTTAAACTAGATGGGATCCTGCAGGAGTCTTTGTTTGTCAGTCTTGTTACCAGTTTTAAGCTGAGATGTCTCATTTTGTGTCAGACAAAAAGATATCTGAACCAGAAATAGTTCATTATTTTATTCACATTTTAATTTTTAAATATTTTCTACCTATGAGAAATACCAGGGTAAGGGCTCTAAGACCTTTGTATCCACAATGGGATTAGCACTGCATGCTAAGGCTCTTGTAAGCATAATCAATGAAAACTCAGAACCCATGTTTTTTTTCTTACCTGCCTGCAATTCCCTAACTCTGACATGATACATTTCAAGGTTTTCAGATGTAAGAGGAGATATTTTTGTAGCTCTGCATCAAAAAATTAATGATGAGAGCACTGACTTTGGAAGTCAGGCTGTCTGAGTTTGATTCTTAGGTCCACTACTTAATAATTTTGTGATTTGGACAAATTTTACTCTTTCTAAGTCAGTGATTCTTAAACTTTTTGATCATAGGAGCTCTTTACACTCTACAAGTTAATGAGATACATGAAGAATTTTTGTTTATGTGGGTTGTATATACCATATTTACCCTACAAGAAATTAAAACAGAATAGTTTTTATATTTATTAATTCATTAAAAGCAAAAATACATTACAGTTTAACATAAATATTACTTTTTGTGAAACATAATGTTTTGCAAAATAATCATTTAGTAAAAAAAGTAATGATCTAAACCTCTATCTTACGGAATTAAAAATAGAACAACATAGTAAAGATAAGAAGAGAAAATAATGAAGTAGAAAAAGAGAGATGACTAATAAAACCAAAAATAAATTTCTTTGCAATGAGTAATAAAAGGAGTAAATATCTGATAAGATTAAGATTAATCAAAACTAAAAATAGAACTGGCAGAATTAAACAATATTCAGAATGAAGAAGACTACCTAAATAATACTGTAGGAATTAAGCAGCTCGTTAAGAGGCCATTATGAACAAAGTTAGGTGACTATATTTGATGATATATATGAAACAGATAAAGTCCTAGAAAAATGTAGAGGATAACAAAACATTAAAAAAGAAATAGAAAATCTGAACAGTCATAGAACCAATAAAGATATTCATTCTTCAGTTAAAACTTACAAGCTGATTGCCATTGGTCCCTAAACTTTCACAATAATGGCTGGGCATGGATGGTCTGTGTGCCCCATGGCCAGCAGGCAAAAAGACCTAGGGACAGTCCTGGATGCCAGGAGTGCTGACATCAGTCGAAGGCCTTGTGTCTCGGCAGGCTGTCTCCATTCACTGGATGCAGTTTTCTGTTTTGTGATCTAAAGGGGGGAGGAGATGAGCCTCCAGGATCAGCTGGGCTGTCTTTCACCAAGTGTGAAGTATCACAAACTATGTATGTAAGGCTCATGGAAGAGTAAATTCCAAGAACAGCAAAACATTCCTGAAGAAGACAACTCCATTGAGGGGACTTATCATTCTGGAACATTATTATAAAACTATAATAATTAAGGCAATGTGGTACTGCCATATGTATGAACAAATTGGCTTCTGCAATGGAATTAATATCCTACAAAGAGGCCCATACATGCATATAAACTTCACAGATGTGAGAGATTGTATTTAGATTACAAAGAAAGAAGCAACCTTTCCATAAAATGTGCCACTTCTCTTTAGCCTTGTGGCTAGCAAGACCATAATCACGCACCCATGAAGCTGAACACCCACACATGCATGCACATGCAGAGAGACATGCTGAGGTATCTAACTCTAAATTCACAATCACAAACCTCCACTGGGTTCTTAATGCTGTCCTGAAATCGCACATTTCTATAGTACATATATTTCCCCACATTCTTAGACAACTATTTTTGAAACCCTTTTTTCCCCTCAAATTTACATCACCTTCCCCCTCATCCTCAATCTCAGCTAATGACTGTGCTTTCTAATTCATGAAACTAAGAAAAATTTATAAAATAAATTTCTAAAATACTTGGAATTACAATAAAAACTCTACATCCTAAAACTTTTGAGTATAGGAAAATCGGGTAATTTGAAGTTATATGTACCTCAGAAAAGATCTTGTTCAGAAAAGATCAGCTAATCCATGCCTGTGGGTGTGGACCTATTGTGGGTGGGACCTTTTGATTAGGTTATTTCAGTTGAGGTGTGCCCCAGGTGGGTCTTAATCCCCTTACTGGAGTCTTTTATAAAAGGATGAAATTCAGAGAAAGACACAGAAGCTTAGAAAGAAAGCCACAGATGGAGCAGCCAGAAGCTGAAAGCAAAGAAACCTGGGGACAAGGGAGAGACAGCAGATGTCCCCATGTGCCTTGCCATGGAGTCCACAACTGCTGTTAGCAAGGCTTTGGGGAGAAAGCATCACCTCTTGATGCCTTGATGTGTAATTTTCACAGCCTCAGGGCTGTAAGCTTATAAGTTAATGAATCCTCATTGTAAAAACCAACCCGTTTTATAGTATTTGCATTTCAGCAGCTTTAGAAAACTGAAACAGAGAGTAACAAAGATTCTTAATGAAAACATATATAATTATTCTCTTTAATATCAAGAGATAAGCAAAAGAATGTCTACACTCGGCTCTTTTCAACATTGTTCTGAGAGCATAACCAATTCAGTAGACAAGAAAAGGAATAGTCTAAGAATTAGAAATTAAGAAAAAAAAACCCACCCATTGTTTTCAGATAATGATTACCTAGAAATCTCAAAAAATTGCAATGAAACTATTAAAGTAATAGAGTGATTAGCCTGTTTGTTGCTTATAGGGTGAGTGTACACAATTCAATTAAAAATTTATACACTGGAGAAAAGATTTAGAAAATATGATTTAAAACTAGACATATATTTAAAATGAATAAATATAATAAAAATGGTACAAGACCTAGTGAAACACTCATTAAATTTTATTGTAAATGTTCAAAGAAAACCTAAATAAATAGTTATACATGTTCGTGGATTTGTAAAAATGTAATTTCTTCCCAAACTGACCTGTCTGTTAAATGCAGCACCAATAAGTATCTCAACAGCTGATTCAAGCAGATTCAGATTATCAAGCAAAGATCCTGGAAGAGTCTAGAAGAAATAGGTGGGGAAACTGTTTCGCTTGTTATCAAGATCTCTTATAAAGCTATAATAACTAAATAAGTGTACTATTGTCAAAAAGAAAGAAAGTGTGATAACTGGAACAAAATTGAGAGCCCCACAAATTATTCCTGTATATATGGAAACTTGATAGATGATTGTCTTAGTTTGCCAGAACTGCTATGACATTTACCACACAGTGGGTTGGCTTAAACAACAAGAATCTATTGGTTCATAGTTAGAAAGCTAGAAGTCCAAAATCATGATGTCCACAAGGATATGCTTTCTCCTGGAATTGATATCATTCTGGTGATGGCAGTTCTCCATAATATGGTGACGTCTTTGGTCTCTTCTTATTGCATTTTCTCACTTCTGGCTTCTACTGACTGCCTTTGAATTTCCTCCCTTTTTATGGCTTCCTGTCATACAGACTAAGGTATATCCTGATTCAGTTTGGCCACACTTAATGCATTATAACATCCTCAATGGTCCTGTTTACAAATGGGTTCATACATAGAGAATATGGATTAAGATTAGAACATGATTTGTGGTGTACATGAGTCAATCCCCAGTAATAATAAAGGTGGTATTGTCCATCAAAGTGAAAAGGATTGTCCTTTGATAAGAAATGGTGATAAGAAGTATCAAAAAATCGTACTGGGTCTTTACGCCATCTACAAAAATCAATTCTATGTGATTTAAAAACATAAATATGAGAGGAATATTTTAAGACATTTTAAGATGATATAAGAGAAACATAGTGCCCTCAATGTTAGGAATTACTTGTTTTACAAACAAACAAAAACTCTAACCTGTAATAATTGATCATTTCAACTGCATTAAAATTAAAATTTTTGGGCAAAAGACTCCAAAAAAGATGAAAAATCAAACAACAAAAAGGTTGAAGAAACTCATAACATATATTATCATCTTATAGAGAACTCCTACTGATCACTAATAAATGAGATATACAAACCATTAGAAAAATGGATGTAGGGATATCAGTTAGGAGGCTACTGTATTAATCCAGGATGAGTAATTAGTGACTGGACCAAGGTTAGAATAGTGGGGATTTATGTATGTATGGTATGTATAGTCTAGTAGGGATCAGGTGATACATATGTAAGCTATGGAGAAAAATAAAAAAGGGTAAAGGGATAGTTGAGAGAGGATGGATTTGGGATATATCTTTAAGATATGATAAACATATTTTATGATGCATTGGCTGAGCGTGTAAGAAAAATTAAAGTGAGAAATTAAGGATGATTCCTCAATTTGAGGCTTGAGCAATTGATTGACATTTACCAAGATAGGGGAGCCTGAGGATAGTGCAGCTTGCTTGGGACTGAGTGATTAGTTAAGAATTTTGTTTTAGGCATGTTAAGTCTAAGATGCCTATTAGTTAACCAGTTGCATAAACTTCAACTGAAGGAGTCTTTTTATGTAACTATTTAATATATCAAGAGTAAAAATCCTACCTATATATCCTAAAAAGGTAATTGGTAAAGTTCTCCATCATTTGTTTTTCAGAAAAAAAAAACCTTAATAAAATAGGAATAAAAAAGATATTTTATGTTTATTGATGAAACATTGGAATAATTTCTCTTGATAACAGTGTCAGGATATGACACTACATCCATAATTACAACAGTCATCTAAAAAATAAAATTATTTAAGGGAAATAAATATGCATAAAATTTGGAGATGGTGGCAAATTTATTATACATGTATTAGCCTCTAGCCAGATTCATTTCATTGAATAGACCCATTGATGCATTAAGAACTAGAACTTGGAAGGAAGCAATTTTGCAGAGCTAGAATTCCATAGGAGTTGGTAGAGTGAATGTTTTGATACTATGCTTACTCCATTATAATAATTCATAGGTGAGGTAGTTTAGGGCTTGAACCAAGATGGTAAGAGATTTACTGGAGATGAAGAGACATAGGTAATAAAAATTAGTGAGCTAGAAATTCACAATTTGACTAAGTGAAGCACTGAGTAGTTTTTAGGGCATTGAGACTATCTGTATATGACTGTGGTGGATGCATGACTATGCCTTTGTCAAAACTCATAAAACCTTATGACACAAAGAGTAATCCTTAACGTATGCAAACTTTACAAAATCTATTGGGAGGTTGGGGAATCCCAGGATGGAATGCAGACTGTAGCAAAATAATTACATGTATTACAAACATGTGACATAGCCTCACTGAAGAGGATGGGGGGGGCAGGTGCTGCTATAAGTAATTTGAGAAATGACTGGAAACTGTAGAACTAAAGACAAAACTGTAAAAAGCACTACTCTAGTTGGTAAAGTTGTATCTCCTGGAGGTATATTGGGCTAATAATTCTGAAAATACTGAATAATATTGGGTTAGAGTCAGAGACATCAGTCTGAACTTATATTTAGCTTAATATAGATACAGATAGAAAGATGTGAAAATAGTTGTAGATATGAGTAGATACATGGGTTAGGATACATACATATATTTCCTAGCTCTGTTCACTGACAGGGCTGGGAAGCAATAACACTCCAGTAGCAACAAGCACATTCACTTCCCAGATCGTGGCTTCTAGTACCATTCTCTAATAAAAGGAACCAGGCATCTTTGCAGAAATGCTGATTCTAGTGCGGAGGGGACATACAAGATGAACCTGGAGCATCTTGTATATCAAAGAGAAAGGGTGTACTTAAAAAACCAAACTGATGGAGGCATGTCAAAGGTATATAGGGATAAACCTAAAAGAGCTCCAAAAGGCCAAAGCTGGAACAATTTGAGGATAAAAATAAATAAAGTAGTATTGCATTATAACACAAAATATAAACCAAGTATCCATGAGTGCCTAATGATATAAATAAATAAATGAGAGAGAAGCAACAAATCTCCCATATAGAATTCCAAATAATTTGTGTAGATGCTCTCCTCTAAAGAGATGGAGCTTAGTTAACTCCCCACCTCTTGAATATGAACTGTGCTTAGTAACTTGCTCCTGAAGAATACAGTATGCAAGGGGAATGGGGAGTAACTTTTGAGTGGAGCAACCTGACAAACACTACCTCAACCAGGTGATCAAGGGCAACATCAACAGTGATCAGTCATGATGATAGTATGTGCCTTTAATATGAAGTGATGAGAATGGTACTTCATCTGTTTTCTTCCTCCAAAAAACCACTATAACCCCAATTTAATCATGAGAAAAACATCAGACAAACTTCAACTGAGGGACTTTTTTCAAAAATATCTAATCAGTGCTCCTCAAAATTGCCAACCTCATAAAAAAAAGGCAAGACTGAAAAACTGACAGTCTAGAGGAGCCTAAGAAACATGGTTAGTAAATGTAATGCCAGCTCTTCTTTGCAGCCAACTCAATGGGCAAAGAATCAGAATACCATTTCCTTTCACTGTTATTAAAGTCAATATGTAGTTCAACCTTAAAATAACTTAGGTATTACACAGATACCTCTATCTGGCTCCATCTAGCCCTAAAGCCTAAACCACTTTGGCCTTCAGTTAGATACTGCTAGTAGAGGGGTTAAATCAACAATAGCAACCATTATTTCCTCAACAATATTTTCATCTTTACTTTGAACATTGTGTTTAGGAGTAAAAGGAAAAGGTTATCCGTTACAAATCTCACTGTAGGAATGTCTTGGTGTAGCCCATTTTTTCATAATTAATGCCTTTTTTAATTAGATGCTGTATCCATTTTAAGATGTCAGTATCAGAATAGTCATCCTTTCCTTTGTAATCTACTAAATAGATCATAACACTATACCTTACTTTAGGCTATTGCTGAATAGGTCTAAAGATATCAAATGAGATACGTGTAGTTGGTTATTTTATTCAACAGTTCAACCATTTTTTGGTATATAATACCCTGGCTTTCATAACATTCCAAAAAGAACTATTTTAATCTCTGAAATATAAAAAAAAATAATGTATTTTCTATGTAATCTTACAGGGTCTTCATCATGGTGTCATATTTATTTCTAATTATTTTCCTGACAGAAAGAAAAAAAAACTTGACTATTACTAAGGAAACTCTTGAAGTATTGTGTGTGGGGGGGGTGTTCCATCTTTTGGTTTACTGAAAATATAAGTTGGTTTTTTAAATTATAGTACTTCTTTGGAGAAGATGTATTTTAAAACTTTTTTGAGAAGGACTTTGTGAATGGAGTTTTATTCTCTTGGAAAATCTGAAGGAAAAAAAAATCTGTTTTACAATCAAATGTCTTGCCAGTGACATTCAATAGGGATGTTATTAATAACATGATGTTTAACTATTAATAAATAGGGTTTCTTGATAAAATGAAAATTTTAAAAATGGATCTAGGAGCAACCATGTTGCATTTTGATATGATAACAATGGACACATGTCTAATCTCCTAAAACCATGTTTAATTTATTTTGCTAACTTACTTAAAAATTAACTAGGGTTAAGGGAATAAAATTAGATTTTATTCTGAGGGGATAAAAAAGGAATAAAATAATACATGTCAACATTTAAACAACTATGATTTCTCAGGTATCATTTTGAATTTGAATTTGAATTTCATTTAACTGATGACACACACACTGACCCAATTGGTTAAATTAACTGGGTAATTGATCGTGTTCCTTCAACTAATTGCACACCATAGGCAAGATTTATTTTATTTCCCCCCAGAAATCATTACTTCTATCTGATACATTGCAATGTATATAATTTCTTAGATATTTTAGAAGGATAGTGTACAAAAAGAAATTACATACTATTAAAATGTAGCTTAGTATCATTACACAGAATATTAAATTGTGTCCCTGTGTGTCCTCATTAGAGACTGGAACAAAACCAATCTGAGTTTCCTCTGTTCAGAGCCAAAATTTGCTTACAACGTTTGAGAATAATATATACTTGGAGTCAGGAAGGCGGTAAACTTAGTGGTTAAATTTCAACTGAAACCAGATAGTCTGGGTTGACATCTCAAGTTTACTACTAACTTAAGCAGGTCACTTAATTCTTACTGAAATTCAGCTTCCCCACTTGTAAAAACTATCTTATAAGGTGTTTGAGGCAATCAAATTAGATAAGACACTAACATAGCACCTAGCATTATAAATTACTCATTGATTAGCAATTATCACTATTAGATTGGTGGAGCCGGGAAAGTTGAAGCCATGGTAGTGTAAGGACAAGCAAGTGACTTTGCTTACAGATTTTAAAAAATGTAGCCTGGAAAAGGCTAAGAAAATTTCAGTTCAATTGTTTGTTGTTACCTAGGATAAACCTCTGGGATTCTGGGAAAGAGGGCACTAGAAGAGGCAGTTGGAAAAGGAAAGAAATAGCTGTTTTTCTCTGAAGATTTTTAAATCTTTTTGCCTATGCTCCAAGATGATGGAGAAAGTAGCCAGGGATATGGTATTTTTTTCTTTTTCTTCTAGAGATTTAAATTATTTGAAGAGTTTGTGTTCTAGTTTAAGAAATGCACCTAATACAAAAAAAGCACATTAAATATGAATGGGGGCCCTTATGTGTTCTTATTTCCTCACAAACTAGAATTAAAGAAAACCCACTGTTCTTCACTTGTATGCAAATTGTTAAGTTGGATTGTGCTAACACTGCTCCCTTGGGAAGTGGTGAAGATAATAATCTCCTAAGGAATGGGAAAGGAAATCCTAGGATGTTTAGGGCTTCTCCCTGTAGGTGAAGAGATGTTCTCAAACAAAGTTGAAAGGTGACTTTTACTTTGGGCCATGCTTTAATAGGTTCCCCTCAGGCAATATTTTTCATGTTATCAAGGAGGAAAGTTAACAAGGAAACATGTTAGGATGTTTTAAGCTGTTTTTATCAGGAGATAAAGGAGCCCAATACACATCTGAAGAAGGAGTCAGTAATGAAAGGAAAATTCGACCTCAAATCAGGAATAGTTACAAAAAATGACAACCTAATCCTGTTTTGAATTAAAGAAAGTATGCTGGAATTGTCTCAATTCCCCTGTTTTTGCTACTTCAACTTTAATTCATATTGTGCATTAATGGTGGTATTATCAATCAAAACGCTGGTGATTGTGTAATGGTGCAGAGAGAAAAGAGAAACTATGACAACTGAAAAAAATAAAATCAGACATTGAGTGCAAGATTAGTGAATCTTCATAATGTAATTTACACCAATTGTATATGTAATTATTAAAAACAAACTAGCCTAGTTTATCAGGTGTACCTATCCATGATATTACCAATAATTTATGATGTTGCTTCTTATTCTCCTCTTTTGTGTATATTTCGGGATCATACTATGGAAAATGCTGCCTTCTTCTCCATTCTTTTCTGAAGATAATGGGCACTGAGTTTGGACTACCATAACACATAGGTAGCACTATCCAATAGAAAATTTCTGTGGTGAAGGAAATACTCTATATCTGTGCTGTCCAACATAATAGCTACTAGTCACATGTGGTTATTGAGTAATTGAAAAGTGACTAGTGAGACTGAAGAACAGATTATTAAAAAAAACAGCTTTATTGAATTATCTTTGGAATACAATAAACAATATAGCTACCATTTGTATTTCCAGTGCTCATTATTCCTTTGTGTAGATCCATCCATATTTCCATCTGGCATCATTTTTCTTCTGTTTGAATTCTTACTTTAACATTACTTTTAGTGTGGATCTGAAGGTGATGGATCTTTTCAGCTTTTGGGTATCTGAAAATATTCAAAAGAATATTCAAAACTGTTTTTGAAATATATTTACACTGGATATAGAATTCTATATTGAGGGTATTTTATTTTGTTTCATTTCTTCAGTACGTTAAAGATGCAGCTCCAATGTCTTCTCACTTGCATTGTTTCCAATGAGAAATCTGTTGTCCTGTCAATATGTAATCTTGATGTGTCTTTTTTCTCCAATTGCTTTATGATTTTTTGTTTATTACTGATTTTGAGAAATTTGGTTATGATGGATGTTGATGTCATTTTCTTAGGGTTTCTTGTGCTTGGGTCTCATTGAAGTTCTTTGAATTGTGAGTTTATGCTTCATCCAAGTAGGAAAATTTTCAACCATCATGTGTTGAAATATTTTTTGTGCTCCTACCGAGCTTCTTCAAGATTACAATTATACATATATTAGGCTTCTTGAAATCCTGCCACATCTCACTGATATACTGTTCATTTTTGAAAAATCTCTTTCTGTATTTCCTTTTAGATAGTTTCTATTTCTGTCTTCAAGTTCACTAATCTTTTCTTCTGGATGATCTAATCTGTCTTTATTTCTATTGAGTATATTCTTTATCTCACATATTGTGATTATTATTTTTGGAGGTTTGATTTGGGTCTTTTATGTATAGAATGCACTTATAGTAACAGTTTTTAATATCCTTGTTTTCTAATTCTAACATTTATATCAGTTCTGGGTCTTGAATATTTTTCTCATATGCATACACTCACCTGTACAGTACTTAGCTAAATGTTTGGTGGGATTGTTCTGCAGATCCCTGTTGTTCTCTCTGCAGATCCCTCCTTTCCAGATCTATGTTCTGCAAGAGATAGCTGCTTTATCTCAACTCAGAAAGTCCAACTATCTCCAACTGGGTTCCTAAACCCTAGAAATTCTTTCAAGGAAATAAACTGGGGCAATCATAGGGCTCATCTTATTTGGTTCCCATCTCTCAGAGACCTTTATTTCTTGTTGCCTGATGTCCATATATTGACAATGATTGTTTCATATATTTTGCCATTTTTTTAGTTTATTTCATGTGGAAGGATAAATCCTGCCCCTGTGTTTCTATCTTGGTCAGAAGTGGGAGTCAAGAAATGGATTTTTATTTTAATTTGTTTTAATTTATTTAAAATTAAACTTAAATGGTCATATATGGCTAGCAGATGCCATTATGGACAATGATTCAAAAGCCAGAGCTACCAACTACTCATCCCAAATTAACAATAAAATTTTTACTGTAGTGATTATTTTCACAAGATATCACAGTCTATAACATTTCCCTGTAAAATATGTCTTTTGGATACCATTAGAAGTCTTATAGTCATGTACATTTCATAGTATAGGCTGGCCTTGATTATTGCATTCACTTTGGAGTACTAGAATGGTCTATGTGGTTTGTATTTGACATACAAGTTGGAGAGTAAGGAAAAGACCAGAGAGACTAAAACAAAGTTTCAAAATTAAATACCTATTTAAAAAGGAAAACTGAATTATCATAGTCAGTTAAAATTGACAATACCACAGGCATCAAAAACCTGAGAAATAAAAACAGCCATGGAGGAGGAGGAGGCGGCTCTTGCACCGCCGTGGGACCCGCGCTCCCCGCACCCCTGGTGCCCCCTGGAGCTGCTGCTGCCGGAGCATGTCAGGGCGAGGCCAAGTGGGTGGCATGCCAGGGCTGCAACTGCTCCCTGCTCGCTGCCCCTGCCCAGCCCACGCCCAGAGGCCGCCCGGAGGCCACAGCCAACCACCAGTCACTTGGATTCAACTTGGATGCATTTGCTGTAAATTGCAGCATTCAGTTGGTGAGAGGCCGTTGAGGAAACAGGCACCAATACAGCAGATTTGACTTCCAATGGGATAGATAACAATTAGCCACCAGCAGCATGTCAGAGTATTGAACCCAGATCTTCTTAACAGAATTAATAAAAAGCTTTCACAATCACAGTAGATGAAGAACTACTGGTAAATTGATCAGGATTTTTCCCTGTCCTCCAAAGAAAAGAAAGGAATGAGGTTACTTGCAAGTTAAGATGCAGTTTAAGATGAGTCATTTAAAGATAAAACTGAATAGAATCCAATTAGAGAAGACCGCAGGTGTTTTAAGCCTCTGGAATTGATGAACTAACATATGTAGGCAACAAATATGATGCCTCAGTCAAGTTTAAGCAACTGCAGCAAAGGTGAAAAAATTGTAGACTGCATGTACCTTCATCTGAAAAGATGGTTTCAACTTCTACCAAGCTGAAGTAGGATCTTCAAGGAGGATATGACAGTTCTGCTTCCGTGGAGTGAGAAGAACAGGTACTGGGGACCTTTGAAGTCTCCACGGGCAGAATGGGCCTTTAAATTTTTCTAGCTTAAAACCAAAAAGCTAGCAATGCATAAGTATCCTATGGACATCATCACAGTCATCACAACAATGGCCTTCATTGCGGAATGTTTGGAAGGTGCCAGAAGAGAGAGAATCGAGGACTTTCCTAGATGATGGTCAGCAGTTGGCAGTTGTAGGGAGGAAACACTTTTGATAGAAATGTCAAGGAGCCCCTACATATTTAGCGAGTTTCTGCTATACATATATAGAGATTATCCCAGGGGAGGAAAAAGAGAAGTACAGAAAGTGATTTCTGCTGATTACAATTATGACTTATTTTCTTTTTTCTTTCTTTTTTTAATTGACAGATGGGGGGGGATGAAGAGAGCCAGGTAGAACTGTAAGAAACTGTCAAGTCCATGACCAATCTAAAGAGGCAAACCCTTCCCAATGCCAGCTGACTGTAGCTCTAGTGCCATTCATTCAAAACATATTTATTGAGCGCCCACCTGTGTCATGCTCTCTTTTGAGTACTGGGGTTAAATTAGTAAATCAAAGGGACAAAAGCCCGTGCCATTGTGGCCCTTACATTTTCAAACAGTTTGTCACCATCTAATATAACCTGTAATTGATTTTGCATCTTCCTTTTAAAAAATTTCTCTCTTGACTGTCAAAAAATATATATATACCAGAAATATAACCTAGGCATATCAATTAACTGTCTATATAACTGTATTATACCTTTAAATTTTTTTTTCAATTGTGGAAACATATATACAGCTTAATCTTCCCATTCCAACCCCTCCCTAGCATTCCATTAGTGGGATTAATCACATTTAGAATGTTGCAATGCCATCACCTTCCCACCATCCATTACTAGAAATTTCCCTTCACCCCAAACAGAAACCCTACACTCATTTCTTAACTCCCCATTGCCCCTTCCCCTACTTCTTATAACCCATACTCTACTTTTCTTTTCTATGATCATATTCCCTGATACTTTCTTTGTGTTTACCATGGGCTTAAATTTAACCTCTTAAATCTGTAACAATCTTGTTTTTCTTTGCTACCGACTCAACTTTAATAGGACACAGAAACTATGTTCCTATACTCCTCCATTCCCCCACTTTTATGTAGTTCTTGTCAAAAATTACATATTTTACATTGAGTCCAAAACCACTGATTTATCATTACCATTTATGTATTTTAGATCGTGTAAGAAGTAAATAGTGGAGTTACAAATCAAAAATACAGTAGTATTGGTATTTATATTTACCACGTGATCTTTACTGGAAATCTTTATTTCTTCATGTGCTTTCAGTCAATTGTTTAGTGTCCCTTCCTTTCAGCCTGCTCAATTCCCTTTAACATTTCTTATAGGACTGATCTACTGGTGATGAAGTCCCTCAGCTTTTGATTATCTGGGAATTTTTCATTTCTACCTCATTTTTAACCTCCAGGTTTTTGTGAATTTTCTAAGTCTCTGATGGTTATTGACTTCTATTTGTATTCCATTGAGGTCAGAGAATGTGATTTGAATAAATTTCATTTTTTTTTTAATTTATTGAGGCTTGTTTTATGTCCCAACATATGGTCTATTCTGGAGAAAGATCCATGATCACTAGAGAAGAATATGTGCCCTGGTGATTGGGGATGTAATGTTCTGTATATGTCTGTTAAATTTCTCTGTATCTCTCTCTCCTTTCTTTGTTTCTCTGTCTGTAGGGCTCTTTTAGTATCTGAAGTTGGGGAGGTCGTCTATTAGCAAAATCTCTCAGCATTTGTTTGTGAAAAATTTAAGGTCTCCCTCAAATCTGAAGGAGAGTTTTGCTGGATAAAGTATTCTTGGTTGGAGATTTTTCTCTCTCAGAATTTTAAATACTGCCTTCTTGCCTCCATGGTGGGTGCTGAGTAGTCACTACTTCGTCTTATGTTGTTTCCTTTGTATGTGGTGAATTGCTTTTCTCTTGCTGCTTTCAGAACTTGCTCCTTCTCTTCAGTAATTGCAGTCTGATCAGAATATGTCTTAGAGTGTGTTTATTGGATTTATTCTATTTTGGAGTTTGCTGGGCATTTATGCTTTGTGTATTTATATTGTGTAGAAGGTTTGGGAAGTTTTCCCCAACAATTTCTTTGAATCCTCTTTCTAGACCTTTACACTTCTCTTCCCCTTCTGGGACACCAATGATTCTTAAATTTGGACATTTTATTTTATCTGTCATATCCCTGAGATCCATTTTGATTTTTTTGATTTTTTCCCCCATTCTTTCTTTTGTTCCTTCATTTTCCATTCTGTGGTCCTCGAGGACGCTGAGTCATTGTTCACCTTCCTCTAATCTTGTACTATGAGTATCCTGAATCTTTTTAATTTGGTCAACAGTTTCTTTTATTTCCATAAGGTCATCTATTTTTTTATTTACTCTTGCAATTTCTTCTTTATGCTCTTCTAGGGTCTTCTTTATGTCCTTTATATCCTGTGCCATGCTCTCGTTGTTTGTCTTTGGTTCTTTGATTAATTGCATCAAGTACTGTGTCTCTTCTGATCTTTTGATTTGGGTGTTTGGGTTTGGGTTCTCCATGCTGTCTGGTTTTATCATATGTTTTAAAATTTTCTGTTGTTTTTGGCCTCTTGGCATTTGCTTTACTTGATAGGGCTCTTTCAGGGTATAAAAAATGCCAATCTCTAATTTGTCAGATCTACAGCTTGGTGGCGTACACTTTCTCTAATAAGCAGATGGCGTCCGCGAGTCACCTATTCCCCTCAAGTCAGTTCTCCCTAACTTTGTCTTTGTGGTGTGTGGGGATCTGATTCTTGTGGGGTTCAATTGGTGCACTAAGTTTGGGTGTGTTGTGGGTGCTGTCCGCCCTGAATGTGGGGAGTGTGTCTGGGTGGTTAGGGAGGCAGGGCAGCTCCCAGGTGTTCTGGAGATTTAAGGCTGTTGCAAATGTCTAAGCCTTCGTTTCAGTCTTGCCACAGATTGTCTCTGTCCTGACCCACAAGTCCTTGGTATTGGCATAGGGTCCCTGGGATTTCCAAGTGGGCCCCCCTTCTCAGCCATGCTCTTCCAGGACCTCTGCTGAGGGAAGGCTGTGCCACATCACAAGTGTACACCAGCCCTCCAGGGGCACTCCCAGCCTGCTGTAAAGATGGTTGAATGGGGCATGTTAATTTCCCCTTTTTGCACAGCTCTGCCTTTCCAGCTCCAGGACAATTATCTGTGGGTGCACTAAAGGCCACTGTCCATGGCTGAAATTGTGGTGTGTGCATGGTGCTGTGGGAAACACTCCCCATCACACTGGGACCTTGGTGCTGCTCTGGGCTATGACTCTGGCCCCAGGCAGGAGCGTCCCCAGCCTGCCGGGAAGATGGCTGCAAGGGGTGCAGTTTCTTTCTCCTTTTGGTTCCCCTCTGCCCCCTGGCCCCGAGACAATCAGCAGTGGGTGTGGGAAGGGCTATCCTCCATGCCAGACAGTGAGGTATTGGCACAGTCTGCTCCTGCCGTGCTTCACTGGTTTTTTTTTTTTAAAAGAACTAGTCCATCTCCAACCAGTGTAGTTTCCTCACACTGCAGCGTGGCTGCTGGACTTTCAACCAGCTCACTCACTTGTTTCAAAATGCAGACTCCTGGTTTCACCAAATGCATGGTCCTTGTGGATTTAGCAGACCTTGTCCAGCTGGTACATCACCGGAACTGGTTTTCTGGGTCACTTTCTGGCTTTTATCTAGTATTTTTCATGGAGGTATTTTTTTGCCCTGTCTCACCTAGCCGCCATCTTAGGTTCTCTCCTATACCTTTAATTTTTACATTTTTAGTTGAATATTCTTTTGATTAACCTCTTCTTATGGTAAACATTTTAACAATATTTTCAATGTAGAAAAATAGAAAGATAATTCGGTCTTTACTGTAGCGTGTTTGATTTTAATTTCTTATTCATTAAAATATTAGAAAAAAACATGTTCACACTCCCAACTCATGATTAATAATGTCCTGTACATTTTTAGGATTGTTGTTAAAGTTTGGAAAACTTCTGTCAAGTTTCTTTGATATAGTGAACTTCAGGATTTCAGGGCATTTAAAGAGTTCTTGTGCTGTAATTAATATTAAATGTTCTTTGAATTGAAATACTTATAAACATGTTTGTCCTCAATATCCTCCTTGAAGGGTATATATTAAGTTTAAGGTATCTTCACTGCTGTCAATATGTCATATATGATAGGAAAAAACTTGCATTCTGACTAACCATCAATGAGAATTGAATCATCCACTAAAAATTTTACATGTCTGATGATTGTCTCCAAAATTTAAAAAGTTATTTCTCCTTAATTATCTGATGTTTCTAGTGCTGGACACTAAAAAACACATCCATATGTGCTAACTTCTGACCCTGCATCTTTGAGTCATTACACCAATTGATTCAGCACATAAGTAGTAGAAGTATTCCTAGAAGCCATTCAAATACTTGGATGTGTATCAGTTACCAAACTATACACATTAGTAAATGCAAAACAATAAATATACCCAAATAATTTCAAAGTAAATGTATTATTTGCTTGACTTCTCCTCAATTTCATCCTCCAAATGCCTGTGACTCTCCAATGTCAGTGGACTCAGTGGAGAGGGGAAGAAGGATGGAAAAAGACAGTAGCTTATCCTATTGCAATGAAGACATGGTACTTTTCAAATTTTACTAAAAATATATGACCATGAAAAAGGTTACTAGGGTCCCGCTCAAGACCTTGAAGATGTTTGTTCAAGTGAGGAGTCCTGAACTTAAACTTCATTAGCTTCACAGGAAATCAAACTCTGACTGTAATCATCAGTCTTGCCCCCTTTTCTTCACATTGAGTTTCCATATAATTGTTGCATTATGAATTCCTTTGGTCGTTTGCTCAAGTTTTATCAATTCCTCCAAGTCCTTTTCCTTCATTCCTTCTACATACACAACTACCAGTTTCTGAAATACTGCATTATGTATAATCATTTTCCCTGATTACTTCTATCAAAGATTATACCATGCCTATAAAATAATTTACAAATTCTGGAATTCAAGCCTCTCCACATTGAAAGCCCTTCTAACTACTTCCATAACTCCCTTGTGCCAAATCACTGCTCCCAGTGTTGATCTTTTCATTAAGCAAGGACCACTCTTTACACTTTCCCATACTTCAGAGACTTTGCATAGGTGTACTCCTCTCTCTAAACCACGATTTTGTATCCAAGTATTTTTGAAACCATTGCACATCAAGCTTAGTAGCTCAGTATTTTCTTCTTCCTCCAAATTCCTGGAAACATATTACTGATATGTATAGCTGATATGTATACGGTATAATATCAGTCATCCATTACTTAGCATAGATATTGATAATTTCTAATTTTTAAAATATTCTTTCTCTAATACAAATTTGTAAATCTCTTAAGTCATAAGTTTTGCCTAGTTCCATGTCTTATGCATACATATTAAGAATTTATTGAGAAGGTGCCAAGATGACTATTGGAAATAAGTAACATCCTCTTGGCTTAATTTTTAACATTAATAGTTAACTATTTGCTTTCTATTCATGCTAATAGTAATCAAATACTATACAACAATTTAAAGTTATTATGTAATAATATATCAGTAATTTTCTCATGCTGTTCTGCCCTCTTTGAAACAGACATTTTGGAAAGTTTTAGGAAGGGCTGACGAAGAGTAGAAAGGAAGCAAAAACATTACCTGATGCCTTAACCATCAGTCTTTGAAATCAAAGGGAAGAGAAAAAAACAGTAAAAGTAGGGCATCTGAAAGATACTTGTTGAAATTAATTAAAAGGCATTATTTTCACTTGACTAGTAAAATTGTATCTTACACTCAACAGTTGTAAGATGAAAATTTGCATAGTAAAATCACCCCTGAAAATACTTAAAATTCTCCATAAACTGATATATATATGGTTTAACCACACATATATGGTATGTATATGCAGTAAAATTTTTTCAATTATTTGTGTGTAAAATCATAAAACAAATAGAAAAATGTGCACCATAATCTATAGTTATGTGTAAACCTTTTCCTGTATCTTTAATTACATAAAAGAGAGTTGTCTACAGTTGAATTTACATGAATTAAGCCATAATTTGAGAGGTAGAACTATGTAGGTAAAAGTAAAGATTCAGGGAGTCAGACCATTTGGGTTTGATTCCGTGCACTATAGTGTCTTGCAATATGATCCTTTTTGTATATGCAAAGTAAATTTTTTTTTTATTGGAGAAGTTGTGGGTTTACAGAACAAGCATGCATAAAATACAGGATTCCCATATACCACCCCACCACCAACATTTGGATTAGTGTGGAAAATTTGTTACAATTGATGATAGCACTTTTTTTGTGATTCTACTATATTTTTAATAGTAATTACATTTGTTACAATTGATGAAAGATTATTAAAGTAGTACTATAACTATTCTGTATAGTACACATAAGGTTATTTCTCCCCATATTTCCAAACTATTATTTATTTTTTTCATGCATGTCTGTATTTTATTACTCATCTACCCATACACTGGATAAAGGAGGCATCAGTCCCAAGAATTTTGCTATCACATGGTCACAAGATAAAAGCCATACAGTTATACAATCATTATCAAAGATCAAGGCTACTGGGTTACAGTTCAACATTATCAGGTATTTCCTTCTGGCTACTCTAATTAACTACAAAATAAAATGAAATAAGTATATAATGAGTCAGTAGACATACTCTTCTCCATTACAACTCCTCCCTCTCATTTGATCATTCTAGCAATCTTCAAGGGCAATAACCATTCTAATTCTGCATGCTGAAAGGGGTGTCAACATTTTGAAGAACAGGAATGAAACTGGTTGATGTTCTTGGAGAGATTGGTACCTCTGTCAGTACTGGTACTAAGCCCTGGTTTCAGGGCTTATCTGGCATAGGAACAATCTGGAGGTATTAAGTTTCTGAAAAAAAATAAACTTAATAAGTAAAACTTTTATAGAATTGTAGATAGAGTCCAGGGTATTCTCTAGGGTTTTCAAGAATACTGTTGTTTAGGGCTTGGCATACTGTGGCAAATTGCAATATCTGGCTGAAGCTTGCATAAGAGTAACTTCCAGAATGATCTCCTGACTCTATTTGAAATCTTTTAGCCACTGAGACTTTATTTTGTTTCATTTCTTTCTCACCTTTTGGTCAAGAAGGCATTGTCAAGTTCACAATGCCAGAGAGACTTACACCCCTGGGACTCATGTCCCACACAGGGGGAGGGTGGTGAGTTTATTTGCAGAGTTTGGCTTAGAGAGAGAAGACATATCTGAGCAATGAAAGAGGTTCGCTGGGGGTTAGTCTTAGACATAATTATGAGTATGTTTAGCTTTGCCATTACAGAAATAAGTCTCATAAGGGCAAGCCTCAAGATCAAGGGCTTGGCTTATTAATTTGGAAGTCCCTAATCCTTGAGAGAATATCAGGAGTTCCCCAGGTGGGGAAGTTTAATACTTCCACTTTTTTTTCTCCAGTCCCTCAAGGGACTTTGCAAATACTTTTATTATTATTATTATTGTTATTATTATTGTTATTTTATTTTGCCCTAAATACTCTGGAATTTATCAGGGCATTGCATTAACCTTACAGAATAACAAGATCTCATTCCCTATTCTATGTTCCGTGTACTTAGGTTGTTTAAATAAACTGACCAGACATGTTAAATTAGATAGTGTGCTACAGAGAATTTAAATTTTGGACAAAATAAACATCTCTTGCTTGGGTTTCACACAGATGTTGAAGTTTTAACATACAGGCAATATCATAGGCCATACAATATTTGTCCTTTTGTTTCTGGCTTATTTTGCTCAACCCTCAAAGTTCATTCACTTCATTGTATATCTCACAACTCCATTCCTTTTTTGTAGCCACACAAAATTCTATTATATGTATACACCACAGTTTGCCCTTCTGCTCTTCAGATGATGTACATTTGGGCCACCTCCATCCATTGGCAATGATGAATAATGCTGCCATAAACACCAGTGTGCAAATGTCTTCATGTCCCTGCTTTCAGTTCTTTCAGGCACAAACCTTGTAATGGGATTGCCAGATAACATGGCAACTCCATACCCAGCTTCCTGAGGAACTGCCACACAGCCTTCCGGACAGACTGCACAATTCCACTTCCCCACCAACAGTGAATAGATATGTCTCTTTCACCACATCTCTTCCAGCACTTGTAGTTTCCCGTTTATTTTTTAAACAGTTTTATGCACACACCATACAATCCATCCTAAGAGAACAATCGATGGCTCCTGGTATAATCACTTAGTTATGCATTCACCACCACAATCTGTATGAGAAAATTCTCATTTTTTCTGAAAAGAAAGAAGGGAAAAAAAGAAAGGAAAAAAAATTCTATACTTCTCCCTTATATCCCCCTCTTTTTGACATTTAGCTTTGGTATATTGCCGTTATTACAATTAATGAATGAATGTTACAGTGATAATGTTAACTACAGAACTTAGCTTGCATTAATTGTATTTTTTTCATATACCTTCCCATTTTTAACACCTTGCAATATTGTCATACATTGTTCTCATTAATGTAAAACCTTTCTTATATTTATACAATTAACCACCATCATTGTCCAATCTAGGTTTTGCTAGGTTATACAGTCCCAGTTTTTATCTTTTAGCTTGTCTTCTGGTGACATACATGACTCTAGCCTTACCGTTTTTAACCATACTTACACTCAACTTTGTTAATTATGCTTACAGTATTGTGCTGCCACCACACAGTATTGTGCTATCCATTTCTGAACCTTTACAATCAACTTTATTGGACATTCTGTACTCCTTAAGCATCGATTGCCCGATCTCTGACCTCTTTCTACAGAGGTT
This sequence comes from Choloepus didactylus, assembly GCF_015220235.1. Lineage (NCBI taxonomy): Eukaryota > Metazoa > Chordata > Mammalia > Pilosa > Megalonychidae > Choloepus > Choloepus didactylus. The sequence goes on along the minus strand of NC_051308.1, from coordinate 64,705,253 downwards.
CCAATAACCTGTGCTCTGTAATTTAACTCTCAGAGTTTGCTCGTTATAGTTAGTTCATATTAGTGAGACAATAGAGAATTTGTTCTTTTGTTTCTTATTTCATTCAACATAATGTCCTCAAAGTTCATCCACACTGTTGCATGGGTAATGACCTCATTCCATCTTACAGCTGCATAATATTCCATTGTATGTATATACCACAGCTTGTTTATCCACTCATCCATTGAAGGATATTTGGGCTGTTTCCATCTATTGGTAATCATGAAAGATGCCACTATAAACATAGCTGTGCAAATGTCTGTTCATGCCCTGCTTTCACTTCTTCCAAGTATATACCTAGTAATAGGATTACTGGATAATATGGTAATTCTAACTTAGCTTCCAGAGGAATCACCAAACTGCCTTCCAGAGTGGCTGCACCATTCTTCATTCCCACCAACAGTGAATAAGTGTACCTATTTCTTCATATATTCTCCAGCACTTGTAGTTTTCTGTTTTATTGATAATGCCCATTCTAGTAGGTGTGAGATGATGTCTCATTGTGGTTTTGATTTGCATTTCCTTAATAGCTAGTGCAGTTGAACATATTTTCATATGCTTTTGAGCCATTTGTATTTCCTCTTTTGCCCATTTTTAAATTGGGTTGTTTGTCTTTTTGTTGTTGAGTTGTAGGATCTCTTTATATATTCTGGATATTAAATTCTTTTCCAATGTGAGGTTTCCAAATATTGTCCCCCATTGCATAGGCTGCCTTTGTACGTTCCTGACAAAGTCCTTTGATGCACACAAGTATTCAATTTTGAGGAGATCCTATTTTTTGTCTATTTCTTCTTTCATTGCTTGCACTTTGGGTGTAAGGTCTAGGAAATCACCTCCTACCACAAGAAATTTAAGTTATATCTCTACATTTTGTTCTAACAGTTTTATGGTCTTAGCTCTAATGTTTAGGTCTTTAGTATATTTATCTTTATGCCAGTACCATGTTGTTTTGATTCTGTAGCTTTGTAATATGCTTTAAAGTCAGGTAGTGTGTTCTAGTTTGCTAATTCTGCCAGAATGCAAAACACCAGAGATGGATTGGCTTTTATAAAAGGGGGTTTACTTGGTTACATAGTTATTATAGTCTTAAGGCCATAAAATGTCCAAGGTAACACATCAGCAATCGGATACCTTCACTGGAGGATGGCCAATGATGTCTGGAAAACCTCTATTAGCTGGGAAGGCACGTGGCTGGCGTCTGCTCCAAGTTCTGGTTTCAAAATGGCTTTCTCCCAGGACTTTCCTCTCTAGGCTGCAGTTCCTCAAAATTTCACTCTTAGTTGCACTTGGGATATTTGTCCTCTCTCAGCTTCTCTGGAGCAAGAGTCTGCTTTCAATGGCCATCTTCAAACTCTCTCATCTGCAGCTCCTGTGATTTCTTCAAAGTGTCCCTCTTGGCTGTAGCTCCTCTTCAAAACGTCACTCACAGCTGCACTGAGTTGCCTCTGCCCATCAGCTCATTTATATGGCTCCACCGCTCAAGGCCCACACTGAATGGGTGGGGCCAGGCCTCCATGGAAATATCTCATCAGAGTTATCACCTACAGTTGGGTGGGGTGAATTTCCATGCAAATCTAATCAGCACAAAAACGTCTGCCCCACAAGACTGCTTCAAAGAATACGGCTTTTTCTGGGGGACATAATACATTCAAACCAGCACATAGTGTGAGACCTCCAACTTCATTTTTCTTTTTCAAGGTATTTTTAGCTATTTGGGGCACCCTTAACTTCAAAATAAATTTGATTATTGGTTTTTATATTTCTGAAAAGTAAGTTATTTTGATTTTGATTCGTATTTCTTTGAATCTATAAATCAATTTGGGTAGAATTGATATCTTAACTATATTCAGTCTTCTAATCCATGAACATATTATGTTATTCTATTTATTTAGTCTTCCTTCAATTTCTTTTAGCAATGTTTTGTAGCTTTCTCTGTATAGGTCTTTTATGTTCTTGGTTGAATTTATTCCTAAATATTTGATTCTTTTGGTTACTATTGTAAATGGATACTTTTTCTTAATTTCCTCCTCAGATTGCTCATTACTAGTGTATAGAAAATACTGATTTTTTTATGTTGATCTTACATCCTGCCACTTGGCTGTACTCTATAGCTTTGCATAGATTTGTCAGGACTTTCTACATATAGGATCTTATCATCCACAAACAGTGAAAATTTTACTTTTTCCTTATCAATTTGGGTGGCTTTTATTTCTTTTTCTTAATTGCTCTAGCTAGAACTTCCAGCACAGTGTTGAATAATAACAGTGAAGTCATCCTTGTCTTGTTGCAGATCTTAGAAGGAAAGCTTTCAGTCTTTCTCCATTGAGTATGATGGTACCTCAGGGCTTTTCATATATTCCCTTTATCATGTTGAGGAAATTTCCTTCCATTCCTATCCTTCAAATTGTTTTCATCAAGAAAGGATGAATTTTGTCAAATGCCTTTTCTGCATCAAGATGATCATGTGTTTTTACCCCTTTGATTTATTGATGTGGTGTATTACATTAATTGATTTTCTCATGTTGAACAACACTTGCATACCTGTAATAAAACCCACTTGGTAATGGTGTATGATTCTTTCAATGTGCTGCTGGATTCAATTTGCAAGTATTTTGTTGAGGATTTTTGCCTCTATATTCATTAAAGGGATTGATCTGTGATTTTCTTTTTTTTGTAGTATCTTTTTCTGGCTTTGGTATTAGGGTGATATTGGCCAGGTATGAGTTAGGTAACTTTTCCTCCTGTTCTGGTTTGCTAATGCTGCCATTATGCAAAATACCAGAAATGGATTGGCTTTTTTAAAGGGGGTTTATTTGGTTACAAATTTACAGTCCTAAGGCCATAAAAGGGTCAAAACTAAGGTATTAACAAGAAGATACCTTCACTGAAGAATGGTCAGTGGTATCTGGAAAACTTCTGATAGCTGGGAAGGCATGTGGATGGCATCTGCTCTGAGGTTTTGGTTTCAAAATGGTTTTCTCCAAAATCTCTCTGGGCTTGTCTCTCTTAGCTTCTCCGGAGCAAACTCTGGGCTAGCATCTCCAGTGTGTCAGCCACAGTCTGGGCCTGTGGTAGCTCTTTTTAAAGGACTCCAATAAACTAATCAAGATCTACCCAGAATGGTGGGGCCTACACCTCCATGGAAAAAATCTAATCAAAAGTATCACCTACAGTTGGGTGAGTCACGTCTCCATGGAAACAACCTAATCCAAATATTCCACAAGATTGGATCAAAACATGGCTTTTTGGGAGACATAATATATCCAAACCAGAATACCTCCTCTTCAATTTTTTTGACGAGTTTGAGCAGGATGGGTACTAAGTCTTCCTTGAATGTTTGGTAGAATTCACATGTGTAGCCATCTGGTCCTGGGCTTTTCTTTTTTTGGAAGTTTCTGATTACTGATTCAATCTCTTGTGATTAGTTTGTGGTGGTCTTCTATTCCTTCTTTTTTTTTTTAAATTCAGTTTTATTGAGATATAGTCACATACCATACAATCATCCATGGTATACAATCAACTGTTAACAGTATGAACATATAGTTATGCATTCAGCACCACAATCTATTTCCTTACATCAGAAAGAATCAGAATAAGAATAAAAAATAAAAGTAAAAAAAGAACACCCAAACCATCCCCCATCCCACCCTATTTGTCATTTAGTTTTTATCCCCATTTTTCTACTCATCCTTCCGTACACTAGATAAAGGGAGTGTGATCCACAAGGTTTTCACAATCACACTGTCACCCCTTGTAATCTAAATTATTATATAATCATCTTTAGGAGTCCAGACTACTGGGTTGGAGTTTGATAGTTTCAGGTATTTACTTCTAGCTATTCCAATACATTAAAACCTAAGAAGTGTTGTCTATATAGTGCATAAGAATGTCCACCAGAGTGACCTTTTGACTCCATTTGAAATCTCTCAGCCACTGAAACTATTTCATCTCGTTTTGCATCCCCCTTTTCGTCAAGAAGATATTCTCAGTCTTGTGATGCCAGGTCCAGATTCATCCCCAGGAATCATATCCTGCATTGCCAGGGAGATTTACACCCCTGGGAGTAAGGTCCCACGTAGGGGGTAGGACAGTGAGTTCACCTGCTGAGGTGGCTCAATTAGAGAGAGAGAGAGGGCCACATCTGAGCAACAAAGAGGTACTCGGGGAGACTCTCAGGCACAATTATATGCAAGTTTAGCCTCTCCTTTTCAGTAACGAGCTTCATAAGGGCAAGTCCCATGATCAAGAGCTAGGCACATCAAACCACCAGCCCCAGTGTTTGTGAGAGCATCAATACCAGTCCAGGTGAGGAAATCCAGCACTTCTGCACCTTCCCCCAGCTCCTCAGGGTGGGGGTGGGGGAGCTGTAAATATATTTTTTATTCTCTGCCCAAGTTACTTTGGGATGTGTCACTATTTCACTCTAACTTATACTAACCTACCATATCTCATTTCCTATTCAAGGTTCCATGTAATTGTGGTGTATGAACAAACTAACTGTAGAGTTATACTGTTTAGAAAATACAGATCCTGCACCAAATAGACATCTCTTCCCTTGGTCTCACATGGAAGTTGAAGTTTTAAAACACAGTCAGTTTCAACCTTTACCCTTTGGCCCAGTTTGCCCTAGTCTTAACCAGATCTGCTTCATTCATATCACTAATTGAAGTCTGGGCTCTTTTTCTGCTCTTTTTTTTTTTTAACAGTTGCTGTATGCACTAATACTGACATTCATATCTGCCGAGCTCTAGCTCTGAGTTTCAAGTGTCTCAGAGATATGCACTGTTCCAGAGACCAATCAGGTCATACACTAAGGGATCAGCATCTCAAAGTCTAGAGATAGGCATTACAATTCAGGAATAGAGTTGACTGCTTACAATCCAGGGACTATTACAATAATTATGTCCACATTAGGCTATGTTCTAAGATTCAGTTTTGAGTTTACACATTGTAGTTAGTCCATATTGGTGAGGCATTATAGTGTCTTCTATTCCTTCTTGAGTCAATGCTGGTTTTTCTTGCATTTCCAGGAAGTTGTCCATTTCCTCTAAGCTGTCTCATTTGTTAACATATAGTTGCTCATGGTATCCTGTCATTTTCTCCTTTATTTTGGGGTCAGTAGTTATGTCTCCTCTCCCACTTCTGATCTTATTCATATGCATCCTCTCTCTTTTTTCCTTTGTCAGCCTAGTTAAGGGTACATCAATTTTTATTGATTTTCTCAAAGAACCAAATTTGGTTTTGTTGATTCTCTCTCTTGTTTTCATGTTGTCAATTTCCTTTATTTCTGCTCTAATCTTTGTTATTTCTTTCCTTTTGTTTGTTTTGGGCTTAGCTTGCTGTTCTTTCTCTAGTTCCTACAGGTGAGCAGTTAATTACCTGATTTTTCACTCTTTCTTCTTTTTCATACAGGCATATAGGGCAATAAATTTTCCTTCCAGCTATGCCTTTTCTGCATCCCATCTTTTGACATGTTATGTTCTTATTTTCATTTGCCTTGAGATATTTACTGATTTCTCTTGTAATTTCTTCCTTGACTCACTGGTTGTTTAAGAATGTGTTGTTTAGCCACCATACATTTGTAAATTTTCCAGTCCTCTGCCTGATATTGATTTCCAACTTCATTCCATTTTGATCCAAGTAAGTGTTTTGTATAGTTTCAATATCTTTAAATTTATTAAGAGATGCTTTGTGACCCACAATGTGGTCTATCCTGGAGAATAATCCATGAGCACTTGAGAAAAATGTATATTCTGCTGTTGTGGGGTACAATGTTCTGTAAATGTCTGACAAATATAATTCATTTATAATATTATTCAAGATCTCTGTTTCCTTATCAATACTCTAAATGTTCTATCCATTCATAAGAGTGGTGTATTGAAGACTCCAACTATTATTATAGAGGTGTTTACTTTGCCCTTCAGTGCTGGTAAGTATCACATGTATTTTGAGGCACTCTGGCTAGGTGCAAAAATATTTATGACTATTATTTCTTCTTGATGAACTAGCCCTTATATTATTATATAGTGTCCTTCTTTGTGTCTTTTAATTATTTTCCATTTGAATTCTAATTTGTCTGATGTTAACATAGCTACCCCTGCTTTTCTCTGGTTGTTGCTTTCATGAAATTTCTTTTTCCAACCTTTCACTTTCAACCTATTTTTGTTCTTGGGTCTAAAGTGAGTCTCTTTTAGACAGCATATAGTTGGATCCTGTTTTTTATTTATCCATTCTGTCAGTCTATGTCTTTTGATTGGGGAGTTTAATCCATTAGCAATTAATGTTATACTGTAAAGACAGTTCTTTCTGCAAACATTTTGTCCTTTGGATTTTATTTGTCATAATTTTTTCTTTTTACCATTTTTTAGTTACCATTACCAATTCTCTTCATGTCTACACTCTTCTCCAAACTTCTCTCTCCTTCTTTTCAGTCAGCCTGTAGCATACCCTTTATTATTTCCTGTAGATCAGGTCTCTTGTTCACAAATGTTCTCAGTGTCTGTTTGTCTGAAAATATTTTAAACTCTCCTATCTTTGAAGGACAGTTTTGCTGGGCATAAAATTCTTGGTGGTCCATTTTCGTCTTTCAGTATCTTAAGTATAACATATCACTGCCTTCTTGCCTCCATAGTTTCTGCTGATAAACCCGTATTTAGTCTTATCTAGCTTCCCTTATATGTGATGAATTGCTTTTCTCTTTCTGCTTTCAGAATTCTCTCTCTGTTTTTGACATTTGACAATCTGATTAGTAAGTACCTTGGAGTAGGTCTGTTTGGATCTATTCTGTTTAGGGTACAGTGTGCTTCTTGGACCTGTGATTTTATATCTTCCATAAGAGTGGGGAAATTTTCAGTGATTATTTCCTCAATCATTCTTTCTGCCCCTTTTCCCTTTTCTTCTCTTTCTGGGACACCCATGGCAGATATATTCATGTGCTTCATGTTGTCAATCATTTCCCTGGGATGTTGCTCATATTTATCCATTCTTTTCCCTGTCTCTTCTTTTGTGGGTAGGATTTCAGATATTCTGTCCTCTAGTTCACCAATCCTTTCTTCTGCCTCTTCAAATCTGCTGTTTTATATCTACATTGTGTCTATCATCTCTTCTATTGTGCCTTTCATTCCCATAAGTTCCGATTTTTTTTGTAAGCTTCTGAGTTCTTCTTTATAAAGCTGGATTATAAGCGTTATCATCCAGTGTCTACTCTGTATCCTTTATCTCTTTTTCTACACTTTCCTTCCATTAGTTGAATTGATTTAAAAGATTTGTTTGAATATCTTTAATTAGTTGTTTCAACTCCTGTATGTCATCTGACATTTTAGTTTTTTTCTTTGGGCCATATCTTCATTTTTCCTAGTATAACTCATGATTTTTTTTGGTGTCTATGAATCTGATTTTCTTGATTAGTTTATACTGGAGGTTATTTTCTCTCTTTTGCCTAGGGTTTTCTTGTTGGTTGGCTTGTTCTCTAACTGTTCTTTAGAATTCAGTTCCATTTGTTCTGGACCTCTAGCATAGCTTCCATTTAATGGATCAAAGTTTTTCAGCTCCTATTTTTCTGATTCTTGCTCTGACTATAAAGAAGATTTTTGAGATTGCCTTTTTATAGGAAGCCTTTCACTCCCAGGAAAAGACTTTCTCTTTCTTCTTCCTCCTCAAGAAATGCTGATCTACTGTTTTGTTTTGCTTTTAGCCTCTATATGTTTTTAAAGCTCCTTTTGTTATCTCTAGCAACTTTTACCTGGAACACCAATTCTGGGAGGAGGGTCTCATCAGATAGGATAGCGTATAGTCAGGTTTCCTCAGACAAGACAGGCTCAGGACTCATGAAGATCATGGAATTAGTATCAAGTTTCCCTGGTGATGGGACCCTGCATGGTGCCAGCCTTTTTTGTGAAGACTCTTAATTTTGTTCTTTCCCTATTCTGTCCAGCAGATGGAATTTTCCAACCCTCTTCTCCCCACAGGCCTAAAGTGGTACTGTGACTTTAATTCTTAGCAATCCCCATTCCTGCCAGGCATGAGGTTGAGACAGAGGCTGAGGCTAAAGGCAGGCTTAAACTGCTTCTGTTTTCTAGCTCCTAGAGTCTGGAGTTTTTTAACGTTCACTGTCTGTGGTGCACCTTGCCCCCCTTCTTTTTTGGGGTGGAGTTGTAGCCCCCTTTTCCCTGCAGGTTGGAAAAATTACTGGAATCTCAAGTAGCTCCTCCTTTCTCCCCTGTTGGGAGCATGTTTGAGGCATGCTGGGCTCTGCTTTTTGTAGGCTGAAACTTTTGTGTGTGTAAGGCAGGCTGGGCTCCACTTTTTGTAGGTTGGAACTACTGCTGATATCCTAGCCCCTAGGCTCTAAATTCTCTGGATGAGAGCCACCACTTACTCAGCCTTGCCCCCACCCCCACTTTTCATGGGGAAAATATGCCCTTTAGGGTACTATCTCCTCCACCTGATTACTTTGTCTGTCCATCAGCCCTACTCCCACCCTTGCCTGTGGCAGGGGTGAACATGAAGGATGACTGCTGCTTTCTTTAATGGGCTGCTTTTAAAAAAAGTCTGTTTTTCAGAACTGGTCTCTAGTCCCCAGAACTCTTGGTTTATTTCTTGTTTGCATGGTATTCATAAGTCTGAATTTATTAATCAAATTCACAACTAGAGTGTGGTTAAGCTCCTCTTACCTTGCTCCTAGTAGAGAGGGCTTCTGTTTCCCACCAGGAAGAGTCTCAGAGTCAGTCTGCTGTGCCAGTGGGGTGGGGTGGGGAGACCAGTCTCCACAGTGCAGAAGAATTTACTTACAGTTCTGTTCTGCAGTGTATCAGTCTCGACCCTTCCTGGATGGTGTACGATGTGCAAAGTGCATCTGTTCTCTGAAATACCCCAAACAGCTGGTTCAGACTGTCCCTGGCTATTTACTAGCTGCCCTAGGGGACAGACTAAATCCCACACTTCCCTAGTGCCATCTTGACCCTCCTTCTATCTTGATATGTGATCTTGGGAAAGTTGTTTGTGTGTTATGTAACTCAGTTCATTCATCTTATAATGGAGACAATAGCTTCCTATTTCATTGGGTAAATGATTAATTTAGTAAATGTGTTCAGATATGTGCCTGGTATATAGTTGGCACACAATGATAATAATAATAAACTTACTCAACTATCACAAATCCAGGCAAGATATTTAAATATATACTCAGAGATGAAGCTAAGGAAACAACAAAGAGAAAGTTTAAATTATCTATTATGTCATCATATGTGCTACCAGTTAAATGAAATTCAAATTCAAAGTGATAGTTAAGAACTCACATCTGCTTAAATTTTCACATATGCTATTTTATTTTTTATTTTTCTCATAAGGAAACATTAAATCTGGCTCTTCAACCTTGATTAATTTTTTGATTACACAAGCAAAATAAATAAATCATGTAAAAACTCACACTGGAAGTAAGACTTGAGATAAAGAGAGATATTTGATACCACAAAATGATCAATCCAAGAGGAAGAGATCAAAATTCTAAATATGTACACAAGCATCATCATAGATTTAAAATACATGAAGACTGGCAGAGTTAAACAGTACTTAGACAAATCCACAATCGTGGGAGATTTAACATACTTTTTCAGTAGGTGATGGAATGAGCTGAGAAATATACAGCAAAAATACAGATTTGAACAAAAGAATTACAGACTTTACGTATTGGCATAGGGTATGAATCATAAAATAGTCCACAAAAAGTCTCATATAATTTTCAAAGATTGAAATTACTCTGAGCATATACCTAGAACACAATAAAATTAAACAAGAAATAAATTTAAAAGAGTTCTAGAACATACCTAAATTCCCAGATATTAACAATTCAAAATAACCCATGGTTCAAAGAAGAAATTAAAATAAAAATTAAAGAGGGACTTCTAGCTTGTGTGGTTTGAAGAACTTGGTGAATCCTCTCCTCAAAACATGTATAAAACTGGAAAAAGTTGTCAAAATCAATTATTTAAGGGCTTTTGGAAATCTTCCAATGGTGGACAACAAATTGATATAAAATCAGGGAAAGCATTTGACAAAAATTAACATCTATACATAGTAAAAGCTGTGTTGTATTGGTACAAGGTTAGATAAACTGAAAATAAAAAAAAAAAAAAGAGAGTCCAGAAATTGACTTAAGCATATCCAGTAAACTGATTTATCAAAAAGTTAACAGTGGAGCAGTGAAGCAGGAAAGAGATGGCAATATTTGTAAATTGTGCAGGATTAATTGGATATGCATATTTTAAAAATATCCCTCGACCCTTTTATCATGCCATAATCCAAAGTCAATTGCAACTGTGTTAAGGATCTTAAATGTGAAAAAGTAAATAATAATGCTTTTAGAGGTAAAGCATTGTGTCCTGGGAGTAAGCCAGGATTCTTAAGGCAGGAAACAAAATGCACTTAACATAGAAGAAAAGCGTGCTTTATTTTAAAGTTAAGATATTTGTTTATTAAATATTTGTAAAACTGAGAGTGAAAGGACAAGCCATGTACTGAGAGAAGATATTTACCATGCCTATGCTGAAATATGCACTCATGACAGAAACACATAATGCATATTTTAAACCACAGACTTACTGTTTCCATACTCATCAGAAAGGCTAAAATGAAAAAGATTGAAAACATCAAGTGTTGAGGATGTAGAGCAATCAGAACTCTCATATACTGTTGATAGGAATGTCAATTGGTATAGTCACTTTGTAACACTCTCTGATGTTACTATTACTCCTAAATATAATCATACTTTATGAATATGTTGATTTCACTCCTAAATTTTACTCACCAGAAATGTACTCAAGCCTTTACCAAAAGAACATATATTATAATGTTCACAGCAGCACTATTTATATTTGCTCCAAAGTAGAATCTACTCAAATGTCCAATAACAGGCATATCTGGTATATTCAAATAATGGAACACCACTGTATACAGCAATAAGAATTAACAATCTACAGCTACATGTAACAATGTGGCTAAATCTCCCAAACTTAACTTTGCATGAAAGACACTAAACACAAAAGAATAAATGGCTTATTATTTCATTCATATAGAGAACAAAAACAGGAGAGTCTATTTCGTGCTCTTAGAGACCAGGATAGTGGTCCTGGTTACCTCATGTGGGGGTGGAGGGGGTGTAGAGAGGTGGGGAGTGGGAATTGGGGGGTGGGGGTGGCAGATGCACTGAAAGGATGCACCGGGGTTTTCTGGGAAGTCGTGATGTTCAGTCTCCTGACCTGGGTGCAGGTTGTATGGAGATCTGCACCTTCTCCATATTCAACAAACCACATACTTGCATCATGTTCATTTATCTTCATGTATATTATACTTCAAGGAAATATTAAATATGACAAATTAAAAAAAACAAAAGACAAAAGAGTGGAGTGGACACTATTTGTTCTCTACCCAGATGCCTGAGAACCCACTTTTCCTGTGCCTAGTCCTCTGGGTTCTGTGTGTGTGTTGTTGCTTCTAATGACCAGCACCAGCAGCCCTCTAAAAATTAAAAATTAAAAGTTAAAAAAAGTAAAAGTATCAGCATTTCTAGTTCTTGATTTTTCAATTACTAAAGTCATGTATGCTAAATAAGTGTGAGCCTGTTGCTTCACACATTTAGATAAAAAATCTTTAGGAGACCAATTTCATGAATTGCGGGAAAAGCAGTCCCCCCAAAATAAGCCAGCACTTCATTCTTGGCAAAGGATCCTCCCTTTGTTTGGCTCTTGATTGTGAAAGCATTGCCTAATCTGAAGTTCTTTAAATAGTTTTTAAAAGAGCCTCTGTTATTTTCTGTTCTGAGCTATATTCCTAGCAGACTTTAGTTAATTTTGAATAACTGGGGAACTTAAAAAATACACAGGATATTACCAGTTTTTGCTTTGCACATTCTAAGAACCTGAACATGTTCCAAAGGAGAACATGCCTGGTTTATCAAAACAAATCACAGAGCAGGTCACAGTGTTAACATTTGGTGGGAGTGTAGCCAGAATCCGTTTGAACTCCGGCACTGCTGGGCCTCCTGGCTGATTTTTCCTTTTACTTTGCAAAAGTTTCTGATTGGCGGAGCATCTAGTAATCCTTTTAATTTCTAAACTGTTTCCCCTTCTTTTTGGAGCAACTACTTCCCTGTACTAATCACAATTTTTAGCAAAGGAAATCCTGACACAGTGAGAGCAGTATCAGCTGTTAAATGTACTCTTAAAAGGTCCAAAAATGAGATTTCCAGTGAAGATTGTTTGTCTTATATTATGGACTGTTTGTGCAGCAGAAGGTAAGATTAAAAGAGACCTTTTTTTCTGTAAGTATGTTATGAAGCATTTGCTGATGTGCTTTCCACAGAGCTAATAAAATTTAGTCAGGAAATGTGATTTACTTATTATTCTGTAGTTTATGGTATGGATGACTTTTGATATTGTTTAGTTTAAAATATATAATTAGCTTATTTTATTGGTGTATTGGATTACTTAATCATAATATTATTTAATGTAAAACTTAAGAAAATGTTTTAATTAATATTTTGGAAAAGTGTAACTACTAATCATACCCTTACCAATTATCATAAAAGAAAATTTACTTTTATGTTTACAATTTTCATAAAAATGCTTTATGTGATGATATTAAAAAGTATGTGACCATACACAGAACCAGAACATGAATTAATTAGTCAGTAAAAACCTTCAAATCACATAATATCTGGATTCATTTCAGATATAGGTGTTAACTCTGCTTAAAGATCAATTCATTTAACATTTACAACTTATGTGGTTTTGACCTTAAAAGACTTTAATAACTTTTGAAGAACAGAGTCCATTTTCAGTTATATTTTCTTATATGCTATTGTTTGGTTTTTAGCTTGCAAACCTCATATCCATTCACCTTCACAACTGGGTATACAATCAAGTTTCTGCCCCCAATAATTTTGACTCATTATTTCTGAAACTAATATTAAAAAATAAAATATTGCAGGGAGTTCCTGAACAATGTTAATGGTAGCAATCATAACAAAAGTCTTAAGTTTTTGTCTTTTCCTTACTTCAATGGGAATTTTTTATTGTTTATTTATATATTGTTTGCTGAGGTTATATGTAGATATCCTTTGTCATGTAAGAAAGATTTGTTTTATTTTCAGCTAATTTTTAAAGTTCAAGAGTCAATGCTAAACTTAATTAAACTGTTTAAATGATTACAAAGTGGAATTCTTGATATTGTTAAAGTTGGGCACTACAAAGTATGTATAATGAAAATTAAATAATAGAGCTTTAAATTGCTGGTATACATAATTGATTCTAGTTTACTTGTTTCACTTGTATTTTAATTTCATCAATGTGTGTTTAAATAGGATATCAGTTTCTGTTGGTGGATGAACACTATCACTATATATATTTTACAGACAGAATGATTATATTCTGGATATCCAACAGATGAAGAATATATATATATATATATATATATATATATATATATATATATATCCAACAGATGAAGAACAACTTTAGTATTTAAAGCAATGCTTAAGCTAGCCTCATAATTTTCACACAAACATATACAGTGCACAAAATAGTAGAAAGAAATTACATGACTATTCGGTGGCTATGGAACTTCTGTTTTATTTCTTGTTTGCCAATTACTTGCTGAAACTAAATTAGTTTGAGACATTATTCAATTCCATCCATCTACCACATCTACCAGAAATTTTACTCAGCAGAATAGCTTTGAATATTAAAAATATCCCTCCCTGCTTCAATATTTGCCTGTTTTCATTTTCTGCTTTGAACACTGAATTTCAAGTTGAGAAAATTGGATAAACAGTTTGAATACTATCACAATCTGCTTTACTCAACTTGACATAAAATTTTAATATTTCACAAATTGTTTCTGCCACATTGAGTAAACATTTCTCAAAAAACATTTTTTTTCATTCCTAATGAGGAATACTAGCCAATAGGAAAAATTTATAAACCCAGCTTTTTTTTTCCATTTTGCAATACTGGGGAGTTAAGTAGTACCTTTTTAATGCACTATTTTGTCCTCATTCACATTCCTAGTTGTGTAGGAACTTTGGTTGCTTCCCTGTCGTGAAGAGTCACTGCTGAGGCGGCCATCACAGGCTTCTGAGAATCTGGTCAGATTTACAAGACAGAGTTTAAAACAACAGTTTCTTGATCATTTCACGTAGTTTCTGCTTTCCAGAATACGTTATGGCCTAGATTTTTAAGTAGACCTATTAGATTTAGGATCTAAAAAGTGTATACTATTTGAAATTAGGCAACAGTGTAGAAATTCCAGGATGGTTAAAGTGAATAAACACAAACTCTACTGAAACATGTCAAAGGACCCCTGGCTATTTTGCTTTGGGGTTGTTACGTGTTTTCTAATCCCAGAGGCTTAAAGGGCAAAAAAGTTATTTCAGTTCCCCAAAATACAATATAGGTCAAAGATAGATGCCATTCCAACCAGAGAGAAGAAAATTCATTTCTTTGAATATTATTTTGCTTTAAGTACAAAATGGCTTCAAATCTGAATTACCCCTCACATGGAAAAAATCAATATTACAAATATTGTAAGAATTAACTAGAAATCAACATTATACTCTTGATAAGGATGTATGTGAATGTTATATTTCAGTGTTTATTCCATTAAATTTGTATTAGTGGTTTATAATTTCAAATACTATGTTTGAATTTTAGTGTAATGACTAAGAACCTCCCCATCCCTTCCCCCCAAAAAAGAGCTCCACATATATTCAAAGTTACTAGTGTGGTGCTTACATGTATGGTGTGATTTCAAGTTGTCCAGTGGTTCACTTGCCATTAACAATATCTCATACTAAAATACTTTACACGTCATTATCATAAATTTAAGCATTCTGAAATTTATGAGGAATAACAATCTGAAAAAATGCTCTGGGATGGTTACATTAAGTGTTATTCACCAAAGTTTACTGTGAATTATAATCTGAGGACTCTCCTGCAACAATTGTAGTTGAGGGGTGGGGCAGTTAGAAATAGATTATGATGAAGATGAGAAGAGTAGGATGAAGTGATTCTGGAAGATGAGGTTTTCCCAGGTAAGGTAGATCTGGACTGTGAGCTCCATGAGGAGTAGAGAAAATGCCCTCAGGAATGGCATAATAGGGAGAGGTGGTCAAGTCAAAGCTTGCTTCTTTTAAGTTAAGGCACATTTTGGGAATGCATAGGCTCCTCTGTTGCCTGTATATAATTTTAAACTAAAATTAATTAATTAAAGTATTGGAAATGAAAAGTTGTACTCAGCTATAAAAAGTTTCCAAATACAAGTTCAAGGGCAGATCTTTAATATTTATTGTTTTTTAGCCATTGGTTGACAGGAACTGCTCCAAAGTCTAAGTTGATCTGCTTTTATTTGTTCAGTTCCTAGTTTTGCAGCATTAGCCACTTCCCACTTGTGCCTCCCCGCACCCCCACTCCCAATCCCCATCTGCTTAGGCTGTTAAGATTCTGCCATCCAATCTCTGTTCAGCTAAGTAAAATGTACTTTACCCATTTTTTTTAACAACTTTAACAAGTTTCAGGAAGTAGTGCATGAAAAGGGCATGATGTAATCGAAAAAAAATTTACAGTTTAGCTTAAAATTATAAGAAGACATTGCAAAAAATGAGTCAGATAAAGTAAAGTAACGAAATGGGGGAAAAAAACAAAAAAATAATAAAAACAAGAGAAAATTATTTGACAGAAAGCTTTTTTTGTTTTGACATTTTAACTGAGAGTATCAAATTTTTCATGTTTCTCTCATTAATTGTTAATCAGAAATAGAAAAGTTATTATAAAAATGTTCCTTCAAAATTCCCAAAAGTTTTTGAGCTAAATGAAAATGATTGCTACCTTCAAAAATTATAACATAAATTGAAAATTAGGGGACATAAACTAAATGTACAATGGAATTATACGTTAGAGTTTCTTGGGTTCATGCAGCAGAGCTTTAAGTGCACTAAAGCGGTCTCTCCATGTCTTATGTAATCTTTTACATTTGCAACTAAGCACTTTCCACAGGTCCTTTAGAAGCTATAGATAAAATGGATGGGCTCCCAGATAGTTTTATTTCTTTCATTCATTCATTCTTCATTCATTCAATAATGCCAGGCACTATGGTAAGTCCTTTCTAAAAGGAACTCACTTATGGGGGAAACAGAAGGAATAAGTACTGCATTTTATTATATTAATATATTGTATTTTATCACATAATGCATCATGACTGAGATGGGGGTGGGGTGAGGATGGGCAGTTGGTTTGTTGGTTTGTAAGTAATTGTATGAAGAGAGAGAAATGTCAGGAAATACTCCTTGGAGGAGGTGGCATCTTGAGTAGGTTCTGAAGGTTGACTAGGAGTTAGGTGAGGAGTACAAGGAAACATCCACTGTATATATCAGGAACTAAAAGTAGTTCTTTAAAACATGAGACTAAAATTGTCTCCTGTATCTCCAAACCCTTCATCAATTTAACTTCCATAGGGGCTGGCTAAATGTAATATTGGGTAGAATTTTTGCTGTTTGTTTTTATTCCCTTGCTATTTTAATACACCTCCCTCAGACTGCACTGATTAATTTTTCAGATGGTAAATCATTCTTGCTACAGACCTCTCAGGTTCCACATTTTAATATCATTCTACGGCTAAGCTCCTTTCTACAGCAACCAGACAAGCCTTATAAAAAATTGTACTATCTATAACTACAATTTGTTTTAGGAAGCAAATACTGTGTGTTGAATACTATTGATATTAGGAGTTAAATCTTCAAATATTACACATTTCAAGAAGCTTAATTTCAGTGGAATTTTCCAGTTGTGTCCTGATAGTAATTTGTTTCAACCTTGATTATGACATAATTGTTGTTCTGTATAGTTTCTTATGGTTATGTCTTGTTTTCTCATTTGCTCTCTATGATCCTGTAATTATTTTATACTCTTTTTCATGATTACAAAATTATAAAAGTCATATATTTTAATTAAAAATATAATCTTATTTCTTCAAATACTTATTAAATGCAACATCATGGTTCTGCTTTTTCAAGAGTTTATTTTAAAAACTTCTTTACTGCAACTGATTTTTTCTTAACACAGTTATCTGTAAATTCCCAATTTATCTTTAATTATTATCATGCTATTTATACCATATCTCATGTTGAAAGTTTGATTGTATATAAATAATATGCATATATACTATGGAGGAGATAGGAACATAATTTAACATAAAATATCTATTTTTGGTGTTTCTATTCTGTCCATTTGCTTTATTTTTTTTCTAAATTGATTTGTTAGTTTTGATTGATAATATATTCTAATATATACTAGTTTTAGAATTAGCCTATTTTTAAAATAGTCATCTCCTGATCTTTCTTTTCCAAAATAATTTTTGAAAAATAGGAGGTATCAAACAAAGGCACCAATTTCAACCTACCAAAACAATCTGGTACAAATTTGATTAAAGTTTTCACAGATATATAAATTTACCATGATTTTTTTTTCAGTCAGTGAACTTGTTTATAGACATAATGACATTAAAAATAAGTAATTAGCTTTGTGTGTATGTCAAAAATACTCCCTTGAATGTTTGAAAGTGGAAAAATTAGGTAAATAGTGACTATTAAAATATCCAGTATATTTGTTTTAATTTTAACCAAAATTATGTAACATTTTTATTCAAATTAAAATGAAAAGATTCATATTACTGTCCAATACCTAAATCCATTCACACTACTTATTAATCAGCTGAAAATAATTTAAATTGGAAAATAAAACCAAGTGAATGAAAAGTTCACCCATATAGGGCTTTGTAAACAGACTTAATTGGCAATTAAATGACTATGATAAAATGTAAGATGGAATATTCATTGTTTAAATCCAAGTAGATACTTAGGAATAAGAAAGCTTAGTTTATTCATTAACTTAGAAACCAGGAAATGACATGACTTTTTTTCAATGTTTTAAGATAAATCCAATCTCACAAAATGTTTCTGTGCTTTTGAGACTATTTTTGTGCTGACCGTTTAATTAGTCCACTGCTGTATTTTCTTCAAGAACTGCCCAATGAAATCAAACAAAAGTGGTTTTTGTACCTATATGCTAACAGTTTGACTACTTGGCCCCAAATAATTCTTTATTGTTTAATTAGAAACCTTTGAGAATGTAGTTTAACTGTGCTATTATGAATTCAGGCAAGTAAAAGTCATGTTATAAGATATGTCTAATTCTTGCTGTAACGTATGCAGTGAATCACTTCAACTATTTAGCTATGGCATGAGTTGATAACATTCAGTATATTGAAGATTAGAACAAAAGTAGACAGAAGGTATATATGAAGACTTGGATATTAATGAAAATTCCCCTAGTGACTAAACAAGGCAGAGATTGTCCTTGTTTTCCAGGAGCTTACTTTTTATGGAGGAGATAGACAAAATCTTAGTAAACAGAAAATTATATATGAATTTTGAACAATGTTGTGATGTGAGTGAAGTAGGGAGGGGCTGAGGGAAAATAGCAAAGATGGGAGACAGTGAAGTGTGGAAACTTGGGATGAGCCGATCTGAGAGACCAGCGATGAATGGGTCACTTCGAGGAAGTCACAATTGAGTAGAGGCCTGAAAGATGAGACAAAGCCAGTCATCAAAAGTCTGCAGTAAAAGTGCTTCAGGAAGAGAAAGCATTGTGCGCCAAAAGTCTAAGGGCAGTGGAGCAGGAGGGGTGAGAATGTTGGCGATATTCAACAAACAAAATATGTATATAAATAAACAAGAAAATACCAGTGTGGATTTGGCATAATGAGTAAATGGTAGAGGTGACAAAATGAGATCAGAGAGGATGACAAGAGTCAGATAAAGTTTCCCAGACCAAGGTAAGGAGTCTGGAACTTCTTATAAGTAAAAAAGGTCATATAAGAATTTTAAGATGGGAGTGATGTGACCAAATTTGGAAATATCTCTTGTGGCTTTGTGGAGAATGTATTGGAAGAGTGGGAGAGTGGTGACTTGAAGACTAATTACAGGCTGTTTCATAATCAAAGCAACAGAAAAAAACATGAACTGAGATTTTGGAGATGGTAATGGAAAAGTAGAAAAATGGAGTAGGAGTGATGATATTTTTGTCTTATAAATACAGCCAATTGATGTCACCTAAAGTTGATGAAAAACTACCAGAGTTTTAAGTGTTACTTGAAGTTAAAAAGGTATCAATATAAGAACTCTTTATATATAACAAAGATGTATACAGAGTAAATATTGTGAGACCCTGGTGGAAAGATCGTGTGAATGAGATACAGCCATACCTTTCATATCTGGTTGTCAAAAGCAATTAATTAAAGTTGAAGAATGAAGAATTAGAGTTGTAAGCGCATTTCCTGGCACTATAATAATAACCAGAAGAAAAACTGTTTCTGGGGAGCAAGTGGGCTAAACTTTAAACCAAACAAATTTAAATCAGTAATTTAAATCAAATAAATTAATAAGAACAATGTATTACTCTTTCCTTTCATTAGCTTTAAACGAAGAAAGGAATTAAATTTGTCAAAGTGTTAATATATTTGTGGAAAATAGTTCTCTACTTACAATAACAGCATCTGCATTTGAAATTCAAGTAATTTATTTTTCCAGTAACCTGAACATCATGAAACAGATTTGAATGTCAAAAGTAAAAGCAGGCATATTATTCTGTAATTAAACAGAAATTTTTCATGTTGACATGAACATGAAAGTGTAAAAACAAAAAACAGCCCTCTTTTTTGTGGGGGTGGGGAGGAGAGGAGGTATTTTGTGGGTGGGGGAGAGAGGAGTATTTTGTGGTAGAATATTAGCACCATCTAGTGGAGAAAAATTATGTTTACTTATATTCTAAAAATCCAAATGTAACATGAAGTCACTTATTATACAAGTTCCTTAACATGAATGTGCTAAAATTTTGCCAAAACCGCAAAGGAAATTTAGTGCATAGGTGCACCCACACAGGTATGTTTTTTGAATAACATATAGTTTCATATGAGATTTCTGTCCTATGAAATTTCAAAAGATTTTCATAATGAATATATTCCATGACAGAATTTGGCTCAGTTGATTATTTTTTTCTTTGTCTTTTTAAAAGAAATTCTAGAATAGAATATTAAACCATTATTATAAAACCAAGTAAACAAGGGTATTTAGCAATGAAAATAATAATTTTATAAATATGTTTTGTGATAAGTATCTTAGATTTGCCAATTTAAAAATAATTGTGTTGGGGTTTTAGTAATGTAATAATTCCAATATCAAGACAGTTATACCAGCAGCAGGAAGTACTAAAATATTAGCAAAGCTACTTTTTTTAATGAACTTATTAATTCCTTGTATGTTCTCCACTTTATACGCCATTCATTATTTTTTGCAAAATAAGAATCATACTGCATATGCAGTTGATTGCTTTAATATTTTATTGTAAAACATAATACAGAAAAGTGAATAAAATATGAAAGTGATTTATTAAAAATAATTACAATCACTCATGTCTATAAATAAAACATTCTTAACATCCCAGAAAGCCATTATAGTTTCTCCTCCAGAACAATACCTCTCTCTTTCTCCTACGGAAAAAAAAAATTATCCTGATATTTATGGCAATTACATTTTTGCTTTTCTTTAATAGTTTTGTACTCTATGTAAAGATCCCTACATATGTTACATATAGCCATAATCCTATAATATTTGATGAACTTTGTTTCTTATTACTTAATGTGATTATATATTACTTTTCCATTCCTGTAATTGTGTGGAATTGATGTATTATTCCATTGTATGCATTTACCATGAATTATTTATCCATTCAACTGTTGACGAAACAATACTGCTAGAAACGTTACCATACATGAAATCTGGTTCACATGTGCATGAGTTTCTCTAGGATATATTTCTAGTAATATAATTGCTAAACAATAGACAATGCCTATCTTCACCTTCACTGGTAGTTGTTTCTTTTCTGTTGCGGTGGTTCCAGTTTTTCTGCCGTATAGCAAGAATTTATAATGCTCCACGTCCTTTCCAAATGTTGGGATTTATTGACTTAAATTTTTGCCAATGTCATGTTTTATGTTTTGATTTGGATTTATTATGGTTTTCTTTTTCAGTTTGAGCAATTTTTCATAAGTTTATTGTTCATGTGGATTATTGCCTTGGTGAAGTACCTGTTCAAGTCCTTTGCCCATTTGCCACTCCTATTTTTTTTTAAACTAGTCTTGTCATATTTTAGTAAGAAGGTTATTTCTCTTTGGATGTCATGTAGAAGTAGCTGATAAAGCCAATTACTTCTACAAACTGAGCCAGGAGGAATTTTTGCATAAATATTTTGGTTATTGGACACGAAGTTTTAAAAATCTTCTTGAATCAGTTTTAATGTCATATTTTTTCTAGAAATTTGTCTATCTTATCATATTTTGAAATGCTTTGGCTCATTTATTATATCCTGTTAAAATATTTTTTAATATTTACAAGATTTTTGGTGATAACTTTTTTTTTTATTCCTGATCATGGTTGTTTGTGCCTTCTTTCTTACTCTCCCTATCCCACTCTTTTTTCCCTGATGGGTCTTACCAGGATTTTATCAAGTTTATTTATCTTGTCAAAGAACAAACTTTTGTCTTTATTGATACTCACTATATCATCTATTTTTCATTTCATTTATTTCTGCTTTTATGGTTATTTTCCATTTATTATTTCTTCCATTGTTACTATTTTTTCTAGTTTTTAAAAAATGCTTCATTATTTTTTATCTCCCTTTTCCCTAGTTAATGTATTTAAGTGCTATCCCAAAAGTTTGCAGGTGTAGAATCTTTATTATTATCTCAAAATATTTTCTAATTTCCATTGTAATTTCTTCATTGACTTGTAGAAGAATTCTTAATTTTCAAACCCAGTTTATTTTTGTTGTTATTATTTTCTAGATCTCTCTTATTCCATTGGAGGTCAGGGAATATATTTGGTTTGATTTTAGTATTTTAAAACATATTGAAACTTGCATTATAACCCAGTGTAGTCAATTTTCATGTTTCATATATTCCTCAAATATTGTTGGGTATAACATTCTCTGTGTGTATATCAAGTCTTTTGTTATATATGTTTTCAAATCTTTTATATCTTTATGGATTTTTTCCTGCCTTTTCCTGTCAATTACCAAGAGAGGTGTATTAAAGTTTCCTATTGTAATTTTGGATTTTTGTCTATATATGTATGAATAACCTTGATACTAGATGCTACACACCTAAAATTACTTTACTTTTCTAATTAGTTGAACTATTTGTCGTTATGAAGTGACTTCTTTCACCTCTGATAATGCTTTTCTGCCTTAAAGTCTATCTCACCTGGTAAAAATATCACAGCATCAACTTTATTTTTCAGGTATTTCATAGATGATAGTTTCCACCCCCTTATTTTCAACCTTTTGCATTTGTCTTTAGATATTATCTGTAAATAGCTCATATTCTGTTTTTTAAACTTATCATGAAAACCACTGATTTTTTAACTGCAGCATTTAATTCATTTCAAAATTAAAAAATTACTAATATATTTGAGTTAAAATCTGATACTCAGTTTGACCCCTTTTCTGTGTGTCTTCTCTTTGATCTTGCCATCTTTAGAGTTGACTAATTTTTATTGTTCAATCTTTTCTTTCCAAGTGGGCTGGAAGTTTTACTATTAACTTCCCGTCTATAATTTTGGTAGTTAACCTAGCAATTAAAGCATGCATTCTTAACCTATCAGTCTAATATTAATATATCAGTAAGGATACAACTAAAGAAGCATAATCAGTAAAAGATCTAGCTATCTATCTACCTACTATCTATTTATCTATCTATATCTATCTATCTATCTATCTATCTATCTATCTATCTATCTATCTATCTATCTTATCTATCTACTCTTTTTCTTAGTTTGCCAAGTGGCTGCTGTGACAAATACCACACAATGTACTGGCTTAAACAACAAGTGGCTAGCAGTCCAAAATCAAGGTGTTGGCAAGATGATGCTTTCTCTCCAAAGTCTGTAGCATCCTGGTGCTGGCTTGCTGCAATCCTTAGGTTTCCTTGGCTTGTATCTCTGCCTCCTGTCACATGGCCATTTCCTCATCTTGTGTCTGCTTTTCTGATTTCCCTGACTTCTGGCTTCTCTCCTGGCCTTCGCTTTATCAAGATTCCAGTAATACAGATTAAGACCTACCCTGAATGCAGATTAAGATTAAGAATTTGTCATTCCTTGGGGTACACATCAGGCCTACCTAGATTGCTCAGGATGATCTCCGTTACTTAAAGTAAACTGAGTAGGATTATATCTGGCAAAACACCTTCTCTGCAACACCTAGATTAATGTTTGATTGATCCATCTATAAAGTCCTCACAGCTATTTAATACCTTTTTATTCTTCTAGATACTTCAAGGAAATTATAAGACTAATTTTATTTACCCTTTTCTCGATTTACACACTATTGTTATATATTGTATTTTATATCTACATTCATATACAGATGAATTTAAAACCACTTAAGATGTTATTTTACTGTTTGATAGTCATGTTCATTTAGATTTATTTATGTACCATTTTCTTTGGTCTTCTGGGGTCATTTTTCCTTTTCTGTAGTACATCTGCTTTTCTCTTCCTTAATGTAAATCTGTGATGGCAAATTTTCTTAAATTTTATTAATCAGAATCTTTATTCTTGAAAAATTATTTCTGAATGTAGAATTCTAAGTTGGTAGTTATTGTTTTCCTTACATCAAAGTGATTATTTAACATGTTCTGGATTCTTTTATTGCTGCCAAGAAGTCAGTTGTTAGTCTAACCACTACTCCTTTGAAAATAATCTGCCTTTTTCTCTGTCAAGTTTAAAATTTTCTGCATTTTTATTGACATGTCTAGATATGTACTTATTTATTGTCATACTTCTCAGCATTTTTAAATTCTTGAGTTAATTAATTGGGTATGTTATATCAGTTTTGAAAAATTCTTTTCCAACATTGGTTCTGTCTCCTTGAGCCTCATTGACTCTTAGCTCATCTTTTGTATTTTCTATTCATTTTTATCTCCATATCTTGCTATGTATTTTTTCTTTTAACCTTTCTTCTGTTTCATGAAATTTTTAGCTGTAGATAATTGCTGTTAAAACTGTCCATTTGTCATTAAAATCTTATTTTTTTTCATATTTAGTAGCTCTATTTGGTTCTTTTTGAAATCTACTATTTCAGTTATTATTGTTTCCTATTCACTATATCTTTAGTCAATCTTCTGTTGTACATATTTAAAACATGATAAGACTTGTTGATTATATCAAATATCAAAGATATTTGGAGTTCTATTCCTCTTGTCTGTTGTTTCTGCTATTTGACTAATGAGGTCTGTAGTCTTCGGGTGCTTTTTTTTTTTTGATAGTGTCTTTGATAATTACAGGAATAATTTGATGTTGAGGAAAAACTTATCTTCCTCAAGTGGAGATTATAATTTATCTCTTATTTCACGCCCAGGAGAATGTTCAATCTGAGACCACTGTATGAGTTTCCTATCTGCTAAAACAAATACCATACAATGGGTTGACTAAAACAACAGGAATTTTTTGGCTCATGGTTTTGAGGTTAGGAGAAGTTCAAAATCAAGGCGTCAGCAAGGAGATGCTTTTTGCCCAAAGCCTGTGATGTTCTGGAGTGGGCAGCCAGTGATCCTTGGGTACTTGGCTTTTCTGTCACATGGCAATGCACGTGGCAATGTCATCTCGTTTTTCCTCCAAATTCTATTGACTTCTGGCTTCTTTTGTGACTTTCTCTATGTCTGAATTTCATTCTGCTTACAAAGGATTTGTAATCCAGATTAAAGCCTAATTCAGTTTGGGCACACTTTAACTGAAGCAACAATTTCAAGAGATCCTATTTATAATGGGTCCATACAACCAGAGGGTGGACAAGACAAAGAATATACCCAAACTGGGCTACAAAATTCAATCCACCACAGTCCACCTGCTGGACTCCAAAAAGACACGTTCATCCTGCAAGCAAAATATATTCATTTCATTGCAACATCCCAGAAACCTTAAGCCATTTTTAGAACAATGCTAAGTACAAAGTCTGATCAAAGTCAGTTGTGGGTGTGGTCCATCCGAAGGCAAAATTCCTTTGTCTGATGGATCTGTGAAAACTAGAAAACAAGTTGTCTGCTTCCAATATACAATATTGGGGCAGGCATAGGATAGGCATTCCCATTCCAGAGTGGAGAAATTGAAAGAAAAATAGGGGTCAGAGGCTCCAAACAAGTCCCAAACACAGCAAGGTAAAGGCCATTAGATCTCAAGGTCTGAGAGCCATCTGTGGGTGGTGCTTAGTTCTCTGAGCCTAATGGAGTGGCAGCCCCACCCTTCCAAATGCTTTTGCAGCAGCCATGCTCTCCCCAAATACTGGGGCACAGATCCCACCTTCTCTGAGCATTGGGTTGGTGTCCAGGCTCTCCGTGAATGATGGTACATAGGCTTCACCATCTCCAAGCTTTGGGGTGGTGGCATTCTTCCTGACCATTGGGGTGCAAAGCCTCTTCCCTTCAATTGCTGGAGCATATGGCCTGCTCCTCCAAGAGCAGGTGTGGACCAGCCCTTTCCACACACATCAGTGGATCGGCTTTCCAGATATTTTCTGTCCAGACCTTTGTCTTCCTTGGTTCTGCCCTTCAATTCATTTTACCATCCCTCTTCTATTCCTTTCAGTCCAGACAGGCAGTGGTTATGCAAATACAAATTTTACAAAAAACTTGTTGGCTTTGCATGCAGTTCAAAGGGGTCTAAACCATCAGACCAAAGCACTTTCTACTAAATCCTGCATAACTGCATTTCCAATCCTGACTTCCACTGAAATGGCTAAGTGGATCTATGTTCAGACACACCCTCTTTCCAAAGGGGTGGCCAGTCAAATCCTCCCCTGGAACCCTGTCCTCTAGGGATTCACTTCCCTGAGGGTCAGGAATGTCCTTGATAGAGCTGCTTCTTGTTCTAGTCTCAGAGCATGCTGTGTGGATAGGCTGAGAATTTTCAAAATCACCAAATTTTTGTTCCTTTGTGCTTAAGAATTTAATTCCCAGCTTATCCTTTTCCTCTTGCATTTCACCATAAGCTGCAAGGAGAAATCAGGTTGCATCTTCTATACTTAGCTTAGAAATATCCCAGGCTAAATATACAGTTTTTTCCTTGCAAATTCTACCTTCCATTTGAAATAAGAATACAATTTGACCAATAACACATTCACCATTGCCTTCTAAAGCCTCATTGGCTTTAATGTCCATATTTCTATGAACAGTATCTTCAAAGCGATCTAGGCATTTTCTATAAGGCATCTCCCAATTTATCAAGCCTCTACCCATTACCAAATTCCAAAACTGTTGCCATAATTTTAGGTATGTAAATAGCAGCATGCCACTTTCTAGTACCAAGAACTGTCTTAGTTTTTGGTACCAGATATACCATAATTTGACAGTATCCATATTTTGAATATTCCATTTTTTTTTCAAATATCCATTATCATATGTTGGAACCTATAGATAAATATCTTACCAAATCTTTGATTATTGCTCTAAGATTTTTCTTTAGATTGAATTATTTGTTAATTTTTCTGTGCACTTTTAAGGTCCTTTCCATATATTGCCAAGTTGTTCTCCAATGAGATGTTATTCACTTAGTACTTCTAATTTCATTTAATAACAATATTTATGTACCACAGTTGCTATAAAATTGAATACCATCCAACAACCTACTTTACAGACTTGGAAAAGCTACTTATCAAATTTATCTGGGAGGGAAAGCAGCCTTGAATTGCCAAAAACATCTTAAAAATGAAGAGCAAAGTGGGAGGACTTACACTTCCAGACTTTGAAGCCTACTATAAAGCCACAGTGGTCAAAACAGCATGGTATTGGCACAAAGATAGACATATTGATCAGTGGAATCAAACTGATAGTTCAAAAACAGACCCCTAGATCTCTGGTTGACTGATTTTTGATAAGGCCTCCAAATCCACTTAACTGGGACAGAACAGTCTCTTCAACAACTGGGGCTGGGAGAACTGGATATCCATAAACAAAAGAATGAGAAAGGAGCCATACCTCACACCTTTTACAAAAATCAACTCAAAATGAATCAAAGGCCTCAATATAAGAAACAGCACAATAAAACTCTTTGAAAATAATATAGGGAAACATCTTCAAGACCTAATAATAGAAGGTAACTTCTTAGACCTTACCCCAAAGAACAAGCAAAAAAAAAAGAAAAGAAAAGAAAAGAAAAAAAGAAAAAAGAATAGATTAAGGGGAACTCCTCAAAATCAAAAACTTCTGTGCCTCAAAAGACTCTCAAAATGGTGAAGAGGCAGCCAACTCAATGGGAGAAAATATTTGGAAACCATATATCTAATAAGAGACTAATATCCTGCATATATAAAGAAATCCTACAACTCAGCAACAGTAGTACAAACATCCCAGTTATAAAATGGGCAAAAGATATGAAAAAAACATTTTTCTAAAGAGGAAATACAAATGGCTAAAAAAAAACATGAAAAAATGTTCATCTTCACTAGCTATTAGGGAAATGCAAATCAAAACCACAATGAGATATCATCTCACACCAAAAATAATGTCTGCTACTAAACAAACAGGAAACAATAAATGCTGGAGAGGATGTGGAGAAATTGGAATTCTTATGCATTGCTGGTGGGAATGTATAATGGTACAACTGCTGTGGAAGACAGTTTGGCGGTTTCTCAGAAAATGAGATACCGAATTACCCTATGACCAGCAATTCTACTTCTCAGTATATATCCAGAAGATTTGAAAGAGGTGACACAAACAGGCATTTGTACACTGATGTTTATAGTGGCATTGTTCACCACTGCCAAGATATGGAAACAATCCAAATGTCCTTCAACAGATGAGTGGATAAACAAAATGTGGTATATACGTATGATGGACTACTATGCAGCAGTAAGAAGGAACAAGGTCCTGAATCATATGGCAACATAGATGAACCTTGAAGATATAATTCTGAGCGAAATAAATCAGACACATAAGGAGAGATACTGTATGTTACCACTACCATGAACTCCCTGAACAATGTAAAATCAATGCTTATAGTGTATAATATTGGGGACCTGGTGACAGACAGAGGCTAGTGTAGGGGAAATGATAATCTAGTATGTTCAGATATGTTAAGGAGGGTGAATTCAAAGGCATATGAATGGATAGGGGTGGTGATTGTTTGTTAATGGGATTATACATATCAGAGCTGTATTGAAGGTGAATAGGATTGAAAGGGATCTTTTAAAGGCATGTATCCCACAGATCAGCACTACAAATATAGATAGGTGCTTGCATAATATTCTTCTAAGGTATGGCACTGGTACAGAGAATTGACAACAGAATGGTATATGGGAAAAATCTACCTATTGCCTACAGGGACCATAATTAATACTACTTTCCAAGTACCACACAAATGCTAGGGAAAATAATTAAGGACTGAAAAGAGCTATAGGGTGTTTTGGGTCATGATAATTGTATAAAATGGAGATTGATGAGGATTGTACAAGTAAGTGATGATAGTGTGAGATAGGTATGGACTATTGTGGACAGAACATATGCTATGTAAACTTAGGAACCCCCCTACTTTATAAGCCAAGGCCTCAATCTTGAGACTTGCTCTTATGAATCTTATGGTTGTAAAGGAGTGGCTAATCTCCTATAATTAAGCTTAGGAGTCACCTTCAGAGAACCTCTGTTGTTTCTCAAATGTGGACTTTCTTTCTCTAAGCTCAACTCTGAAAATAAACTCACCACTCTCCCCCTGATGTGGGATAGCACCCCCACAGGTGAATGAATCTCCCTGGCAATGTGGGACACAGATGCTGAGAATGAGCCTGGCCTTGGCATTGAAGGGGTTGAAAATGTCTTTTTGACCAAAAGGGGAAAAGAAAGGCAACAAAATAAGGTTTCAGTGGCTAAGAGATTTCAAATAGCATCGAGAGGCTGTCCTGTACGTTACTCCTAGTCAAGCTTCAGCTAGATATACCAAATGGCCACAGTATGATAAGCCCAACCCCTAAAGAATGTCTGGATCCCTATCTGAGACTCTATAAAAGTTTTACTCACCAAGTTATTCTTCAGAAACTTAAATCCTCCAGAGAACTCCTATGCCAGCTAAATCCCCAAATCTTGAGGCAATAGCCTCTTCAAGAACATCAACCAGATGTGTCCTCTTTTCCCATAATATCAACACCCCATTTTGACATGACCAAGTTAGGATGGTCATGGCCTAGGCATCCTGAAGATCAGAAAAGTGATTAAACTATAGGAAGGGGTAGCAACAGACAAGATGGAATTTAACAAAGGATTATGAATACTGAATCTCTATATAGTTTTCTTTCTCTTAGTTGCTGGGGTATTTGAATGCTAGAAGGAAAAAGCTGAGACGGTGGAACTGTAACCCATAGAATTCTTTGAAATTTGCTCTATAGCTACTTGTTAAATTGTAATTTGAAAATTATCACCTTTTTGTTTATATGTTATCTCTCACAATGAGGAAATAACTGAAACTATGCTACTGTAACTCATAACATTCTTTGAAACTTGCTAACTACTTGTTAAATTGCACTCGGAAAGTTATCACTTCTATGTGAATGTATTATATTCCAAAATAAAAAATAAGTGAATACCTTCTCCTTTAGATTTTTTCACTGAAACTGGTCAAAAATAGTATTTCTATTTAATTTTCATATCTTTGATTATTAGTAAAGGTAAGCAATTTTCATGTTATTGGCCATTTATAGCTAATAATCTATCATACCCTTTGATCATTTTTCCTGTGGCAATGTTAGTGTGTTTATTATTTTAAGAAGTGCTTTAGTGTTGCAAATAGTACTGCAGTTAATTTTTCCTAAAATTTTACATGCTATTTTTTCATAAATAGAATTTTTAATTTCAAAATATTCTAGTATGAGTTCCTTTTGCAGTCTTTTATTTCTAAACTTTGCTTTTGATATTTACTCATTTTTTTTAAGATTAATAAAAAAACAAATGTAAACATAGAGGGATGGCATAAAATAATAATAATGGGTTAAAAATACAATGTAGCATCAAATACAGTAGATAATTGAAGAAATTATAAGAGTATGAAGGATATATATGTTTTTTCTTAAACTTTTAATTTAATCTAGCTCTGTATTCTACCTGGAATTTGTGTGCATGTGTGTGCATGTATGTGTGTGTGTTTGTATTTGTGAATGAGCTGAGAATGCAACTTCATCCCCAGTAGTTTTGAATTATTGTAAAACAGAGTGGGCAACAATTTGGGATTGTCAGTCAAACTCATGCAGTACAGTCAACTTACTCAACACCAAGTTTACTTTGTTTTAAGAACAGATACAGAATGGGGAATATAGAAAAATGCAAAACAGTTTCATGGAGATTTCAGACATGTAGACATAGCTTCCGATGTCTCAATCACCCCATGGAATATTTTTGTTCTTGAGGGATGAGAACTGATGCAAATGTTATTCGTTACCATGCAGGGCAACTACAGACCTAGGGACTCTCAGCTTAAATACCTTAGTAATTATCTAGAACTTGATGGGTGATTTTGGTTCTCATTGTTTCCTTCTCTCTGCTTTATTTGATTTAATTTAATGTTTTTGTTTCTAGCTTCTTGAGTTAGAAGTTTAGATAAATGATTTTCAACTGCTCTTCATTTTTACTGCGTGAACACTATACTTTCCCCTCTAATCACTGTTTCATTAGCATCCTACTATTTTTGATATTTATCATTTTTCTATTATTGTTTAGTTTGAATCATACTGTTTTATTGTGATTTTTCCTTTAAGCCCTGAACTATTTAACAGTGTTGCTTAACCTCAAAATTTTGAGAATTTTTCAGCTATTTTCTGTTACCAATTTCTAGTTGTCAGGCAGTGTATTTAGAATGATGTTGATCCTTTCAAATTTGTTGAGTCTTGTTTTATGGTCAATTTTGGTGAATGTTCTATGTATACTTGGAAAAGATGTGCACTTTGCAATTTTTGAAGGTTGTGTTGTATTAATATACATAAGCTCAATTTGGTTAGTAATGTTCATAATCTTCTATATCCTTATTTTTCTTGTTCTAACAGATACAAAGAGAGGTGTATTTAAATCTGAAACTGTGTATACTTCTTTAAATATTTTGTGTTTTGGAGATATATCAATAGGTTCATACACAGTAGCATACTGGTAAATGTATAATAACTAGCTCTCCAAAAAAAAAAAAAGAAAAGAAAGGAAAAAAAAAAGGAAACAAGAACTTTGATTTGATTTGTAACATTTGCTGATTCTATTGTGTGAATACACCCACCATACCATGGCCAATGTCAAGTTACCAACATGATATCATTGAGCACTTTGCTGGGAAGAGATGCATATAAGCAACACCTATGAGTTAGTCTGAGCCAGCTTCAGCATACACTGTTCATACACATTTATAATTAGTATATCTGTTAATTTAACACTTTTATTATTATGAAATGTCACTCTTTTTATAGTTCTGACTTAAATTCTACTTTGCCTGGTATTAATATATTAACACCACTTTTTTGGTAATATTTACATGATGTTTCAGTTTTTATCATTCACTTTCAACTTACCTGTCCCATTTTATTATAAGCAATGAGCATATACTGTGTTTTGTATTTGTGTTATATCCAGTCAGACAATCTTAGTATTATAATAGGAGTGTTAGGTCCATCTACATTTAATGAAATTATTGATATAGTTACATTTAAATCTAACATTTTGCTATTTATTTTTTGTCTCATCTCTTCTTTGTTCCTTCACTTCTCCTTTCCTGCCTTCTTTTATATTAATCAATTTTTTTTTTACTATCTCACTACGTCTTTTCTATTAGTTATTTCATGTATCTGTTAATAACATATAAATGCTTATCCTAGCAATTGCAACAAACATATTTAAATTATTGCAGTCTGCCCTAAATTAATATTTTCACCACATTCTAAGCTATGCAAAAGCATTGCGACAATTTAAATTCATTTGTCTTCTCCTTTTTTGCTGTTGTTTTATATATTTTGTTACTGAATTTGTATGAACACTACATGACATAGTTATTATTGATTTCAACAACCAATACTCTTTTTATTTACTACTCATATTTACTTCTCCTGTGCTGCTTATTCCTTTCTTCACTTTTTTTATTTTTATCTGGGGTCAGTTTCAGTCAGCCTAAATAACTTCCTTTAATATCTCTTGTAGCGTGAGTCTACTGTTGTCAAATCTTTCTCCTTTTGTTTGTTTGAGAATGTGTTTCTATTGTCCTTCACTTTTTTTTTTAATTCAGTTTTACTGAATTTACATTCACAAACCATATAACCATCCACAGTGCACAATTTGCCCACAGAATAATTACACAGCTGTGCAGCCATCACCACAATCATCCCTTGAACACTTTCATCAGTCCAAAAAATTTAAAAATAAGAATAAAAGTAAAAAAGAACACCCCAAACCTCCCATCTCCCCCATCCCACCTCATTCTTCATCCAATCTTTGTCCTCATTTTTCCACTCATTTGTCCAGCTGCTGGACAAAGGGAGTGTGAGCCACAAGGTCTCCACAACCACACAGTCACGCTGTGCAAGCTACACAACTATACAATCGTCTTCAAGAACCAAGGCCACTGGGCTGTAGTTCGACAATTTCAGGTATTTCCCTCTAGCCACTCCAACACACTAAAAACTGCAAAGGGATATTTATATAGCACAGAAGAACACCCTCCAGAATGACTTCCTGTCTGCACCTGAAATCCCTCAGCCATGGAAACTCTACCTTGTCCCACTTGCCTCCCCTGCTAGTCAGGAAGACCCCCTCAATCCCGTGACACTGGGTCCAGGCTCATCCTTGGGACCATGTCTCTCCTTCATGTTTGAAGTACACTTTTACTAAGAATTGAGTTCTCTGTTTTTTTTTTTTTTTTTCTTGGTTGTTGTTTTTCCAGCACTTCAGAGATGTCAAGACATTGTCTTCAGGCTTCAGTAGTTACTATTATAATTTTAGTTTTTTTTTTTAATTTTTAATTGTTCTGCTGATAGAATATTTTTTCAGTTTTCAGTTTTGTAATTTTTTTTCTGATTGGCCCCTTCTCTCGGGCTCCTGCAGGGACCTGCCGCTGCCCCCTTTGGAGGGTGTTCTAGTTTGTTAATGCTGCCAGAATGCAAAACACCATATTTGGATTGGCTTTTATAAAAGGGGGTTTATTTGGTTACACAGTTACAGTCTTAAGGCCATAAAGTGTCCAAGGTAATATATCAGCAATCGGGTACCTTCACTGGAGGATGGCCAATGGTGTCTGGGAAACCTCTGTTAGCTGGGAAGGCACGTGGTTGGCGTCTGCTCCAAAGTTCTGCTTTCAAAATGGCTTTCTCCCAGGACGTTCCTCTCTAGGCTGCAGTTCCTCAAAAAGTCACTCTTAGTTGCACTTGAAATATCTGTACTCAGCTTCTCTGAAACTGCAAAGGGATATTTATATAGCACAGAAGAACACCCTCCAGAATGACTTCCTGTCTGCACCTGAAATCCCTCAGCCATGGAAACTCTACCTTGTCCCACTTGCCTCCCCTGCTAGTCAGGAAGACGCCCTCAATCCCGTGACACTGGGACCAGGCTCATCCCTGGGACCATGTCTCTCCTTCATGTTTGAAGTACACTTTTACTAGGAATTGAGTTCTCTGTTTTTTTTTTTTTTTTTTCTTGGTTGTTGTTTTTCCAGCACTTCAGAGATGTCAAGACATTGTCTTCAGGCTTCAGTAGTTACTATTATAATTTTAGTTTTTTTATTTTTTTATTTTTAATTGTTCCACTGATAGAATACTTTTTCAGTTTTCAGTTTTGTAATTTTTTTCTGATTTTTTTTAAGTTTTTACCTTTATCTTTATTTTCTAGCAATGCCTCAGTATGTTTTCTCTTTTTACTTAGACTTTCATGGCTTTGCTGCAGTTTTTTTATCTGTTAATTGATGTCTTTCATCAATTGTGAAAAACTTTGGACCATTATTTTTAAAAATATTTCTTTGTCTACTCTCCTCTCTACTTTTGGAACTCCAACTATACCTATGTTATGTCGTTTGATTCTGTCCCATACATTTCTTACACTATGTTCTGTTCTATGCATTTTTGTTTCTATGTTTTTTCTTTCTGTGCTTCAGTTTGGATATTGCTAAATCAACCTTTCTTCAAGTTTGCTAATCCTATATTCTTTTATGTCAGTATAGCTCTTAAGACCACCCAATGAATCATTATTTTAGATATCTACATTATAATTCTAGAATGACCACGTGGTTATTTTTATACAATCAGTTCTCTTTTGAATTTCCCAATTTTTATTCGTCTTGCCCGTCCTTTTACTCTACTACCTTTAACATACTTAAAAAATATATTTTAAAGTCTTTGGCTGCTAATTCTATCACCTGGACCTAAGTAGCTGTGTCTACTTGTCATTTTTTTCCTCTTCATTTTCAGTAACTTTGTTCCTGTTTCTTTGGATGCCTTTTTTCCTTTTTTTAAAAATGTAATTTTATTGGGATGTATTCACACACCATACAATCCATCCAAAGTATACAATCAGTGGCTCACAGTATCATTATATAGTTGTGCACTCATCGCCACAAATTTAGAACATTTTCATTACTCCAAAATGAAGAAAAAATAAAAATAAAATTAAAAAAGAACACCCAAACATCCCATTCCCCTTATCCCCCCATATTATTTATATATTTTTGTCTTTATTTTGTCACTCATCTGCCTGTACACTGGATAAAGTGAGTGTCAGTCATGAAGTTTTCACAATCACATGGTCACATGATAAAAGCTATATAGTTATACAATCATCCTCAGGAATCAAGTTTACTGGCTTTCTTTGTATGCCTTTTAACTTTTATTCAAATCCAGACACTTTTTATGTAACAAAAGAAATGACTGAGTTTTGTATTATTTCCCTCCACCACGAGAGCATTTGTCTTCTCTTGATCCAATCAGGAATTTATTTAGGATGGGCTTGGGTCAGCCATTTAGTTTGACTCAATTCACTCTGATTTCAAAAATCTGAAGGCAAAGACCTTCTTTGGCTTTAATCCAAAACCTTTTTTTAAATCTCTTCCTCCTCCATGCCAAAACACTATGATATATTTATCTTACTTATCTGCTCTTCAAACCCACGCTGGGTGACTTCTAATTTGATGAATGTCTTGATGATGAGACCAGTTGTGTATTTGAGACAGGCTCCTTTCCTTAGTGTGACTTTGGCTATGAGATCATGGGACCTGCCCTTTAGAAACTATTTACATTCTAGTATAACACTTGGATTCTGCAAAGTTGTACTATTTTCATGTTAGACACAACTTCTAAAAGTTGGACTACCCCCTTTTCCCTTCATTACTGTACCTGCATTCAGGCAAAGCCTGATGTTCAGCTCACACCTGGAGGAGGTAAGCAAAATCAGGAAAGAAATGGCCAGAGATAGTAAGTTCACATAAGACTGTCTCTTCCCACTTTAGTTTCACAATTTTCCAGTGCCTTTAAATACACACACATACAGACACACATGCATGCAATTTGTTGTTGTTGCTTTTCTTTCTCAAATTTTCAGTAGGAATATTATTTCGTTCTATCATATTTTATCCTGTATGGAACTCTCCCATATAATTTTTTTTTTTTTTTAGAAGGCTGTTAAATTTATTGTCTTCATCTCAAAAATCTTCATAAAAAATTGCAGTTTGGTTTAGCTGTCAGCAGCCCGCTCCTGAGCCCTGAGGAAACTAGCCTTCTTCTGAGCTACCCGATCTTTCTTTTGGGCAAGAGACATTTTGGGACGGTTCTACCTCTTCTTTTTAACTTCTTTCTTAGGCTTTTTCTCATAGACTGGATTCTCTCGTATAGCAGCATGGGCTTTCTTGTACATCTCCTCCATCATGTCTGGAGTTACGTTGTTCTTTATGTACTGAGAGAATTGTTTCTTGTAAGCATCTTCATCTTCCTCCATTAGGTAACGCATATAATCCGCAACATTCTGACCCATGATGTGCTTCCGATGTACTTCTGCATTGAATTCTTTGCTTTCTGAATCATAACCAGGGAATCGTTTGGTACTGTGAGGAATAGACAAGCCTCCATCCACAGCTCCCTTCAGAGCCCCAAAAACTTTATTTCCAGTGGTAGTTCTGGCAAGCCCTGCATCCAAATAGCAGGTGAAGGCACCAGGTTGACCATCAATACTCTCCACATTGTATTCATCTCCTGTTACCTCTACTTGGCCTTCATAGATCTTGTCCATGCCAAACCTGTTGAGAAGCCTGCGGGCCAGCAGCAGGCCAGTACAATATGCTGCAGCATAATTTGTCAGACCAACCTTCACACCATACTTTGGGAGTTTGTGAGCATAAGCTGCGCAGACTATCATATCCCCTTCTATACGGGCATAAGCAATCTGACAAATGATATCCCTGTTAGTTACACGAACTATCATCCTGTATTTGGGTGTGTTGTACTTATTTTTATCCTGAATTACCAAACGTTTCCGAGCATAGGAATCAGTTTTACCCTCTCGTCTTCTTCTAAATTTTACTTGGTACCTCTTGAAATAGGCCTTATTCTTGATAACTTTAACAAACCCCATCCTGCGGATGAGAGACCAGCGTCCGCGGCTCTCCACAGACTGGTAGCTCCAGGAACCTCCCATATAATTTTATATTGTCTTACCATGCTTTATTTTCAATTTTATTTTTTATTAGAGAAGTTGTAGGTCTACAATAAAGCCATACAAAAAAATACATAAAATACCTCCCTTTTACTAACACCTTGTATTAGAGTGGTATATTTGTTGTGATTCATTAAATAACATTTTAATAATTGTACTATTAACTATATTCCTTCATTTAAAATAGGGTTCAATGTTTGTGTTGTACAGTTCTATGGTGTTGTTTCATTTAACTTTTTATTTTAGTAACACATTTAAATTTTTATTCTAGTAATATATGTACAACTTAAACTTTCCCCTTTAAACCACATTCCCATATATAATTGTGTTATTAATTGCATTCAAAATGTTTTGCCATCATCACCACTATCCATTACCAAAATTTTACAATCAACCCAAATAGAAACTCTGTAAAATTCAAACATTAACTCCCCATTTCCTACCTCCAACCTGGTCCTTTCTAATCTATACTCCAGATTCTGACTCTATGAGTTTGTTTATTCTAATTATTTCATATCAGTTAGATCATACAATATCTGTCCTATTGTGTCTGGCTTATTTCACTCAAAATGATGTCTTCAAGGTTCATTCATGTTTTTGCACATATAAGAACTTTATTCCCTTTTATGGCTGAATAACATTCCATTGTATATATATACCATATTTTATTTATCTATTTGAAAGTTGTATTGTTTCCATCTTTTGTCACTTGTGAATAATGCTACAATGAACACTGGTGTGCAAATCCCACTTCTAGGTATATAGCTTGCTTTCAGTTCTTTTGGCTATATACCTAGAAGTGGAATTGCGAGGTCATATGGTAATTCCATATATAACTTTCAGAGGAACTGCCAAACTGTCTTCCACAGTGGCTGCACCATTTTGTATTATCATAGCAATGAATGACTGTTCCTATTTCTTGATGTCTTCTCCAACACTTGCAATTTTCTGTTTTTTTTTTTTTCACAAGTAGCCATTCTAGTGAGTGTGAAATATCATCACATTGTGGTTTTAATTTGTATTTTTCAAAGAGCTATTTATGTTAAGCAACTTTTCACATGCTCTTTTTTTGGTCATTTATATATATCCTCCATGGAGAAATGTCTATTCAAGTCTTTTGTCCATTTCATAATTTAGTTGTTTGTCTTTTTATTGTTGAGTCCTAGAATTTCTTTATATATTCTGTATATTAAAAACTTATTGGGGGAAGATGGAAGAAGATGGTGTCATAGAGAGGAGTGGAAGTTAGTTTGTCCCCCCGGAGCAACTAATAAACAACCAGGAACAACTAGTATATGATCTGGAATAACTGCTGGGGGACCATCATGACTGTCCATGCATCATACACGAACCTGGATTGGGAGGAATGCCTGAGAGCGCAGTGTGGAATCTGTGAGTAGGAACTGTGGATTTGAGCTGGGAGCCCCCTCCCCCAATGGCAGCCCAAACTGCAAAGCCTCACTGTGGTAGAGAGCAGCAGTCTCTGAACAAGAAAGTATTCCTCAGCCCATCTCCAATTCGGGTTTTAATTGGCAAATGTGGACTGCTTAATGCAAGCTGCAAATTCCCAAAAGCGGACAGAGGCTTTTACTGATGACTGACCTTGAAGAGTCAAGGGACTTCTTTTTGCTGGGAGGGGGAGCCAAGAGGGCTGGGTGCTGTCTCTGGCCAGTGAGTGAAACTGGGGGCCATGGACTGGCCCTGAAAGGAGGCTTTCTGTCCCCTTTTCTCTCTTGTAACCTGAGCAGCTCAGTGGAGAAGCCTCAGCTATTTTTCAGTTTGCAGTGCTCTGCAATGGAGAAAGCCTCAGCCATTTTTAGTTCACAGCCCTCAGACCCAGACAAGGGTGGAGATAGCAGAGCCAGAGAGACAAAGAACCCATTTCAACGCAAATGAAAACTCCCTGGGGTGTATCTTCCCTAAGAGGAAAGAGGTGGTGCCCAGCTCTACTACCCACCTTCCATTCAGAACCAGACCCCAGAGCCTGGGGAAAAACAGCCATGGGCCACACCTCATTACACCAGTCAGGAGCTACAGGCTGACAGGCATCACTTGTTGGGCAGGTTAGGAAAAGCACAGTGGCTTGAGGCCTCACAGGGTGTGTAAATCTTCTAAGATATACCCTCAGGGAAACCTGACACTGAATATTTCCTCCTTCTGGGACCTGAGCCCATTCTGGCCTGGGAAAACCTGATTGGGGTAACCAAGGACACCAGATGCCTAGACAACAGAAAACTACAACCTACACTAAGAAAAATTAAGTATGGCCCAGTCAAAGGAACAAACTTACACTTCATCTGAAATACAGGAACTGAAACAACTAATGCTAAATCAATTCAAAGTTTAGGGAAGATGTGGCAAAAAAGATGAAGTCTATAAAGAAAACACTGGGCATACATAAGGTAGAAATTGAAAGTTTGAAAAAAAAACTGACAGAATCTATGGAAATGAAAGGCACAACACAAGAGATGAAAGACAAATAGAGACATACAACAACAGATCTCAAGAGGCAGAAGAAAACACTCAATAACTGGAGAACAAGACACCTGAAATCCTACACACAAAAGAACAGATAAGGAAAATAATAGAAAAATATAAGCAAGATCCCAGGAAACTGAATGACAACATGAAACACATGAATGTACATGTCATTGGTGTCCCAGAAGGAGAAGAGAAGGGAAAAGGGGCAGAAGCAATAATAGAGGAAATAATCAATGAAAATTTACCATCTCTTATGAAAGACATAAAATTGAAGATCGAAGAAGCACAGCATACCCCAAACAGAATAGATCTGAATAGACCTACACCAAGATACAATCAGATTATCAAATGTCAAAGATAAAGAGAGAATCCTGAAAGAAGCAAGAGAAAAGCAATCCACTACATCCAAGGAAGCTTGATAAGACTGTGGATTTCTCAGCAGAAACCATGGAAGCAAGAAGGAATGGTGTGATATATTTAAGATACTGAAAGAGAAAAACTGCCAACCAAGAATCCTATATCTGGCGAAACTGTCCTTCAAATATGAGGGAGAGTTTAAAATATTCTCTGACAAACAAACAATGGGAGAGTTTGTGAACAAGATACCTGCTCTACAGGAAATACTAAGGGGAGAAATACAGACAGGAGTGAGAGGTTTGGAACACAATTTTGGGTGATGGTAACATAGTAATGTAAGTACACTGAACAAAGATAACCATGAGTATAGTTCAAGAGGAAGGCTAGGAGCATGTGGGACACCAGAAGGAAAGAGGAAAGATAAAGACTGGGACTGTATAACTCAGTGAAACCTAGAGTGCTCAACAACTGTAATAAAATGTACAAATATGTTTTTTCATTAGGGAGAAAAAATGAATGTCAACCTTGCAAGGTATTAAAAATAGAGAGGTATTGGGGGAAAAATACAATCAATGCAAACTAGAGACTATAAATTAATAGAAACATTGCATTATTCTTCATTTAATATAACAAAGGCAATATACCAAAGCTAAATGCATATGAAAGGGGGACATAAGGAAGGGGTATGGGACTCTTGGCATTGGTAATGTTGTCTGACTTTATTCTACTTTAGTTTAATGCTATCTTCCCTTTTGTTGCTTCCTACCTGTCATGTTTTTTCTCTTTTTTCTTTTTCTTTTGTCTCTCTACCTTCTTTGACTCTTCCTCCTGCTTTGCAGAAAAAGTGGAGATGTCCTTATATACATAGTGGTAATGGTGGTGAATACATAAATACATGACTATACAGGAACCGTCAACTGTTTACTTAGGATCGAATGTATGGTGTGTGAACAAAACTGTTTTAAAAAATGGGTTGATGAAGAAACCTTGAGGGCACTATATTGAGTGAAATAAGTCAGACACATAAGGACAAATATTGCAGGGTCTCACTGATATGAACTTATTATAAGATGTAAGCTCATAGACATGAAATATGTTACCAGGATGTAGAAAAAGGCTAAAGAATGGAGAGTGGTTGCTTATTATGAGCAGAATGTTCAGCTAGGTTGAACTTAAATGTTTGGAAATGAACAGAAGTGATGGTAGCACATTGTGAGAATAACTAACAGTGCTGAATAGTGAGTGAATGTGGTAGAAAGGGGAAGCTCAGAGTCATGTGTGTCACCAGAAAGAATGTTGGAGGTTAAAAGATGGGAATGTATAAAACAGTGAATCTGGTGGTGGGCAATGGTCATGATTAACTGTACAAATATTAGGAATGTCTTTCATGAACCAGAACAAATGTATGACACTATAACTAGAAGTTAATAATAGAAGGGCATACAGGGAGAAATATACCTATTGCAAACTATATCCTACAGTTAGTAGTATTTTAACATTCTTTCATCAACAGTAACAAATATACTATACCAATACTATGAGTCAACCATGGCAGGGGGTGGGTGGTTAGGGGTATGGGAGGACTTGAGTTTCCTTTTTTTGTCTTTATTTCTTTTCTGGAGTAATAAAAATGTTCTAAAAATTGAAAAAAAAATGTGGTGATGGATGCACAGCCGTATGATGGTACCGGGGGCAATCGATTGTACACTTGGGACCTTTGGATAATTGTATGGTATGTGAACAATCTCAATTAAAAAAAAAACTTATTGCTATGTGGTTTCCAAATATTTCCTCCTATTGAATAGGTTGTATTTTCACTTTCATGTTAAAGTCCTTTGAGGCATAAGAGTTTTAAATTTTGGTGAGATACCATTTATCTATTTTTTCTTTTATTGCTTCTACAATGGATGTAAAATCTAAGAAACCATTGCTTAACACAAAATCCTGAAGATGCTTCCCTAAGTTTTCTTCTGGGGTTATATAGTCCTGATTATTGTATTTAGGTCTTTGATCCATTTAGGTTGATTTTTGTGTACAGTATGAGATAGGGGTTCCCCTTCTTTCTTTTGCATATGCATATACAGTTCTCCCAGCTCCAGGAGTTGAAGAGATTAATCTTTTCCTATTGAGTGGACTTGGTGCCCTTGTGAAAAAATCAATTGGCCATAGATGTGAGGGTCTATTTCTGAATTCTCAATTTTGTGCTATTGGTTATATATATATTTGTGTCAGTACCATGCTGCTTCGACCACTGTAGCATTGTAATAAGTTTTAAAATCAGGAAATGTAGTCCTCCAATTTCATTCTCCCTTTCCAAGATGATTTTGACGATTAGGATCCTTTATCCTTCTAAATAGATTTGAAGATGGGCTTTTCCATTTCTGCAAAGAAGACTTGGGATTTTAATGGGATTGTGTTGAATTTGTAAATTGCTCTGGGTAGAGGTAACATCTTAATGACATTTAGTGTTCCAATCCATGAACACAGAATGTTCTTCCATTTATTTAGGTTTTCTTTGATTTATTTTAGCAAAGTTTTGCAGTTTTCTATGTAGACATGCTTTACATCCTTGGTTAAATTTATTCCTAGATATTTGATTCATTTAAATGCTGTTGTAAATGGAATGTTTTTCTTGATTTCCTCTTCAGGTTGCTCATTATGAGTGTACAGAAACACTACTGATATTTGAGTTTTGCTCTTGTACCTTGCCACTTTACTGAATTCATTTTTTTTGGCCCTAGTAGCTTTGTTTTAGTTTTTCAGGATTTTCTATATATAGGATCATATCATTGGCAAATAGGGAAAGTTTTATTTCTTCCCTTCCAATTTGGATGTTTTTATTTCTCTTTCTTGCCTTATTGCTTGGCTAGAACTTCCAGTACAATGTTGAATAACAGTGGCAACAGTAGGCAACTGTGTCTTATTCATGACCTTAGAGGAAATTTGCCAGTTTTCATCGAGTGTAATGTTAGCAGTGAGTTTTTATGTAAGTCCTTTATCATATTTTAGAAGTTTAATATGCTGTTGGATTCAATTTGCTAGTAGTTTGTGGAGGATTTGTACTTCCATAAGAGAAATGTGCCTTTTCTTGTAATATCTTTATCTGGCTTTGGTGTTAGTGTAATATTAGCCTCATGGAATGAGTTAGGTAGTGTTCTCTCCTCATCAATTTTTTTGGGGAAACATTGAGCCGGATTGGTGTTGGTTCTTGCAATGTTTGGGTGAATTCACCTGTAAATCTATCTGTTTCTGGTCTTTTCTTTGTTGGGAGTTTTTTGATTGCCAATTTATTCTCCTTACTAGTAATTGGTCTGTTGAGATCTTCTATTCTTTTTATAGTCAGTGTAGGTATTTTGTGTGTTTCTAGAAATTTGTCCATTTCCTCTAGGTTGCCTAATTTGTTGGCATACAGTTGTTCCTAGTGTCCTCTTATGATCATTTTTATTTCTGTGGGGTCAATTGTAATGCTCCCATCTCTTTTCTGATTTTATTTCTTTGCATCCTCTCTTTTTTTTTCTTTGTCATTCTAATTAAAGTTTTGTCAATTTTATTGATCTTTTCAACTTTTGTTTTTGTTAATGCCTCTATTGTTCTTTTAATTATCTCATTTATTTCTGCTCTAATCTTTGGTATTTCTTTCTTTTTGCTTGTTTTGAGTTTTAGTTTTCTGTTCTTTTTCTAGCTCTTCCAAGTATAGAGTTAGGACTTTGATTTTAGCTTTCTTCTTTTTTAATGTTAGCATTTAGTACTATAAATTTATCTCTGAGAACTGCCTTCACTTCTTCCCATAAACTTTGATAATATAATGTTCTTGTTTTCATTTGTCCCAAGATATTTACTGATTTCCCTTGCAATTTCTTCTTTGACCCATTGATTGTAAAAAGTGTATTATTTAACTTCCATGTATTTGAGGATTTTCCAGTTCTCTGCCTGTTACTGATTTCCAGCTTCATTCCATTGTGGTGAAAGAAAATGCTTTGTATTGAGACTTGTTTTGTGACCCAACCTGTGTTTTATCCTGGAGAACAATCTATGTATATTTGAGAAGAATATGTATCTTGGTGTTTGGGGGTGCAATGCTCTATACATGTCTGTTAGTTTTAGTTCCTTTATCATATTATATAAGTTATTTGTTTTCTTATTGATCTTCTGTCTTGATGTTTTATCTACTGATGAAGGTGGCGTATTGAAGTTTCCAACAATTATGGCAGAGGTATCTGCTTCTCTTTTCAGGTTTGTCAATATTGCCTTACACAGTCTAGTGCACTGTGGTTAGGTGCATAAATCTTTATGATTGTTGTTTCTTCTTGGTGGGTTGACCTTTTTATTAATATATAGTGTCCTTCTCTGTTTCTTGTACCAGCTTTAAACTTAAAGCCTACTTTTTCCAATATTACTATAGCTACTCCAGCTGTGTTTTTGTTACAATTTGCATGGGTTGTCCTTTTCTGTTCTTTCAGTTTCAACCTATTTGTGTCTTTGTGTTTAAGGTGAGTCTGTTGTGAACAACATATTTGGATTGTGCTTTTTTATCCATTCTGCCAATGTATGTCTTTTAATTGGGGACAACATTAACATTCAGAGCTATTGCTCTAAATGCAGCACTTACTCCAGCCATTTTGACCTTTGGTTTTTATATATCTTACATCATTTTTGCCTCTCTTCTTT
Organism: Choloepus didactylus; assembly: GCF_015220235.1. NCBI lineage: Eukaryota > Metazoa > Chordata > Mammalia > Pilosa > Megalonychidae > Choloepus > Choloepus didactylus. The sequence goes on along the minus strand of NC_051308.1, from coordinate 64,660,910 downwards.
TATTGCAGTCTCCTTTTCTGTATAAATTGATCTTTTTTGATGTATCTTACTGATTCCTTTCTCATTTTTGTTTCTGTATATATTTTTTGTGTCAATAAATTAAATAGCTTCTGAACATTTGTTGAATAATCTATCTTTAACACCAAATTTGGAAATCTACTTGAATTATATTCTGGAATACCTACATTTTGGGTGCTTCTTCTATGCCTATTGTTTTATATTGTTAGTGCCATTATTTTTTTTTTATTATTATTGTTTAGTTTTATTGAGATATATTCACATTGTTTCTGTATATTTTTAAAATATTTTCTTCTGGTTACCCTGGGGTTTGTGTTAAACAACCTATATCTATAACTTACTAATTTGAAAAGATACCAACTTAACTTCATTAGCATATACATTCTCTACTTCCATAATCCTTCTGTTTCCCAATTTTATGTTATTTCTGTCCCACATTACCCCTTTATATTGCGTCCATGATCAAGAAATATGTCTATTTCTTATTCAATTGTATATTTACTTTTATAGGAATTAAAGCATAGATACATATGTAGATTGAGGATACAGCACTAACGGGTTTTGCCTTTACACGTTTAGTTACCTTTACTGATGATTTTTGCTTCTTCACACTGCTCTAAGACACTATCCCCTGTCATTTCCTTTCAACCTGAAGGATTCCCTTTAGCAATTCTTGTAGGACAGGGCTTTTGATGACAAACTCTCTCAGTTGCTGTTTATCTGTTAATGTCTTAAAATATCCCACATTTTTGAAGGTCAGTTTGTTGGATAAAGAATTTTTGGCTAGCAATTTCTCTTTCAGTACCTTAAATATAACATACCCCTGCTTTCTCACATCCATGGTTTCTGATGAAAAATCAGCATTTTTCTTATTGAGGGTCCTTGTATGTGCTGAATTTCTTTTCCCTTGCTGCTTTCATAATTCTCTTTATCTTTGCTATTTGACATTCTTGTAAGTATTGTCACAAAGTAGGTCTCTTAGGGCTTTTTTTCTGTTTGGAATTCATTGCACTTCTCAGACATGTATATTTATGTCTTTCATAAGAGCTGGGAAATTTTTGGCCATTATATCCTCAAATATTCTTCTACTCCTTTTCCCTTCTGTTCTCCTTCTGGGATTACCATCATGCATATGTTTGTAAGCTTCATGCTGTCAGTCAAGTTGCATAAGCACTGCTCCATTTTTTCTGTTCTTTTTCTCTTTTCTCTTGGCTGCAGGATTTCAGTTGTCCTGTCCTCCAGTTTGCTAATTCTTTCTTCTCACTGTCCAAATCTGCTATTACATGCCCCTAGTGTTTTTTAAATCTCCGTTATTGTGACTTTCATCTTCATAATTTCTGTTATGTTTCTTTCTAAACTTTCTAATTCTTCTTTTTATTCACACACTATATTCTTAGTATCTTTTAGCTCTGTATCCATTAGTTTATTTTTATCCATATTTTCCTTCATCTCCTTAATAGATTTAGGAAACATGTTTGAACTTCTTCAACTAGTTTTTCTAAATCTGTGTCTCCTATGAAGTTTTAATTTATTCCCATGACTGAGCCATATCTTCCTTTTTGTTAGGAAGGCTTGTAATTTTTTGCTGATTTCTAGACATCTGATTATTTTGTTGTGCTAGCTCTGCAGGTCAGTTTCTCCCTCTTGCCTAGGGCTTTATTGTAGATTGGCTATGTGTTAAGGTCCCTTTTTGACACTTGGTCCAACTTTTACTAGTCCTTTAGAGTAGCCTGAGTTTAACTGTTCAAATTTTCTCTAGTCTTCTGCACCTGATTCTTGACCTGGTTATACAGTACACTTTTAAGATTGTCCTTTTATGTATGATTGTTTCACCTCCAGGAGAAAGTTTCCTTTCCTCTGTTCCTTCTCTGGGAATCCTGATCTGTTATGTTTCTTTTTGTGCATTATTGTCTCCCCAGCTCTTATGATTTGTTGAACTTCTCTCCCTCTGTTTTGGTTTGCTAAATCTGCTGGAATGCAAAATACCCAACATGGATTGGCTTTTACAACGGGGGTTTATTCACAAATTTACAGTTCTAAGGCCATGAAAATGTATCAGTTAAGGCATCAACAGGATGATTCCTTCTCTGAAGTTAGGCTGATGGTATATGGGGTTCCTCTGTTACATGGGAAATTACATGGCCAGAGTCTGCTCATCCTCTCTGGGTTTAGCTTCCAGTTTCCATGTCTTTCTCCAAAAAGTCTCTGGGCTTCTGTCTTAGCTTCTCCCAGGGGCAAACTCTGGATTACATATCATAGCTTCTCTTCAAACTGTCTCTCTCTGCTTCTCTCAGCCCTCTTTCTCTGTGATCTCTCTTAAAGGACTCCAGTAAAGGATTAAGACCCACCTTGAATGGGTGGGGTCACATTTCCATGGAAACGATCTAATCAAAAGGTCCCACCTACAATATGTCTGCCCCCATAGGAGTGGACTAAAAGAACATACTCTTTTATGGGTACATAACTGATTCAAAGCAGCACACTCTTTTTTTTTTTTTTTTTTTCTGAAATGGCTTTTTATTAAACAGCAAAGCAGAATCACAACACAATTTTCAAACATTTATAAATTACGTCACAAAAGGGATGTGAAATGTTTGCAGTATGACTACTGTATATTCATGCAGCTAAAGTCATTTATTGAATTTTACTTGCACCCATACAAACATAAGATTACTATTCCATGATTAACAGTGGCCCAAATCTAAAACCACAAGCTATATTAGTGGATCTGTCTTCCTATTATAACTAGCATTTTAACATTACTTCTGCAAAATTCCCTTTTCAAGAAAACTCTAGTAAAAGGATGCCCCAAATTCTACAAATCAAGTGCTTGGATTTACAGAAAATTCAAGAACTAGTGAGGTAAAACACTAAGAAAAATTATTAGTTAGTACATTTTATTCATTATTCTGATACTCACATACTTTTTAACAGTTTTGCAAACTTGATCTTCTGGGCACCGTAAATGAACCTTAAGATACAAAACTGTAACTGTTCTCTTCCAAATGTGGCTTACATAAAGTTAGTCAGACTTAATCCACTTTCATATATATTCCCCAAAAGACCTAATCTATGCCAGGGATGAGACAAATCTGGAGTGAAAATATTTGGAGTTGGTTACTGTTTATCATGTACTTTTTCCACTCTATTTCTATGTTTCCCAAGATTTTCTATTTTTAATACACACACGCACACACACACACCCAGAGCTCATCTTTTTAGATATCAAGTGGTCATTTTGTGCAGAAGGAAGTTTTGAACAAAAAAGTCTTCCCAATTTGAAAATTCACAGTTTCAAAGAAGAATCATCATTTTTATAGCCTCTGTTTTCAATTTATCGAAGAGGAACTAACAGTCCTATCTTGTTACTAAATATGACAAATGACAAGTCCTAGCTGAGAAACTATCTTATTTTGGTGAAGTTCAACAATGAGTTCATGTTATTTTCATAAATGATTAATTATTAAAATTACTTTTACAAATGTGAAACCAACTGTTTATCCTTAGGAGAAGAGAAATGGGAAGGAAGAGGCAAATGGAAAAGAGGCACAAGATGGTGGGCAGGGGATATAAAGCTGTACATTCAGTACATAATTTTGGTCACTTTTTTCCAACATGGTAGTTATTTTCTTGTATCATCTTTTACAAAGCCTATAATAAAAGACAGTGCTAAACTTATAAATCAAAGCAAATTTGATAAAACACTCATTTTCAAGTTTCATAAATATCTGCAATTCTAAAGTATCTACTATCAATACATTTACAAGTTTTCATAGACTAAGTTAATATACAAACTCATAGAAGTCTTCAGTTATACTTTTAGAGCTCTTAATTTTTGCCTAGATCTGCCATTATCTTCATAAATATTCAATGAAGCCACAAACAAAGGTACTGTAACTTTTGGAATCTATTCAAATTTTAAAGAAAAAAAAAATCAGCAGCAATTCCATAAAACAGAACGGATATCAACCTCTTACTTTCTTTTGCTTTTTGTGTTGGTTGTTTGAAAAACACTAGAAGCTGACATGAGGTTTTTCTGTATATTGTCCAAGAACTTGGTTTTCTGAGTTTAGCTTCAGATTTTCTTCCTTAACTGCATCTACTCTTGCCGAGAGATCTTCAAGTGTGTGTTGGAGTTCCAACACTTGATTAATAATCGTGTTTTTTCCTCCAGTTCCATCTGATTTTCAGCATCAACGGCATCCATGTCAACATTCATCATCTTGGGTAAAAACTTTTGGGCCTCAGACACAGAACCCTTGATGAATGGTCTGCTGCTTGAGGCGCCCGGAGAGGGGAGGGGGTTGGGAAGAAGACGCCTGAGGCCAAAGCATCTAACTCAGTGCCTCCTTTTTATTCTAGGACCTGTCTTGCCTTACGACAGCTCAGTTCCCTCACCTCCTTTTATTGTTTTTTCATCTTTTCTGTCTCCAGTTACTTCCCTGTTAGGGTATCCCACCCCAGGGAGGCAGATTGGGTGGAACCAAAAAGTTCTATTTTTTTCATTTAGGTGCTTCAGCAGAGACCTGGCTGAGTGTGTGTACCTCTTGCCAACGTCCTGCTGCAATCTCTTTTATTTCCGTTTGGCATGTTCGTGAAAGTCAGCTGCTAGTGTTCTGCCCTGGGTCTTTGTGAACTTGGATCCCTGTGCCTGCATATGCATGGGATTCTGACTCGCTGCTGTGAGTGGCTTTGTGGTCTATCTACATCCACAGCAGGAAGTCCTTGGGCTGTGCTGTCCCTGTGTGACTCCCAATCTGCCGGGTAATGAGTGAGGGGGAGGGGTCTGCGCTGGTGATCTGTGATTCAAATCTTCTACCTGATTTTGGTGTTTTTTTGTTTTTTTGTTTGTTTTTTCTTTGATTAGCATTTGTGGAGTCCTCCAGTCTCTATCATCTTCCAGAGTTTCAAGCAATTGGCATTTGTCCTTTGATTAGTTGTTTCTGAAGCAAGAACTTTTCTAGGGGATGTCTCATGTCACATGTTGATTATGTCATTCCCATGTTTTACTTTTTAAAATAAAATTTACCTGTCTTTAATGCATAAAATTCATCACATTGATTACTTATATAGTACCTAACTTCCTTATTAGACTATAAACACTTTGAGAGCAGATACTGTTTTATTCATTGTTTTTTTCCCTCAGAACTTAAAACTCAATAATTATTTCCTGAATTATTTAATGAATACTAGAATATAGTGCAGCAATTAAGAATAATATAGTAAAGTTTATTTATTGATCTGGAAGGTTAATTAGGTTATTTTTGCATAGTGCACATTCTTGCAAAATTATGTAGATTCAACTTTTGCGACACACGAAATATATTATCTATATCTATCTATGAAGATATATATTTGGGTGGACCTGTAACTATATAGGTATTTTAAAAGTAAAAATGTCTTACATCCACTGTATATTTAAATAATTACTTTAAGCCCTTTTTAAATTTTTATTGTTGTAGATTGTGAAGAACCTCCTCCAAGAAAAGATACAGAAATTCTGACAGGTTCATGGACTGACCAAACATATAAAGAGGGCACACAGGCTACATATAAATGCCGCCCTGGATATAGAACTCTGGGAACCATTGTAATGATATGCAGTAAAGGAAAATGGCTTTCTCTACATCCATCAAGGATATGTCGTAGTAAGTACATCATACATTTACGAAATTTGTGAAAAACTTTAGTTGTAAAAATTATTAAAACCGAGTTTTTATTGCATCAATATTGGGTAATTTATATGTTTTGTCATTTAAATACAAAGCAATACATTACCTTTATATTTAAAAAGAGGTTGTAATCTTTCAAAATTCAAAAAACAAGGATAGAGCTAAGTCAAATGTAAAATAATATCTGCCATTTTTACTTTTCCATATCTTCAGTGCTGTCCTCTAAAATAATATAAAATGTCCTTATCTCCAAGCTTCTACATAAAAATGTGTTTCCTGGTATTACATCCTAATTTAATGCCACTTCTTTTTTTTTCATTTTAGAAAGACCCTGTGGACATCCTGGAGATACTCCTTTTGGTTCTTTTCATCTTGAAGTTGGAAATGACTTTGAATATGGTGCAAAGGTTGTTTATAAATGTGATGAGGGGTATGTAGTCAATTAAGAAAGAGTGTATAATTGAGGCAATAAAAAGAACTGTACTAATTTATAATTTTAAGGTTCCTATATTTTCTGTGGGCATTTTTTACAAGTAACACACAGAAACTTGAAAAATTAAAATAAATGGACATAATTATATTGGGATATCATATTATACCATTAATATTGAAAAATTAAAATGACTCACAATTACTCTGGTATAGTGTAGTTGTAGGAGGATGGAAAAATAGTATTCACATGAATAAATGTTCACCCCAAGAAATCTTCACTATATTCTACTATGCATAGAGTATTATGGAGTTCAATGTGTTAGGATCAATGGGAGTTGTAACAAAAATGTATTAAATAGTAACTATTTTGAGAAAACATAACATTTAGGAGAAGCAAGAATTTCCCACTGAAATAATAATAATTGCTATTACCTAATATTTCATGGTCTGCAAATTATTCTTATCACCTGGACCAAAATGTTACTTTCTTCAGAATAATTGACTCTGCTTGCTAGCCATCCACCAGGTTTTCATAGCTGACCTGAACACTGTGTTACTTTCTCAATCTTCTTTCTCTCTTATTTCAGTCCAAGTCAAAAAATTATGTTGAAGAAAGTTTCACGCATGAGAAAACCAGGATCATTACAATTTTATACTTCATAAATATAAATAGGATCAGCAGATTGCAAATGGAATCTTATTATTCTTTCCTGATTTATTTCTTGATTTGAGGCAATAAAATGTAGTGACTTAAAGGTCAGGTTTTGGTGTAAACCTGCATTTCAAAACACCTCTACCCAATAGTTGTACATTTAAAAAAACATTTCGTTACTCCTATTGCCTCATTTATAAAAGCAGAAGCACATTATTTGCATTATAGGATTATTCAGAGAAATATATGAGGCACACTTGAAACCCTTGCAAGAGTTCCTAGGATGTTATAGGCAGTCAAGGTTCTTAGGATTTAGTCTCTTCTGGATCACTACATGAGGCAGCTATTTCAAATACATTTTCACTCCCACCATCAGTCGTTACTGCTGACCTTAACATACAAAGCTAAATACATTAAGACTATCTTAATGTATTTTGGCCTGAACGTTCCAATTTGTTCTGCTCTTCACTTCTCCCTCTCAATTCGGGCTGTTTTTTTCCCTTAAGATTCAGCTTTTGACCTGGCAAAGTTAGAACTCATAGACTTCTACTCAACTTCCTAAGTCTGAGTAATTCATATTTATAATTTGGTGAAGAAATTGGCTGCACATTTTCCTCTTACTCTGGATCTGCTTAACTCATCTTTGCCTCCTTCATTTTTGTACGTTACCAGTAAACCCTGCTTTGGCGCTTTCATGAGAGTGCCCAGCCCTTAGCTTGGGCCTCTAAAAGGAGTAGATATTTAAACCCTACACCCATGTTTTCTGCCAGAGAATCTATTCTTTTTGATCACTTGTCCCTATCTATCTTTTCTCTACTGAATACCTATTTAGCTCAATGCCAGCCACTTATCAGGGTATTTAACAGGATATCCAGTTTCATTAGCTTATGGGCAGGCAGTTTTAAGGAGACAGTCTGTAAAAAGATTTCCTGGCATTTGCCTGACTGAGAATACAGAGAAAGCTCTTTCTCTTTCTCCTTTCCCTTCATGTGTGTGGGTCATGGGAAGCTCTGTATAGAGTTTTACAGAATTCCTGAAAGAACGTTGGGGAATGAAAGGTATCTGGTGTGGAAAGAGAATATTAATCAGGAAATTTGCTTTCCCTATTAGAAGAGCGTACATCCCGCACGGTAGAGGAGCCAGAGAAGTACCTTATTGATAAATCATTTTGTTTCCTCTTTGTGACAGTTGCTTAGAGTAAATGCTTGCTACACGCTCTGTGACTACAATTTAATCCATTGAAATGACTTCTTCCTTTAGAGAATTTGGAACAAATCAGCAAAAATAAAAGAAAGACAGAAACATTTTTTGAAGGATGGAGTTTGCTTCACTTGTGAAATGGACAGAACAAACCTTACTTTTGAAGAAAAGGAAAATGTCATCTATGTAATATTATTTATAAACTGATTAATAGTCCCTTGTGAAACATCATCTCTTTAATGATGACTAGACTACCTTCCTTTTATTTTTTTTGGTGGAGGTTGAGAGTGAATAAAGATTTTGATTTCAGGCAATGAAGGCTTTTCATGTAACTAAATCTTGATCTGTAATAACCAGAAAGACGTTCTGCCTTGATCTAAAGTGTCCAGCCCTGATTACAACTTTGAAACTGCTCTAGTGGAGCATTTTAGTTTGAAAGGCTAGACCTGGCAGCTTATTATAATTGGATAAATTTGACATTTCATGGATTTCATTAACACACTGGATTCAGTTGCCACGCTTTGGGAAGAGTCTCTAGAATAGAAATGGAGGGAGGGAGACAAGTGCTGAAAATAAACCATAGGCTGAGAATATTGACTGGCACTATCTTTGATGATGTAGAAAGCCCAAAGTGTAAAGTCCAGAAAATACCACAATAATGGATTGCAGGAGGCAGAGATAAGGAATAAGATTCGATGGAGTAGGGGACATGTGGTTAGTTATTGGTTACTATCATGTTTTTAGTATTTGTTTTTGGTGATGGTTCATGGAACTTTTTTACTTTATTAAGTGTAACTAATTATCTAGCTCAATGAAAAAATAAGAGTTCTCTGCATGAAATAATAATGACATTGTGTCTTGAACCAAGGATTATGATTATTTCAAGTAGATGCATCTAGGTATTCAGGGCCTTTTTAAAGATAAAGCTGGGGGGAGGGAGAGAGTGAGAGAGAGAGAAAGGGGGAATGAAGGAGGAGGAAGGAAAGGAGAAATAGAAAATTAACAAAAGAAGGCAGGAAGGAACAGAAGGAAAGAAAGAAAGAAAAAGTACATATTGTTAATTTTTCCTGATATAGGGTTTCTAGACATCCAATATGATGTTAAACTTAAAACTGCATATGAACACACACTATTTCACCACTCTGTTATTTTTTCCTTTTCAGGTATCAACTGTTAGGTGGGGTTGATTTCCGTGAATGTGATGTAGATGGATGGACCAATGATATTCCTTTATGTGATGGTAAATGTAAAACTGGTTTTCAAGTATATTAGAACACCTAGAATATCTAAGAGTTTTTTCAAAATGGCTTACATTAAAATATCTTTAAAATCTATAATTAAATTTTCACTTGTTCAAACTGTTTAATTTATGGTTTCTAATATAGTACAAAAAGTTTTTTGTTTCAATAATCAAAAATGAATCCAGTCTGGTCTGGTCTAATATTAAAAGTATTAGAGATTTAGGAATCCAAAACATATTTTTCTTTCCTTCTGGGGTTCTATCAACTAGAAATGGAGGTCAGAATTTCATCTTTATTAAAGAACAGACATTCACCGAATAACTACCAAATGCAAGGGTCTCTGGTAACAGTTGAAATAGAGAACAGGATTTTCATATCTTTCCCACCTTTCTTGCCAAGGGAGATTTGACTGTTATTGGTCTTTTTTTTTTTTTTAACTGATATATAAAGCAACAGTGAAAAGGAGAAAATGTAGACCTGTTTCAAGTTTTGACCTAGTAATCTCAGTTCTGTCTATCGTGGAAATGAGAGACCAATCAGATTAGACATTTCAAGCCCTATGGTGAGGAATATGTGGATAGAGAAAGATAGAAGAAATGTGATCACTCAAACAATGCTGTCAACAAAAGAAGAGAATGGAAGGCTTTTCATGTATGCAAATGAGAAGAAGGGGATAAATGCTTAACTTAGAGAATGTTCTAGGGAACATCTACATCGGAATCATCTGTGTGGTGCTTGTCAAAAACTGAAATTCTTGGTTGTCAAAGCAGACTTCATGATCCAGAATATCTGGAAAGAATTTGGTGGGATGGGGTGGAGTGACGGTGGTGGTGGGGTGGTGGAAAGCTGGATATAATTCTGGAATTTTAATTTTAATAAGCATCCTGGATCATTTTTTTCTGTAAAATAAAATTTAAGTGTCTTAGCCTTACAGAAATTGGAAAATATTAACTAAAATCAAAATAAGTGCCAAAATTGTTTCAAAAACTTATGTAAGAGAGATAGAAAAACTAAGGACTATTTCTTTATTGAATTAAATATAATCATAAACATTAATTTTATGTTTTTTAGGAATATAGCATTATATTAGTCTGGGGGACAAATTGTAATTTTGTATTTAATTATGTTAATCTTTATATTCCTCATTTACTGTATTCAAGAGATTCTTTTTTGTTGCTACAAAAATACAAACTGGTATTCAAAGTAGTAATTTTCTTTGTCCATGCCCATAGAAGGGTCAGAAGATAAACTTACCATTGTTTTGCTACTTAGCAACATTTATCTCCCTCTTGAAACAGGAATATCAAATGCTTCTAAAAGAAACATTTAAGTAATTTCTCCCAATCTAATCTTGCTGACATACACACACACGCACACACACACACACACACACACGCATACACACACATACACACATTTTTCATGATAAAGTTTTCAAATTCTATCAGAAAAGTTTTATTTATTTTTTCAGTTGTTAAGTGCTTACCAGTAAGAGAACCAGAGAATGGGAGAGTTATCAGTTCATTGGAACCTGACAAGGAATATTCTTTTGGCTACGTTGTGCAGTTTGAGTGTGATAAAGGCTTCATGCTAAGAGGGCCTAAAGAAATACATTGCACAGCAAATGGTATTTGGAGTGGAGAAAACCCGACATGTGTAGGTGAGATATATTTATTTTTTGTTAGACTTTTTAAAAAATGATTTTAATTTTTCTTATGAAAATGTGCATTTCAGTACATTGTCAATTCTTAAAGATTAAAAAATTATACTAATAATAGCTAACAGTATTTGAGTACTTATTGTTTCCCTGTAATTGATATAAGCTCTTTACATGCATCATCTCATTTTATTTCCAAAACAACTCTATGATTTATTTACTATCATCTCTATTTTACCTTGAAGAAACTGAGATCCAAAAAAGGTTAAATTACATGCCATAGATTACCAAGGCATAAATGGTAAAGATAACATTCAAATCTAGGTTAATTGACAATAATCCAAACTCTTTACCACAATTACATCACAGTTGGCTCTTACAGGCTGAATTAGAATGCTAAGCATTTGTGCTGCAAGATGTAATATTGTAATACTGATTTCCAGAGTAGATATTTTTTTTTACTTTTAAAAGGCTAACATTTATTAACTATTTCCACTGATGCATCATAATAATATTGTTTTGATAAACTCTTCTAAGTGGCTTTCTTTTACATTTGTGCTGTTTAATATAAATATTTGCTGAACTGAATTGAGTCCACTAAATAAAGGTTTGCTTATAAAGTTAAATCTGTAGCTAACTGTAAGCCAAGGTTTCTTAGTTATAATACTGTTTACTTGGACATCATGACCAATCTGATGATTTCTGTTTTTGTTAAGAAACATTACAGTCAAATTGTTTATCTTAGAACTGTACTGCATTTTACTGATACTTTGGAAGAAATTTCTGACATCTCTATTTTTTAACAACATTCAAAATCTTCAAATTCTTTATACTTCTCAGTAGAGTGCCACAATGAAAGGCAAGCATTTCTTGGGAATCCTTTTGAACAGAACTCATTCTTAGAGTCAATAATGATAAACTAATATTTATATTCAGCATAGCAAATACAGTATACACATAGAAGGAGAAGGAGTTTACATTCTTACATGGAGATAGCTGTGGTTAGTGAAAACTCTGTAACGGCTGACGGTATGATTTAAAGGCCAAGAGTTGACCTGATGATATGTCTTAAATGATAATATGTCTTGATGATATGACTTAAATGGCTAAGATAAATCTTAAAAGAAATATGAGAATTTCTTAGACTGAAGTTGTGGAGGGGAAGCACATACCAAGAGGCATGAAGTGTTAGTGCAGTGAGACTTCAATGATCATGAAGCTCTGCTGATACTTGTTCATTGTTCCTAGGACCCAGTGTAGGATGCAAGTAGGGAAGTGTGATGGGTTAGAGATAGGCTGGTACAGGTTCTGAATTGCTATATGCACCATGCCAAAGAATTTGGCTTTTTCCCCATTGATAAAAACTGGATGGATGGGAAAGCCACAAAAGCAGGTCAGTTAATTTTCAGAGTTGCAATGATGAGTTAAATTAATTTCTTCAATAAAGTGTTCAGTCAATAATTACTCTGTTACAGCTAAGTAGAAAATAAATGATTTTTTTTTAGTTCACTTAATGAAAATACCTATCACAGTAAACCCACATCTATACTCAATTTTCTATGAATGGAATATTACTGGCTACCATTTATTTTAAGACTAACTGGCCCCCAAACCAAATAAAAATTAGAAACATAATTTTAGTCAAAATTTAACTTCCTTCAACAATGAATATTAAGAACAACAGATAAATCATTTATCAAGCATGGAAGTCAAAACAGAACTTTTAGTTTATTTGGCTGGCTGAGTTAACCAGTGGAAACAAAATTTACATTTTTATAAGACTATGTCTTGATCAGAGTCCTTCAATTCATTACTAAAATTTTGAAATTTACTCCTTACTATTTAGGCATTTCCTGTGAGAGACCACAAATCAAAAATGGAGTTGCTATATCTCATAAGAGCCTCTATAATGAGAATGAACGAGTTCAATATCAATGTAACCCGGGTTTCGAATACACTGAAAGAGGAGATGCTGTATGCACTAAATTTGGATGGAGTCCACATCCTTCATGTAAAGGTAGTGTTACCTTTCTTTTCTATCTCATTGGTTGTATATTTTATCAATCATTTTAATTCTTACAGTTTTTAAATAAGCAGTTTACTTTTTCTCTGAACCTGGATAGTAATTTTTGGAGGAGTTAACTGTTCAAGTGTAAAAATAATATCTCAGAAGAATAAAACAGAATTTTGTGTTTGCAAGATCCATTTTGAGATCCATTGGTATAAGCCTCTCATTCTGAAGATAGAAAGAAACAGGATCATAAAAGTTCAATAGCTAATTAAGTAGTTGGTTGATTGTCTAAAAACACCTCTAGGGCAGATCCAAAACTGTAACAGCCCTCCTAATTCCCAGGCACATACATTCTCAAATAATTATATTGCCATCTCTACAGCCCTGCTTTTAGCTTTAAAAAGTAAATTCTTTTAGTATCAGATGAGGAAATGCTCTCAATTGATAATGATATTAAATGAAAGAAAGTGGAGATTTAAATTAACTACACATCTAATATATATCAACAATGACGTTGGTGCTGGGAGAAGAAAAATCTAACTCAGTTTTCTTAACAGAAGGATGTTATTCAGAACCAAAGAGTTAATCTCAAGTGCGATCTTCGTCCAACCAAAGTTATAACCAAAAAGTTGTGTTCTACTTAGCATGCCACGTCTTAAAAGCGATGGTTTCAAATTATCATGGCCTAGAAGTGAGAGTATAGTCAGTTCACAGATTTCAGAAATACTATTTTGCAGTTGAAAAGTAGAATGTATTTTTGCTCCCAGTGATACAATTATATTAAAATATTGGAACAGAAGTATTTTTCTATATTGAATACCCAAGCCAATTGCTTATTCTGCAACTTTTCTTTAAACGACATTTGTGGATTTTGAGTTGTGAAAGTCCAGTGGGTAACTGAAGCCAAGTGAACAATGTACCACCAACTATTTCAGAATCGTAGAACATCAATGCCGCACCCCCACCCCCACCCTGCAAAAAATAAAAGGAGAGAAAAGTATTTCCCCGACATCCCACAGAGGCTGCTTAGCTCCTGGCAAGACATGCAAATCATATTCGCTAAAAAAATACATCCCTGCAAACCAAAAATTTACTGCTGTAGCATGGTAATGACTGTCTGAGATGTTTGCAAACGTTCATTAAAAGGACTGACCATTTAATGTGGAATTCTGCAGTGAGTGAAGCAAGTTGCTGTGTTTTTCTACATGGAATCAGAAGTTGAGTGACCTTCTAAAAAGGTGACTTCTACAGATATTGCCATACTGTGGAAGGAAGAAGAGGTGACCACTGAAGAGCCCTGATTTATAATTTATTGTTTAAACCTTACTTAACTAGTCATCTTCTTTTAATTTTTGAGTTGATTTTATAATTAAAAAAAAAAAAAAATTGACTTGAGCCTGAAAGCAGCTCCTTGAAAAACCTATCCTGAACAATTCAGTGACCTCCACTTTCAGGCAGTGTTGAGAAAATATTTTTAGAAAGAGATTAAGTTTAACTAGACAGTGATAACCCACATTATCTTGCATTAGGTCAAGGGTATGTGGAGTCCCACTATATTCCTTCATTGTATTTATGGCTACTAAATAAAGGAAGGCATTTATACATGCCTGTAACAGTAGCCACCACCATTTGTTTTACTTCCAGAGTTCCTCTTAAATAATTAGATAGTTAATTTATTATCCAATCATTTAAATACAACTTATTAAGCACTTATTTAAACCAGGCCTTTTTCTCTTTGTTGAACATAAACTTAAGAATCAACCCTCATTAATTCTATGAATTCAAAGTAAGACTTTAGTCACTGGGAGAATATATATCTCAGTGTAAAATGACTTCTTCATGGAAGTGTCTAATTATTCTAATTATTGTTTTTTCTCAGTCACAGCTCCCCAGTTAAAACTCTTGCTTAGAAGATACTTGTTTTCACAATGGGAAATCTTTCTGTTCTAGAAATGTTTTATTTCCCAGACATACTTGTCTTGAACACTTCACACAGACACAAACACACACAACACTATACATTTACAAAACATTTTCCTTTTTTTTTTTTTCATTTCTCAGTCACAGGTGTAAGTCACAACCTAAAATTCAAGACTGTTTGCTTTTGGCCTGCTTTCTTTAGGGAAGCAGAGGCCAGGAAGAGGCACTGGGATTGGGCACTCTGTTTTACAAGATAGTTTATTAAAGATCAATAAAAAAAAGATTCACCTCAAATTAGGTAAATACACACTCTCTTTTAAGACATGCTTGATTTTTTGAAACAAATTTCACATTAACTAGATTTAGAGATGTTGCTTATTAATAAAGGAGTTCTACTCTCTGTACTTCAATGAATGTATCACAAATGCTTCCATTTATTTTCTTGGTACAATGCAAGGGTATACCTGTTGATGTAAGATGAACTCCAAATTTATGCAACTGATTTTCTCTGAAATCATGTAACTCAAAACTCTTTATGTTGGAACTAAATAGTAAAGCAAAATTTAAAGTAAAACAGCCAAGATAAAATAATTAAGCTTTCTTTCATTTGCTTGATGAATTGTACCTGGGTGCAATTGTACCTCTCAGTGTTACTGAGCAAGAATTCACTGCTTGGCATGCACAGAGGCCATATTATGCCATCGGGATTTTAAGAAAAGAAAGAATTTTATTGTGAGGTCGACTGGCAAGAAGACAGGAGGCAAGGCTCAAATCTGTCTCCCTGATGCAAGAGTTAAGGGAAATTTTATAGGAATGGGAAGTGAGAGGTGAGGACAGAAGTAGGGAGGTTTGACTTGGCATAGTATAATTGGTTAATTATAGAGTTGTCCATATGTGGTACAGTGGATTTTAGACTGGACCTTCCTTATTGCAGGACAACTCACATTTGACTTGTTTCTGATGTCTCCTTGTCTTTGTAATCTTGGTTTCAAGGCAGTGACCTTTGTTCTCGGTGTTTCAAAATCATCTGAAGGATAAGAGTCCCTGTTGCTGTGCATGCTTGGATAAGCTTGGATACCCTGGGAAACAAGCTCAGAGAAGGTTTTAGTTAGGAGAAGAGATCCTGTTAAACAGGTTTAGATCTGGTCCTGATTCTTTGTTGTGGAGACAAGCTAAGCTTGTGACTCCTGGCTATTCACACAGTGCAACAGGCTCGTGACTCCTGACTGTCTCACCTATGGTTTCATCAGTTGAGGGTGAACCTGTGTATGAACTATACTAGTCATTTGAGGGTGAATTGACAAAACTTTGGTTTCTGTGACTCATGGGGAAAGGTCTCTGATAACTTATCATTTATAGGGGAGATTAAAGATATAATACTTGCTAAATAAAAGCAACTTTTGATCCAAATCTATCTTTTTCCTGTACAGACTTGTTTGTCTATTGTTTCAAATCACATAGTGATATTCTTGAATTATTGTTCTTACTTCAAATGTCTAATACCTTCTTTCTAATAGGAGAAAATATATGACCTCACACATTTGGACAATCTCAATACCATTGTATTGAACAAAGGTACAAACCTTTGGTAATGTTTTAATAGCATCATTTATTTTAAGGGAGACCAAGGGGTTAGAGATTGAATCTTGTCTTCCACAAGACATGTTCAAGTCCTAACCCCCAGTCCTCTGGGTACAGGCTCATTTGTAAATAGGATCTTCCAGGAACTTATTAAGATGAGGCCAAATTGAATCAAGGGTGGGACTTAATCCAATATGACTGAAGTCCTTCAAAGCAGAGGAAATTCAGATTCAGCCAATTAGTAGATGCCAGAGAAGAAGATAGATATCAGCATGTGTCGGGGACTAAGATGCACCTCCGAGCCAAGGATTGCCGGCAAGCCACAAGCAGAATGCTGCAGATATTGGAGAGAGCATGGCCTACAAATGCACTGGTTTTGGACTTCTAGCATTCCAAACTGTGAGACAGTAAGCTCCTGTTGTTTAGCCAAACAGTTTGTGGTAATTGATGTAGCAGCTCTAGAAGACTAAGACAAAAGGGATTTATGTACAGTGCTTGAGGACAATCAGCAGAAGTCATACTACGCTTCAATAATTTAGTAGATTTTCACAATATGATTTTTTCAGTCTCTTAGTTAAGCTCTCCTTATTTATATCTCATAGCTTTGGATTTCAAAGGCTGGTGTTAAGTTTGGCTACAACATGGAATAAAATCTAAGTAAAGATATACTACTGGATTGAAATGGATATACAAAAAATAATAGACAGCAGAATGAAATGATAAAAAAATACAGATGAATAGATTTAAAGCTCATTTAAGATGAGTGCTAGTTAATTCTTAGTATCAAACACTGAAGATATATTTTATTTAAAACTTGTGTTTAGGCATCCACAGATTATTTTTAGCAAAATTATTACCAATTATAGGGATAATATCCTGTTAGAAATAGAGATTTATTAATCATAATTTATTCTGGCAGAATGGAGTATGAATTTAAGACCACTTCAAAGACTATTGCAGTGCCTCTAGGGCCTGAACACACAGAGTGGCAGCCTGGTATGGAGAAGAGGAGATACATATGTGATAATTATACTTCACAGAATATCGTGTCTGACTTAATGCTGGACTGATGATTAGGAAAGCATGTGGGGTACATTTCCAGGCTTCTGTCATGGGGTTCTCATGTCACAAACTAAAATGTTGAGCACTGGAGGGAGGCCATATGTTGAGAGAAAGAAGCTGATTTGGGCTGACATATAGAAAGTTGAATTTCCTGTGAATTATACATGTGAACCTGTCCAGTGTGTGGCCACATTTGGGCATATGGATTTAGATTCCACAGAGGAAGTTTTCAGCATAACGGAAGGAGGTTTTTTGTTTTTTTGTTTTTTTTTTTTAAATCATGGAAGTGTCTTGAATTACACAGAGATTATAAAGACATAAAAGCAAAATCAAGGACAAATATAATGTAAAACCAACTTGTAATGCATAGGCATTCCTTGATACAATATATAGTGTCTTCAGGGAATGTGTCCCTGAGGTGGTGACTGATGATGTTAAGCACCAGTGTGAAGATCTGGGAGAGAATCCTGCAAGGCATGCATAAAGTGCAAATGATAGGAATCAACTTGGCATCTCTGAAGACTGAAAGACATAAGGCCAGTGTGGTGATAGCATAGCGAGTAAGAGGGAAAATGGTAGGAGATGAGATCCAAGAAGTAGGCAGGGACTAAAAATTAAGTAGAGTAGAGTGAAAGGAGCCAAGAACAAAAATAAAATAAGAGAAAAGACACAAGTAATGTTTAGACAAGGAGGGAAAACAGAAGAACATAAGGATATAAGGCATTAAGGAACTTCAAGAAGTCAGTGGTCAACAGTTACAAATATTAAAGGTGACATATCTGTTCAGCTCAACAAATAATTGAGGGGCCCATAATACATACCAACTACTATAATAAATGGAATTCAAAGAGTTTTGGGATTTGGAAATTGGAGGACATCAGTGACGTTGCTCAGATAAGTGCTAGCACGATGGAGGTATTAGAATCCAGATACCAGTGTGTTAAAGAATAAATGGGAGGTGGGAAAATGGAGATAGAAGTTGTAAAATGGTGTTTTGAGGCTCTTGAATGAGATGGGAAGGAATAGCGTAGCACATCAGTCAAACTGTTAAGGGAAGGATTTTAAAACTGGAAAAACTTGCGTATACATTTAAGAAAGAGCAGTTGATAACATGAGAAAGGGGGAAAGGAATAAACAATGGTGCAAAATACAGGAAAATGGAAGGTCTACAGGTGAGAAGCTAGCCTGAATTTTTTTTTTTTTTTAATCATCATTTTATTGAGATATATTCACATACCACGCAGTCATACAAAACAAATTGTACTTTCGATTGTTTACAGTACCATTACATAGTTGTACATTCATCACCTAAATCAATCCCTGACACCTTCATTAGCACACACACAAAAATAACAAGAATAATAATTAGAGTGAAAAAGAGCAATTGAAGTAAAAAAGAACGCTAGGTACCTTTGTCTGTTTGTTTGCTTCCCCTACTTTTCTACACATCCATCCATAAACTAGACAAAGTGGAGTTTGGTCCTTATGGCATTCCCAATCCCACTGTCACCCCTCATAAGCTACATTTTTATACAACTGTCTTCGAGATTCATGGGTTCTGGGTTGTAGTTTAATAGTTTCAGGTATCCACCACCAGCTACCCCAATTCTTTAGAACCTAAAAAAGGTTGTCTAAAGTGTGCGTAAGAGTGCCCACCAGAGTGATCTCTCGGCTCGTTTTGGAATCTCTCTGCCACTGAAGCTTATTTCATTTCCTTTCACATCCCCCTTTTGGTCAAGAAGATGTTCTCCATCCCACGATGCCGGGTCTACATTCCTCCCCGGGAGTCATATTCCACGTTGCCAGGGAGATTCACTTCCCTGGGTGTCTGATCCCACGTAGGGGGGAGGGCAGTGATTTCACCTTTCAAGTTGGCTTAGCCAGAGAGAGAGGGCCACATCTGAGCAACAAAGAGGCATTCAGGAGGAGACTCTTAGGCACAAATACAGGGAGGCCTAGCCTCTCCTTTGCAGCAACCGTCTTCCCAAGGGTAAAACTTATGGTAGAGGGCTCAACCCATCAAACCACCAGTCCCCTATGTCTGTGGTCATGTTAGCAACCATGGAGGTGGGGTAGGCGAATACCCCTGAATTCTCCACAGGCTCCTCAAGGGGGCACTACATCTTTTTTTTTTTTTTCCTTGTTTGTCTTTTTCCTTTTTTTTTTTTTTTTTTAACTTTCCCTTCTTTTTTCAAATCAACTGTATGAAAAAAAAAGTTAAAAAGAAAACAAACATACAATAAAAAAACATTTCAAAGAGACCATAGCAAGGGAGTAAGAAAAAGACAACTAACCTAAGATAACTGCTTAACTTCCAACATGTTCCTACTTTACCCCAAGAAAGTTACATAATATAGCAACATTTCAGTGAACTTGTTCCTACTACATCCATCAGAAATTAACAGACCATAGTCATTTCTGGGCATCCCCAGAACGTTAAATAGCTTATCTGTTCTTCTTGGATTATTGTTCCCCCTTCCTTAATTGCTCTCTACTGCTAGTTCCCCTACATTCTACATTATAAACCATTTGTTTTACATTTTTCAAAGTTCACATTAGTGGTAGCATATAATATTTCTCTTTTTGTGCCTGGCTTATTTCGCTCAGCATTATGTCTTCAAGGTTCATCCATGTTGTCATATGTTTCACCAGATCGTTCCTTCTTACTGCCGCATAGTATTCCATCGTGTGTATATACCACATTTTATTTATCCACTCATCTGTTGAAGGACATTTGGGTTGTTTCCATCTCTTGGCAATTGTGAATAATGCTGCTATGAACATTGGCGTGCAGATATCTGTTCGTGTCACTGCTTTCCGATCTTCCGGGTATATACCGAGAAGTGCAATCGCTGGATCGAATGGTAGCTCTATATCTAGTTTTCTAAGGAACTGCCAGACTGACTTCCAGAGTGGCTGAACCATTATACAGTCCCACCAACAATGAATAAGAGTTCCAATTTCTCCACATCCCCTCCAGCATTTGTAGTTTCCTGTTTGTTTAATGGCAGTCATTCTAACCGGTGTTAGATGGTATCTCACTGTGGTCTTAATTTGCATCTCTCTAATAGCTAGTGAAGCTGAACATTTTTTCATGTGTTTCTTGGCCATTTGTATTTCCTCTTCAGAGAACTGTCTTTTCATATCTTTTGCCCATTTTATAATTGGGCTGTCTGTACTATTGTTATTGAGTTGTAGGATTTCTTTGTATATGCAAGATATCAGTCTTTTGTCAGATACATGGTTTCCAAAAATTTTTTCCCATTGAGTTGGCTGCCTCTTTACCTTTTTGAGAAATTCCTTTGAGGTGCAGAAACTTCTAAGCTTGAGGAGTTCCCATTTATCTATTTTCTCTTTTGTTGCTTGTGCTTTGGGTGTAAAGTCTAGGAAGTGGCCTCCTAATACAAGGTCTTGAAGATGTTTCCCTACATTATCTTCTAGGAGTTTTATGGTACTTTCTTTTATATTGAGATCTTTGGTCCATTTTGAGTTAATTTTTGTGTAGGGGGTGAGGTAGGGGTCCTCTTTCATTCTTTTGGATATGGATATCCAACTCTCCCAGCCCCATTTGTTGAAAAGACCATTATGGCTCAGTTCGGTGACTTTAGGGGCCTTATCAAAGATCAGTCGGCCATAGATCTGAGGGTCTATCTCTGAATTCTCAATTCGATTCCATTGATCTATATGTCTATCTTTGTGCCAGTACCATGCTGTTTTGGCAACTGTGGCTTTATAATAAGCTTCAAAGTCAGGGAGTGTAAGTCCTCCCACTTCGTTTTTCTTTTTAGAGTGTCTTTAGCAATTCGAGGCATCT
This sequence comes from Choloepus didactylus, assembly GCF_015220235.1. Classification (NCBI taxonomy): domain Eukaryota; kingdom Metazoa; phylum Chordata; class Mammalia; order Pilosa; family Megalonychidae; genus Choloepus; species Choloepus didactylus. The sequence goes on along the minus strand of NC_051308.1, from coordinate 64,639,650 downwards.
TCCCTTTCCAAATAAATTTGATAACTAGCTTTTCCAAGTCTGCAAAGTAGGTTGTTGGAATTTTGATTGGGATTGCATTGAATCTGTAGATGAGTTTGGGTAGAATTGACATCTTAATGACATTTAGCCTTCCTATCCATGAACATGGAATATTTTTCCATCTTTTAAGGTCCCCTTCTATTTCTTTTAGTAGAGTTATGTAGTTTTTCTTTGTATAGGTCTTTTACATCTTTGGTTAAGTTTATTCCTAGGTACTTGATTTTTTTAGTTGCTATTGAAAATGGTATCTTTTTCTTGAGTGTCTCTTCAGTTTGTTCATTTCTAGCATATAGAAACATTACTGACTTATGTGCATTAATCTTGTATCCCGCTACTTTGCTAAATTTGTTTATTAGCTCTAGTAGGTGTATCGTTGATTTCTCAGGGTTTTCTAGATATAAGATCATATCATCTGCAAACAATGACAGTTTTACTTCTCTTTTCCAATTTGGATGCCTTTTATTTCTTTGTCTTGCCGGATTGCCCTGGCTAGCACTTCCAGCACAATGTTGAATAACAGTGGTGACAGCGGGCATCCTTGTCTTGTTCCTGATCTTAGAGGGAAGGCTTTCAGTCTCTCACCATTGAGTACTATGCCTGCTGTGGGTTTTTCATATATGCTCTTTATCATGTTGAGGAAGTTTCCTTCAATTCCTACCTTTTGAAGTGTTTTTATCAAAAAGGGATGTTGGATTTTGTCAAATGCTTTTTCAGCATCTATTGAGATGATCAATTGATTTTTCCCCTTTCGAGTTTTTAATGTGTTGTAATACATTGATTGTTTTTCTTATGTTGAACCATCCTTGCATGCCTGGAATGAACCCCACTTGGTCATGGTGTATGATTTTTTTAATGTGTCTTTGGATTCGATTTGCAAGTATTTTGTTGAGGATTTTTGCATCTATATTCATTAGGGAGATTGGCCGGTAGTTTTCCTTTTTTGTAGCATCTTTGCCTGGTTTTGGTATTAGATTGATGTTAGCTTCATAAAATGAGTTAGGTAGTGTTCCATTTTTTTCAATGTTTTGAAAGAGTTTGAGTAAGATTGGTGTCAGTTCTTTCTGGAAAGTTTGGTAGAATTCCCCTGTGAAGCCATCTGGCCCTGGGCATTTATTTGTGGGAAGATTTTTGATGACTGATTGGATCTCTTTGCTTGTGATGGGTTGGTTGAGGTCTTCTATTTCTTCTCTGGTCAGTCTAGGTTGTTCATATGTTTCCAGGAAATTGTCCATTTCTTCTACATTATCCAGTTTGTTGCCATACAGTTGTTTATAATATCCTCTTTTAATTTTTTTAATTTCTTCAGGATCTGCAGTTATGTCACCTTTTTCATTCATTATTTTGTTTATATGGGTCTTCTCTCTTTTTGATTTTGTCAGTCTAGCTAGGGGCTTGTCAATCTTGTTGATCTTCTCAAAGAACCAACTTTTGGTGATACTTATCCTTTCTATTGTTTTTTTGTTCTCTATGTCATTTATTTCTGCTTTAATCCTTGTTATTTCTTTTCTTGTACTTGGTTTAGGATTGGTTTGCTGTTCATTTTCTAGCTTCTTCAGTTGATCCATTAGTTCTTTGATTTTGGCTCTTTCTTCCTTTTTAATATATGCGTTTAGTGCTATAAATTTCCCCCTTAGCACTGCTTTTGCTGCATCCCATAGGTTTTGGTATGTTGTGTTCTCATTTTCATTCGTCTCTATATATTTAGCAATTTCTCTTGCTATTTCTTCTTTAACCCACTGATTGTTTAGGAGTGTGTTGTTTAACCTCCAGGTATTTGTGAATTTTCTAAGTCTCTGATGGTTATTGACTTCTAATTGTATTCCATTGTGGTCAGAGAATGTGCTTTGAATAATTTCAATCTTTTTAAATTTATTGAGGCTTGTTTTATGTCCCAGCATATGATCTATTCTGGAGAAAGTTCCGTGAGCACTAGAAAAGTATGTGTATCCTGGTGATTTGGGATGTAATGTCCTGTAGATGTCTGTTAAATCTAATTCATTTATCAGATTGTTTAGGTTTTCAATTTCCTTATTGGTCTTCTGTCTGGTTGATCTATCTATAGGAGAGAGTGATGTGTTGAAGTCTCCCACAATTATTGTGGAAACATCAATTGCTTCCTTTAGTTTTGCCAATGTTTCTCTCATGTATTTTGTGGCACCTTGATTGGGTGCATAGACATTTACGATTGTTATTTCTTCTTGCTGAATTGCCCCTTTTATTAGTATGTAGTGGCCTTCTTTGTCTCTCAAAACATCCCTGCATTTGAAGTCTATTTTATCTGAGATTAATATTGCTACACCTGCTTTCTTTTGGCTGTAGCTTGCATGAAATATTTTTTTCCATCCTTTCACTTTCAGTTTCTTTGTGTCCCTGTGTCTAAGATGAGTCTCTTGTATGCAACATATTGATGGTTCATTTTTTTTGATCCATTCTGTGAATCTATATCTTTTAATTGGGCAGTTTAATCCATTTACATTCAACGTTAAAACCGTGAAGGCATTTCTTGAATCGGCCATCTTATCCTTTGGATTATGTTTGCCATATTTTTCCCTCTCTCTATTAATATCCTTTATTGTACCCATACCGAATTTCTTTAGTACTGAACCTTTCTCCAAGTCTCTCTGTCCTGTCTTTGTTTCTCTGTCTGTAGGGCTCCCTTTAGTATCTCCAGTAGGGCAGGTCTCTTGTTAGCAAATTCTCTCAGCATTTCTTTGTCTGTGAAAAATTTAAGCTCTCCCTCAAATTTGAAGGAGAGCTTTGCTGGATAAAGTATTCTTGGCTGGAAATTCCTCTCACTCAGAATTTTAAATATATCGTGCCACTGCCTTCTCACCTCCATGGTGGCTGCTCAGTAGTCACTACTTAGTCTTATGCTGTTTCCTTTGTATGTGGTGAATTGCTTTTCTCTTGCTGCTTTCAGAACTTGCTCCTTCTCTTCTGTGTTTGACAGTGTGATCAGTATATGTCTCGGAGTGGGTTTTTTTGGATTTATTCTATTTGGAGTTCGCTGAGCATTTATGATTTGTGTATTTATGTTGTTTAGAAGATTTGGGAAGTTTTCCCCAACAATTTCTTTGAATACTCTTCCTAGACCTTTACCCTTTTCTTCCCCTTCTGGGACACCAATGAGTCTTATATTTGGACGTTTCATATTATCTATCATATCCCTGAGGTCCATTTCGAGTTTTTCAATTTTTTTCCCCATTCTTTCTTTTATGCTTTCATTTTCCATTCTGTCATCTTCCAGGTCACTGATTCGTTGTTCAACTTCCTCTAGTCTTGTACTATGAGTGTCCAGAATCTTTTTAATTTGGTCAACAGTTTCTTTAATTTCCATAAGATCATCCATTTTTTTATTTAGTCTTGCAATGTCTTCTTTATGCTCTTCTAGGGTCTTCTTGATTTCCTTCATATCCCGTACTATGGTCTCATTGTTCATCTTTAGTTCTTTGAGTAGGTGCTCTAGGTGTGTCTCTTCTGGTCTTTTGATTTGGGTGCTTGGGCTTGGGTTATCCATATCGTCTGGTTTTTTCATATGCTTTATAATTTTCTGTTGTTTTTCGCCTCGTGGCATTTGCTGAACTTGATAGGGTTCTTTTAGGGTTTGTAGACCAGTTGAAGTCCTTATCTCTAATTTATCAGATCTACAGCTTCGTGGAGTACACTTTCTCTAACTAACCAGCAGGTGGCGTCCACGAGCCACCTGTTCTCCACAAGCCAGATCTCCCCTGCTTAGCCTTTTTGGTGAGTGGGGGAGTGAGTCTTGTGGGGCCCAATTGGTGTACCAAGCTTGCGTGTGTAGTTGGTGTTGCCTGCCCTGTATGTGGGGCGTGTTTCTGGGCAGTCGGGGAGGGGGGGTGGCCCTAACAATCAAATCTCCCTGATGATCCTAGAGTTTTAAAGCTACTGCAATAGTCTAATCCTTCAGTTCAGTCCTGCCACAGTTTGTCTCTGCCACTGACCCACAAGTCTTTGGTATTGGCGTATGGCTCCTGAGACTTGCAAGTGGGCCCCTCTTCCAGGCTGTGCACCCCGGGTCCTCTGTTGAGGGATGACTGTGCTATGTCACAGGTGAGTGCCGTCCCCCCAGGGCAGTTCTGGGCTGCTGGGCTGTGTTGGGAGGCTCCCAGTCTGCTCAAATGATGGCTGAATGGGGCTCTGTTAATTCACACTGCTCCCCCTTCCCAGCTCTGGGACATTCAGCTGAGGTTGCAGGAAAGGCTAATGTCCACGCCCAGTTTTGTGGTGTGTGCCTGTTATTTGAAGCACTTCCGTCACACTGGGTTGTCTGGGGCAGCTCTGGGCTATGGGGCTGGCGATGGGCAGGAGTGTTTCCTGTCCTCCAGGATGGTGGCTGTGAGCGGACACCCCCCTTTTCTTGGGAAGTTGTGTTGTTTAGTGAATTTTCTCAGCCACTGGATTATTGCCTTTTGTCTCAGAGCTCTCTTAGTTCTGCTCTTGACTTGACGTGCCCAAATTTCAATTCTTTGAAGCTTTCTGTATTGAGCTTCTTAGAGTAATTGTTTTAGAAAAAGCAAAAAGGATTTAAAAACAACAACAACAACAAAAAAAAACGGCCCTCCTCAGAGATCTAATGGGTTATTGAAATGCTAATAGAGAAAGCAACCAGGGCCATTAAGGAAAGGTGCACAGGGCAGAGAGATCAGCCTTGCTTCGGGATTTGCATATGCGCCTCAAGGCCTGATCTCCGCCCTTCCCCTTTCTGTGTTCACCAGAACTCCAAAAATCCTCTGTTTTTATTTTGGAGTTTTTCGTGTTGTTTTTTTTCTATGCCTGTCTCCTCTCTGCTGGGCTGGCTGCTCTCAGAGTCTCTGGTGTCTGGTCTCAGTCTATCTATGGTTGGAGTTTGAATCAGTAGAATGAGTTTCCGATAAGAGCAGCCACTGCAATTCTCCCTTCTCCTTCCTGGAGCTTACAGCCCCTCCTCCCCCGGGACTGAGCCTGGCAGGGAGGGGCGCGGGTCCCCTGGCCGCAAAAAATTACAGATTTCGCTGATCTCAGCAGTTCCACGTTTTCATGAGTGTTGTATGAAGTATGCCCAAAGACAGATTGCTCTGTGGTGTCCAGTCCACGCAGTTCCTGGCTTTTTACCTACTTTCCTGGAGGAGTAACTAAAACATACAGCTCACCAGTCTGCCATCTTGCCCCGCCTCTCCGCCTGAATTTTAAAGAAACATATTATCCTCTAAAATTGAAGGAAATACTTAAGCCTGGAATATATATAGATATTCCACTGAAGGAATATTGGAAAGAAATGAAGAAAATCACAATTGGTAGTCTCAATTGTTGTCTGTGAATGGAGGTACTTACTTGTTGTTGAAGGGGCAATTGGAGTAGGTGGCTTGAGGAACGTGAGAATTATGGGGAAGGTTTGGGAAATGGATGAGAAGTAAATTAGGGTCATATAAATGGATGTCAGGCAATATTGAATTTACACCACAGGTCTTTAGTCCAAAATACAATAGGCACCAATATAGATGGTTATGTGACTTTCCTACATCAATATTTAAGAAGCATGGTATGCTTTAAACTTTATTTTAGTAACACACATACAACTAAAAATTTCCCATTTTAGCCATTTAGCCATTAACAATTCAGCAGTATTAATTACACTCACAATATTGTACTATACCACATTGTACCCACTAGGATGTCTATTTAAAAAAAAATCAAAACCAAAAAGTAAGTGTTGGTGAAGATGTAGAGAAATTTGAACTCTCATACATTTTTGGTGGGATTATAAAATTGTACAATAAGTTTGCCAATTCCTCAGAAAGTTGAACATGTAATTATCATATGACCTGGCAATCCTACTTCTTTGTATAAACCCAAAAGAACTGAAATCAGGGACTCAAACAGATATTTGTACACCAGTGTTCATAGCAGTATTATTCACAATAGCCAAAAGGTGGACACATTTTTTTAATGAGCTTTATTAATTATGATGTCCTAGGTTAGGTGGTGTCAATCTGTAACTCTCAAGTTAAATCAAGGCTGTTCTCTTTTCTTGGTTTGTAAAGTTTAAATGGAACATAACCATGCCTATTTGTTTTCACTTTCTCTATGTCTGTATTCATGCTACAAAAACAGAGTTGAGTAGTTGTATCAGAGATCTTTTATCTGACCCTTTACAGAAAAGCCTTTCTAATCTCTGGACTATGTTAAGGAGTTACAGTAAAAAAAATGTTTTCACAAAACTCAGTAGCCTAATGTGCTGGTTTGAATGTATTATGTCCCCCAGAAAAAGCCATATTCTTTGATGCAATCTTGTGGGGCAGACATATTAGTGGGGATTAAGTTGGAATGTTTGGATTAGGTTGTTTGCATGGAAATGTGCCCCACCCAACTGTAGGTGATAACACTGATGAGATGATTGCCATGGAGGCATGGCCCCACCCATTCAGGGTGGGCCTCGATCAGTGGAGCCATATAAATGATCTGGCAAACAAGGAACACAGTGCAGTTGCGAGTGACCTTTTGAAGAGGAGCTACAGCCAAGAAGGACACTTTGAAGAAAGCACAGGAGCTGCAGATGAGAGACAGTTTGAAGATGGCCATTGAAAGGAGACTTGTGCTCCAGAGAAGCTGAGAGAGGACAAATATCCCAAGTGCAACTAAGAGTGACATTTTTGAGGCACCATAGCCTAGAGAGGAACGTCCTAGGAGAAAGCCATTTTGAAACCAGAGCTTTGGAGCAGATGCCAGCTACGTGCCTTCCCAGCTAAAAGAGGTTTTCCATATGCCATTGGCCATCCTCCAGTGAAGGTACTGGATTGCTGATGAGTTACCTTGGAATCTTTATGGCCTTAAGACTATAACTATGTAACCAAATAAACCCCCTTTATAAAAGCCAATCCATTCATGGTGTTTTGCATTCCGGCAGCATTAGCAAACTAGAACACCTAATAAATCATAGTTTATTTCTTGTTTGTGCTTCATTTCCAATGTAGGTCAAAAGAGAAGTCTGGTTGTGAATTTAATTCTAAAACTTTAATTCTAAAACATCATTTGCTTCCTTATCACTGCTGCTCTGGAGAGTAAGCATAGAATTTCATAGAAAACTATGTTGCTAAAGTGACACATATTACTTCCACATTTCTTTCAGATGGTCATGTCCAATTCAAAGAGGTGGGCAGTTTTACTATGTGTCTGAAAGGAAGAGAACCCAAATGTTTGTAAACAGCTATTATGACAGCTACAGAAGTCAAGGAGGTTGTGGATAGTGGAAGGTATAGTAGAAGTGATATATCATGAGTTGATTGCAAGGTATGGAATATCATGATGTGTGGATGGCATCAGAGTAAGAGAGATCAAGAGGGTATATATATATCAGATAACAAATATAGCAGAGAGCATATAGTGATATAGAAGGAAAGATATGAGGCTGCGCTGATTATTATGCCAATATTTGTTCTACTAAGGAAAAATAAATCACATGAACTTCTTCATTTTCATGTACTTGATTATTTTTAGTGGGTATTCGTTTCTACATTATCTGTACATCCTGTTTCTTTTCAGAAGTAACATGTGATCCTCCTTATGTTGCAAATGGTTTCTTCACACCTGAAAGGACTATACACAGAAGCGAAGATAAAATCACCTACCACTGTAAAACTGGCTTTTATCCTTCAACCCAGGGAAATACAGCAATATGTACTGGTAGTGGTTGGGTACCTGTTCCAAGATGTGCTTGTAAGTACCATTTACCTACTTTTTGGTTCTGAAATAACTTTCCTTAAATACAAAAGTATGTTTATTATTGTATATGTAAAAATAGAGCCTTTGTAGGTATTCTTTGCTTTTCAAATCAGGGAATATTAAGTAGGCTCAAAAACTCATTTTTATATACTAAACACTTTTGTTTCAATACTCAAAAACATATATGTATGAATATGTATTTCTCTAAAAATATAATTCATCAAATATATGAATTACAAGGTTGGGTAAGAATAGCGCAATCTAACACATGTATATTATTTATCGTTATATAAATTTTCCCCAAAACCATGTGGCTAAAAACAACAAACTTTAATTATCTCACAGTTTCTATGGATCACGAATTTGAGAGTGATTTAGGTGGGTTTTCCAGAGTCAGGCTCCCCCCTTGTGTTTGCAGTGAGAATGTTGGCCCAGGCTACAGTCATCTAGTGGCTTGACTGGGCTGGGAGATCCACTTCCAAGATGGCTCACTCATATGGCTTTAGGCAGGAGGCCGCAGTTCCTTGCCGCATGGATCTTTCCACAGGTTGCTTGAATGACGAATGTTTTCCCAGAGCTAGTGATTCCAGAGGAGGAAGCCTCAATATCTGTTATGATCTAGACATACACTATCACTTCAGCCAGATCTGTTCTTTAGAAGTGAGTCACTCTGTCCAGCTCACAATCAAAGGGAGGGGAATGAGTCCCCACTTTTTGGAGGAATGAGTGTTGAAGAAATTGCATAATTTTTAAAAACCCTTACATATAGCAAAATGCCATACAGTTCAACAGAGTATTAGATTTATGGGGATGCTTGCATTGTCCATTTTCCAAATTTTTTCTGTCCCTACAATCATATTCCTTTCCTGTCTGTATCACAGTACATTGTAAAGTTACACCACATTTAAACTGGCTGTCCATGAAAGAAAATTTAATGAATCAAATTATAGGCCAATGAACTCAAAGTTAATTCCAAGCATAATACCAGAACAAGTTATGAAAAGCATGATTTAATAAGAGAGCAAGCTATTATCACTGTGAACCTTATTTCCATATACATATGAAATACAAGGAAAATATTTAATAAATTTTTGGTTGATTTAGGAAAATGTTAGGTGAGAGGCATAAGTCAGTGCAATTATAACTGGGCCTCAGTGTATTATGCCAAAGGGAACTTTTGGAATTCCTGTGAACAAAAAGGGGATAATGATTTGTTAGATGGCTTATCAGATAGTTTGCAATTTTATTTAACAACCCAGTCTGAAGAACTGATGCAAGACTATGTTCTTGGGCCTATTACTCATTGTTGTCATTGAAGAGTTTAATGGTTTAGGGGCAATGCAGTACAAATACACAACTGGAATGATACAGGGGATGATAATAGTGAATCTGCAGTAGGACAGATCCGTCAATCAAAGAAAGTGCTGTGTAATCGATTGAATCCAATAAGATGAAATTTAGCAGTGGTAGGTTAAAAGAAAAAAGAAATCAACTGTACTAGTACAAGCTAATTAGCAACTTCTTTCAAATCAGTCAATATTTTAATCAATTTTAAGACCAGTCTGAGTCAACATTATGATGGAACCACCATAACTGCTAAAGAAAATACAACCTGCATCGATAGAAGTCCAGGAGGTGAAAGAAGGCTGTTCTTAGCCCTGCCAATCTCAAAGCTAACAGATCATAGGTGTTATGTTATATTTGCTTTAGGGAGCTACCTTGTAAAAGAGCTAAAGGTAGACTCATGCTCAAATAAGGGAGAGAATAGTAAAGGTGCACAGGCCTGTGATAAAAATGATACATACTTTTTGTTATGTCTCCTTTTTGTACCTTTTGGAAAGAAATGATCTTAGGCTATTTTATTTTGTTCATATTCTATGAAGTATCAAAATGAAGTAGATAAACACACTTGTCCTGAGGTCAGACCACTAAGTCTCAATCTATGCTCTGCAATATAATGGGCAATTTGAGTTTTTCAGAATCAGTTATTACAGTCCCAAAGACTCAAGCTTGTCCAAGGTGGAATTACTGCTATCCCTAACTGGTATGCCTTGACATATCATTAGGGCATTTGCAAAACCAGGAGGTAAAAAGATAATATTATAAATCACCAAAAAGTGAGAATGGGATAAAAAATAACTAGCAGTTTACTTAAAAGAAATGAGACTCAGATGATCATTTTAACCTGCAATATATTTGAAGCTAAAAAAGTGGGTAAAATGTATCAAGTATGAGAGAAATGGACTGTAGACGAGTAGACTAAAATTTTAGAACTAGAGAAGATATCATATACACATCTTGGGTAAAGAAAGACATTTAGGATAAGCAAGGATGAAAAATGTATCATCCACATAACACACTGGAAGAAACTACTTGAGAAAATTTCTAATGAGGCAAAAAGGAGACCTCATCAGTGATTGCAAGACAGAAAGATGAAGATTATGAGGAGCAGTTGCTGCACATTGTGTGTGTGCATTGGAATATTTTTTAAACTTGTTACATGAGGCTTCTTGAAATAGAAGGGTCATGTTTCACGGAAAAAATAATACTAATCTGGAATTAAAAATATTAATGTGCCTTTAATACATCCCAAGAAAAGTGCAAAATTTCTGAAAAAATGAGATATAAACCTGTCGATAGACAATATAGCACCTAAACATTTCGGTCAGAACTATTTCAAATGTTAGAATAATTTAACAAAGTACGATTATAGGGTACCACATTAAAATAAATATTATATAAGACACATTAAAAAGCATTTCATTCACCAGCTACAATTAGAAGTCAGTAAGCAGTTCCCCATAAACTTAATTATTTAGTTATTAAGAAATATTCCTAGTCCACTTTTTCTTTTTAATTTAAGAAATTTTATTTTGAAATAAATTCAAACTTACAGGAACAGTTGCAAAAACAGTACAAACCCATACATAGAACTCCAGCATACCCCAACCCCCCTCCCCTGATACCCCAGTCCACCACCTTTAACATCCTGTCACATCACCATTTCTTTTTTTCCCTCCCTCCCTGTCTATCATCCATAATCTATTGCTCTGTCCTCTGAACATATGAGAGCAAGCTGCACACATCTTTGAACAAACTCTATAGTTCACATATACCTTTCCCATGGACAAGAACATTCTTTTATGCAACCCATTAAGCGCAGCTGAGAAGTTCAAGAAATTCAACATTGATACAAAGCTTACATTCTATATTTCCTTTTTTTTTCTTCCTTTTGTCCCTTTCAGCCTTCTCTCCTCCATCCTCAGATCCCATACAAGATCATCCTTGGCATTTGATTGTCATCTATTTAGACTTTGTTTTTTTCTTTCAATTGTGGAAACATATATGCAGCCTAAATCTTCCCATTCCACCCCCTCCCTTGCATTCCATTAGTGGGATTAAACAAATTTAAAATGTTGCAGTGCTTTCATGTTCTCACCATCCATTTCTAGAAGTTTCACTTCACTCGAAACCCTACACTCATTTCTTAACTCCTCATTGCCCCTTCCCCTGCTTCTTGGAACCCCTACTCTACTTTTCATCTCTATGGTCATATTCTCTGATACTTTCTTTGTGTTTACCATGGAGCTTAAATTTAATATCCTAAATCTATAACAATCTTGTTTTTCTTTGATACCAACTTAACTTCAATATGATACATAAACTATGTTCCTTTACTCCCTCATTCCCCCACCTTTATGTAGTTCTTGTCAAAAATTACATATTTTACATTGAGTCCAAAACCACTGATTTATCATTACAGTTTATGTATTTTAGATCCTGTAGGAAGTAAATAGTGGAGTTATAAATCAAAAATACAGTAGTATTGGTATTTATATTTACCTTGTGATCTTTACTGGTAATCTTTATTTCTTCATTTAGTTTCAGTCAATTGTTTAGTGTCACTTCCTTTCAGCCTGCTCAATTCCCTTTAGCTTTTCTTATAGGACTGATTACTGGTGGTGAAGTCCCTCAGCTTCTGATTATCCAGGAATGTTATCATCTCCCCCTCATTTTTACCCTCCAGGTGTTTGTGATTTCTCCAAGTCTCTGATGGTTATTGATTTATATTTGTATTCCATTGTCGTCAGAGAATGTGCTTTGAATAAATTCATTTTTTTTTTAAATTTATTGAGGCTTGTTTTTATGTCCCAGCATATGGTCCATTTTGGAGAAAGATCTGTGATCACTAGAGAAGAATGTGTGTCCCAGTGACCTGGGATCTAATGATCTATATATGTCTGTTAAAATTCTCTATATCTATCCTTTCTTTGTTTCTCTGTTGGTAGGGCTCCCTTTAGTATCTGAAGTAGGGCAGGTCTTTTATTAGAAAAATCTCTCAGCATTTGTTTGTCTGTGAAAAATTTAAGCTCTCCCTCAAATTTGAAGGAGAGTTTTTCTGGATAAAGTATTCTTGCTTGGAAATTTTTCTCTCTGAGAATTTTAACTATGTCATGCCACTGCCTTCTCGCCTCCATGGTGGCCGCTGAGTAGTCACTACTTAGTCTTGTGTTGTTTCCTTTGCATGCGGTGAATTGCTTTTCTCTCACTGCCTTCAGAACTTGCTCCGTCTCTTCAGTATTTGAGAGTCTGATCAGAATATGTTTTGGAGTAGGTTTATTTGGATTTATTCTATTTGGAGTTTGCTGGGCATTTATGCTTTGTGTATTTATATTGTGTAGAAGGTTTGGGAAGTTTCCCCTGACAATTTCTTTGAATACTCTTTCTAGACCTTTACCCTTCTCTTCCCCTTCTGAGACACCGATGAGTCTTGAATTTGGACGTTTTATTTTATCTATCATATCCCTGAGATCCATTTTGAGTTTTTTGATTTTTTTCCCCATTCTTTCTTTTGTTCTTTCATTTTCTGTTCTGTGGTCCTCGAGGAAAGTCATTGTTCAACTTCCTTTAATCTTGTATTATGAGTATTCAGAGTCTTTTTAATTTGGCCTACACTTTCTTTTATTTTCATAAGATCTTCTATTTTTTTATTTACTCTTGCAATTTGTTCTTTGTGCTCTTCTAGCGTCTTCTTTATGTCCTTTATATCCTGTGCCATGCTCTTGTCGCCTGTCTGTAGATCTTTGATTAATTGTGCCAAATACTTTGTGTCTTTTGATTTTTTGATTTGGGAGATTGGGTTTGCATTCTCCATATTGTTTGGTTTTATTATATGCTTTAAGATTTTCTGTTGTTTTTGGCCTCTTGGCACTTGCTTTACTTGATCCCTAATTTATCAGAACTGCAGCTTGGTGGCATATACTTTCTGTAACTAACCAGCAGATGGCATCCGTGAGTCACCTATTCCCCTCAAGTCAGTTCTCCCCAGATTTGTTTTTGTGGTGTGTGGGGGTCTGATTCTTGTGGGGTCCAATTGGTGCACCCAGTTTGGGTGTGGTGTTGGTGCTGTCCGCCCTGAATGTGGGGCGTTTGTCTGAGTGGTTAGGGAGACAGGGCACCTTTAATAATCAAACCTCCTAGGTGTTCCCAGAGATTTAAGGCTGTTGCAGGAGCCTAAGCCTTCATTTCGGTCTTTCCACAGATTTTCTCTGCCCTGACCCACCAGTCCTTGGTATTTGCGTAGGGTCCCTGGGGTTTCCGAGCAGATCCCCCTTCCCAGCTGTGCTCTTCCAGGACCTCTGCTGTGGGAGGGCTGTGCCATGTCACAAGTGCACGCCAGCTTCCTGGGAAGCGCTTGGTCACTGGGCCATGCAGGGGTGTTCCCAGCCTGCTTCAAAGATGGTTGAATGGGTCGGGTTAACTTCCCCCTTTTTGCACAGCTCCGCTCTCCCAGCTCCAGGACAATCAGCTGTGGGTGCACTAAAGGCCACTGTACATGGCCGATATTGTGGCATGTGTGCAGTGCTGAGGGAAAGACTCCCTGTTGCACTGTGTTTCTTGCTGTAGCTCTGGGCTGTGGGTCTGGCCCCAGGCAGGAGCATCCCTTGCCTGCTGGGGGAATGGCTGCAAAGAATGCAGTTTTTTTCTCCTTTTGGCTCCCCTCTGCTCCCCTGGTCTTGAGACAATCAGCAGCGGGAGTGGGAAGGGGTATCCTCCATGCCAGGCACTGAGGTGTTAGCCCAGCCAGCTCCTGCTGTGCTTCAATGTGCAGCTCTCCCTGTTGTATCTGCAGCTGCTCCTGGGCTTTTTTTTTTTTTTAAAGAACTAGTCTGTCTACAAATGCCAGCCCACCATTTCCCCACACTGCAGTGCGGCCGCTGGACTTTCAGCTGGCTTACTTACTCGTTTCAGAATGCATGCTCCTGGTTTCACCAAATGCACATTCCCTGCGGATTTAGCAGACGTTGTCTGGCTTGTGCTATGCTGGAAGTGGTGTTCTGGGTCACTTTCTGGTTTTTATCCTGTATTTTTCATGGAGGTGTTTTTTTGCCCTGTCTCACCTAGCCGCCATCTTAGGTTCTCCTGGTCCACTTTTGTTGGTTAAAAAATTAGGAAAAGAAGATTGGCCTGGACGAATATGTGTGAGACAAAAATAAGATTTTTTTTTTCTGTAATTTAATCAAAGGAGTTTTTTTGTGCTCCTCTACATTTCTTAAATTGTCTACAAGACTAGAAAAATAAACTAATTAAGGTTATTCATATGTCTCTCCCTTCCTCCTTCTTCTCTCTCTCTCTCTGTCTTTCCCTTCTCTCTCCCCTAAATCTGAGTTGGGCTTGAAAGAAAAGAATCCCTTTCATGAAAGGTGATGAAAAAGAAAGAAGGCAGAAGTCAGGTTAGCTGAGGGGTAAAATCTGCATCTTCATCCCTCATCAGGATGTTGACCTATCACCCAGGGCTGGGGATACATGTACTCAAGGAAAATACATTAAATAGGTCTGTGCAGTTTTCTTGTTGGACAGTCTCCACACAAGTTTATGCCTCATGTGACCCAAAAGTTATCATTTCATTTTCTTTAGCAATGACCCCTCCAAATACATCAGTGATAAGAATTCTATAAATTTCCTCGTCTTAAGTCCCTAATGCAAGGAGTGCAATCATGGTAAAAAGAGAGTATAATTCATCAATGAAAAAAATAAAAATCCAATTTGAATGCTTGTTATGATAAAATATTTCTGTTTGTATTTTTTTATTCCAAGTGAAACCCTGTGATTTTCCACATATAAAACATGGATATCTACGTGATGAAGGCTATTATAGACCATACTTTCCAGTACATATAGGAAAATATTACTATTACTACTGTGATCAGAATTTTGTGACTCCTACACAACACAATGGTGGTTACATTACATGCACAAAAGAAGGATGGTCACCAGCAGTACCATGCCGCCGTAAGTCAATATCTTTAAAATTGTACGTGTGCACATCATTCAGAGATGGTGAGGGAATAGCACAGAAGTGACTGATACCACAGCTTGTCCAACAAAAGCAGGGTCAGTGGATTAGGGGTGACAGCAAAAAGGACTAAAATGGATGTATTCTTTCTTGAGATGCTGTTCATGAATTTCAAATGAGAAATAAAAATGGGATTATTATAAGCTTCTACATAATGTATATTTTTCTATATTTTAAAAAAGCCAAAGATAATAACATCAAATTTTAATTGTTCTTTTTCTAACAATCATCTGGCCATTGGTATAATTTTCCCTTAATTTGTACATCATTTTTGGATGGGTATGCATTCTCATTTAAACATTGTAAAGGGAATTGTTTCATATGTTTTTACTAAAGAAGTTGTCAGTTTACAGAAAAATCATGCAGAATTTACAGAGTTCCCATAAATCCTTCCTAACACCCAACGTTACTATGATTAACATTCTGCATTAGGGTGGTGCCTTTGTTGCAACTCATGAAGAATAGTATTGTAACTACACTATTAACTGTACCCATAGTTTACATTAGCGTTCACTGCATTGTAAAGGCCTGTGTTTTTTTAAATTTATTACACTAACATATATACAACATAAAATTTCCAATTTCATTATTTATTATTATTATTATTATAATTTATTATCTTGAGAAAAATCCTATTACATTTTTCATTTATCTTTTTTATTGTTTTTAGGACAGTGCTATTTGTATTCTATTGAAAATGGACGTGCTTCAAAAGATAAATACAAATATTTAGATAATGAATTTATAAACGTTGTGTGCAATCCTGGCTACAGTCTTCCAGATGAACAGACCAAAATTACATGTACAGAGAATGACTGGTCCCCTCCTCCCAGATGCATCCGTGTCAGTAAGTGACTGCTCTGAGATCTCCAGATGTTATTATTTCATAAGACTCATATATATTAACTGCAGCAACATGCTGATTTTAATTTCTTCCTGTCCTGCCAATAGAACATATTTTGTGTTTTTTACGATGCATACAAGTGTATACACAAATTTCTTGATAAAATGTAGGAAAATAAATCTCTTATCTAAAAAGATTATTGAAGAATACAGAAAAGGAATTTTGAAAACAATATTTGTTGGTTAAGTCCCATGAAATATTTGCATCAAAATCACTAAATCTGTTGACTCAGAATGATTACAAATTTAAATAGAAAATAAATCCAATGCTAACTAAAAATGCCATTCATATTTTTAAGTGATTTGCTTCTCTGTGTTTCTCAAAGATGTATAACTTGGAATGCATTTTCTGAGACATTGTGTGTGTCCTACATTACAAGGGGATTCCCAACTGTTTTCCACTGGGGATGGAACAATATGCATTTATATCAACAGTCCATTGTTGGTTTTTTTTTTTGTTTGTTTGTTTTTTTTTTAATTATTCATTTATTGAGATATATTCACATACCATGCAGTCATACAAAACAAATCGTACATTTGATTGTTCACAGTACCATTACGTAGTTGTACATTCATTACCAAAATCAATCCCCACCACCCTCATTACCACACACACACAAATAACCAGAATAATAATTAAAGTGAAAAGGAGCAACTAAAGTAAAAAAGAACACTGGTCACCCTTGTCTATTTGTTTGTTTGTTTCCTTCCCCCACCTTTCCACTCACCCATCCACAAACTAGACAAATGGGAGTGTGATCCCTATGGCCCCCCAATCCCACTGTCCCCCCTCATAAGCCACATTTTTATACAACTGTCTTCAAGATGCATGGGTTCTGGGTTGTAGTTTGATAGTTTCAGGTATCCACCACCAGCTACCCCAATTCATTAGAACCTAAAAAGGGTTGTCTAAAGTGTGCGTAAGAGTGCCCACCAGAGTGAGCTCTCGGCTCGTTTTGGAATCTCTCTGCCACTGAAGCTTATTTCATTTCCTTTCACATCCCCCTTTTGGTCAAGAAGATGTTCTCCGTCCCACGATGCCGGGTCTACATTCCTCCCCGGGAGTCATATTCTACGTTGCCAGGGAGATTCACTCCCCTGGGTGTCTGATCCCAAGTAGGGGGGAGGGCAGTGATTTCACCTTTCAAGTTGGCTTAGCCAGAGAGAGAGGGCCACATCTGAGCAACAAAGAGGCATTCAGGAGGAGACTCTTAGGCACAAATATAGGGAGGCCTAGCCTCTCCTTTGCAGCAACCGTCTTCCCAAGGGTAAAACTTATGGTAGAGGGCTCAACCCATCAAACCACCAGTCCCCTATGTCTGTGGTCATGTTAGCAACCATGGAGGTGCAGTAGGCGAATACCCCTGCATTTTCCACAGGCTCCTCAAGGGGGCACTACATCTTTTTTTTCTTTCTTTCTTTTTTTTTTTTTAACTTTCCCTTCTTTTTTAAATCAACTGTATGAAAAAAAAAGTTAAAAAGAAAACAAACATACAATAAAAGAACATTTCAAAGAGACCATAACAAGGGAGTAAGAAAAAGACAACTAACCTAAGATAACTGCTTAACTTCCAACATGTTCCTACTTTACCCCAAGAAAGTTACATAATATAGCAACATTTCTGTGAACTTGTTCCTACTATATCCATCAGAAATTAACAGACCATAGTCATTTCTGGGCATCCCCAGAACATTAAATAGCATATCTGTTCTTCTTGGATTACTGTTCCCCCTTCCTTAATTGTTCTCTACTGCTAGTTCCCCTACATTCTACATTATAAACCATTTGTTTTACATTTTTCAAAGTTCACATTAGTGGTAGCATATAATATTTCTCTTTTTGTGCCTGGCTTATTTCGCTCAGCATTATGTCTTCAAGGTTCATCCATGTTGTCATATGTTTCACAAGATCGTTCCTTCTTACTGCCGTGTAGTATTCCATTGTGTGTATATACCACATTTTATTTATCCACTCATCTGCTGAAGGACATTTGGGTTGTTTCCATCTCTTGGCAATTGTGAATAATGCTGCTGTGAACATTGGCGTGCAGATATCTGTTCATGTCACTACTTTCTGATCTTACGGGTATATACTGAGAAGTGCAATCGCTGGATCGAATGGTAGCTGTATATCTAGTTTTCTAAGGAACTGCCAGAGTGACTTCCAGAGTGGCTGAACCATTATACAGTCCCACCAACAATGAATAAGAGTTCCAATTTCTCCACATCCCCTCCAGCATTTGTAGTTTCCTGTTTGTTTGATGGCAGCCATTCTAACCGGTGTTAGATGGTATCTCATTGTGGTTTTAATTTGCATCTCTCTAATAGCTAGTGAAGCTGAAAATTTTTTCATGTGTTTCTTGGCCATTTGTATTTCCTCTTCAGAGAACTGTCTTTTCATATCTTTTGCCCATTTTATAATTGGGCTGTCTGTACTATTGTCATTGAGGTGTAGGATTTCTTTGTATATGCAAGATATCAGTCTTTTGTCAGATACATGGTTTCCAAAAATTTTTTCCCATTGAGTTGGCTGCCTCTTTACCTTTTTGAGAAATTACTTTGAGGTGCAGAAACTTCTAAGCTTGAGGAGTTCCCATTTATCTATTTTCTCTTTTGTTGCTTGTGCTTTGGGTGTAAAGTCTAGGAAGTGGCCTCCTAATACAAGGTCTTGAAGATGTTTTCCTACATTATCTTCTAGGAGTTTTATGGTACTTTCTTTTATATTGAGATCTTTCGTCCATTTTGAGTTAATTTTTGTGTAGGGTGTGAGGTAGGGGTCCTCTTTCATTCTTTTGGATATGGATATCCAACTCTCCCAGCCCCATTTGTTGAAAAGACCATTATGGCTCAGTTCAGTGACTTTGGGGGCCTTATCAAAGATCAGTCGGCCATAGATCTGAGGGTCTATCTCTGAATTCTCAATTCGATTCCATTGATCTATATGTCTATCTTTGTGCCAGTACCATGCTGTTTTGGCAACTGTGGCTTTATAATAAGCTTCAAAGTAAGGAAGTGTAAGTCCTCCCTCTTCGTTTTTCTTTTTTAGAGTGTCTTTAGCAATTCGAGGCACCTTCCCTTTCCAAATAAATTTGATAACTAGCTTTTCCAAGTCTGCAAAGTAGGTTGTTGGAATTTTGATTGGGATTGCATTGAATCTGTAGATGAGTTGGGTAGAATTGACATCTTAATGACATTTAGTCTTCCTATCCATGAACATGGAATATTTTTCCATCTTTTAAGGTCCCCTTCTATTTCTTTTAGTAGAGTTATGTAGTTTTCTTTGTATAGGTCTTTTACATCTTTGGTTAAGTTTATTCCTAGGTACTTGATTTTTTTAGTTGCTATTGAAAATGGTATCTTTTTCTTGAGTGTCACTTCCGTTTGTTCATTTCTAGCATCTAGAAAAATTACTGACTTATGTGCATTAATCTTGTATCCCGCTACTTTGCTAAATTTTTTTATTAGCTCTAGTAGCTGTATCATTGATTTCTCAGGGTTTTCTAGATATAAGATCATATCATCTGCAAACAATGACAGTTTTACTTCTTCTTTTCCAATTTGGATGCCTTTTATTTCTTTGTCTTGCCGGATTGCCCTGGCTAGCACTTCCAGCACAATGTTGAATAACAGTGGTGACAGCGGGCATCCTTGTCTTGTTCCTGATCTTAGAGGGAAGGCTTTCAGTCTCTCACCATTGAGTACTATGCTGGCTGTGGGTTTTTCGTATATGCTCTTTATCATGTTGAGGAAGTTTCCTTCAATTCCTACCTTTTGAAGTGTTTTTATCAAAAAGGGATGTTGGATTTTGTCAAATGCTTTTTCAGCATCTATTGAGATGATCAATTGATTTTTCCCTTTCGAGTTTTTAATGTGTTGTAATACATTGATTGTTTTTCTTATGTTGAACCATCCTTGCATGCCTGGAATGAACCCCACTTGGTCATGGTGTATGATTTTTTTAATGTGTCTTTGGATTCGATTTGCAAGTATTTTGTTGAGGATTTTTGCATCTATATTCATTAGGGAGATTGGCCGGTAGTTTTCCTTTTTTGTAGCATCTTTGCCTGGTTTTGGTATTAGATTGATGTTAGCTTCATAAAATGAGTTAGGTAGTGTTCCATTTTTTTCAATGTTTTGAAACAGTTTGAGTAAGATTGGTGTCAGTTCTTTCTGGAAAGTTTGGTAGAATTCCCCTGTGAAGCCATCTGGCCCTGGGCATTTATTTGTGGGAAGATTTTTGATGACTGATTGGATCTCTTTGCTTGTGATGGGTTGGTTGAGGTCTTCTATTTCTTCTCTGGTCAGTCTAGGTTGTTCATATTTTTCCAGGAAATTGTCCATTTCTTCTACATTGTCCAGTTTGTTGCCATACAGTTGTTCATAATATCCTCTTTTTTTTTTTTTAATCATCATTTTATTGAGATATATTCACATACCACGCAGTCATACAAAACAAATTGTACTTTCGATTGTTTACAGTACCATTACATAGTTGTACATTCATCACCTAAATCAATCCCTGACACCTTCATTAGCACACACACAAAAATAACAAGAATAATAATTAGAGTGAAAAAGAGCAATTGAAGTGAAAAAGAACACTAGGTACCTTTGTCTGTTTGTTTGCTTCCCCTACTTTTCTACACATCCATCCATAAACTAGACAAAGTGGAGTTTGGTCCTTATGGCATTCCCAATCCCACTGTCACCCCTCATAATCTACATTTTTATACAACTGTCTTCGAGATTCATGGGTTCTGGGTTGTAGTTTAATAGTTTCAGGTATCCACCACCAGCTACCCCAATTCTTTAGAACCTAAAAAAGGTTGTCTAAAGTGTGCGTAAGAGTGCCCACCAGAGTGATCTCTCGGCTCGTTTTGGAATCTCTCTGCCACTGAAGCTTATTTCATTTCCTTTCACATCCCCCTTTTGGTCAAGAAGATGTTCTCCATCCCACGATGCCGGGTCTACATTCCTCCCCGGGAGTCATATTCCACGTTCATAATATCCTCTTATAATTTTTTTAATTTCTTCAGGATCTGCAGTTATGTCACCTTTTTCATTCATTATTTTGTTTATATGGGTCTTCTCTCTTTTTGATTTTGTCAGTCTAGCTAGGGGCTTGTCAATCTTGTTGATCTTCTCAAAGAACCAACTTTTGGTGATATTTATCCTCTCTATTGTTTTTTTGTTCTCTATGTCATTTATTTCTGCTTTAATCCTTGTTATTTCTTTTCTTGTACTTGGTTTAGTATTGGTTTGCTGTTCATTTTCTAGCTTCTTCAGTTGATCCATTAGTTCTTTGATTTTGGCTCTTTCTTCCTTTTTAATATATGTGTTTAGTGCTATAAATTTCCCCCTTAGCACTGCTTTTGCTGCATCCCATAGGTTTTGGTATGTTGTGTTCTCATTTTCATTCGTCTCTATATATTTAGCAATTTCTCTTGCTATTTCTTCTTTAGCCCACTGATTGTTTAGGAGTGTGTTGTTTAACCTCCAGGTATTTGTGAATTTTCTAAGTCTTTGATGGTTATTGACTTCTAATTGTATTCCATTGTGGTCAGAGAATGTGCTTTGAATAATTTCAATCTTTTGAAATTTATTGAGGCTTGTTTTATGTCCCAGCATATGATCTATTCTGGAGAAAGTTCCGTGAGCACTAGAAAAGTATGTGTATCCTGGTGATTTGGGATGTAATGTCCTGTATATGTCTGTTAAATCTAATTCATTTATCAGATTGTTTAGGTTTTCAATTTCCTTATTGGTCTTCTGTCTGGTTGATCTATCTATAGGAGAGAGTGATGTGTTGAAGTCTCCCACAATTATTGTGAAAACATCAATGGCTTCCTTTAGTTTTGCCAGTGTTTCTCTCATGTATTTTGTGGCACCTTGATTGGGTGCATAGACATTTACGATTGTTATTTCTTCTTGCTGAATTGCCCCTTTTATTAGTATGTAGTGGCCTTCTTTGTCTCTCAAAACATCCCTGCATTTGAAGTCTATTTTATCTGAGATTAATATTGCTACACCTGCTTTCTTTTGGCTGTAGCTTGCATGAAATATTTTTTTCCATCCTTTCACTTTCAGTTTCTTTGTGTCCCTGTGTCTAAGATGAGTCTCTTGTATGCAACATATTGATGGTTCATTTTTTTTGATCCATTCTGTGAATCTATATCTTTTAATTGGGGAGTTTAATCCATTTACATTCAACGTTATAACCGTGAAGGCATTTCTTGAATCGGCCATCTTATCCTTTGGTTTATGTTTGCCATATTTTACCCTCTCTCTATTAATATCCTTTATTGTACCCATACCGAATCTCTTTAGTACTGAACCTTTCTCCAAGTCTCTGTGTCCTGTCTTTGTTTCTCTGTCTGTAGGGCTCCCTTTAGTATCTCCAGTAGGGCAGGTCTCTTGTTAGCAAATTCTCTCAGCATTTGTTTGTTTGTGAAAAATTTAAGCTCTCCCTGAAATTTGAAGGAGAGCTTTGCTGGATAAAGCATTCTTCGCTGGAAATTTTTCTCACTCAGAATTTTAAATACATCATGCCACTGCCTTCTTGCCTCCATGGTGGCTGCTGAGTAGTCACTACTTAGT
The DNA here is from genome assembly GCF_015220235.1 of Choloepus didactylus. Lineage (NCBI taxonomy): Eukaryota > Metazoa > Chordata > Mammalia > Pilosa > Megalonychidae > Choloepus > Choloepus didactylus. The sequence continues at coordinate 64,617,035 of NC_051308.1, read as the reverse complement.
CTTCTGCTGTTTCCTTTGTATGTGGTGAATTGCTTTTCTTTTGCTGCTTTCAGAACTTGCTCCTTCTCTTCTGTGTTTGACAGTGTGATCAGTATATGTCTCGGAGTGGGTTTATTTGGATTTATTCTATTTGGAGTTCGCTGAGCATTTATGATTAGTGTATTTATGTTGTTTAGAAGATTTGGGAAGTTTTCCCCAACAATTTCTTTGAATACTCTTCCTGGACCTTCACCCTTTTCTTCCCCTTCTGGGACACCAATGAGTCTTATATTTGGACGTTTCATATTATCTATCATATCCCTGAGGTCCATTTCGATTTTTTCAATTTTTTTCCCCATTCTTTCTTTTATGCTTTCATTTTCCATTGTGTCATCTTCCAGGTCACTGATTCGTTGTTCAACTTCCTCTAGTCTTGTACTATGAGTGTCCAGAGTCTTTTTAATTTGGTCAACAGTTTCTTTAGTTTCCATAAGATCATCCATTTTTTTATTTAGTCTTGCAATATCTTCTTTATGCTCTTCTAGAGTCTTCTTGATTTCCTTTATATCCCGTACTATGGTCTCATTGTTCATCTTTAGTTCTTTGAGTAGCTGCTCTAGGTGCTGTGTCTCTTCTGGTCTTTTGATTTGAGTGCTTGGGCTTGGGTTATCCATATCGTCTGGTTTTTTCATATGCTTTATAATTTTCTGTTGTTTTTGGCCTCGTGGCATTTGCTGAACTTGATAGGGTTCTTTTAGGGTTTGTAGACCTATTGAAGTCCTTATCTCTAATTTATCAGATCTACAGCTTCATGGAGTACACTTTCTCTAACTAACCAGCAGGTGGCGTCCACGAGCCACCTGTCCTCCACAAGCCAGTTCTCCCCTGCTTAGCCTTTTTGGTGAGTGGGGGAGTGAGTCTTGTGGGGCCCAATTGGTGTACTAAGCTTGCGTGTGTAGTTGGTGTTGCGTGCCCTGTATGTGGGGCGAGTTTCTGGGCAGTCGGGGAGGGGGGGTGGCCCTAACAATCAAATCTTTCTGGTGATCCTAGAGTTTTAAAGCTGCTGCAATAGTCTAATCCTTCAGTTCAGTCCTGCCACAGTTTGTCTCTGCCACTGACCCACAAGTCCTTGGTATTGGCGTATGGCTCCTGAGACTTGCAAGTGGGCCCCTCTTCCAGGCTGTGCACCCCGGGTCCTCTGTTGAGTCTGTCACAGGTGAGTGCCGTCCCCCGAGGGCAGTTCTGGGCTGCTGGGCTGTGTACGGAGGCTCCCAGTCTGCTCAAATGACGGCTGAATGGGGCTTTGTTAATTCACACTGCTCCACCTTCCCAACTCTGGGACAATCAGCTGAGGTTGCAGGGAAGGCTAATGTCCATGCCCAGTTTTGTGGTGTGTGCCTGTTATTTGAAGCACTTCCGTCACACTGGGTTGTCTGGGGCAGCTCTGGGCTATGGGGATGGTGATGGGCAGGAGTGTTTCCTGTCCACCAGGATGTTGGCTGTGAGCGGACACCCCCCTTTTCTTGGGAAGTTGTGGTGTTTAGTGAATTTTCTCAGCCACTGGATTATTGCCTTTTGTCTCAGAGCTCTCTTAGTTCTGCTCTTGACTTGACATGCCGAAATTGCAATTCTTTGAAGCTTTCTGTATTGGGCTTCTTAGAGTAATTGTTTTAGAAAAAGAAAAAAGGATTAAAAAAAAAAAAAAGGGCCCTCCTCATTGATCTAATGGGTTATTGAAATGCTAATAGACAAAGCAACCAGGGCCATTAAGGAAAGGTCCACAGAGCAGAGAGATCAGCTTGTCTTCGGGATTTGCATATGCTCCTCAAGGCCTGATCTCCGCCCTTCCCCTTTCTGTGTTCACCAGACCTCAAAAAATCCTCTGCTTTTATTTTGGAGTTTTTCGTGTTGTTTTTTTTTTTTCTATGCCTGTCTCCTCTCTGCTGGGCTGGCTGCTCTCAGATTCTCTGGTGTCTGGTCTCAGTCTATCTATAGTTGGAGTTTGGATCAGTAGAATGAGTTTCCGATAAGGGCTGCCACTGCAGTTCTCCCTTCTCCTTCCCGGAGCTGACAGCCCCTCCTCCCACGGGACTGAGCCTGGCAGGGAGGGGCGCGGGTTCCCTGGCCGCAAAAAGTTACAGATTTCGGTGATCTCAGCAGTTCGACATTTTCATGAGTGTTGTATGAAGTATGCCCAAAGACAGATTGCTCTGTGGTGTCCAGTCCACGCAGTTCCTGGCTTTCTACCTACTTTCCTGGAGGAGTAACTAAAATATACAGCTCACCAGTCTGCCATCTTGCCCCGCCTCATCTCTCATTGTGGTCTTAATTTGCATCTCTCTAATAGCTAGTGAAGCTGAACATTTTTTCATGTGTTTCTTGGCCATTTGTATTTCCTCTTCAGAGAACTGTCTTTTCACATCTTTTGCCCATTTTATAATTGCCCTGTCTGTACTATCATCATTGAGTTGTAGGATTTCTTTATGCATGCAATATATCAGTCTTTTGTCAGATACATGGTATCCAAAAATATTTGTCCCATTGAGTTCGCTGCCTCTTTAACTTTTTGAGAAATTCCTTTGAGGTACAGAAACTTCTAAGCTTGAGGAGTTCCCATGTATCTATTTTTTCTTTTGTTGCTTGTGCTTTGGGCGTAAAGTCTAGGAAGTGGCCACGTAGTACAAGGTCTTGAAGATGTTTTCCTACATTGTCTTGTAGGAGTTTTATGGTGCTTTCTTTTATATTGAGATCTTTGGTCCATTTTGAGTTAATTTTTGTGTAGGGTGTGAGGTAGGGGTCCTCTTTCGTTCTTTTGGATATGGATATCCAACTCTCCCAGCCCCATTTGCTGAAAAGACCTTTATGACCCAGTTCCGTGACTTTTGGGGCCTTATCAAAGATCAGTCAGCCATAGATCTGGGGGTCTATCTCATTTCAATTCCATTGATCTATATGTCTGTCTTTGTGCAGGTACCATGCTGTTTTGACAACTGTGGCTTTATAATAAGCTTCAAAGTCAGGGAGTGTAATTCCTCCCACTTGGTTTTTCTTTTTTAGAGTGTCTTTAGCAATTTCAGGCATCTTCCCTTTCCAAATAAATTTGATAACTAGCTTTTCCAAGTCTGCAAAGTAGGTTGATGGAATTTTGATTGGGATTGAATTGAATCTGTAGATGAGTTTGGGTAGAATTGACATCTTAATGTCATTTAGCCTTCCTATCCATGAACATGGAATATTTTTCTTCTTTTAAGGTCCCCTTCTATTTCTTTTAATAGAGTTATGTAGTTTTTTTTGTATAGGTCTTTTACATCTTTGGTTAAGTTTATTCCTAGATACTTGATTTTCTTAGTTGCTATTGAAAATGGTATCTTTTTCTTGAGTGTCTCTTCAGTTTGTCCATTTCTAGCATATAGAAACATTACTGACTTGTGTGCATTAATCTTGTATCTTGCTACTTTGCTAAATTTGTTTATTAGCTCTAGTAGCTGTATCATTGATTTCTTGGGGTTTTCCAGATATAAGATCATATCATCTGCAAACAATGACAGTTTTACTTCTTCCTTTCGAAATTGGATGCCTTTTATTTCTTTGTCTTGCCGGATTGCCCTGGCTAGCACTTCTAGCACAATGTTGAATAAGAGTGGTGATAGCGGGCATCCTTGTCTTGTTCCTGATCTTAGGGGGAAGGCTTTCAGTCTCTCACCATTGAGTACTATGCTGGCTGTGGGTTTTTCCATATATGCTCTTTATCATATTGAGGAAGTTTCCTTCAATTCCTACCTTTTGAAGAGTTTTTATCAAAAATGGATGCTGGATTTCCATTGTTGTTTTACATCCTTGCTAATGATTAGTGATGTTATATTTTAGTGTTTACACTTTGAGTAGTTGTAAAATGTTATAGCATTAGAGTGTAATTTGAATTCCTTTTTTTAAATTAGGCTATGCCTGTACTCATACACCTATTGGTAATTAGTTTTTCTAATCTATACAATGGAAATTGATGGTTTTCTAAATTTATATTTTTGTGTATTTTTGTATTGATTTATTGGGATTCTTAGTATATTTTGAATATAAATTTCAACTATAGCTATTGCCAAGTATTTTCTCCTGTCCTATTATGGCTTGTGTTTTTCTTTTCTTTAAGAACACCTTAGTGAACATAGTTTATTTTGTCCTACAATCAAAGTGATCAACTTGTTTTGTTAATATTTATCACGTCTTCTTTAAGGACATAGAGATAATGAAGTATTTTATTCTAAAAACTTTTGAGATTTTGCCTCCCCTGTTATAGATTTAATCCATTTGAAGTTCGTTTTTATACATGCTATTTATCAGATTTCCTCTTTAGAAAATATGGAAATCCAACATTTCCCCAGTTATCTGTAATTGCACCTGAGCATATATCATAAACATATATAATGACTATTAATCTGAATCCTCTCTTGTGTTTCATAATAAGTAGTTTTTCTATCAGTGTTCCAGTACCACACTGTGTTAACTACTTTAGATTTATAATACATCCGGACATCTATTGGAAAGCTTTCAGCCTAATTTTTTCTTTTCATTCTCTGGTTTATTCTTGGACTTTTGTCTTATGTATTTTAATTCTCCTCAACAAGTTCCCTCAAAAATCTCTGTTTAGATTTTTATTGGAATTACCTTTGTTCTCCAGATCAATTTATGAAGAATAGATATCTTTATGCTACTGAGCCTTCCTGATATACAATTTGATATTTTCTAAAGTTTTTTGGGTCTTTTTGGAATGTCTGACAATTGTCTTGTGTTATATATTTTTGCTTATGAGAAGATTTTGGATATTATGAATTATGTTTCCTGTAAATAATATTTTCATTATATTTAAGCTTTAAGAAATTTCTTTTAACTCAGGTGATTTGAAATTTTAAAAAATTATTAAAATCAATATTGCTTAAAATTTTGAATGACCTACTTACATACGTAACTCCAAATTCAATGCTCTTTAAGCCTCCCAAACCCATCCTTGACCTGCAACTTCAAAGAAAGGGGAGATTTATCCAGACAAATAGCCTCATCTTCATGGGCATGTGTAAACACAGCTAAGAGATTCTTTTTTTCCATCTTCCACAATGTTCCAAGCAATCTTAGTTTTCCTTTTTACATTATGCAAATATTGGGTTCCATAATAAGTAGTTTTATATCAGTGTTCCAATACCACACTGTGTTAACTACTTTAGATTTATAGTATGTCCGGACATCTAGTACAAACCTTTCAACCTAATTTTTTCTTACCATTCTCTGGTTTATTCTTGGGCTTTGGTCTTATGTATTTTAATAATTGGGTCAGCAATCTTTCTCTCTTTCATCTAATGTTCATACTCACTCAGATCCACTAACCAGCCAGCAAACCAAGGGCGGAACCATCAGGTTCAGTTGGAAGATTGTCCGTTAGTAATAGCGGCAGTATCAGTGTGGCCGTTGACACCTTCTTTGTCCATTTTCAATAATATAGAGAAGAGGGTTATAAAGGAAGTTTATAAGATGCTCTTATCCACTGTGTGAGAAAGTATTAGAAACCATTATCCAAGTTTAGGCACAGGAGAGGAAAGTATATCCATAATGCCCTTAGGAGTTTGGTCATGCGGAGTTCGATATATTATTTGTGGTGTCAAGTTAGCAATTGATCTTTCCTCTGAATTGGAAAATGCAATCAAGTTTCCAGGTCTACAGAACCAGGAAGAGTAAAAGAAAATCTTTCAGAAGTAGCAAATAATTTTATTTAATTTCCTGTGTTATACCCCATGCCTTTTTCCCCATTCTCTGCACACTATCTCAACAATTCATCCATTGGTGTGTTTATATTCACACATGTTAAGTTTTAAGCCACTTTCATGCACTTGTGCAAGTCATTCTTTCAGTCTTTTATCACTACACCTACCACATTTAATAATTTGGCGTTTCATTTGCTCATTCCAATTTTCAGTCAGTCCCACTATATTGTGGGAGGTAAGATTTAAGTGTAGTTTGTTGTATATGATGTTTCTTAGCCCATCGTTGCACTGTACCTGCAGTAAAATATGCTCTCGTTGATCAGATGATATATAATTAGGAGGACCAATCTGAAGCATTTTCTACTGTAAGCCTTAAATAGTGTTAGAGACATTTCCTTTGGTAACTGGATATGAGAATTAAGATTTAGAATCATATATGTATGCATGTAAATATATATATGTATTTTTTTCCTGGCCAAGACTTTTGTTATCTCCCTGGAATTGTGGATATCAAGCCAAGAAAATCCACATGCCACCCATGGGATACCCCGTATCCTGTTGGTAGGTGGCCTGTCATTGCTTTCTGTGTCTAATGATCCCATTGCATTTTCCTTCTTTCCTGATGAATTTATGAGGAGAGATTAAGAACATCCCCTGATGGGACAGGCAATTTCTCCAAAAAGTATACAAGCAATCAAATTCTGTGCCACTTCCTTGGATTTTGCAGCTCACAGAATCAGCTACTTATTTTTGTCTTAGCTTTCACTTCCTGTTTGTTCTGAGTAAGACATGAACGCTTAAGGTCTTCTTAGGATGTTTTTAGCATGTGTCCTGACCTCAACATGCATCTGGCTTTCTAAATCCCCCAGAATACATGGCAATTTTGAATGCTCCAAATCCCAAATAAACTCTTTCCTAGGTTTTCATCCCAGGCATTAGGTATTCTTCTATAAGCCTTCCAGTGTAGTCTTTTACCCCATGTAGTTGTAGGCTGTCCATTTTCCTTATAGGGTTGGGTTCTTGGAGCTGCCGTTTTGGGATTGTTCGTTGCTGGTATATAGAAACACCACTGAATTTTGCAAGTTGATCTCATACCCTACCACTTTGCTAGATTCATTCATAAGCTCTGGTAGCCTTCATACTTCATATAGATTATTTGTGATTTTATCTATATAGAATTGCATCATCTGTGATTTTGGGTGTTTTTCATTTCTTTCTCTTGAGTAATTGCTCTGGCTTGATCTTCCACTATAACATTGAACAGCAGTGATGAAAGCAGACCTCCTGGTCCTTTTCTTGATCTTAGGTGGAAATTTTTCATTCTTTCACCACTGAGAATGATATTAACTATAGTTTTTTTTTTTTCATGTCTTTTGTCATGTTGAAGAAGATTCCAAATATTTCCAGTTTCTTGAGTGTTTTTATCAAGAAATGATGCTGAGTTAGTTCACTTGTTTTCAGGGTCCTTTGAGATGGTCATGTTTATTGTCCCCTCCCAGCTTCATTCCATAAGTGTGATTTGTTATTTTGATTCATTTTCTTGTGTTGAACCACCCTTGTGTTTCTGGAATAAATCCTATTTGATCATGGTGTAGAATCATTTTAATTTGCTATTGTATACAGTTTGCTATTATTTTGTTGAGGGTTTTTCATCTGTATGCATAAAAGGTATTGATCTGTCATTTTCATTTCTTGTGATATTCTCATCTGGCTTTGGTATTAGAGTGATGTTGGCCTCACTGAATGAGTTAGGAAGTGTTATTGGGTCTTTGGATTTCTGTTGTGTTTGAGAAGAAATGTGTTCCTCTACTTACTATTTAGTTAATTTGTGACATTTTTTGTCTCTTTATAAACATGTCTGTTGAACGTATATTTGTGCTTTTTCCCTTTCAGAAACATGTTCGAGATTAGATATTGAGCATGGGTTTTTTTCTGAATATGAGTATACATATCCCTTAAATAAACAAACACAATATAAGTGTAAAGAAGGATATGTAACACCAGAGGGTGAAACCTCAGGTTCGATTACGTGTTTACATAGCGGATGGTCAGCTCAGCCCACATGCATTAGTAAGTAATTTATTATGTTGTTGTTCATTTTCTGAAAACAGTTTACAAATGTTTTCTTTAAATTAATTCTTTATTGGGGGCCTTATCTGGTTCCTTTTGAAAAAATAGATAAAACACTTTGTGAAATCGTGTGCGTGTAAAATATATATAAATATAGAAATATTTCTCTCTGTCCTCTACCTAAATGTTTATGGAGATTTTCTAAACACAATTTGCAGAGTTTACTTCATTGACTAACTCTATTATCCCTAAGCCACTCAGTGATACTTCTGAAGTATACGTATGAATCCATTCTGACACTTTTTGCTTTTTGTTGTTTTTTCTTTCAATTTCCATGCTTTCTATGGGCTGAAGAAAAAATGATGAGTTGTTCCCATGTCAATTCATTTTATATTAAATTGTAATAGTTATCTATTGTAAGGTTTTCTTACGATGAAAGAAAATATGTAGATAAATGTGTTAATCTTTTTATCCAGTTAATTCTTTTATATTTGTATATATTTCATAACTGCAAATCATTATATTGCCTCTAAGTTCACAAAATGTCATCTTATGTCCTCAGAAATGTAATAGACAACATTAGTGGTCTATTTTGGTACCAATATGTGACAAGCTCAAAAACAAATAAGATTGACAAACATATTGTTAATATAAATTTTTCAGAGATTTTAATTGATGATAATTATGGTGTATATAGAAATAATTTTTTATTTTTAGTGTATGTCATAGGACAACATCTTATCACTTTTCTTCTTAGAAATTTATTAGCATGTACTTAATTTATTAGCATGTACTAACTGACAAAACCTTATATTCCTGAGAAGTATTTACTCCATTGTCCATTCAATAATGTTAGAAATGAAAACGTTAATTTTATTATGCCTCAGAATCTTGTGATAAGCCAGTATTTGAGAATGCCAGGCCCAGAAGAGATGACACCTGGTTTAAGCTCAATGACAAGTTGGACTATGAATGCAACGATGGATATGAAACCAGAGACGGAAGCACCACAGGCTCCATAGTATGCGGTGAGGATGGTTGGTCCAATACACCCACATGTCTCGGTAAGTACTCTATTTCAGGTATTCTTTTTTCAGAATTAAAAAAAAAGTACTCTTTTTTTTTTCAGATTTGATTTATTTAGAGGTACTTTAAGGACAAGGATTAAAATCAAGGTGTTTTCTTACTTAATGTGAACAAGGAAAGGATTGTGTTTTGACGCCCAAAGATAAGAATCTATCTTAAAGCACTACATCAAATTAAAGTTTCTTGTGGACACTTACATTACAGTTTTGTGATTGAGTTATAAATCCTTTTCAAATTGTCCCAGATAGAAACTTTCAAGTTATTTAAAAAGGGTCACTCGATTTGTTTAATTTATCCAGCTATTTTCATCCAAATTTTCTGCTTTACACCTTTCCCCTTATTACTTTCTCCAGTTATTGCCAGGAACTCTTCTTTTTCAAACATTGACAAGTTCTGTGGACAATTGGCTATTGACAAAATAGTTGTTTGTTTTCCCAGAATGAAAAGAAGCTTTCATCTTTGTAAAACTGGGTGGCTGTGCTTTGTTCCACGCAGAGATAATGCAGAGTTCTGAAAGTAAAAGTCTGTTTGGGAAATACCAGGGTGAGCAGAGTCAGTTTAATATTTGGGAGGATTTTATGAGCTGAGGCTAGGTAGGAGCTCAAGGCAAGATTATCTGGATAATTTCAGGGGTGTCAGCATTTGGATTTAGTTTCATGCTTGAGGAAAAGCCATGCCATACTTTTAAGCAAAGAAATGATTACATTAGAATTGCATTTTTGAAAGTTTTTTTCCTGCATGCTTTGCTTGTGGTGGGCAAGAGATGAAGCAGTGAATTCCTACAGAGTGAGAAATGGGGTGGATTGATAACAGATGATGATGATGCCTGTGGAGAGGCAGACCAGGGGGACAGATTTGGGATATAGAAATGAGTGTTATCATAAATGTGGAGAGAACAAACATTTAAAATAGATAGTTTAACAGACTGATTAATAGAGCAGTCTTTGTCCTCCTGCGAGTGGATGGGAAAAGGAACCAAGGCTCCCGTGATGAGACTGGGCTTTGGTTGCAACAGGGCTGCTTATAGGTTTGTAGCAGGAGGAAGGAAGGAAAGTGATGCATAAATCATACTGTAAAGAAGCAGAAACTGCTGGTTTGTATTTCTACACAAGGTAGGAGACAAGGTCATCTGAGACTGAGTGCTGCATTGGGGTACAGGTAGAAGAAACTCCGGGTGTTTGAAAATTTGAAATAGAGACTCTAGAGGAAAGAACAGTAAGTTCATTACAGAATGAGGTAGACTTGCTTATAAATATTGAAGGCTGAGAAGCCTTTCATTCATTCAGACTGTCAATAATCACCTGTTATGTGCCAGAAACTGGAAAAATACAAACATGGGCCAGCCTTTTCAGATCCTTCATTCCAATATTGGAGAGTGATAAAAACAAACAAACAAACAAAAACAAATAAATGAACCAGAAGATAAATACAATTTTTATATATTTTATATAAAATAGTATTCAAAGAAAAAAAAGGAGTAAAGGATTTAGATAGAAAATAGGATCAGGCTGAGGGCTCTGTTTTGTCTAGGACAGCATCCATACAAAGAAAATTAGAGGAACCATTCAGGGTAGAGGAAAGGACATGTGTAACAGCTGGGCCAGCAATGAACTTGACCTATTTAAACAATTCAAAATTAAAAAACAAGAACAAAAACAAAAACTGGACTGTGGATTGAGAGGGGCAGAGATGCATAAAATGATAGACAAACAAGGCTGGATTGTAAAGACTTTGGATTTAATTCTGAGTGAGAAGCTTTTAAGATGATCATACAATTATTTTTCACATGACTGGAGGAAGATCCAGGTTTTATGAAGCCAGAAGCTTATACAATCTTGAGGGGCCTTCTTTAAAAAAGAATGCAAAATCCTGAATACAGAATTCCCACGGACATACGTATTTTATGAAACATGAAAGGAAAATGTGAAGGAGAGGAAATTGAAGTGACAGAGACAGCAGTAGAAACCGATGTTGGTCAATGTTATCTTTTGCAAATTTTATCAAACTTGATGATGATGTGAATCAATACATTGTTAGGAATGAGCAGCACTGTTTACTTCTCCAATGACTGAATGACCAAAGGATACATAACATTTTAACAAATATTCTTCCCTCAGAAATTTGCAAAAAACTTCATGCAGGTTGGATAATTTTTAGTTTATTTAATACATACTGGGGGTTCTATACTTTGGTGAAAGGTTTCAAAAATTGTTGTTATAAACCATTTAAAACTATAGTGTCTTCAACAACGTTAAATTGTCAATGACAAATAAAAAAATTCTTGAAAATATTTTCAGTTCAATACTAGGATTAATGAAGTTAGCATCTGGACAGAAACAGATATCTTTGACTATGGGTCTGTCCATTCAATCTCTTCCTTTAATCACATTTAAAGAGATAAAAACATTTATATAAAGTTGTTATCTCTATATAAATATAGTAGTTGGAAAATTTGCAACAGCCAAGATCATTTTTTTCCTTATCAAGCAGTATTTACAATAATATGTTGAGAAAAATAATTTGTATAAAATGAACACAAACTATATAAACAAACATACTTGCTAATAAATACTTGAGTGGTCAAATGGAAAAGAATTTTGGGGGACAAATTCCAGTGATTCACATTCAAAGACGACTTCGTCAACCAAGCTGCTAAATTCAACATAAAATCAAAAATGAAAACAAATTTGCTTGGTTACTTTTTTACTCACATTACTTTCATAAATAGTTAATTTACCTGTAATATTATGATTATATGATGATTGACTTCTGGATGTTTGTTCATAAAATGACTAATTTTTATATTCCAATTTTTAACTTTAAAAATTAAGCAGTGAGAACGGAGGATTTAAAATTAAATTATTTCAATGTTAACAATAACATGAGACCTAATCCAAGCAAGTTGACTTTATAGATACAATTTCAGGACATCTGAGGGTATACAAAACCTAATATATAAGATTTTCCAAGGAAGCAGGCTTATTTGATGCCTTTCTGTGTGTGCAGTACACAGCACCTCATTCTTACATGTCATTTATGAAATTTGCCAAGGATAAATTATTCTGATTTAATTATTTTACCTTTTTTTTAGAAAGGTCATGCAGTGTTCCAAATATAGGAGAAGATTTAGATGCTAACCCCAAGAAAGATATTTTTAAAGTTGGAGAAGTGTTGAAATTCTCCTGCAGAAGAAGACTTACAATTGTTGGAGCAAACTCAGTTCAATGCTACCATTTTGGATGGTCCCCAAATATACCAACATGTAAAGGTGAATATTTGTTTACAATTGCTGAAACAAGAATTAGAATTTGAGTATCAATGTCTTACTTTCTGTGGGATTTCAGTGTGTCTAAAATCTAACCAATTAATCCAGACACCTCAGCTTCCATTAGAAGCTTAATCACCAATTGTTGTTTCTTGAAATGTATATTGGAAGTATATATATAGGAAGTATTATGTATGGGAAGTATATATATACACACACACATAGGAAGTGTATCTATAGGAAATATATATAGGAAGTATACGTATATGGGAAGTGTGTGTGTGTGTGTGTGTGTGTGTGTGTGTGTGTGTATGCTATGATTGGAGGGACTTCTTTTGTTTCCATTCCTTTTGCGTATAATGCCATTTTATCTGTCACTTTTCTCAAGATACAGAACCAAAAGTTAAAGAGGTTTATTAAAAGGCCTTGGCTGACATGATTTGGGAGCTGGAAGTTCTGAATTCCATAGGGCAGGCTAGAGACTGGAAATTCTACTAGAAGTGAGGCTGAAGTCTTTTTAATTTTTTTAATTCTGTGCGGATGTGATTCAGTGTTTCCTGTGAGCTACAGACTCAGTCATTCAAAAGGAGGGTATTCCACGCAGACACCCCTTCCTTCATACTCTCTTTCTCTGTCATCACTGTTCTCTTGCTTTTAATGATGACCTCTCTGAAGAAGGCTGGATGCTAATTCCTTAGGCTGGAAACTCAGGAAGGAGTTGAGGGTGCAGCCTTGAGGCAGAATTCCTGTTTATCTCCTGGAACCCAGTTTATTACATTGATGGTCTCCACCTGATTGGATGAGGTCCACCCACATGATAAAATGGAAACCTCCTTTACTTAAAGTCAACTTATTGTAGATGCTAATGCATTTTCAAAATTTATCCACAGCAACATCCAGGCCATGCAATGTGACTTCAAAGCATAGCCAAGTTGACAAAATTGACCATCCCAGCCACCATATCGGACTTTGATATTGCATGGGCCTCACCTCCAATTTCATTGAGTGTGTCTAAACATCATTCAAGCAGCTTATAGTCAATTCAGTCTTTTTTGTGGCTTGATCAAAGTTAAATGTTAATCAGCTGTTTGCCTCAAGTGATGGTACTTTTTTCGAAAAGTTTTGATGAAATCTTTCCGTGGATTATGAATATTAATTTAATTTATGCAACATTTGTTAATCTGAACAAACCTTCAAAATGTCCATATTATTGGACATTTAAAGCCTGAAATATACATTCAATATGCTAGTTCAATCTAAGTAACGAAACTTGGAAATTGGAATCAGTGGAAATGCCATTCTTTTTCATTGTTTCAGAAAGCTAGAATGACTTAAAGAATAAGGAATTAATAAATTAAAGAACAAACGCTGTTCTGCTTGATTGTTGGTGTAAAATAGACAATTCCATCATAATTTGCACAATATTTCTACTGTAGGGGAAGTAAAATCTTGTGGTCCACCTCCTCAACTTACCAATGGGGAAATTAAGGAGGAAAGAAAAGCAGAATATGGACACAGTGAAGTGGTGGAATATGATTGTAATCGCAGATTTCTACTGAAAGGGCCTAAGAAAATTCAATGCATTGATGGAGAATGGACACCTTTGCCTATATGTTTAGGTAATGTATATAAAATATTAATATTGAAATGCACTTTTTGTTTGTATTCATGTAAAGGCATACATTATATTTTAAAGATAAACATATCTTTGTGAAATTTGCATAGAGGAAGAGAGAACGTGCGGAGATATACCTGACCTTGAGCACGGTGATGTGCTGTCCTCTTCCCCTCCCTATCACCATGGAGATTCAGTGGACTTCAATTGCACAGAAACATTTACAATGATTGGACACAGATCGATTACATGTATTCGTGGAATGTGGACCCAACTTCCTCAGTGCGTTGGTGAGAATACACTTCCCCAACTGAAATTTAATAAAGTTTAATATTTTTGTAAAAATACATTTGCAACAATATTTTTAAAATTTATCAATGTTACTGAAAATGTCCAATCTTTTATTACAATAAATCCAGAATTCGTTGTTTATTTTTCGGTGTGTCTTATGGCAAAAATATGGACCATTATATCCTTGATATTATTACAGTTTATCTTTATAAGTGTGAACCTGTATTATACTTTTAGATTATGTAACTTCACAATAAGACCATAGCCTCTCTCAAAGTGTCTAAATGAAATAATTTCTGTATCTCTTTCAAATGCACCAGAAAGAAGTTAATGTGCTGAAGGATGAGCGTGCCGCAGGTCCTCCAGTCACTAGCATAACTTAATGTCATGAGACAGTGAGAGTTGAGAAAGGAAAATTACGATCGATAGACTTCACTCTATAGTTGAATCCTCCTATCCCTTTAATAACCAAATCTTCAATGACTATCTGAGAGGGTCTTGGAGGTCCTAATTCACCTTTCCTTTGGAATGTGTTCTTTCCTAAAATTTTCCTGGCCCACCATTCAAAGGCAGCCCTGGATGTCTAGTCTTATTCATTCATCACACTCCTAGACATTAATTACCCTAGGAAAAACTTAGCATTTATAACCAAGGTTGAAGAAGAGAGATTAGAAACCATTTTGTTTGCTGTTTTATTCTCAACACCAGGAAGAACAGGATTTTCCCAAGTGAATCCAAACATCTTGTTTTTTATTAGCCCTTATATTTTTGCCAAGCATATTCTTGTCAGTGGTACTACCCCTTCTTCAAGACCCAACCTCATGTTTGTCCTCTTCTGTCTCCACAAATGATTTCATCTCATTCAGCATGGGAGGAAAACCCCAAATTAATATCGTGCTAAAACCCCTCACATTTTCACTCTTATCTACACCAAAACCTTGCTTCAGTTATTACTGTCCTCTGAGCTCCGAATTTTCCTTCATAAAGTTCCTCCTCTACCTATATTCAGTTTTCTGTAACCCCTTCCAGCTACTGTAGGCCTTACTCCCTCAATTTTCCCCTCCCTGAGCTCATGTTTACATGCTCCTATTCTGGCTTCTTTTCTCTTCTCAGTTTTTATGTTTCTCCTCAAAACAAAGAAATCCATGCAGAAGCCAATCAATCATATGACAATGACGGTGATGGCACCAGTGCATCCTTCCCCTGGCTGTACATCTTCCTCCAGTTTCCATCACTCAGAGAACACCTTTCTTTTCTCCCTCAACACCCTGGACCATGTTGTGTGTCATTCCTTCTAATTCTCAGGGGCTAATTCTCAAGCCTCTGGGGTGTTTTAAAAGTGTCTTTTATTATTATTATTTTTTTTATCAAGGTTACACTACAAAATCATTACTTTTCTTGGCCAATTACTTCACTTTTCTCTGTTCTGTCGAAACCCCATTCAACTCTGCTTTTCTGATCAGTAACAAAAAATAATATCAAAATTTACATTGATAGTTTATCAAATTCAGAAATGAGCCCCATATTCATTGAATATTTGAAATATGTTATGTATATAACAATTTTCCATGGTCCAAATATTAACTTATACAGGAGCCAGCAAAGATTTATTATTCCTTCATTATAATATTATTGGAGTATAGGATGATCTGCTGTATTAAATACCTTCTCAAAGACCATAAGATTACATGTAGAAAACAGATCATGACTTTTAGCATTCAATTTCTTATTGCATAAATCTGTGTCTCTTTTCCTGCTGATGATACAAAAGATCTGTGTAAATATTCATATTCTGTACAATACATCCTAAAGTATAGTTCTTTATTATGTTTCATTACATTTATTGAAAAATATTTAAACCAACAACTTCTTATACCCTATTCCTACAAATCATGCCTTTAATTAATGTTTTAAGGTTACAAATTAAAAATAATTTAGTCATTTTGAGTTCAGGAAAATGAATGTGTCCATTTGCAGAGATTTCAAATGTTGAACCAAATTTAGTTGTGTGATGACTGTTTACTATATATATCATTCTAAAAAGTGAATCTTTTATGCTCTTCAAATTCCCTAAGGGCAAAATGTCTTTAGGACAATTATTTTTTCTGATATTTCAGAGGCCCTGCACAGGGGTTCTGTTTGTATATAATAGCCCACTTCAAGGCATATGATCAGGAAAAAATTGAGTCTATAGCTCTTGTATATAGTAGTTGTTTAGATATTTAGATTTTTTGTTTTTAATATTTTCATGGAAATATTTTCATTTTATAGCAACAGGTCAACTTAAGACATGTAAAATGTCAAGATCAATTGTACCTGAAGCAAAACTATCACATATGTCTGAAGTTAATCATAACACGAACTTAAGTTACAAATGTAAAGGAAACTCACAAAATCGACAATCAATCTGCATAAATGGAATATGGGATCCTGAAATAAACTGCACAGGTAAGATTTTACTTTCAATGCTTTAAAAATTTATTCTATTTATTTGTAACTTGTAACAGTAGTAGCTTTTAAATTCTTTTAAAAAATGACTTGTTGGTATTACAGATACTTTTCATACTCAAGAGTACTTTAGATACTAGCCAAAATATTGTTCTAAATACTAATTATTTCCTATCATTAGTTAGCTTAATAACAAACCATCCAGAAACTGGGTAGATTTAAATTAACATCTGTATTAACATACCTAGTATGCTGATTAGTATTAGAGTCCCATGGCTTCTAATTCCTTTTATTATGCCTATTTGTACCTATACTTGTAACACCACATATACACATTCCTGTACCTATAGCTCTGCCTACACCCACACCTGTACTTACACCTGTGCATGTGCCTGCAAATATTATCTATCTATACCTATCACTCATTTGAAAATCACCTATCAAATATCTATCAATCTATCATCTAATCTATCATCTATTTCTAATCTATCTATCGTCTTTCTATTTCTCTATCTATATTTGTCTTGAAAACCCTGAATCATGTTGACACCTCCAATTTCAATTTCATAACATGGGGTCCATTGTAACCTCCCCAATTTTCATATTTATAATACTCTTTTCCAACTGTGAAAATCCTTGCCCCATTTTACTCAATATTTTAACAATTTATACAAGCCTAGATATACACAAATTAGTTTCACACCAATAAAAAGTACACCTACTAAATGGAGTTCAAAATGTTCAAGTTATTCTGTCAAGAAAGCAAGTAATATTTATGTGCAGTGATGTGTGAATGTTATTCTACATTTTCTTTTAGAAGCTTTGCCGTTTTAGCATTTGTATTTAGGAATAGCATCTAGCTCATATTAATGTTTGATTATGGTGTAATGTAGCCAGTATGGGTAGCCAGTTCTAGGAACATGTGTGGAAAAGAATGCAATGAAATCAATCAACTGTTGTATTGTTGGTTTATTTCTGGATTCTTTATTTAGTCTGACTATTTGTCTATTTTTATGTCCAAACCATATTGCTTTTATAATTGTAACTTTATAGTAAGTCTTAATGTCTGGTACATGTACTCCAACTATGCTTTTCATTTAAAAGATTGTTTTAGTTATTCTGATGATTGCCATTCCATGGAAGTTTCAGTAAAAACGTTTCAATTTTTAGGAAACATCTACTTGACAAAAGAGTTGGCATCAAATCTATAGATTAATTAGCAATAACTGACTTCTAAGCCGTATTTTGTTCCCCAGGACATAACCATGATGCATCTTTCAAATTATTGAGTTCTGCTTCATTTTCTCATTATTTTTTTAAGTGTAGAAAATTTTCAAGTCTCAAAACTTATTCCTATTTTATTTTTTTGATATTATAAACACAGTTTTTCAAAATTACATTTTCCAGGTGTTTGTTGTAAGAATAAATCACACCTATTTTTGTATTTGATTTTGTGTCCTGAAACCATACTACTTCCCTTAATCATTCTATATGCTGTTTCATAGATCTGATAGAATTCTCTGTGAACAGTATCATCAGTGCAAGTAGATGATTTTACTTCTGCCTGTATTGTTCTCATGTGATTTTATTATTTTCTTATTTTATTTCATTAGTTGGGATCTGCAGTACAGTGTTGAAAGAAAGTGATGAGAGCAAACAATCTTGTTCTGTTCCTGACCATTGGGAGGGGCTATTCAATATTTCACAATTATGATTTCAGTTTTAGGACTTCTGTAGATTACTTTATCAGACTGAAGAAGTTTCTTTCTATTCATAATTGGTTGAAAAAATTTTTCATCAATGCATATTGAACTTGTTAAATGCTTTTTCTGCATCTATTGATATGTTACTGTAGCTTTCATTATAGTTCTATAACTATGGTGAATTAAATATGTTGATTTTTTAAAAAATTAAATTCAGTTTTATTGAGATATATTCACATACCATGCAATCCTCCATGGTGTACAATCACCTGTTCACAGTACCATCATATAGTTATGCATTCATCACCACAACCTATTTTTTAATTAAATTCAGTGTTATTGAGATATATTCATATACCATACAGTCATCCACGGTGTACAATCAACTTTTCACAGTACAATCATATAGTTACGCACTTATCACCACAATCTATTTTTGAACATTTTCCTTACACCAGAAATAATCAGAATAAGAATTAAAAATGAAAGTAAAAAAGAACACCCAAATCATCCCCCCATCCCACCCTATTTCTCATTTAGTTTTTGTTGCCATTTTTCTACTCATCCATCCACACACAGGGAGTGTGATCCACAAGGTTTTCACAATCACACTGTCACTCCTTGTAAGCTACATTGCTATACACTCATCTTCAAGAGTCAAGGCTACTGGGTTGGAGTTTGACAGTTTCAGGTATTTACTTCTAGCTATTCCAATACATTAAAACCTAAAGAGGGTTATCTATAACTCACACCAGAGTGACCTCTTGACTCCATTTGAAGTCTCTCAGACACCAAAGCTTCACTTCGTTTCATCTCCCATCTCCCTTTTGTTCAACAAGGTGTTAATCCCACGATGCTGGGTTCAGACTCATCCCCGGGAGTCATATCCTGTGTTGCCAGGGAGATTTACACCCCTGCGATTCAAGTCCCATGTAGAGGGGAGAGCAGTGACAGTGAGTTCACCTGCAGAGGTGGTTTAGCCAGAGAGAGAGGGCCACATCTGAGCAACAAAGAGGCAGTCAGGGGGAGACCCTTAGTCACAATTATAAGCAGGTTAAGCCTCTCCTTTCCAGTAATGAGCTTCATAAGGGTAGGCCCCAAGATAGAGGGCTTGGTATACCAAGCCATCAGTCCTCAGTGTTTGTGAGAACATCAGCAACAATCCAGGTGAGGAAGCCCAGCACTTCCGCATTTTTCCCCAGCTCTTCAGAGGGGCCCTGCATGTATATTTTTATTCTCCACCCAAATTACTTTGGGATGTGTTGCTATTTCACTCTAACCCATAAAAACCTGCCATATCTCACTTCCTATTCAAAGTTCCATGCAATTGTGGTGTTTGAACAAACTGACTATTGAAGTTATATTGTTTAGAAAATGTAGATGCAGCACCAAATAAACATCTCTTCCCTTGGTCTCACATGGAAGTTGAAGTTTTAACACACAGTCAGTTTCAACCTTTATCCTTTGGCCCTATTTGCCCTAGTCTTAACCAGATCTGCTTTACTCATATCTCTATTTGAAGTCTGGGCTCTTTTTCAGCTTTTTTTTTTTTTTTTTTTAACAGTTGCTGTATGTGTTAATACTGACATTCATATCTGTTGAACCCTAGCTCTGAGTTTCAGGTGTCACACAGGTACCCCGTATTCCAGAGACCAAACAGGTTATACACAGAGGGATCAGCATCTCAGAGTTTGGAGAGAGCCATTACAATTCAGGAATAGATTTGACTGCTGTGAGAACTTACAACTGGGAACCATTAAAATAATCATTTCCCTGTAAGACTATGTTCTAAGATTCAATTCTGAGTTTACACATTGTAGTCAGTGAATACTGGTGAGGCATTATAGTGTTTGCCTTGGTTTCTGGCATACTTCACTCAAAATGGGGTCTACAGGATCCATTTACCTCATTGTGTGTCTCACAGCTTCACCCCTCATAGTTCCTCAGTATTCCATTGTATGCATACACCACAGTTCACAATTCTGTTCCTCAGTCAGTGTACTCTTAGGTCAACTCCACCCATTTCAAATTGTGAATACTGCCTCCATAAACAGCAGTGTGCAAATATCCATTGATATGTCTTCTCTCAGATCTTCCAAGTACATACTCCATAATGAGGTTGCAGGACATATGGCTCCCACGCACTTAGCTTCTTGTAGAACCGCCATAAAGACCCAGAAAGGCTACACCATTCTACCTTCTCATCAACAGTTACTAGGTACTTTCCTCTCTCCATGTTTTCTCCAGCACTTTTACCCCATTTATATTTTTTCCTAGAATTTTATAGAGATATATTCACTACCATAAAATGATCCAGTGTACAGTCAGTTGTTCATGGTATCATCATATAGTTGTACGTTTATCAACACAGTCAGCACTTGAACATATTGATTAATACAAAAAAGTTTTTTTTATCAAATAATAAAAAAAATAATGAAAAGAAAAATAAAATGTCATACAATACAATATAATAGTAAGGACAGAAAACACAACTACCAAGAATCCCATATCCCTCCCTTTTATATCCCCCTCTCACACACAATTAGCTTTGGTATATTGCCTTTGCTACATTTAATGGAATGTCAGTGTTACTGTTGACCATGGACTCCAGTTTGCTTTGATTATGTTTTTTCCCAAATACCATCCTTTTTTCAACTGTCTACATAGTTGACATTCATTTGTTCTCCCATATGTAAAAATATTTTTGTATTTGTACATTTAGTAACAGTCAATGTCCACTCCAGTTTTTGCCAAGTTATGCAATCCCTGTCTTTATTATCTATCTTTACCTCTGGTGTCATACATTCCCCTATCCCACCTCTTTCAGCTTTACTCACAGATGTCTTTGTTCAATGTACTCACAATATTCTGCTACCAACACACAGTATTATGCTATCTATTTCTGGATTTATACATTCAATCCTGCAGAACATTCTGTAGTCCTTCAGCATCAAATGCCCGATCTCTACTCTCTTTCAATCTCCTGGTAGCCTGTGTTATCAGCTTTTAACTCTCAAAGTTTGCTCATTAATGTTAGTTCACATTAGTGAGACCATACTGTATTTGTCCTTTTGTTTCTGGCTAACTTCAGTCAACATAATGTCTCTAAGTTTCATCCCCATTATTATATGTTCCATGGGTTTGTTCTGTCTTACAGCTGCATAATATTCTATCATGTGTATATACCACAGTTTGTTTATCCACTCATCTGTTGATGGACATTTGGGCTGTTACCGTCTCTTGGCAATCATGAATAATGCTGCAATAAATATTAGTTTACAAATATCCGTTTGTGTCTTAACTTTTAGTTCTTTGAGTATATACCTAGCAATGGAATAGCTGGGTCATATGGCACATCTATACTTAGTTTTCTGAGGAATCTCCACACTGTCTTCCAGAGTGGTTGCACCATTCTACATTCCCACCAACAGTGAATAAGTGTGCCTCTTTCTCCACATCCTCTCCAGCACTTGTAATTTTCTGTTTTTTGGATAATGGCCATTCTGGTAGGTGTGAGATGATATCTCATTGTGGTTTTGATTTGCATTTCCCTAATAGCCAGTGAAGTTGAGTATTTTTTCATATGCTTTTGAACCATTTGTATTTCCTCCATATCTTTTGCCCATTTTTTAATTGGGTTGTTTGTCTCTCTGTTGTTGAGTTGTAGGATTGCTTTATATATCTGGGATATTAAACCCTTATCTGATATGTTGTTTCAAAATATTGTCTCCCATTGTGTCAGCTGCCTTTTTACTTTTCTAACAAAATCCTTTGATGTACAAAAGTTTTTGATTTTGAGGAGATCCCATTTGTCTATTTGTTCTTTAGTTGCTCATGTTTTGGGTGTAAGGTCTAGGAGACCAGGACCTATCACAAGATCTTTAAGAAATTGCCCTACATTTACTTCTAAGAGTCTTATGGTTCTAGCGCTAATGTTTAGGTCTTTGATCCAATTCAAGTTAACTTTTGTATAAGGTGTGAGGTAGGAGTCCTCTTTCATTCTTTTGGAAATGGATATCAAGTTCTCCAAACACCATTTATTGAAGAGGCTACTCTGTCCCAGTTGCTTTGGCTTGACTGCCTTATCAAAGATCAATTGTCCATAGATAAGAGAGTGTATTTCTGAACCCTCAATTTTATTCCATTGGTCAGTATCTCTATCCTTATGCCAGTACCATGCTGTTTTGAGCACTGTAGCTTTGTAAGATGCTTCAAAGTCAGGTAGTGTGAGACCTCCCACTTCGTTCCTCTTTCTCAAGGTATTTTTGGCTATTCGGGGCAATTTGCACTTCCAAATAAATTTGGTTATTGGTTTTCTATTTTTGAAAGTAAGTTGTTGGGATTTTAATTGGTATTGCATTGAATCTATAAATCAGTTTATGTAAAGTTGACATCTTAATAATATTTAGTCTTCCAATCCATTAACATGGTATGTTCTTCCATTTTTTCAGGTCCAGTTCATTTTTTTTTAGCATTTTATTGTAGTTTTCTCTGTATAGGTCTTTTGTGGACTTCGTTAAGTTTATTCCTGAATACTTGATTCTTTTGGTTACTATTGTAAATGGAATTTTTTAATGTCTTCCTCTTGTTGCATATTACTTGTGTATAAAAACACTACAGATTTTTGCCTATTGATCTTGTAGCCTGCCACTTTTCTGTATTCATTGATTATCTCTGATAGCTTTGTTGTAGATTTTTCTGGATTTTCTACATATAGAATCATGTCATCTGCAAACACTGAAAGTTTTACTTCTTCCTCTTCAATTTTGATGACTTTTATTTCTTTTTCTTGCCTAATTGCTCAAGCTAGAATGTCCAGCACAATGTTGAATAACAATGGTGACAGTGGGCATCTCTGTCTTGTTCCTGATCTTAGAGGGAAAGCTTTCTGTCTCTCCCCATTGAGTAAGATGTTAGCTGTAGTTTTTCATATATTGTCTTTATCATATTGAGAACATTTCCTTCTATTCCTATCCTTTGATGTGTCTTCATCAAGAAAGGATGTTGAATTTTGTCAAATGTTTTTTCTGCATCATTCTAGATGATCATGTGGTTCTTCTCCTTTGATTTATTGATGTGGTGTATTACACTAATTGATTTTCTTGCATTGAACCAGCCTTGCATACTGGAATAAACTCCACCTGGTTGTGGCTTATAATTCTTTTAATGTGCTAGTGGATTTGATTTGTGAGTATTTTGTTGAGGATATTTGCATCTATATTTATTAAAGAGATTGGTCTATAATTTTCCTTTTTGTAGTATCTTTGTCAGATTTTGGTTTTAGGGTGATGTTGGCTTCATAGAATGAGTTGGGTAGCTTTGCATCCTCTTCAATTTTTTTGAAGAGTTTCGGTAGCATTGGTACTAATTCTTTCTTGAATGCTTGGTAGAATTCTCATGTGAAGCCATCTGGTCCTGGCCTTGTCTTCTTTGGGAGCTTTTTGATGACTGACTCAATTTCTTTACTTGTGATTGGTTTGTTGAGGTCATCTATTTCTTCTTGGGTCAATGTTGGTTGTTTATGCCTTTCTAGGAAGTTGTTCATTTTGTGTAAGTTGTCTAGTTTACTAGCATATAGTTGCTCATAGTATCTTCTCATTATCTCCTTTATTTCTGAAGGTCAGTAGTTATGTTTCCTTTCCTATTTCTGATTGCATTTATTTGCATCCAGTCTCTCTCTCTATCTTTTTTTTTTTTTTTTGTTAACATAGATAGGGGTCCATCAATTTTGTTGATTTTCTCAAAGAACCAAGTTGTGATTTTGTTGATTCTCTCTATTGGTTTCCTGTTCCCAGTTTCATTTATTTCCACTCTAATCTTTGTTGGTTCTTTCCTTCTGTTTGCTCTGGGGTTAGTTTGCTGTTCTTTATCTAGTTCCTCCAGGTGGACAGTTAATTCCTCAGTTTTTGCTCTCTCTTCTCTTTTAATATAAGCGCTTAGGGCAATAACTTTGTCTCTCAGCACCACGTTTGCTGTATCTTGTAAGTTTTTATATGTTGTGTTTCATTGTCATTTGCCTTGAGACATTTACTAATTTCTCTTGTAATTTCTTCCTTTTACTCACTGGTTTTCTAAGAGTGTGTTGTTTAGTTTCCATATGTTTGTGAATTTTACAATCTTCTGCCTGTTATTTATTTCCAACTTCATTGCATTATGATCCAAGAAAGTGTTTTTATATCAATATTTTTTAATTTGTTGTGACTTGCTTTGTGATGCAACATGTGGTTTATCCTAGAGAATGTGCCATGAGCACTTGAGAAAAACATATGTCCTGCCATTGTGGGGTGTACTGTTCTATAAATGTCTGTACAATTCAACATCTCTGTTTCCTTATTGACCCTTTGCCTAGATGTTCTATCCATTGATGTGAGCAGTATATTGAAGTCTCCAACTATTATTATAGAGTTATCTCCTCCTTTCAATGTTCTCAGTGTCTGCTTCTTGAATTTTGGGGCACTCTGGCTTGGTGCATAAATATTTCTGATTGTTATGTTTTCTTGATGAATTGACCCTTTTATTAATATATAGTGTACTTCTTCATCTCTTTTAATTGTTTTCCTTCTGAAGTCTACTTTGTTTGATATTAATATAGCAACTACTGCTTTTTTCTGGTTGCTGCTTGCATGAAAATTCATTTTCCAACATTTCACTTTCTGCCTTTTTTGTCCTTATGTCTAAAGTGTGTTTCTTTTTGACAGCATGTAGATGGGTCCTGTTTTGTAATCCATTTTGTCAGTCTGTATCTTTTTATTGGGGAGTTTAATCCATTAATATTTAGTGTTACTACTGTAAGGGCAGTACTTTCTTCTACTATTTTGTTTTTTGGATTTTATATGTCATGTCCTATTTTTTCCTCTCTCTCTTTTTACCCTTCTTGATAATTTTCATTTCTACACTCCTCTGCAAATGTCTTTCTCCTGTCTTTTCCTATCAGCCTGTAGCACTCCCTTTAGTATTTCTTACAGCACCAGTTTCTTATTCATAAACTCTCTCAGTGTCTGTCTGAAAATATTTTAATCTCTCCCTCATTTTTGAAGGATAGTTTTTCCAGATGTAGAATTCTTGGTCAGCAGTTCTTCGCTTTCAGTATCTTATATATATCACACCACTGTCTTCTCAACTCCATGGTTTCTGTAGAGAAATCTGTACGTAGTCTTATCGAGCTTCCCTTCTATGTGATGGATCACTTTTCTCTTGCTGCTTTCAGAATTCTCTCTTTCTCTTTGACATTGGACAATCTGATCAGTAAGTGTCTTGGCATAGGTCTATTGGGGTCTCTTCTGTTTGGGTGCACTGTACTTCTTGAATCTGTAATTTTCTGTCTTTCATAAGAGTTGGGAAATTTTCAGTGATCATTTCTTCTATTATTCCTTCTGCCTCCTTTTCCCTCTCTTCTCTCTCTGGGACACCCATGACATGTATATTTGTGTACTTCATGTTGTCACTCAGCTCCCTAAGACCCTGCTTGTATTTTTCCATTCTTTTCACCATCTGTTCTTTTGTATGTGTGAATTCAAATGTCTGGTCTTCTGATTCATTGATCCTTTCTTCTGCCTGTTCAAATCTACTGTTTTATCCCTCCATTGTCTTTTTCATCTCCTCTTTATGCCCTTCATTCCCATAAGTTCTGCCATTTGTTTTTCAAGTTTATGACTTCTTCTTTATGGTCATCCAGTGTCTTCCTTATATCCTTCATCTCTTTTGCTCTATTCTCCCTCAGTTCATTGACTTGAATTTTGAGTTCATTTAGATTTTTTTGAACATTTTAAATTAGTTCATCCTTCAGTTCATTGAAATGATTTAGCACTAGTTACCTCAGCTGTCTAGGCATCTTACTTTCCTGATTAGTTTATTTTGGAGCTTGTTTTCATCTTTTACTTAGAGTTTTCTTGTTGGTTGGCTTTGTTCTTTAAACTTTGGTATTTAGTTCAGCTTTTCCTAGGCCTCTAACTTAGGTTCTATTTAGCTGATCAGAGTTTTTCACCTCTTGTTTTTCTGTTTCTTCCCTGCCTTTATGTAGCCTTTTTGTTTGATGGTTTCCTCACATATGGTGAACCCCAGTCATGTCTTCCCAGTCCAGAGAGGTGCAGGTCTTTTGAAGGGGATATGGAGTTTCCTTGAGAATGAGACCCTCCTGTGAGGCCTTTAGACTCTGGCTTTTCCTATGCTGTCCAAAGTTGGCACTTGCCAGCCCGGAACTCCCCCAGCAGTGTGGGGAGGTATGGAACCTTTAGTTGTCCTGGTTACAAGGTCAGGGGCATGGCTAACTGAAGCTGGTTTCTGAATTCCAGCCCCTGGGGTCTAAGTTCCCCAAAGGAGGGCTTCCACTGGAGCTGGGACACAGCACTCTTTTCTTGGGAAGTTGTGGTCTTTAGTGAATTTTCTCTGCCACTAGACTGATTGCTTTGTCTCTCAGAGCTGCTTAGCTCTGCTCTTTCCTGGTCCCAAATTGCAAGTATTTGAGGCTTTCTGTAATGGGCTTCTCAGAATAGTTATTTTTAAGAAAAGAGAAAAAGGTAAAAAAGAAAAAAAAGAAAAAAGTAAAAGAAGGGCCCAGTATAAACTATTTATATTCCTTGAAGTTCTGATGGGCTATTGAGATGAGATTTCACTGATCTCAGCTGCTCCATGTATTCGTGACTGTTGTATGAAGTATGTCCAAACAAATTCCTCTGCGGTGTCCAGTCCATGCAGTTCCTGGATATCTATAATGCCCCCAAAGAATAATTAAAACCCGCACCTCACCACTCCACCATCTTTTTATGCCGCCCCCAATATGTTGATTTTTGAATGTTAAACAAATGTTCAATAACTGGGATACTCTCCACTCAGTTGTTATATATTCTCTATCTATAGTTTGACATATTTAATTTGCTAATATGTTGTTTAGGATTAGTTTTTTTTGGATTAGTTTCTTAGTTTTCAAGCACTGCTCAATATTGAGTGGCTGAAAAAGCTGAAATGTAGTCTCACAATTCTGAAAGCTAAAAGTTAAATTCAGGTTTTCAGTAGGGCCATGCTTCTTCTGAAGTCTGTAGAGAAGAATCTATTCCATGCTTCCTTTGGCATCTGGCAGTGGATTGCTGGGAATTAATGAATTTCTCTGCTGTGGTTTTCACCTACTGTTCTCTGAGCTGTCTGTGACCAATTCTCCCCATTTTATAAGAACAAGTCATATTGGACTAAGGACCACATATTGAATTAGTTTGTCCAGGTCTTAAGTAATACTTCCAAAGACTCTATTCCCAAGTTAATTCACATGTTGTAGCCCTGGGAATTAAGACTTAAACATGTCTTTTGGGGGACAGTATTCAGTCTATAACTGTGTCCATGATCTTAGGGAAAATGGTCTGTGTTTACATTCTCCTGCAATATCTATTTTGCCAGATTTTGTTGTCAGGGATATTGTAGCTCCATAAAAGAAATTGAGAGGTGTTCCCTGTTCCTCTGTTTTCTGAGAGTGTCTGTGTAACATTGTTTTCCTCAAATGTTTGGCAGACTTCACCTGTGATGCCTATAGTTTACATAGTTTGAAGATGTTTTTTGATGGAGAATTCAAGTTCTTTAATAAAGGGCTATTCTTACTTCCTTATATTGTCTTTTGTCAATGTATGAAAGTTGCATTCTCCAAGAACTATGCCCGTCATATCTTAGTTATCAGATTCATTGCTATGTAGTTTGTTTCTAATATTCACTTATTGCCCTAAATTGCTTTTAATATCAGTTAGACCTTTGGAGATATAATTTCTTTCATTCTAGATATTAATAATATTTTGTACTTTTTTCTTGGTCCCATGTCCTATATTTTTAATTGAATTAATCTTTCCAAATAACCAATTTTAGTTTTGTTAATATTCTCTATATCCTCTCCTCTCTCTTTTCAGTTTTCTTAACTTTACCCATTTTTAGCTTTGTTAGTTTTATCTATTTTCTCTCTTTCTCATTGACTTTCTTTCTTCCTACTAAGTTTGATTTTCATTTTTCTCCTTTTTTTCACTTCTTAAAGTGGAAATTAAAATTGTTCCCTAACCAATTTACTTTAAAAATATCATCCTTTTTAATGCTACACTTTTCTAAGTACTACTTTAGCTGTGTCCCACAAATTTTACCTATATCTTATTTTCATTTTCATTGTCCTAGAATTTTTTTCTAATTATGCTTGTGATTACTTCTTTGATCTGTCTGTTACATAGAAGTTTGGTGTTTGTTTTCCAAGTATTTGTGTTTTTCTACATTAATTTATCATTATTCATTTCTGTTTTAATTCTCTGGTGTTCAGAGAACATACTGTGGAAGATACCAACATTTTGAAATTTGTTCATGCTTTTTGCACATCATATTATCTAACTTGATTATTTCATGGTCACATAAAAAAATCAATGTACACTCTATTGGATTTGGTTAAATTGTGTCATGGTGTTCTTCAAAATTTTTTATTTTGTGATTTTTTGTTCTATCAGAGTAAGAAAGGTGTCAATATTGCTGCCTAGGCTTGTGGATTTGTCTGTTTCTTTAATTTGTATTTTAATTTTTATTTTAATTTGTATTTTGATATTTTTTAGCCACATTCACATTTATGATTGTTTTGGATTTATGAATTGATCCTTTTTTAATTATAAAATGTTTCTTTATACCTTTGTAGTATTCCTTGTCTGAAGTCTGCGTTGTCTGATTATAGTAAAACCAATTCATTTAAAACAATTGACCATTTCCATGTGGTAAAGGAAGTCTCAACAAATAATTAACACCATCAAACTATGCTCATTAAATTCAAAGCACAAAGAAAGCAATATGAGAAATAGCTACATACCATTGTCACTCATCTTGCAATTCTGGAAACTACTATCCTCTTATGACATACTATCAAAGAATATTTTAAATTAAATGAGAATGTTAACAGTTCACATTGAAATCTATAGAATTTAGGAAAAGCAATGATATATTTATAGCTTTAAAACATCCGGTATAAAATATGTAACAAAACAAAAGTAATAGGTATAACAATATAGATGCTAGAGAAGAACATACACCAAAATGTAATACTAGGAAAGAGTGACACATAAATTAATATAATGTGAATTTAAATTAAAAAAAAATAGCTGAATCCAAAAACTACATTTCCATTTTGGGAAAATTTAATAAATGAAACACCATCTGGCAAAATGTATCAAGAAAATGTACAAGATTATTAGAAGGAAAAGTTGGTAAACATTAGATATAGAAGAAAAAAATTCCCAAGGACACATTGAAACTATATGCCAAAAAAAATTACAAACAGAGATGAAACAGAAAATATTTTTGATAAAATATAAAATAGGCATATTGATTTAGGCAGAAATAGAAAGACCTAATAATATATTAAAAATTAATGCAGAGTATTCAGTCAAGTATATCCTTGGGTTGAGTACAAAGTATCAGACAATTGAGAGGAATTTCAAGTGTTCCCTGGGTACACTTGTATAAGGGTAATCATATAGTAAAACAGGAGAATGCAAAAGCGGATTGTCATAGAAAGGTCCATGTGTGGACATCAAGAGACTCAAATTCTGAAGATGAAGCTGCAGTAGAGAACTCTGGATTTAGCTTACAGGAAGATAAAGATCAGGCCACTAGGAAATCAGAAATCACAGATTTCCCTACAAATGGACAAAAACTGAGACAGAGGCAAATGTATATGCATATGAAGAATGTCCATCTGGAATTTCATTAAATATGTGGACTAAATTTCAAGAATTGCATAAAAAACATTCTGAACAGAAAAACTCAGCCTCAAGATTCAGGAGGAAAAAAAGAAAACACTCCAGGAAAGACAAATTGAACAATGGACAGGCATCTCATTGTGAACACTGACTAAAATGAAACCCAGTGGGAGGAACTCAGTATTTTGGGGTCAAACATAGGTTTAATCCCCCATCCCCCACCCTCAATCAAAAAGAAAAAGATTGAGAAATCAGGTCTTAAAAAGAGCATAGACCAGGCTGTGGAAGAGTGGAATATTGAGAAAGCCGTGGAACTCAGCAACCAACAGGCTACCCAAGAGCTTGGTGTAAAAATTGCCAAAGCTGTTGCCTGCCCAATTTTTTAAGAGCCAAGAAGGAGGCTGAAGAGTCATAGGTTATTTGCAAAAGGAAGAAGCTTGCATGGGAGGATTGAAGCAAAGAAGAGATGGGAAAACAAAAGCAACATGGGATATATGGAACTTGCCAGGGCTCTTCAAGACATTTCTAGACCTAAGTGTTCAATTTACTGAAAATAATTTCCTGCTTATGTTAAATGCCAGAAAGTTGATAAAAGAAAAAAGAAGCATAAAATTTGGGAGTTGATTATCTTTTCAGTCTTTCTCTAAGGATTGATCCTATTGAAGTGCATAAAATGGAGCCTTATGTTATTTATACAAGAAATCTAAGCATACATGCAAGCAAAAATGATAGGAGCTTTATTATTTACTTATATAACTTACAGTATAAAATCAATTTTACTTTTTATCCATTTGGTATAGCATTATCAATGAACTCCTTGTACTTTCTTGTCAGTACTTGGTTTAACTGCACTTACTCTAGAATTTTGTTTTTAAAATTGTTATTTGTTTATAATGGATTAGCCATAAAGGCAAGAAAGTCTCGGTACTGTTTTTACAAATGACTTTAAATCACCTTAATTTATAAAATAATTGACTCTACTGGAGGCAGGAGAGTTGATATTTCATAGTCATATGGTAAAACCAATTGATCAATTTTCAAGTACATCCAGATAAAATATTTCAATAGAGGACAAACAAACAACAACAACAACATCAACAAGTCTCCCTCAGTCAAAAAGAACATGTTTCATCTTCAGATAATGAACCATCAGAGTATGTTGCAGTATCTCAGTTGCAGGGAAGCTCAGATATGAGAATAGTGAGGAGTTTCTTATACCCTGTTAGCTGTGTAGCTAAAGCCAGGCTGTGTGATTTGTTTAACTGGGTGCATTCCATCATTCTACCAAGCTATCATTAAACAGTAGACAAGCTAGTAAAGAGTACCTCCAGAGGTGTTTTGAACTTTAAACACTACACTATAAATCACTAGTGAGATTACTAGCTAAATTGAATCCTTCCTCTGGCTAATCAGTTTCCATTGGTAGAATATTTTGTGAGGATTTTAATCCAATCCAATGTATTTCATCATGGATATCTGTAAGAAAGGCCCTGATGCCAGTTTTTATATAGTGCTTGGTATTAAGAATATGCAATTCAGTTAAAATATCCTAATGGTTAGAAATAATGAAAATAGGTTTTATGTAAATTATGTAAGATTGATCACAGAAAGAAAAAAAAGCAGAAGCTCCAAGGGAGACCTGAGACTATAAACCAAAGGTGATAATATTAAAGTGTTATACCAGCTGTAATGTATTACAAATATAAATATAAAGCATAATAATTATTAATTGGTCATTGATGATACATTGTTACTGCATTTTGTAGTTACTGAGAATTATCGTTTTGATATTTTAAACTCTTGGTTTTTTAATGAAACCATCTAATTTTATTATTTTTAGGAGAAAAAACACCATTGTGCCCACCTCCACCTCAAATTCCCAATACTGAAACTATAACAACCACAGTAAATTATCAGGATGGAGAAAAAGTATCTGTCCTCTGTCAAGAAAATTATCTAATTCAGGGAGCAGAAGAAATTGTGTGCAAAGATGGAAAATGGCACTCAATACCACATTGTGTTGGTCAGTAGTTCATAGCTTGCTCTATAATATTCTTTCAAAATGAGGTGCATATTCTTCTGGGCTTTGCTTAAATGAAGAAGGTGAAGACATTTCTTTGTATCTTTTACAGTTTATCTTGAAACAATAAACTACAATTAGATGCCTAAATCAGTCACCATTCTTTCACTTTTACTGTCAAATGTATACTGGCAAAGAATTGGAATATTCTTTAAGGACTAGATAAATATTTTATTTATGCATATTTCAATCTTCATGATGAGCAGGACAAGTATGAAGGCAGATATTGAACAATAGGATAATAACTTAGATATTATGGAGATATATATCTTTGCAAGTTCCAAGTATTTGGTTTTAAATAATGTTATTTGTTTACATTACCTTAGTTTTAAAGCCCCCAATAATATTTGATTTTATTTTGCTAGTTAAACATTATATGTGCTTGACTTTTTGATCTCTGTATTGTATCCAGAAAAAATACCATGTTCTCAACCACCTCCTATTGAACATGGAACCATACAATCATCTAGATTTTCAGAAGAAATGGAAGAAATATCCAACTCCAGGCGTTACATACATGGCACTAAGTTAAGATATATCTGTGAAGATGGTTTCAGGATATCTGAAGAAGATGAGATAACATGCCACATGGGAAAATGGAATTCCATACCTCAGTGTGTAGGTGAGGGTAGTATGCCAAACTGATATTCAGTTTTCACTGTAATTCATTAAAAATGGTCTAATTGCCATCAAGGTCAAGAGGCAGCCTGATTTAGATTTACACATACATATATTTATACATATATATATATATATATATATATATATAAATCATTATATATTGACAATTAAAAACCATTTTTGCAATTGAAAACCATTTTTACAATTTTCATTTTAATTTCTTGCAATATAATAGTACTTTTCTTAGGTTCCTTAATCTTACTCTGTTTCCTTTTAACCATCATGGTTAGTTAGAGAAGTGATTGTCATCTTTTTCATAAGTGTATTGATACTTAAGTTCTTGCTCAGATTGTGACAGAGGGACAGGCACAAGAATGGTGGTTTAGGAGGCAATTTTGTACCTCCTTTGAGTTGTGACAGTAGTCACTCTGTTATTTCTTTTCAAATAAAGCCACTGAATGTGACAACCGGTACATAAAATTGCATTTTAGAATTTGTGTTGTGGATTTATTTTTAATATTTTTTAGGAAATCCTTGTGAAAAGCCACCTTTGATTCGGAAAGGTGCCCCTTCTCCAAAGTTAGACAGTTATCAACATGGAGAAGAAGTTACATATGAGTGTGCGAACGGTTTTGGGATTGATGGACCTGCTTCTATACAATGTTTTGGAGGAAAATGGCCCCAGCCACCAGAATGCAGAAGTACAGTGTATTTAATTCTATTTTACCAATGAAAAATATCTTTTATTCAAAGCTTAAGTGGTATAAGTAAGAAACCAAGCAGTAGTTCTAGAATTTAACGCATTATCTCTGGAAAGTACTGTGTTCTGGCAGAGAAGTAGAGCCTCAGTAATAAGACATTTTTGACAAAATGAGCCAAATTATTTCCTTTTCACATCCCCTTGTGTGCCCTTGCAGCATCCTCTGCTATATGTTCTCAGACTGCTCATCTCCGTTCCTGGAACATAGCTTGTACCTCCTCATTATTTCCATTATTCACTCTACTATTAGTTTACCAATTATGTCCTCATGAATATATAGTTCACAAAATATTCAGAATAATTATATGCAATTACGTTTTGACAGAAGCTAAAAAATGAGAAAGGAATAAACACATATTGTTGAGGGCTGGTATGAAGAAGGAAAGAATGTAAATGCAAGAAGTAAGAATGACTGCAGGGTTTACATCTACCCATATCTTCTCAGGCTCCTGATATTACTATTTCTACTTTATTGCTTTGGTAAATGTAGAACAATTAACTGCAATTAAGCCAAGCCTGCTTGCAGACATATTTTGTCAAATTATGAAAAATACTGTACGCATTCATTGGTTGGATATGTAGCTTTTTTTTTAAATTTAATTGTTAAATTTTATGTATTTTTAAATATTTGCTGAACAAATGCATATTTTTTTCAGAAACAGATTGTTTTGGATTACCCAATGTTGATAATGCAACACTCATAAGCCAGAAGAAGAAATCATATAGGTCTGGAGAACAATTAATGTATAAATGTCCACAGTATTTTGAAATGGATGGATCAAATATTGTAAAGTGTATTAAAAGCAAATGGATAGGAAGACCAACATGCAAAGGTACTTCCATGAAATTTTTAAATTTACTTATTGATGTGTTTTAGGTAATAACATATAGAAGTCTTTGTCTCTAGCTTCATTTAAAGTAGGCACAGACTAATTTTTCATAACTAGTGAACTAGGTTTGTGCTTGAACATGAAGAGGTGGGACTGCTTGTGCAAGTTAATCTTGTCAGTCAATGGCTCTCAAAGGGTGTTCCCTGGACTAGCAGCATTAGCCTCTTCTGGGAAATTGTTACAGATGGAAATTCCTGGGTCTAGCCCATACCTCCTGGAGAAGAGACTCTGAGGGAGGGATCCTGAAACTCTCTAACAAGGTTTCCAGTGGAGTCTACTGCACACTTCAATTTGGGAACCACAGCTATAGCCTTTCAATACTGCACGTTCTCCTGAAACTTCTGATGAATGATACCATTGTTCATTATAGTGTCCTTAAGAATTTCCCAAAGGGTCATTAGAGTTGTTTTCATTAATTATAGATTTATTTTTCTGTTGCTTTCTCACGTTTGTTTGAATATATTTGATTTATATCTTCCTTTTAACTTTAATATTTTTCAAAGTATGTTCTTAACTTTTGACTTAATCTCTAAGAAAGTACATACCTGTGCTTACTTTTCTAAGGGACTACATTTCAGATTGATCAGCAGGATAACTGCTAGCCCAATCTGATATAAAATAATCTCTTCATGATGCCCTTTTTACATTCTAAATCCGTATTGAATTTATTTAATTGGTAACATTTACTTATCATTCACATTTTTACTGACTTCATAAAGGAGAAAAAAGGTTCTCAAACTTCTTGTGAAGGATGAGAGGGAGAGAAAGAGATTTAAGCATGTAGCAGTTTAAATCTTATACTGAATATTGATTTATTTACATTCCTTAAAACTTTCATATAAATTTTGTGAAATTAGTAAAGTTTTACATAACGGATTATCTACTGATTTTAAATCTGCATTGAAATCTATTTTGAACCCCCTTCATTGAGTTGCTACTCAGAATGCTTACTAGCTGAAGATACTTTTTTCTTTCTACCAGATGTTTCCTGTGTGAATCCACCTGTAGTGGAAAATGCTCGTATTATATCAGGGCCTTTGGCTAGATACCCACCTGGTGAGAGAGTACGTTATGAATGCACCAAACCTTTTGATCTATTTGGGGAAGTAGAGGTGACATGCCTAAATGGAACCTGGACAGAACCACCTAAATGCAGAGGTAGAGTATCTTATTACCAAAAATTTGTAGAGAGTAGAGTAGGGATATAATATGTTGATATGAATATATAGTGAAGTAGTGCTCAAGGAATATATTATTTCAAATAAATATAGAATGATGGTGCTTAAAATCCCATTCTTTTTGTGGACTAGACAAGTTGTTTGGTATGTTTGTTTTATGGCTGATTGGATCATATTAAAGGAGTAGTTGAAATCTTGGAAAATTCCTTATCCTAAGCATTAAGACACTGTTTTATTTCCTTAGGAATGAATGTGTAAAAGATACCTTAATTTGAAATTTACAGTAGAAAGCTTGGAAGTGATCATACAATGTGATATAAATTTGTGCATCTTCAGCATTTTAATTATATCTAATTTGATGTGAGTGATTGAGCTCATTTGGAGAAATAGTGTATGTAGAAAAATAAGTCTTGAAACTTGGTCTTCTAGTAATCCATGTTTAGAGTTTAAGAGATAGGAGGAGTCAGCAAAGGGGACATTATTACAGCCACTTCTATTTTGTTAAGTTAAAAGTTTACCTGATATAATTCTTTCTAATCTTTTACTGTGACACATACTAAAGTTTTATGTTCGACATTAGATTTTGGAGACAGCACGTAGATGGATATTGTTTTATTTCCACATATTCATTCTTGGTCTTTTAACAGGTATATTTATAACATTTGCATTTTAATTAATTCTTCAAATATTTATGTTTAATGTGCCATTTTCTTATTGGTTTGTGCTTGTTTCATCCATTTCTTGATCCCAATTTCACTTTCTTGTCTTCCCTGGGGGTTCCTTCACATTTTTAGAATTTTATTTTAATTTTTCTGCATGTATTTGAGAATATTTCTTTGTTTAGTTTTATGTTTTTAGCAGTTCCTCTAAGTATTAACAATATACATGTGAAACTTATCACTATTGGCCTTGGCATTTTATCACTTGAACTGAAGTATGGAAACCTTACTTTCTTTAAGGTCCATTTATCCTTCCCACATTTTTAATAAAAAGATATCAAGTATTTCCTCAACATATACTGATGTATGAGATGATACAATTTTGCTTCTCTTATCCAGCATCATTTGAAAAACTCATGATCCAAAAGTTAGTGTACTATACTTACTCCTATTTTTGTCAATTCGATTTTTCATTTTTTCCTTTCTGGAATCTCAATACTCCTTCTATTATCTTTTCATTAGGATTTGAAGAATTTACTTTAGCCTGTCTTTAAAGGTATATCTGCACTAGACAAATTCTTTCAGTTTTTCTGTCTTAAGATCTCTTTAGTTCCCTATATTTCTAAAGGTTAGTTTTGTTTGATTTGTATTGATGTTGTGAGTTATTTTATTGCAGCATTTGAAAAATATTGTACAACTTCCTTCTGATGTCCATGGTGAAATGGGAAACAAACTATCATTTCAATACTTAATTCTCTATTGCATAATTTCATTCCAGAGGCTGTAAAAATTTTTTCTATTCTTTACTTTTCAGCAGTTTGATTATGATGTGTCTCAGATTGAATTTATTTGTAATTCTCCATTTGGAGTCGACCCCGTTTCTTGGCCATGTAGATTTATGCCATGTGTCCAATTTGGGAAGTTTTCAGACATCAATTTTTTTTATAAATGCAGTTTTTTTTTGTTTGTTTGTTTTTGTTTTTTTTAATCTTCATTTTATTGAGATATATTCACATACCACGCAGTCATACAAAACAAATCGTACTTTCGATTGTTTACAGTACCATTACATAGTTGTACATTCATCACCTAAATCAATCCCTGACACCTTCATTAGCACACACACAAAAATAACAAGAATAATAATTAGAGTGAAAAAGAGCAATTGAAGTAAAAAAGAACACTGGGTACCTTTGTCTGTTTGTTTCCTTCCCCTATTTTTCTACTCATCCATCCACAAACTAGACAAAGTGGAGTGTGGTCCTTATGGCTTTCCCAATCCCATTGTCACCCCTCATAAGCTACATTTTTATACAACTGTCTTCGAGATTCATGGGTTCTGGGTTGTAGTTTGATAGTTTCAGGTATCCACCACCAGCTACCCCAATTCTTTAGAACCTAAAAAGGGTTGTCTAAAGTGTGCATAAGAGTGCCCACCAGAGTGAGCTCTCGGCTCCTTTTGGAATCTCTCTACCACTGAAGCTTATTTCATTTCCTTTCACATCCCCCTTTTGGTCAAGAAGATGTTCTCCGTCCCACGATGCCAGGTCTACATTCCTCCCCGGGAGTCATATTCCACGTTGCCAGGGAGATTCACTCCCCTGGGTGTCTGATCCCACGTAGGGGGGAGGGCAGTGATTTCACCTTTCAAGTTGGCTTAGCCAGAGAGAGAGGGCCACATCTGAGCAACAAAGAGGCATTCGGGAGGAGGCTCTTAGGCACAACCATAGGGAGGCCTAGCCTCTCCTTTGCAGCAACCGTCTTCCCAAGGGTAAAACCTGTGGTAGAGGGCTCAACCCATCAAACCACCAGTCCCCTATGTCTGTGGTCATGTTAGCAATCATGGAGGTGGGGAAGGCGAATACCCCTGCATTCTCCACAGGCTCCTCAAGGGGGCACTACATCTTTTTTTTTTTCCTTGTTTTTCTTTTTTTTTTTTTAAACTTTCCCTTCTTTTTTAAATCAACTGTATGAAAAAAAAAGTTAAAAAGAAAACAAACATACAATAAAAGAACATTTCAAAGAGACCATAACAAGGGAGTAAGAAAAAGACAACTAACCTAAGATAACTGCTTAACTTCCAACATGTTCCTACTTTACCCCAAGAAAGTTACCTAATATAGCAACATTTCTGTGAACTTGCTCCTACTATATCCGTCAGAAAGTAACAGACTATAGTCATTCCTGGGCATCCCCAGAACGTTAAATAGCTTATCTGTTCTTCTTGGATTATTGTTCCCCCTTCCTTAATTGCTCTCTACTGCTAGTTCCCCTACATTCTACATTATAAACCATTTGTTTTACATTTTTCAAAGTTCACATTAGTGGTAGCATATAATATTTCTCTTTTTGTGCCTGGCGTATTTCGCTAAGCATTATGTCTTCGAGGTTCATCCATGTTGTCATATGTTTCACGAGATCGTTCCTTCTTACTGCCGCGTAGTATTCCATCGTGTGTATATACCACATTTTATTTATCCACTCATCTGTTGAAGGACATTTGGGTTGTTTCCATCTCTTGGCAATTGTGAATAATGCTGCTATGAACATTGGCGTGCAGATATCTGTTCGTGTCACTGCTTTCCGATCTTCCGGGTATATACTGAGAAGTGCAATCGCTGGATCGAATGGTAACTCTATATCTAGTTTTCTAAGGAACTGCCAGACTGACTTCCAGACTGGCTGAACCATTATACAGTCCCACCAACAATGAATAAGAGTTCCAATTTCTCCACATCCCCTCCAGCATTTGTAGTTTCCTGTTTGTTTAATGGCAGCCATTCTAACCGGTGTTAGATGGTATCTCATTGTGGTCTTAATTTGCATCTCTCTAATAGCTAGTGAAGCTGAACATTTTTTCATGTGTTTCTTGGCCATTTGTATTTGCTCTTCAGAGAACTGTCTTTTCATATCTTTTGCCCATTTTATAATTGGGCCGACTGTACTATTGTCATTGAGTTGTAGGATTTCTTTATATATGCAAGATATCAGTCTTTTGTCAGATACATGGTTTCCAAAATTTTTTTCCCATTGAGTTGGCTGCCTCTTTACCTTTTTGAGAAATTCCTTTGAGGTGCAGAAACTTCTAAGCTTGAGGAGTTCCCATTTATCTATTTTCTCTTTTGTTGCTTGTGCTTTGGGTGTAAAGTCGAGGAAGTGGCCTCCTAATACAAGGTCTTGAAGATGTTTTCCTACATTATCTTCTTGGAGTTTTATGGTACTTTCTTTTATATTGAGATCTTTGGTCCATTTTGAGTTAATTTTTGTGTAGGGTGTGAGGTAGGGGTCCTCTTTCATTCTTTTGGATATGGATATCCAACTCTCCCAGCCCCATTTGTTGAAAAGAACATTATGGCTCAGTTCAGTGACTTTGGGGGCCTTATCAAAGATCAGTCGGCCATAGATCTGAGGGTCTGTCTCCGAATTCTCAATTCGATTCCATTGATCTATATGTCTATCTTTGTGCCAGTACCATGCTGTTTTGGCAACTGTGGCTTTGTAATAAGCTTCAAAGTCAGGGAGTGTAAGTCCTCCCACTTCGTTTTTCTTTTTTAGAGTGTCTTTAGCAATTCGAGGCATCTTCCCTTTCCAAATAAATTTGATAACTAGCTTTTCCAAGTCTGCAAAGTAGGTTGTTGGAATTTTGATTGGGATTGCATTGAATCTGTAGATGAGTTTGGGTAGAATTGACATCTTAATGACATTTAGCCTTCCTATCCATGAACATGGAATATTTTTCCATCTTTTAAGGCCCCCTTCTATTTCTTTTAGTAGAGTTATGTAGTTTTCTTTGTATAGGTCCTTTACATCTTTGGTTA
This sequence comes from Choloepus didactylus, assembly GCF_015220235.1. Taxonomy (NCBI): domain Eukaryota; kingdom Metazoa; phylum Chordata; class Mammalia; order Pilosa; family Megalonychidae; genus Choloepus; species Choloepus didactylus. Next base: position 64,577,126 of record NC_051308.1, on the reverse strand, counting down.
AGTTTATTCCTAGGTACTTGACTTTTTAGTTGCTATTGAAAATGGTATCTTTTTCTTGAGTGTCTCTTCAGTTTGTTCATTTCTAGCATATAGAAACATTACTGACTTATGTGCATTAATCTTGTATCCCGCTACTTTGCTAAATTTATTAGCTCTAGTAGCTGTATCGTCGATTTCTCAGGGTTTTCTAGATATAAGATCATATCATCTGCAAACAATGACAGTTTTACTTCTTCTTTTCCAATTTGGATGCCTTTTATTTCTTTGTCTTGCCGGATTGCCCTGGCTAGCACTTCCAGCACAATGTTGAATAACAGTGGTGACAGCGGGCATCCTTGTCTTGTTCCTGATCTTAGAGGGAAGGCTTTCAGTCTCTCACCATTGAGTAGTATGCTGGCTGTGGGTTTTTCATATATGCTCTTTATCATGTTGAGGAAGTTTCCTTCAATTCCTACCTTTTGAAGTGTTTTTATCAAAAACGGATGTTGGATTTTGTCAAATGCTTTTTCAGCATCTATTGAGATGATCAATTGATTTTTCCCTTTTGACTTGTTAATGTGTTTTAATACATTGATTGATTTTCTTATATTGAACCATCCTTGCATGCCTGGAATAAACCCCCTTGGTCATGGTGCATGATTTTTTTAATGTGTCTTTGGATTCGATTTGCAAGTATTTTGTTGAGGATTTTTGCATCTATATTCATTAGGGAGATTGGCCGGTAGTTTTCCTTTTTTGTAGCATCTTTGCCTAGTTTTGGTATTAGATTGATGTTAGCTTCATTAAATGAGTTAGGTAATGTTCCATTTTCTTCAATGTTTTGAAAGAGTTTGAGTAAGATTGGTGTCAGTTCTTTCTGGAAAGTTTGGTAGAACTCCCCTGTGAAGCCATCTGGCCCTGGGCATTTATTTGTGGGAAGATTTTTGATGACTGATTGGATCTCTTTGCTTGTGATGGGTTGGTTGAGGTCTTCTATTTCTTCTCTGGTTAGTCTAGGTTGTTCATATGTTTCCAGGAAATTGTCCATTTCCTCTACATTATCCAGTTTGTTGCCATACAGTTGTTCATAAAATCCTCTTATAATTTTTTTAATTTCTTCAGGATCTGCAGTTATGTCACCTTTTTCATTCATTATTTTGTTTATATGGGACTTCTCTCTTTTTGATTTTGTCAGTCTAGCTAGGGGCTTGTCAATCTTGTTGATCTTCTCAAAGAACCAACTTTTGGTGATAGTTATCCTCCCTATTGTTTTTTTGTTCTCTATGTTATTTATTTCTGCTTTAATCCTTGTTATTTCTTTTCTTCTACTTGGTTTAGGATTGGTTTGTTGTTCATTTTCTAGCTTCTTCAGTTGATCCATTAGTTCTTTGATTTTGGCTCTTTCTTCCTTTTTAATATATGCGTTTAGTGCTATAAATTTCCCCCTTAGCACTGCTTTTGCTGCATCCCATAGGTTTTGGTATGTTGTGTTCTCATTTTCATTCGTCTCTATATATTTAACAATTTCTCTTGCTATTTCTTCTTTAACCCACTGATTGTTTAGGAGTGTGTTGTTTAACCTCCAGGTATTTGTGAATTTTCTAAGTCTCCGATGGTTATTGACTTCTAATTGTATTCCATTGTGGTCAGAAAATGTGCTTTGAATAATTTCAATCTTTTTAAATTTATTGAGGCTTGTTTTATGTCCCAGCATATGATCTATTCTGGAGAAAGTTCCGTGAGCACTAGAAAAGTATGTGTGTCCTGGTGATTTGGGATGTAATGTCCTGTATATGTCTGTTAAATCTAATTCATTTATCAGATTGTTTAGGTTTTCAATTTCCTTATTGGTCTTCTGTCTGGTTGATCTATCTATAGGAGAGAGTGATGTGTTGAAGTCTCCCACAATTATTGTGGAAACATCAATGGCTTCCTTTAGTTTTGCCAGTGTTTCTCTCATGTATTTTGTGGCACCTTGATTGGGTGCATAGACATTTACGATTGTTATTTCTTCTTGTTGAATTGCCCCTTTTATTAGTATGTAGTGGGCTTCTTTGTCTCTCAAAACATCCCTGCATTTACAGTCTATTTTATCTGAGATTAATATTGCTACACCTGCTTTCTTTTGGCTGTAGCTTGCATGAAATATTTTTTCCATCCTTTCATTTTCAGTTTCTTTGTGTCCCTGTGTCTAAGATGAGTCTCTTGTATGCAACATATTGATGGTTCATTTTTTTTGATCCATTCTGCGAATCTATATCTTTTAATTTGGGAGTTTAATCCATTTACATTCAGCATTATAACCGTGAAGGCATTTCTTGAATCAGCCATCTTATCCTTTGGTTTATGTTTGTCATATTTTTCCCCTCTGTCTATTAATATCCTTTATTGTACCCATACCGAATCTCTTTAGTATTGAACCTTTCCCCAGGTCTCTCTGTCCTTTCTTTGTTTCTCTGTCTGTAGGGCTCCCTTTACTATCTCCAGTAGGGCAGGTCTCTTGTTAGCAAATTCTCTCAGCATTTGTTTGTCTGTGAAAAATTTAAGCTCTCCCTCAAATTTGAAGGAGAGCTTTGCTGGATAAAGTATTCTTGGCTGGAAATTTTTCTCACTCAGAATTTTAAATATATTGTGCCCCTGCCTTCTTGCCTCCATGGTGGCTGCTGAGTAGTCACTGCTTAGTCTTATGCTGTTTCCTTTGTATGTGGTGAATTGCTTTTCTCTTGCTGCTTTCAGAACTTGCTCCTTCTCTTCTGTGTTTGACAGTGTGATCAGTATATGTCTCGGAGTGGGTTTATTTGGATTTATTCTATTTGGAGTTCGCTGAGCATTTATGATTTGTGTATTTATGTTGTTTAGAAGATTTGGGAAGTTTTCCCCAACGATTTCTTTGAATACTCTTCCTAGACCTTTTCCCTTTTCTTCCCCTTCTGGGACACCAATGAGTCTTATATTTGGACGTTTCATATTATCTATCATATCCCTGAGGTCCATTTCAATTTTTTCAATTTTTTTCCCCATTCTTTCTTTTATGCTTTCATTTTCCATTCTGTCATCTTCGAGGTCACTGATTCGTTGTTCAACTTCCTCTAGTCTTGTACTATGAGTGTCCAGAATCTTTTTAATTTGGTCAACAATTTCTTTAATTTCCATAAGATCATCTATTTTTTTATTTAGTCTTGCAATGTCTTCTTTATGCTCTTCTAGGGTCTTCTTGATTTCCTTTGTATCCCGTACTAGTGTCTCATTGTTCATCTTTAGTTCTTTGAGTAGCTGCTCTAGGTGCTGTGTTTCTTCTGGTCTTTTGATTTGTGTGCTTGGGCTTGGTTTATCCATATCGTCTGGTTTTTTCATATGCTTTATAATTTTCTGTTGTTTTTGGCCTCGTGGCATTTGCTGAACTTGATAGGGTTCTTTTAGGATTTGTAGACCAATTGAAGTCCTTATCTCTGATTTATCAGATCTACAGCTTCGTGGAGTACACTTTCTCTAATTAACCTGCAGGGCGTCCATGAGCCACCTGTTCTCCATAAGCCAGTTCTCCCCTGCTTAGCCTTTTTGGTGAGTGGGGGAGTGAGTCTTGTGGGGTCCAATTGGTGTACCAAGCTTGCGTGTGTAGTTGGTGTTGCCTGCCCCATATATGGGGTGTGTTTCTGGGCAGTCAGGGAGGGGGGGGTGGCTCTAACAATCAAATCTCCCTGGTGATCCTAGAGTTTTAAAGCTGCTTCAATAGTCTAATCCTTTAGTTCAGTCCTGCCACAGTTTGTCTCTGACACTGACCCACAAGTCCTTGGTATTGGCGTATGGCTCCTGAGACTTGCAAGTGGGCCCCTCTTCCAGGCCTTGCACCCCGGGTCCTGTGTTGAGGGATGACTGTGCTATGTCACAGGTGAGTGCCGTCCCCCCAGGGCAGTTCTGGGCTGCTGGGCTGTGTAGGGAGGCTCCCAGGCTGCACAAATGATGGCTGAATGGGGCTTTGTTAATTCACACTGCTCTACCTTCCCAACTCTGAGGTTGCAGGGAAGGCTAATGTCCACGCCCAGTTTTGTGGTGTGTCCCTGTTATTTGAAGCACTTCCGTCACATTGGGTTGTCTGGGGCAGCTCTGGGTTATGGGGCTGGCGATGGGCAGGAGTGTTTCCTGTCCACCAGGATGATGGCTGTGAGTGGACACCCCCCTTTTCTTGGGAAGTTGTGGTGTTTAGTGAATTTTCTCAGCCACTGGATTATTGCGTTTTGTCTCAGAGCTCTCTTAGTTCTGCTCTTGACTTGACCTGCCCAAATTGCAAGTCTTTGAAGCTTTCTGTATTGGGCTTCTTAGAGTAATTGTTTTAGAAAAAGAAAAAAGGATTAAAAAAAAAAAAAAAAAAGGGCCCTCCTCAGAGATCTAATGGGTTATTGAAATGCTAAGAGACAAAGCAACCAGGGCCATTAAGGAAATGTCCACAGGGCAGAGAGATCAGCTTTTCTTCGGGATTTGCATATGCGCCTCAGGGCCTGAGCTCCGGCTTAAGCTCTGCCCTTCCCCTTTCTATGTTCACCAGAACTCCAAAAATCCTCCGCTTTTATTTTGGAGTTTTTCGTGTTGTTTTTTTTCTCTATGCCTGTCTCCTCTCTGCTGGGCTGGCTACTCTCAGATTCTCTGGTGTCTGGTCTCAGTCTATCTATGGTTGGAGTTTGGATCAGTAGAATGAGTTTCCGATAAGGGCTGCCACTGCAGTTCTCCCTTCTCCTTCCCGGAGCTGACAGCCCCTCCTCCCACGGGACTGAGCCTGGCAGCGAGGGGCGCGGGTCCCCTGGCCGCAAAAACTTACAGATTTCGCTGATCTCAGCAGTTCCACGTTTTCATGAGTGTTGTATGAAGTATGCCCAAAGTCAGATTGCTCTGTGGTGTCCAGTCCACGCAGTTCCTGGCTTTCTACCTACTTTCCTGGAGGAGTAACTAAAACATACAGCTCACCAGTCTGCCATCTTGCCCTGCCTCAATAAATGCAGTTTTATGAAAATATATTCACACAGCATAAAATCCATGTGAAGTATCCAATCATTTCCTCATAGTATCATCACATCAGTATGTATTCATCACCATGATCAACTTTAAAACCTTCTCATTACTCCAGAAAAAGAATTAAAAATAAAAAAATATATATCCAAAACATCCCATGAATCCCTCATTCCCCCTATTATTGACCCTAGTATTGGTGTGGTACTTTTGTTACTGTTGGTGAAAGAATATTAAGATATCACTGTTAACTATAGTCCATGATTTGCATAGGTACCTTTTCCCCATATACCCCTCTATTATTAACTCCTCATAATAGGGTTATACCTTTGTTCCAGTTCATGAAAGAACTTTTTTATATTTTTACAGTTAATCACAGTAATCCACAAGATTACCATGTTATACATTCCAATGTTTTAACCTACAGCTTTCCTTCTGGTGACAGGCATGAATCTGAACTTCCCCTTCCCACAACATTCACCCACAAGTCAGCGCTGTTGGTTACACTCAAAAATCTGCTACTGTCACCTCTATCCATTTCCAAACACTTAAGTTCAACCCAGTTAAAAGTCTGCACATATTCAGCAACCACATCCCATTTTCTGACCTCATTCAATATCCTGGTAACCTGTATTCTAGATTTTATGTCTATGAGTTTACATATTACAATTAGTTCATATTAGTGAGATCATACAATATTTGTTCTTTTGTTTCTGACTTAGTTCACTTAACATAATGTCCTCAAGGTTCATCCATGCTGTCGTGTGCTTCAGGACTTCATGCATTCTTACAACTGAATAATAGTCCATCGTAGGTATATACCACATGTTGTTTATCTAGTCATTGATTGATGGACCCTTGGGTTGTTTCCATTATCTGGCAATTGTGAATAATGTCACTATGAACATCGGTGTGCAAATGTGCATTCCCATGCCTGCTACTGGGTGTTTACGGAGTAGTGATATTGGCTTCCAAAGGAAGCAGCAAACTGTCCTCCTTCTTGGCTGTACCGTTTTACATTCCAACAGCAGTGAATCAGTGCTTTTATTTCTCTACATCCTCTCCAACACTTGTAGTTTTCTGTTTGTTTAACAGCGGGCATTTTAGTAGGTGTGAGATGATATCTTATTGTGGTTTTGATTTGCATTTCCCTAACAGCTAGTGAAGCTGAGCATCTTTTCATGTGCTTTTAGGTCACTTGTGTTTCCTCCTAAGAAAAGTATCTGTTCAGGTCTTTTGTCCATTTTTAATTGGGTTGTTTGTCTTTTTATTGTTGAATTGTAGGATTTCTTCATACATTCTGGATATTGAACTTTTGTCAGATATGTGGTTTCCAAATCTTTTCTCCGGATGTGTCAGGTGCCTTTTCTCCCTGTTAACAAATCCTTTGAAGCATGGAAGTATTCAGTTTTAAGGAGGTCCCATTTATCTTTTTTTTTTTTTTTCATTGCTTTTGCTTTGTAGTAAAGTCTAAGAAATTATGCCTATTGGTAAATCTTGTAGATGTTGCCCTACATTTTCTTCTAGTAATTTTATGGAATAGCTTCTTATATTAAGGTTTTTGAGGTATTCTGTGTTAAGTTTTGTATAAGGGGTGTGGTTTCATTCTTTCATTCTTTTGGATATGGATATCCAGTTTTCCCAAAGTCATTTATTTGGGGACTCTAATGTTTTGTTATTTTTCTATTGTCCCTGAAGCTCTGTTCATATTTTTTGCTGTTTTCAAAGTGCATTTTCCTACAGGGTAGTTTCCACTGTTTTAACTTCAATTTCACAGATTCCTTTTTCTGCCATATCCAGTCTACTAATAAGTTCATCCAATGATTTTTAAAAATTTTCTGGAATTATATTATCAAATCTATATTCCCACTGAGGTTTAAGAATCATTCTTAAATAATTCCAAATTCTCAGTCATCATGGTGTTGGTATCTACTGAATGCCTTTCTCTTTTGCTATTTTCCTCATTCTTGGTAGGTAGAGTGATTTTCAATTGTATCCTTAAAATTTGGGGCATTATGGCTTGAAATTTTACTTAAATCTTCTATTTAAGTAGCCTCCATCACCAGCATTCAGGGTGCAAGTCCAGGATTACCACCTGGCCTCTGCTGACCCCATGGGAGAAAGGATAGGTACTTTTACCTCAGGATGTTGGACATCTAGGATTTCCACTTGGTCTTTGCTGATCAAAGGTTGGGAGATCTTCAATTACTTGTATGTTTTTTTTAGAATAGGTTAGATATTGTAAAAAAAGGTTTCTGTACTGCTAGGTTGCTCCTTTCATAGGCCTTAGGCTTGAGACTGCAGGGTCTTTATGGAATTTTTTCCTGAACCAGATATCATTTCTGAGTTGCAGTGTTCTCCAATACTTAGTCCACAATAAATATACAAGAGGCAAAATAAAACCGAAGTAATGTACTTCCTTGTTATTCTTTGAGTTCCAAATTCCTAGTCATATCTACTTCTCTAAACTTTCTGACTCTTCATAGTTTATTGTACATAACATATCCAGGATTTTTAATTGTACTTAGCAGGAGAAATAGGCAGAAATGTTCCTACCATATCTTGACGAGAAGAGAACATAAAAAAACCCTTTTTATTTTATACAAATTGTATTCTTTGAAATTTTCCAAGGACTTTGATTTTCCTTTTGCAATAGAAATGAAGAAAAATATCTAGAGACACAAAGGACAACAAGAGGCTTTGCCTGTTTATCTTCGCTAACCTATAGTCAAACATTGATTCACATACACACACACACACACAATTTTAATTGCGGAATATTATAAAGCAAATTTATATAATACTTTGTGTATGCTTTAATTTGAGGTGAAATGAAGGATTGAGAAATTGTGTAAATTTTAGTATATTGGATAAGAATTTCTATGTTAAACATTTCTATTGTTAGATCACACGAGTCTTGATATGTATAGTGCTGTTTTATTCACCTCTATATAACCTGTAAGTTGATTCAGTCTCAAAAAATAATATTGTTTAGATTCTAAAGGAAAATGTGGGCCCCCTCCGGCTATTGACAATGGAGATATAACCTCATTTCCACGAGGGGAATACGCTCCAGGATCAGCAGTGGAGTATCAATGCCAGGCCTACTATGTTCTTCAGGGTGATGCACGTGTGACGTGTAGAAACGGAGAGTGGTCAGAACCACCAAAATGCTCAGGTAAGTGCTTCACTCTTCCAGGTATCCTGGAAAATGAGAGTAATGAGAATCAATGTTGACTGTTTATGATTGAATTTTTATGGAATAACAAGCAACCAATCTGCTGAGTGCTTGAAACCAAAAATTAATATGTGTGGAAACAAATATTGGGAAATTATCAATCAAACACAGTGGTAATGGAAAGTTTTTTAAGACACTTAATGTAATAATTCACATTATTAATGTAATAATTAATGTAATAATTCACATTATGAATTAATAACATAAAATGATCTCCCATTAAGAACAGCTTATTTTTAAATCACTTAAATTTTCACTTTTTAAAAATCTACATTATATTTTTCATGAAGATGGGTTAGCAAATGTTCTGAGAAAACATTCCTGAAGCAGTATCTAAGATTCTAATGAAAACCTAGACTTCTATGGAAAAGAAAGTTTCTGCTAATTAATGTTTTATGTTTATTTTCTTCTACTTGCAGGGGCATGCGTAGTATCACCAGATATCATGAATGAACATAACATAGAGTTAAAATGGTCAACTAAGAATAAACTGTATTCCAGAACAGATGATGATATTGAATTCCAGTGTAAAAATGGATATATCCCACAGACACCAACAAATCCCTTCCGAACAAAGTGTCAGGAAGGGATAGTAACATATCCCAGGTGTCGTAAAAAAGACATCTGGTATCGATATTATTAAAATAATTCCATTTATTCTGAATTTTTGCATTATTAATCCAGTTCAACTCTATTTTAATTTTCATGTGTTAACTGATTTTTATTGATATCAGAATTTGTGTTAAATATGAAGTGGATGATGTAATTATAAACAGAGAGACCAGTGTTTCACTTCTTAAATGTTCCATATTAAAACTTGACAAACAATAATGATGTGTGTCCTATTTATAAAATGTCTACTGCAAGAAATTAGGTGCATTCTCTTCAAAGCTTATGTGTGTGCATCACTCTCCTAACTCTCTCAAAGCTTTTTCCTAACTTTTGAGGCTTTCTGAGACTCTCTATTTCAGAAAAAGTGGAAAGATAGGGTGGTCTCCAACTTCAAAGTCATATCACTTCATAAACATGTAAGGCTGCCGTGTGATACCTTATGCAATGAACAGGATACCTGTGATTATTTATCAGTTCCTAATATTAGCTTGCTTATATAGCAATGGATAAATTTATCAAATATGATGAAATGTGTGATCCTCTGCAAGATGTCTAGCATACTCCATGATCCAAACAATGATAGAGAGAAAGTAGGATCCAGATGGATGTATACCATGGTAATCTTGTTATAAAAAGTGGTGGATATTCAATACGGGGTCTAATCCTACACATGCACATGTGATTCTCTGAGCTCAGAATTAATGTTTATTGAATACAGATTAACATAAAATTCAATAAAATATTTAAAATGACTGTATCTGATTTAGCATTAATAGGGATGATTTGATGTTTAAATCCTTCATAGTGATGTGTATGTGCCAATTTTTGGAACTTTGTGAATAGCAAGAATATGTTAGTTAAAAATAAAGCCCATGGGAAAGCTAAGAAATACACATGGAGAAAGAATTCATATCTCTAATTGAAGTCTGAACTCTTTTTCTGCTTTTTTAACATTTTCTGTATGGGATAATACTGACATTCCTAGCTGCCAAGCTCTAGCTCTGAGTCTTAGGTGTTCACAGACACTGGAAATTCCAGGGACTGACCAGGTTATACACAAAGGGGTCAAGCACCACAGAATTTAGAGCTAACCATCACAACTCTGGATTAGATGTGACTGCTGTAAGAGCTTACAATCTAGGGACCATTACAGTAAACCTTCCCCTGAGAACCTGTGCCCTAAGATTCAATTCTCAGGGTTTTCACATTACAGTTAGTCCAAATTGGTGAGGCGTTGTAATGTCTGTCTTTTCATTTCTGGCTTATTTCACTCAAAATGCTGTTCTCAAGATCCATTCACCTAGTTGCATGCCTCACACCTTCTTCCTCCTTGCAGCTGCTCAGTATTCTATTGTGTGCATACACCACCATTCTGTTCATCAGTTGATGGACCTTTAGGCCATCCCATCAATTGCAAATCTCGAATACTACCATCATAAAAACCAGCGTGCAAATGTCCATTCGTATCCCTGCTCTCAGTTCTTCCAAGTTTATACCAAGAATGAGGTTGCAGGATCTTATGGCAACCCCATACTTAGCTTCTTGTGGAACCACCATACTACCCTCCAGATGAGCTACACCATTCTGTTTCCCCATCAACAGTGAATAGGTCATTACCTCTCTCCATGTTTTCTCCAGCACTTGCTTCCCTCTGTTATTTTTTCCCCAGCAATTTTATAGAAATATATTCACATACCATACAATCATCCATGTTCTTCAATCAGTTGTTTGCAATATCAATTTATTGTTTTGCATTCGCCACCACAATCAGCCCTTGAAGACATTCATAACTCCAAAAAATTAAAATAAGTATAATAAAAAGGATAAAAGAAAAAAATAAAAATAGAGTAAAATAAAATACAATAAAAAAGTTCAGAAAATAGCACCACCACCACCAAGAATGCCATATCCCTCCCTTATGTCCCCCTCTTACAAACATTTAGCTTTAGTATATTGCCTTTGTTACAATTAACGGGAGCGTATTACAATGTTACTGTTAACTATAGACTCTAATTTCCACTGATTATTTTTTTCCCCCAATACCATCCCATTTTCAACACCTTGCAAAGTTGACATGCATTTGTTCTCCCACAAGTACAAAGATTTTTATATCTGTACATTTAAACACCATCATTAGCCACTTAAGGTTTCACTAAGTTATCAAGTCCCAGTTTTTATCTTCTATCTTTCCTTCTGGTGTCATACATGTCACTACCTTTCAACTTTATTCACTGTTTCAACTTTATTTTCAACTTTATCTCAACTTTAATCACTGTTGTCTTTGTTCAGTGTACTTACAATATTGTGCTGGCATCGCAAAGTATTGTTCTACCCATTTCTGGATCTATACAATCTTGTTGAACATTCTATAATCCTTCAGCATCAACCTAATCTCTACCCTCTTTCTGTTTCCTGATAACCTGTGTTCTCAACTTTGACTCTCAAAGTTTACTTATTAATGTTAGTTCATATTGGTGAGACCATAGAGTGTTTTCCCTTATGTTTCCTGCTAATTTGGCTCATCATGATGTCTTCAAGGTTCATCCACCTTGTTATATGATCCATGACTTCATTCTGTCATACAGCTGTATAGTATTCCATCATGTATATATACCACAGTTTGTTTATCCACTCATCTGTTATGGACATTTGGGCTGTTTCCCTCTCTTGGCAATCGTGAATAACGCCGCAATAAACATCGGTTTATAAATGTCCATTTGTTTCTTAGCTTTCAGTTCCTCTGAGTATATACCTACTAATGGAATTGCTGGATCATATAGCAATTCTATATTTAGCTTCCCGAGGAACCAACACACTTTATTCCAGTGTTGTAGCATTCTACATTACCACCAATAATGAATAACTCTGCCTCTTTCTCCACATCCTCTCCAGCACTTGTATTTTTTGTTTTATTTTTGTTTTTGATAAGGACCATTCTAGTAGGTGTGAGATGATATCTCATTTTGGTTTTGACTTGCATTTCCCTAATAACCAGTGAAGTTAACCATATTTTCATATTTTTGAGCCATTTGTATTTCCTCTTCAGAAAAGTGTTTGTCCATGTCTTTTGCCGATTTTTAAATTGTTTGTCTTTTTGTTGTTGAATTGTAGGATCTCTTTATATATTCTGGATATTAAACCCTTATCTGATATGTGGTTTCCAAATATTGTCTCTCATTGCATAGGCTGCCTTTTTTACTTTTCTGACAAAGACCTTTGATGTACAAAAGTGTTTAATTTTGAGGAGATGCCATTTACCTATTTCTTCTTTCATTGTCATGCTTTGGTTGTAATGTCTAGGAAACCACCTCCTATCACAATATCTTTACAATATTTCCGTATGTTTTCTTCTAAAATTTAAGTGGCCTTAATTTTAATTTTAGGTCTTTGATCCATTTCAGGTTAATTTTTGTATAAGGTATGAGAAAGGAGTCTTCTTCTGGATATGGATCTCCAGTTCTTCAAACACAATGATTGAAGAGGCTGCTTTGTCCCTGTTGTATTGGCTTGAACATGATATAAAAGATCAATGTCCCTACATGAAAGGGTCTATTTCTGAACATCCAATTTGATCCCCATGGTCATTCTATCTATCTTAATGCTAGTACCATGCGGTTTTTTTTTTTTATCTTCATTTTATTGAGATATATTCAAATACCACGCAGTCATACAAAACAAATCGTACATTCGATTGTTTACAGTACCATTACATAGTTGTACATTCATCACCTAAATCAATCCCTGACACCTTCATTAGCACACACACAAAAATAACAAGAATAATAATTAGAGTGAAAAAGAGCAATTGAAGTAAAAAAGAACACTGGGTACCTTTGTCTGTTTGTTTCCTTCCCCTGTTTTTCTACTCATCCATCCATAAACTAGACAAAGTGGAGTGTGGTCCTTATGGCTTTCCCAATCCCATTGTCACCCCTCATAAGCTACATTTTTATACATCTGTCTTTGAGATTCATGGGTTCTGGGTTGTAGTTTGATAGTTTCAGGTATCCACCACCAGCTACCCCAATTCTTTAGAACTTGAAAAGGTTTGTCTAAAGTGTGCATAAGAGTGCCCACCAGAGTGACCTCTCGGCTCCTTTTGGAATCTCTCTGCCACTGAAGCTTATTTCATTTCCTTTCACATCCCCCTTTTGGTCAAGAAGATGTTCTCCGTCCCACGATGCCAGGTCTACATTCCTCCCCGGGAGTCATATTCCACGTTGCCAGGGAGATTCACTCCCCTGGGTGTCTGATCCCACGTAGGGGGGAGGGCAGTGATTTCACCTTTCAAGTTGGCTTAGCCAGAGAGAGAGGGACACATCTGAGCAACAAAGAGGCATTCGGGAGGAGGCTCTTAGGCACAACCATAGGGAGGCCTAGCCTCTCCTTTGCAGCAACCGTCTTCCCAAGGGTAAAACTTATGGTAGAGGGCACAACACATCAAACCACCAGTCCCCTATGTCTGTGGTCATGTTAGCAACCATGGAGGTGGGGTAGGCGAATACCCTTGCATTCTCCACAGGCTCCTCAAGGGGGCACTACATCTTTTTTTCCCTTGTTTTTCTTTTTTTTTTTTAACTTTCCCTTCTTTTTTAAATCAACTGTATGAAAAAAAAGTTAAAAAGAAAACAAACATACAATAAAAGAACATTTCAAAGAGACCATAACAAGGCAGTAAGAAAAAGACAACTAACCTAAGATAACTGCTTTACTTCCAACATGTTCCTACTTTACCCCAAGAAAGTTACATAATATAGCAACATTTCTGTGAACTTGTTCCTACTGTATCCACCAGAAATTAACAGACCATAGTCATTGCTGGGCATCCCCAGAATGTTAAATAGCTTATCTGTTCATCTTGGATTATTGTTCCCCTTCCTTAATTGCTCTCTACTGCTAGTTCCCCTACATTCTACATTATAAACCATTTGTTTTACATTTTTCAAAGTTCACATTAGTGGTAGCATATAATATTTCTCTTTTTGTGCCTGGCTTATTTCGCTCAGCATTATGTCTTCAAGGTTCATCCATGTTGTCATATGTTTCACAACATCGTTCCTTCTTACTGCCACGTAGTATTCCATCGTGTGTATATACCACATTTTATGTATCCACTCATCTGTTGAAGGACATTTGGGTTGTTTCCATCTCTTGGCAATTGTGAATAATGCTGCTATGAACATTGGCGTGCAGATATCTGTTCGTGTCACTGCTTTCCGATCTTCCGGGTATATACCAAGAAGTGCAATCGCTGGATTGAATGGTAACTCTGTATCTAGTTTTCTAAGGAACTGCCAGACTGACTTCCAGACTGGCTGAACCATTATACAGTCCCACCAACAATGAATAAGAGTTCCAATTTCTCCACATCCCCTCCAGCATTTGCAGTTTCCTGTTTGTTTAATGGCAGCCATTCTAACCGGTGTTAGATGGTATCTCATTGTGGTCTTAATTTGCATCTCTCTAATAGCTAGTGAAGCTGAACATTTTTTCATGTGTTTCTTGGCCATTTGTATTTCCTCTTCAGAGAACTGTCTTTTCATATCTTTTGCCCATTTTATAATTGGGCTGTCTGTACTATTGTCTTTGAGTTGTAGGATTTCTTTATATATGCAAGATATCAGTCTTTTGTCAGATACATGGTTTCCAAAAATTTTTTCCCATGGAGTTGGCTGCTTCTTTACCTTTTTGAGAAATTCCTTTGAGGTGCAGAAACTTCTATGCTTGAGGAGTTCCCATTTATCTATTTTCTCTTTTGTTGCTTGTGCTTTGGGTGTAAAGTCTAGGAAGTGGCCGCCTAATACAAGGTCTTGAAGATGTTTTCCTACATTATCTTCTAGGAGTTTTGTGGTACTTTCTTTTATATTGAGATCTTTGGTCCATTTTGAGTTAATTTTTGTGTAGGGTGTGAGGTAGGGGTCCTCTTTCATTCTTTTGGATATGGATATCCAACTCTCCCAGCCCCATTTGTTGAAAAGACCATTATGACTCAGTTCAGTGACTTTGGGGGCCTTATCAAAGATCAGTCGGCCATAGATCTGAGGGTCTATCTCTGAATTCTCAATTTGATTCCATTGATCTATATGTCTATCTTTGTGCCAGTACCATGCTGTTTTGGCAACTGTGGCTTTATAAGAAGCTTCAAAGTCAGGGAGTGTAAGTCCTCCCACTTGGTTTTTCTTTTTTAGAGTGTCTTTAGCAATTCGAGGCATCTTCCCTTTCCAAATAAATTTGATAACTAGCTTTTCCAAGTCTGCAAAGTAGATTGTTGGAATTTTGATTGGGATTGCATTGAATCTGTAGATGAGTTTGGGCAGAATTGACATCTTAATGACATTTAGCCTTCCTATCCATGAACATGGAATATTTTTCCATCTTTTAAGGTCCCCTTCTATTTCTTTTAGTAGAGTTATGTAGTTTTCTTTGTATAGGTCTTTTACATCTTTGGTTAAGTTGATTCCTAGGTACTTGACTTTTTAGTTGCTATTGAAAATAGTATCTTTTTCATGAGTGTCTCTTCAGTTTGTTCATTTCTAGCATATAGAAACATTACTGACTTATATGCATTAATCTTGTATCCCGCTACTTTGCTAAATTTGTTTATTAGCTCTAGTAGCTGTATCGTTGATTTCTCAGGGTTTTCTAGATATAAGATCATATCATCTGCAAACATGACAGTTTTACTTCTTCTTTTCCAATTTGGATGCCTTTTATTTCTTTGTCTTGCCGGATTGCCCTGGCTAGCACTTCCAGCACAATGTTGAATAACAGTGGTGACAGCGGGCATCCTTGTCTTGTTCTTGATCTTAGAGGGAAGGCTTTCAGTCTCTCACCATTGAGTACTATGCTGGCTGTGGGTTTTTCATATATGCTCTTTATCATGTTGAGGAAGTTTCCTTCAATTCCTACCTTTTGAAGTGTTTTTATCAAAAACGGATGTTGGATTTTGTCAAATGCTTTTTCAGCATCTATTGAGATGATCAATTGATTTTTCCCTTTTGACTTGTTAATGTGTTGTTATACACTGATTGATTTTCTTATGTTGAACCATCCTTGCATGCCTGGAATGAACCCCACTTGGTCATGGTGTATGATTTTTTTTAATGTGTCTTTGGATTCGATTTGCAAGTATTTTGTTGAGGATTTTTGCATCTATATTCATTAGGGAGATTGGCCGGTAGTTTTCCTTTTTTGTTGCATCTTTGCCTGGTTTTGGTATTAGATTGATGTTAGCTTCATAAAATGAGTTAGGTAGTGTTCCGTTTTCTTCAATGTTTTGAAAGAGTTGGAGTAAGATTGGTGTCAGTTCTTTCTGGAAAGTTTGGTAGAATTCCCCTGTGAAGCCATCTGGCCCTGGGCATTTATTTGTGGGAAGATTTTTGATGACTGATTGGATCTCTTTGCTTGTGATGGGTTGGTTGAGGTCTTCTATTTCTTCTCTGGTCAGTCTAGGTTGTTCATATGTTTCCAGGAAATTGTCCATTTCTTCTACATTATCCAGTTTGTTGCCATACAGTTGTTCAAAATATCCTCTTATAATTTTTTTTAATTTCTTCAGGATCTGCAGTTATGTCACCTTTTTCATTCATTATTTTGTTTATATGGGTCTTCTCTCTTTTTGATTTTGTCAGTCTAGCTAGGGGCTTGTCAATCTTGTTGATCTTCTCAAAGAACCAACTTTTGGTGATATTTACCCTCTCTATTGTTTTTTTGTTCTCTATGTCATTTATTTCTGCTTTAATCCTTGTTATTTCTTTTCTTGTACTTGGTTTAGGATTGGTTTGCTGTTCATTTTCTAGCTTCTTCAGTTGATCCATTAGTTCTTTGATTTTGGCTCTTTCTTCCTTTTTAATATATGCGTTTAGTGCTATAAATTTCCCCCTTAGCACTGCTTTTGCTGCATCCCATAGGTTTTGGTATGTTGTGTTCTCATTTTCATTCGTCTCTATATATTTAGCAATTTCTCTTGCTATTTCTTCTTTAACCCACTGATTGTTTAGGAGTGTGTTGTTTAACCTCCAGGTATTTGTGAATTTTCTAAGTCTCTGATGGTTATTAACTTCTAATTGTATTCCATTGTGGTCAGAGAATGTGCTTTGAATAATTTCAATCTTTTTAAATTTATTGAGGCTTGTTTTATGTCCCAGCATATGATCTATTCTGGAGAAAGTTCTGTGAGAACTAGAAAAGTATGTGTATCCTGGTGATTTGGGATGTAATGTCCTGTATATGTCTGTTAAATCTAATTCATTTATCAGATTGTTTAGGTTTTCAATTTCTTTATTGGTCTTCTGTCTGGTTGATCTATCTATAGGAGAGAGTGATGTGTTGAAGTCTCCCACAATTATTGTGGAAACATCAATGGCTTCCTTTAGTTTTGCCAGTGTTTCTCTCATGTATTTTGTGGCACCTTGATTGGGTGCATAGACATTTACGATTGTTATTTCTTCTTGCTGAATTGCCCCTTTTATTAGTATGTAGTGGCCTTCTTTGTCTCTCAAAACATCCCTGCATTTGAAGTCTATTTTATCTGAGATTAATATTGCTACACCTGCTTTCTTTTGGCTGTAGCTTGCATGAAATATTTTTTTCCATCCTTTCACTTTCAGTTTCTTTGTGTCCCTGTGTCTAAGATGAGTCTCTTGTATGCAACATATTGATGGTTCATTTTTTTTTGATCCATTCTGCGAATCTATATCTTTCAATTGGGGAGTTTAATCCATTTACATTCAACGTTATAACCGTGAAGGCATTTCTTGAATCGGCCATCTTATCCTTTGGTTTATGTTTGTCATATTTTTCCCCTCTGTCCTTTAATATCCTTTATTATACCCATACCGAATCTCTTTAGTATTGAACCTTTCTCTAAGTCTCTCTGTCCTTTCTTTGTTTCTCTGTCTGTAGGTCTCCCTTTAGTATCTCCAGTAGGGCAGGTCTCTTGTTAGCAAATTCTCTCAGCATTTGTTTGTCTGTGAAAAATTTAAGCTCTTCCTCAAATTTGAAGGAGAGCTTTGCTGGATAAAGTATTCTTGGCTGGAAATTTTTCTCACTCAGAATTTTAAATATATCGTGCCACTGTCTTCTTGCCTCCATGGTGGCTGCTGAGTAGTCACTACTTATTCTTATGCTGTTTCCTTTGTATGTGGTGGATTGCTTTTCTCTTGTTGCTTTCAGAACTTGCTCCTTCTCTTCTGTGTTTGACAGTGTGATCAGTATATGTCTAAG
The DNA here is from genome assembly GCF_015220235.1 of Choloepus didactylus. Lineage (NCBI taxonomy): Eukaryota > Metazoa > Chordata > Mammalia > Pilosa > Megalonychidae > Choloepus > Choloepus didactylus. The sequence goes on along the minus strand of NC_051308.1, from coordinate 64,559,071 downwards.
AGTGGGTTTATTTGGATTTATTCTATTTGGAGTTCGCTGAGCATTTATGATTTGTGTATTTATGTTGTTTAGAAGATTTGGGAAGTTTTCCCCAACATTTTCTTTGAATACTCTCCCTAGACCTTTACCCTTTTCTTCCCCTTCTGGGACACCAATGAGTCTTATATTCGGACGTTTCATATTATCTGTCATATCCCTGAGGTCCATTTCGATTTTTTCAATTTTTTTCCCTATTCTTTCTTTTATGCTTTCATTTTCCATTCTGTCATCTTCCAGGTCACTGATTCGTTGTTCAACTTCCTGTAGTCTTGTACTATGAGTGTCCAGAATCTTTTTAATTTGGTCAACAGTTTCTTTAATTTCCATAAGATCATCCATTTTTTTATTTAGTCTTGCAATGTCTTCTTTATGCTCTTCTAGGGTCTTCTTGATTTCCTTTGTCTCCTGTACAATGGTCTCATTGTTCATCTTTAGTTCTTTGAATAGCTGCTCTAGGTGCTGTGTCTCTTCGGATCTTTTGATTTGGGTGCTTGGGCTTGGTTTATCCATATCGTCTGGTTTTTTCATATGCTTTATAATTTTCTGTTGTTTTTGGCCTCGTGGCATTTGCTGAACTTGATAGGGTTCTTTTAGGATTTGTAGACCAATTGAAGTCCTTATCTCTAATTTATCAGATCTACAGCTTCGTGGAGTACACTTTCTCTAACTAACCAGCAGGTGGCGTCCATGAGCCACCTGTTCTCCACAAGCCAGTTCTCCCCTGCTTAGCCTTTTTGGTGAGTGGGGGAGTGAGTCTTGTGGGGTCCAATTGGTGTACCAAGCTTGCGTGTGTAGTTGGTGTTGCCTGCCCTGTATATGGGGCGTGTTTCTGGGCAGTCAGGGAGGGGGGGTGGCTCTAACAATCAAATCTCCCTGGTGATCCTAGAGTTTTAAAGCTGCTGCAATAGTCTAATCCTTCAGTTCAGTCCTGCCACTGTTTGTCTCTGCCAATGACCCACAAGTCCTTGGTATTGCGTATGGCTCCTGAGACTTGCAAGTGGGCCCCTCTTCCAGGCTGTGCACCCCGGGTCCTCTGTTGAGGGATGACTGTGCTATGTCACAGGTGAGTGCCGTCCCCCCAGGGCAGTTCTGGGCTGCTGGGCTGTCTAGGGAGGCTCCCAGTCTGCTCAAATGATGGCTGAATGGGGCTTTGTTAATTCACACTGCTCCACCTTCCCAACTCTGGGACAATCAGCTGAGGTTGCAGGGAAGGCTAATGTCCACACCCAATTTTGTGGTGTGTGCCTGTTATTTGAAGCACTTCCGTCACACTGGGTTGTCTGGGGCAGCTCTGGGCTATGGGGCTGGCGATGGACAGGAGTGTTTCCTGTCCACCAGGATGATGGCTGTGAACGGACACCCCCCTTTTCTTGGGAAGTTGTGGTGTCTAGTGAATTTTCTCAGCCACTGGATTATTGCCTTTTGTCTCAGAGCTCTCTTAGTTCTGCACTTGAGTTGACCTGCCCAAATTGCAAGTCTTTGAAGATTTCTGTATTGGGCTTCTTAGAGTAATTTTTTAGAAAAAGAAAAAAGGATTAAAAAAAAAAAAAAAAGGGCCTTCCTCAGAGATCTAATGGGTTATTGAAATGCTAAGAGACAAATCAACCAGGGCCATTAAGGAAAGGTCCACAGGGAAGAGAGATCAGCTTTTCTTCGGGATTTGCATATGCGCCTTTGGGCCTGAGCTCTGCCCTTCCCCTTTCTATGTTCACCAGAACTCCAAAAATCCTCCGCTTTTATTTTGGAGTTTTTCGTGTTGTTTTTTTTTTCTATGCCTGTCTCCTCTCTGCTGGGCTGGCTGCTCTCAGTTTCTCTGGTGTCTGGTCTCAGTCTATCTATGGTTGGAGTCTGGATCAGTAGAATGAGTTTCCGATAAGGGCTGCCACTGCAGTTCTCCCTTCTCCTTCCCGGAGCTGACAGCCCCTCCTCCCACGGGACTGAGCCTGGCAGGGAGGGGCACGGGTCCCCTGGCCGCAAAAACTCACAGATTTCGCTGATCTCAGGAGTTCAACGTTTTCATGAGTGTTGTATGAAGTATGCCCAAAGTCAGATTGCTCTGTGGTGTCCAGTCCATGCAGTTCCTGGCTTTCTGCCTACTTTCCTGGAGGAGTAACTAAAACATACAGCTCACCAGTCTGCCATCTTGCCCCACATCCCCGGTTTTTTTAATAATTCAATTTTATTGAGATATATTCACAAACCATACAATCATCCATAGGGTACAATTGGTTGTTCACAGTACCATTATATAGTTATGCATTCATCACCACAATCAATTTTTGAACATTGTCCTTGTCAAGCACACACAAAAAATAAGAATAAAAATTAAAGTAAAAAAGAATATCCAAATTATCCCACCCCCCATTCCTCCCTATGATTCATTTACTTTTTCTTTGTTTTTTTTTTTTGTTTGTTTGTCTTCCTTTTTTTAAATTCAGTTTTACTGAGGTATACTCACATACCATACAATTGTCCATGGTGTACAATCAACTGTTCACAGTACCATCATATAATTCTGCATTCATCACTCCAATCAATTTTGAACACTTTCCTTATACCAAAAGGTATAAAAATAAGAATAAAAGATAAAATTAAAAAAGAACTCCCCAATCATGCCATCCCCCTCATCCCACCCAATTTTTCATTTAGTTTTTGCCCCCATTTTTCTACTCATCCATCCATACACTTGGTAAAGGGAGTGTGAACTGCAAGGTTATCACAATCACACCATCACACCATGTAAGCTACATATTTATACAATTGTCTTCAGGGATCAAGGCTACTGGGTTGCAGTTTGACAGTTTCTGTTATTTTCTTTAGCTATTCCAATACAGTGAACACTAAATAGGAATATCTACATAGTGCATAAGAATGCCCTCCAGAGTGACATTTCAACTCCATTTGAAATCTCTCAGCCACTGAAACTTTATTTGGTTTCATTTCACACCTCTTTTTGGTCAAGAAGATGTTCTCAATTCCACATTGCCAGGTCTAGGTTCATCCCTGGGATGCAAATCCTGCATTTCCAGGGAGATTTATACCCCTGAGAGTCAGGTCCTATGTAGGGGGGAGGGCAGTGTGTTCATCTGCTGAGTTGTCTTAGCTAGAGAGAGAGGGCCACATCTGAGCAACAAAGAGGTACTCTTGGGGAGATCCTCAGGCAAAATTATGAGTAGGTTTAGCCTCTCCTTTGCAGTAACAAGCTTCATAAGGGCAAGCCCCAAGATCAAGGGCTCAGCATACCAGCTCGTCAGTCCTCAATGCTTGTGAGAATATCAGTAATGACTTAAGTGGGGACATCCAACATTTCCACATTTTCCCCCAGCTCCTCAGGTGGGCCCTGCAAATATATTTATATTCTCTGCCCAAATTACTATGGGATATTTCTGGTTTGCTAGTGCTGCCATTATGCAAAATACCAGAAATGGATTGGATTTTACAAAGGGGGTTTATTTGGTTACAAATTACATTCTGAAGGCCATGAAAATGTCCAAATTAAGGCATCAACATGCATTTACTTTCACTGAAGGAAGGTCAATGGTGTCTGGAAAACCTCTGTTAGATGGGAAGTCATGTGGCTGGCACCTGCTGATCCCTGGTTGTGTTCCAATTCCTCTCTCAGCTCCTGTGCATTCTTTAAAATGTTGCTCTTGCAGTGTTTTTGTCTCCCTTGGCTTCTCTGGAGCAAAATCTGGGCTAGCATCTCCAAAGCATCAGCAAAAGTCTGATTTCAATGGCTGTCTCCAAAATATCTCTTTCCCTTGCTTGCCAAAATGTCATTCTCAGCTGCTCTGAGGTCCTTCTGATAGTAAGCTCTTTTATAGGACTCCAGTGATTAAATCAAGACCCACTCTGAATGAGTGGGGTCCATATCTCCATTGAAATAATTCAATCAAATGTTTCACCCGTAGTTGACTGAGTCACACCTCCATGGAAATACTCAAAGGATTCCGATATAATCAGTGCTAATACATCTGTTCCACAAGATTGCATTAAAGAACATGGAATTTGGGGGGACATAGTACATCCAAACCAGGGTAGGATGTATCATTATTTCACACTAACCTATAGTGCCATGCTGTTTTGGCCACCGACGCTTTGTAATATTCTTTAAAGTCAGGTAGTGTGAGACTTCCCACTTTATTCCAGTTTCTCAAGATATTTTTGCCTATTCCGGGCAACTGCTCTCCCAAATAAATGTGGTTATTTGTTTTTCTATTTCTCTGAAGTAAGTTGTTGGGATTTTAATTGGTGTTTCATTGAGTCTGTAAAAAAGTTTAAGTAGAACTGACATCTTAACTATATTTAGTCTTCCAATTCATGAACATGGTATGTTCTTCTTTTCTTTAGGTTCTGTTTTTTTTTTTTTTTTAGCAATTCCTTGTAGTTTTCTGTGTATGTCTTCTGTAACTTTGGTTAAGCTTATTTCTAAATACTTGATTATTTAGGTTGCTATTGTAAATGGAATTTTTTTCTTGATTTCCTCCTCATGTTGCTCATTACTTATGTATAGGAACACTACTGATTTTTGCATGTTGATTTTGTGTTCTGCCACTTTCCTTTATTTATTGATTAGTTCTACTAGCTTAGCTGTGTACTTTTCTGGATTTTCTACACATAGGATCATGTCATCTACAAACAGTGGAAGTTTTACTTCTTGCTCTGCAATTTGGATGCTTTTTATTTATTTTTTATGCCTAATTGCTCTAGCTAGAATTTCCAGTGCAATGTTAACTGTGATGAGAGTGGGCATCCTTGTCTTATTTCTGATCTCAGAGGGAAAGCTTTCAGTATTTCCCCATTGAGTATGATGTTAGCTGTTGGTTTTTCATATATTGTCTTTATCCTATTGGGAACATTCCCTTCTATTCCAATCTTTTTGAGTGTTTTCATCAAGAAAGGATGTTGAATTTGTCAAATGCCTTTTCTGTAATTAAAATTCCTAACAGAGATGAAGGAAAGTACAGAGAAAGAACTAAAGGATATCAGGAAAGCTATGAGAGAGGAATATGAGAGTCTAAATAAAGACATCAAATTTTTAGAAGGAACCAAACAGAACTGCTGTGGTTAAAGATCACAGTAATTGAAATGAAAATGCCCAGGAGGGTTTCAAGAGCAAATTGTAGCTGCCATAAGAGTCAGTGAACTTGCAAACAAAACACTTGAAACGAGTCAGGCTGAGGAGCCAAAAAATAAAAGAAATATTAAAACAAAAATAGCTTAAGACACTTATGGGACACCATCAAGTGGACAAGTATTTGCATTATGGGAATCCCAGAAGAAGAAAGAGAGCAAAGGGTAGCAGGAATAATAATAATAAAAAAATAAAAGCAGAGAACTTCACAAATTGAGCAAAAGTCATGAAAATACACATGCAGTGAGATGAGAGAATAAAAGGAATGCCCCACATCATATATTGATTACAGCATCCAAAGCCAAGGACAGGGGCTGAAGCCACGCCAATGGTGCTTTTCTTTCCAATCTGCACCATGCTGCTGCTTGAATAAAACTTTCTTGTCTGAGGTAGATTAGCCTCTGTGACCTCTACGACTGTGTGCCAAAATTTCTAACATAATGGTGCTGTAAACCTTGGCAGAGGGTTATGCTGAGAACAATTGACCTATGGGGAACTTCCACACTGCCATTGCCGACTGATCACTCAACACTGGATACCAATTCACATTCCATGGGTGAGTTTTTGTGGCCCATCCAGAAGTTTCTGTCCACTTCCAATTTTCTCCAAGAATCCTAGTGCTAGGTTAGCAACCTTCTCTGGCTGAAGGAAAGTTTTCCCAAGGTCAGACCCCTCTTCCTTGAGGACTCCTAAAGAACAAGCTGTGAAAGACTAGGGGACACTTGACTCTTTCATTCTTGTTCCCCATTTGGGGCCAGTAGAGCTCTACCCATTTGCACTCACCATGGGGGAATCTCACTCGGTTCCTCCCAAGGCAGTGGCCAGAAAATGGAACCTTCATTTATCAAATGCTACAAGGTCTTAAAAAATTTCATTCAACACAATGGCAAATGGTCTAAAGTTCCCTACATTCAGGCTTTCTCCTGTCTCCATAACCACTCCTCCCTCTGTTAGGCTTGTAGCATCCACCAAAATCTCCTTATTCACTCTCCTGCCTCTCTCTCCTTCCTCCAGCAACTTTGGGACCCTCCATACTCACTCCTGTATGAAGCATACTACTCAAACCCCTAAATCCTTATTCTCCAAACACTCCATTCCTTCCAAAAAACTTTCTCTTTTATGGTCTTCACATAGCTCCATCCCCCAACCTTCACCGCACTCAGTGCCTCAGCTTCCTTAGCGAGCCTTACAGCCACTGGAGCAGCTCTCATGGTGGAGCCAGAACCAGATGGTCAGAGGAGTTCAGCAGCAGCAGCTGCAATGTCATCTGACCCCCAGGCCCCTCCAAGCCAAAAGAAACCACATGAAAATCCCAACCTCCTGGGGCTCACCATGGACAACTAAAAATACCCAGGTAATGAAAAGGCTCCAGTCACCACCATCACACTGAGAGAACCACGGGTAATGCTCTCAGTCACACGGATGAAAGCAAGAGGGACCAGAATAAGAAAGCTCATAGCTTTACCTGTAAACAGTAATCAATCATCTCAGAATCACTCAGGGGCAGAAGCCACCAAAAACCTGTCATCAATGTGGAGAAGCAGAGCACCAGAAATGAGAGTGCCTTGCCCTGTTGCTGCCTCTGATCAGGATTAAAAGGGCCAAGGATAAGTGGCTCCCTAGATCTCACCAAAGAACGTAACGACCATTAAGCCCCAGGTGTCTCTTGATGTAGTCCATTAGGACACTTCACACAAGAACATGTTAGCAACATCCTCCTGCTACAGAAATTCCAATACCAATGCCTTCAATTAAGTGAATGGTATGAATAGGTGTACATAAACTGGGAAAAAGGACAAATCCCCCAAATTGACCCTTAACAGCAAGAAGCAGCCAGAAAAGATTGACACCCCAGAAACTCTCTCCTTACTTCTCAATGTATATCTGCTCCACTCTTCTCCTTTTCTTGTTTTTATATAAACAAAAAAAGGCTGGAAATGTTAGAAAATTCCACTCCTTCCCAAACAGCACATTAAGCAAGCCTTTGTGCAAGACTTCCTGGTGGCAAGAATAATACACTGCAGCCAGTGCATCCTGCCCCAAACCCCCCTTTCCCAGTGTTCACGTTTGCTAATGCCGACATTAAGGTAAATACCAGAAAAGGATTGGCTTTTATAAAGGGGGTTTAATTGGTTCCAAATTTACAGTCTTAAAGTCATTAAGTGTCCAATGTAAGGCATTGACAAAAGGGCACCTTCACTGAAGGATGGCCATTGGCGTCAGGAAAACCTCTGTTAGCTCAGAAGGCATGGGGCTAGTGTCTGCTTGCTCCCAGCTTACCTTTCAAGATGGCATCCTCCAAAATTTTTTCTTGGGGTGTTTTGTCCTCTCTTAGCTGCAGCTGTCTTCAAAATGTCACTCTCAGTTGCTCTGAGGTCCCTCTGTTTGTGAGCTCTTTTCATAGGACTACAGTGAACAAACCAAGACTCACCCTGAGTGGGTGGGGCCAGATTTCCATGGAAACATTCAATCAAGGGTTCACACCCTAATCAAAGGTGTCACTTACAGTTGGGTGGGTCATATCTCTATGGAAACAATGAGAATGTTCCAACCTAATCAACACTAATACTACCCCTACAAGTTTGCATTAAAGAATATGGCTTTTTCTGGGGGACATAATATATACAAACAAGCACATTCCACCACCTGGACCCCAGAAAAACATATTCTTTCCAAATACAAAATACATCCATCCTATCACAATCTCACAAAAACTTAAATCATTTTAGTAACAATAGGTAAGTACAAGATCTCATCAAAATCAGTTGCAGGCATAGTCTGTCCAAAAGCAAAATTCCCCTCTGGCTCTGAAACTGTGAAACAGAAAAAGTTATCTGCTTCCAATATACAAAGGAGGGTCAGTCATAGTATCAACATGCCCACTGCCATAAGGAGAATCTGAAAGGAAAACAGGGTTTAAGGGACCCAAACAGTTCTTAAAACCTGCAGGAAAAACTCCATTAGATTTCAAAGTCTGGGAGTCATTTATCAAATGAAGTTGTATCCTTGGGGCTTGAGAGAGTGGGGGTTCAACTGTGTCCAAGGTACTACATAGCAGCCCTTTTCTCTCCAAATATTGGGGTGAGTACTCCAACATATTCACCCACTGGGGAGACCACATTCTTGGCCCCACCATCCTCAAACATCAGGGTGCCACCCGGACTCTGCCCTTCCAGAGCAAAGGCTCTCCCCTCTCCAAAAAGTGGGATGATGGCCAGGCTGTCCCCCATCCCTGGGGAATATGCTCCACTCTCTTTGGGGCCTGAGGTGGCAGCACACTTCCTGAGCATCTAGGTGGAAGGCCCGTGCGCTGCCTCCAGGGCAAACTCACCCTTTCCATGTGCATGGGCTGCCCTTCTCTTGTTACCTGAGACCTGTTGACTTCAGATCTCAATTTCCATGGCTCTGTCTTCGAAGACATTTTTCTTTCAATTTGTTCCTCTGTCCCATCCAGTCCAGGCTGGCCATGCTCTGGCTATACAGTCATCTCAAAAATCTCATTGGCTTGGCATGAAGAACACAGGGGTCAAAACCATCAGACAATAGGACTTTCCACAAATCTTAAGTCTCCAATCCTGGCTTGTACTGAAATGGCGGTTGGGTTCCATGTTTGCTTAAATCCTCATGTGGGGCTGTAGCATCTGGGGTGTCACTTTTTGGAAGCCCAGAATTTTCCAAATGATCAGTTGCTGATTTCTTCATACCCAAGTGTTTATTTCTCAGCTTATCTCTGTCCTGTTGCATTTTACTATTATCTGCAAGTAGATGCTAGGCTACATCTTCAAATTTTAGTTTTGAAATCTCCTCAGCTAAGTATTCTAGTTCATCACTTTCAAATTATGCTTTCCATCCAACACCAGGACAGAATTTTGCCAAATTCTCTGCCCCTTTAAAACAAGGATTCCCTTCCTTTCAGTTTGCAATGACACATTCAACATTTCTGTTTAAAGCCTCATCAGAAGTATCTTTAGAGTCCATATATCTACCAGTGGTCTCTTTAAAGTAGTTGAGACCTTTTCTATCAAGCACCTCACAGTTCTTCCAGAATCTCCCCCTTATCCATTTAAAAAGCCATTCCAACGTGTTTGGTATTTGCAAGCTCAGCAGCTCCCCACTTCTCTGGTAGCAAAATTGGTTCCAGTTTGCTAATGCTGCCATTATGATAAATACCAGAAAAGGACTGGCTTGTATTATATAATGGGGGTTTATTAGGTTACAAAGTTAGAGTCTTAAGGCCATTAAGTGTCCAAGGTAAGGCATCAACAATAGGGTACCTTCACTGAAAGATGGCCACTTGTGTCCGAAAAACCTCTGTTAGCTTGGGAGGCATGTGGCTGGTGTCCACTTGCTCCCAGCTTATGTTTCAAAATGGCATCCTCCAGAATGTTCTTGGGGTGTTTTATCCTCTCTTAGCTGCAGCTCCTCTTCAAAATGTCACTCTCAGTTGCTCTGAGGTCCCTCAGGGAGCTCTTTTTATAGGACTCCAGTGAACTAATCAAGACCCACCCTGAATGGATGGGGCCACATTTCAATGGAAGCATTCAATCAAGAGGTCACACCCTAATCAAAGGTGTCACTCACATTGGGTGGGTCACATCTCCAAGGAAACACTCAATCTGAAGGTTCCAACCTAATCAACACTAATATGTCTGCCCCAACAAGATTGCATTAAAGAATATGGCTTTTTCTGGGGGACATAATATATACAAACCAGCACACCCAGCTATATACATTCCAGTCTTTAAAAAGGCACAAAAACCCACTATTCACTTTTCCATTGCCTCAATACCATTCCCTCTCAAATCCCATCCTGACAGGCCCCTGGGTCCAATCACCATTTAACCCATCAGCTAAACTCCTGTCTGTCTTTACCAATTGACCACCCCAAGTAGCTGTACATAAATAAAGCTCCCCCTTTGTCTCAAGTGGGCAGGAGAATTGCTTCAGACCCACACCACACTGATGGTGCTTTTCTTTCCACCCCCCACCATGCTGCTGCTCAAATAAACTTTCCTTCCAGAAAAAAAAAAAGCCAAGGACAAGGAGAGTTCTGAAAGCAGCAGAAAAAAACAACATCCTACATACAAGGAATTCCCAATAAATTGAGTGCCAGTTTCTCATCAGGAACCATGATGGTTGGAAAGCAATGGGTGAAGATTCTAAAAGAGATGAAAGAAAAAGCTACCATCCATAAATTCTATATCTGGCAAGACCCTCTTCCACAAATGAGAGAGAAATTAAGAGATTTTCTCAGGTAAACAAAGCTGAGGGAGTCCGTCACCAATTGGCCTGCCCTAATGTAATGCTCAGGAGAATTCTTCAGGATGAAAAGGAAAGGACACTAGACAGTGGTTTAAAGTAGCATAAAGAAATAACAACCTGCACTATAGGCAACCATTCTGATAATTATAAAGGCCAGTAGTATTGCAGTATATTGCTTTGCATATGTCCACTTCTTAATTCCTACAGATGTTAAAAAGAAAATGCATAAAAAGTAATAATAAGTCTATGGTTCTGGATATACAATGTACAAAGTTATAAGTGGTAACATATACATAAAAAAAAGGTGGCAGGCAGTGCTGTGTAAAAAAATTGTAGGTGCAGGCTATTGAAGTTAAGTTGGTATCAAACCAAGTATGCTGGTTTGGATCTATTAGTCCCCCAGAAAATTTATGTCCTTGAATGCAATCTTGTGGGGGCAGACTTACTGTGGGTGGGATTTTTGTTTAGGTTGTTTCCATGGAGATGTCACCCAACCAACTGTTGATGACAACTTTTGATTAGATCATCCCCAAGGAGGTGTGACCATGCTCATTCAAGGTGGGTCTTGATTAGTTTACTGGAGTACTTAAATGAGCTCAGGGTCTGACACACATGCCAGACACTTGGAGATACAGACAAGAAGGTGTCTGGAGATGCTAAGCTAAGAGATGAAGCCCAGAGAATCTAAGAGAGGACCCTTAGATGCTTAGAGAGAAACACCATGGCAGATAAGAATGGATGTACAGGAGCTTAGAGAGAAGCTAAGACATGCAGAAACACAGAGGCATTTTGGAGAAACCATTTAGAAAATAAAACCTGGGAGCAAAGGACCAGGAGACAACAGCCATGTGCCTTCCCAGCTGACAGAGGTGATCCAGATGCCATTGACCTTTCTTCAGTGAAAGTATCATCTTGTTGATGCCTTGGTTTGGACACTTATGGCCTTAGAACTGTAAACTCATAACCTAATAAATCCCCTTTATAAAAACCAATTAATTTCTGGTATTTTTCATAATGGCAGCTTTAGGAAACTGGAACACCAAGTACAATTGTTATATTTTGGGATGTTAAATTCTAATGCTTGGTAATAACTAAAATAAAAGAAAATAAATCCAAATATAAATGAGGAGGCATGCAATATGGTAAAATACAAAAAATTTAAATAAATCAGAAAGTAGGAACTAAAGTCTGGGACAAAAATGGTATGTGACTTACGAAGACTAAGTAGCAAAATGGCAGAAGAAAGTCCTGTATTTTATCAGTAGTGAATTTAAATGTAAAGGTATTACTCTCCCCATTCAAAAGTGAGAGAATGGCAGAATGGATATAACAGTATGACCCAACCACATGCCACCTGCAACAGAATCACATGAAATTCAAAGAAGCATGTCAGCTGATGGTGAAAGGATGTGTACCATGCAACTACTAATTGAAAAAGGGTTGGGGTAGCAATACTGATATTGGATAAAATACACTTTTGGTCCAAAATAGTCACAAGGGACAAAGACAGTCATTATATACTGATTAAGGGGTCAACTCAACTGGAAGATGTAACAACTATAAATATATATGTACGTAACAGCATTGCCCCAAAATATATGAAGCAAATACTGACAGATATGCAGGGAGAAATTAATGGTTCTACATGAACTGTAGGAGACTTTAGCATGTCACTCCTAGTAGTTAGAATATCTAGTCTGAATATCAGTAAGGAAGTTTAGGATGTGAGTGATTCACTAAACCAACAAAACCTACCAGACATATGTGGAAAACTGCACCCAACAGAATACCCAAAAAGAGAATGCACATTCATCCTGAGTACACATGGATAATTCTTCAGGATAGACCATAAATGAGGTCACAAAACAAGTCTCATTAAAATAAAAAGTATTGAAATCATGCAATGTCTCTTCTCCAACCACAACAGAACGAAGCAAGAAATCAATGAGAGGGTAAAAATCACAAATATGCGGAAATTACAACTCATATCCTTAAAAAGTCAATAGGATAAAGAAAAGCTCAGAAGTAGAATTAAGAAATGACTTGAGGTGAATGAAAATGAAAATACAGCATACCCAAATGTATGGGATGCAGCAATGGCAGTGCTGAGAGAGAAATTTATACCTCTAAATGCTTACATTATAAAATAAGAAAGACTTCATATCAGAGACCTAACCTCAAAACTGAAAGAACTAGGAAAAGAAGAGCAAAGTAAACTCAAAATGAGCATAAGTAAGGAAAGAACAATGATTAGAGAGGAGATAAATGAAAAACAAAACAAAACAAAACAATAGAGAGAACCAAAACCAAAAGTTGGTTCTTTGAAAAGATTAATGAAATTTGCAAACCTATAGCTAGACTGACAAGGAAAACAAGAGAGTGGATACAAATAATTAAAATCAGGAACAAAAAGGGTAGTGGTGCTACCAATTGTGCTGAAATAAAATGATCAACTGTGCCGAAATAAAAAGACTAAGATGATACTATGAACAACTGTGTGCCAATAAATTTGATGACCTTGTTGAAACAGAATCATAGAAACACACAAATTTCCTATATCAACTCAAGAAGAAATAGTGGATCTCAACAATAACAAGTAAAAGGATTGAATCTATAATCAACAATTTCCCAACCAAGAAAAGTCCAGGATCAGACGGCTTCACAGGGAATTCTACCAAATATTTCAATATGACTTAGCATCAATTTGGCACAAACTCTTCCAAAAAAGTGAAGAGGAGGGAACCCTACCTAACTCATTCTCTGATGACAGTACCACCATCATATCAAGGCCAGGTAAAGATGGCACACACACACAAAAAAAAGAAAACAGAAGAAAGCTATAGACCAATATCTCTTACAAATATAGATACAAAAATTCTCAACAGAATAGTAGAAAACTACATCCAACAGAATATTAAAGGAATTATACAGCATGATCAAGTAGAATTTATTCCTGATATGCAAGGTTGGTTCAGCAAAGGAAATCAATTGATACAATACATCACATTGACAAATCAAAAGGGAAAAAACATGATTATCTCAATCAGCGCAAATAGGCAATTGGCAAAATATAGAAACCTTTTTTGATAAAAACATTTAGAACACTAGGAATAGAAAGGAACTTCCTCATCATGATAAATTCATATATTGAAAATCCCAGCTAACATCCTACATAATGGTGAAAGACTGAAGGCTTCCTCTTTAAGATCAGGAAAAAGACAAAGATGCCCATTGTTAACCACTGTTATTCAACATTGTACCAGAAGTTCTTTTTTTCATTAATTAATTTTATTTTGAAATAAATTCAAACTTACAGGAACAGTTGGAAAAACAATACAAAACCCATACACAGAACTCCAGCAGACCCCGACCCCCTCCTCTGATCCCCCATCCACCAACTTTAACATCCTATCACACCACCATTTCTTTCTTTCCCTCCCTCCCTCCCTTCCTATCATCCATCATCTATTGCTCTGTCTTCTGAACATATTAGAGAAAGCTGCACACATCCTTGAACAAACAATATAATTCACATATACATTTCCCATGAATAAGAACATTCTTTTATGCAATCCTATTAAGCGCAGCTAGGAAGTTCAAGAAATTCAACATTGATACAAAGCTTACATTCTATATTTCCTTTTTTTTTTCTTCTAATGTCCCAACGGTGTCCCTTTAAGCCTCCTCTCCTCCATCCTCAGATCCCATCCAGTATCATCCTTGGTATTTAATTGTCATTGCCTATTTAGACTGTCTTTTTCTTTTTTTTTTTCCATTGTGGAAATATATATACAGTCTAAATCTTCCCATTCCATCCCCTCCCTAGCATTCCATTAATGGGATTAATCACATTTAGAATGTTGCAATGCTATCACCTTCCCACCATCCATTACTAGAAATTTCCCTTCACCCCAAACAGAAACCCTACTCTCATTTCTTAACTCCCCATTGCCCCTTCCCCCACTTCTCATAACCCATACTCTACTTTTCATCTCTATGGTCATATTCTCTTATAATTTCTTTGTGTTTACTGTGGGGCTTAAATTTAACATCTTAAATCTATAACAATCCTGTTTTTCTTTGATACCAACTTAACTTCAATAGGACACATAAACTATATTCCTGTACTCCTTCATTCCCCGACTTTTACGTGGTTCTTGTCAAAAGTTGCATATTTTACATTGAGTCCAAAACCACTGATTGTCATTAGAGTTTATGTATTTTATATCCTGTAGGAAGTAAATAGTGGAGTTACAAATCAACAATTATTGACTTCTATTTGTATTCCATTGTGGTCAGAGAATGTGCTTTGAATATATTCAATTTTTTTTTTCCTAGATTTATTCGGGCTTGTTTTATTCCCAGCATTTGGTCTATTCTGGAGAAAGCATCTGTGATCACTAGAGAAGAATGTGTGTCCTGGTGATTTGGGATGTAACATTCTCTACATGACTGTTAAATTTTTCTATATCTCTCTCTCCTTTCTTTGTTTCTCTGTCTGTAGGGCTCCCTTTAGTATCTGAAGTAGGGCTGGTCTTTTATTAGCAAAATCTCTCAGCAATTGTTTGTCTGTGAAAAATTTAAGCTCTCCCTCAAATTTGAAGGAGAGTTTTGCTGGATAAAGTATTCTTGGTTGAAAATTTTTCTCTCTCAGAATCTTAAATATGTCATGCCTTCTGCCTTCTCACCTCCATGGTGGCTGCTGAGTAGTCACTACTTAGTCTTATGTTGTTTCCTTTGTATGTGGTGAATTGCTTTTCTCTTGCTGCTTTCAGAACTTGCTCCTCTTCAGTATTTGAAGTCAGATCAGAATATGTCTTGGAGTGGGTTTATTGGGATTTATTCTATTTGGAGTTGGCTGGGCATTTATGCTTTGTGTATTTATATTGTGTAGAAGGTTTGGGAAGTTTTCCCCAACAATTTCTTTGAATACTCTTTCTATTCCTTTACCCTTCTCTTCTCCTTCTGGGACACCAATGAGTCTTAAATGTGGACGTTTTATTTTACCTATCATATCCCTGAGATCCATTTCAAATTTTTTTTTTATTTTTTCCCCATCCTTTCTTTTATTCTTTCATTTTCCATTCTGTGGTTGTCAAGGATGCTGAGTCATTGTACAACTTCCTCTAATCTTGTATTATGAGTATCCAGAGTCTTTTTAATTTGGCCTACAGTTTCTTTTATTTCCATAAGAACTTCTATTTTTTTATTTACTCTTGCAAATTCTTCTTTATGCCCTTCTAGGGTCTTCTTTATGTCCTTTATATCCTGTGCCATGCTCTTCTTCATGTCCTTTATGTCCTATGCCATGCTCTCATTGTTTGATTTTAGGTCTTTGATTAATTGCGCCAAGTACTGTGTCTCTTCTGATTTTTTGATTTAGGTGTTTGGGTTTGGGTTCTCTGTATCATCTGATTTTATCATGTGCTTTAAGATTTTCTGTTGTTTTTGTTCTCTTAGCATTTGCTTTACTTGGTAGGGTTCTTTCTGGATATAGAATATACTGATCTCTAATATGTCAGATCTAGTTTGGTGGCATATACTTTCTCTAACTAGCCAGCAGATGGCGTCTGTGAGTCACCTCTTCCCCTCAAGTCAGTTCTTCCCAACTTTGTCTTTGTGGTGTGTGGGGATCTGCTTCTTGTGGGGTTCAATTGGTGCACTAAGTTTGGGTATGTTGTTGGTACTGTCCTCCCTGAATGTAGGGCATATGTCTGGGTGGTTAGGGAGGGAGGGCAGCTTTAATAATCAAACCTCCCAGGTGTTCCCAGAGATTTAAGGCTGCTACAAGATTCTAAGCCTTCATTTCAATCTTGCCACAGATTGTCTCTGCCGCTGACCTACAAGTCCCTGGCACTGGCTTAGGGTAACTGGGATTTCTGAGCAGATCCCCCCCTCCCAGCCATGCTGTGTCAGGACCTCTGCTGAGGGAAGGCTGTGCCACATCACAAGTGTGCACCAACTTCTAGGAAGCCCTGGGATGCTGGTCCGTGCAGGGGCATTCCCAGCCTGCTTGAAAGATGGTTGAATGGGGCGTGTTAATTTCCCCTTTTTTGCACAGCTCCGGCTTCCTAACTCCGGGACAATTACTGTGGGTGCACTAGAGGCCACTGCCCATGGCCAATATTGTGGCATGTGCATGATGCTGTGGGAAACACTCTTGGTGTGGCTCTGGGCTATGGGTTCATTCCCAGGCAGGAGTGTCTCCAGTCCACCAGGGAGATGGCTGCAAGGGGTGTGGTTTCTTTCTTCTTTTGGCTCCTCTCTGTCCCCCTGGCTCTGAGATAATCAGCAGTGGGTGTGGGGAGGGCTATCCTCCATGCCAGACACCAAGTCAATGGCTATAGCCTTCTCCTGCAGTGCTTTACTGCACAGTTCTCACTGCCGAATCTGCAGCCACTCCTGAGTTTTTTTTTTAAAGAACCAGTCCATCTCCAAATGCCAACCCATGGTTTCCCCAAACTGCAGCACAGCTGCTGCACTTTCAGCCAGCTTACTCACTCATTTCAGAATGCAGACTCCCGGTTTCACCAAATGCATGGTCCCTGTGTATTTAGCAGACCTTGTCCAGCTGGTGCATCGCTGGAACTGGTGTTCTGGGTCACTTTCTGGCTTTTATCTAGTATTTTTGATGGAGGTGTTTTTTTGCCTTGTCTCACCTAGCTGCCATCTTAGGTTCTCCTGTACCAGAAGTTCTTGCCAGAGCAATTAGGTAAGAAAAAGAAATAGAAGACATCCAAATAGGAAAGGAAGAAATTAAACTTTCCCTATTTGCAGTTGATAAGATCCTATATACAGAAATCCCTGAAAAATTCACAACAAAGCTCTTAGAGGTAATAAATGCATTCAGCATAGTGGTAGGGTACAAGACCAACACAGAAAATCGGTGGTGCATCTGTACACAAGTAATGAACAATTGGAAGACTAAATCAAGAAAAAAAAATCATTTACAATAGCAACCAAAAGAATCAAATATCTAGGAATAAATCAAACCAATGATGCAAAGGACTTATATCCAGGAAATACAGAACATTGCTAAAAGAAATTAAAGAAGACCTAAATAAATGGAAAAAATCCCATGTTCATGGATTGGAAGACTAAATATTGTTAAGGTGTCAATACTACCCAAAGCAACTTGTGTGTTCAAATTCCAATCAAAATTCCAACAACATTCTTTGAGGGAAGGAAAAGCCAATCATCAAATTTATGTGGAATGGTAAAGGGCTCCAAATAGTTAAAACCATCCTTAAAAAGAAAAACAAAGTTGGAGGACTCAATCTTCCTGATCTTAAAATACATTACAAAGCCACTGTAAGCTAAAAAGCATGATGTTGGTACAGGACAGACAAATAAACTGATAGAATAGAACGGAGAGCTCAGAAATCAGCACTCATATTTACAGCCAACTGATTTTTTGATCCATACAAGTGCATTAATTCTTTTAGGGAAGTGTCAGATTTCCACAGTAATATATAATTCTTTGTACTTACAGCAAATACGATTTATCACAGCAATGAAACATCACATTTAACCTTTGCATGCAAGGTTGAGACATAAAATGCTGTAAGATCCCTCATTGAGACACATGGAGAAATTTAGCTGTGGATTACATATTAGATAATAGCATCATATCAAATGTTATATTTCCTGAGTGTTATAATTTTATTTGGTTATGTGAAAAAATGTCCTACTTCTTTGGAAATACATACAGAGTTATTTATCAGAAAAGTGTCATGATGACAGCAACTGATGCAACAAAGTTTAAAAAAATAAAAAATACAGAAAGAAAGAGCTTTAAAGCAAATATGGCAAAATACTAACAGTTGGTGAGGTAAATAAGGGTGCCCATTTTAGTATTCTCACAAGTTTTCTGTAGTTTGAAATGTGGGAAAGTTGGAGGAAAAAGAACAATTGAAACATATTCTGGTACACACTCATATAAATGGACAAGTTTTGCTTGTTGCTTTAAAAGTTATTACTGCAAACTACTTGAATCATTTTTTTCTGGACAGGAGATTTATACATATATAAATAATTGAGCATGAAATTATATTTAGCTAAAACATTCATACCATGAACTTTACCATATTCATTTATAGAATGTTGATTTACAGATTATTCTTTAAAACAATACCCAATTTCAGAGAAATGTTTAAAAGTGAAGAATGCTAACACTTCCAGCTAGAGTTTTAATGCAATTTTATTGGGATATATTCACATACCAGATAATTATCTAAAGTGTACAATCAATGGTTCACTGTATAATATAGTTGTGCATTCATCACAACTTGTGAACATTTTCATAACTCAAAAAAGAGTAAAATAAAAATAAAAAAACACTCACACATCCCATGCCCCTTATCCACCCTATTATTTACTTACACTTTATCTTTTTTTTCTTGCTCCTCTATCCATACACTTATAAAGGAATGTCAGTCAGAGGGCTCTCACAATTACACAGTCACATAAAAGCTATATAGTTATACAGTGATCTTGAAGAATCCAGGTTATTGGATTGCAGCCCAACTGTTTCAGACATTTCCTTTTAGCTATCCCAATACACTAGAAACTAAAAATGGTTATCTATATAATGCATAAAAAAAAGCCTCCAGAATGGCATCTCAACTCCATTTGAAATCTCTCAGTCACTGACACTCTATTTGTTTCATTTGTCTTTCCTCTTTTGGTCCAAGAAGGCTTTCTCAATCCCACAGTGCCAGAGCCAGGCTCATCCCCAGTAGTGATGCTCCATCTTACCAGGGAAATTTACACCCCGGGGAGTCATGTCCCACTTAGGCAGAGGGCAACATGTCCACCTGCCAAGTTGTCTTAGAGAGAGAGAACACATTTGAGAAACAAAAGAGGTTTTCTGGGGGTGACCCTTAGGCAAAATTATAAGTAAGCCTAGCCTTCTTTTGCAGGAATATGTTTCCTGAAGGCAAGCCCCCAAATCGAGGGCTTGGCCTGTTAAATTGGTAGACCCCAGTGCTTGTGAGAATATCAGTACCTCCCCAAGTGGGGAAGTTTAATATCCCCACATTTTAGCCCAGTCCCTCAAGGTGGCTGTGCAAATACTTTTTTTATTCTCTGCCTAATTTACTCTTGTATGCATCAGGGCATCACATTAACCTGTACAAGCCAACAAGATCTCAATCCCTACTCTAGCTTCCATACAATTATGGTGTTCAAATAAACCAAGCATACAAGTTAAATTAGATAGTGTACTGCAGAAAATATAAAATTTGACCAAATAAATCTTTCTTCCTGCAGTCACACATGTAAGATGAAGTTTTAAAACGACATCAATATTGTCCTTTACCTTTTAGTCTGATTTGCCCTCAGTCCTAACCAGATCAGCTTCATTCATAGCTAAGTGTGATCTCTTTTTCAGCCTTTTAAACTGTTTCTGTAAGAGGTAATACTAACTTTCATAGCTTCAGAACAGTAGCTCTCAGTCTCCGTTGTAACACAGATGCTTGAAGATCCAGGGAATGACCAGGTTATAAGCAAAATGTCTAGCATCTCAGAATTTAAAAGTAACTGTAATGGGGGAAAGAAGGTCAAGTGCTGAGGTGTAGAATTTAGGTATTCCTCTAGAAAAGCTAGTAAATAGCCAAGAAGTGTCTGGAACAGAGTTTTGAGAACTTCTCTGACAAGAAACACATTGCATACCAGTCTGGAATGGGTGGAACAACTGAAATTGCAATAAAGATGGTGAATCTACTAGGTGGTTGAGACTGGCACCTCTCCCCCTTTGCTAAGGCAAGCTGTCTTAGAGCTGGTTACCTGAAGGAAAATGAAACAGTCTCTGCTGGGAGCAAGGAGCGTGGCTCAACCATGCTCCAAATGCAGAATTAATTATCAAAATTGGATTGCTTAATGAAAGATCTGAGCACAGATAAACTAATTGCAAGCACAAAAAGAACCAGGAGATTTTGCCCCACAGAAAGGAGATGAGGCTAACAACAACGACAAAACAGAGGCTTTTGGAGTTGGAGGAATTCAGAATTCTGGCTGTTGATTGGCAACTTGGGGGGCTGGGGTCCAGCTCTGAAACCATTTTTTTCCTTTCCTTCTTTTTTTTTTTTTTTTTTTTTGTTTATAGTAATAATTATTTATTTTACTTTTTAGTAGCCCATTAAAGCTGCAGGTATCCTCATGTTTCAGCAGTACCCCAAGTGGGGGTGGAATTAAGGTATGTCTGAGAGTAACTAGCCAGGTGAAGGACGTAATTCCCCTAAAAGGCATATCTTTAAGCAGTCTCTACAAGGAACAAGGGAGGTACCTAAGCCAAGCTCCAGTTGCAGTTTTAATCCTGGCAGAGAGGAGGCAGGGCCAACAAAAAAAACAGAGATGTTTGAAGTTGAACAAGCTCAGAATTCTTGAAAAGGGCTGTACACTAAGAAAAGGGCCACAGGGAGCTGGGTACCCACTCCGGCTCTTGACTGGCAAAACTTGGGGACTGAGGACTGGTTCTGATGAGGGAACATCTTTTTTTTTTTTTTTTTTTTTTTTTTTTCCTCTCTCTCTCTCCTTTTTCTATTCTTAAACAAATTTAAGTAGCTTGTTAGAGAAAGTCTTGGGCATTTTCAATTGTCAGTACAGATCCAGGCAAGGGTGGAGTTAAAGTAGACCTGAGAGACAAAGTAAGGAGCCAAATGAAGGAGCTAATTCCCTCAAGTGCATATCTTCACAAAGAAAAGCAGCTAAACTGGTGGCCCTCCGACAGAGAATTCAGACCGTGGGGACTGGAAAAAATAAAGGAAACAGCTTAAGCTTGCCTTAACCCTGCCCCTGGCAGGAAGAGGTTCTGGAGAGAATTAATGGTGCCACAAATCTTTATGCTGGTGGAGAGCTGCAGGCTGACAATCACCACTTGCTGGGCAGGATTGGAAAAGTACATAGACTAGAACTTTTTGTAACAAAAGTGAAAAGATGACCTATCTTACTGGAGAAAATACATGGAAACCATATATCCAATAAGTGTTAATATCCAGAATATATAAAGAAATCCTTCATCATAGCAACAAAAAGGTGAACAACCCGATTAACAAATGGGCAAAAGACTTGAATAGACATCTCCCCAAAGAAGATATACAAATGTCCAAAAAGGACATGAAAAGATGCTCTACATCATTAGTCATCAGGAAAATGCAAATCAAAACCAAGAGATCCATTTCACACCCATTAGAATAAATGTTTATTTAAAAAATGGAAAATAACAAGTGTTGGAAAGGATGAGGAGAACTATGGAACACTCATTCATTGCTGTTGACTATGTAAGATGTTGCAGCTGCTGTCCAAGACAGGTTGGTGGTTCCTCAAAAAGCTAAGTGTAGGATTACCATATGACCTGGCAATCCTTGTGCTAATTATATACTCAAAAGAATTCAAAGCAGGGTCATGAACAGATATTTGCACACCAATGTTAATAGCAGCATTATTCACAATTACCAAAAGACAGAAGCAAACCACGTGTCAATCAAAGAATGGAAATAAATGTGATATATACATACAGTGGGATATTACAGTGGAATATTATATATTCCATATACAGTGGAATATTACATACAGTGGAATATTACCCAGCTATAAAAAGGAATGAAGTCCTGATTCATTTGATAACATGGATAAACCTTGAAAGGATCATGTTGAGGGAGATAAGCCTGACACAAAAGGAGCAATATTTTCTGATCTCACTGATTTGAACAATTATAATAAGAAAACTCAGTCAGAATCTAGAACACAGGTTACCAGGGGACAGGCTGAGGATAAGAAATGGGAAGTTAAGACTTAAGATGTACATGGTTCCTATAATGGAAATGTTTAGGAAATGGATGGTGGTGATAACATTTAGCACAAAATTTTGAATGCAATTAATAACACAGAAATATATATTTGAATAAGGTTAAATAGGAAATGTTAGCTTATTTATGCAGTAACAGAATAAGTGTTTTAAAAAAATCCATGGAACTACACTATGCAAACAGTGAACCATAAGTTAAAGCATGGACTTTTATTAATAGTAGTAGTATAAAAATGGGCTATCTTCAATTGTAGCAGGTATTCTACATCAATGCAAGATGTTGGTGGTGGGTGATATATGAGAATACTGTTTTTTATATATATATACAATTGTTCTGTAACACCCATCTTCTCTAACAAAGGGAAAACCATTTATAATCTCCATAGTGTAAGTTTGTATTTCTGAAATTTAAGTTTCTCTTTACTGTTTAGAATATATAAATCTCTTTCTTAGGATACAATATTAAAAGTAGAAAATGTTGAAGCTGAACTCAAGTGGATTTTTCCATTCATTTATATGCATACAAAGTGGTTGTGAAATTGAATAAGAAATTTGGGCCACCTGGTCTTAAGATCCCTAAAACATAGACAAATCCTAGGAGAGAAATGTCTCATTTAGCCTTCTACATCTTCCCTTGCTGGTGATGAAAACTCTTTATCATTGGTTCTTCTATAAGTTTTTGTTGTGTGCCTTTTACAGGCTAAGCACTATTATGAGTGCTGGAAATGGAGAAACGTATGAGAGCAGTGTTTCATTATTCACAGATATAAGGTCAACAAAGAACAAAAAAATAAAAATATATAGGATAGTAAAGACAAAAGTAAAGTTTATGAATGATGCACATGAGAGTGGATAAATCATATGTGAGAAAACAACTTAGTGGCAGGCTATTTTACGAAAGTTGGTTTCGGTAGTCACCTGCAATTGTTGACTTTAAGGTTGAGAACTGAAGTGAAGGAGCCAGATACATGAAATGCTCTTGAGGTTTTAAAGGACTCTCATTGAAAACCAAATTGAAGGTTATTCTGGCTCATGGTGAGGGCAGGAGTCTGGAATTATTTAGGCGTTAAAAGTCATGATTGGTATCTTGAATTTTCCTCCAAGTAGGATGAGAAAGCACTAGGAAGATAAGCAGAGAAATGAGGCAAAATGAAATAGCTTTTTCCTATTTTTATTAATTCCATTGTTCTTTCTTCCTTCCAAAAAACCTGAATCCTTCTTCAGTTATCTTTTCCTGAGTATTTGAAGAAATTATTTTAGCCTTTCCTTAAATGCAGGTCTACTGGAGACAAACTCTATTAGATTTTCTATGTCTGAGGATATCTTTATTCCCCCGTATGTTCCTAAAGAATATTTTCGTTGAATTTGAATTTGGTGTTGACAGTTATTTTATTACAGCACATCAAAAATATTGAGCTACTTCCTTGTGACCTCCATGGCTAAATGAGAAACCAACTATCATTTGAATACTTAGCCCCCTAGTGCATAATTTCTTTCCAGCTGCTTTTAAGATGTTTTTCTTTTTCTTTAATTTTCAGTACTTTGATTATGATGTGACTCAGAGTGAATTTTTGTTTGGAATTCTCCAGTTTGGGGTTCATGCAGTTTCTTTAGAATGTAGATGTAGGTCTGAGGCCTAATTTGGGAAATTTTCAGCCATCAGCTTTTGTTTCTTTGTTTTTTTTTTTAGTACACACATATTTACACTCTCTTTTGGGACTCCCATTATTGTAATTTTCCCTCAGGTCCCAGAAACTCTGTTCATGTTTTTTTTTTCCCCCCATGTATTTTCCACCTAGGTAATTGCTATTGCTCTTACTTCATGTTCATGAATTCCTTCTTTTAGCATATATAATCTATTACTGAGCTCATCAAAAGACTATCAAAAAATGTTATATTTTCAATTCTATATCTCCCACTAAGTTATTAAAAATGATTGCTAAATAATTCCAACATCAGTATTATCTTGGTGTTGACATCTGCTGAATTCCTCTTCTCTTGTGAGATTTTCCTTATTTTTAGTAGGTAGAGTGATTTTCAATTTTATCCTGGAAATTTTGGGTATTATTACTTAAGGCCTAGAATTTTACATAATTCTTCTATTTCAGTAGAGCCCATTACTGACATACAGGATACAAGTCCAGATTTCACACTTGGCCTCCACTGACCCTATAGGAAAAGGTATAATTTCCTTGTTATCTCAGGAGGTTGTTGGAAGGCTAGGCTCCTCACTTGGCATTTGCTGATTAGGGTTGGGAGGTCTTTGGTTAATTCTTTGATGTTCTTTTAGAGTAGATAACGCATTGTAAGAAAATGATGTTTCTGTCATCCTAGGTTGCTCCTTTCCCAAGCTGTAGGTATGAGAGAGCAGACTCTTTCAGAATTTTTGTCTGAACCTGATATTGTTTCTGGGTTGCAGTCTTCTCCAATGTCCAGTCAAGTTATATAAGGGGCAATGAGAAACCCAACAACCGCAATGTTGTGTTAAAACTTGAGTCCCAAATTCTTAGTGAGTTCTACCTCTTGCCCCATTTCTGAGTCTTCTTAGTTTCCTTCTACATAATATATCCAGGATTTTACTTTGTTCTTATCAGGAGAAAATAGGCAGAAGTGTTTCTACCATATTTTGTCCAGTACAGGGAAACAACAAATCCATTTTTACTTTATTGAAACAGTATTTTAAAAAAATTTCCAAGGAGTTTCTTGGAATGTTCTAACATTTCTTTCATAACAAAAATGAAAATCAAGAAAAATGTCTAGGAATCAAAAGGGCACTGAAGTGTGCTACATAAAACATAAGAGGTTATTTCTTTCTTTAATTAATTATCCTTTTCTACAGTGTTTTCTCATGAAGAAAAACAATTTTTAATACTGGAATGTTGCAAAGCAAACACATTTATAAATCCTTTTATGTGCTTTAATGTGGATGAAAAGAAGTTCTGAGAAATGGTGTGCCTTTCACTTTATATGATTATAATTTCTACAGTGAATCATTACTGTCATTAGAAATCACACAAGTCTTGCTATTATATATAGTGCTCTATTTTTATTGCCTCAATTTAACTTGTTAGGTGATTCAGTCTCTCAATAAACAACTTTTAGATTCTAAAGGAAAATGTAGGCCCCTCCAGCTACTGACAATGGAGATTAACCTCATTTCCACGAGGGGAATACGCTCCATGAATGTCAGTGCAGTATCAATGTCAGGCCTACTACGTACTTCAGGGTGCACACGTGTGACATGTAGAAACGGAGAGTGGTCAGAGCCACCAAAATGCTCAGGTCAGTGCTTCACTCCTCTAGAGATCCTGGAAAATGAGAGTAATGAGAATCAACTTTGACTGTTTATGATTGAATTTCATGGAGTAACAAATGACCATTCTGTTGAGTGCTTGACTACTAAATATTAATAAGTGAGGAAATAAAGTTTGGAAAATCACTATTCAAATACAGTGGTAATGGTAGGTTTTTAAATGTAAGACTTTTAATATGATAATTCACATTATGGATCCTTGATAATAACATCCAATTACCACCTATTAACCATAGTATCTTATTTTTATGTCATTTATATTTTCACATTTAAAAAATCTACATTAAAGTTTTTCATAAAAATGATTTGGAAAAGATTTTGTGAAAGGATTCCTGAGTTAGTACCACATTAAAACTTGGCAAACCATCATGTTAAGTATCCTACTCAAAAAACATCTACAGCAAGAAATTAGATGAATTCATTTCAAAACTTTCTTGTGTCCATCACTCTTATAACTCTCTCAAAGCTTTCTGTATAACTTCTGAAGATTTCTGAGTCTCTCTATTTCAGAAAGAAATGAAAAGATACGGTAGTCTCCATCTTCAAAATAATATCAATTCATAAATATGTAAGGCCAACTAAGTCACATCTTAAGCTATTGATACGATATCTGGATATCTGTCATTATGCATCAGTACCTAATATTAACCTACTTATACATTAATAGATAAATATATTGAATCTCATGACATGATGTGTAGTTTCTACAAAATGTCTCTCATAGTCCAGGATACAAAAAAATCATAAAGAGGAATTAGAATCCAGTTGGGTGAATAAGTATCATACCTTGTCATATAAAGTTGTAGATGATCAATACTGGGTATAATCACACACACACACACACACACACACACAAACACACTCATGCAATCCTTTGAACTCAGAATGAATGTTTATAGATGAAAAGATTAACAGAAAATAAAATACAATATTTACGATGACTATATCTGGGTTAAAGTTAATAGGTACAAGAATTGATGTTTAACTCCTTCAGGTGATGCATATGCTCCATTTAAAAAAATTTTTTTTTAAATTTTAACCCTTGAATAACAAGAATATGTTATTTAATAATAAGTACAACTGAAAAGCTAAGAAGTACATTTGGAGAAGTATAAATACCTTGTTGGTAATGATCTTGAGACTTATAACATATTCATGATTTCCTCAATGATGAAGTGTCTTGGAAATTATTCAACAACAGCATTGTGAATTTATTTTTTGTGTGTGTTCATACATTTCAAACAACATTAATGAGAAAAAGTCACTCTTGGCTAGAAATGTTTTAATTTATTCAAAACTCAAACCTCTAAAAATGAACCTCAATCCTATTCCTGAAATTTAAAAGGAATCTGTAGGAACTACAGCACTAATGAAGTTGGGTTGAGGAACTTGCCTAGTGAAACCGCTGACCATCTGGCTAGGAGGCATCATTTAGGGAGTGCATCCCCACTTCTTGCTGCAGACCACAACCAGAGACCCAGTGTCTCCCCAAAGAACAATACTTTAGTGCAAGAGCACTTTGTGAAAGATGCTGTGTGCATTATTTTGTCATGTTAGAGACACATTGATGCTTCATAACAGCCCGACCCTGTCCCTGAACATTTACATCTCCCTTGCAGCAAAAGATGATTTTTGAGGTGATCCTTTGGCATTAAATGGGTGTAAAGTTTCTCATCAACAAGTTAGTACTATTATCTTTAGACGTGATAGCTTAATAACAGTCATGAGATCTATACAACAGTATATGGAAAATTATATATGGAATATATACCCAGAACACATGTTTTCTCCTAACTTGTAAACTTATAGAACACATAGAATAACAGTATAGTAAACACTGGTAGAGCCAAAGTCTAGATTCAACCATTGTTAAAAATGTGCCATACATGTTGTCTGGAGTTATCTGTCTATACATTTTTCCAGTTGCGTGTATGAATGTGAATGTATAACCATGAGAAAATAATTTGCAGGCAGTATAAAAGACTCCTCTAAATTCTTCAGCATGAGTCTCCAGCAAAGAAATAAATCTGCGTATAAATCATATCATTTTGGAAGTTGGTACTAATTTCCTAATGCCATCTCTTATTCTATAGTTGTTATTTAATGAGAAACTAATCAGTGTTCATGTCTCTTATTCTATAGTTGTTATTTAATGAGAAACTAATCAATGTTCATGTCTCTTATTCTAAAGTTGTTATTTAATGAGAAACTAGTCAATGTTCATGTATTGCATATGATTGCCTCACCTTTTCATTTTCTTTTAATAGACTCTCCCTCCCCATATTGTTATATGTTTTTTTATTTTTCTTATTGTAGTAAAGACATATACTTTTCATGAGAACAGGACTATTTCCTTATAGATTATCCCACATTTATGATGTGCCTGTTTGTTTTCTCATGGTGTTATATAACTTAATCTTATCAACTGTTTTACTATAAACTAGAAATTGCGTTCAAGGGTTGATTAGACTCCATTTTGTAGGAAAATGTTATAGGTGATGCCCTCTTTATTAATCACTGTTCTCCAGAGAAACCCAACCGAAAGGATAGATACACACACACACACATGCACATCCACACACACACACACACACACACACACGTATGTACACATGTGTATGTAAGTACTGAGAGTTTTATCAAAGGAATAGGCAAGTCAAAATTCCATAGCGTATGTTGTAAGTTGGGAATTCCGATGATGGTGAGGTTGAATTCCCCAGGAAAAGCTGTCTGGCTGACGTATAGGCAAGGATACCTTCTGACTTAGAAAATCCTCAATTCTGCCTTTAAGACTTCCAACTGATTGCATCAGGAGATGAGGAGACTCCCCTCATTGCTGAGGGCTATCTCCCTTGTTGATTATAGATGCAATCAGCCATAAATGCAATCAATTGACTATACAGATTCAAATCCATCTAAGAAATACCCTCACAGTAACAATCAGGTCACAGCTGCTTTATCAAACAACTGTACACCATAATCTAGGCAAGTTGTGACATGGAGGAACCATCACACCTTGTTACTGTTTCTTGTACCCAAAAAGGTGGCCTATCTTCTAAGGCTGTCCCTATTAGCAATACTGATTTATATAATTTGTGTCACAAGTTGTGACAGTCAAATTTCTCAAACAGAAAGGATTATTGTTATAATTAGCAAGTTGTGGTTACAACTACATGTTAACCCTTGGGAAATATACAAATTCCCCCAAACCTTTCACCTAACGGTTATGGAATGACTTGTAATGGTTTCCTATAAACAATTCTTTTGTTGACGGTTACATATAAATATTTTTAGTTCAATTCTACTATTTTCCTGCATTTATTAATTGCCATTCTTGTGTAAAGATGACTGTTTCTCACCAATTGTGTTTAAATTTAATCTTAACGTACAAGAGTTCTGTGAATCTTTGTTTTAAATATTTTTTTTTCTTTTGGGATTGGTATTTTATCAAGGATCTGTAAATTTTATGTATTGAATTTGTTACAAGTAACTGCAGTCAATATTCTTTCTGAAGTTGAAATTATCTTACATTTGCCTTGAGATTCCCTCCCAAAGCTGGCCCCTGTTTGCTTTTGCCATCTCTCCATGGTCTTTCAGCATTTCTCCTCTTTGTTCCAGTACATCATGTTCTCTTTGGCCCAAAACCTGCAATCAGATATCTTTCCAAGTAGCTCTAATTCTTTTTTTGGGGAATGGTATTTAAAATCCAAAGAGTGTGTGCTACTGTTGATAGTTGGGGTTGTTGAATACAATTAAAATATCATTAATTACAGGGTTTCCAGGTGATGAGATATTTCAAATATGCATGAAGTTTAAAAGTCATTGGTTTCTATTTGTTTCACAATTAAAGTTAAATATATAGGATTTGAAATAAACTTTAAAATATTTTCTCACTTTTCTCTTCACTTGTTTATTTTTATCTTATACTAGTCATGAAAGGAATATGGCAAGTAAAATAAAAGCATTATTGATAGTTAAACTACTGAATGATGACTGCAATTTTTTGTTTTTCTTTTGTCCTGGAAAGCTTGTTTCTAATTTGAGGGTGACTATGTACTTTGAAAACAGTTGAGTTCATTTTTATGAGTGGCTGTATTATGAGATTGATAAAGTTTTACACTCACTTGCTTTAATTTGTGTTCAATGTTAAATTTGGTCTTTCCTCCCCTTTGAAATCTAAGCATGTTTTTTGACAATGAAAGTTCCTTTGTTTCAAAAGTCAAAATTATATCCAAGGATCCTGTTAATACTGGAGGAGTCTCCTGTGGTTAGTTGCTGACATCTGATTTGTTGTATCAGCACTTTCATTTCTACACCATCTCACTTCACCCATTTGTTAGGTTCTTTAAATGCTATGCAAATTTTCTACCTGGTTCAGGTTACCTTTATTTTCTCTATTGGCCTACCCAACCCCTGGCTTCCTTCTCCTCCCTTTCTTTGAATTTGCTCTGCTTTTCTGGTACCAGGAAATTCTATGAACAGCAACCCGTACAATGAATCTGACAGAGCTTTTCTCATTACATCTTGACTTCTCATAAATAAATAGTATGATCTTCAGGGGTGGTGATGGTGGTGATGACAAGCTGTTGAGTTTGCCTTGTGACAGCATTTTTCATGCCCTAGATCAGGGACATATCAAGGAACAAATAATTCATCCATGATAAAGCTGAACCAGTATGGCTTACACTCATATCACATCCTTGGCTTCTTCAAGGGTGTTCCATTTGGCATTCAAGTTTGGAGCAGGACAGTTGCCTCTTTTCAGGATATGCTAACTTACCTCTGCCTTGCACCCATTCCTACAGGCTAATTATACTATTGGATCAGCGTTACCTGCCTGGTGTCTGATTACTTTCTGAGACATCATAGTAGCCATTTGAGGCTCTTGTATCTGGTCAACTCACCTTTCCATTCCAAAATTATCAAAATCAAGAGAAGAGCCCCTAAATTCACAATACTGGCAATACATTCAAGTAAAAGTTCTTCTAGGAGAAACTGATAACTTGTAAAATGAATAAACTGTTTCTTATCATATCCTCTAGTTTCTTCAGTATTTTGGTCCTGCCACCCAGCAAAATGGCGTCTATTTCTTAAAGTCAGGGGTAAAGAGATATAAGGTTTTGAGCTATTGCAATTTTCCTCTTCTAAAATAAATTGTCCTTAATGGTCACAGTACAGACGTGAGAGAATTTGTTGCACAATGTCATCTGGGCACTGCTCAATTTAAATTTCTACTTTTCATTCTTACTAATGCAGTTCAAAAGTAGACAAAGGATAGAACATTTCACTGGCTTTTCCTTATGGTGCCATTCCTTTTGAACACAGTGTACTAGCTTTCCCAGTTCTGGTTCTATCATGTTCTGATTCAATTGATGAGTTTTGTCTCCCATACTATTTGTAACATAGTTGTGATTATGTCCACAGGTATCTTAGCAAACCAGATATTAAGAGTCAATCCTCCCTCATCCCTTCATGTTTTTCCAAAATAACACTGTAGTCAGATTGTACTGACTGAAGAGACAGTCTATCAAGGGTTATTTTCAGTCAGCCATTTCAGAGGTTCTATGGCCAACTTCAAGTTACCTCTAAGGTAACATCTACAGCCAACTTCATTCTCTCTAAGGACTCATGTCTCAAAAGCTTTTGTGTGTATGGCTCAGGAATTTTAGAGCAAAAGGATAAAGAGCAATTCTGGATAATACTACTATGAACATCAGTATGCAAAAGTCTGTTTGAGTCTCTGGCTTTAGTTTTTCTGGCTATATACTTAAGTCACGGTATTGCCCAGTCATATGTCAATTTTATATCTAGCTTCCTGAGGACCTGTCAAACTGTAATCCATAGTGGCAGCACCATTTTACATTCCCAACAGCCATGAATGAGTGTTCCTTTTTCCTCCATATCTTCTCCAGCACTTGCAGTTTTCTGTTTTTTAATAGTGGGCATTAGAGTAGGTGTGAAATGACATCCAAATGTGGTTTTGATTTGCATTTCTCCAATAGCTAGTGATTTTGTGCATCTTTTCGTGTGCTTCTTAGGCATTTTTATTTCCATCTGGAAGAAATGTCTATTCAAATATTTTGCCTCTTTGTTAATTGGGTTGCTTGTCTTTTTATTGCTGAGTTGTAGGATTTCTTTAAATATTCTAGATATTAAACCCTTATTACATATGCAGTTTCCAAATGTTTCCTCCCTTTGTGTAGGTTGTTTTTACACTTTAGGGATAAAATCTTTGGTGCACAAAAGTTTATAATTTTGAGTAGGTGCCATTTATCCATATTTTCTTTCATTGCTTGTGCTTTGGTTTTAAAATCTAAGAAGCTGCTGCCTACCAAAAAATCTTGAAGATGCTCCCCTACATTTTCTTCTAGGAGTTTTATGGTCCTGGTTCTTATACTTAGGACTTTTCTCCAAAATATGGAAGGAAACTAAGTGTCCATCTACCAATGAATGGTAGCAAAATGTGATATATACATATGATAGAATATTATTCAGCCAAAAAAAAAGAATGAAGACCTGCTACTTGCAACAATATCGATGATCCTTGAAGACATTATGTTGAGTGAAATAAGCCAGAAGCAAAAGGGCAAATATTGTATGATCTCTCTGCTATGAACTAATTGTTATAAGTAAGATCATAGAGTTAGAATCTAGGATATAGTTTACTATGAGGTAGATTGGAGTGGGAGAATGAAGAGTTGATGCTTAACTTGTACAGAATTTCTATTTTGGCTGATGGTAAAGGTTGGAAATGGATGGAGGTGATGTGACACATCATTGTGAGTATAATTAACAGCACTGAACTGTATAGGTGAATATGCTTTAAAGCCGAAACTTCAGGATTTATGTATTACTAGAATAAAAATTAAAAGATACAACATAGAACTGTACAATACTGTGAACCCTGTTGTACACAATGTACTATAGTTAATAGTACAAGTTTAAGAATTTCTTTCATGGGTTTTAACAAATGTATGATACTAATATACGTAGTAGTAATAGAGTGATATATGGGAAAAATGCAACTAATGTAAATAATGGATGATAGAACTATTTTAATAACCTTTCATCAGTTGTAACAAAGGTAACTACTGTAAAAAATGTACAATTATTAAAAAAATACTATTTTCAATAGTAACAAATGTTCCATGCCAATGCAAGTTATTGGTTGTGGAGTGGTGTACAGGATCTGGTATATATAAATGATTGTTTCATTAACTCACAATTTATCTGGTAAAAATATATACATATAGCCATCTATTTTTCAAGGAAAAAAGTTAATAGATGACTTTTCTCCAAAAGTAGTGTTAACTGTTATATGAAAATTGATTTGCTCTCCTATTTAAATTCTTAGGGGGACTCTCAAAGCAAAGAAAAATAAGCATGGCAAGTCATCCAATGGAAATTCATATTTTTCAATTATGTTGCACCCTGGCTTGATGAAGCAATTATTTTCCTTGTCATTTCCCTTTCATAATAAAATGAAATAAATTAAAGGCAAAACAAACAAACAAATAAAATATCTAGAGCAAGAGCAGTAGGCTCCTCTGAATAAATACAAGGACTTTCTGCATTGACCCTTTCCTCAAATTTATTTGTTATACGTTCATGATTTTTTCTGTACATTTATTCTACCTATCTACAGTGATTTGTCTATTTCTATTTATTTATCTACCCATGTACTATTTAGAAATGGTTTTGCCTTTGGTATTGGGGCTAACTTTACAAACATACATTTTTAGTTACATTAGTTTCCTGTTGTATTATTTATCCTTACTCTCTAGCTTCTGCTCTTTGTAAGGTGTGATTTTTTTTTTTTTTTTTTTTTTTTTGTATTCACTACTGCATCCACATTTCATGGTTGATGTTTGTCATGGGTCTACAATTCTGTAATTGAGTTTAGGAGACTTTTTGACTCTCAGTTCAGCATTTATGTTATTATGAGAACAGGAGTGACAACTCCCAGGCTCTTTTACACATTGGAGCTGTTTTACCATAATATAATGCCTATATTTTTATATTTAATGTTTTTAAATATAAATTCTACTTCGGCTGATAATGTCATCAACTTCATTATTATTCGCTCTGTGAGTGTTTGTCTCCCTCTCTTCTTCCTACATGGCCAGCCAATTTTAGTGCATCAACATATTTTAGTTTTTTGAGCCAATTTATTTAGGTATGTTGCTTTTATACACTTTAATGAATGTATTGTACATTGCTGCATTTTAATAACCAAGATAAATTGATTTAAATGTATAGATTTGTCTGAAATATTTACTAAATGACCTGCCATTATGACATTAAATAATTACTGTTTCTCTAACATCTTTCCTGTTTCTTAATATCCATGAGAGAGTTTCAAATTGTGTCCTAGATATTCTATAGATCAATATAAGTGTGTATGCCTATATGCATACATACAAATACCTATATCCATAACATTCTATATTAACTCCAGGCTCCCTTTTCCTTACCAAAAAAACATGATAAATATATTTTAGTTTAAAATGTGATGTTTAAAATCTCACCTAGTCCTGTAGTCAATAATCATATTATACTTGTTCCCTTATCTCTTCCATTCATGCTTTTGATTGCATTCTTTTTACACTGCAGAACAAGTTACTTGTACAAATATTCCACTCCTCATGTTCTCATCCTTATTTCAGTTTTAGCTTGGCAAAGAATACATGGAATGATCATCGTTATTCCATTTGTCCAAGTTTCCCAAGTTGTCTCTCTACACTTACCACTCATATCTGAGAATAAAATGAGTTCCAGGGTCTTCATCTACAACTCCACCCTTCCCCAAAATATGCATCAAGAATATTGAGCCACCTTTAGAAACTGAAGATCACCATCAAATGGAGGAACTCATGTCCACATTTTAGATATTCCCTAGTTTTGTCAGAAAGTGTCCATGTTTGTAGTATTTTCTGAATTCTTATGTATTTATGTGTATTTTTCCATAGCTTAATACTTGAGGGAATGTTTGTTTAGATAAAAAATCCTCAGTTAATATTTTCTTTGCTTAAATTTCATGAAAATGTTGCT
The DNA here is from genome assembly GCF_015220235.1 of Choloepus didactylus. NCBI lineage: Eukaryota > Metazoa > Chordata > Mammalia > Pilosa > Megalonychidae > Choloepus > Choloepus didactylus. The sequence continues at coordinate 64,524,466 of NC_051308.1, read as the reverse complement.
CCATTGTTCCCTTCCTTTTTTGGAATTGTTTTGAGAGGACTTATGTAAGTCTAATTGTCTTGCCAATGTAAGTACCAAGGAGGATGTGATGGTTTTTAAAAATCTTTAATGTCTTTAAGAATTTTTAATTTAGTCAGTTTAAAATATGCAACATAATGTGTCTTGTACATGTACACCCTGATGCAAACACTCTTCATTCAAGGAATAGAGTATTTTAATCACCCTGAAAAGTTTCTTAATATTACTTTGGGATTACCACCTATCCCTGAAGACTTAGTAGACAAAAATCTATTGTGAATGATTAAATTCATTGCATTATTAATATTGAAGGAAAACAATAACTGTCAACTTGAAATTTTCCTCTGAACATGGTAGTTTTTTTGTTTGTTTATTTTTACTGAGGTTAATCATCTAAGATTGGTGAAACTAATCTTCAGGATTCAGTTTAATTATTTCAACCCTTTATATCCACAGAAATATCACTAAAAATAAAAGAGAGAAAATTTCTTCCACAAGATAAGGTGCCCTCTTGTCTATTAATATTGATAAATAACCACAGTTATGAATCTATTTTCCAGTTTTTGAAGCCATAAAAATGGGATTATGTTATACACACTTTGTACATATGTGTGTTTGACTCCTATCGCTTGACTAAATAGGTGTGATTTTTCTCCAAGTTGTTGGCTATAGCAGTATTTCCTTTTTCTCCATTGCTGAGCAATAAGCCTTGTATGAAAATCATGCAATTGGTTATCCATTTTCCTGAAAAACTTCATTTGAGCTATTTCTTTTTTTGCCTATTATGTGTAAAAATAAAATGAACTGTCTTGTAGGCATCTTTTTGTGGGCATACAGTCTGAAATCCTTAAAAATGTATAAATTGTAATGTCTTGTTCATAAGACAGAAGTATGTTGAATTTTAGCGGTAATTATTGACATTTTTGCAAAGGGATAACGTTTTGCTCTTTGTGGTGGTTTGGAGCTTAATACCCAAAAAGACAAGTTCCTACACTTAATGCATTTGGTTGGCTGTGAAATGTTGTATATAGTAACTTTTGATGATGTTACTTCAGTTAAGATGTAACCGAGATGAATCAGGATGGGTCATAAACCTATATTTAGAGTCTTTTATTAGAGAATGAAATTCAGACAGTGAGAGAGAAAGACACAGAGGGAGCAGCAGGCAGTTGAACATCAATGGTACCTGGAAGAGGAGGCAGAGAACAGGAGACTCCTCCAAGTGCCTTGTCATGTGACAAGCTAAGGAACAAGGATGGCCAGCAACCAGCCCAAGAGGCCACTGTTTCCAGGGATAAAGCATCACTTTGATGATGCCTTGATTTGGACTTTCTTTTAGCCTCAAAACAATGAGCTATTCATTTCCCATTGTTTAGCCTGATCCATTTCTTGGTATTTTCTTGAGCAGTCAAAGACATTAAAACATTATCTATTACATTTATAATTTTTCTTTTGATAAATTTAATTTAATTAATCAGTGAACTGCAATTTGTGCATGTGTGTTTTTGGTGTTTGTGAAGAAATATTAGATTACTACAAATATCTAAATATTTATTCCTCATATTTCTTCTTTGAAATTGAAACTGGAATGGAGCTTGGTTGAGCTACATTCTCTTGCTCCCAGCAGGGACTGCTTCTTTTTCCCACAGTGAAGTTTTCCATCTCAGCCTGTTGTGCTGGTTGGGGTTGGTGGAAGCCAGCTGTGCAGTGTAGGGAGCTTTACTTCAGTTCTATCCTTTGATCTCAGTTGTTCTGCCCATTCCAGACTGTTGTATGATGTGTGTTCAGTCAAGGATATCCCCTCATCAGTTGTTCCTGAGTATTTTCTATTTATTTCTGGCTATCTACCAGTTGCTCTAGGGGACTCACTAAATTCCACACCACTCTATGCTTCAAACTTGCCCCATCTCAAAATTCATGATTTCTTGGTGGTACACACAACAAAAAGAAAGAAAATAATGTGTAAAGACATCATGAAAGTGGCCTTTAAAACCTTACTATAAAAATTGGAAATTATAGGGGAAAAATAAAGATTTACCAAACATTTTTTAGGAAAAAAATGTTTAATTTAAACATAGTTGGTAAAGGACTGCTTGTCTTTATAAGGAAAGACAATAGATGCAGATGATCAAAATGATAAAAATCACCATTTTGAATCTATTATTAAATAATTGGTTATAGGAAAAGATTATACCTGAACCCTAAAAACACTTTTGGTGAAGAGTTTTGAAGAAATAGCATATTCATAAAGTGTCAAAAATAACTCCAAACACAGCCTGCTCATTGTAAAAAATTTTCCTTTCAATCTGAGAGTTCTTTACCCCTTGATCCAATGTAGCCAAACCAGGATCACTAACAACAGGACAGTCTTAGAATATTTATTGCCATCCAGAATGACACAGTAAGAAGTAACAAGGTATTACCTCTAAATATTTTTCCAAAATGTTTTCATGTACTCAAATCAATATTGAACACTAATTCTTGGTATGATAAACAGTTGATAGGAAAAATTAGTTAAATAACACCTTGAGAAAGTAAGCAGACATCCAGAATGTGGGACTTTCAATAAGGAAATATCTTGTTCTCTTAGAAGAAGCAATATTTAAAAAAAATAAAACAAATAGGAAGAAAAATTAAAAAAAGATAAAAGAGATATATATCCTATTAAATGATAGTGAAGAGGCATAGCAGTCAAATAAATGGATTTGTATAGTATCTCATTTGAAATAACATCTGTAGAGTCTGAAGAAGAAATGATATTAAGGAATTAGTATTACTCTCCATAGATGTGATAACTGTATTTTCTTATATATGGACATTTGCTTCTCTATTGACATACACTGAAAAATTTAGAGGTGAATTTTATAGGTTGATAAATTACTTTCTATGGTTTACCACTCACACAATAAACAAAGAAATGGATAAAGGGTTAGAAAATTATTGGCAACATATCTGCAAAATGTTAGCAATGGTTGTATCTCAATTAATCATAATTGGGTGTCTTTATATTATTATTCCAACTGTTGCAAGTTAGGGAAAAATGTGTGTCTATATGGAATTTTCCAACTTGCTGCTGAATAAACTCATTGCCTCTGTTAACAAATGGTTGATGAGAAACTGGACATTAATTTAATACCAAAAAAAACACTCAAATATGTTCTGTCCTCACAAGGAGAATGAGATCTGGCTATTATGATACATTCATGTCTCTGATTTGATAACACATTCTGTAATTAAAAGGTGATAAATGATGATGGCAAAAGAAATGCAAAATACAGATAAGTAGAAAGGACTTCAGCATCAACTCTTTCCTCTATCTTGCCTGGCTCAAAATATAGTCATTGTAAATATTATGTTGCATATCCTGCCAATTTTTGTTTTATAAACATTAATCCAGCATTCTCAGTGGCATGTATGTTCATGTTTCTCTCTGTGTGTATGTATGTGTGTGCCCGTACTTGATACTGGATTATGGTTATCTTTTTAGTCAATGCTATCATTGTTATATATTCAACTTAATTTTTGAAAAATAAACTTTATCTTTTACAGCCATTTTAAATTTACAGAAATATTGAGCAGAAAAGTGAAGAGATCCCAAATACTTATATCCATACCCACACAGAGCCCCCTTTTATTAACCATTTGCATTAGTGTGGCACATTTATTACAATTGACAAGCCACTATGAATATATTTTTATTAACAAGGTCCAGAGTTCTCATCAGGGACATTCATTTTATACAGTTCTACGGGTTTGACAAAAGCATCATGTCATGTCATCACCATTTAAGTATCAAACAGAATAGTTTCACTGCCCTAAAAGTGCCCTGTGCTACATTATTCATCCTTTTTTTCCTCCCATGAGCCCTTGACAAGCACTGTCTCTATTGTTTTGCCTTTTTCATAATGTCATATATTTGGAATCGTATGATATGTAGTCTTTCTTTCCAGATTGGCTTATTTCATCTATCAGTATTCATTTCAGCTTCTTCCATGTCTTTTTGTGACTTAATAGCTCATTTATTTATATCACTGAATAATATGCCATGATATGAACATACCAAGGTTTGTTTATTCTTTCATCTATAGAAGGATATTTTTGTACCTTCCAATTTTTGATAACTATGAAAAAACTGATATAAACATTCATGTACAGGTGTTTGTGTAGCCTATATTTTCAAATTACTTGGATAAATACTGAGAAGCATAATGTCTGGATCTCATAGTAAGCCCATGTTTAACTTTGTAAGATATGCAAAACTGTCTTCCAACATGGCTGTACAATTTTTTGCATTGTTATGAGCAATGGATGAGATTTCTCTGTCTCCACATACTTGTCAGCATTTTCTCTTGTCAGTGTTTTTGATTTCAGCCATCTTTATGCTGGTATAGTGCTAGCACTTGATGTTTAAATTGACAACTCTCTAATGACATAAGTTGTTGAGAAACTTTTCATATGCTTATTTGTTGTCAGTATATCTTCTTCATTGAGGGGTCTGATCGTATCTTTTGCCCATTTTGAAATTGGATTTTCTTATTTTTGGGCTGCTAGAAGTTCTTTAATATTTTGATACAGCTCCTTTCTCAGTTATGTAGTTGACAAATATTTTCATCCAGTCTGTGGCTTGTCTTTTATTCTCTTAATAATACACTTTGCAGAGAAGTTTTTGATTTCAATGAAGCCCAACCGATCAATCTTTTCTTTTGGTGTAGTTCCTAAAAAGACATCACCAAACCCATGGTCACCTAGAAATTTTCTACATTATTTCATAGAAGTTTTATCATTTTGAAATTTACATTTAGGTCTATGATCCATTTTGAGCTAATTTTTGTGAAACCTTTTCTGATTTTTGCACAGTAGCTAGGAAAGAGGAGACAATTTAACTTTCTTTAATATTCATTCTAATTCATCTGATTACACTGAATTAGCATATTAATTCCTGAACTGATGTACCTTGGGTAAATTTATTGGAAAGAAATAGAGTCAGAGAAAAAAAGCAGAAATGGAAAACAAGGAAATTATAAATAATATTTGTATTCACAAGAAGGTATTGGAAGACTTTTACTTTTAGGAAGTATAAGAAAAACCATGGAGTCTTACTTTATAAAACACTTTCAGATATGTGACAGGATAAAGTGAAGATTATATTATGATTACCATTAACAGAACACCAATATTTCAGCAAGCCATTTACAAATAATATTGAATAAATGTTCCTTTAATTTCATGAAAACTTTGTGGAGACATGTAGCATCTATGGAACAAATTAGTAACTCACTCAGGAAAATGAAAACTGAACAAAAGAATTGTGTCAAGAAACAGGTTGCCTCAAACAATATTGCAAAAAATTAACAATGGAAGCGCTGATAATTTTCAAAATATTAGTGAAAGATCTCCATTCTCTGAACTTAAAAATGAGATAAATATGCTCAATGGAAGGAATAATTTTCTTCATTAGAAACTGCAGAGTCTCATTAAAAAATCTGAGGTTTTTTTTTAAATTACGAGCATAATGAACACATTACAAACATTCAAATCTGTTGGATGGAGGTAAAAAGTGTTCATAATCTTCAATTAAAATATAAATTAATAATATACTATTAGTTCAATATCAATCAAAATAACTATTTAGTACTCCTTAATCATCAGCTTACTAACAAATTAATCTAAAATTTTTAGGTAGTAGATCTTTTACAAGATATTGAAAACCTCTGTAACAAAAAATAAATCGGGCTTACAAATGCTCTTAACATGTCAATTATTTCTTTTAGGAGGTAATGCAAACACAGAAAATTAAAGGAACAAAAGCAAGAATACAGTATTTTATATAAGACAGATATGAACTTTATGGAAGTAAATGTATTACATGAGTTAGTAGGAAAATTTTCAAGTTATGAGGTTTAGTCTTGTAACAGTTTTTCATGTTTTATGATTATCTGAGATAATAGTTGATTATTTTATGGTTACATAAGATATTTTAAATTAAATATAAATAATGAGAAGTAAGGAATATAAACTAGATGTCTGAATAATCCTTTAAAATTATCCTTACATTAAATATATCATTGATTTTCATTATGATGAGCAATGAATGAATGTTGGCAAAATCTGAAGCTATAGATTTGGAAATGCATTTTTGTTACATAGAAATTTCAGTCATATTTCTGATTTAAGTTCAATACTGACTAGCTGTATTAATCTCAATATTTTTCAACTCCAACTAAAATATCTGTAAAATCCCTGAATAAATGACAACTGCATCATCTCAAATGTGTCTTCTTTGAACATCTGGTACCTTAACTTGGGTGATTTGAACATGGGGGATTCAATCCCGCATGTATTCCTTTCTATCTACATGCCGTTTCTTCCCAAGTCCTGCACATTGCAGATAAAAAGTAGCTACACCCTTAGATGGAAACTCAGGTTTTCAAAGTAGCATACCCTAAGAGGAGAATGGGTCACAAGGAATATTCATTTTAAGGACTCAGCATTGGAACTCTCATCATGTCACTAGTGCTGTATTTCATTAGTCAAGTCAGTTACAATATATCTGTCAGTTACAAGGATACAAGTGGGAGGAACATGGACTCCATTTCTGAACAGAAAATTGTCATCACATTGTAGAGAGATCATGTGGAATGGGATGTACATTGGCTTTGGCATCTTTGTACAACTCCCTCTGTCATAAACCCAAAATAATGGTGGATAAAACAGGAAAATAATCACTAATGATACCAGACAATGAATTCAGAGCTGTTCCTCTAACTTATGTTGTTTAGCACATATCTTTGCCAGAGGAGTAGGTTCCTTTCTTAGTACATCTCAAGCCTCTGATTCATTACATTGCATATTTTCTCTTGTGTCCCTTGTCTTTCCAGTCTCAGTCCCTTCCCTACTATGCATTACAAGGTATACACCAAATGGTGAAGAATTTCAAAGGACAATTCAATGAGTAGCTATAGAGCAAATTTCAAAAGATATTATAGGCTACAGTTTCCCATGTCATTTACCTCCTTCTAGCCATTCCAACACCCCAGCATCAATATATATATATATAATTATATAAAGTTTCAGTATTCACAGACATTTGTTTCACATTACCTTGTTTGTTGCTACCCCTTCCTCCCACTTAATCTCTTTCTCCATCTTCAGGGGTGTCCAGACAGTGAGCACCCTAACTTGTTCATATTGAAAGGGGGTGTTGACAATATGCAGGAGGGTGCTGTATCTTATTGGTGATCTTAAAGAGGCTATTACCTCTGGGTTTTAGGACTTTTCTGGTATAGGAACACTTTGGTGGATTTAAGTTTCTGCAAGATAAAACTTAGTGAGTGAATCTTTTATAGAATCTCAGGTAGGGACCTAGGTATTTGGTAAGGGTATGGCATCGTGTGGCCATTTGGGATATGTAGCTGGAGCTTCCATAAGAGAAACCTCCAGGATAGTCTCTCAACTCTATTTGGGATCTCTCAGCCATTGTAACCTCATCTTGTTTCCTTTCATTTTCCCCCTTTTGCTCAAGTAGGCATTTTCTATCTTTCACTGCTATGGCCAGGCTTATTCCTGGGAATCATGTCCCATGCACCAGGGAGATTCATTCCCTTGGGAGTCATGTCCCTCATTGGGGAGGGGGGGTAATGAATTTATTTGCTGAGTTGGGTTTGAGGAAGGCCACATCTGAGCAACAAAAGATATTCCCTGGGGGTTCCTCACAGGCATAATTATAGGAGGGCTCAGCCTCCTATTTACAACCCTAAATTTCACAAGTGCAAGCCTCAAGTTGAGAGCTTGATTTATTAATTAGTGAGTTCCTAACTTCACTCACTATATATTTTATCCCAAGATAAAGTCAGTTTCTTACATTTTCTTCACTTAATTGCACAATCATCATCACTCTCCACTTTAAACAGTAATCACAACATAATGCATTCCAGAGCTTTTGTCAGCTTCTAATTATTCATCCCTAGTTTAGTGTAGAGTTGGTAAAATATTCCTATTAAATATAGCCTTTAATATGTAATGGGTAGTTTTTCCATACCACTCTGCTGTTATTCGTCTGCAGCAGTGTCATACCTTATAAGTATATCATACGACACTTATTTAGGTTTGTGGTGCTACTCTGTGGGTTACATGCCTTTAAACAATTTACAAACATGTTCACCTTTCATGTGTCACTGATACTTATAATCCCACTAACAAACCATGCCACACCTGACCATTCCTATACCATTAAAGTCACCCTCATTATCATATCAGAAAATATTAGATTATTTTTCCCCATTAATAAATATTTTAATGTGGAAGACATTGACTGATGCTGCTCAGGTTCCCACTGAAATGTGGATTTCTTTAAGATAATTTCATGGATAAGAGCTAGCAATATTCACACATGTGAAACATATATTCTCCAAGATCTTATACATAACCAAGCCTTTGTCTATTCTGTTCAAGCCTTAGGGTTGGGAAATGACAGTAGTTTATTCTTAGTTACCTGTGAAATACCTCAAGAGGCTCCTGCTGAAGCTATTTCAAATACGTTAATGTTGAGCACAACCTTAAATCATAGCTGGATTTATCAGCCATCTTCTGTGAGTCTTCTCTGTTTCTACCATATTTAACTGATTTGCATGTTCTTCAGGTTTTGATATTATCCTCATAACATAGATATAATTTATCATTACACTTAAGATCTGCACTAAGTTCAAATCTGTGGTCCAAATGTTACAATAAATCTGTAAATTCAGATAGCCTTGTATCAACAGGTAAATGTAAAATAGGACCCTTCCCACATGAGAGTGAATTTTAGTTAGCTCTTTTCTATGATTGGAATTGAAAAGAAGGTATTAAGTCTATCACTGAATACCAGTCATTTTCTATTTTTGGCACATTTTGTTCTACATATACAATTTCTGTATTTCCAAGGCTATGGGTAACATTTCTCTGTTTAGGCCTCAACAGTCGACTGAATGTTTCCAAGAGCCATCCATCCTTTTCACAGATTACATGGAACTATTATATAGAGAATTACTACTATCAAACCTCTGGCTCCTTACATGTCACGGATAAAAATTGTAATCTCCTTTAGCTCATCAGCTATGCTATACTGCTTAAAATTAGGCACCTGCATGTACTCACATATTTCTGAATGTTCCCATTTACCTTGTCCAATTAACACTGGCCAAAGAGCAAATCTACATTTCTTCTGTTTTAAAATATTATAGAGAAGTTTCTTAGTTTCCTTATGTTGCCATAACAAAGTATGATAAATTACATGGTTTAAAACAATTTAAATTGGTGATTTCATCAATATGATGGCATACAGCATCCTCTGGGAAAGTCTTTCCTCAGAAATAACTAATAAAAGACAAATTTTACTGGTTTTGATGTCTGGAGGATGAGAGTGAATAGAGAAGGACACTAAAAATGCTGAATCAAAGAAAAAGAGAAAAAAATACACACCCAAAAGAGGAGATTTAGGTCCTGGGCCCACCCATCTGCACTTCTCCTCAACAATAGGTTCCCTTCATCATTTTCTTTAAATTGAGATTGTTCACATTCCATAGAATTATCCAGAGATCCAAAGTGTACAATCAATCACCCACAGTACCACCATACAGCTGTGTATCCATTACAATTACTTTTTGTTTGAATTTTTAGAACATTTTCATTACTCCAGAAAAGAAATAGAGACAAAAAAAGGAAACTCAAATGCTCCCATATCCCTAACCATCCCCATCCATTATTGGCTCATCATACTGTCATAGCACATTTGTTACTATTGATGAAAGAATGTCAAAATACTACTAACTGTAGTATACAGTTTGCAATTGGTATACTTTTCTCCCTATATACCCCTCTATTATTAACTTTTAATTGTGGTGTCATACATTTTTTCTGGTTCATGAAAGATTTCTAATTTAATCATGGACATTGCCCTCCACCAAATTCACTGTTTTATAAATTCCCAACTTCTAACTTCCAACTTTCCTTCTGGTGACAAATGTGACTCTGAGCTTCCCCTTTCCACCACCTTCACACACCATTCAGTGCTGTTAGTTATTCTCACAATGTGCTACCGTCACCTCTGTCCATTTTCAAACACTTGAGTTCAACCCAGTTGAACATTCTGCTCATAATAAGCAACCACTCTCCATAATTTAGCCTTGTTCTATAGCCTGGTAACTTATATTTCATGTCTATGAGTTACATATTACAATTAGTTCATAACAGTGAGACCCTGCAATATTTGTCCTGATGTGTCTGACTTATTTCACTCAATAAAACGTCCTCACGGTTTCTTCACCAACTTGTTTGCTAAGGTGGTTTTGTTCAAATCCCATACATTCCCTCCTAAATAAATAATCAGTGGTTCCCTGTGTAGTCATGTATTTATGTATTCACCACCCTCACCACTATCTATAGAAGGCATCTCCATTTTTTTCCACAAAAAAGGAGGGATAATCAAAGAAGGTAGAGAGACAAAGGAAAAAAAAAAGAGAGAAAGAAGAAAAAAACATGACAGCTAGGAGGCAACAGAAAGAAAGATAGCATTAAACTAAAGTAGAATAAAAAGTCAGACAACATCACCAATGCCAAGAGTCCCACACCTCTCCCTTATGTCCACCCTCTTATAGGCATTTAACTTTGGTATATTGCCTTTGTTACATTAAGGGAAGCATAACACAATGTTTCTGTTAATTATAGTCTCTAGTTTGCATTGATTGTATTTTTCCCCCAATACCTCCCTATTGTTAACACCTTGCAAGGTTCATATTCATTTTTTCTCCCTCATGTAAAAATATCTTTGTACATTTTATCAAAATTGTTGAGCACTCTAGGTTTCACTGAGATATACAGTCCCTATCTTTATCTTTCCTCTTTCCTTCTGGTGTCCCACATGCTGCTAACCTTACTCTTTCAACCATACTCAGACATCTTTGTTCAGTGTACTTACCTTGCTGTGGTACCATCACCAAAGATAGTGTTCAAAACCTCTCACTTCTGTCTTTTCCAATCTGTCTGTAGTGCTCCCTTTAGTATTTCCTATAGTGCAGGTATCTTGTTCACAAACTCTCTCATTGTCTGTTTGTCAGAGAATATCTTAAACTCTCCCTCATATTTGAAGGAGAATTTTGTCAGATATAGGACTTTTTGGAAGGTGGTTTCTCTCTTTCAGTATCTTAAATGTATCACACCACTTCCTTCTTGTCTCCATGGTTTCTATTGAGAAACCCTCACATAATCTTATCAAGCTTCCTTTGTATGTGATGGACTGTTTTTCTCTTGCTGCTTTCAGGATTCTCTTTGTCTTTGACATTTGATAATCTGATTATTAAGTGTATTGGTGTAAGCCTGTTCAGATCTATTCTGTTTGGGGTATGCTTAGTTTCTTGGATCTGTAATTTTATGTCTTTCATAAGAGGTGGGAAATTTTCATTGATTATTTCCACTACTATTGCTTTTGCCCCTTGTCCCTTCTCTTCTCCTTCTAGGACACCAATGACATGTACATTCATGCATTTCATGTTGTCATTCAATTCTCTGAGATGTTGCTCATATTTTTCCATTCTTTTCCCTATGTGTTCTTTTCTGTGTATGATGTCATGTGTCTTGTTTTCCAGTTCCTGAGTGCTTTCTTCTGCCTCTTGAGATCTGCTGTTGTATGTCTCCATTGTTTCTTTCATCTCTTGTGTTGTTCCTTTCGTTTTCATAGATTCTGCCAGTGCTTTTTTCAAACTTTTGATTTCTGCCTTATATTCACCCCATGTTTTCATTATACACTTCATCTATTTTGCTGTATCTTCCCTAAACTTTTTGAATTGATTTAGCATTAGTTGTTTCCAACCCTGTATCTCAGTTGAAGTGTAAGTTTGTTCCTTTGCCTGGAATATAACATTGTTTTACTTAATGTAGGTTGTAGTTTTCTATTGTCTAGGCATCTTGTTTCCTTGGTTACCACAATCAGGTATTCCCATACCAGTACAGGCTCAGATCTCAGAAGGGGGAAATATTCAGTTTCAGGTCTCCCTGAGGGTGTTTCTTAGAAGATTGACTCACCCTGTGAGGCCTCAAGCCAATGCACTTATCCTAACTTTCCCAGAAGGTGGTGCCTGTCAATCTGTAGTTCCTGAATGGTATAAGGTATTGTGCCCCCCTTAGTCCTCAGTTTCTCTTTTGGTTGTTTTCCCCCAGGCTCTGGGGTCTGGTTCAGAATGGGAGGCCAGTAGCAGGGCTTGGCATCACCTCCTTCCTCTTTGGGAAAGTACACCCCCTAGGGGATTTTCATTTGCATTCAAATAGGTTCTTTGTTTCTCTGACTCTTCTATCTCCACCTTTGTCTAGGTCAGAGCACTGCAAACTGAAAATTGCTGTGGCTTTCTCCATTGGGTCACCCAGGCTGAGAGAGAGAAAAGGGGACAGAAATTCCACCTCAGGGCCAGTCTGTGGTGCCCCTAGCTTCACCTGCTGGCCAGAGATAGCATCCAGTCCTCTGGGCTCCCCCTCCTGGCACAGAGAAGTCTGCTGGCTCTTTAAGGTCAGTTGTCACTAGATGCCTCTGTCTGCTTATTGGGGATTTGTAGCTTGTATTGAGCAGTCCATGTTTGTTAATCAAAATCCCGGTTGGAACTAGGCTGAGGTGTATTCTCTTGTTCAGAGAGTGCTGCTCTCTATCACAGTGAGGTTTTGCAGTTAGGGCTGTAGGGGCTGTGGATCTGCAGTCTTTACTTACAGATTTTATGCTGTGATCTCAGGCATTCCTCCCAATCCAGGTTGGTGAATGATGTGTAGACCATCATGGTTGTCCCCCAGCAGTTATTCCAGATTATTTACTAGTTGTTCCTGGTTGTTTATCAGTTGTTCCAGGGGGACTAATTAACTTCCACTCCTCTCTATGACACTGTCTTCTTTCATCCCCCCCACTCCCACCTGCATCTTAAGACTCACAGAGGAACAGCATGAGCTGGGTCTCTCTGGCTATGAATTCAGACCATTAAGCCACTGAAAACAGCAAGTTGGAACCCCATGCATATCTGGGCATAGGGACCCAAGTCTGCAGAGACTCAGGGTGGAAAAAAAGTGGCTAAGGAGTGCCACAGATATGATCAGGGTGTATATTTCTTTTAAATGTGCTGTTGAATTCATTTTGCTTGCATTTTTGTTAAAGATTTTTGTATCTATATTCATTGGAGTAATTGGTCTATAATTTTCTTTTCTTGTAGCATCTTTATCTGGGTTTGGTATTCCAGTGATATGGGCTTCACTGAATGAGTTAGGTAGTATTCCTTCCTCTTCAATTGTTTTTATAAGAATATGATGCAGGATTTGTATTCATTCTTCTTGGAACTATTGGGAGAATTCACTGTGAAGCCATCTGGTCCTGGGCTTTTCTATTTTTAGAGGTTTCTGATGACCAGTTCAATCTCTTTACTAGTGCTTGTTTTATTGAAGTATTCTATTTCTTTTAGAATCAGACTAGGTTGCTCATATATATCTAGGAAATTGTCTGTTTTATCTTAATTGTCCATAGAGTTGTTCTTAGTATCCTCTTAAGATACTTTTTATTTTGGTGGGATCAGTAGTCATTTCCCCTCCTCTCATTTCTGATTTTATTTATTTGAACCTTTCCTCTTTTTTTATTTATCAGTCTAGCCAAGGATTTACCAATTTTATTGATTTTTCTCAGACAACCCAACTTTTGTTTTTGTTTATTCTATTTTATTTTTGTTCTCAATTTCATTTTTATTTCTGTCCAATTTTGTTATTTCTCTCACTCTGTTTTCTTTTGGTTAGTTTGCTGTTCTTTTCTTATTTCTCCCAGGTATGCAATTAGATCTTCCATTTTAGCTGTTTCTTCTTTCTTTTTAGGCACTTAGGGCTATAAATTCCCATCTCAGCACTGCCTTCACTGTATCCCATAAGTTTTGATAAACTTTCTTCTCATTTTCACTTGTCACAAGATATTTACTGATTTCTCTTGTAACTTCTTTTATCCACTGATTGTTTAATACTGTATTAACTCCGCATATTTCTGTCTTTTCCAGTTCACCATGTGTTGATTTTCAGCTTCATTCTGTCATAATGAGAGAAAGTGTTTTCTATAATTTCAAACTTTTAAAATATTGAGGCTTGATTTATGTGGTATATCCTGGAGAATTATCCATGAACACTTGAGAAGAATGTATATCCTGCTGTTTTAGGCTGCAATGTTCTGTAAATGTTCTGTAAATGTTCTGCAATGTTCTGTAACTGTTGTTGGGTATAGTTCATATATATCCTTATTGATCCTTATTCTAGATGTTTGATCTATTGCTGTGAGTAGTGTATTTAAGTCTCCAGCTATTACTGCGGAGCTGTCTATTTTTCTCTTTTGTGTTGCCAGTGTTTGTGGCACCCTCGTTAGGTACATTCATTTTTTTGATTTTTATTTCTTCTTCATGGATTACCACTTTCTTAATATATAGTGTCCTTCTTTGTCTCTTTTTTTTTTAAATTTTTATTGGGATTGTTCAGATACCATACAATTATCCAAAGATCCAAAGTGTACAATCAGTTGCTCCTGGTATCCTCATACAGCTGTGCATCCATCACCACACTTAATTTTTATTCAATTTTTAGAAAATTTTCAATACTCCAGACAAGAAATAAAGTGAAAGATGAAAAAAGAAAAGAAAAAAAAAAGAAAAGGAAACTCGAATCCTCCCATATCCCTAACCAACCCCCCTCAATTGTTGACTCATAGTACTGGTATAGTACATTTGTTACTGTTTATGAAAGAATGTTGGAATACTACTAACTGTGGTATATAGTTTGCAATAGGTATATATTTCTTCCCTATATGCCCCTCTATTATTAACTTCTTGTTATTGTCATACACTTGCTCTGGTTCATGGAAGAGTTTTCTAATATTTGTGCAGTCAATCATGGACACTGCTCACCATAGGATTCAGTTTTATACATTCTCATCTTTTGACCTCCAACTTTCCTTCCGGTGACATATATGGCTCTGAGCTTCCCCTTCCCACCTCATTCACACACCATTCAGCACTGTTAGTTATTCTCACATCTTGCTACTGACATCTCTGTTCATTTCCAAACATTTAAGTTCATTCTAGTTGAATACTCTGCCCATACTAAGCAACCACTCCCCATTCTTAAGCCTCATCCTATATCTTGTTACCTTATATTTCATGTCTATGAGTTTACATATTATAATTAGTTCTTATCAGTGAGACCCTGCAATATTTGTCCTTATGTGTCTGGCTTATTTCACTCAATATATTGCCCTCAAGGTTTTGTCATCAACCCATTTTTTTTTAAGAAGGTTTTGCTCACACACCATACATTTCATCCTAAGTAAACAATTTATTGTTCTCTGTATGGTCACAAATTTATGTGTTCAAAACCTTCACCACTACCTATATAAGGGCATCTACATTTCTTCCACAAGGCAGGAGGGAGAGTCAAAGAAGGTAGAGAGGCAAAAGAAAGAGGAAAACAAATGACAGCTAGGAAATAGCAAAAAGAAAAGCAACCTTCAGTCAAACTAGTGAAGAGTCAGACAGCAGCATGAATGTCAAGTGTCTAACATGCCTCCCCTATCCCCCCCTTGTATGCATTTACCTTGGTATATCACCTTTATTACATTAAAGGAAGCTTCATACAATGATTCTTTTAGTTACAGTCTCTAGTTTACATTGATTGCATCCCTCCCCCAATGCCTCCCCATTTTCAACACCTTGCAAGGTTGACATTTGCTTGTTCTCCCTCATAAAAGAACATATTTTTACATTTTATCACAATTGTTGAACACTCTAGATTTCACCAAGTTACACAGTCCCATTCTTTATCTTTCCTCCTTTCTTTTGGTGTCTCACATGCTCCCAACCTTCCTTTCTCAACCGTATTCATAGTTATCTTTGTTCAGCATACTTACATTGCTGTGCTACCATCTCCCAAAATTGTTTTCCAAACCACGCACTCCTATCTTCTCTTATTACTCTGTAGTGCTCCCTTTAGTATTTCCTGTAGGGTGGGTGTCTTGTTCACAAAGTCTCTCATTGTCTGTCAGAAAATATTTTGAGCTCTCCCTCATACTTGAAGGAATGCTTTGCTGAATATAGGATTCTTGGTTGGCAGTTTTTCTCTTTCAGTATCTTAAATATATCACACCACTTCCTTCTTGCCTCCATGGTTTCTGCTGAGAGATCTGCACATAGTCTTACTAAGCTTCCTTTGTATGTCATGGATCGCTTTTCTCTTACTGCTTTCAGGATTCTCTCTTTGTCTTTGACACTTGATAATCTGATTATTAAGTGTCTTGGCATAGGCCTATTCAGATCTATTCTGTTTGGAGTACACTGTGCTTCTTGGATCTGTAATTTTATGTCTTTCATAAGAGATGGGAAATTTTCATTGATTATTTCCTCTATTATTGCCTCTGCCCCTTTTCCCTTCTCTTCTCCTTCTGGAACACCAATAATACATACATTCTTGTATTGTGTTTCATTCTTAAGTTAAATATGAGAGATGTTGCTCATATTTTTTCATTCTTTTCTCCATCTGCTCCTTTGTGTGTAGGCTTGCCGGTGTTTCTCCAGTTCCTGAGTGTTTTCTTCTGCCTCTTGAGATTTGCTGTTGTATGTTTCCATTGTGTCTTTCATCTCTTGTGTTGTGCCTTTCATTTCCATAGTTTCTACTAGTTCTTTTTTTGAACTTTTGATTTCTTCCTTATGTATGCACAGTGTTCTCTTTACAGCCTCTATCTCTTTTGCCAAATCTTCTCTAAACTTTTTTATTTGATTTAGCATTAGTTGTTTAAATTCCTGTATCTCAGTTGAAGTGTACACTTGTTCCTTTGACTGGGCCATAGCTTTGTTTTTCTTAGTGTAGGTTGTAGTTTTCTGTTGTCTAGGCATCTGACCTTCTAGGCCACCCCAGTCAGGTTTTCCCAGATGAGAACAGGCTCAGGTCACAGAAGGAGGAAATATTCAGTATCAGGTTTCCCTGATGGTTTTTCTTAGAGGATTGACACACCTGTGATTTTCTGCCTGACAAGTGTACCTGTCAGCCTGTCACTGGCTGGTGTAAGATGGTGTGGCCTATGGCTCTCCTCACCCAGGCTTTGGGGACTGGTTCCGGAAGGCAGGCAGTAGAGCTGGGCCCCTCCTTTACCTCCTGGGAAGCTATGACCCCCCAGAGAGGTCACCTGCTTATCAGTAAGTTCTTTGTTTCTCTGACTCCGCTGATCAAAGTGTTTTGATTTAAAAATGGCTGAGGCTTTCTTTACTGCAAAGCACTGTGGGCTGAAAACAGCTGAAGTTTTCTCCACAGAGAGAGAAAGGGAAAGAAAAGCTCCCAGGTTCACCTGTCAGCCAGAAATAGCACCCAATCCTCTGGGCTCCCTGTCCTGAGACAGTATGTCCCCTGACTTTCCCAAGGTCAGTTGTCACCAAAACCTCTGTCTGCTTGTTGAGGATTCACTGTCTGTATTGAGCAGTTAACATTAAAACCCCAGTTGGAGCTGGGCTGAGGGAGTGCTGCTCTCTAGCACCACAAGGTTGCTGTGAGGGAGGGGCTCTCTGCTCTTGGCTCTCAGCACAGGTCTGCAGTTTTACTTACAGATTTTATGCTGCGATCTCAGGCATTCCTCCCAATTCAGATTGGTGGATGATGAGTGGACAGTCACGTTTGTCTCCCTGCAGTTATTCCAGGTTATTTACTAGTTTTTTGGTCATTTATGAATTGTTCCAGTGGGGGACTAACAGTCTTCCACTCCTCTCTATGCCACCATCTTAGCTTCTCATGCTGTGTCTTTTTAATGGGTAGTTCTATCCTTTACTATCAGTGTTAGTAATATAAAGGCAGTACATAATACTCCAACCATTTTATCCTTTGGCTTTTATATGTCATATTTTAATTTAGTCTCTCTCTTTCTCTGTCTCTCTCTCTTATATTTTTACTCTTTTAGGTGACATTACTGAAAGTCCTCATGTCTAGACTCTTATGCCAGCTTCTCTCTCCTTTTTTATTTCTTTTCAGCCTGCAGCACTCCCTTTAGTATTTCTTGTTGGGCAGATTTCTTGTTCATGAACTCTCAGTTCATGTTTATCTGTGAATATTTTCAGTTCTCTCTCATTTTTTAAAAATTCAGTTTTATTGAGATATATTCACATACCATATAAATATCCATGGTGTACAATCAACTGTTCACAGTGCCATCATATAGTTGTGCATTCATCACCGCAATCTATTTTTGAGCATTTTCCTTACAACTGAAAGTATAAAAATAGGAATAAAAACAAAAGTAAAAGAGAACACCAAATCAACCTCCCCAGTCCACCCTATTTCTCATTTGGCTTTTGTCCCCATTTTCTACTCATCCATCCATACATTGGATAAAGGGAGTGTGATCCACAGGGTTTTCACAATCACACTGTTACCCAATGTAAGCTACGTCACTATAAAATTGTTGCAGTTTGGTAGTTTCGGGTATTTACTTCTTGCTATTCCAATACACTAAAACCTAAAAAGGGATATGTATATAGTGTATAAGAATGCCCACCAGAGTGACCTCTCAACTCCATTTGAAATCTCTCAGACATTGAGACTTTATTTTATTTCATTTTGCTTCCCTCTTTTTGTCAAGAAGAGGTTCTCAATTCCAAGAAGGCTCATTCCTGGGTGTCATATCCTGCATTGCCAGGGAGATTTACACACCTTGAACTCAGGTTCCACCTCAGGGGGAGGGCAGTGAGTTCACCTGCCAAGTTGGCTTAGCTAGAGAGAGAAGGCTACGTCTGAGCAATAAAGAGGAACTCTGGGGGAGACTCTTAGGCACAATCAAAAGCAGCCTTAGCCTCTCCTTACAGTAACAAGCTTCATAAGGCAAGCCCCAAGATAGACAGCTTGGGACACCAAACCATCAGTCGTCAATGTTTGTAAGAACATCAGCAACAATCCAGGAGGGGAAGTTCAACATTTCCTCATTTTCCCCCAGCTCAGCTCCTCAAGGGGGCCATGTATACATATTTTTATTCTCTGCCCAAATTACTTTGGGATGTTTCACTGTTTCACAATAACCTGTACAAATCTACCAGATCTCACTTCCAATTCAAAGTTCCTTATAATTATGGTGTTTGAATAACCTAACTATACAAGTTAAATTATTTAGTGTGATGTAGAGGATATATATTCAGTACCAGATAAATGTCTCTTAACTTGGTCTCTCACAGAAGTTGAAGTTTTAAAACACAGACAGTATCATCCTTTACCTTTTGGCCTGATTGCCTTAGTCATAACCAGATTTGCTTCATTCAAATCTCTAATTGAAGCCTGGACTCTTTTGCAGCTTTTTAAACAATTGCTGTATGTGCTAATACTGATATTCATATCTGCCAAGCTCTGAGTTTCAGGTGTCACATGGACACCCAAAGTTCCAGAGATTAAACAGGTAATACACAAAGGGATCAGCATCTCAGAATTTGGCGATAGTCATTACAATGCAGGAATAAATGTTACTGCTTTAAGAGCTTACAATCTAGGGATCATTACAATAAGCATTCCCCTGATAAGCTGTGCTCTATGATTCAATTCTGAGTTTACACATTGTAATTAGCACATATTGGTGAGGCATTGCAATGTTTATCTTTTCCTTTCTAGTGTACTGTGACAGTTTGAATGTATTATATCCCCTCAAACACCATTATCTTTGATGTAATCTTTTGTGAGCAGACCTATCAGTGTTAATTAAATTGTAATTCTTTGAGTGTTTCCATGGAGATGTGCCCCACCCAACTGTGGGTGATGACTCTGATTGGATAATTTCCAAGGAGGTGTTACTCCATCCATTCAGGGTGGGTCTAAATTAAATCACTGGAGCCATATAAATGAGCTGAAAACAGAAGGAACTCAATGCAGCTGTGAGTGACATTTTGAAGAGGAGCTACAGCCAAGAGGGACATTTTGAAGAACGCACAGGAGCTGCAGAAGAGGGACAGTTTAAAGACAGCTGTTGAAAGCAGATTCTTGCTCCAGAGAAGCTAAGAGAGGACAAATACCCCAAGTACAATTAGGAGTGACATTTTTGAAGAACTGCAGCCTAGAGAGGAACGTCCTTTGAGAAAGCCATATTGAAACCAGAACTTTGGATCAGATGCCAGCCACATGCCTTCTCAGCTAACAGAGGCTTTCTGGACACCATTGACCATCCTCCAGTGAAGATACCCAATTGCTTTATGGCCTTAAGACTGTAAATGTGTAACCAGATAAACCCCCTTTTATAAAAGCCAGTCTGTCTCTGGTGTTTTGCATTCCAGCAGCATTAGTAAACTAGAACATGTACTTCACTCAAACTGTTCTTTACAGTATCCATTCACATCCTTGCATGTCTCACAGCTTCATTCCTTTTTGCCATTGCTCAATATTCTATTGTATGCAGACACCACAGTTCACCATTCTGTTCACCAGCTGAGCTACCCTTAGGTTACCACCACCCATTGCAAATCATGAATTCTGTCTACATAAACACCAGTGTGCAAATGTCCATTTACATCCCTGCTCTCAGATCTTCCAAGTATATACCCTATAATGGGGTTGGAGGGCCTTATGGTACCACCTACTTAGTTTTTTCTGAGACCACCACTCTGTCCTCCCAATGGACTATACCATTCTACCTCCCCACCAAGAGTAAATAGGTACTTCCCTCTCTCCATGTTTTCTCCAGCACTTTTTTTTTTTTTTTTACCTATTTATGTTTTTCCTACAATTTTATAGAGATATGTTTACAAATCATAGAATCATCCACAGTGTACAATCGTTTTTGGTATCATCATATAGTTGTGCATTTATCACCACAATCAGCACTTGAATATTTTGATAACTATGAAAAAAATTTTACAAAGAGTAATAAAAAGATTCTAAAAAGAAACATAAAACATCATACAATACAATACAGTAGTAAGGTCAGACAACAAAAATACTATCCCATATCCCTCCCTTATATCCCCCTCTCATACATGTATAGCTTTGGCATATTGCCTTTGTCACATTTAATAGAAGAATATTACAATGTTACTATTGACCATAGACTTCAGTTTGCTTTGATTATATTTTTCCCCAGTACCGTCCTTTCTTCAACACTTTACATGGTTGACATTCATTTGTTCTCCCACATGTGAAAATGTTTTATATTTGTACATTTAGTCACAATCATTGACCACTCAAGATTTTGCTAAGTTATACAGTCCCAGTTTTTATCATCTATCTTTATCTCTGGTTTTGAACATGACCCTAGCCCTCCTCTTTCAGCTTTATTCACAAACATCTTTGTTCAATGAAATTACAGTATTGTGCTACCAGCACACAGTAGTATACTGTCTATTTCTGGATTTATACAATCAACCCTGTTGAATACCTTATAATTCTTCAGTATCAAATGCACAATCTATACACCCTTTTTATCTCTGTGTAACCTGTGTTATAAGATTGTAACTCTCAAAGTTTTCTCATTAATGTTAGTTCATATTAGTGAGACCATACAGTATTTGTCCTTTTCTTTCTGGCTGACTTTGCTTAACATAATGTGCTCAAGGTTCAACCATGTTATTATATGTTCCCTGACTTTGTTCTGTCTTAGAGCTGTGTAATATTCCATTATGTGAATATACCACAGTTTGTTTACCCACCCATCCATTGATGGACACTTGGGCTGTTTCCATCTCTTGGCAATCACAAATAATGATGCTATAAACATTGGTTTACAAGTGTCCATTCAAGTCTTAATTTTCAGTTCCTCTGAGTATATACTCAGTAAAGGAATAGCTGGGTCATATGGCACATCTATACTTAGCTTCCTGAGGAACTGACACACTGCCTTACAGAGTGCCTGCAACATTCTACATTCCCACCAACAGTGAATAAGTGTGCCTCTGCCGCCACACCTCTCCAACACTTGTAATTTTCTGTTTTCTTGGATAATGGCCACTCTGGTAAGTGTGAGATGATATCTCATTGTGGTTTTGATTTGCATTTCCCTAATAGCCTGTGAAGTTGAACATTTTTTTCATATGTTTTTGAGCCATTTCTATTTCCCCTTTAGAAAAGTGTCAGTCCTTGTCTTTTGCCCATTTTTAAATTGGGTTGTTTGTCTTTCTGTTGTTGAGTTGCAGGATCCCTTTATATTTAGGATATTAAACCCTTGTCTGATATGTGGCTTCCAAATATTTTCTCCCATTGTATAGGCTTCCTTTTTATTTTTCTGACAAAGTCCTTTGATGTACAAAAGTGTTTAATTTTGAGGAGATCATATTTATCTATTTCTTCTTTGGTTGCTGGCATTTTGTTCGTAAGGTCTAGAAAGTATTCTCTTATCATAGGATCTTTAAGATACTACCCTATATTTTCTTCTAAAAGTCTTATGGTCTTAGTGCTAATGTTTAGGTCTTTGATCTATTTGAGTTAATTTTTGTATAGGTGTGAGATAGGAGTCCTCTTTCATTCCTTTGGAAATAGATATTCAGTTCTCCAAACACTATTTATTGAAGAGACTGCACTGTCACAGTTGTATTTGCTTCACTGCCTTATCAAACATCAATTTTCCATAGATGTGAGGGTCTATTTCTGAACACCCAATTCTATTCCATTGGTTGGTATATTTACCCTTATTCCAGTACCATGATGCTTTGACCACCGTAGCTTTGTAATATGTTTCAAATTCAGGTAGTGTGAGGCCTCTCACTTTGTTCCTCTTCCTCAAGATATTTTTGGCTATTCAGATCACTTTGCCCATCCAAATAAATTTTGTTATTGGGTTTTCTATTTCTGCAAATTAGGTTGTGGTGATTTTAATTGGTATTGCCTTGAATCTATAAATCAGATTAGGTAGAATTCACATTGAAACTATATTTACTATTCCAATCCATGAACATGGTATATTTTTCCAATTTTTTATGTCCTGTTCAATTTCATTTAGCAGTTTCTTATAGTTTTCTTTGTATAGTTCTTTTGTGGCCTTGGTTAAGTTTACTCCTAAATGCTTGATTCTTTGGTTGCTATTGTAAATGGAATTTTTTCTTGATTTCTTCTTCCTATTGCATATTATTTGTGTATAGGAACTATTTTTGCATGTTGATATTGTAGCCTGTCACTTTGCTGTATTTTATTGATTAGTTCTACTAAATTTGCTGTAGATTTTTCTGTATTTTCTACATAGAGAATCATGTCATCTGGAAGCAGTGAAAATTTTACTGCTTCCTCTCCAATTTGGATGCCTTTTATTTCTTTTTCTTGCATAATTGCTCTAGCTAGAACTTTCAGCACAATGTTGAATAACAATGGTGACAGTTGGCATCCCTGTTTTGTTCCTGATCTTAGAGAAAAAGCTTTCAGTATTTCCCCATTGAGTATGATGTTAGCTGTGTGGTTTTCATATATTGACTTTATCATATTGAGGAATTTCCTTTCTGTTCATATCCTGTGAAGTGTTTTCATCATGAAAGGATGTTGAATTTTGTCAATTGCCTTTTCTGCATTGATCCCAATGATCATGTGGTTCTTCTGCTTTGATTTATTGATGTGATGTATTACATTAATTGATTTTCTTGTGTTGACCCAGCCTTGCATACCTGGAAGTTGTCCCACCTGGTCATGTTGTATAATTCTTTTAATAATCTGCTGGATTTGATTTGCAGGTATTTTGTTGAGGATTTTTGCATCTATACTCATTAAAGAGATTGGCCTATAATTTTCTTTTTTTGTAGTATCTTTATCTGACTTTGGTATTAGGGTGATGTTGGGTTCATAGAATGAATTAGGTAGCTTTCCCTCCTCTTAAATTTTTTTGAAGTGTTTTAGTAAGATTGATACTAATTCTTTCTTGAATGTTTGGTAGAATTCACATGTGAAGCCATCTGGTCATGAAGTTTTTTTTTCAGGAGCTTTTTGATGACTGACTCAATCTCTTTACTTGTGATTGGTTTGTTGAGGTAATCTATTTCTTCTCAAATCAATGTTGATTGTTTATGCTTTTTTAGGAAGTTGTCCATTCATCTAAGTTGTCTAATTTATTATCATATAGTAGTTCATAGTGTCTTCTCATTATCTCCTTTATATCTGCAGGGTCAGTAGTTATGTCTCCTTTGCATTTCTGGTTGTATTTATTTGCATCCTCTCTCTCTCTCTCTCTCTCTCTCTCTCTCTCTCTCTCTCTCTCTCAGTGTTAGCCTAACTGAGTGTCCATCTATTTTATTGATTTCCTCAAAGAACCAATTTCTGTTTTTGTTGATTCTCTCTATTGTTTTTCTGTTCTTAGTTTCATTTATTTCCTCCCCTATCATTTTATTTCTTTCCTTCTGTTTGCTTTGGGGTTAGTGTGCTGTTCTTTCTCTAGTTCCTCCAGGTGAACAGTTGATTCTTCAATTTCCTCTCTCTGTCTTTTCTTTTAATTTAGATATTTAGGGCAATAAATTTCCCTCTTAGCACCACCATTGCTTCCTTCATAAATTTTGATAAGTTGTGTTTTTATTGTTGTTTGCCTTGAGGTATTTACTAATTTTTCCCTTTTCCCACTGGTTTTCTAAGAGTGTGCTGCTTAGTTTCCATATATTCACAGATTTTATGACCTTCTTGCTGTTATTTATTTCCAACTTCATTTCATTTTGATCAGAGATAGTGTTTTGTATAATATCAATATTTTTAAATTTGTTGAGACTTGCCTTGTGATGCACTATGTGGTATATCCTAGAGAAAGTTCCATGAGCACTTTAGTAAAATGCTGTTTTTGGCTGTAGTGTTATACAAATATCTGTCAAGTCTAGTTATTTTGTCATGCAATTCAATATCTCTGTTTCCTTATTGTCCTCTGTCTTGATGTTCTATCCATTGATGAGAGCATTGTATTGAAACATCCAAATATTTTTGTAGAGGTATCTACTTCTCCCTTCAGTTTTCTTACTAGTTGCCTCATGAACTTTGGGGCAATCTGGCAGGATGCATAAATATTTATGATTGTTATGTTTTCTTGATGATTTGACCCTTTTATTAATATATAGTGTCCTTCTTTGTCGTTTGTTTTATCATATTTTGGTAAAAATTTTGGTATTAAAATTTTGCTCCTAAATTTTAATAATTATAATTTAAAAAAATCTATGCTATTGCAGCTTTTTTCCCATTTTTTTACATTGAGATTGTCCACATAGCATAAAATTATCCAAAGATCCAAAGTGTACAATCACTTACCCATGATACCAACATACAGCTGTTCATAATTCACCACAATTAGTTTTTTATTTCAATTTTTAGAATACTTTCATTACTCCAGAAAAGAAATAAAGACACACAAAAAAGGGAAACTCAAATCCTCCCATACCCCTACTGCCCCACTCCATTACTGATATGTAGTATTGGTATAGAATTTGTTACTGTTGATGAAAGAATGTTAAAATACTACTAACTGTAGTATATAGTGTGCAATAGATATATATTTTTTCTTATATGCCCCTCTATTATTAACTGCTAGTTATAAGCAACTGCTCCCCATTCTTCAGCCTTGTTCTATATCCTGATAACTTACATTTCATGTCTATGAGTATACATGTTATAATTAGTTCATATTAGTGAGACCCTCAATATTTGGTCTCATGTGTCTGTCTTATTTCACTCAACATAATACCTCCAAGGTTTCATCAACAACCCATTGTTTTAAGACAGTTTTGTTCTCACACCATACATTCCGTCCTAGATAAACAATCGATGGTTCTCTGTGAAGTCATGTATTTATGTATTCACCACCATCACCACTATCTGTATAAGGACATCTACATTTCTTCCACAAAGGAGGAGGAAAAGTCAAAGAAGGTAGAGAGACAGGAGGTTAAAAAAAAAAAAAGAAGGAAAAGAGGAAAAAGAAAAAAAAAACAAGACAGCTAGGAAGCAACAAAAGGAAAGATAGCAATAAACTAAAATAGAATAGTCATACAACATCACTAATGCTGAATCCCATACCCTTCCCCTATGTCCCCCCCACATATGCATTTAGCTTTGGTATATCGCCTATGTTATATTAAAGGAAGCATAGTACAATGTTTCTGATAACTCTAGTCTCTAGTTTGCATTGAGTGTATTTTCCTCCATCCCAACCCATTTTTAACACCTTGCAATGTGGACATTCATTTGTTCTACCTTATGTAAAACCATATTCATACCAGGCTGCTTTGCATTTTGGGACATGGGGGGTGCTCCCAGCTTGGGTCCAGTTTTTACTTACAGATTTTATGCTGTGATCTCAAGCATTCCTCCCAATTCAGGTAGCTGTATGATGAGTGGATGGTCATGTTTTTTCTGCTGCAGTTATTCCAAATTATTTTCTAATTGTTCCTCACTGTTTATTCATTTTTCCAGGGAGACTATGTAACCTCTACTCTCTATGCCACCATCTTTCCCTCCTGTATTGCAGCTTTTAAATTTATTTATTTGTTTTAACTTTATTTTTTAGAACAATGTTTTTTGGTAGTGAACATAGTTTCTCTTAATAACAGAATAAATATTTGTTGTAAGAGTGGCCTAATTAGGTAAATCAATTAGGTAAATTACCTAATCTTTCTTAAAGGTCACTCTTACACCCCAGTCATCAAACTTGAGAACCGTGTTCTGTCTCTGGTAGTTACCTCTCTCTGCTGCCTGTAGTTGCTTAACTGTTTTACTTTTGAAGTCTAATTTGTCTGGGTACTATTTTTTAATCCATTCTGACAATCTATGTTTTTTTATTGGGGAGTTTAATCCATTAACATTTAGTTATAGTAATATAAGGGACATAATTTCTTCTACGAGTTTGTCTTTTGGATTTTATATGTCATAATTTAGTTTTCTCTCTTTCTCCTTTTACCCTTCCTGATAGTCTTCATTTCTACACTCTTATCCAAACCTCTGTCTCCTGTCTTTTCCTATCAGCCTGCAGAACACCCTTTAATATTTCTTGTAGGGCTGGTATGTGATTCACAGACTCTCTCAGTGTCTGTTTGTCTGAAAATATATTAAACTCTCTCTCATTTCTGAAGGACAGTTTTGCTAGATGTAGATTTCATGGATGGCAGTTTTTTTCTTTCAGTATCTTAAGTATATCATACTTCTCACCTCCATGGTCTCTGCAGAGAAATCTGTGCATCATTTTATCAAGCTTCCCTTGTATGTGATGGATCACTTTTCTCTTTCTGCTTTCAGGGTTCTCTCTTTGTCTTTGACATTGGACAATCTGATATGTAAGTGTCTTGGAGTAGTTATCTTACGAGATGCCCTCTTTGGGGTATGCTGTACTTCTTGAATCTGTAATTTTATGTCCTTTGTAAGAGTTGGGAAATTTTCAGTGATTATTTCATCTATTATTCTTTCTGTCCCTTTTCCCTTCTCTTCTCTTTCTGGGATACCCACAACATGTATATTTGTGCACTTCATGTTGTCATTCAGCTCCCTAAGACCCTGCTTGTATTTTTCCATTCTTTTCCCTATCTGTTCTTTTGTGTGTATTAATACAGTGTCTTGTCTTCCAGTTCACTGATCCTTTCTTCTGCCTGTTCAAATCTACTCATATATCCCTCCATTGGGTTTCCATCTCTTCTAATGTGCCTCTCATTCCCATAAGTTCTGCCATTTATTTTTTCAAGCTTAAGAATTCTTCTTTCTGGCCATCTATTGTCTACGTTAACTCTTTCATATTTTTGCAATATCTTCCCTTATTTAATTGAATTGATTTTTTAATTGATTTAAGAGTTTTGTTTGAACACCTTTAATTACTTTTGTCAACTCACATATCTCAGTTGAACTATTAATTTTTTCCTTGGCTTTTCCATATTTTCATATTTGCTAGTGTGGCTCATTATCTTAAACTGTCTAGGCATCTGATTTTCTTGATTAATTTATTCTGGAGTTTATTTTCACTATTTTACTTAGGGTTTTCTTGCTGATGGACTTTGTCTCTATCCTTTAGTGGTCAGTTCAATTTGTTTTAGACCTCCAACTTAGCTTCTATTTAGTTTATCAGAATCTTTCACCTCTTGTTTTCTGTTTCTTGTCCTGCCTCTATGTAACCTTTTTGTGAGAGTGTCTCCTCAGATATGTTTGACCCTAATCAGGTTTTCCATTTCAGGGAGGCCCAGGTTTTAATAGGATATGTGGTTTCCCTGAGAATGAGGCCCTCGTGTGAGGCCTCTATATTTTATGCTTTCCCTATCCTGTCCAGCAGGTTGCACTGTCAGAGTAAAGAGGTGTGGTGTAAAGAGGTGTGGTGACTTTACTCTTCTACAGACTCTGTCCTTGTTGGAGTGTGGCTGACTGAGCTGGTTTCTGATATCTAGCCCCTTCAGTCTGAGTTCTTTGAAGGAGGCCTGCCACTTAAGCTGGACCACATCCCCCTTTTCTTGGGGAAGTTATGCCCTTTAGGGAAATGTGTTCCCCACTAACTTCATGGCTTTGTTAGTCTTATCTCAGCTTTCCATTGCCTGTATCCTGTGGCCAGTTGCTAATATCTGAGGCTTTCTGTAAAGAGTTGCATGACAATCACTGTGTCTGGGGGCATGAAAGGTGCCAGACCCCTGTCCAGGGAATCCTACAGATTTCACTGCAATCTCAGCCATTCCACCCTTTCCAGACTAGTGTACAATGTGTGATTGGTCACAGAAGTCCCTGAAAATGCTGTTTCATACAGTTCCTGGCTATTTACCAGCTGTCTAGAGGAGTATCTAAATTCTACATCTCACCACTCCATCTTGCCCCATCCCCTTCAGTTCTCCCTCATTTTTGAAGGATATTTTTGACAGAAAAAGAATTCTTGGCTGGTAGTTTTTTATTTAAGAACCTTAAATATATCATTCCACTGCTTTTTTGCCCCCATTGTTTCTTATACAAAATTGGAATATAGTCTTCTCATGCATCTCTTGTATGTGATGAATTGCTTTTCTCTTGCCATTTTCAGAATTCTCTCTTTGTCTTTGACATTTGACATTTGTATTAGTATGTATCTTGGAGTAGTTCTACTGTATTATGATTTATTCCTTTTTGAGTTTGCTATGCTTATTGGCCATATACCCTTTGTCTTTCATAAAAGTCTGGAAATTTGCTGCCATTTCTCCCTAAAAAATACTTTCTGCCACATTTATTTTGTCTCCTCCTTATGGGATAATTGTGACTTGTGTATTTGTCTTCTTTGTGCTGTCTTTCAATTCCCTGAGACTCTGTTTTATTTTTTCCATTCTGTTCTCTACCTCTTTTTTTACCTGTAAGATTTTAGATGTGCTATCCTCTAGTTCACTGGTCCTTCCTTCTACCTCTTCAAATATGCTATTGTATGCCTCAAGTATATTCTTTCCCCCCATTCATACTAGCCCTTAACAGGTTTGTGATTTATTTATTTATTTTTATTTTAAGTTTATTAATTTACATTCACCCACCATACAATCCATCCAAAGTATGCAATCAATGGCTCAGTTTCATCCCATAGTTGTGCATTCATCACCATAATCAACTTTAAAACATTTTCATCACTCTCAAACAAGGGAAATAAAAATTTAAAACAAAACCCAAAACATCCAATACCCCTTATCCCCTCTCCCCCAGTACAGATGTGGTACATTTGTTACTACTGATGAAAGAATACTAAGACATCACTGTTAAGTATAGTCCATAGTTTGCAACAGCTTTATTTTCCCTTTTAATACTCTATTATTTGCTCCTTGTAATAGTTTTGCATACATTTGTTCTAATTCATGACAGAACTATTTTTAAATTTGTATTGTTAATCACAGTCACCATCCAATACTAGATTCATTGTGTTACACATTCTCATTAGTCTTTATCTCTTCTGTTTTGTCTCTCTTTCATATAAATTCTGTTATTTTTTTACAAGCTTTCAAATGCTTGTTTATGCTTATGCTGTGTCTTCCTAATATTCTTTATCTATGCTGTATTTTCCTTTGTCTCCTTGAATTGATTTAGGAGATTTTTTTTGAAAAATCATTGATTAGTTCTTTCAAATCCTGTATCTTGCCTGAAGTTTTAGGTTGTCCCCATTGGGACATACATTCCTGTTTCTTAATATGGCTTGTAATTTTTTGCTGCTGTTGGGGCATCTGGTTTTCTTGGTGAGTTTATTCTGGAGATCAGTTACTCTTGCTTATGGAATTCTTGTTGATTGTCTTTGTGCTAAAGCTCTTTTTGACACCTGCTTCAATTTATTTTAGACATCTAAGATAGATTGTGATTAAGTGTTTAGAATATTTTCATCTATTATTCACCTGATTCTTGCCCTAGATATATGATATTATTTTTGAGATTGCACTATTTGTGAAATTGTTTCACCCCAAGGAGAAAATTTCTTTTCTCATGTTCCTCCTCCCAGAATGATCTCTTCTGATTCTTTTGGGTTTGCCTCTACATGGCTTTAGTTCTCCTTTTGTTGTCTCTACCTGCTTTTATCTAGAGTGCTAATTGAGGGAAGAACATCTTCTGGTAAGGACCTTCACAAGTCAGGTTTTTTCCTGTGAAAACAGGCCCAGAGATCCATGATGGTGGTGTAACTCAGTTCCAAAGTGCTCCTGGGAGGACATGCAGATGATGCCTAGCTTCTCTATGACCTCTCACAACTTCTGTGCTTTCCTGGAATGCAAGTTGATGGTGCTCTTCTGTAACATATTTCTCTATAGTCAGAAGGTGGTACTGTGTCTTTAGTTCTCAACTGACTCTACCCCTGCAATTGGCATAGTTGAGACAGAGGCTACAAGCCACTGTGGCTGGGGCAAGTTGAAACTGTTCTTGTATCCAAGATCCTGAGGTGTGATTCTCCTACAATAGCTGAAAACTGCAATGAGCCAAGAGCCTTGTTTTTTTGTTTTTGTTTTTTTTTGTTTTTTTTCTTTTTTGATGTGGAAGACACATTGAGAAGTCATAGTGTCTCTCAATCAGCCCCACTTCCACCCTTGCCTGGGGAATGGTTGAGGCAGATTTCCAGCTGCTTTCTGTGATGGTTGGTTTGAATGTGTAGCTATTCTGGGATCTAGAATTCAGCGTCCGAGTTCACTAATCAAAAGCCACAGGCACTGTCCAGCATTGACACCCCCCACTTATTCTTGGGGAAAAGCCTCCCTTCAGCAACTTGGCCCCTGCCACCCCAAGAATTTACTGTGTCTCTCAATCAGTCCCAATTCTGTCCTTGCTGGGGATGGGTTTGAAAGTGAGGAAGAGAGGGGATTTCTGTCCTGGCTTGTGACAACCGTAGCCATTCTCACAGCTGGATCCAGCACTCCAAATTTGCTAATCCGAAGCCATAGGCACTACCTGGGCTTGCCATCACTTTCCTTTGGAATAAGTCATCCTTCAGCAAACTGATTCCTACTCCCTGAGTGGTTACATGTCTCACAACACACCCTACTTCCTCCACTGCTGGGGGCAGTTTGGAACAGGTTCTTCCAGGTACTTTCTGCCTTGGGTGGGTTGTAAATTTAGCTGTGCCTGGAGCTGGTACCAAGGAGACCAAATATGTAATCAGAAGCCACAATTTCTGTCCAACCACAATCCCCACCCCTGTTCCTGGAAGGGAACACATCTATTTCCAGCCATGGAGTCACTCCTGAGGTAGCTGGTAATGCCAGTAGGTGATGGTCAACCTCCTCATCCTGGAGAGATCTACTCACAGATTTCATCTCAGTTTATCAGTCTCTTCTTTCCATTCTTCCATGGATTGTTTAGAGTATAATTCTGGTCTCCAGTGCCCCCAAAATAATTGTTTGAGACAGTTTTTGATAGTTTACTAGCTTGCATGGGGGACAAACCAATTCCTGGTGCTCCCTATTCTGTGATCTTGCCTTCTTGGTTCCTTTACTTCATGATAATACTTGGGAGATGTTAGAAACAAGCATTATACCAAAAAAATGCTCACCCATTTCTGGAGGAGAAAAGAATTTATTTACAATCTTGCAAGATAGGGTGCACAGTCAGAAACGTAGTGGGCTGGCACACGCGAGGAAGAAAATGGCGATCTTTTAATCTCCTATTCCTAATGCGCAAGTCCCTCCCCTGTTTCCCCATTGGCTGGGTACTACAGAGGTTACAGCCTATCCAATAGAACTAACTAGCCCATCTTTGAGATTTTAATTGGTACAGCCTATCCAAGAGAGCCAGCTAGCTCATTATTGAGATTTTGAATTGTACAGCCTATCCGAGAGTGTTCATTCAGTTTAAATTTCCTGCTGGAAGTTCCCACCTCTGATTTTACCTCATATCTCTTTACATTCCAGTAACTATGGTTACTTTTCCATATAAGGACCTGGCACAGATTCTCTCTTTCTTCCCTTTAACACAGGGCCTGTTTAAACTGGTTCTGCCCCCATTTTACCTATCCCATGCTGTTTCTATGTGAAAGCTAAACTTATCCCTTTCTTACAGGTGACAATTATCCAAAATTACTCAGTTGGTTTATCTGCCCCAATCTTTGTCTTTCATCTTCTTATGGAATGACAAATACAGGTATGCGGACCACATGATACTACTTCAAAAGTTGTTAAGACTTTATTAATTCTTTCAATCATATTTTTCTATGTTTCATTTTGGAGAATGCCTATTAAATTATTCTAAAGCCCATTGATTACTTTTTTTGCATTGTTCATTGTGAATTTTCTCCACAGTTATATATAACAATCAGATGTTCTATTTCCAGTTGTAGGATTTAAGTTTCATTCCTTTATCAAATTATACATCTCTTCATAAATTTTATATGTATTTCCTCTAAATTCCCAATAGTTTTTCTCCTATATTTTAAGTATATGTTTTGCCTGCTTATTTTTCATTTGGTTGTCTTTGGATCTGTTTCTACTGATAGATTTTTTTCTCTTGAATACAGGTCATATTTTCTGCTTCTTTGCATGCCTAGCAAGATTTTATTATACATTGTGAATGAAGAAGGGGCACTTCTCAAATATGGGTCTGTTGCTCAGCGTGGCTAATACAAGTTACACCAAACCCAGTTGAAGAGGAAAAGCTGGTTTAATTTAAACCAACAGGAAAACAAGTAAAATTATCCCAAGTCTGTCTCTCTGAGTGTCTTTTTAATTGGGTTTTATACCCAGGTTCAGAGACAAAGAGAACTAATCATTCAATTAGCATGCAACAAGAGTGATAGACAAAAGGCTATCTATATCTAGGAGAATTGGAGCAATCTCCCAATGATTTTTTATTTGGCTAAACCCATGAGAGACAAAGGGAATCAATTTAGTTATTTTCTGTTTTCCTGTTTTCTTCAGGAGCCACGTGGCATTTGTGAGAGGTGCAAACTTTACACTTACATGTCATGTAACAGGTTTGAAGAACTTCAGTAATTTAATTATTTTCTGTTTTCCTGTTTTCTTCAGGAGCTAGGAGATGATGAGCAAACTTTACATTTACATATGTTTGCACACCCTACATTTACAAATTGTTCCTTTGTGAGAATAGGAGCTTCCATTGTATCCTGTTTCCAGCTTTGAAGGTTACATTTTACAATTTCTTGCTTGCTTATAGTTTTCAGTTATATTTTAAAAGTTATTGTTACATGAATAATATATTGTAGAGATTATAGACTTTGATCTATTCATCTGAAAAATATTGATTTTTCTTCTAGAAGGAAGTAATATTCCTGGTAGAATTGTATTATTCTATTAATGTTTTCTCTTTCTGTTTTGTTAGGGTAGGCCTATTTCAGTTTACCCTAGTCCAAGTGAATAATTCATAGTCAACTTCTGTGACTTGCCAATTACATCTAAAACATCTGTTCTCTACTTTAGTAGAACAGGTGATGAATTTGCCAGTGTATACTGGCTTTGAGCTCCAATCTCCTTCTCTCCATACTGGACATTCAGTTGCATTTTTCACTTTTTTCAGCCTTACAATAATTTTCTTTTCAAATGATCTGCTTAGAGTTTTCACATCAAACATTCTCAGTGAACAGACAATAAATAATTGAAAGGGAGCTGATAGACACATATTTTGTGGCGTCACTAAGGGACCTCCCTTTCTTCATGCATTTCCTTTCTAATTTGCAAATGTTCTGCCAGCCCAAGATTCAGAACT
Source organism: Choloepus didactylus (assembly GCF_015220235.1). Classification (NCBI taxonomy): domain Eukaryota; kingdom Metazoa; phylum Chordata; class Mammalia; order Pilosa; family Megalonychidae; genus Choloepus; species Choloepus didactylus. The sequence continues at coordinate 64,490,365 of NC_051308.1, read as the reverse complement.
GCTTTGCCCATTGAGATAAGATTCCTGCTTTTCACTTAAGCCTTATCAGTTGAAAAACTGGATAAATAAGGGTCTCACAGTTTGATTTCATTCTTTCAAGAGTGGAACAGCTAATTTCTGCTTGCTTATGCTCACTCAAGCTGTTAAGTTTTATATTTCATGTTGGATTTATAATTATTATTTGTAGAAGGGTGAGCATGATATAAACTATTCTGTTATTGCAGAAGTTGTATATATGTATATCTATTTATATATAATTTTTAAATTTATTTAATCCTTAAAATTATTATGTTTATAGCACATAAACAAATGATTAAATAAATAAATACATAATTATACATGCATTGACTTGTTAATGCATGTATAATTGGTCACCAATTTTTTTTTCCACTTTTATAGTAATATTGAATTTCCAATTTTAATTATCTGTTAGTTAGCCATTCCTTCAAAGGGAAGGATTATATTTTTAGGCATGACAAATATAATTGAGCATAAATTATACATACATGGAAAGAAAATAAAGAATAAACCGTTTAATGGGAGAAGCCAGTACATATAAACATAAGGCTTCAGTGATATTCCCCCAAAAGAAGAGAAATCAATGTATGAATCAGAATAAATTGAGCACTAAAATAGATACAGTCTCAAACACATTCACTAATATGAGTTTTTAAAAATCAGATTGTGTTCCTAAGCCCATGAATATATAGTTATTTGGCTAAGTTCCAAATATACTTATTAGTTTGCAGAGATATCAATTTATTGAAGTTGGATGACAGTAACTAAAGGACAAAGAAAGTTATCATTGACATGGACTCCCAGTTATTTGATATTAATCCATTGGTTGAGAAAGGACCTCACCTATTTTCAAGAATGTTTTGTTTAAAACTGAGCATTTGATACTACTTTTATAGTCAGTCCTTTCCCATTCCCACAGAAGTTGTACATGTGCTTAGCCAGTGATGAATTCCAGCAAATTATTATGAAACCACTTACAGGAACTAAAGCATGTTATCGCAAAACTCTTTGTACCTTGATGTTTACTAAATGACATTAATTAACTAGCTGATTTTCATGCACTTAAATTCAGACTCACACTTGATAACTGCTACTGAAGCATTTGCTTCCAAATAGTGGAACTGGAATATATGAATTTATATACCTTCAGGAATATCTAATATGTTGCTCCTAATCAATGCCATTCTCAGCTTGTGGGTCTCCTCTGCTGAGGGAAAAGGTAAGTTGAAAACAGATTTGAAAACTCAGCTTCTCTTTTAAATGTAGCTTTATGTCATATCTACTTTCCTGTGTCTGTAGTTTTGGCTGAATCAACTTGTAGAAATATTTTGCATTGTGAGATTCTAATAAAGTATATCTTCATGGGAAAATTATCTCTTATTTACATAAGGGGAAAATAAGCTATGTTTTCTTTATTTTCCAGTTCCAACATAGGAAAAGCCATCCAATTCCTTTTATGGATACATGTAAATATTCTAATAAAATCTAGAAAATATTTCATGTTAAAAGCTCAATTCTGGAGTCAAACTTTTATGGAAGTCTTATTTCTATTATAAAGAAAGTCCTGGGAGTACGGATGGTTCCTTTATCTTCATTGTGACCTTCATGGATTTATATGTCAAAATATCAAATTGAGTATTTTAAACTTGTATGGTTTATTGTGCCAATGATACATTAAAAATCTATTAAAATTTATTGTCATCTTTATCAATTAAATATTAAAGCAAAACTAGAAGTATGAAAAAAGGAGTATCTCTTTTAACAAAAAGTAGAATATATAGTCAATTTACAATGCAATGACAATAAATTTTAGCTACTTTACTCAGTTCCTTGACAAACATTGAAGCAAATGTAAATGCATATGATTTCTATTACTAAAATAATAATACTTCACTATATATTTTTTAAAAGCCTGTGATTAAAAAAATCAATGCTCTCATATCCAAGTTATTATATATTAAATGCCCACTTGGACTGAACCACTCTTATGCTCTTCCACAGATATTCCATTTTTCTATGTGATTTTAATCATGGAAATATTTCTAAAGAATTTACACATCATGTAATTCTATAAATGACCTCATCACATAGCTTGGTGTTCTTCCTTATAAATTTTTCCCAGCTCTAAATCATTAATACAAGTGGAATACTTAAGCAAAATATATAAATTTAACACTTTGTTTAGTAAACTAAAGTATGATTATTCATTAACTTAGGATATGATTTAAATATAGGCAATAATTGAAAATAAAGACAAGAACACAGTGAAAATCTTTTAAAAGATTCTTCCATATTTAAGGAATATCTATTTAGTGTTTATAGTGAAATGATACAAAATCATGTAAAAGTAAAATTAAATTTCACAGAAAGTTCAATTTCCTATATCACATTTACAGCATCATATATGCGAATACAAACTTATTTGATCATTGTTTTTATTGCTAAATGCTATATTTATGAAAAATAGTTTAATAAAAATTAATGATAATATCCTGATTGTATGAAGATTCTAATTCAGAAATTTAAGTTTACTTTGTATTATTTGGAACATTGAAATTCTTTCTTAGGAAACAATAGAAAAATAGGAACACATTTGAGCAAGAAGTCTATTAGATTGTCCTATGCTTTTACGTGGTACAAAACAGAGGTTTAATTGGCATGAGGAGTTTGTGAACCTAGGTAGTAAGATACCTAAAGCACAGTCAAAGACGCTACTTCTTCACACTCTAGTGGTGAAAACAAATTACCATTAATTATTCTAAAAAATATTTACTGTGAATATTTTATCTGCCAACTCCTCCCAAGTTGTTGGAGATACAGTGGTCTATGAGAGTCAGTGTCTCTTAATTCACAGATATAATGCCAAGAGGGACACATTAAAAATACGTAAATGACAAAAATAAAGAGAAAATAAAAGTTTTGAATGATGTACATGATAGTATAAAAATTATGAGAATTCAAGGAAGGGAAGGAACATTTCATGAAGGATGGTTTTGGAAGTCCTCTCCAGCTTTTGACTTTAAGGTTAAGATCTGAAAAGGAAAGGCCAGATCCACGCAATAGGCTTGGTGCATTAAAAGACACCTATTGTTTGATGAAAAACTAGGAAGATACTCTGACTCATATTAAAAGCTGGGGTATTAAATTATTTTATTTAGGGCTGTATAAGCTCAATAGATATTATGAATTTTACTCCTAGTACAATGAGAAACACTGGGAGGTTTTAAGCAGGGAAATCACACAAAATGCAAGAGTTTAGAACAAGATCACTCAGTGAAAAATAAAAGTCATTTTTGATCCAGTAGTGTGATCTATTATTGACATATTGCATTAGTGTGGTATCATTTTTTAAATTGAGTGCCATGAAATGGTATATCATTGTGGTTTTGATTTACATTTCTTTGATGGCTAGTGATGTTGAGCATCTTTTCAGGTGCTCTCTGTCCATCTGTGGATCTTCTTTGGAGCCCTGCTTATCTAACTCTTCTGCCCATTGAGTTATCTTTTAGTGACTAAGTTGAAGGATTTTTTATATATATTCTGGGTTCGAAACCCTTATCAGATATCTGGTTTCCAAAAATTTTCCCTTTTGTAAGTTGAAGTTTTAATTTCATGATAAAGTCCTTTGAAACACAAAGGTGTTTAAAAATTTGATGAGGTCCCATTTATCTATTTTTTATTTTGCTGCTTCAGTTTTGATGCAAAGTCTGAGAAACCATTCCTACCACAAGGGCCTCAAGTTGCTACCTGATGTTTTCTTCTAGGACTTTGATAGTTATGGCACTTATATTTAGGTCTTTAGTCCATTTTGAGTGATTTTTGTATTAGGTGTGAGGCAGGGGGCCCTCCTTCAAGTTTTTTTCTTTTTGTCACATGATGATCCAGTTTTCCCATCATGATTTGTTGAAGAGATTATTAATTCCCAATTGAGTTGCCTTTCCCTTGGGCAAAAATCAGTTGGCCACGTATGTGGGGAATGATTTCTGAGCTCTCAATTAAATTCTATCATACTATATGTCTTTCCTTTTTCCAGTAACATGCTGTTCTGAAATTGTTGTTCATATTAAGTTTTAGGATTGGAAGTGTGAGTCTTCAATTCATTCCTCTTTTCCAAGATGGCTGTGCCTATTCAGGAACCCTTACCCTTCCATATATTTTATGAATGGCTTTTCCATATCAACAAAGGAAATTGTTGGAATTTTGATTAGGATTTCACTATATCTGTAAATTGCTTTGAGAAGAGTTGACATCTTAACATTATTTAGTCTCCAAATCCATGAGCTTGGAATCCCTTCCATTTATTTATTTATTTATTTAAATGTAATTTTACTGTGATATTTTCACACACCACACAAACCATCTGAAATATACAATCAGTGGCTCACAGTGTCATCACATAGTTGTATATTCATTAACATGATCAGTTATAAAACATTTTTATTAGTCACAGAACTAAATAAATATAAAAAAGAAAATCAAAAATATCCCATGCCCCTTATCCTTCCCTATTATTGGCCCATAGTACTGGTGTGGTACAATTTTATTTTTGAAAGAATATTAAAATTTTACTGTTAACTATAGTCCATAGCTTGCAAGCAGTACATTTTTTCTGTATACACCTCTATAATTAAATCATTGTAATACTGTCATACATGTGTTCTAGTTCATGAAGGAGCATTTTTATATTTGTGCAGTTAACCATAGTCATTGTCCACCACAAATTTCTTGTGTCATACATTCCCATGTGTTAACCTCCAATGTTCCTTCTGGTGATTTACATACTCTAAAATTCCCCTTTCCACCACATTCACACACCATTCAGTACTGTTAATTATTTTCACAATAATGTGCTACTGGCACCTCTATCCACTTCCAAATATTTAAGTTCAACCTAGTTAAACATTCTGCAATATTAAGCAGCCACTCCCCATTCTTTAACTTCATTCTACATCCAGGTTACCTATACTCTATATTTTATGTCTAAGAGTTTACATATTATAATTAGTTCATTCCAGTGAGATGGTGCAATATTTGCCATTTTGCGTCTGAATTATTTCAATTAACATAATGTCCTCAAGGATCATCCATGCTTTCCCATGCTTTAGGACTTCATTCTTTCTTACTGTTGAATAATATTCCATTGTATGTATATGCCACATTTTGTATGTCTGTTCATCAGTTTATTCACATGGGTTGTTCCCATCTTTTGGCAATTCTGAATAATGTCACTATGAACATCAGTTTGCAAATAACTGCATCTCCGCTTTCAAATCTCCTAGATATATCCCAAGTAGTGGGATTGCCATGTCATAAGGCAACTCTATATTTAGCTTCCCAAGGAACCACCTAATCATCCTCCATAGCAACTGTACCATTTTACATTCCCACCAACAATGAATGTGTTTCCATTTGTTCACATCTTCTACAACACTTGTAGGTTCCTGATTGCTTAATAGTGACCATTCTAGTTGGTGTGAGATGATATTTTTTATTGTTTTTGATTTGCATTTCTTTGATGGCTATGGTGATATTGAACAGCTTTTCAGGAGCTTTCTGGCCATCCATATATCTTCTTTGGGGTAATGTCTATCCAAGATTTTTGCCCATTTTTAAAAATTGGGTTGTCTGTCTTTTCATGATTAAGTTGAAAGATTTCTTTACATGCACCAGATATTAAACCTTTATCACATATGTGGTTTCCAAATATTTTCTCACATTGAGTTGGTTATATTTTCACTCTTGTGACAAACATCTCTGAATCCCTGAAATATTTGATTTTGAGGTTTCATGTTAACCTATTTTTTTTCTTTCATTGCTTTTGCTTTGGCTGTAAAGTCTAAGACAGTACCACTTATCAGTAGATCTTGAATCTGTTTCCCTAAATTTACTTGTAGGATTTTAGTGGCACAGGTTATTATATTTAGGTCTTTGATCCATTTTGATTTAATTTTTATATAGTATGAGGTAGTGTTTCCCTTTCATTCTTTTGCTTATTGGCTGTCCAGTTCTCCCAACATCATTTATTGAAGACACTATTACGTCCTAGTTGAGAGGACTTGGGAGCCTTGTCAATAAACAATTATCCATAGATGTGAGGGGCTATTTCTGAACTCTCAATTCAATTCCATTGATTTACATGTCTATCTTAATGCCATTCTCATGCTGTTTTGACCACTGTGGCTCCAGAATATGCTTTAAAGTCAGGAGGCATGAGTCCGCCCACGTCAGTCTTCTTTTGCAAGGTGTTTTTGGCTATTTGAGGCCCCTAAACCCTCCAAATAAATTTGATAATTAGCTTTTCCATTTCTGTAAAATAGGTTGTTGGAATTTTAATTGACATCACATTGAATCTATAGATTAATTTAGGTAAAACTGACATCTTAATGACATTTAGCCTTCCAATCCATTAATACAGAATATCTTTCCATTTATTCAGTTCTTTGATTTCTTCAGCAATGTTTTATAGTTTTCTGTATACAAGTTGTTTTACATACTTGTTTAAATTTATTCCTAGATATTTGATTCTTTTAGTTGTCATTGTACATGAAATTTTTTACTTGATTACCTCTTTTGACAGTTCATTACTACTGTATAGAAACACCATTGATTTTTGCAGGTTGATCTTTTATCCCACCCCTTTGCTGAACTCATTTATTAGCTCAGGTAGCTGTTTTATGTTGTTTTCTTTTCCAGGATTCTACAAATATAGGATCATGTCATCCGCAAGTAGGGAAGGTTTTATTACTACCTTTCTGATTTGGATAACTTTTATTTGTTTTTCTTGCCTAGGTGCTCCAACAAGTTCTGCAGTTGGTGTTGAAAATATATGGTTACAGTGGACATCTACTGTTAATATACTGTTGGATTTGATTTGCTAGTATTTTGTTGAGGATTTTTGTATCTATATTCATTAGAGAATTTGGTTTGTAATTTTCTTTTCCTGTAGTATCTTATCTGGTTTTGCTATCAGGATTATGTTGGCTTCATAGAAGAGTTAGGTAGTGTACCATCCTCTTCAAATTTTGAAAGAGTTTGGGCAGAATTGCATTAATTTTTCTTAGAAAGATTGGTAGAATTCACCCGTGAAGCCATCTTTTCTTGGGCTTTTCTTTGTTGGGAGGTTTTTGATAACTGATTCAATCTCTTTACTTACAATTAGTCTGTTGAGGTGTTGTATTTCTTCTAGAGTCAGTGAGGTTGTTCATGTGTTTCTATGAATCTGTCCATTTCATCTAGGTTGTCTAATTTGTTGGCAAATCATTGTTCATTGTATCCTCTTATAATCATTTTTATTTCTTTCAGTCAATAATAATGCCCCCCCTTTCATTTCTAATTTTATTTCTTTGTGTTTTCTCTATTTTTGTCTTTCTCAGTCTATACTCATTTATATTCTAAAGCTACATGCCAAAGATCACAATTAAATGGTACAGGCATTTATAATGGCTCAAATGTTTACCTTTACTGGGGTCTTTAATTTTATGCTGCTTTGAACCATTCTTTAGTGTCCTTTCCTTTCAGTCCTTTAGCCTTGCTTGTAGAGAAGGTAAGGTGCTGAAGAAATTCCTCATCCCTTGTTTACCTGGGAATGTTTACTCTCTCTCTTGTTTTTAAAAGAATGTCTCACCAGATATAAAATTTTTTGTTGATCCCTGTTTTCTTTCTGCCTTCTTGCATCCATGGTTTCTAATGAAAAATTGGCACTCAATCTAATTGAGACTCCCTTGTACATAACACATTTTTGTCTTGCAGCTTTCAGAAATACTTCCTTGTCCTTTGCATTTGATACTTTAATCAATATAGGGCAGGGTATGTTTTCTTCATATTCGTCCTGTTTGATGTTCTGTGTGCTTCTCAGATTGCATATTCACAGCTTTTGCTAAGTTTAGGAAGGACTGACTCATTATTTCTTTGATTGTTCTGCTCCTTTCTCTTTCTTCATTTCTTTCATTATGTTACTCACATAATGTGCATGCTTGATGTTGTCTCAGAAGTCTCTTAGGCTATTTTCCCTTTTTATAATCCTTATTACATTTTGCTGCTCAGCCTGTTTCATTTCAGTTGTCTTGTCTCTGAGTTTGCTGAAACTGTCTTCTGCTAGCTCCAATCAGCTGTTTCAACACTCCTGGGAATTTTTCATTTCATTTATTGTGGTCTTCAATTCCAGTGTTCCTCTTAGGTTTCTTGTTAAAATTTATATGACTTTACTAAGATTCTCATATTGTTCATTCTCATAATGCTCATTTGTTGTTTTCCTGAAATTGTATAGTTTTGTTTTGTTTTTCCTTTTTTTTCTGTATTTTCCTTTATCTCTTTGAGCATATTGAAGATCTTTTTTAAAAAATCTTTGTTTGGGATGCTCACATTCTGGTATTCTTCATTGCCATTTTCTGGGTGTTTCTCCTCTTCTTTTGGATGGGCCATCATTTTGTATTTCTTTGTTTGTCTTGTAATCTTGTTGCCCACTTTACATCTTAATATTTTTAAGTGTTAACTCTGGGATTCATTCCCTGAGGTGTCTCTTTCTTGATATCATAATAAGCTACAGATATGAGAGCGATTTTCTTGAATTTCAGCCATCCTATCGGGAAAGTCCATCCAAGGTAAATGCAAACTACAGTGTCTTCCCTGTCTTTTCTGGATGTGTTTTGTGGGCTTGTGCTTAGTTGCTTTGGAGTTCCTTGTTTACAGGAGTTTGAATGGTCCCTCCATTTCCCACGAGACAGATCCTCTTCCAGTTGTTTAAAGGAGGTAATCTTTGCCCCAGATATTTGCCTCTAAAGTTTCTAACATTGCTTTTATTGGTTTCTCAAGCTCTTTTGCCTAGAGGGCAAATTCTGGGAGGGAGTGGCATGCTGTAAAATAATTTCCCAGGTCATACTTTCCCAGAAGAACAAGGCCAGGGACCCACGATAGGAGTGTAGACTGGCTCCGAACAGCGCAGGGCATGGGAGCAGGCAGGGCACCAGGTGCTACTTCCACGGCTCCACAAAGCTGCTTCCTTGATCTGTCCAGCCAATGAGCATGTGAACTTGTCCTTTGCAGTTCTAAGGAACAGTAAAGTCTTTGTCTCCTCAGAGTTTTTCTTTCAAAACAACTCTAAGATTTATGTATTTTCATCATATCTCTTTTATATCTGAAAGATTTGAGGTTGAAAACAGTTAAATTGTATACCCTCTTAGGTTATGAAGGCATAAACGGTAGAGATAAAATTCAAATCTATGTTATCTACTAACAAAGTCCAAACTCTTAACCATCATTACGCTGTGGTTTGCTCTTATATGCTGCAGTAGATGTCAAGCATTTGTGTTTCAAGTTGTAATTTTGTAATACTGGCTTCCAGAGTAGATTTTTAAAAATTTTAAAAGGCTGAACATTTATTAACTCTTTCCACTGATGTATCATGATGGCATTCTGTGTTTGAATAACTCTCCTAAGAAGTCGCCTTTGGTTATATTTGCACTGTAAAGTTATTATGGCATTCTGTGTTTGAATAACTCTCCTAAGAAGTCGCCTTTGGTTATATTTGCACTGTAAAGTTATTATAATTACTTGCTGAGCAGAATTGAAGCCACTAAATAGAGCTTTGCTTCAAAATGTCAAATCTGTAGTAAAGTGTAACCCAAGATTTCTTTAGTTGAATACCGTTGACTTGTGCATCATGAACAATCTGATGATGTTGACTTTTGTAATGAAATATTACACTCAAAGTATTTATCTTAGACCCATACTTCATTTTAATGTCACTATGGCAGAAATTTGTCCCCTGTTTATTGTTTAACATTATACAAAATCTTCAAATTCTTACCAATTCCTTAGTCTAATCTATCTGCAGAGACAGGCAGACATCTTTTTAAGAGCCCCTTTGAGCAAAACTCATTCTTTGAGTCAATAATGATAAATTAATATTTATACTCAGCATAGCAAATATTGTATACTCTGGAGGCATGAAGAAGGGGCTTCCATTCTTACCAGTAGATAGCTGTGGTTAATGAAAACTTTTTGACAGCTGACTACGGTATGTCTTAAAGGCCATGAGTTGTTTTGATAATATGTCTTAAATGATAATATATCTTGATGTATGACTTAAATGACTAAGGTAAGTCTTAAAAGAAAACTGGGAATTTCTTAGATTGAAGATACGGAGGGGAATCACTGTAAGGGCACTAAGGCTTCAATGAACATGGAGCTCTGCTGATACTTGTTCATTGTTCCTGCAGACCCCAGTGTAGGATGCAGGTCGGGGAGAAGAGAGTGATGGGTAAGGGATAGGCTGGTATAAGGTTCTGAGTTTCTATATGCACCACACTGAAGAATTTGGATTTTGCTCACATTGATATGAGAATCATTGAAAGATTTAAGTGGAGCAATGAAGCAACATGGTGAAAGTCTTAAGTTATGCAAGGATGGATTAGAAAGGCAGGAGACCAGGACTAGGGAAAGTAGTTTGTTGCCATAATATCAGAGAAGCAGATTTGAGAGAAGGTAATGTCAAAGTCATAAAAGCAGGTCAGTTACTTTTCAGAGGTGTAATGAAAATGATTTAATTAATTTCCTCCACAAAGTGTTCAATCAATAATTTCTCTGTTATAGTTAAGTAGAAAATATATGATTTTTAACCTTACTTAGTGAAAATACTTATCACAGTAAGTCTATATGTTTATATATATATATATTGAATTTTCTGTGTAAAGAATGTTACTGGCCACCATTTATTTTAAGAGGACTAACTGATCCCCCAAACCAAATAAAAATTGGCAACATAATTTTAAACAAAATTTAACTTCCTACAGCAATGAATGGTAAGAGCAATAGATAAATCATTTATGAAGCATGCAAATCAAAACAGAACTTTTATTTTATGTGGCTGGTTTATTACCTAGTGGAAAAAAAATTGTGTTTTCATAGGCCTATGTCTTGGTCACAGTCCTTTAGCTCATTATTAAAATTTTGGAATTTACTATTATTAGACATTTCCTGTAAGTTACAGATTAAAATTGGAATTGCTATAGCTCATAAAAGTGTTTGTAACTAGAATGAGTGACTTCAAATATCAATGTTAAATGGTTTTTGAACACAGTGAAAGAGGAGATGCTGTATGCACTGAATTTGGATGGAGTCCAAGTCCTTCATGTAAAGGAATGTCATCTTTCTTTTCTATCCCATTTGTAATATATTATATCAATCATATTAATTCTTATAGGTTTTTAAATACATAGTTTATTTTTTGTCTCTGAACCAGAGGATTAATTTTAATAGGAATCTACTCTTCAAGGCTAAAGATAATATCTCTGAAAAATAAAGCATCGAATTTTATATCTCGAAGATCAATTTTGAGATTAATTGTTAGAAGCCCCTTGCTCTGAAGATAGAAAGAAAGAGGACCAGAAAGTTTCAGTAGCTTATTAAGTTGTTGGTTGGTTATCTAAAAGCACCTCTAGAGCAGAGCCAAAACTATAATAGGCCCCTAATTCCAGGCACACCCAATTCTCAAATAATTATATTGCCTCCTCTATAGCCCTTCTTTTAGCTTTAAAAAGTAAATTCTAGTAATATCAGATGAAGAAACCTTCAATTGACAATGGCATTAAATGAAAGAAAGTGGAGATTTTAATTAATTATGGGTCTAACATGAATCAACAAATATGTAGGTGTTGGAAAAAGAAAAATCTAACTCTCTAGGTTTTCATAATGGAAGGAAGGATTTTATTCAGAGACAGAGTTAATCTCAACTGTGTTCTTTGCCTTCCAAAAATTATATCCAGAATATGGTGTTGCTAGCAAGCCACTGTTAAAAGAGATGGTTTCAAATGATCATGGCCTAGAAGTGAGAATAAAGTCAGTTGGTGGGTTTAAGAAATACTTTAAGAAGAATACCAAGAAGATACAGCTGTAGCATGGCAATTACTGTCTGAGATGTTTGCAACCATTCGTGAAAAGGACAGAGTAGGCGTGTAGTGTGGGCTCCGCAGGGTCCAGCAAGTTCCACCGCTGTTCGAGTGAGCTTCCGAGAGGGCGACTTCCAGAGACGCTGCTGTACTGTGGGGGGAAGAGGAGTCGACACCTTGAGAGTCCTTCTGAACATCAAACCACATGATTCATAATTACATGTATAAATCTTACTTCAGTTATCCTCCTAGGAAAACTAGAGTTAATTTTGGAGATGAATTTAAAATTAAAAAAAAAATAAAATTAGCTCGATCCCAAAACAGCTTCTATAAGAACATTTCCTCCTGAACAAACTTCACTTTCAGGCACTGTTAACAAAATATTTTAAGAAAGATATTAAAAACCAGACAATAACAACCCATATTAGCTCTGAGTTAGGCCGAGGGTATGTGGTCCCGCTGTATTCCTTCGTGGTATTTATGGACACTAAACAAAGGCAGGCATTCATCCCCGCCTCTGACAGTGCCCTCCACCAAATGCTTCACTTCCACAGTTCCTCCGAAATAATCAGATAGTTAATTTTTCATCCAATTATTAAACCCAATCATCCAATCATAACTTATTAAACACTTACATGAAATCAGGCCTTTCCTCTGTGTTGAAGGTAAAATTGAGAATTAAACTCTCATTCTAGCCTTCAGTGCATTCAAAGTAAGACTTCAAGTGCTCAGTTTTATGTGGTCTTATGTCTCAGTGTAGTGTGTCCTCTTCATCTAAGTCATCTGATTATTCTAACTATTTTTCATGTCACAGCTGTCCAGTCATACCTCCTACTTAGTGCATATTTGTTTTCACAATGGGAAATCTCTCTGTTTTCCTAGAAACATTACAAGTCCCATACTTGTTATCTTGAATGTTTCACTCACACTCACATACCAGTATACTTTTACAATAGATTTTCTTTCTTTCTTTCTTTCTTTTATATTTTTTTACCATTTCTCAGTTACAAGTTCACACCAACTTAAAAATTCAAGCCTGTTTTTTAGAGTCCTGCTTTATTTGGGGCAGGAAAAGCCAAGCAAAGGAACTGGGAAAGGGCAATCTCTTTTGCAAGAAAGTTTATTACAAGTAGATATATAAAAAGATTCACCCCAAATTAGGTGAACACATACCCTCTTTTAAAACATGCTTCGTTTGAAAAAAAAAATTTTGCACCTACTGGATATAGGGAAGTTGCTAATTAATAAAGAATTTCCAATCTCTATACTTCATCTAATGCATCACAAATGTTTCTGTTTCTTTTCCTACTACACGCAAGGGTCTACCTACTGACATATGATGAATTCCAAATTTATGTGACTGATTTTCTCTGAAATCATGTAACTCAAAAATCACTTTTTTGCTTAAAAATTTATAAGAATTTTTGTAACTAATGATAAAACATAAATTAAATATAATAATCAAATGTAAAGTACTTAAACTTTCTTTCATTTATAAAATGAATTGTAGTTGTCAAGGTACAATTTTACCTGTCAATTATACTTGTCAATTGAGGGTGAACTACCAAAACTTTGGTTTCTGTGTCCAACGTAGAATGGTCTCTAACAGCTTATCATTTACAGGAATAATGAAAGATACAGAACCTGCTAAGTTGAAGTCACTTTTCATCCAATCTATCTTTTGCCTGTACAGACTAATTTTTCTATTGATTCAAATCAGATAGTGATAACCTTGAGTTATTATTTTTCCTTCAAATGACTAGTCGCCATTTTTAATAGAAGAAAATCTATGGCTCCACACATTTGGATGGTCTCAAATGCCATTGATTTGAACAGAGGTACACATCCTTGGTAAAATTTTAATAGTATCTTTTATTTAAATGGAGAATACACAAATAGGGAATTGTCGTTGTCAAGATGGTAGACATTGAATCATGTAACCTACTGGACATGTTCAAGTGTTAACCCACAGTCCTCTGGGTGTGGGATCCTTTATAAATAGGCTCTCCAAAGACCCTATGAAGATGAGGCCAAATAGAATCAGGGAGGGAACTTAATTCATATGAATGATGCCCTTAAAAACAGAGAAAACTTGGATTCAGCCAATTAGTAGAAGCCAGAAAAGGAGACAGATATTCCATGTGTCAGAAGTTGAGATGCATCTACTAGCCAAAGAGTGCCAAGGGTTGCCTTCAAGTCACCACCAGAAAGCCATAGATATTGCAAAGGGTGTGGCCTGCTGGTATATTGATTTTGGACTTCTAGCTTTCCAAACTGTGAGACAATAAATTTCTGTTGTTAAACTAACCAGTCTGTGATAATTGATGCAGCAGCCCTGAAAGCTAAGACAAAAAGTATTTATGTCCAGAGCTTGAGAGTGATCAGCATAAGTCATTCTATTCCTCATTACCTTAGCAAAATTTTCCCAATATCAGTTTGCCAGTCTCTTATTTAAGCCCTTCTTATTTATATCTCATAGCTTTGGACTTCAACAGCTGTTGTAAAACTTGGGTATAACATGGAGTAAAATCTTAGTAAAGATATACTACTGGACTGAAATGGGTATATGAAAGATAATAGGCATAGCAGAATGAAATGATTAAAAAGACAAAATACAGATGAACAGATTTAAAGCTCATTTGAGGTTAGAGCCAATTAATTCTTAGCATCAAACACTGAAAATATATTTTAATTAAAAGCTGTGTTTAGATATCCACATATTATTTTTAATAAACTTATTACCAGTATAGAGATAATATCCTATTAGAAATAAACGTGAACTACCAAAACTTACACAGTATGGCACCAATATAGACGGTTATGTGACTTTTCTACAACAATACTTAAGAGGCATAGTATGTTTTAAGTTTTATTTTAATAACACACATGCAACTGAAAATTTCCCATTTTAGCCACTTTCAAGTATACAATTCAGAGACATTAATTTGCTCCCAATATTGTGCTATACCACTTTATGCCCACAAATGTTGATGATGATGTGGAGAAATTTGGGTTCTTATACATTGTTGGTGGGATTATAAATGGTGTAATGAGTTTGTTGACTCCTCAGAAAGTTGAACATATAATTACCTTATGACATGGGAATCCCACTTCTTAATGTACACTCCAAAGAATTGAAAGCAGGGACTTGAACAGATATTTGTGTACCAATGTTCATAGCACCATTACGCAAATAGACAAAAGGTGGAGGCATGGTATGTTTTTAATGAACTTTGTTAATTATGATGTCCTAGGTTAGGGGGTGTCAAACTGTAGCTCTCATTAAATCAAAGCTGTTGTCTTTTCTTTGTTTGTAAAGTTTTAATGGAACACACCCATGCCTATTTGTTTGCATGTTGATTGTGTATGTATTCACATGACAAAAACAGAGTTGAGTTGTGTATGGGAGATCTTCTATCTGGCCCTTTACAGAAAAGCTTTTCTAATCTCTGGACTCAGTTATTAAGAGTTACAGTAAAAAAATAAAAAAGATTCCCCCAAATCTCCATAGCCTAATAAATCACAGTTTAATTTTTGTTTTTGCTTCATTTCCAATGTAGTTCAAATGGGTACTCTGGTCATGAATTTAATTCTAAGACTCTAATTCTAAAACATCATCTCTCTGTGTGCTTCCTTCTAACTGCTCTGTGGACAGGAGAATATAGAGTTTCACACAATGACTTTTAAACTTCTTTACTAAAGTGATACATATTAATTCATATTTTCTTCAGATGGCCATGTCCAATTCAAAGAGGTGGGCAATTTGACCACGTGTCTGGAAGGAAGAAAACTCAACTGTTTGTAAACAGATCTTATGGCAGCTACTGAAATAAGGAGGTTGTAGAGAGGCGAAGAGATAGGTGAAGGGATATATTATGAGGTGATTGACAGATATGGAATATCATTATGTGTGGATGGCATTGGAGAAAGAAATCAACAGGATATAATTTATCAGATAACAAATAGAGGAGAAGCATATGAGTGATAGAACAGGAAGGATATGAGACTGTACTGATTTTCATGTCAATATCTGTACTACTAAGGACAAACAAATGACATGAACTTCTTCATGTTCATGTACTTGATTATTTTCAGTGGGTATATCCTGTTTCTTTTCAGAAGTAACATGTGATCCTCCTCATGTTGCAAATGGTTTCTTCACACCTGAAAGGACTATACACAGAAGTGAAGATAAAATCACCTACCACTGTAAAACTGGCTTTTATCCTTCAACCCAGGGAAATACAGCAATATGTACTGGCAGTGGCTGGGTACCTGTTCCAAGATGTGCTTGTAAGTTCCGTTTTCCTACTTTTTAATTCTGAAATAACTTTCCTTAAATACAAAAGTATGCTTATTATTGCATATGTAAAAATAGAGCCTTTGTAGCTATTCTTTGCTTTTCAAATCAAAAACTCATTTTTATATACTAAACACTCTTTTGTTTCAACACTCAAAAACACATGTGTGTGAATATGTATTTCTCTAAAAATACAATTCCCCAAATATATGAATTATAAGATTGTGTAAGAATAGTGCAATCTAGCAGATGTGTATTAGTTATTTATTGCTATATAATAAATTTTCCCCAAAAACCATGTGGCTTAAAACAACAAACTTTATTTATCTCACAGTTTCTATGGATCACAAATTTGCGAGTGATTTAGGTGAGTTGTCCAGAGTCAGTCTCCCCTTTGTGTTTGCAGTGAGAATGTTGGCCCAGGCTGCAGACATCTAGCGGCTTGACTGGGCTGGGAGATCCACTTCCAAGATGGCTCACTCATATGGCTTTAGGCAGGAGGCCGCAGTTCCTTGCCGCGTGAATCTTTCCACAGGTTGCTTGAATGACAACTAAGTTTTCCCAGAGCTAGTGATTCCAGAGGAGGAAGCCTCAATATCTGTTATGATCTAGACACACACTATCACTTCAGCCAGATCTGTTCTTTAAAAGTGAGTCACTCCGTCCAGCTCACAATCAAAGGGAGGGGAATGAGTCTCCACTTTTTGGAGGAATGAGTGTTGAAGAAATTGCATAATTTTTAAAAACCCTTACATATAGCAAAATGCCATACAGTTCAACAGAGTATTAGATTTATGGGGATGCTTGCATTGTCCATTTTCCAAATTTTTTCTGTCTCTACAATCATACTCCTTTCCTGTCTATATCACAGGACATTGTAAAGCTGTACCACATTTAAACTGGATATCCATGAAAGAAAATTTAATGAATCAAATTATAGGCCAATGAACTCAATGTTAACTCCAAGCACAATACCAGAACAAATTATGAAAAGCATGATTTGATAAGAGAGAAAGCTATTATCACTGTGAACCTTATTTCCATATACATATGAAATACAAGGAAAATATTTAATAAATTTTTGGTTGGTTTAGGAAAATGGTAGGTGAGGGGCATAAGTCAGTGCAATTATAACTGGGCCTCAGTATATTATGCCAGAGGGAACTTTTGGAATTCCTGGAACACAATAGAGATAATGATTTGTTAGATGGCTTATCAGATAGTTTGCAATTTTATTAAACAACCCAGTCTGAAGAACAGATGAAAGACTATATTCTTGAGCCTATTACTCATTGTTGTCATTGAAGAGTTTAATGGTTTAGGAGAAATGCAGTACAAATACACAACTGGAATGATACAGGGGATGATAATAGTGAATCTGCAATACGACAGATCTGTCAATCAAAGAAAGTGTTATATAATGGACTGAATCCAATAAGATGAAATTTAACAGTGATAGGTTGAAAAAAAAATCTACTGTACTAGTACAAGCTAATTAGCAACATCTTTCAAATCAGTCAATATTTTAATCAATTTTGAGACCAGTTTGAGTCAACATTATGATGGAACCACCATAACTGCTAAAGAAAATACAACCTGCATTGATAGAAGTACAGCAGGTGAAAGAAGGCTGTTCTTAGCCCTGCCAATCTCAAAGCTAACAGATCATAGGTGTTACATTATATTTGCTTTAGGGAGCTACCTTGTAAAAGAGCTAAAGGTAGACTCATACTCAAATAAGGGAGAGAATAGTAAAGGTGCACAGGCCTGTGATAAAAATGATACATGCTTTTCATTATGTCTCTTTTTTGTACCTTTTGGAAAGAAATGATATTAGGCTATTTTGTTTCATTCATATTCTATGAATTATCAAAATGAAGTATATAAACACACTTGTCCTGAGGTCAGACCACTAAGTCTCAATCAATCTATGCTCTACAATATAATGGGCAATTTGAGTTTTTCAGAATCAGTTCTTACAGTCCCCAAAACTCAAGCTTGTGCAAGGTGGAATTATTGCTATCACTAACTGGTATGCCTTGAGATATCATTAGGGCATTTGCAAAACCAGGAGGTAAAAAGAAAATATTATAAATCACCAAAAAGTGGGAATGGAAAAAAAAATAACTAGCAGTTTACTTAAAAGAAATGATATTCAGATGATCATTTTAACCTGCAATATATTGGAAGCTAAAAAAGTGGGTAAAATGTATCAAGTATGAGAGAAATGGACAGTAGAGATGTAGACTAAGATTTTATAACTAGAGAAGGTATCATTTACACATCTTGGGTAAAGAAAGACATTTAGGATAAGCAAGAATGAAAAATGTATCATCCTCATAACACACTGGAAGAAACTACTTGAGAAAATTTCTAATGCGGCAAAAAAGAGACCTCATCAGTGATTGCAAGACAGAAAGATGAAGATTATGAGGAGCAGTTGCTGCAAAATTGTGTGTGTGCATTGGAATATTTTTTTAACTTGTTACATGAGGCTTCTTGAAATAGAAGTGTCATGTTTCATGGAAAAAATAATACTAATCTGGAATTAAAAATATCAATGTGTCTCTAAAACATCCCAAGAAAAGTGCAAAATTTCTGAAAAAATGAGATATAAACCTGTCAATAGACAATATATCACCTAAACATTTCAGTCAAAACTATTTCAAATGTTAGAATAATTTTAAAAAGTATGATTATATGGTACCACATGAAAATAAATATTATGTAAGACACATTAGAAAGCATTTCATTCACCAGCTACAATTAGAAGTCAGTAAGCAGTTCCCCATAAACTTAATTATTTAGTTATTAAGAAATATTCCTAGTCCACTTTTTTTATTTAAGAAATTTTATTTTGAAATAAATTCAAACTTACAGGAACAGTTGCAAAAACAGTAGAAACCCCATACATAGAACTCCAGCGTACCCCGACCCCCCTCCCTTGTTACCCCAGTCCACCACCTTTAACATCCTGTCACATCACCATTTCTTTCTTTCCTTCCCTCCCTCCCTCCCTAACTATCATCCATCATCTATTGCTCTGTCCTCTGAACATATGAGAGCAAGCTGCACACACCTCTGAACGAACAAACACTATAATTCACATATACTTTTCCCATGCACAAGAATATTCTTGTCCCATTAAGCACAGCTAAGAAGTTCAATAAATTCAACATTGATACAAAGCTTACATTGTATATTTCCTTTTTTTTCCCTTATGTCCCATCTGTGTCCCTTTCAGCCTCCCCTCCTCCATCCTCAGATTCCATTCAGGATCATCCTTGGCATTTAATTGTCATCTATTTAGACTGTCATTTTTTTTTTTTAATTGTGGAAACATATAGGCAGCCTAAATCTTCCCATTCCACCCCCTCCCTAGCATTCCATTAGTGGGATTAATCACATTTAGAATGTTGCAATGCTATCACCTTCCCACCATCCATTTCTAGAAGTTTCCCTTCACCCCAAACAGAAACCCTACACTCATTTCTTAACTCCCCATTGCCCCTTCCCCCACTTCTCATAACTGATACTCTACTTTTCATCTCTGTGGTCATATTCTCTGATACTTTCTTTATGTTTAGCATGAGGCTTAAATTTAATATCTTAAATCTATAACAATCTTGTTTTTCTTTGTTAATCTTGTTTTTCTTTCATACCAACTTAACTTCAATAGGACACATAAACTATGTTCCTTTACTCCCTCATTCCCCCACCTTTATGTAGTTCTTCTCAAAAATTACATATTTTACATTGAGTCCAAAATCACTGATTAATCATTACAGTTTATGTATTTTAGATACTGCAGGAAGTAAATAGTGGAGTTACAAATAAAAAATGCGGTAGTATTGGTATTTATATTTACCATGTGATCTTTACTGATAATCTTTATTTCTTCATGTAGTTTCAGTCAATTGTTTCATGTCCCTTCCTTTCAACCTTCTCAATTCCCTTTAGCTTTTCTTATAGGACTGATCTACTGGTGGTGAAGACCCTCAGCTTTTGATTATCCAGGAATGTTTTCATTTCCCCCTCATTTTTATCCTCCAGGTGTTTGTGATTTCTCCAAGTCTCTAATGGTTATTGACTTCTATTTGAATTCCATTGTGGTCAGAGAATGTGCTTTGAATAAATTCATTTTTTTTTTTAAATTTATTGAGGCTTGTTTTTATGTCCCAGCATATGGTCCATTCTGAAGAAAGTTCCATGATCACTAGAGAAGAATGTGTGTCCTGGTGTCCTGGGATGTAAAGTTCTGCATATGTCTGTTTAAATTCTCTATATCTCTCCCTCCTTTCTTTGTTTCTCTGTTGGTAGTGCTCCCTTTAGTATCTGAAGTAGGGCAGGTCTTTTATTAGGAAAATCTCTCAGCATTTGTTTGTCTGTGAAAAATTTAAGCTCTCCCTCAAATTTGAAGGAGAGTTTTGCTGGATAAAGTATTCTTGCTTGGAAATTTTTCTCTCTCAGAATTTTAAATATGTCATGCCACTGCCTTCTCGCCTCCATGGTAGCTGCTGAGTAGTCACTACTTAGTCTTATGTTGTTTCCTTTGTATGCAGTGAATTGCTTTTCTCTTGCTGCTTTCAGAACTTACTGCTTTTCTTCAGTATTTGACAGTCTGATCAGAATATGTCTTGGAGTGGGTTTATTTGGATTTACTCTATTTGGAGTTGGCTGGGCATTTATGCTTTGTGTTTTTATATTGTGTAGAAGGTTTGGGAGGTTGTCCCCAACAATGTCTTTGAATATTCTTTCTAGACCTTTACCCTTCTCTTCCCCTTCTGGGACACCAATGAGTCTTAAACTAGGACATTTTATTTATCTATCATATCCCTGAGATCCATTTCAAATTTTTTCTCCATTCTTTCTTTTGTTCTTTCATTTTCTGTTCTGTGGTCCTCAAGGAGGCTAACTTGTTCTTCAGCTTCCTCTAATCTTGTATTATGAGTATCCAGAGTCTTTTTAATTTGACCTACAGTTTCTTTTATTTCCACAAGATCTTCTATTTTTTATTTACTCTTGCAATTTCTTCTTTGTGCTCCTCTAGGGTCTTCTTTATGTCCTTTATATCCTGTGCCATACTCTTCTTCATGTCCTTTATATCCTATGCAATGCTCTTGTTGCTTGTCTGTAGTTCCTTGATTAATTTTGCCAAATACTGTGTGACTTCTGATCTTTTAATTTGCGTGTTTGGGTTTGAGTTCTCCATATCGTCTGGTTTTACAATATGCTTTAAGATTTTCTGTTATTTTTGGCCTCTTGGCATTTGCTTTACTTGATCCCTAATTTATCAGAACTGCAGCTTGGTGGCATACACTTTCTCTAACTAACCAGCAGATGGTGTCTGTGAGTCACCTATTCCCCTCAAGTCAGTTCTCCCCAAATTTGTCTTTGTGGTGTGTGGGGGTCTGATTCTTGTGGGGTCCAATTGGTGCACCAAGTTTGGGTGTGTTGTTGGTACTGTCTGCCCTGAATGTGGGGCATGTGTCTTAGTGGTTAGGGAGGCAGGGCAGCTTTAATAATCAAACCTCCAAGGTGTTCCTGGAGATTTAAGGCTGTTGCAGGAGCCTAAGGCTTCATTTCAGTCTTTCCACAGATTGGCTCTGCCCTGAGCCAGAACTCCTTGTTTTTCACCTAGGGTCCCTGGGGTTTCCAAGTGGGTCCCCCTTCCCAGCTGTGCTCTTCCAGGTCCTCTGCTGAGGGAGGGCTGTGCCATGTCACAAGTGTGCGCCAGCCTCCAGGGAAGCCCTAGGTCACCAGGCCATGCAGGGGCATTCCCAGCCCGCTTCAAAGATGGTTGAATGGGACAGGTTAACTTCCCCCTTTTCACACAGCTCCACTCTCCCAGCTACGGAACAATCATCTGTGGGTGCACTAAAGGCCACTGTCCATGGCCAATATTGTGGCATGTGTTTAGTGCTGTGGGAAAGACTCCCTGTTGCACTGGGTTTCTTGGCATGGCTCTGGGCTGTGGGTCTGGCCCCGGGCAGGAGCGTCCCTTGCCCGCTGAGGGAATGGCTGCAAGGAATGCGTTTTTTTTCTCCTTTTCGCTCCCCTCTGCTCCCCTGGTCTCGAGACAATCAGCAGTGGGTGTGGGAAGGGGTATCCTCCATGCCAGACACCGAGGTGTTAGCCCAGCCCGCTCCCACCGTGCTTCAATGCACAGCTCTCTCCATCATATCTGCAGCTGCTCCCGGGCTTTCTTTTTTTTTTTTAAAGAACTAATCCATCTCCAAATGCCAGCCCACTGTTTCCGCACACTGCAGTGCGGCCGCTGGACTTTCAGCTGGCTTACTCACTCATTTCAGAATGCAGACTCCTGGTTTCACCAAATGCACTTTACCTGTGGATTTAGCAGACCTTGTCTGGCTTGTGCTATGGTGGAAGTGGTGTTCTGGGTCACTGTCGGGTTTTTATCCTGTATTTTTCATGGAGGTGTTTTTTTGCCCTGTCTCACCTAGCTGCCATCTTAGGTTCTCCTGGTCCACTTTTGTTGGTTAAAGAATTAGGAAAGGAAGATTGGCCTGGACGAATATGTGCAAGACACAAATAAGAATTTTTTTCTCTGTAATGTAATCAAAGGAGTTTTTTTTGCTTCTCTATATTTCTTAAATTGTCTACAAGACTAGAAAAATAAACTAAGGCTATTAATATGTCTCTCCCTTCCTCCCTCTTCTCTCTCTCACTCTGTCTCTCCTTTTCCTCTCCCCTAAATCTGAGTTGGGCTTGAAAGGAAAGAATCCCTTTCATGAAAGGTGACTAAAAAGAAAGAAGGCAGAAGTCAGGTTGGCTGAGGGGTAAAATCTGCATCTTCATCCCTCATCAGGATGTTGACTTATCAACCAGGGCTGGCTGGAGATACATGTACTCAAGGAAAATACATTAAATAGGTCTGTGCAGTTTTCTTGTTGGACGGTCCTCACACAAGTTTATGCCTCATGTGACCCAAAAGGTATAACTTCATTTTCTTTAGCAATGACCCCTCCAGGTACATCAGTGGTAAGAATTTGATAAATTTCCTTGTCTTGAGTCCCTAATGCAAGGGGTGCAATTATGGTACAAAGAGTATAATTCAGCAATGAAAAAAATAAAAATCCAATTTGAATGCTTATTATGGTAAAATATTTCTGTTTGTATTTTTGTATTCCAAGTGAAACCCTGTGATTTTCCACATATAAAACATGGATATCTATATAATGAAGGCTATTATAGACCATACTTTCCAGTATATATAGGAAAATATTACTATTACTACTGTGATCAGAATTTTTTGACTCCTAAATGACACAACGGTGGTTACATTGCATGCACAAAAGAAGGATGGTCACCAGCAGTACCATGCCGCCGTAAGTCAGTATCTTTAAAATTATACATGTGCACATCATTGAAAGATGGTGAGGGAATAGCACAGAATTTGGATGGGTATGCATTCTCATTTAAACATTGTAAAGGGAATTGTTTCATATGTTTTTATTAAAGAAGTTGTCAGTTTACAGAAAAATCATGCAGAATTTACAGAGTTCCCATAAATCCTGGCTAACACCCAGCGTTACTATGATTAACATTCTGCATTAGTGTGGAGCCTTTGTTGCAACTCATGAAGAATAGTATTGTAACTACGCTATTAACTGTACCCATAGTTTACATTAGGGTTCACTGCATTGTAAAGGCCTGTGTTTTTTTAAATTTATTACACTAACATACATACAACATAAAATTTCCAATTTCATTATTTATTATTATTATTATTATTATTTATTATCTTGAGCAAAATTCTGTGTGTTACATTTTTCATTTTTCTTTTTTATTGTTTTTAGGACAATGCTATTTCTACTCTATTGAAAATGGACGTGCTTCAAATGAAAGCTACACATATTTAGAGAATGAATTCATAAATATTGTGTGCAATCCTGGCTACAGTCTTCCAAATGAACAGACCAAAATTACATGTACAGAGAATGACTGGTCCCCTACTCCCAGATGCATCCGTGTCAGTAAGTGACTGCTCTGAGATCTCCCCATGTTATTATTTCATAAGACTCATATATATTAACTGCAGCAACATGCTTATTTTAATTTCTTCTTGTCCTGCCAATAGAACATATTTTGTGTTTTTTTCTATGCATACAAGTATAAACACAAATTTCTTGATAAAATGTAGGAAAATAAATCTATCTAAAAATATTATTGAAGAATACAGAAAAGGAATTTTGAAAACAATATTTGTTGGTTAAGTCCCATGAAATATTTGCAACAAAACCACTAAATCTGTTGACTCAGAATGATTACAAATTTAAATAGAAAATAAATCCAATGCTAACTAAAAATGTCATTCATATTTAAGTAGCTATTCCACATAAATTTTTAAGTGATGTTGCTTCTCTGTGTTTCTCAAAGATGTATAACTTGGAACACATTTTCTGAGACATTGTGTATGTCCTAAATTACAAGGTGATTCCCAGTTGTTTTCCACTGGGCATGGAACAATATGCATTCATATCAACAGTCCATTGTTTTACATCCTTGCTAATGATTAGTGATGTTGTATTTTAGTGTTTACACTTTGAGTAGTTGTAAAATGTTGTAGCACTATAGTGTAATTTGAATTCCTTTTTTTAAATTTGGCTATGCATGTACTCATATACTTATTGGTGATTACTTTTTCTAATCTATACAATGGAAATTGATGGTTTTCTAGATTTATATTTTTGTGTATTTTTGTATTGATTTATTCGGATTCTTAGTATATTTTGAATATAAATTTCAGCTATAGCTATTGCCAAGTATTTTCTCCTTTTCTATGGTTTGTGTTTCTCTTTTCTTTAAGAAAATCTTAGTGAACACAGTTTATTTTTTCCTACAATCAAAGTGATCAACCTGGTTCGTTAATATTTATCGTGTCTTCTTCAAGGACATAGAGATAATGAAGTATTTTATTCTAAAAACTTTTGACATTTTGCCTTCCCTGTTATAGATTTAATCCATTTCAAGTTCTTTTTTATACATGCTATTTATCAGGTTTCCTCTTCAGAAAAAATGGAAATCCAACATTTCCCCAGTTATCTGTAATTGCACCTGAGCATATATCATAAGCATATGTAATGACTATTAATCTGAATCCTCTATTGTGTTCCACAGTAAGTAGTTTTTATATCAGTGTTCCAGTACCACACTGTGTTAACTACTTTAGATTTATAATATGTCTGGACATCTAGTGCAAACCTTTCAACCTAATTTTTTCTACTTAGCATGCCGCATCTTCAAAGTGATGGTTTCAAGTTATCATGGCCTAGAAGTGAAAATATAGTCAGTTCACAGGTTTCAGAAATACTGTTTTGCAGTTGAAAAGCAGAGTATATTTTTGCTCCCAGTTACACAATTATATTAAAATATTGGAACAGAAGTATTTTTTTTGCATTGAATACCTACGCCAATTGCTTGTTCTGCAACTTTTCTTTAAACAACATTTGTGGATCTTCAGTTGTGAAAGTCCAGAGGTTAACTGAAGCCAAGTGAACAATGTACCACCAACTATTTCAGAATCGTAGAACATCAATGCCGCACCCACACCCCCACCATGCAAAAAATAAAAGCAAAGAAAAGTATTTCCCCGACACCCCACAGAGGCTGCTTAGCTCCTGGCAAGACATGCAAATCATATTTGCTAAAAAAAAATACATCCCTGCAAACCAAAAAGATACTGCTGTAGCATGGTAATGACTGTCTGAGATGTTTGCAAACATTCATGAAAAGGACTGACCATTTAATGTGGAATTCTGCAGTGAGTGAAGCAAGTTGCTGTATTTTTCTACATGGAATCAGAAGTTGAGTGACATAAGAGGTGACTTCTGCAGATATTGCCATACTGTGGAAGGAAGAAGAGGTGACCACTGAAAAGCCCTGATTTATAATTTATTGTTTAAACCTTACTTAACTAGTTATCTTCTTTTACAAAAACTAGGGTTAATTTTTGAGTTGATTTTATAATTAAAAAAAAAAATGTTACTTGAGCTTGAAAGCAGCTCCTTGAAAAACCTATCCTGAACAATTCAGTGGCCTCCACTTTCAGGCAGTGTTGAGAAAATATTTTTAGAAAGAGATTAAGTTTAACTAGACAATGATAACCCACATTATCTTGCATTAGGTTGAGGGTATGTGGAGTCCCACTACATTCTTCATTGTATTTATGGCTACTAAATAAAGGAAGGCATTTATACATGCCTGTAACAGTAGCCGCCACCATTTGTTTTACTTCCAGAGTTCCTCATAAATAATTAGATAGTTAATTTATTATCCAATTGTTTAAATACAACTTATTAGCACATATTTGAAACCAGGCCTTTTTCTCTGTGTTGAAGATAAACTTAAGAATAAACCCTCATTCTTTCTATGAATTCAAAGTAAGACTTTAGTCACTGGGAGAATATATATCTCAGTGTAAAATGACTTCTTCATGGAAGTGTCCAATTATTCTAATTATTTTTTTTCTCAGTCACAGCTCCCCAGTTAAAACTCTTGCTTAGAATATATTTGTTTTCACAGTGGGAAATCTTTCTGTTCTAGAAATGTTTTAATTCCCAGACATACTTGTCTTGAACACTTCACTCATTCACACACACACACACACACACACACACACAACACTATACATTTACAAAACATTTTCCTTTTCTTTTATCATTTCTCAGTCACAGGTATAAGTCACAACCTAAAATTCAAGACTGCTTTTGGCCTGCTTTCTTTAGGGAAGCAGAGGCCAGGAAGAGGCACTGGGATTGGGCACTCTGTTTTACAAGATAGTTTATTAAAGATCAATATAAAAAAAGATTCACCCCAAATTACGTAAATACATACTCTCTTTTAAGACATGCTTGATTTTTTGAAATAAGTTTCACATTAACTAGATTTAGAGATGTTGCTTATTAGTAAAGGAGTTCTACTCTCTGTACTTCAGTGAATGTATCACAAACGCTTCCATTTATTTTCTTGGTACAATGCAAGGGTATACCTGCTGGTGTAAGATGAACTCCAAATTTATGCAGCTGATTTTCTCTGAAATCATGTAACTCAAAACTCTTTATGTTGTCTCCAAATCTATAAGAAATGTTGAAACTAAATAGTAAAGCAAAATTTAAAATAAAACAGCCAAGCATAAAATAATTAAGCTTTCTTTCATTTGCTTGATGAATTGTACCTGGGGTGCAATTGTACCTCTCAGTGTTACTGAGCAAGAAGTCACTGCCTGACATGCACAGAGGCCATATTATGCCATCAGGATTTTGAGAAAAGAAAGAACTTTATTGTGAGGTCAACTGGCAAGAAGACAGGAGGCAGGGCTCAAATCTGTCTCCCTGATCTGAAAGTTAAGGGAAATTTTATGGGAATGGGAAGTGAGAGGTGAGGACAGAAGTAGGAAGGTTTGACTTGGCATAGTATAATTGGTTAATTATAGAGTCATCCATATGTGGTACAGTGGATTTTAGACTGGACCTTCCTTATTGAAGGACAACTCACATTTGACTTGTTTCTGATGTCTCCTTGTCTTTGTAATCTTGGTTTCAAGGCAGTGACCTTTGTTCTCGGTGTTTCAAAATCATCTGAAGGATAAGAGTCCCTGTTGCTGTGCATGCTTGGATAAGCTTGGATACCCTGGGAAACAAGCTCAGAGAAGGTTTTAGTTAGGAGAAGAGATCCTGTTAAACAGGTTTAGATCTGGTCCTGATTCTTTGTTGTGGAGATACAGTAAACTTGTGACTCCTGGCTATTCACACAGTGCAACAGGCTCGTGACTCCTGACTGTCTCACCTGTGGTTTCATCAGTTGAGGGTGAACCTGTGTATGAACTATACTAGTCAGTTGAGGGTGAACTGACAAAACTTTGGTTTCTGTGACTCACGGGGAAAGGTCTCTGATAACTTATCATTTATAGGGGAGATTAAAGATGTAAAATCTGCTAAATAAAAGCAACTTTTGATCCAAATCTATCTTTTTCCTGTACAGACTTGTTTGTCTATTGTTTCAAATCACATAGTGATATTCTTGAATTATTGTTCTTACTTCAAATGTCTAATACCTTCTTTCTAATAGGAGAAAATATATGACCTCACACATTTAGACAGTCTCAATACCATTGTATTGAACAAAGGTATAAATCTTTGGTAATGTTTTAATAGTATCATTTATTTTAAGGGAGACTAAGGGGTTAGAGATTGAATCTTGTCTTCCACAAGACATGTTCAAGTCCTAACCCCCAGTCCTCTGGGTACAGGCTCATTTGTAAATAGGATCTTCCAGGAACTTATTAAGATGAGGCCAAATTGAATCAAGGGTGGGACTTAATCCAATATGACTGAAGTCCTTCAAAGCAGAGGAAATTCAGATTCAGCCAATTAGTAGATGCCAGAGAAGGAGATAGATATCAGCATGTGTCGGGGACCAAGATGCACCTCCGAGCCAAGGATTGCCGGCAAGCCACAAGCAGAATGCTGCAGATATTGGAGAGAGCACGGCCTGCTGATGCACTGGTTTTGGACTTCTAGCATTCCAAACTGTGAGACAGTAAGTTCCTGTTGTTTAGCCAGCCAGTTTGTGGTAATTGATGTAGCAGCTCTAGAAGACTAAGACAAAAGGGATTTATGTACAGTGCTTGAGGACAATCAGCAGAAGTCATACCACTCTTCAATAATTTAGCAGATTTTTCACAATATGATTTTTTCAGTCTCTTAGTTAAGCTCTCCTTATTTATATCTCATAGCTTTGGATTTCAAAGGCTGGTGTTAAGTTTGGCTACAACATGGAATAAAATCTAAGTAAAGATATACTACTGGATTGAAATGGATATATGAAAAATAATAGCAGAATGAAATGATAAAAAAATACAGATGAATAGATTTAAGGCTCATTTAAGATGGGTGCTAGTTAATTCTTAGTATCAAACACTGAAGATATATTTTATTTAAAACTTGTGTTTAGGCATCCACAGATTATTTTTAGCAAAATTGTTACCAATTATAGGAATAATATCCTGTTAGAAATAGAGATTTATTAATCATAATTTATTCTGGCAGAATGGAGTATGAATTTAAGACCACTTCAAAGACTATTGCAGTGCCTCTAGGGCCTGTACACACAGAGTGGCAGCCTGGTATGGAGAAGAGGAGATACATATGTGATAATTAAACTTCACAGAATATCGTGTCTGACTTAATGCTGTACTGATGATTAGGAAAGCATGTGGGGTACATTTCCAGGCTTCTGTCATGGGGTTCTCATGTCACAAACTAAAATGTTGAGCACTGGAGGGAGGCCATATGTTGAGAGAAAGAAGCTGATTTGGGCTGACATATAGAAAGTTGAATTTCCTGTGAATTATACATGTGAACCTGTCCAGTGTGTGGCCACATTTGGGCATATGGATTTAGATTCCACAGAGGAACTTTTCAGCACAACGGAAGGAGGTTTTTTGTTTTGTTTTGTTTTGTTTTAAATCATGGAAGTGTCTTGAATTACACAGAGATTATAAAGACATAAAAGCAAAATCAAGGACAAATATATATAAAACCAACTTGTAAGACATAGGTATTCCTTGATACAATATATAGTGTCTTCAGGGAATGTGTCCCTGAGGTGGTGACTGATGGTGATAAGCACCAGTGTGAAGATCTGGGAGAGAATCCTGCAAGGCATGCATAAAGTGCAAATGATAGGAATCAACTTGGCATCTCTGAAGACTGAAAGACATAAGGCCAGTGTGGTGATAGCATAGCGAGTAAGAGGGAAAATGGTAGGAGATGAGATCCAAGAAGTAGGCAGGGACTAAAAATTAAGTAGAGTAGAGTGAAAGGAGCCAAGAACAAAAATAAAATAAGAGAAAAGACACAAGTAATGTTTAGACAAGGAGGGAAAACAGAAGAACGTAAGGATATAAGGCATTAAGGAACTTCAAGAAGTCAGTGGTCAACAGTTGCAAATATTAAAGGTGACATATCTGTTCAGCTCAACAAATAATTGAGGGGCCCATAATACATACCAACTACTATAATAAATGGAATTCAAAGAGTTTTGGGATTTGGAAATTGGAGGACATCAGTGACGTTGCTCAGATAAGTGCTAGCACGATGGAGGCATTAGAATCCAGATACCAGTGTGTTAAAGAATAAATGGGAGGTGGGAAAATGGACATAGAAGTTGTAAAATGGTGCTTTGAGGATCTTGAATGAGAAGGGAAGGAATAGCGTAGCACATCAGTCAAACTGTTAAGGGAAGGATTTTAAAACTGGAAAAACTTGCATATCCATTTCAGAAAGAGCAGTTGATAACATGAGAAAGGGGGAAAGGAATAAACAATGGTGCAAGATACAGGAAAATGGAAGGTCTACAGGTGAGAAGCTAGCCTGAATTTTAAAGAAACATATTATCTTCTAAAATTGAAGTAAATACTTAAGCCTGGAATATATATAGATATTCCACTGAAGGAATATTGGAAAGAAATGAAGAAAATCACAATTGGTAGTCTCAATTGTTTTCTGTGAATGGAGGTACTTACTTGTTGTTGAAGGGGCAATTGGAGTAGGTGGCTTGAGGAACGTGAGAATTATGGGGAAGGTTTGGGAAATGGATGAGGAAGTAAATTAGGGTCATATAAATGGATGTCAGGCAATATTGAATTTACACCACAGGTCTTTAGTCCAAAATACAATAGGCACCAATATAGATGGTTATGTGACTTTCCTACATCAATATTTAAGAAGCATGGTATGCTTTAAACTTCATTTTAGTAACACACATACAACTAAAAATTTCCCATTTTAGCCATTTAGCCATTAACAATTCAGCAGTATTAATTACACTCACAATATTGTAGTATACCACATTGTACCCACTAGGATGTCTATTTAAAAAAAAATCAAAACCAAAAAGTAAGTGTTGGTGAAGATGTAGAGAAATTTGAACTCTCATACATTTTTGGTGGGATTATAAAATTGTACAATAAGTTTGCCAATTTCTCAGAAAGTTGAACCTGGCAATCCTACTTCTTAGTATAAACCCAAAAGAACTGAAATCAGGGACTCAAACAGATATTTGTACACCAGTGTTCATCGCAGTATTATTCACAATAGTCAAAAGGTGGACACATTTTTTTAATGAGCTTTATTAATTATGATGTCCTAGGTTAGGGGGTGTCAATCTGTAACTCTCAAGTTAAATCAAGGCTGTTCTCTTTTCTTGGTTTGTAAAGTTTATATGGAACATAATCATGCCTATTTTTTTTTTACTTTCTCTATGTCTGTATTCACGCTACAAAAACAGAGTTGAGTAGTTGTATCAGAGATCTTTTATCTGACCCTTTACAGAAAAGCCTTTCTAATCTCTGGACTATGTTAAGGAGTTACAGTAAGAAAAATGTTTTCACAAAACTCAGTAGCCTAATGTGCTGGTTTGAATGTATTATGTCCCCCAGAAAAAGCCGTATTCTTTGATGCAATCTTGTGGGGCAGACATATTAGTGGGGATTAAGTTGGAATGTTTGGATTAGGTTGTTTGCATGGAAATGTGCCCCACCCAACTGTAGGTGATAACACTGATGAGATAATTGCCATGGAGGCATGGCCCCAACCATTCAGGGTGGGCCTCGATCAGTGGAGCCATATAAATGATCTGGCAAACAGAAGGAACACAGTGCAGTTGCGAGTGACCTTTTGAAGAGGGGCTACAGCCAAGAGGGACACTTTGAAGAAAGCACAGGAGCTGCAGATGAGAGACAGTTTGAAGATGGCCATTGAAAGGAGACTCGTGCTCCAGAGAAGCTGAGAGAGGACAAATATCCCAAGTGCAACTAAGAGTGACATTTTTGAGGCACTACAGCCTAGAGAGGAACGTCCTAGGAGAAAGCCATTTTGAAACCAGAGCTTTGGAGCAGATGCCAGCTAAATGCCTTCCCAGCTAACAGAGGTTTTCCGTATGCCATTGGCCATCCTCCAGTGAAGGTACTGGATTGCTGATGAGTTACCTTGGAATCTTTATGGCCTTAAGACTATAACTATGTAACCAAATAAACCCCCTTTATAAAAGCCAATCCATTCATGGTGTTTTGCATTCCGGCAGCATTAGCAAACTAGAACACCTAATAAATCATAGTTTATTTCTTGTTTGTGCCTCATTTCCAATGTAGGTCAAAAGAGAAGTCTGGTCGTGAATTTAATTCTAAAACTTTAATTCTAAAACATCATCTCTCCATTTGCTTCCTTATCACTGCTGCTCTGGAGAGTAAGCATAGAATTTCATAGAAAACTGTGTTGCTAAAGTGACACATATTACTTCCACATTTCTTTCAGATGGTCATGTCCAATTCAAAGAGGTGGGCAATTTTACTATGTGTCTGAAAGGAAGAGAACCCGAATGTTTGTAAACAGCTATTATGACAGCTACAGAAGTCAAGGAGGTTGTGGATAGTGGAAGGGATAGTAGAAGTGATATATCATGAGTTTGATTGCAAGGTATGGAATATCATGATGTGTGGATGGCATCAGAGTAAGAGAGATCAAGAGGGTATATATATATCAGATAACAAATACAGCAGAGAGCATATGAGTGATATAGAAGGAAAGATATGAGGCTGCGCTGATTATTATGTCAATATTTGTTCTACTAAGGAAAAATAAATGACATGAACTTCTTCATGTTCATGTACTTGATTATTTTTAGTGGGTATTAGTTTCTACATTATCTGTACATCCTGTTTCTTTTCAGAAGTAACATGTGATCCTCCTCATGTTGCAAATGGTTTCTTCACACCTGAAAGGACTCTACACAGAAGCGAAGATAAAATCACCTACCACTGTAAAACTGGCTTTCATCCTTCAACCCAGGGAAATACAGCAATATGTACTGACAGTGGTTGGGTACCTGTTCCAAGATGTGGTTGTAAGTACCATTTACCTACTTTTTGGTTCTGAAATAACTTTCCTTAAATACAAAAGTATGTTTATTATTGTATATGTAAAAATAGAGCCTTTGTAGCTATTCTTTGCTTTTCAAATCAGGCAATATTAAGTAGGCTCAAAAACTCATTTTTATATACTAAACACTTTTGTTTCAATACTCAAAAACATGTATGTATGAATATGTATTTCTCTAAAAATATAATTCGTCAAATATATGAATTACAA
The DNA here is from genome assembly GCF_015220235.1 of Choloepus didactylus. Taxonomy (NCBI): domain Eukaryota; kingdom Metazoa; phylum Chordata; class Mammalia; order Pilosa; family Megalonychidae; genus Choloepus; species Choloepus didactylus. The sequence continues at coordinate 64,456,991 of NC_051308.1, read as the reverse complement.
GGTTGGGTAAGAATAGTGCAATCTAACACATGTATATTATTTATTGCTATATAAATTTTTCCCAAAACCATGTGGCTAAAAACAACAAACTTTAATTATCTCACAGTTTCTATGGATCACGAATTTGAGAGTGATTTAGGTGGGTTTTCCAGAGTCAGGCTCCCCCCTTGTGTTTGCAGTGAGAATGTTGGCCCAGGCTACAGTCATCTAGTGGCTTGCCTGGGCTGGGAGATCCACTTCCAAGATGGCTCACTCATATGGCTTTAGGCAGGAGGCCACAGTTCCTCGCCACATGGATCTTTCCACAGGTTGCTTGAATGACAACTGTTTTCCCAGAGCTAGTTATTCCAGAGGAGGAAGCCTCAATATCTGTTATGATCTAGACACACACTATCACTTCAGCCAGATCTGTTCTTTAAAAGTGAGTCACTCTGTCCAGCTCACAATCAAAGGGAAGGGAATGAGGCTCCATTTTTTGGAGGAATGAGTGTTGAAGAAATTGCATAATTTTTAAAAACCCTTATATATAGCAAAATGCCATACGGTTCAACAGAGTATTAGATTTATGGGGATGCTTGCATTGTCCATTTTCCAAATTTTTTCTGTCCCTACAATCATATTCCTTTCCTGTCTGTATCACAGTACATTGTAAAGTTGTACCACATTTAAACTGGCTGTCCATGAAAGAAAATTTAATGAATCAAATTATAGGCCAATGAACTCAAAGTTAATTCCAAGCATAATACCAGAACAAGTTATGAAAAGCATGATTTAATAAGATAGCAAGCTATTATCACTGTGAACCTTATTTCCATATACATATGAAATACAAGGAAAATATTTAATAAATTTTTGGTCGATTTAGGAAAATGGTAGGTGAGGGGCATAAGTCAGTACAATTATAACTGGGCCTCAGTGTATTATGCCAAAGGGAACTTTTGGAATTCCTGTGAACAGAATGGAGATAATGATTTGTTAGATGGCTTATCAGATAGTTTGCAATTTTATTAAACAACCCAGTCTGAAGAACTGATGCAAGACTGTTCTTGGGCCTATTACTCATTGTTGTCATTGAAGAGTTTAATGGTTTAGGGGAAATGCAGAACAAATACACAACTGGAGTGATATAGGGGATGATAATAGTGAATCTGCAGTAGGACAGATCCGTCAATCAAAGAAAGTGCTATGTAATAGATTGAATTCAATAAGATGAAATTTAGCAGTGGTAGGTTAAAAAAAAAAAAAAGAAATCAACTGTACTAGTACAAGCTAATTAGCAACATCTTTCAAATCAGTCAATATTTTAATCAATTTTAAGACCAGTTTGAGTCAACATTATGATGGAACCACCATAACTTCTAAAGAAAATACAACCTGCATCGATAGAAGTCCAGGAGGTGAAAGAAGGCTGTTCTTAGCCCTGCCAATCTCAAAGCTAACAGATCATAGGTGTTAAGTTATATTTGCTTTAGGGAGCTACCTTGTAAAAGAGCTAAAGGTAGACTCATGCTCAAATAAGGGAGAGAATAGTAAAGGTACACAGGCCTGTGATAAAAATGATACATACTTTTTGTTATGTCTCCTTTTTGTACCTTTTGGAAAGAAATGATCTTAGACTATTTTATTTTGTTCATAGTCTATGAAGTATCAAAATGAAGTAGATAAACACACTTGTCCTGAGGTCAGATCACTAAGTCTCAATCTATGCTCTACAATATAATGGGCAATTTGAGTTTTTCAGAATCAGTTATTACAGTCCCAAAGACTCAAGCTTGTCCAAGGTGGAATTACTGCTATCCCTAACTGGTATGCCTTGACATATAATTAGGGGCATTTGCAAAACCAGGAGGTAAAAAGATAATATTATAAATCACCAAAAAGTGGGAATGGGAAAAAAATAACTAGCAGTTTACTTAAAAGAAATGAGATTCAGATGATCATTTTAACCTGCAATATATTGGAAGCTAAAAAAGTGGGTAAAATGTATTAAGTATGAGAGAAATGGACTGTAGACGAGTAGACTACAATTTTATAACTAGAGAAGATATCATATACACATCTTGGGTAGAGAAAGAGATTTAGGATAAGCAAGGATGAAAAATGTGTCATCCACATAACACACTGGAAGAAACTAATTGAGAAATTTCTAATGAGGCAAAAAAGAGACCTCATCAGTGATTGCAAGACAGAAAGATGAAGATTATGAGGAGCAGTTGCTGCAAAATTGTGTGTGTGCATTGGAATATTTTTTTAACTTGTTACATGAGGCTTCTCGAAATAGAAGGGTCATGTTTCATGGAGAAAATAATACTAATCTGGAATTAAAAATATTAATGTGCTTTTAAAACATCCCAAGAAAAGTGCAAAATTTCTGAAAAAATGAGATATAAACCTGTCAATACACAATATAGCACCTAAACATTTCAGTCAGAACTATTTCAAATGTTAGAATAATTTAACAAAGTACGATTATAGGGTACTACATTAAAATAAATATTATGTAAGACACATTAAAAAGCATTTCATTCACCAGCTACAATTAGAAGTCAGTAAGCAGTTCCCCGTAAACTTAATTATTTAGTTATTTAGAAATACTCCTAGACCACTTTTTCTTTTAATTTAACAAATTTTATTTTGAAATAAATTCAAACTTACAGGAACAGTTGCAAAAACAGTAGAAACCCCATACATAGAACTCCAGCATACCCCAACCCCCCTCCCCTGATACCCCAGTCCACCACCTTTAACATCCTGTCACATCACCATTTCTTTCTTTCCCTCCCTCCCTGTCTATCATCCATCATCTATTGCTCTGTCCTCTGAACATATGAGAGCAAGTTGCACACATCTTTGAACAAACTCTATAGTTCACATAATACCTTTCCATGGACAAGAAACATTCTTTTATGCAACCCATTAAGCGCAGTTGAGAAGTTCAAGAAATTCAACATTGATACAAAGCTTACATTCTATATTTCCTTTTTTTTTTCTTCCTTTGTCCAATCTGTGTCCCTTTCTCAGCCTTCTCTCCTCCATCCTCAGATCCCATACAAGATCATCCTTGGCATTTAATTGTCATCTATTAGACTTTTTTTTTCTTCAATTGTGGAAAACATATATGCAGCCTAAATCTACCCATTCCACCCCCTCCCTTGCATTCCATTAGTGGGATTAAACACAATTTTAGAATGTTGCAGTGCTATCACGTTCTCACCATCCATTTCTAGAAGTTTCCCTTCACTCCAAACCCTACACTCATTTCTTAACTCCTCTTTGTCCCTTCCCCCGCTTCTTGGAACCCCTACTCTACTTTTCATCTCTATGGTCATATTCTCTGATACTTTCGTTGTGTTTACCGTGGGGCTTAAATTTAATATCCTAAATCTATAACAATCTTCTTTTCTTTGATACCAAACTTAACCTTCAATATGACACATAAACTATGTTCCTTACCTCCCTCATTCCCCACCTTTATGTAGTTCTTGTCAAAAATTACATATTTTACATGAGTCCCAAAACCACTGATTTATCATTACAGTTTATGTATTTTAGATCCTGTAGGAGTAGTAAATAGTGGAGTTTATAAATCAAAAATACAGTGGTATTGGTATTTATAGTTACCATGTGTTCTTTACTGGCAATCTTTATTTCTTCATTTAGTTTCAGTCAATTGTTTAGTGTCGCTTCCTTTCAGCCTGCTCAATTCCCTTTAGCTTTTTCTTATAGAACTGATTAAGGTGGTGAAGTCCCTCAGCTTCTGATTATCCAGGAATGTATCATCTCCCCCTCATTTTTTACCCTACAGGTGTTTGTGATTTCTCCAAGTCTCTGATGGTTATTAACTTCTATTTCTATTCCATTGTCATCAGAGAATGTGCTTTGAATAAATTCATTTTCTTTTTAATTTATTGAGGGCTTGTTTTTATGTCCCAGCATATGGGTCATTCTGGGAAAGATCTGTGATCACTAGAGAAGAATGTGTGTCCCCAGTGACCTGGGATGTAATGTTCTATATAAGTCTGTTAAAATTCTCTATATCTCTCTATCCTTTCTTTGTTTCTCTGTTGGTAGGGCTCCCTTAGTATCTGAAGTAGGGCAGGTCTTTTATTAGAAAATCTCTCAGCATTTGTTTGTCTGTGAAAATTTAAGCTCTCCCTCAAATTTGAAGGAGAGTTTTTCTGGATAAAGTATTCTTGCTGGAACTTTTTCTCTCTGAGAATTTTAACTATGGTCATGCCACTGCCTCTCGCTCGCCTCCATGGTGGCCACTGAGTAGTCACTACATAGTCTTATGTTGTTTCCTTTGTATGTGGTGAATTGCTTTTCTCTTGCTGCCTTCAGAACTTGCTCTGTCTCTTCAGTATTTGAGAGTCTGATCAGAATATGTCTTGGAGTGGGTTTATTTGGATTTATTCTGTTTGGAGTTTGCTGGGCATTTATGCTTTGTGTATTTATATTGTGTAGAAGGTTTGGGAAGTTTTCCCCAAGAATTTCTTTGAATACTCTTTTTAGACCTTTACCCTTCTCTTCCCCTTCTGGGACACCAATGAGTCTTGAATTTGGACGTTTTATTTTATCTATCATATCCCTGAGATCCATTTTGAGTTTTTTGATTATTTTCCCCATTCTTTCTTTTGTTCTTTCATTTTCTGTTCTGTGGTCCTTGAGGAGAGTCATTGTTCAACTTCCTTTAATCTTGTATTATGAGTATTCAGAGTCTTTTTAATTTGGCCTACAGTTTCTTTTATTTCCATAAGGTCTTCTATTTTTTTTATTTACTCTTGCAATTTGTTCTTTGTGCTCTTCTAGCGTCTTCTTTATGTCCTTTATATCCTGTGCCATGCTCTTGTTGCCTCTCTGTAGATCTTTGATTAATTGTGCCAAATACTGTGTGTCTTTTGATCTTTTGATTTGGGAGTTTGGGTTTGGGTTCTCCATATTGTTTGGTTTATTATATGCTTTAAGATTTTCTGTTGTTTTTGGCCTCTTGGCACTTGCTTTACTTGATCCTAATTTATCAGAACTGCAGCTTGGTGGCATACACTTTCTCTAACTAACCAGCAGATGGCATCCAGTGAGTCACCTATTCCCCTCAGTCAGTTCTCCCCAGATTTGTTTTGTGGTGTGTGGGGTCTTGATTCTGTGGGGTCCAATTGGTGCACCAACTTTGGGTTTGTTGTTGGTGCTGTCCGCCCTGAATGTGGGGCATTTGTCTGAGTGGTTAGGGAGACAGGGGCACCTTTAATAATCAAAACCTCCAGGTGTTCCAGTGATTCAGGGCTGTTGCAGAGCCTAACCTCATTTCGGTCTTTCCACAGATTTTCTGCCCTGACCCACCAGTCCTTGGTATTTGCGTAGGGGTCCCTGGGGTTTCCGAGCAGATCCCCCTTCCCAGCTGTGCTCTTTCCAGGACCTCTGCTGTGGGAGGGCTGTGCCATGTCACAAGTGCACGCCAGCCTCCTGGGGAAGCCCTTGGTCCTGGGGCCATGCAGGGGTGTTCGCAGCCTGCTTCAAAGATGGTTGAATGGGACGGTTAACTTCCCTTTTTGCACAGCTCCGCTCTCCCAGCTCCAGGACAATCAGCTGTGGGTGCACTAAAGGCCACTGTACATGGCCGATATTGTGGCGTGTGTGTGCAGTGCTGAGGGAAAGACTCCCTGTTGCACTGGGTTCTTGGCGTAGCTCTGGGATGTGGGGTCTGGCCCCAGGCAGGAGCGTCCCTTGCCTGCTGGGGAATGGCTGCAAGGAATGCAGTTTTTTTCTCCTTTTGGCTCCCCTCTGATTTTTCCCAATATCAGTTTGCCAGTCTCTTATTTAAGCCCTTCTTATTTATATCTCATAGCTTTGGACTTCAACAGCTGTTGTAAAACTTGGGTATAATATGGAGTAAAATCTTAGTAAAGATATACTACTGGACTGAAATGGGTATATGAAAGATAATAGGCATAGCAGAATGAAATGATTAAAAAGACAAAATACAGATGAACAGATTTAAGTCTCATTTGAGGTTAGAGCCCAATTAATTCTTAAGCATCCAAACACTGAAATTATTTTAATTAAAGCTTGTGTTAGATGTCCACATATTATTTTAATAAACTTTTACCAGTATAGAGATAATATCCTATTAGAAATAAAGGTGAACTACCAAAACTTACACCCGTATGGCACCAATATAGACGGTTATGTGACTTTTCTACACAATACTTAAAAGGCATAGTATGTTTTAAGTGTTATTTTAATAACCCACATGCAACTGAAAATTTCCCATTTTAGCCACTTTCAAGTATACAATTCAGAGACATTAATTTGCTCCCAATATGTGCTATACTCCCACTGTTATGTCCCACAAATGTTGATGAGATGTGGAGAAATTTGGGTTCTTATACATTGTGGTGGGATTATAAATGGTGTAATGAGTTTGTTGACTCCTCAGAAAGTTGAACCGTATAATTACCCTTATGACATGGGAATCCCACTTCTTAATGTACCTCCCAAAGAATTGAAAGCAGGGACTTGAACCAGATATTGTGTACCAATGTCATAGCACCATTACGCAAATAGACAAAGGTGGAGGCATGGTATGTTTTTAATGAGCTTTGTTAATTATGATGTCCTAGGTTAGGGGGTGTCAAACTGTAGCTCTCATTAAATCAAAGCTGTTGTCTTTTCTTTGTTTGTAAAGTTTTAATGGAACACACCCATGCCTATTTGTTTGCATGTTGATTGTGTATGTATTCACATGACAAAACAGAGTTGAGTTTGTGTATGGAAGATCTTCTATCTGGCCCTTTACAGAAAAGCTTTTCTAATCTCTGGACTCAGTTATTAAGAGTTACAGTAAAAAATAAAAAAGATTCCCCCAAATCTCCATAGCCTAATAAATCACAGTTTTAATTTTTGTTTTTGCTTCATTTCCAATGTAGTTCAAATGGGTACTCTGGTCATGAATTTAATTCCAAGACTCTAATTCTAAAACATCATCTCTCTATGTGCTTCCTTCTAACTGCTCTGTGGACAGGAGAATGTAGAGTTTCACACAATGACTTTTAAAGTTCTTTACTAAAGTGATACATATTAATTCATATTTTCTTCAGATGGCCATGTCCAATTCAAAGAGGTGGGCAATTTGACCACGTGTCTGGAAGGAAGAAAACCCAACTGTTTGTAAACAGATCTTATGGCAGCTGCTGAAATAAGGAGGTTGTAGAGAGGCGAAGAGATAGGTGAAGTGATATATTATGAGGTGATTGACAGATATGGAATATCATTATGTGTGGATGGCATTGGAGAAAGAAATCAAGAGGGTATAATTTATCAGATAACAAATAGAGGAGAAGCATATGAGTGATATAACAGGAAGGATATGAGACTGCTACTGATTTTCTTGTCAATATCTGTACTACTAAGGACAAATAAATGACATGAACTTCTTCATGTTCATGTACTTGATTATTTTCAGTGGGTATATCCTGTTTCTTTTCAGAAGTAACATGTGATCCTCCTCATGTTGCAAATGTTTCTTCACACCTGAAAGGACTATACACAGAAGTGAAGATAAAATCACCTACCACTGTAAAACTGGCTTTTATCCTTCAACCCAGGGAAATACAGCAATATGTACTGGCAGTGGCTGGGTACCTGTTCCAAGATGTGCTTGTAAGTTCTGTTTTCCTACTTTTTAATTCTGAAATAACTTTCCCTAAATACAAAGTATGCTTTATTATTGCATAGTAAAAATAGAGCCTTTGTAGCTATTCTTTGCTTTTCAAATCAAAAACTCATTTTTATATGCTAAACACTGTTTTGTTTCAACACTCAAAAACACTGTGTGTATGAATATGTATTTCTCTAAAAATACAATTCCCCAAATATATGAATTATAAGATTGTGTAAGAATAGTGCAATCTAGCACATGTGTATTAGTTATTATTGCTATATAATAAATTTTCCCCAAAAACCATGTGGCTTAAAACAACAAACTTTATTTATCTCACAGTTCTATGGATCACAAATTTGAGAGTGATTTAGGTGAGTTGTCCAGAGTCAGTCTCCCCTTTGTGTTTGCAGTGAGAATGTTGGCCCAGGCTGCAGACATCTAGCGGCTTGACTGGGCTGGGAGATCCACTTCCAAGATGGCTCACTCATATGGCTTAGGCAGGAGGCCACAGTTCCTTGCCGCATGGATCTTTCCACAGGTTGCTTGAATGACAACTAGTTTTCCCAGAGCTAGTGATTCCAGAGGAGGAAGCCTCAATATCTGTTATGATCTAGACACACACTATCACTTCAGCCAGATCTGTTCTTTAAAAGTGAGTCACTCTGTCCAGCTCACAATCAAAGGGAGGGGAATGAGTCTCCACTTTTTGGAGGAATGAGTGTTGAAGAAATTGCATAATTTTTAAAAACCCTTACATATAGCAAAATGCCATACAGTTCAACAGAGTATTAGATTTATGGGGATGCTTGCATTGTCCATTTTCCAAATTTTTTCTGTCTCTACAATCATACTCCTTTCCTGTCTATATCACAGGACACTGTAAAGCTGTACCACATTTAAACTGGATATCCATGAAAGAAAATTTAATGAATCAAATTATAGGCCAATGAACTCAATGTTAACTCCAAGCACAATACCAGAACAAATTATGAAAAGCATGATTTGATAAGAGAGAAAGCTATTATCACTGTGAACCTTATTTCCATATACATATGAAATACAAGGAAAATATTTAATAAATTTTGGTTGGTTTAGGAAAATGGTAGGTGAGGGGCATAAGTCAGTGCAATTATAACTGGGCCTCAGTATATTATGCCAGAGGGAACTTTTGGAATTCCTGGAACACAATAGAGATAATGATTTGTTAGATGGCTTATCAGATAGTTTGCAATTTTATTAAACAACCCAGTCTGAAGAACAGATGAAAGACTATATTCTTGAGCCTATTACTCATTGTTGTCATTGAAGAGTTTAATGGTTTAGGAGAAATGCAGTACAAATACACAACTGGAATGATACAGGAGATGATAATAGTGAATCTGCAATACGACAGATCTGTCAATCAAAGAAAGTGTTATATAATGGACTGATCCAATAAGATGAAATTTAACAGTGATAGGTTGAAAAAAAAATCTACTGTACTAGTACAAGCTAATTAGCAACATCTTTTAAATCAGTCAATATTTTAATCAATTTTGAGACCAGTTTGAGTCAACATTATGATGGAACCACCATAACTGCTAAGAAAATACAACCTGCATTGATAGAAGTACAGCAGGTGAAAGAAGGCTGTTCTTAGCCCTGCCAATCTCAAAGCTAACAGATCATAGGTGTTACATTATATTTGCTTTAGGGAGCTACCTTGTAAAAGAGCTAAAGGTAGACTCATACTCAAATAAGTGAGAGAATAGTAAAGGTGCACAGGCCTGTAATAAAAATGATACATGCTTTTCATTATGTCTCTTTTTTGTACCTTTTGGAAAGAAATGATATTAGGCTATTTTATTTCATTCATATTCTATGAATTATCAAAATGAAGTAGATAAACACACTTGTCCTGAGGTCAGACCACTAAGTCTCAATCAATCTATGCTCTACAATATAATGGGGAATTTGAGTTTTTCAGAATCAGTTCTTACAGTCCCCAAAAACTCAAGCTTGTGCAAGGTGGAATTATTGCTATCACTAACTGGTATGCCTTGACATATCATTAGGGCATTTGCAAAACCAGGAGGTAAAAAGAAAATATTATAATCACCAAAAGTGGGAATGGAAAAAAAAAAAAAAACTAGCAGTTTACTTAAAAGAAATGATATTCAGATGATCATTTTAACCCTGCAATATATTGGAAGCTAAAAAAGTGGGTAAAATGTATCAAGTATGAGAGAAATGGACAGTAGAGATGTAGACTAAGATTTTATAACTAGAGAAGGTATGATTTACACATCTTGGGTAAAGAAAGACATTTAGGATAAGCAAGAATGAAAAATGTATCATCCTCATAACACACTGGAAGAAACTACTTGAGAAAATTTCTAATGCGGCAAAAAAGAGACCTCATCAGTGATTACAAGACAGAAAGATGAAGATTATGAGGAGCAGTTGCTGCAAAATTGTGTGTGTGCATTGGAATATTTTTTTAACTTGTTACATGAGGCTTCTTGAAATAGAAGTGTCATGTTTCATGGAAAAAATAATACTAATCTGGAATTAAAAATATCAATGTGTCTCTAAAACATCCCAAGAAAAGTGCAAAATTTCTGAAAAAATGAGATATAAACCTGTCAATAGACAATATAGCACCTAAACATTTCAGTCAAAACTATTTCAAATGTTAGAATAATTTTAAAAAGTATGATTATATGGTACCACATGAAAATAAATATTATGTAAGACACATTAGAAAGCATTTCATTCACCAGCTAAAATTAGAAGTCAGTAAGCAGTTCCCCATAAACTTAATTATTTAGTTATTAAGAAATATTCCTAGTCCACTTTTTTTTATTTAAGAAATTTTATTTTGAAATAAATTCAAACTTACAGGAACAGTTGCAAAAACAATAGCAAACGCCCATACATAGAACTCCAGCATACCCCGACCCCCCCTCCCTTGTTACCGCTAGTCCACCACCTTTAACATCCTGTCACATCACCATTTCTTTCTTTCCTTCCCTCCCTCCCTCCCTCCCTATCATCCATCATCTATTGCTCTGTCCTCTGAACATATGAGAGCAAGCTGCACACACTCTCTGAACGAACAAACACTATAATTCACATATACTTTTCCCATGCACAAGAATATTCTTGTCCCATTAAGCACAGCTAAGAAGTTCAATAAATTCAACATTGATACAAAGCTTACATTGTATATTTCCTTTTTTTTTTTCCCTTATGTCCCATCTGTGTCCCTTTCAGCCTCCCTCTCCTCCATCCTCATATCCATTCAGGATCATCCTTGGCATTTAATTGTCATCTATTTAGACTGTCATTTTTTTTTTTTTAATTGTGGAAACATATAGGCAGCCTAAATCTTCCCATTCCACCCCCCTCCCTAGCATTCCATTAGTGGGATTAATCACTTTTAGAATGTTGCAATGCTATCACCTTCCCCACCATCCATTTCTAGAAGTTTCCCTTCACCCCAAACAGAAACCCTACACTCATTTCTTAACTCCCCATTGCCCCTTCCCCCACTTCTCATAACTGATACTCTACTTTTCATCTCTGTGGTCATATTCTCTGATACTTTCTTTGTGTTTAGCATGAGGCTTAAATTTAATATCTTAAATCTATAACAATCTTGTTTTTCTTTGTTAATCTTGTTTTTCTTTCATACCAACTTAACTTCAATAGGACACATAAACTATGTTCCTTTACTCCCTCATTCCCCCACCTTTATGTAGTTCTTCTCAAAAATTACATATTTTACATTGAGTCCAAAATCACTGATTAATCATTACAGTTTATGTATTTTAGATACTGCAGGAAGTAAATAGTGGAGTTACAAATCAAAAATACAGTAGTATTGGTATTTATATTTACCATGTGATCTTTACTGATAATCTTTATTTCTTCATGTAGTTTCAGTCAATTGTTTCATGTCCCTTCTTTTCAACCTTCTCAATTCCCTTTAGCTTTTCTTATAGGACTGATCTACTGGTGGTGAAGACCCTCAGCTTTTGATTATCCAGGAATGTTTTCATTTCCCCCTCATTTTTATCCTCCAGGTGTTTGTGATTTCTCCAAGTCTCTAATGGTTATTGACTTCTATTTGAATTCCATTGTGGTCAGAGAATGTGCTTTGAATAAATTCATTTTTATTTTAAATTTATTGAGGCTTGTTTTTATGTCCCAGCATATGGTCCATTCTGGAGAAAGTTCCATGATCACTAGAGAAGAATGTGTGTCCTGGTGTCCTGGGATGTAAAGTTCTGCATATGTCTGTTTAAATTCTCTATATCTCTCCCTCCTTTCTTTGTTTCTCTGTTGGTAGTGCTCCCTTTAGTATCTGAAGTAGGGCAGGTCTTTTATTAGGAAAATCTCTCAGCATTTGTTTGTCTGTGAAAAATTTAAGCTCTCCCTCAAATTTGAAGGAGAGTTTTGCTGGATAAAGTATTCTTGCTTGGAAATTTTTCTCTCTCAGAATTTTAAATATGTCATGCCACTGCCTTCTCACCTCCATGGTAGCTGCTGTAGTCACTACTTAGTCTTATGTTGTTTCCTTTGTATGCAGTGAATTGCTTTTCTCTTGCTGCTTTCAGAACTTACTGCTTTTCTTCAGTATTTGACAGTCTGATCAGAATATGTCTTGGAGTGGGTTTATTTGGATTTACTCTATTTGGAGTTGGCTGGGCATTTATGCTTTGTGTTTTTATATTATGTAGAAGGTTTGGGAAGTTGTCCCCAACAATGTCTTTGAATATTCTTTCTAGACCTTTACCCTTCTCTTCCCCTTCTGGGACACCAATGAGTCTTAAACTAGGACATTTTATTTTATCTATCATATCCCTGAGATCCATTTCAAATTTTTTCTCCATTCTTCTTTTGTTCTTTCATTTTCTGTTCTGTGGTCCTCAAGGAGGCTGACTTGTTCTTCAGCTTCCTCTAATCTTGTATTATGAGTATCCAGAGTCTTTTTAATTTGACCTACAGTTTCTTTTATTTCCACAAGATCTTCTATTTTTTTATTTACTCTTACAATTTCTTCTTTGTGCTCCTCTAGGTTCTTCTTTATGTCCTTCATATCCTGTGCCATACTCTTCTTCATGTCCTTTATATCCCTATGCCATGCTCTTGTTGCTTGTCTGTAGTTCCTTGATTAATTTTGCCAAATACTGTGTGACTTTTGATCTTTTAATTGCGTGTTTGGGTTTGGGTTCTCCATATCGTCTGGGTTTTACAATATGCTTTAAGATTTTTCTGTTATTTTTGGCCTCTTGGCATTTGCTTTACTTGATCCCTAATTTATCAGAACTGCAGCTTGGTGGCATACACTTTCTCTAACTAACCAGCAGATGGTGTCCGGTGAGTCACCCTATTCCCCGCAAGTCAGTTCTCCCCAAATTTGTCTTTGTGGTGTGTGGGGGGTCTGATTCTTGTGGGGTCCAATTGTGCTGCACCAAGTTTGGGTGTGTTGTTGGTACTGTCTGCCCTGAATGTGGGGGCATGTGTCTTAGTGGTTAGGGAGGCAGGGCAGCTTTAATAATCAAACCAGTCCCAGGTGTTCCCATGTGATTTAAGGCTGTTGCAGGAGCCTAAGGCTTCATTTCAGTCTTTCCACAGATTGGCTCTGCCCTGAGCCAGAACTCCTTGGTTTTCACCTAGGGTCCCTGGGGTTTCCAAGTGGGTCTCCCTTCCCAGCTGTGCTCTTCCAGGACCTCTGCTGAGGGAGGGCTGGGCCATGTCACAAGTGTGCGCCAGCCTCCAGGGAAGCCCTAGGTCACCAGGCCATGCAGGGGCATTCCCAGCCCACTTCAAAGATGGTTGAATGGGACAGGTTAACTTCCCCCTTTTCAAACAGCTCCACTCTCCCAGCTACAGGACAATCATCTGTGGGTGCACTAAAGGCCACTGTCCATGGCCAATATTGTGGCATGTGTTTAGTGCTGTGGGAAAGACTCCCTGTTGCACTGGGTTTCTTGGCATGGCTCTGGGCTGTGGGTCTGGCCCCAGGCAGGAGCGTCCCTTGCCCGCTGAGGGAATGGCTGCAAGGAATGCATTTTTTTTCTCCTTTTCGCTCCCCTCTGCTCCCCTGGTCTCGAGACAATCAGCAGCGGGTGTGGGAAGGGGTATCCTCCATGCCAGACACCGAGGTGTTAGCCCAGCCCGCTCCCACCGTGCTTCAGTGCACAGCTCTCCCCATCATATCTGCAGCTGCTCCCGGGCTTTCTTTTTTTTTTTAAAGAACTAGTCCATCTCCAAATGCCAGCCCACTGTTTCCCCACACTGCAGTGCGGCCGCTGGACTTTCAGCTGGCTTACTCACTCATTTCAGAATGCAGACTCCTGCTTTCACCAAATGCACTTTACCTGTGGATTTAGCAGACCTTGTCTGGCTTGTGCTATGGTGGAAGTGGTGTCCTGGGTCACTGTCGGGTTTTTATCCTGTATTTTTCATGGAGGTGTTTTCTTGCCCTGTCCCACCTAGCTGCCATCTTAGGTTCTCCTGGTCCACTTTTGTTGGTTAAAGAATTAGGAAAGGAAGATTGGCCTGGACGAATATGTGCAAGACACAAATAAGAATTTTTTCTCTGTAATGTAATCAAAGGAGCTTTTTTTGCTTCTCTATATTTCTTAAATTGGTCTACAAGACTAGAAAAATAAACTAAGGTTATTAATATGTCTCTCCCTTCCTCCCTCTTCTCTCTCTCACTCTGTCTCTTCCTTTTCCTCTCCCCTAAATCTGAGTTGGGCTTGAAAGGAAAGAATCCCTTTCATGAAAGGTGGCGAAAAAGAAAGAAGGCAGAAGTCAGGTTGGCTGAGGGGGTAAAATCTGCATCTTCATCCCTCATCAGGATGTTGACTTACCAACCAGGGCTGGCTGAGATACATGTACTCAAGGAAAATACATTAAATAGGTCTGTGCAGTTTCTTGTTGGACGGTCCTCACACAAGTTTATGCCTCATGTGACCCCAAAAGGTATAACTTCATTTTCTTTAGCAATGACCCCTCCAGGTACATCAGTGGTAAGAATTTGATAAATTTCCTTGTCTTGATTCCCTAATGCAAGGGGTGCAATTATGGTACAAAGAGTATAATTCAGCAATGAAAAAAAATAAAAAATCCAATTTGATATGCTTATTATGGTAAAATATTTCTGTTTGTATTTTTGTATTCCAAGTGAAACCCTGTGATTTTCCACATATAAAACATGGAGATCTATATAATGAAGGCTATTATAGACCTACTTTCCAGTACATATAGGAAAATATTACTATTACTACTGTGATCAGAATTTTTGGACTCCTACACGACACACAACGGTGGTTAACATTACATGCACAAAAGAAGGATGTCACCAGCAGTAACATGCTGCCGTAAGTCAGTATCTTTAAAATTATACGGTGCACATCATTCAGAGATGGTGAGGGAATAGCACAGAATTTGGATGGGTATAGCATTCTCATTTAAACATTGTAAAGGGAATTGTTTCATATGTTTTATTAAAGAAGTTGTCAGTTTACAGAAAAAATCATGCAGAATTTACAGAGTTCCCATAAATCCTGCCTAACACCCAG
Source organism: Choloepus didactylus (assembly GCF_015220235.1). Taxonomy (NCBI): domain Eukaryota; kingdom Metazoa; phylum Chordata; class Mammalia; order Pilosa; family Megalonychidae; genus Choloepus; species Choloepus didactylus. The sequence continues at coordinate 64,441,757 of NC_051308.1, read as the reverse complement.
CGTTACTACTATGATTAACATTCTGCATTAGTGTGGAGCCTTTGTTGCAACTCATGAAGAATAGTATTGTAACTACGCTATTAACTGTAACCCATAGTTTACTTTAGGGTTCACTGCATTGTAAAGGCCTGTGTTTTTTTAAATTTATTACACTAACATACATACAACATAAAATTTCCAATTTCATTATTTATTATTATTATTATTATTATTTATTATCTTGAGCAAAATTCTGTGTGTTACATTTTTCATTTTTCTTTTTTTATTGTTTTTTAGGACAATGCTATTTCTACTCTACTTGAAAATGGACGTGCTTCAAATGAAAGCTACACATATTTAGAGAATGAATTCATAAATATTGTGTGCAATCCTGGCTACAGTCTTCCAAATGAACAGACCAAAATTACATGTACAGAGAATGACTGGTCCCCTACTCCCAGATGCATCCGTGTCAGTAAGTGACTGCTCTGAGATCTCCCCATGTTATTATTTCATAAGACTCATATAATTAACTGCAGCAACATGCTTATTTAATTTCTTCTTGTCCTGCCAATAGAACATATTTTGTGTTTTTTTCTATGCATACAAGTATAAACACAAATTTCTTGATAAAATGTAGGAAAATAAATCTATCTAAAAATATTATTGAAGAATACAGAAAAGGAATTTGAAAACAATATTTGTTGGTTAAGTCCCATGAAATATTTGCAACAAAACCACTAAATCTGTTGACTCAGAATGATTACAAATTTAAATAGAAAATAAATCCAATGCTAACTAAAATGTCATTCATATTTAAGTAGCTATTCCACATAAATTTTTAAGTGATGTTGCTTCTCTGTGTTTCTCAAAGATGTATAACTTGGAACACATTTTCTGAGACATTGTGTATGTCCTAAATTACAAGGTGATTCCCAGTTGTTTTCCACTGGGCATGGAACAATATGCATTCATAATCAACAGTCCATTGTTTTACATCCTTGCTAATGATTAGTGATGTTGTATTTTAGTGTTTGCACTTTGAGTAGTTGTAAAATATTGTAGCATTATAGTGTAATTTGAATTCCTTTTTTTAAATTTGGCTATGCATGTACTCATATACTTATTGGTGATTACTTTTTCTAATCTATACAATGGAAATTATGGTTTTCTAAATTTATATTTTTGTGTATTTTTGTATTGATTTATTGGGATTCTTAGTATATTTTGAATATAAATTTCAGCTATAGCTATTGCCAAGTATTTTCTCCTTTTCTATGGCTTTGTGTTTTTCTTTCTTTAAGAAAATCTTAGTGAACACAGTTTATTTTTTCCTACAATCAATGATCAAACCTGGTTCGTTAATATTATTGTGTCTTCTCAAGGACCATAGAGATAATGAAGTATTTTATTCTAAAAACTTTGACATTTTGCCTTCCCTGTTATAGATTAATCCATTTCAAGTTCTTTTTTATACATGCTATTATCAGGTTTCCTCTTCAGAAAAAATGGAAACCAATATTTCCCCAGTTATCTGTAATTTCACCTGAGCATATATCATAAACATATGTAATGGACTATAATCTGAATCCTCTGTTGTGTTCCCAAAGTAAGTTAGTTTTTATATCAGTGTTCCAGTACCACACTGTGTTAACTACTTTAGATTATAATATGTCGGACATCTAGTGCAAACCTTTCAACCTAATTTTTTCTACTTAGCATGCCACATCTTCAAAGTGATGGTTTCAAGTTATCACGGCCTAAGAAGTGAAATATAGTCAGTTCACAGGTTTCAGAAATACTGTTTTGCAGTTGAAAAGCAGAGTATATTTTTGGCTCCCAGTTACACAATTATATTAAAATATTGGAACAGAAGTATTTTTTTTTTGCATGAATACCTATGCCAATTGCTTGTTCTGCAACTTTTCTTAAACAACATTTGTGGATCTTCAGTTGTGAAAGTCCAGAGGTTAACTGAAGCCAAGTGGAACAATGTTACCACCAACTATTTCAGAATCGTATAGAACATCAATGCCTCACCCACACCCCCACCATGCAAAAAAAAAAGCAAAGAGAAAGTGTTTCCCCGACCACCCCACAGAGGCTGCTTAGCTCTGGCAAGCCATGCAAATCATATTTGCTAAAAAAAAAATACATCCCTGCAAACCAAAAAGATACTGCTGTAGCATGGTAATGACTGTCTGAGATGTTTGCAAACATTCATGAAAAGGACTGACCATTAATGTGGAATTCTGCAGGTGAGTGAAGCAAGTTGCTGTGTTTTTTCTACATGGAATCAGAAGTTGAGTGACATAAGAGGTGACTTCTGCAGATATTGCCATACTGTGGAAGGAAGAAGAGGTGACCCCTGAAAAGCCCCTGATTTATAATTATGTTTAAACTTACTTAACTAGTTATCTTCTTTTACAAAACTAGGGTTAATTTTTGAGTTGATTTTATAATTAAAAAAAAAAATGTGACTTGAGCTTGAAAGCAGCTCCTTGAAAAACCTATCCTGAACAATTCAGTGGCCTCCACTTTCAGGCCAGTGTTGAGAAAATATTTTTAGAAAGAGATTAAGTTTAACTAGACAATGATAACCCACATTATCTTGCATTAGGTTGAGGGTATGTGGAGTCCCACTACATTCTTCATTGTATTTATGGCTACTAAATAAAGGAAGGCATTTATACATGCCTTGTAACAGTAGCCGCCACCATTTGTTTTACTTCCAGAGTTCCTCATAAATAATTAGATAGTTAATTTATTATCCAATTGTTTAAATACAACTTATTAGCACATATTTGAAACCAGGCCTTTTTCTCTGTGTTGAAGATAAACTTAAGAATAAACCCTCATTCTTTCTATGAATTCAAAGTAAGACTTTAGTCACTGGGAGAATATATATCTCAGTGTAAATGACTTCTTCATGGAAGTGTCCAATTATTCTAATTATTTTTTTTCTCAGTCACAGCTCCCCAGTTTTAAAACTCTTGCTTAGAATATATTTGTTTTCACAGTGGGAAATCTTTCTGTTTAGAAATGTTTTAATTCCCAGACATACTTGTCTTGAACACTTCACTCATTCACACACACACAACACACACACACACCACACACACAACACTAACATTTACAAACATTTTCCTTTTCTTTTATTCATTTCTCAGTCACAGGTATAAGTCACAACCTAAAATTCAAGATGCTTTTGGCCTGCTTTCTTTAGGGGAAGCAGAGGCCGGAAGAGGCACTGGGATTGGGCACTCTGTTTTACAAGACTAGTTTATTAAAGATCAATATAAAAAAAGATTCACCCCAAATTATGTAAATACATACTCTCTTTTAAGACATGCTTGATTTTTTGAAATAAATTTCACATTAACTAAGATTTAGAGATGTTGCTTATTAGTAAAGGGTTCTACTCTCTGTACCTTCAGTGAATGTATCACAAACTCTTCCATTATTTTCTGGTACAATGGCAAGGGTTTATACCTGCTGGTATAAGATGAACTCCAAATTTATGCAGCTGATTTTCTCTGAAATCATTGTAACTCAAAACTCTTTATGTGCCTCCAAATCTATAAGAAATGTTGAAACTAAATAGTAAAGCAAAATTTAAAATAAAACAGCCAAGCATAAAATAATTAAGCTTTCTTTCATTTGCTTGATGAATTGTACCTGGGTGGCAATTGTACCTCTCAGTGTTACTGAGCAAGAGGTCACTGCCTGACATGCACAGAGGCCAGTATTATGCCATCGAGGATTTTTAAGAAAAGAAAGAACTTTATTGTGAGGTTGACTGGCAAGAAGACAGGAGGCAAGGCTCAAATCTGTCTCCCTGATCTGAAAGTTAAGGGAAATTTTATGGGAATGGGAAGTGAGAGGTGAGGACAGAAGTAGGAAGGTTTGACTTGGCATAGTATAATTGGTTAATTATAGAGTCATCCATATGTGGTACAGTGGATTTTAGACTGGACCTTCCTTATTGAAGGACAACTCACATTTGACTTGTTTCTGATGTCTCCTTGTCTTCATAATCTTGGTTTCAAGGGAGTGACCTTTGTTCTCAGTGTTTCAAAGGTCGTCTGAAGGATAAGAGTCCCTGTTCCTGTGCTTGCTTGGATAAGCATGGATACCTGGGATAAGCCTGGATACCCTGGGAAACAAGCTCAGAGAAGGTTTTAGTTACCAGAGAAGAGATCCTGTTAAACAGGTTTAGATCTGGTCGATTCTTTGTTGTGGAGATACAGTAAACTTGTGACTCCTGGCTATTCACACAGTGCAACAGGCTCGTGACTCCTGACTGTCTCACCTGTGGATTCATCAGTTGAGGGTGAACCTGTGTATGAACTACACTAGTCAGTTGAGGGTGAACTGACAAAACTTTGGTTTCTGTGACTCACGGGGAAAGGTCTCTGATAACTTATCAATTATAGGGGAGATTAAAGATGTAAAACCTGCTAAATAAAAGCAACTTTTGATCCAAATCTATCTTTTTCCTGTACAGACTTGTTTGTCTATTGTTTCAAATCACATAGTGATATTCTTGAATTATTGTTCTTACTTCAAATGTCTAATACCTTCTTTCTAATAGGAGAAAATATATGACCTCACACATTTAGACAGTCTCAATACCATTGTATTGAACAAAGGTATAAATCTTTGGTAATGTTTTAATAGTATCATTTATTTTAAGGGAGACCAAGGGGTTAGAGATTGAATCTTGTCTTCCACAAGACATGTTCAAGTCCTAACCCCCAGTCCTCTGGGTACAGGCTCATTTGTAAATAGGATCTTCCAGGAACTTATTAAGATGAGGCCAAATTGAATCAAGGGTGGGACTTAATCCAATATGACTGAAGTCCTTCAAAGCAGAGGAAATTCAGATTCAGCCAATTAGTAGATGCCAGAGAAGAAGATAGATATCAGCATGTGTCGGGGACCAAGATGCACCTCTGAACCAAGGATTGCCAGCAAGCCACAAGCAGAATGCTGCAGATATTGGAGAGAGCACGGCCTGCTGATGCACTGGTTTTGGACTTCTAGCATTCCAAACTGTGAGACAGTAAGTTCCTGTTGTTTAGCCAGCCAGTTTGTGGTAATTGATGTAGCAGCTCTAGAAGACTAAGACAAAAGGGATTTATGTACAGTGCTTGAGGACAATCAGCAGAAGTCATACCACTCTTCAATAATTTAGCAGATTTTTCACAATATGATTTTTTCAGTCTCTTAGTTAAGCTCTCCTTATTTATATCTCATAGCTTTGGATTTCAAAGGCTGGTGTTAAGTTTGGCTACAACATGGAATAAAATCTAAGTAAAGATATACTACTGGATTGAAATGGATATATGAAAAATAATAGCAGAATGAAATGATAAAAAATACAGATGAATAGATTTAAGGCTCATTGCGATGAGTGCTAGTGAATTCTTAGTATCAAACACTGAAGATATATTTTATTTAAAACTTGTGTTTAGGCATCCACAGATTATTTTTAGCAAAATTGTTACCAATTATAGGGAATAATATCCTGTTAGAAATAGAGATTTATTAATCATAATTTATTCTGGCAGAATGGAGTATGAATTTAAGACCACTTTCAAAGACTATTGCAGTTTGCCTCTAGGGCCTGTACACACAGAGTGGCAGCCTGGTATGGAGAAGAGGAGATACATATGTGATAATTAAACTTCACAGAATATCGTGCTGACTTAATGCTGTACTGATGATTAGGAAAGCATGTGGGGTACATTTCCAGGCTTCTGTCATGGGGTTCTCATGTCACAAACTAAAATGTTGAGCACTGGAGGGAGGCCATATGTTGAGAGAAAGAAGCTGATTTGGGCTGACATATAGAAAGTTGAATTTCCTGTGAATTATACATGTGAACCTGTCCAGTGTGTGGCCAACATTTGGGCATATGGATTTAGATTCCCACAGAGGAACTTTTCAGCACAACGGAAGGAGGTTTTTTGTTTTGTTTGTTTTTGTTTTTAAATCATGGAAGTGTCTTGAATTACACAGAGATTATAAAGACATAAAAGGCAAACTCAAGGACAAATATATATAAAACCAACTTGTAGACATAGGTATTCCTTGATACAATATATAGTGTCCTTCAGGGAATGTGTCCCTGAGGTGGTGACTGATGGTGATAAGCACCAGTGTGAAGATCTGGGAGAGAATCCTGCAAGGCATGCATAAAGTGCAAATGATAGGAATCAACTTGGAATCTCTGAAGACTGAAAGACATAAGGCCAGTGTGGTGATAGCATAGCGAGTAAGAGGGAAAAGGTAGGAGATGAGATCCAAGAAGTAGGCAGGGACTAAAATTAAGTAGAGTAGAGTGAAAGGAGCCAAGAAACAAAAATAAAAATAAGAGAAAGACACAAGTAATGTTTAGACAAGGAGGGAAAACAGAAGAAACGTAAGGATATAAGGCATTAAGGAACTTCAAGAAGTCAGTGGTCAACAGTTTGCAAATATTAAAGGTGGACATATCTGTTCAGCTCAACAAATAATTGAGGGCCAATAATACATACCAACTACTATAAATAAATGGAATTCAAAGAGTTTTGGGATTTGGAAATTGGAGGACATCAGTGACGTTGCTCAGATAAGTGCTAGCACGATGGAGGCATTAGAATCCAGATACCAGTGTGTTAAAGAATAAATGAGGAGGTGGGAAAACTGGACATAGAAGTTGTAAAATGGTGCTTTGAGGATCTTGAATGAGAAGGGAAGGAATAGCGTAGGCACATCAGTCAAACTACTGTTAAGGGAAGATTTTAAAACTGGAAAAACTTGCATATCCTATTTCAGAAAGAGCAGTTGATAACATGAGAAAGGGGGAAAGGTAATAAACACTGGTGCAAGATACAGGAAAATGGAAGGTCTACAGGTGAGACGCTAGCTGAATTTTAAAAAGAAACATATTATCTTCTAAAATTGAAGTAAATACTTAAGCTGGAATATATATAGATATTCCACTGAAGGAATATTGGAAAGAATGAAGAAAATCACAATTGGTAGTCTCAATTGTTTTCTGTGAATGGAGGTACTTACTGGTTGTTGAAGGGGCCAATGGAGTAGGGTGGCTTGAGGAACGTGAGAATTATGGGGAAGGTTTGGGAAATGGAATGAGGAAGATGTAAATTAGGGTCATATAAATGGATGTCAGGCAATATTGAATTTACACCACAGGTCTTTAGTCCAAAATACAATAGGCACCAATATAGATGGTTATGTGACTTTCCTACATCAATATTTAAGAAGCATGGTATGCTTTAAACTTCATTTTAGTAACACACATACAACTAAAAATTTCCCCATTTTAGCCATTTAGCCATTAACAATTCAGCAGTATTAATTACACTCACAATATTGGTAGTATACCACATTGTACCCACTAGGATGTCTATTTAAAAAAAAATCAAAACCAAAAAGTAAGTGTTGGTGAAGATTGTAGAGAAATTTGAACTCTCATACATTTTTGGTGGGTATTATAAAATTGTACAATAAGTTTGCCAATTTCTCAGAAAGTTGAACCTGGCAATCCTACTTCTTAGTATAAAACCCAAAAGAACTGAAATCAGGGACTCAAACAGATATTTGTACACCAGTGTTCATCGCAGTATTATTCACAATAGTCAAAAGGTGGACACATTTTTTAATGAGCTTTATTAATTATGATGTCCTAGGTTAGGGGGTGTCAATCTGTAACTCTCAAGTTAAATCAAGGCTGTTCTCTTTTCTTGGTTTGTAAAGTTTATATGGAACATAATCATGCCTATTTTTTTTTACTTTCTCTATGTCTGTATTCACGCTACAAAAACAGAGTTGAGTAGCTTGTATCAGAGATCTTTTAATCTGACCCTTTACAGAAAAGCCTTTCTATCTCTGGACTATGTTAAGGAGTTACAGTAAGAAAAATGTTTTCACAAAACTCAGTAGCCTAATGTGCTGGTTTGAATGTATTATGTCCCCCAGAAAAGCCGTATTCTTTGATGCAATCTTGTGGGGCAGACATATTAGTGGGGATTAAGTTGGAATGTTTGGATTAGGTTGTTTGCATGGAAATGTGCCCCACCCAACTGTAGGTGATAACACTGATGAGATAATTGCCATGGAGCATGGCCCCAACCATTCAGGGTGGGCCTCGATCAGTGGAGCCATATAAATGATCTGGCAAACAGAAGGAACACAGTGCAGTTGCGAGTGACCTTTTGAAGAGGGGCTACAGCCAAGAGGGACACTTTGAAGAAAGCACAGGAGCTGCAGATGAGAGACAGTTTGAAGATGGCCATTGAAAGGAGACTCGTGCTCCAGAGAAGCTGAGAGAGGACAATATCCCAAGTGCAACTAAGAGTGACATTTTTGAGGCACTACAAGCTAGAGAGGAACGTCCTAGGAGAAAAGCCATTTTGAAACCAGAGCTTTGGAGCAGATTGCCAGCTAAAATGCCTTCCCAGCTAACAGAGGTTTTCCGTATGCCATTGGCATCCTCCAGTGAAGGTACTGGATTGCTGATGAGTTACCTTGGAATCTTTATGGCCTTAAGACTATAACTATGTAACCAAATAAACCCCCTTTATAAAAGCCAATCCATTCATGGTGTTTTGCATTCCGGCAGCATTAGCAAACTAGAACACCTAATAAATCATAGTTTATTTCTTGTTTGTGCCTCATTTCCAATGTAGGTCAAAAGAGAAGTCTGGTCGTGAATTTAATTCTAAAACTTTAATTCTAAAACATCATCTCTCCATTTGCTTCCTTATCACTGCTGCTCTGGGAGAGTAAGCATAGAATTTCATAGAAAACTGTGTTGCTAAAGTGACACATATTACTTCCACATTTCTTTCAGATGGTCATGTCCAATTCAAAGAGGTGGGCAATTTTACTATGTGTCTGAAAGGAAGAGAGAACCCGAATGTTTGTAAACAGCTATTATGACAGCTACAGAAGTCAAGGAGGTTGTGGATAGTGGAAGGGATAGTAGAAGTGATATATCATGAGTTTGATTGCAAGGTATGGAATATCATGATGTGTGGATGGCATCAGAGTTAAGAGAGATCAAGAGGGTATATATATATCAGATAACAAATACAGCAGAGAGCATATGAGTGATATAGAAGGAAAAGATATGAGGCTGCGCTGATTATTATGTCAAATATTTGTTCTACTAAGGAAAAAATAAATGACATGAACTTCTTCATGTTCATGTACTTGATTATTTTTAGTGGTATTAGTTTCTACATATCTGTACATCCTGTTTCTTTTCAGAAGTAACATGTGATCCTCCTCATGTTGCAAATGGTTTTCTTCACACCTGAAAGGGACTCTACACAGAAGCGAAGATAAAATCACCTACCACTGTAAAACTGGCTTTCATCCTTCAACCAGGGAAATACAGCAATATGTATGCCAGTGGTTGGGTACCTGTTCCAAGATGTGGTTGTAAGTACCATTTACCTACTTTTTGGTTCTGAATAACTTTCCTTAAATACAAAAGTATGTTTATTATTGTATATGTAACACATAGAGCCTTTGTAGCTATTCTTTGCTTTTCAAATCAGGCAATATTAAGTAGGCTCAAAAACTCATTTTATATACTAAACACTTTGTTTCAATACTCAAAAAACATATATGTATGAATATGTATTTCTCTAAAAATATAATTCGTCAAATATATGAATTACAAGGTTGGGTAAGAATAGTTGCAATCTAACACATGTATATTATTTATTGCTATATAAATTTTTCCCCAAAACCATGTGGCTAAAAAACAACAAACTTTTAATTATCTCACAGTTTCTATGGATCACGAATTTGAGAGTGATTAGGTGGGTTTTCCAGAGTCAGGCTCCCCCCCTTGTGTTTGCAGTGAGGAATGTTGGCCCAGGCTACAGTCATCTAGTGGCTTGACTGGGCTGGGAGATCCACTTCCAAGATGGCTCACTCATATGGCTTTAGGCAGGAGGGCCACAGTTCCTTCGCCACATGGATCTTTCCACAGGTTGCTTGAATGGACAACTGTTTCCCAGAGCTAGTTATTCCAGAGGAGGAAGCCTCAATATCTGTTATGATCTAGACACACACTATCACTTCAGCCAGATCTGTTCTTTAAAGTGAGTCCACTCTGTCAGCTCACAATCAAGGGAAGGGAATGAGGCTCCATTTTTTGGAGGAATGAGTGTTGAAGAAATTGCATAATTTTTAAAAACCCTTATATATAGCAAAATGCCATACGGTCAACAGAGTATTAGATTTATGGGGATGCTTGCATGTCCATTTTCCAAATTTTTTCTGTCCCTACAATCATATTCCTTTCCTGTCTGTATCACAGTACATTGTAAAGTTGTACCACATTTAAACTGGCTGTCCATGAAAGAAAATTTAATGAATCAAATTATAGGCCAATGAACTCAAGTTAATTCCAAGCATAATACCAGAACAAGTTATGAAAGCATGATTTAATAAGATAGCAAGCTATTATCACTGTGAACCTTATTTCCATATACATATGAAATACAAGGAAAATATTTAATAAATTTTTGGTCGAATTTAGGAAAATGGTAGGTGAGGGGCATAAGTCAGTACAATTATAACTGGGCCTCAGTGTATTATGCCAAAGGGAACTTTTGGGAATTCCTGTGAACAGAATGGAGATAATGATTTGTTAGATGGCTTATCAGATAGTTTGCAATTTTATTAAACAACCCAGTCTGAAGAACTGATGCAAGACTGTTCCTTGGGCCTATTACTCATTGTTGTCATTGAAGAGTTTAATGGTTTAGGGGAAATGCAGAACAAATACACAACTGGAGTGATATAGGGGATGATAATAGTGAATCTGCAGTAGGAGGACAGATCCGTCAATCAAAGAAAAGTGCTATGTAATAGATTGAATTCAATAAGATGAAATTTAGCAGTGGTAGGTTAAAAAAAAAAAAAAGAAATCAACTGTACTAGTACAAGCTAATTAGCAACATCTTTCAAATCAGTCAATATTTTAAATCAATTTTAGACCAGTTTGAGTCAACATTATGATGGAACCACATAACTTCTAAAGAAAATACACCTGCATCGATAGAAGTCCAGGAGGTGGAAGAAGGCTGTTCTTAGCCCTGCCAATCTCAAAGCTAACAGATCATAGGTGTTAAGTTATATTGCTTTAGGGAGCTACCTTGTAAAAGAGCTAAAGGTAGACTCATGCTCAAATAAGGGAGAGAATAGTAAAGGTCACAGGCCTGTGATAAAAATGATACATACTTTTTGTTATGTCTCCTTTTTTGTACCTTTTGGAAAGAAATGATCTTAGACTATTTTATTTTGTTCATAGTCTATGAAGTATCAAAATGAAGTAGATAAACACACTTGTCCTGAGGTCAGATCACTAAGTCTCAATCTATGCTCTACAATATAATGGGCAATTTGAGTTTTTCAGAATCAGTTATTACAGTCCCAAAGACTCAAGCTTGTCCAAGGTGGAATTACTGCTATCCCTAACTGGTATGCCTTGACATATAATTAGGGCATTTGCAAAACCAGGAGGTAAAAAGATAATATTATAAATCACCAAAAAGTGGGAATGGGAAAAAAAATAACTAGCAGTTTACTTAAAAGAAATGAGATTCAGATGATCATTTTAACCTGCAATATATTGGAAGCTAAAAAAGTGGGTAAAATGTATTAAGTATGAGAGAAATGGACTGTAGACGAGTAGACTACAATTTTATAACTAGAGAAGATATCATATACACATCTTGGGTAGAGAAAGAGATTTAGGATAAGCAAGGATGAAAAATGTGTCATCCACATAACACACTGGAAGAAACTACTTGAGAAAATTTCTAATGAGGCAAAAAAGAGACCTCATCAGTGATTGCAAGACAGAAAGATGAAGATTATGAGGAGCAGTTGCTGCAAAATTGTGTGTGTGCATTGGAATATTTTTTTAACTTGTTACATGAGGCTTCTCGAAATAGAAGGGTCATGTTTCATGGAGAAAATAATACTAATCTGGAATTAAAAATATTAATGTGCTTTTAAAACATCCCAAGAAAAGTGCAAAATTTCTGAAAAAATGAGATATAAACCTGTCAATACACAATATAGCACCTAAACATTTCAGTCAGAACTATTTCAAATGTTAGAATAATTTAACAAAGTACGATTATAGGGTACTACATTAAAATAAATATTATGTAAGACACATTAAAAAGCATTTCATTCACCAGCTACAATTAGAAGTCAGTAAGCAGTTCCCCGTAAACTTAATTATTTAGTTATTTAGAAATACTCCTAGACCACTTTTTCTTTTTAATTTAACAAATTTTATTTTGAAATAAATTCAAACTTACAGGAACAGTTGCAAAAACAGTAGAAACCCCATACATAGAACTCCAGCATACCCCAACCCCCCTCCCCTGATACCCCAGTCCACCACCTTTAACATCCTGTCACATCACCATTTCTTTCTTTCCCTCCCTCCCTGTCTATCATCCATCATCTATTGCTCTGTCCTCTGAACATATGAGAGCAAGTTGCACACATCTTTGAACAAACTCTATAGTTCACATATACCTTTCCCATGGACAAGAACATTCTTTTATGCAACCCATTAAGCGCAGTTGAGAAGTTCAAGAAATTCAACATTGATACAAAGCTTACATTCTATATTTCCTTTTTTTTTTCTTCCTTTTGTCCCATCTGTGTCCCTTTCAGCCTTCTCTCCTCCATCCTCAGATCCCATACAAGATCATCCTTGGCATTTAATTGTCATCTATTTAGACTTTTTTTTTCTTTCAATTGTGGAAACATATATGCAGCCTAAATCTACCCATTCCACCCCCTCCCTTGCATTCCATTAGTGGGATTAAACAAATTTAGAATGTTGCAGTGCTATCACGTTCTCACCATCCATTTCTAGAAGTTTCCCTTCACTCCAAACCCTACACTCATTTCTTAACTCCTCTTTGTCCCTTCCCCCGCTTCTTGGAACCCCTACTCTACTTTTCATCTCTATGGTCATATTCTCTGATACTTTCTTTGTGTTTACCGTGGGGCTTAAATTTAATATCCTAAATCTATAACAATCTTCTTTTTCTTTGATACCAACTTAACTTCAATATGACACATAAACTATGTTCCTTTACTCCCTCATTCCCCCACCTTTATGTCGTTCTTGTCAAAAATTACATATTTTACATTGAGTCCAAAACCACTGATTTATCATTACAGTTTATGTATTTTAGATCCTGTAGGAAGTAAATAGTGGAGTTATAAATCAAAAATACAGTGGTATTGGTATTTATAGTTACCATGTGTTCTTTACTGGCAATCTTTATTTCTTCATTTAGTTTCAGTCAATTGTTTAGTGTCGCTTCCTTTCAGCCTGCTCAATTCCCTTTAGCTTTTCTTATAGAACTGATTAATGGTGGTGAAGTCCCTCAGCTTCTGATTATCCAGGAATGTTATCATCTCCCCCTCATTTTTACCCTACAGGTGTTTGTGATTTCTCCAAGTCTCTGATGGTTATTAACTTCTATTTCTATTCCATTGTCATCAGAGAATGTGCTTTGAATAAATTCATTTTCTTTTTAATTTATTGAGGCTTGTTTTTATGTCCCAGCATATGGTCCATTCTGGAGAAAGATCTGTGATCACTAGAGAAGAATGTGTGTCCCAGTGACCTGGGATGTAATGTTCTATATAAGTCTGTTAAAATTCTCTATATCTCTCTATCCTTTCTTTGTTTCTCTGTTGGTAGGGCTCCTTAGTATCTGAAGTAGGGCAGGTCTTTTATTAGAAAAATCTCTCAGCATTTGTTTGTCTGTGAAAAATTTAAGCTCTCCCTCAAATTTGAAGGAGAGTTTTTCTGGATAAAGTATTCTTGCTTGGAAATTTTTCTCTCTGAGAATTTTAACTATGTCATGCCACTGCCTTCTCGCCTCCATGGTGGCCACTGAGTAGTCACTACATAGTCTTATGTTGTTTCCTTTGTATGTGGTGAATTGCTTTTCTCTTGCTGCCTTCAGAACTTGCTCTGTCTCTTCAGTATTTGAGAGTCTGATCAGAATATGTCTTGGAGTGGGTTTATTTGGATTTATTCTGTTTGGAGTTTGCTGGGCATTTATGCTTTGTGTATTTATATTGTGTAGAAGGTTTGGGAAGTTTTCCCCAAGAATTTCTTTGAATACTCTTTTTAGACCTTTACCCTTCTCTTCCCCTTCTGGGACACCAATGAGTCTTGAATTTGGACGTTTTATTTATCTATCATATCCCTGAGATCCATTTGAGTTTTTTTGATTATTTTCCCCATTCTTTCTTTTGTTCTTTCATTTTCTGTTCTGTGGTCCTTGAGGAGAGTCATTGTTCAACTTCCTTTAATCTTGTATTATGAGTATTCAGAGTCTTTTTAATTTGGCCTACAGTTTCTTTTATTTCCATAAGGTCTTCTATTTTTTTTATTTACTCTTGCAATTTGTTCTTTGTGCTCTTCTAGCGTCTTCTTTATGTCCTTTATATCCTGTGCCATGCTCTTGTTGCCTCTCTGTAGATCTTTGATTAATTGTGCCAAATACTGTGTGTCTTTTGATCTTTTGATTTGGGAGTTTGGGTTTGGGTTCTCCATATTGTTTGGTTTTATTATATGCTTTAAGATTTTCTGTTGTTTTTGGCCTCTTGGCACTTGCTTTACTTGATCCCTAATTTATCAGAACTGCAGCTTGGTGGCATACACTTTCTCTAACTAACCAGCAGATAGCATCCGTGAGTCACCTATTCCCCTCAAGTCAGTTCTCCCCAGATTTGTTTTTGTGGTGTGTGGGGGTCTGATTCCTGTGGAGTCCAATTGGTGCACCAAGTTTGGGTGTGTTGTTGGTGCTGTCCACCCTGAATGTGGGGCGTTTGTCTGAGTGGTTAGGGAGACAGGGCACCTTTAATAATCAAACCTCCCAGGTGTTCCCAGAGATTTAAGGCTGTTGCAGGAGCCTAAGCCTTCATTTCGGTCTTTCCACAGATTTTCTCTGCCCTGACCCACCAGTCCTTGGTATTTGCGTAGGGTCCCTGGGGTTTCCGAGCAGATCCCCCTTCCCAGCTGTGCTCTTCCAGGACCTCTGCTGTGGGAGGGCTGTGCCATGTCACAAGTGCACGCCAGCCTCCTGGGAAGCCCTTGGTCACTGGGCCATGCAGGGGTGTTCCCAGCCTGCTTCAAAGATGGTTGAATGGGATGGGTTAACTTCACCCTTTTTGCACAGCTCCGCTCTCCGAGCTCCAGGACAATCAGCTGTGGGTGCACTAAAGGCCACTGTACATGGCCGATATTGTGGCGTGTGTGCAGTGCTGAGGGAAAGACTCCCTGTTGCACTGGGTTTCTTGGCATAGCTCTGGGATGTGGGTCTGGCCCCAGGCAGGAGCGTCCCTTGCCTGCTGGGGGAATGGCTGCAAGGAATGCAGTTTTTTTCTCCTTTTGGCTCCCCTCTGCTCCCCTGGTCTCGAGACAATCAGCAGTGGGAGTGGGAAGGGGTATCCTCCATGCCAGGCACCGAGGTGTTAGCCCAGCCAGCTCCTGCTGTGCTTCAATGCGCAGCTCTCCCTGTTGTATCTGCAGCCACTCCTGGGCTTTTTTTTTTTTAAAGAACTAGTCTGTCTACAAATGCCAGCCCACCATTTCCCCACACTGCAGTGCGGCCACTGGACTTTCAGCCGGCTTACTCACTCGTTTCAGAATGCATGCTCCTGGTTTCACCAAATGCACATTCCCTGAGGATTTAGCAGACCTTTTCTGGCTTGTGCTATGCTGGAAGTGGTGTTCTGGGTCACTTTCTGCTTTTTATCCTGTATTTTTCATGGAGGTGTTTTTTTGCCCTGTCTCACCTAGCCGCCATCTTAGGTTCTCCTGGTCCACTTTTGTTCGTTAAAAAATTAGGAAAAGAAGATCAGCCTGGACGAATGTGTGCGAGACAAAAATAAGAATTTTTTTCTGTAATTTAATCAAAGGAGTTTTTTTGTGCTTCTCTACATTTCTTAAATTGTCTACAAGACTAGAAAAATAAACTAATTAAGGTTATTAATATGTCTCTCCCTTCCTCCCTCTTCTCTCTCTCACTCTGTCTCTCCCTTTCCTCTCCCCTAAATCTGGGTTGGGCTTGAAAGGAAAGAATCCCTTTCATGAAAGGTGACGAAAAAGAAAGACGGCAGAAGTCAGGTTGGCTGAGGGGTAAAATCTGCATCTTCATCCCTCATCAGGATGTTGACTTATCAACCAGGGCTGGCTGGAGATACATGTACTCAAGGAAAATACATTAAATAGGTCTGTGCAGTTTTCTTGTTGGACGGTCCTCACACAAGTTTATGCCTCATGTGACCCAAAAGGTATAACTTCATTTTCTTTAGCAATGACCCCTCCAGGTACATCAGTGGTAAGAATTTGATAAATTTCCTTGTCTTGAGTCCCTAATGCAAGGGGTGCAATTATGGTACAAAGAGTATAATTCAGCAATGAAAAAAATAAAAATCCAATTTGAATGCTTATTATGGTAAAATATTTCTGTTTGTATTTTTGTATTCCAAGTGAAACCCTGTGATTTTCCACATATAAAACATGGATATCTATATAATGAAGGCTATTATAGACCATACTTTCCAGTATATATAGGAAAATATTACTATTACTACTGTGATCAGAATTTTTTGACTCCTAAATGACACAACGGTGGTTACATTGCATGCACAAAAGAAGGATGGTCACCAGCAGTACCATGCCGCCGTAAGTCAGTATCTTTAAAATTATACATGTGCACATCATTGAAAGATGGTGAGGGAATAGCACAGAATTTGGATGGGTATGCATTCTCATTTAAACATTGTAAAGGGAATTGTTTCATATGTTTTTATTAAAGAAGTTGTCAGTTTACAGAAAAATCATGCAGAATTTACAGAGTTCCCATAAATCCTGCCTAACACCCAGCGTTACTATGATTAACATTCTGCATTAGTGTCGTGCCTTTGTTGCAACTCATGAAGAATAGTATTGTAACTACACTATTAACTGTACCCATAGTTTACATTAGAGTTCACTGCATTGTAAAGGCCTGTGTTTTTTTAAATTTATTACACTAACATACATACAACATAAAATTTCCAATTTCATTATTTATTATTATTATTACTATAATTTATTATCTTGAGCAAAATCCTGTGTGTTACATTTTTCATTTTTCTTTTTTATTGTTTTTAGGACAATGCTATTTCTATTCTATTGAAAAAGGACATGCTTCAAATGAAAGCTACACATATTTAGAGAATGAATTCATAAATGTTGTGTGCAATCCTGGCTACAGTCTTCCAAATGAACAGACAAAAATTACATGTACAGAGAATGACTGGTCCCCTACTCCCAGATGCATCCGTGTCAGTAAGTGACTGCTCTGAGATCTCCAGATGTTATTATTTCATAAGACTCATATATATTAACTGCAGCAAACATGCTTATTTTAATTTCTTCTTGTCCTGCCAATAGAACATATTTTGTGTTTTTTTCTATGCATACAAGTATATACACAAATTTCTTGATAAAATGTAGGAAAATAAATCTATCTAAAAATATTACTGAAGAATACAGAAAAGGAATTTTGAAAACAATATTTGTTGATTAAGTCCCATGAAATATTTGCATCAAAATCACTAAATCTGTTGACTCAGAATGATTACAAATTTAAATAGAAAATAAATCCAATGCTAACTAAAAATGCCATTCATATTTTTAAGTGGTTTGCTTCTCTGTGTTTCTCAAAGATGTATAACTCGGAACGCATTTTCTGAGACATTGTGTGTGTCCTACATTACAAGGTGATTCCCTACTGTTTTCCACTGGGGATGGAACAATATGCATTCGTATCAACAGTCCATTGTTGTTTTTTGTTGTTTTTTTTTTTTAATTATTCATTTTATTGAGATATATTCACATACCACGCAGTCATACAAATCAAATTATAGATTTGATTGTTCACAGTACCATTACCTAGTTGTACATTCATTACCAAAATCAATCCCCGACACCCTCATTACCACACACACAAAAATAACCAGAATAATAATTAAAGTGAAAAGGAGCAACTAAAGTAAAAAAGAACACTGGGCACCCTTGTCTGTTTGTTTGTTTGTTTCCTTCCCCCACCTTTCCACTCACCCATCCACAAACTAGACAGATGGGAGTGTGGTCCCTATGGCCCCCCAATCCCACTGTCCCCGCTCATAAGCCACATTTTTATACAATTGTCTTCAAGATTCATGGGTTCTGGGTTGTAGTTTGATAATTTCAGGTATCCACCACTAGCTACCCCAATTCATTAGAACTTAAAAAGGGTTGTCTATATTGTGCATAAGAGTGCCCACCAGAGTGACCTCTCGGCTCCTTTTGGAATCTCTCTGCCACTGAAGCTTATTTCATTTCCTTTCACATCCCCCTTTTGGTCAAGAAGATGTTCTCCATCCAACGATGCCAGGTCTACATTCCTCCCCGGGAGTCATATTCCACGTTGCCAGGGAGATTCACTCCCCTGGGTGTCTGATCCCACGTAGGGGGGAGGGCAGTGATTTCACCTTTCAAGTTGGCTTAGCCAGAGAGAGAGGGCCACATCTGAGCAACAAAGAGGCATTCGGGAGGAGGCTCTTAGGCACAATTATAGACAGGCCTAGCCTCTCCTTTGCAGCAACAGTCTTCCCAAGGGCAAATTCCGTGGTAGAGGGCCCAATCCATCAAACACCAATCCCCTATGTCTGTGGGCGTGTTAGCAACCATCGAGGTAGGGCAGGCCAATACCCCTGCATTCTCCACCAGCTCCTCAAGGGGGCTCTGCATATTTTTTTCCTTGTTTTTTTTCCTAAATCAACTGTATGAAAAATAAAAAAAATAAAAAAAATAAAGAAATAAAAAAAACATACAATAAAATAACATTTCAAAGAGACCATAACAAGGGAGTAAGAAAAAGACAACTAACCTAAGATAAATACTTTACTTCCAATGTTTTCTTACTCTACCCCAAGAAAGTAACCTAATATAGCAACATTTCTGTGAACTTGGTCCTACTATACCCATCAGAAATTAACAGACCATAGTCATTCCTGGGCATCCCGAGAACATTAAATTTACCCATGATAGCTTATCTGTTCTTCTTGGATTATTGTTCCCCCTTCCTTAATTGCTCTCTACCGCTAGTTCCCCTACATTCTACATCATAAACTGTTCGTTTTACATTTTTCAAAGTTCACATTAGTGGTAGCATATAATATTTGTCTTTTTGTGCCTGGCTTATTGCACTCAGCATTATGTCTTCAAGGTTCATCCATGTGTCATATGTTTCACAACATCGTTCCTTCTTACTGCCGTGTAGTATTCCATCGGGTGTATATACCACATTTTATTTATACACTCATCTGTTGAAGGACATTTGGGTTGTTTCCATCTCTTGGCAACTGTGAATAATGCTGCTATGAACATTGGCGTGCAGATATCTGTTCGTGTCACTGCCCTCCGATCTTCCGGGTATATACCGAGAAGTGCAATCGCTGGATCGAAGGGTATGTCTATACCTAGTTTTCTAAGGAACTGCCAGACTGACTTCCAGAGTGGCTGAACCATTATACAGTCCCACCAACAATGAATAAGAGTTCCAATTTCTCCACATCCCCTCCAGCATTTGTAGTTTCCTGTTTGTTTAATGGCAGCCATTCTAATCGGTGTTAGATGGTATCTCATTGTGGTCTTAATTTGCATCTCTCTAATAGCTAGTGAAGCTGAACATTTTTTCATGTGTTTCTTGGCCATTTGTATTTCCTCTTCAGAGAACTGTCTTTTCATATCTTTTGCCCATTTTATAATTGGCCTGTTTGTACTATCGTCATTGAGATCTAGGATTTCTTTATATACGCAAGATATCAGTCTTTTGTCAGATACATGGTTTCCAAAAATTTTTTCCCGTTGAGTTGGCTGCCGCTTTACCTTTTTGAGAAATTCCTTTGAGGTACAGAAACTTCTAAGCTTGAGGGGTTCCCCTTTATCTATTTTTTCTTTTGTTGCTTGTGCTTTGGGTGTAAAGTCTAGGAAGTGGCTGCCTAATACAAGATCTTGAAGATGTTTTCCTACATTATCTTCTAGGAGTTTTATGGTGCTTTCTTTCATATTGAGATCTTTGGTACATTTTGAGTGAATTTTTGTGTAGGGTGTTGAGGGTAGGGTCCCTCTTTCCATTCTTTTGGATATGGATATCCAACTCTCCCAGCCCCATTTGCTGAAGAGACCGTTATGACCCAGTTCCGTGACTTTGGGGGCCTTATCAAAGATCAGTCGGCCATAGATCTGGGGGTCTATCTCCGAATTCTCAATTTGATTCCATTGATCTATATGTCTATCTTTGTGCCAGTACCATGCTGTTTTGACAACTGTGGCTTTATAATAAGCTTCAAAGTCAGGGAGTATAAGTCCTCCCACTTGGTTTTTCTTTTTTAGGGTGTCTTTAGCAATTCGAGGCATCTTCCCTTTCCAAATAAATTTGATAACTAGCTTTTTCAAGTCTGCAAAGTAGGTTGATGGAATTTTAATTGGGATTGCATTGAATCTGTAGATGAGTTTGGGTAGAATTGACATCTTAATGACATTTAGCCTTCCTATCCATGAACATGGAATATTTTTCCAACATGTAAGGTCCCCTTCTATTTCTTTTAATAGAGTTATGTAGTTTTCTATGTATAGGTCTTCTACATCTTTGGTTAAGTTTATTCCTAGGTACTTGATTTTCTTAATTGCCATTGAAATTGGTATCTTTTTCTTGAGTGTCTCTTCAGTTTGTTCATTTCTAGCATGTAGAAACATTACTGACTTGTGTGCATTAATCTTGTATCCTGCTACTTTGCTAAATTTGTTTATTAGCTCTAGTAGCTGTATCATCGATTTCTTGGGGTTTTCCAGATATAAGATCATATCATCTGCAAACAATGACAGTTTTACTTCTTCCTTTCCAATTTGGATGCCTTTTATTTCTTTGTCTTGCCGGATTGCCCTGGCTAGCACTTCCAGCACAATGTTGAATAACAGTGGTGGTAGCGGACATCCTTGTCTTGTTCCTGATCTTAGGGGGAAGGCTTTCAGTCTCTCACCATTGAGTACTATGCTGGTTGTGGGTTTTTCATATATGCTCTTTATCATGTTGAGGAAGTTTCCTTCAATTCCTACCTTTTGAAGTGTTTTTATCAAAAACGGATGTTGGATTTCCATTGTTGTTTTACATCCTTGCTAATGATTAGTGATGTTATATTTTAGTGTTTACACTTTGAGTAGTTGTAAAATGTTATAGCATTAGAGTGTAATTTGAATTCCTTTTTTTAAATTAGGCTATGCCTGTACTCATATACTTATTGGTAATTACTTTTTCTATTCTACACAATGGAAATTGATGGTTTTCTAAATTTATATTTTTGTGTATTTTTGTATTGATTTATTGGGATTCTTAGTATATTTTGAATATAAATTTCAACTATAGCTATTGCCAAGTATTTTCTCCTTTCCTATTATGGCTTGTGTTTTTCTTTTCTTTAAGAAAACCTTAGTGAACACAGTTTATTTTTTCCTACGATCAAGATGATCAACTTGTTTTGTTAATATTTATCATGTCTTCTTCAAGGACATAGAGATAATGAAGTATTTTATTCTAAAAACTTTTGAGATTTTGCCTCCCCTGTTATAGATTTAATCCATTTCAAGTTCATTTTTATACATGCTATTTATCAGATTTCCTCTTTAGAAAATATGGAAATCCAACACTTCCCCAGTTATCTGTAATTGAACCTGAGCATATATCATAAACATATATGATGACTATTAATCTGAATCCTCTCTTGTGTTCCATAATAAGTAGTTTTTCTATCAGTGTTCCAGTACCACACTGTGTTAACTACTTTAGATTTATAATACATCTGGACATCTAGTGCAAACCTTTCAGCCTAATTTTTTCTTTTCATTCTCTGGTTTATTCTTGGACTTTTATCTTATGTATTTTAATTCTCCTCAACAAGTTCCCTCAAAAATCTCTGTTTAGATTTTTATTGGAATTACCTTGGTTCTCCAGATCAATTTATGAAGAATAGATATCTTTATGCTACTGAGCCTTCCTAATATTCAATGTGATATATTCTAAAGTTTTTTGGGTCTTTTTGGAATGTCTGACAATTGTCTTGTATTATGTATTTTTGCTTATGAGAAGATTTTAGATATTATGAATTATGTTTCCTGTAAATAATATTTTTATTATATTTAAGCTTTAAGAAAATTCTCTTAACTCAGGTGATTTGAAATTTTAAAAAATTAATAAAATCAATATTGCTTAAAATTTTGAATGAGCATTCATGTGATGGTCCTTGACCTACTTACATACGTAACTCCAAATTCAATGCTCTTTAAGCCTCCCAAACCCATCCTTGACCTTCAGCTTCAAAGAAAGGGGAGATTTATCCAGACAAATAGCCTCATCTTCATGGGCATGTGTAAACACAGCTACGAGATTATACTCTTTTTTTCCATCTTCCACAATGTTCCAAGCAATCTTAGTTTTCCTTTTTACATTATGCAAATATTGGGTTCCATAATAAGTAGTTTTATATCAGTGTTCCAATACCACACTGTGTTAACTACTTTAGATTTATAGTATGTCTGGACATCTAGTGCAAACCTTTCAACCTAATTTTTTCTTATCATTCTCTGGTTTATTCTTGGGCTTTGATCTTATGTATTTTAATAATTGGGTCAGCAATCTTTCCCTCTTTCATTTAACGTTCATACTCACTCAGATCCATTACCCAGCCAGCAAACCAAGGGTGGAACCATCAGGTTCAGTTGGAAGATTGTCCCTTAGTAATAGCGGCAGTATCAGTGTGGCCGTTGACACCTCCTTTGTCCATTTTCAATAATATAGAGAAGAGGGTTATAAAGGAAGTTTATAAAATGCTCTTATCCACTGTGTGAGAAAGTATTAGAAACCATTATCCAAGTTTAGGCACAGGAGAAGAAAGCATATCCATAATGCCCTTAGTAGTTTGGTCATGCGGAGTTAGATATATTATTTGTGGTGTCAAGTTAGCAATTGATCTTTCCTCTGAATTGGAAAATGCAATCAAGTTTCCAGGTCTACAGAACCAGGAAGAGTAAAGAAAATCTTTCAGAAGTAGCAAAGAATTTCATTTAATTTCCTGTGTTATATCCCATGCCTTTTCCCCATCCTCTGCACACTATCTCAACAATTCATCCATTGGTGAGTTTATATTCACACATGTTAAGTTTTAAGCCACTTTCATGCACTTGTGCAAGTCATTCTTTCAGTCTTTTATCACCACACCTACCACATTTAGTAATTTGGCATTTCATTTGCTCATTCCAATTTTCACTCAGTCCCACTATATTGTTGGAAGTAAGATTTAAGTGTAGATTTTTGTATATGAAGTTTCTTAGCCCATCGTTGCACGGTACCTGCAGTAAAATATGCTCTCCTTGATCAGATGATATATAATTAGGAGGACCAATCTGAAGCTTTTTCTACTGTAAGCCTTAAATAGTGTTAGAGACATTTCCTTTGGTAACTGGATATGAGAATTAAGATTTAGAATCATATATGTATATATATATAAATATATATATGTATTTTTTTTCCTGGCCAAGACTTTTGTTATCTCCCTGGAATTGTGGATATCAAGCCAAGAAAGTCCACATGCCACCCATGGGATACCCCGTATCCTGTTGGTAGGTGGCCTGTCATTGCTTTCAGTGTCTAATGATCCCATTGCATTTTCCTTCTTTCCTGATGAATTTATGAGGAGAGATTAAGAACATCCTCTGATGGGACAGGCAATTTCTCCAAAAAGTATACAAGCAATCAAATTCTGTGCCTCTTCCCTGGATTTTGCAGCTCACAGAATCAGCTACTTATTTTTGTCTTAGCTTTCACTTCCTGTTTGTTCTGAGTAAGACATGAAAGCTTAAGGTCTTCTTAGGATGTTTTTAGCATGTGTCCTGACCTCGACATGCATGTGGCTTTCTAAATCCCCCAGAATACATGGCAATTTTGAATGCTCCAATTCCCAAATAAACTCTTTCCTAGGTTTTCATCCCAGGCATTAGGAATTCTTCTATAAGCCTTCCAGTGTAGTCTTTTACCCCATGTAGTTGTAGGCTGTCCATTTTCCTTATAGGGTTGGGTTCTTGGAGCTGTCGTTTTGGGATTGTTCATTGCTGGTATATAGAAACACTACTGAATTTTGCAAGTTGATCTCACACCCTACCACTTTGCTAGATTCATTCATAAGCTCTGGTAGCCTTCATACTTCATATAGATTATTTGTGATTTTATCTATATAGAATTGCATCATCTGTGAATTTGGGTGTTTTTCATTTCTTTCTCTTGAGTAATTGCTCTGGCTTGATCTTCCACTATAATATTGAACAGCAGTGATGAAAGCAGGCCTCCTTGTCCTTTTCCTGATCTTAGGTGGAAATTTTTCATTCTTTCACCACTGAGAATGATATTAACTATAGTTTTTTTTTTTTTCATGTCCTTTGTCATGTTGAAGAAGATTCCAAATATTTCCAGTTTCTTGAGTGCTTTTATCAAGAAATGATGCTGAGTTAGTTCACTTGTTTTCAGGGTCCATTGAGGTGGTCATGTTTATTGTCCCGTCCCAGCTTCATTCCATAAGTGTGATTTATTATTTTGATTCATTTTCTTGTGTTGAACCACCCTTGTGTTTCTGGAATAAATCCTATTTGATCATGGTGTAGAATCATTTTAATTTGCTATTGTATACAGTTTGCTATTATTTTGTTGAGGGTTTTTCATCTGTATGCATAAAGGTATTGGTCTGTAATTTCATTTCTTGTGATATTCTCATCTGGCTTTGGTATTAGAGTGATTGTTGGCCTCACTGAATGAGTTAGGAAGTGTTATTGGGTCTTCGGATTTCTGTTGTGTTTGAGAAGAAATGTGTTCCTCTACTTACTGTTTAGTTAATTTGTGACATTTTTTGTCTCTTTATAAACATGTCTCTTGAACATATATTTGTGCTTTTTCCCTTTCAGAAACATGTTCGAGATTAGATATTGAGCATGGTTTTTTTCTGAATATGGAGTATACATATCCCTTAAATAAACAAACACAATATAAGTGTAAAGAAGGATATGTAACACCAGAGGGGTGAAACCTCAGGGTCGATTACATGTTTACATAGTGGATGGTCAGCTTACACCACATGCATTAGTAAGTAATTTATTATGTTATTGTTACTATTCTGAAAACTAGTTACAAATGTTTTCTTTAAATTAATTCTTTATTGGGGGCCTTATCTGGTTCCTTTTGAAAAAATAGATAAAACACTTTGTGAAATCATGTGTGTGTAAAATATACATAAATATAGAAAATATTTCTCTCTCTCCTCTACTAAATGTTTATGGAGATTTTCTAACACAGTTTGCAGAGTTTACTTCATTGACTAACTCTATATCCCTAAGCCACTCAGTGATTACTTCTGAAGTATACGTATGAATCCATTCTGACACTTTTTGTTTTTTGTTTTTTTTTTTTCTTTCAATTTCCATGCTTTCTATGGGCTAAAGAAAAATGAATGAGTTTGTTCCCATGTCAATTCATTTTATATTAAATTGTAATAATTATCTATGTAAGGTTTCCTTAAGATGAAGGAAATATGTGAGACTGGGCTTTGGTTGCAACAGGGCTGCTTACAGCTTTGTAGCAGGAGGAAGGAAGGAAAGTGATGCATAAATCATGCTGTAAAGAAGCAGAAGCAGAAGCTGATAGTTTGTGTTTCTACATAAGGTAGAAGACAAGGTCATCTGAGACTGAGTGCTGCATTGGGGTGCTGGTAGAAGAAACTCTCGGTGTTTGAAAATTTGAAATAGAGTCTCTAGAGAAAAGAACAGTAAGTTCATTATAGAATGAGGTAGACTTGCTCACAAATATTGAAGACTGAGATATGTGTGATTTGTTCAGACTGTCAACAATCACCTGTTTTTTTGCCAGAAATTGGAAAAATACAAACATGGGCCAGCCTTTTCAGATCTTTCATTCCAATATTGGACAGTGATTAAAAAAAAAAAAAAACAAATAAATGAACAAGAAGATAAATACAATTTTTATATATTTTATATAAAATAGTATTCAAAGAAAAGGAAGGAGTAAAGGATTTAGATAGAAAATAGGGGCAGGCTGAGGGCTCTGTTTTGTCTAGGACAGTTTCCATACAAAGAAAATTAGAGAAACCATTCAGGGTAGAGGAAAGGACGTGTAACAGCTGGGCCAACATTTGAACTTGACCTATTTAAACAATTCAAAGATTGAAAAAAAGAAAAAGCAAAAACTGGACTGTGGATTGAGAGGGGCAGAGATGCATAAATGATATTGCAAGTATAGACAAACAAGGCTGGACTGTAAAGGGTTTAGATTTAATTCTGAGTGAGAAGCTTTTAAGAAGATCATATAATTATTTTTCAATGACTGGAGGAAGATCCGGTTTTTATGAAGCCAGAACTTTACACAAACTTGTGGGGCCTTCTTTAAAAAAGAATACAAAGTCCTCAATACATAATTCCCATGAACATACGTATTCTGTCAAACATGAAAGGAAAATGTGAGGGAGAGGAAATTGACGTGACAGAGACAGCAGTAGAAACCGATGTTGGTCAACGTTATCTTTTGCGAATTTTATCAAACTTGATGATGATGTGAATCAATACAGTGTTAGAAATGAGCAGCACTGTTTACTTCTCCAGTGACTGAATGATCAAAGGATGCATAACATTTTAACAAGTGTTGTTCCCTCAGTAATTTGCAGAAAACTGCATACAGGTTGGATAATTTTTAATTTATTTGATACATACTGTGAGTTCTATACTTTGGTGAAAGGTTTCAAAAATTGTTATAAACCATTTAAAACTATAGTGTCTTCAACAATGTTAAAGTGTCAATGAGAAGCAAAAAGTTCTGGAAAAAATTTTCAGTTCAATACTAGGTTTAATGATGTTGGTATCTGGACAAAGACAGATATCTTTAATTACGGGTCTGTCCATTCAATCTCTTCCTTTAATCACATTTAAAGAGATAAAGACATTTATATAGAGATAAAGTTATTATCTCTAGATACATATAGTAGTTGAAAAATTTGCAACAGCCAAGATCATGTTTTTCCTTATCAAGCAATATTTACAATAATATTTTGAGAAAAATAATTTGTATAAAATGAATACAAACTATATAAACAAACATACATGCTAATAAATAATTGGGTGGTCGAATGGAAAAGAATTTTGGGGGACAAATTCTAGTGATTCACATGCCAAGAAGACTTCATCAACTGAGCTGATAAAATCAACATAAAATCAAAAATGAAAACAAATTTGTTTGGTTACTATTTTACTCACATTACTTTCATAAATAATTAATTTATGTGTAATATTATGATGATATGATAATTGACTTTTGGATAGTTTGCTCATAAAACAACTCTAATTTTTATATTCCAATTTTTAATTTTAAAAATTAAGCAGTGAGAAAGGAGGATTTAAAATTAAATTATTTCAGTTTTAATGATAAGATCACATCTAATATAAGCAAGTGGAAATTTTGAAAATAAATTCAAAAAAGAAATTTTTTCTAAAAAAATTCTTTTCTAAAAAAGAATTTTTTCTAAAAATTGTTTTCTAAAATATTCAGAAAAGGAATTTTGAAAATAATATTTGTTGGTTGAGTCATGTGAAATATTTGCATCAAAATCACTAAATTCGTTCACTCAGAATGATTACAAATTGTAAACAGAAAATAAATTCAATGCTAACTAAAAGTGTCATTCATATTTAAGCAGCTATTCCACATACATTTTTAGTGATGTTGATTCTCTGTGTTTCTCAATGATGTATAATTTGTAATGGATTTTCTGAGACATTGTGTATGTTCAACTTTACAAGATGATTCTCAGTGGTTTTCCACTGTGGATGTACCAATGTACACTCATATCAACTATGCATTGTTGCTCTAATCCTTGTTAATGATTGGTGATGTAACCTTTTAGTGTTTACACTTTGAGTGATTGTAAATGCTATAGCATTATAGTTTTATTTGAATTCCTTTTTATTAATTAGATGGCATATGCTCATAAGCTCTTTGTTAATTACTTTTTCTAATCTATGAAATGCATATTAATAGTTTTCTTAATTTATCTTTCTGTGTGTTTTTGTATTGATTTATGGGTATTCTTTGTAAATTCTGAATATTAAATCTCTTTCAGTTATATCTATTGCAAGTATTTTCTCCATTTCCATGGTGTTTTTCTTTTCTTTAAGATATCCTTATTAACACAGTTTATTCTTTTCCTACAATCAAAGCTATTTTCTTGATTAATGTTTATTGTGTCTTCTTAAAGGACATAAAAAGATTATGCTATATTTATTCAAAATTTTGATATTTTGCCTTCTCTGTTACATATTTCATCCTATTGGAATTGATTTTTATGATGGTAATTATCAAATTTCCTTTTTAGAAAATATGGAAAATCCAAACATTTCCCAGTTATCTGTAATTACACCTGTCTCAATATACAATAACATATATAATCACTATCAATGAGTTCTCTATTCTGTGCCATAATCAGTGTTCCATACACAGTTACCATACCACAGTATCATTATATATCATAGATATATAATAAATCTGAACATCTAGTAAAGATCTTTCACCCTAATCTTTTCCTTCATCATTCTCTGATTTTTCTCTTGGGCCTTTCATGTTACGTATTTTACATCACCTCAAGAAGTTCCTTCACAAACTCAGTTTAGGTTTTCATTGGAATTACCTCAATTCTCCAGATCAATTTATATAGAATAGATATTTTTGCGATACTGATCCTTCCTATTATTAAATATGATATATTTTGAAGTTATTTTGGTCTTTTTGAATGTCTGCCAATTGTCTTGCATTATGCATTTTTATCTTATGAGAAGATTTTTGCTGTTATGAATTATGTTTCTTGTAGACAATATGCTTTTTACTTATTTAAGCCTTAAGAACTTTCTTTTATCTTGGGTGATTTGAAATTTTAAAAAATTAATATAATATTGCTTAAAATTTGAAATGAGCATTCATTTGATGGTCTTTAACTTACTTCAGCAGTTTTGCTTGTTTATCTTACTTTTTTTGTTTTCTTCTTCCTGGAATTTTGCTTACTTGCCTTGATGAAACTTAACTATTTTCTCTTATTTTCCATATTTTTTAACTTTCATTTCCTATACACGTAGGTTGCTTTGGTGTTTTTCTTTTAGTAACTCAACAATTAAAAAATTGATGCAATTATCCCTATTTAATTTTAAGGAATCATTTTTAAATCAACTTTATTTGGGTAAAATTGCACACAATAAAATTCACACTTGTTTAGTTTGTAGGCCAATGACTTTTGAGAAATTCATACACACACTTATCACAAACTCAGTAGAGTTAGAGGCAATTTTAATTTCCCCAAAAGTTGTTCTGTGCCCCTCTCCACTCAACCTCCTCCCAGAAAACTGCACCAAAGGTTCTAATGATAGAAGTCCCCAAAGGGCTTTGCCTTTAAGTAATGGCTACATTCCCTCCTTTGGTAGAATCTAATTACGTATAAGCAGTTTTACCATTGGGTATGTATAATTTTTGTTTAAGTGTAGGGTCTTGGAAGTTAGAGTCCAACTAGGTAAATTACATTTTCCATTTATGAATTCCCACAGGCTAGGGGAATTGCACATGTGCTATGAGTTCATTCTTTTGCTTCTCATGCCAAGACCCCACTTATCTCCACTTGCATCTGGTAGGTCTTATTTATCTGCTCCTCAGGTTAGCGTGAAGGCTATTTCCTATCTGTTGTCTCTATCATGCCATTGAATTATCTGTTGCCTCTCTTTTGATGTATATTTCTAAAGTTCTCTTAGCTCTCCAGACTGATTACCATCTTTTTCAAAACTATGCCTGGGCCATATTTTCATTTTTCCTACAGTGATTTGTAGTTTTCTGTAGTCTACCATTTGGTTTCCATGGTTAAACCAATCAGATTTTCCCAGACCAGAACAGGCTCATGTCTCAGACTGGGGCTGTATTCAGTGTCAGGTTTCCTTGAGGGTGTTTCTTAGAAGATTGACACTCTTTACTGTGAGGCTTCTAGCCACTGTGTTTTTCACAACCTGACCAGCAGGTGGCACCTGTCAGCCTGTCGTTCCTACTGGGGTAAAGAGGTGTGGCCCTTTTAAATCTCAGCTTAGATTGTTGCTGGTTTGATTGTTTCCCCCAGGCCCTGGGGTCTGAGTTCTGAGGGGAGGGCTGGCACTAGAGGTAGTCCCCCCTCCTTCCTCTTAGGGAAGATATACCCCCTAGGGTGTTATCTTCTGCATTTGAATTTGAATTACTCCTTTGTCTCCCTGACTCTGTTAACTCCACCCCTGTCTGAGTCAGAGTGCTGTGAACTGAAAATGTCTGAGGTTTTCTCTACTGATCCACTCAGGTTGAGCGAGAGAGAAAAAGGGAAATAAAGTCCCTTTTCAGAGCCAGTCCACGGACCTCCAGTTTTGCCCGTTGGCCAGAGCTAGCACCCGCTCTTCTGGACTCCCTTTCCTAGGGTGCAGATGCCCTCTGTTTCTCAGAGATCAGTCATCTCTAAAAGCCTCTGTATTTTTTTTCTGTCAGCCTCACTTTGTCTTCATTGGGAGTCACCTCAGGGTACTTTGCTGCTTGTTAGGGGTTTGTCTATGTTTGTTGCTTGTATTCAGCAGTCCACATTTGCTAATTAAAACCTCAGTTGGAGCTAGGTTGTGCTATATTTGCTCACTCCCGTAATGCTGCTTTCTCCCACAGTGAGGTTTTGTAGCTCAGCCTGCCATGGGGAGAGAGGGTTCCCTGCATTTTTTCTGCAGTTTTTACTTACAGCTTTTATGCTGAAATCTCAGCCATTCCTCCCATTCCTGGCTAGTGTTGTGAGCAGCCACATTCGGATTAGGCCTAGTAGACAAGCTGCAGCCTGCCCTTGAGTTCCACCGCCATCGAGTGGTGTCAAGATGGAGCCCACATCCTGCTTCCGCTTTCGATGTAGGTAACACGCTGTATTCACCAATCAGCTTGTTGCGTGGCGTTTGCCCATTGGATATACGTAAGGTTATAAGAAGTTCCGGGCAGAG